>NC_139031.1:11032421-12232421 GCF_964662115.1 Mustela nivalis
TTTCCCGACTCTCACACCAGCCACCCACTTCTCTCCCCCCAGGCCTGGGAAAGTGGGGGCTGAGTGCATGTCTGGCTGATGACATCTTTCAGCACAGAAGGGCACTGTTGTTGGAGAAGAGGCCACCCCTGGTTCCTTCTGCTCCTCCCTTCCCACTCAGGACCCTGGGGCTGGGGGAGCTAGACACAGAGCACAAAAATGCCTGGGGCTTGGTACGGGTGGCAGAGCTGCCCAGTGTGCCAGCAAGGCAAAGACCAAGTGAAGGACCACAGCCTGGCTGCTTCCACTCATCGTTTCTGCCCCTATCCCTTCCCCAGACCATTGAGTGGGCCTCCTCAGGAGCCTTGGTCCAGGAAGGCCTGATGTTGCCGCTTGGAGGGACCCCCTCCTTTCCTGATCTCTCTGTCTGGTTCCACAGTTTCTTGTCCCCCCCCCCCCCCGCCCAAGCCTGGAGTATTGACTCCCTGCCCGGTGGGCACTCCCAGGCAGGACACGGAAATGGCCAGAAAAGGAAGTATCCTAGGCTGTGCAGTGAGTGGCCTTAGGGAAGATTTGCAAGCAACTAGATAAATAGAGACCGTCTAGGTGAGGACAGTACTGACAGGCAAGGAGGCGGGCTGGTGGCAGAAAGCAGCAAACAGAGTAAGGAGTAGCTACCTCACCTTCTATAACCCCAAACACACGGGAGGGAGGGCCTGCTCTCCCCTGGGGGACAAGGCAGGCCCAGCGTGAGCAAGTGATGAAGTCAGAATTTGTGCCAACAGCTCAGGGGGCCTCTTGGTTGGGGTATCCGGGGCAGGGGGTGGACCACAGTCCAGTGAGAAGGGAAGGCTTTATGGTCTCTCCAGGATGGCCAGGAGCCCAGCAGCCCTCTCTCTCTCTCGCAGATGTGTCTTGAGTTTTAGTCTCACTGCCACCTCTGCTTAAGCTGAAATTACCTTTCTCCCGTTTCTTCTCTCTCTCTCCCTGGACCTTGAATTGTCTTATTTCCTGAGATATAATGTATTAACTACTTTGTGAGCATAAAGCATTCTGCTAGATTTGCAGAAAGTGAACGTGATGATGGTGCTCTCAGGCAAAATGCCCCAGTATGCATCTCCTTGGGTGACAAGTGCGCTTGGGGGGTGTCCTAACCAAGAAGGGTTTAAGCGGGTGTCATGCGTGCGCAGAGGAGGATGCTGCGGTATCTGGTTCTGCCTGGTGTGGGGTATGCTGGCTAGCTCCCAGAGGCTCACACCTGACCCCGTTGCTGGAAACTTCTCCCTCCCTCTGGATAGTGAGAAGGCTGTGATGATCACTGGAAGTTCTTCTCTGTTTGGGTACATACATGTATGTGAAGTGATGCGTCTGGAAAAATAAGCTCTGGGGCTCTCCAGGCTTTCGGGACTCTGCGCCTCAGTAAACACACACAGGTACATCCTTGCAGGCACACGAGCTCCAACTGCAGCACTGAAAAGGGTGGCCCGACTCCAAGTCTGCAAATAACCACTTTCCCCCTGAGCTCTGGCTTCCTCATCTAGTCGCCAAGAACCCAAGCTGAGGGGAAGTGGCCCATGCGTGGCCAGTGCGTGCCCCCTCCCCACACAGGACTGCCCTCTCCCGCATCTGTGGTCACAGTTCTGGGCTGACCCCCTTCCCCTGAGAAAGGTTAGTAAGAGCCATAAAACTAGAAGAACCACATAATTGAGTGGTGAGAGCCCGAGGCTAGGTTCTTGGCAAAGCATTCTGCGTGTAACTCTGCGAGATCTCCTCACAGCAATTTGGTTGTGCTGCCTCAGTTTCCTTTTCTGAAAAATGAATCATTCAGCCTGCGTCATGGGGCTGTCAGGAGCATAATAAGGGAGATGCTGCTTTGGAAGCTGAAAAGCACATTTAAGAAATGAGATTTACTGTGATAAAAACCATGGTAGTCTAAAGGCAACACCCCAGGAGGGTGTTGGCAGGAGTTTGAGGGGCTGGGTACCTCCTCTTCTCAGAGCTGTATCCACCCGGGAACTTGTAACTGAGCTCCCACATCGCGTTTGCCTTCCCCTTCCCAAACGGTACGCTTGTCGGAGGGGATGCCCGTGGACACGGCCCCCTGGGCCTCTCGGCCCTCTCCAAAGCCCATCAACCCAGAGAACAGGGACAGAGAAATGGCTGAGCAGGGTCCAGTCCTAGCTCTGCCTCTGACTTGTTTAGACAGGTCACGTCAGAACTCCAGGCCTCTTTCTACATCTGGGACGTGAACAGATAGACCAGATGTCTAGCAACTTCCTAGCTCTAAAATTCTGATTTGAATTCTCCTTCCAGGCACTCTGAATTCTGTCTTATTTCCAGCAACCAAATAGAAAACTTTGCTCATGTGCACAACGACATATACACATCCGTGTACACATCCGTAAGGAGGAGGAGGAGAGGTGGGGATCGAGTGCAGGGAACAGGGAGAGAGGAAAGGAGAGACACTCGTGGGGTGGCCCAGAGGAAACTTCAGGGGGGAGGATCAGAGATTTGTGTTCTGTCAAAAAAATGGGTAAGGATTTGCAGTACAATTTTCACCAGTCTAACATTAAACTAAACTGTTCAATTTGATAATTAATGGTCAGGCCAAATTAAAACTTTCTACTTCCTGAAAACAGCTTCCACACTCCTATAATTTCAGATTTCCTCTGTAATTTCCTTTTGCTACTCAATCAGTAGAGTGCTCAAAAGGCTTTACCTTTTTGTTTCCCTCTTAGTTAAATATTTAATGATTTGTAAGAAAACACACATGGAGAATTTCTCGTTCCTTTTAATATGAAGACTCCCCAGATGGTTTATGAATACTTCTACCTGTAGCTCAGAGTTTCCCTACCTTGGCAGGGTGGATATGCTGGACAGAATAATTCTTTGTTAGAGAAGACCGACCTGCATAAGATGCTTCTTAATAGCATCCCCACCGGAGGCCGTGAGCACCCCTCTGCCCCACGCCCGTTGTGACAACCAAAAATGTCTCTAGACTTTGCCAAATTGCTTGGGGTGGGGAAAGGGGCTCACCCCTGGTTGAGAGCCACAGCTCTAAAACACTATTTGTGAGTAAGAGGTCTGGCAGTAATGTTAAGTATTCTACTAAATGAAGTCAAATTTTCCCCTGGAAGGGAACGAGTATAATTCAACCATTCAAACCAGAACATATTTTTATCAGTATCTCCTCTTCTTGGTCTAGGGAGGTGTGTAGCAGAGACCTGCTGAAGATGCATAAATTTTGCTCTAGATCTAAACTTCTATGCTGGGTTGCTGGTAGAAACTACTTGTATCTCAGGCATGGGAGTCTTTGGGTGGGTCTGCTCTTGACCTTTTTTTATGGGTCCCAGGAGTAGTCAGGTTTTGGAGGGGGTCAGCGTAGCTGCCGAGAACGTGACAGAGGGCTTTCTCTGCTGTCCCCTTGTGGCCCTCTGATGCCATTGCAAGTAATTGCTCCAATCCCTCAGAACCATTTCTATGCTGTCCCCTTTTTTGCTGGATTCTGGAGTTTGCTGCCCAGAAGAGACCAGTTCTCTACACACTTTGCTGGGTTGGGCCATAAGGTGATTCTTCACTTTATCTGGGGTTTCCAGATAAAGTACAGGACAAGGAGTTAAATCTGAATTTCATATAAATGATGAATAAGCTGTTGTTATAAGTATGTCCGGATATCACATGGGACATAGTTCTATTAAACAGTTATCGCTTGTATATCTAAAATTAAAATTTAATGGAGCATCCTGAATTTTTATTTGGCAAGCTCAGATGGACAATAACTCCTTGTTCCCCAGGTCACAAGGGCAGCAAGGAAAAGAGCACATAGTAGTGGACGCTTTGGGGGACATTTGTGGGCTTCAGAGTTGTGTAGGGACCGAAATGGGGTATCTATAGGCTGGCGACCAACTAGCCTCCCCGCTCGTATGTTAGGAAGCAGGGAGTAGAATTGCGCACTTGGGTAAGAAGCCCCTTTGGGTCCCTTTTTAATTTTGCCATTAGCTTTAGTCCCAATAGAGCATAAAGGCAGAAGCTGATTGAGGGAGAGCAGTGAAAGGATATAAAGATGAGGAAGAGACTGACTTCTGCCCTTAAGCAACCCTACTATAGAGGAAGAGACAGTATAATCATAACACAGTGAAAGATGCAAAAATAAAGGGCCAGAGGGGTGTGTGTGTGTGTGTGTGTGTGTGTGTGTGTGTGTTGGGGGTAGAGCTGGCTCTCGAACATTTTTAAAGAAGGGGTTTGGGCAAATCGTCAGAAAGACGGCGGCGGTGGTAAAGGGAGTGTAGAAAATTTGCTTTGCAGCTGTGTTTGTATACCGAGCATACTGGTTTTTACTTAGATTATATGTTTGCCTAAGGTTGGCTTCGGGGATGGCCAATGGAGATGATAAGGAGGGCCAGTAAGGCCAGACTACCTTCTGGCACTGCTGCAAATTCACTCGTTCTGCAGCTAGTGGGAGAGCATCTATCACACGCAAAACACGTTCCTAGGCGTTAGGGTCACAGAACAGACAATGAACAGGGCGAGATGGAGGCCCTGGGTTCCAGGTGGAAGTAGCGTGCGGCAGAGGCATCGGGAGAATAGGGTGTTCTGGGGCAGTGAGGACAGAACATCAGGTGTGAGGAGTGAATGGGGGAGGAGAGAGTGGAAAGGCAGGTGCCCAGAGGCTAACAAGGACCTCTGTGTTCCTTCTCTGAGAGCGTTGAAGGCAGATTTTCCAAGCCATGATGGTACTGCCATTTAGAGGGGGCACCATGGCAACACGGGTAAGGATGGATCGGGGGTAAAGAGTGCATAGGGAAACTGTAGTTGGAATATTTTGCTCAGGAGGGGCAGAATAGAGAATGGAGACATGAATTGATGAGGGTCCACAGGGACAAGGAGGTTGGCATCACTCGAGTGGGGACGGAGCACTAAATGGTGAATTGACACCACCTGGTGACTGTCCATATGGCATGGGGGGTGGGGAGCTGGGGCCCACATTTGGGGAGATGTGAGTCTTGTGCTCATTCCTCCTCTCCTGACCACCTCCCCCGCCACCACCCCAGCTCTTGGAGTCGATTTCCTGCCATTAGTCGTCAGTGTGTGAGTTCCCATTCCCATAATGGGCTATCGATGGCTAAATGGTGTTATTTCATTTAGCTCCCATGGAAAGACCATGACCTTGGGCCAAGAGAGAAGTTGAAGAAAGGGGGCCCCATTGGTCTTAGTTGGGCTAAATTGTGATTATAATCTAGGTTTTTAGTTCATTGTAGGAATAAAGCTCAAGAGAGGATCTGGTGAGTCAGAGATGATTAGAGAAGATGATTTTTTTTTTCTTCTTTGCCTTACACAAGGGAGAAGCAGACAGGAGTAGGAAGAGAGTATACTCTGACTTAAGGGTCAGAAAAAAAAGGTCCACTGTTGCTTTCTGATGGAGCTCTGAGGATGCTGTTGTCAGGAGGAAAGTACGGGCCACAAGCGGCTTTGCCCGGAAGGTCTAGAAAGGAGAGCATCACACCGCTGGAGGAAATCTGCTAGCCTCTGCATGTTGACTTCCTTCCCAAACACGAGGGAGGAATTCCTTGTACCCTTAGTCCATGAAAACAAGGCTTATCTTGGGGGGTAATCACAGGGCACTTAGTGAAGCTAAACAGGGTTGCTCCAGAGGTCAGTAGGTCAGGAGGTGAGTGAATACTTAAGTATAGCTCCTCCCCTCCATACCTGATACGCAGATAACACATTCACACACATTCTGGTCCCAGCACCCAGGGGACAGGAAACCAGTTCTGATGCTCCACAAACGGAAACGGAGGAAAGTTGCTTTGAGGGTAACTAACTAGTCGAGAGAAAAATCAGACAAGGCTTGGCACCCGATAGCCTCACTTCCCTGGATCAAGGTCAATACTGCTGAGATGCACGGTTTGTACATGAAGGAGCCAAGACATCTCCCTTCACTGCACAACTGGGCATGCTCACCATTGCCACCTTTCTGATTCCTTTCCCTTATAGGATCTGGGAGTCTCCTCTCCTTCTAGCGGCCAAGGAAAACAATGTGCAGGCTCTCCACAAGCTACTCAAGTACGAGGCCTGTGACATGCACCAGAGAGGTAAGAGGCAGAGCCTTCAGCACCTGTACCCACACATGAGGTTCCCGGTATAGCCCAGACCTTCTGCCCTCGGCCGCCACGTCCCTATTGTCACCATCCCCCTGCTCCGCAGAAGCCGCATGACTCTTCTTTCTGTCAATGCCAGGAGCCATGGGGGAGACGGCACTGCACATAGCAGCCCTCTATGACAACCTGGAGGCAGCCATCGTGCTGATGGAGGCCGCCCCCGAGCTGGTCTTCGAGCCCATGACATCCAAGCTGTATGAGGGTGAGGAGTCAAGGGGCCCAGGACGGAGGGAAGGGGTGACCTGCTGGATATTTCAAGTCAGTCTCTGTGGTGGGTAATTTGGGGAAACCAAAGAGGGAGTCCGAGACCCCTAGTTTTCATGCTTCTCTCCATCTGCCTTTTTTCTCATCATCCTCACTGTGCGACATGAGAGCACCAGCCCCCCGAAATGCAAGGGGGCTACAGTAGGCAGAGAAGAGAGCAGCTGGCTTCCCTGGGGACCCTGCCAGCCCAAGGACCCCCCCCCACACACACACACCTTGGGCTGCCCTGATGAGGAGGACAGGGCGTGGATAAGGGAGGAACCCCCGCCCCCCGCAGGATCCTGGGGACAGACCCCATGACTGAGAGCTCTCTCTGGCCAGGTCAGACTGCACTGCACATAGCCATCGTGAATCAGAACGTGAACTTGGTGCGAACCCTGCTTGCCCATGGGGCCAGCGTCTCTGCAAGAGCGACAGGCACAGCTTTCCGCCGCAGCCCCCGCAACCTCATCTACTTTGGTGGGAGCAGGGCCAGGACTGGGAGGCAGGGGGAGTGGGGAGGTGGGCAAGAGCCAAGGGAGGGAGGCTGAGGAGGGCTCCAACCCCGGGGAAAGCTGGATGGGGTCAGGCCTTACAGGGCTTAAGGCCAGAGCCAGTTCTCCCCATGGCACTTGCTCCAACCCTGCCTCTGGTTCTGCTGACAAGTGTCACCAAGCCCAGAGCTCAGATGTGGGGGGAAGGAGGCAGTCGCTCAGGGACACTGCCCATCCCCTTGGGCACTCATGCCACGGAGCCCTGTGTGTCCGCAGGGGAGCACCCTTTGTCTTTTGCTGCCTGCGTGGGCAGTGAGGAGATCGTGCGGCTGCTCATTGAGCATGGAGCGGACATCCGGGCCCAGGACTCCCTGGGTAAGAGCTGGGGTGAGGAGGGGAGCTGGGATGCTGGGGGCTGGGAGGGCAGGGACCTGGACAGCCCCCAGGCCTGTCTCGGGGTGAGCAGGGGAACAGCAGGGCCTTCGGTGCAATGGCCATGTGACACCCGTGTCCCGTGCAGGAAACACCGTGTTGCACATCCTCATCCTCCAGCCCAACAAGACCTTTGCCTGCCAAATGTACAACCTGCTGCTGTCCTACGATGGGCGCAGGGACCACCTGCAGTCCCTGGACCTCGTGCCCAATCACCAGGGCCTCACCCCCTTCAAGCTGGCTGGCGTGGAGGGCAACACCGTGGTGAGGGACGCTCGCTCCCTGGGCCCTGTGGCCTCCTTCTAAAGACCCTTCCTCCCAAGCCTCCCCGCACAGGGCACAGTCCCTTACTCCCAACTCCGTGGTTAAATGCTCAGCTGCAGGCTTCCCTGATCCAGAGCTTGGAGAAGGGCACTCTAGAATATCTGCTCTGGTGACCCCAAGTGCTGTTCCCTTGGCCTGTCCTCTTCTTTGCCATCTTGAGAGGGTTGGTGGGAAAGAGGGAGAAGCAGAAAGCAAAGGAGGTTCACGCAGCAGAGGCATGGGGCTCACGGACTGCCCGTTAGTGCCCAGGAGCCCACTGCAGCCCTCTGGGAGGTGTGGTTCCCGTGGCCGCTCCTCACGCTGACCCTCTGACTCACCGCCGTGTCCCCCCAGATGTTCCAGCACCTGATGCAGAAGCGGAAGCACATCCAGTGGACGTACGGGCCGCTGACCTCCACTCTCTATGACCTCACGGAGATCGACTCCTCCGGGGACGAGCAGTCCCTGCTAGAACTTATCGTCACCACCAAGAAGCGGGAGGTATGGGTCGTTGGGTGGGAAAGAGCCGGGGTGGGGTGGAGTCGCGGTCTCTGAGCTGCTTGCTCTGTTTTCCTTCTGCCGAAGGCTCGCCAGATCCTGGACCAGACACCGGTGAAGGAGCTGGTGAGCCTCAAGTGGAAGAGATACGGGCGGCCGTACTTCTGCGTGCTGGGCGCCATCTACCTGATCTACATCATCTGCTTCACCATGTGCTGCGTCTACCGCCCCCTCAAGCCCAGGACCAATAACCACACGGGTCCCCGCGACAACACCCTCCTACAGCAGAAGCTGCTTCAGGTGAGGCCCCGGGAGCAGCTGAGCTTCCGGGCGGGATCTGCTGTCCGCCCTTTCTCAGACCCGCATCGCGTTCCTGCTCGACACCCCCCATTTCTCCCTGCGCCCAGCTCTCAAATGCGTAGGCACAGACATGGGGCTCCCAGGTGACTCAGTCCGTTAAGCAGCTGCCTTTGGCTCAGGTCATGATCCCGGGGTTCTGGGATCGAGCCCCCAGATAATCTTCCTGCTCAGCAGAGAGCCTGCTTCTCTCTCTCCCTCGGCCTGCCGCCTTGCCTACTTGTGTTCTCTCTCTGTCAAATAAATAAATGAACTCTTAAAAAAAAAAAAAAAGAATCTGACAGGGCTGGTGACCCTACCCAGGGAAACTGACTTGTGCCCAGGAGGGGGCAGGGTGGTTGTCTGGAGACCCTGAGTGTCCTGACCATGTTTCCCTCTCAGGAGGCCTACGTGACCCCGGAGGATGACATCCGCCTGGTGGGGGAGCTGGTGACCGTCATTGGAGCTGTGATCATTCTGCTCGCAGAGGTCAGGCGTGGGCAGGATCTAGGAGGAGGCTGCTTTCCCCAGGGACCCAGTCTGAGCCCCAGGCGACAAGTGCCTTTGTGTCTTCCTGGCCCCTCTCCAGATTCCAGACATCTTCAGGGTGGGGGTCACTCGCTTCTTTGGACAGACGATCCTTGGGGGGCCGTTTCACGTCCTCATGTGAGTCTCCCTTCTCTCCCCCTTTCTCTGCCCTTCCCTCACTCCCTGGATCCTGACCCCTGGACAGTCCCTGGAGGAAACTGAGAAGCCTTCTCCAGTGATGAGTGTGACCCTGTGTATTGAACTTGCAAAGGCCAAATCTGAGTGTGTGGGTTTTGCCTCCCTCAGCCACTCATGCTCTTGTGTCCCAGGATAATCCCAGCCTCCTCTCACACTCCCCTCTGTCCCCCCCCCTCCAGCATCACCTATGCCTGCATGGTGCTGGTAACCATGGTCATGCGGCTCATGAATGCCAGCGGGGAGGTGGTGCCCATGTCCTTCGCGCTGGTGCTGGGCTGGTGCAATGTCATGTACTTCGCCCGAGGATTCCAGATGTTGGGCCCGTTCACCATCATGATCCAGAAGGTCGGTGCCTCCCTCCAAGCTTTCTCGAGAGAGGTCCTGGAGCCGCGGCTGCTGCAGACATTTTCATAACGGGCCAGATAACAGATTCGCAGGCTTTGCGAGCCACACAGGGTCTCTCCTGCGTATTCTTTTCTTTTCCTCCTTCTTGTTTCTGCATTCCTTTAAAAATGTAAAAACCCTTCTCAGTTCAGGGGCTGTACCCAAACAAGCCAAGTGGATTGGGTGTGCAGCCACGGTGTCTAACCCCTGGAGGGTGGAACTGTCGGGCTTCCTGGGGAGACGTGTGAGAGGCTGCAAGGAACAACTGTCCAGGGGACCCATGTGGAGGTATTTTCCTTTTCCTCCTCCTTTAGATGATTTTTGGCGACCTGATGCGGTTCTGCTGGCTGATGGCTGTGGTCATCCTGGGCTTTGCCTCAGGTAAATCACCTGTGTGGGATGGGGCCCTCGTGGGGAGAGGTTGGAGGAGCCCAGAGAGCCCAGAATGGCTGTGGATAGACCTGGGGGAGGTGCGATGGAAGGCCAAGATACAAGGCCTGCAAGATACAGTGTCTGAGGATGGAACTCGCCTTGGGGTGAGACAGAACTGGGAGTGTTATGGAGATGTGGCTCCTGGGATCGGGATAAACCATCCAGGAAATTAGGGAATCTCAGAACCTGAAGCGTGGAGCCACAGAGGGCCGGGTGTGGATGCCCGGTGGAGATGAGGGAAGTGGGACTGAATTGGGCAGCAAAGAGCTGGTCGTGGTCCAGTCATGTATGTGGTTGCCATGGTAACCCTCCATCCCCCCCTTGGGTGGAGCAGCCTTCTATATCATCTTCCAGACAGAGGACCCGGACGAACTGGGCCACTTCTACGACTACCCCATGGCACTGTTCAGCACCTTCGAGCTGTTCCTCACAGTCATCGACGGGCCTGCCAACTATGACGTGGATCTGCCCTTCATGTACAGCATCACCTACGCTGCCTTCGCCATCATCGCCACACTGCTCATGCTCAACCTCCTCATCGCCATGATGGGTGACACTCACTGGCGGGTGGCCCATGAGCGGGATGAGCTCTGGAGGGCGCAGGTGAGCCCCCTGGTGGCTGGGAGGATTCTTGCAGGTCGTTCCCTTTCAGCCAGGGGCTGGGGCGAGCTCACATAGAAGCAGGATATTTTGACCCGACACGTGTCTCCACGGTCACTGTACAGTACACAGAATA
Organism: Mustela nivalis; assembly: GCF_964662115.1. Lineage (NCBI taxonomy): Eukaryota > Metazoa > Chordata > Mammalia > Carnivora > Mustelidae > Mustela > Mustela nivalis. Next base: position 11,043,143 of record NC_139031.1, read on the forward strand.
ACACAGAGCATCCAGAAGCACTGGACTGGCACTACTGTGGCAGCACTTGGGTGGCCGGAAAGAATTCTTCATAGTTCTCTTGAAAATTAAAACCTCAGGCTTTTCTAGAAGAGTCCACAAGAAATCAACCAACAAGAAATAAAGCTAGTGGAGACTAAAAGTGCATTTAGTGAATTAGTCTGTAAAATCTGACCCAGAAAAATTGGACTGTTTTTTTTAAAAAAATGCTATGAAAACTTCTCACAGTAACAGAAGTAATCTTCAGTAGGATCATTGTGATAGAGCCAGAAGACCATTCAAATGAATCAAATCATTTGAAAAGATACTTTAGAAAATAATTTCTCTCAACAGAATTAAAAATGAGCATCCCCCAAATTGAATGGCACTTAGCTGTGCTGTGTAGGAAACGCAGTTAAAAGGCCCTAAATTGGCTAAATGGGGTTTGCTCAAGAAAATATGTTTTCCATGCAAATGTATTGGTATTAGATTTCTCGGTAAGTTATTAGCAGTTTTAAATGGACTTTATGTCTGTAGGATCAAAATATCCTGTGGTCCCGAGCATGCCTTTCTCTTTGCTTTGCCTTCCTTCCTGTCTCCTTGGACGGAGTCTCTCAGCCTCCTGCAGGATCAGCATGGAGGTCAGGTCATGGGGCAGAGAATTGCGGGGCTCATGTTCCATTGACTCTGTCGCACAGCAGTGGGTCAGTCCAGCTGACACCACCCACCCCCAGCTCAGAGGTGTTGTCTGCCCCTTCTTGGAGACCATGAGCTCCTGCGTTTCCGAGCTATCGCTTCCTCCACCCGGCACCCTTTCCTCTCCCCACCCTTCTATCTTTCAGTCTGCACCCAACCTCTGCTGGCCCCTTCTGTCCCCACACACAGGTGGTGGCCACCACGGTGATGCTGGAGCGGAAGCTGCCTCGCTGCCTGTGGCCTCGCTCGGGCATCTGTGGGCGCGAGTACGGGCTGGGGGACCGCTGGTTCCTGCGGTGAGTGACCCATGCGGGGCAGGGCGCCCCTCTGCTCGGACAACCTCCTGCTCCCAGGGTCCCCGTGTGGGCTGCCCGCTCCCTGGGCCCCTCGCCCGATGACCTGTGTTGACCTGAGGGTCCCACACTGGATCCCTGCTGCTAAGGCGGGGGGTGCCGGGGTGGGGTGCGCACCAGCTGCACAGGAAGGAACAGGCCAGTTATGGCAGGAGGCAGTGAGCACAGGACACAGGCCGGGCCTGGGACCAGCCCTTCCATCCCTGGCTGTCCCTCATAGCCTCCTTCTCCACAGGGTGGAGGACCGACAGGATCTCAACCGGCAGCGAGTGCGGCGCTACGCGCAGGCCTTCCACACCCAGGGCTCCGATGACTTGGACAAAGGCTCAGAAAAACTGCAGCTGGGCCACCCCTTTGGCCCCCACCTGTCCCTCTCTACCCCCTCCGTGTCTCGGAGTACCTCCCGCAGCAGCACCAACTGGGAGAGGCTCCGGCAAGGCACCCTGAGGAGGGAACTGAGGGGCCTGACCAACAGGGCTCTGGAAGACGGGGACGGCTGGGAGTATCAGATCTGAGCGCGCTCCGTCTCGTGGCTGCTGTCCTTTTCCTGGGGCGTCCGAAGACAACACTGAGACACCCAGAGGTCTGCTCTCCCAGGTCCGGGGGGGAAGCAGAATGCAGTCTGAGGAATGCCGGCTGGGAACAACCGCCCCAGGTCCCACTACTTGTTCAGCTCTGGGGCGAATGGAAACCAAGGAGGGAGGTGGCCCTCGCCTCACCCCGCGCACAGGGCTGGTGCCAGGGGGCACCAAGCTGAGTGGCTCTTCGGCCTTACGGAAGTACTCTGCACTGTCAGAGCAAAGCACTTTAAGGACAGGCTTGCCGTCTCTACCCCAGTGTTAACGGTGGGAAGGGGAGAGCCCTTCCCAGGGTGCTCCAGACAGCTGGGAGGGAGGCTGTGGAAAGCATGAGTGGGGGGGACAGGTACCACTTTGGGGGTGGAATGAAGCTGGTTGAGTCTTGCCACCTTCTACCTTCCAATAAAGTCATTCCCTGCTCTGTGCCCTTGTGCCTTCTGCTGGGTGGTGTCGCCTGTCGGCAGTGGCCCTGTGCGCCTCCTCCAAGGCCTTCCCAGCCCCTCCTTGCAGACTGAGGTCTCACCACACCTCCAACTTGCAAAATTTCTTCTTTCCCTTTAATGCAGGGGAGGGCGGAGGAGGGCAGAGGACTAGGGAGTGAAGCGTCCAGAGGGTGGGGTGTAGTGTGGCAGACGCCTCTTGCCGAGGCCAAGATGGAGACGGGCTCTGGTGTTCCTTGTCGTTCCTTGGGCCTGGGTCTGGGGCTGGGACATAGGCATCGTCCCCTCCCAGCCGCCTGCCCAACCTCAGACCTCCACCGAGCCCAGCTCCCTCAGGTGCTGCTGCAGGAGCTGGATATTGTGCAACAGCTTCTTCTGGTGGCCGGCCAGCGTGATGCCCAGGGTGGGCAGGTCTCTGGTGGTGGGGAAGGAGTGGGTCAGGTCTGGGCCGGCTCCTCTAAGATCCCCGGCAGGACCCCTGGCTTGGAGCCCCGAGGAACCCCCACCCCGCCTCTCCCGGCTTACTCCAGGTTGAGCTGAGCCACATCACTGAAGGTGCAGAGACCAAACTTGGAGAAGTTGTCTCGGTAGCACTCCAGTCCGATGGCCGAAAGCCAGGCCTGGGGTGAGTCCAGAGAAGGAAAGTCCAGGGCCACAGGGTTCAGAAGGGCCTGGGAGGGTCTAAGTGGGGGAAAGGGAGGTCAATGTCTCCCTTTTATGTTAGCCCCCTCTCCTCAGTTTTCTTTCTGGTCTGTATATACCCTCCCTGGTTGTCCCGGGCTCCAGCCCCAATCTCCAGACCTGTCCCCAGGGCCCCCATCAGCCTGCAGAGTGTCTGGTTTTCGGATCATCTTGTCAAATGCAGCCACCAGATGGTCGAAATGAGGCCGCTGGGTACGGTCCTTCTGCCAAGTGTCTAGCATAAGCAGGTGTAGTCCAGGAGGACAGCCTGGAGGCGGGGGAAGCCGGAACTCCTGCTCTATTGCATTTAGCACCTGGGGGTTAGTAGAGAAATGTGGTAATGGGGTGCTCTTGCTGGCAGAAAGGCATATTCTGTTAGGCCAATGGGTGGGCTGGGGTCAGGTGGGGCATGCAGTCCGAGCGGGGAAGGAACTTAAAAATAAGGAAGCCAAGACAACTTAAAATCTCAGTGGGTTAGAGAAGAAAAGCCAAGAACGTACAAACCTGTGAGGCTGGTGGGTTGGAAGGATGGGGGTGGGGAATTAACAATGTCTGGGTAAAGAGCTCACCTCCTGGTCACTCATGTCCCAGTAGGGCCGCTCTCCATAGCTCATCACTTCCCACATCACTATCCCAAAGCTCCAGACGTCACTGGAGGTGGTATGTTTTCCGTGTGCAATAACTTCTGGGGCTGCCCAGCGAAGCATACAACTTGGGCCCTGAGAGGTGGGGTGAGAAGCAGCAATAGCAATAATTACAGCAGCGGCCACGTTTATCGAGCAGCTCCTGTGTGTTCTGAGGTCTGCGCAGGGTGCGCTCCTGGATGGAGCGCGGACGGGCCCCATTCCTCCAGACCCCAGGGCACGCCGCCCGTGGTACGCACCCCAGCTCCCAGCTCAACCGCCAGCACCCTCTGGAAAAGGCTGAGCCCCTGAGCCCGTGCTCTCACCTGAGGACTGTGGCCAAGACGAGCCACTTTGCATACCAGGTGGCTATTCACCAGCACGCTGTGGGCAGAGAGCGCGCGGTGCACGAAGGCGAAGCTGGACAGGTACTGCATGGCGGCGGCCACTCCCCGCTGCATGGCCACCAGCTGCAGGCTGCTGAACTGGCCCTCCCGCTGCTGCTGGGGGCAGGGGGCAGAGGTCAGCTGCCAGCAGCGGGGTGGGGAACCTCCATAGGCCAGGGGCCAGACATCACCAGGAGAGGAAGGAGGGGCTTAGGGAATCAGAAGGTGGCCTTGGGAAGGATGAAGACTAGGGGAGGCGTCTCTGGTCTCCGGGACTGTTGAGAACTGCAGACTTCCCTGGACCCAAGGCAGCCCCGCCCGCCCCCGGGCCACACTGACCCTGAGGAAGCTGTCCAGGGGGCCCAGCTCCATGAGTTCCGTCAGCACCATGAGGGGCCGGCTCTTGGTGACCACGCCCTCCAGCCGCAGGATGTTGGGGTGCTGGAACTGGCCCAACACTGCAGCCTGGCCTAGAAAGGTCATCTGTAGGCTCTCCGCACCTCCAGCCCACAGGGCCTGGATGGCCACGGCCTGCTCCCGCCGTCCCCGGGGCTGCAGGCGGCCCCTGCGTACTTCTCCAAAGGAGCCTGGGAGAACGGGTGTAGGCGGAAGGCTATTGAGGAAGGACCCCGGGCTTGCGTACCCTGCCCTGTTTGGAGGGGATCCTGCTGGGGAAGGCTCGTGGGGGCTCCAGCCCCTCCCGTCCCCTTTCTCTGCCCCTGCACACCTGCCCCAATGACCTCCTCGATCTTGATATATGCAGGATCCACTTCCCTGGTAAACTCTCGGATGGCCTGGCAGGGGTCCTCGTATGTGGAAGGGTCGATGTAATACTTCACCCCAAGACCTGTAGGCAAATGGGGTGCACGAGGAGGGTGTGGTACGAGGTCTGGCTGCCCACACACCCCAGACATGCCCTCTTCCTTCCAATGGCGGGGCCGCGGAGTTCCCCTGGACCACGGGGGAACCTCGTCTGGCCTCCTGTGCTCAGCCCCCAGCCCTCCTACCCCCACACCTGGACTGCTGTACTGCTGCAGTTGCTCTGTGTAGCCTGTCCCACGCCGCTTCCTGAGGACAAACCAGAGTCCTGAAATGACGCTCCCCTGCCACGCAGGCCACTCTCCAGCCAGGGATCGTGGAGTGGGGGCTGCTGGATCCCTCCTTCCAGGCTCGCATGCGCCCCCGGGAAGGGGCCCGGTGCTGGGAGGTGGGCTTTGGAGGTGGTTTCTGCAGTGGGCTTTGGGGCTGCCAGGACGTGGGGTTGTGCCGTGGGGTGAATGGTGTGGGGACACAGCAGGGAGGGGCTCACCTCTGGAAGACAACAGCCAGCACGGTAATGGCCGCCAGCAGAAGGAAGGCCAAGGCCCCCAGGATGGACCCAATAACCAAGGAGAGTCTCTCTGGAAGCTGGGTGGACAGCTCACCTGGGGAAGCAGCCAGTCAGGACCATGCATGGGCAAGGCCTCACAAGCAAACACGCCTACACACCCCCCGTGCACCCACTCATGCCCACCCACAGACCCAAAAGCCATGTGGTCAGCCATGACACTATGCTCACAGCTTCCTGTCCCACACGGCCGCCAGGCCTCTCCTCGACTCCTCCTGCTTCCCCCTCTCCATCCAGGCTTCCTCTCACCTTGAGGCAGAGTCTGGAAATAGACCTTGCCCCCATAGGGGCCGTGACCTGCGGCAGTCCGTGCCCGCACTTGGAAGCCGTAGATGTGGCCAGGACTCAGCTGGGTCACGGTGGCCGTGTTGGTCTCGCTGGTCAGGGTGAAGGAGTGGGATTCATCTTCTGCCTGGGGGTGACAGCCGGTCACTCCCTGCTACCCAGCCCCAGTTCCTGAGTCCTGGTCACACCCTCAGGCTTCTTGGCACCTCTCGGTCCTAGTCTACCTCCCCCATCTCTAACCCTACTGTGGGGCACTGTGAGCTCCCACCAAGCCCTGCGGGGCAACCACCTTCCCACCTGGTCGTAGTAGCGGAGCTGATAGTCCAGGATGTTCCCGTTGGTCTGGTCTGGCTGTGGCCAGGACACCGTGATGCTGTTGGATGCCCGGCTTACCTGGTGCAAGGCAGGGACTGCAGAGGGAACTGGGGGAGGAGGGGGCGGTTAGTGGGAGGGTTTCCAGGAGCCCAGCAGCACGAGTAGAGGCGGGGCTTCTAAGGAGGCAAGGTAAGGCATCAGGCCTAGCTAGCCGAAGGCTCACCTGCATGGCTGGTGCTGACGTTGATGGCGGCAGCTTGGGGAGGGTCGGGGCTGAGCTCTGACACCCCGTTCACGGCCTGCACCTCCAAGATGTAGGGCACATGTGCCCGGAGCCCCCCAACTAACACTCGGCTCTCAGTCAGGCCCCTCTGGCGGGGGTCGAAGTGCACCTCATCCCTGCAGCGGCGACAAGCACCCCCGGTGCCCGAGCCCGGATCCCGGTGGCCTCCACATTCCTTGCACACGACATTGAAGAGCAGGTCCCCTCGTCCCCCCAGCTCCTGAGGCAGGCGCCAGTGCAGCATGAGCACTGAGCCTTGTACCTCGAACCAAAGCTCCCGGGGAGCCGATGGAGGGCCTGGGGAGGCCGGTGGGGGCAGCGAGAAGGGCCAGAAAGGAAGGCGTGGTGGGAGGCGGGGTGAAGGAGGAGGGGTGGGGATGATGATGGAGAAAGAAAGGAGGGGGGGGGGCAGAAGGGAGGAGACCCAGAGCATGGGGGTGGGGACCAGAAAGCAGATAGGCGGGTGGCAGGAGAGGCAGGAGGTCGGAAAGTGTGGGTGGGGTCAGGGCAGGAAGGCGAAGAGTGAGGGAGAAAATGAACAGGAGAAAAGTCACTGCAAATGGGAACTAGCTCCACTGTGTTGCCCTCAAGCTCCCCTTCTCTGCCCACCCCCAGTCCCATTTCCACCCCTGGGGCTGGTGGGGGACTCACCGGTGCAGGGGGTCTCTGGGGGGTCTGAACTGGCCCTGTAGAAGCCCTCAAGGCAAGGACAAACAGGGGCTGCAGCACTGGGGGCGTGGCTGCGGGCGGGGCACGGTAAGCAGGGTGTGTTCCCAGCCAAGGCCTTGTAGGACCCCTCCGGGCAGGCTAGGGGGCAGAGTGGGGCAGAGACATTAGGCTCACTTCGTCCCCCACCTCCTGAGCCCCCCACCCCACCCCACCCCACCCCAGGCAAGCACGAGGACATGCCCCCAGCCTTCCGTTCCCCAGGGCTGTTTCTCCTGACCTCCTGAGACCTACCCTCACCCCCTCTTCCCTCTTTCCCTCCCTGAGGCTGAGATTACTTCCATGGCCACTGGAGTAGAACTGCATTTCCGCTGATGGAGGAAGTGAGGTGCAGTGGGGGCTATGGGCAGGACGAGTACCAGATAGAGGTGTCTGGCTTGATTGACCTTCCTGCCCAGAGGCCTTCTGCACCCTCCACCCTATAGCAAAAGGATTCCTCTTAGCTGGTTTCCACTGCAGTCTCCTACCTGCACCCTGGTCACCTGCCCTGATGAGGATCCCTTCCTAACTAGACAGCAGATAGGGACAAAGGACCCATCCCAAGATAACCCAGGAGTTTAACTCCTTTTAATCTCCATCATTTGTCAGGCCTGCAGCCCTAGGATGCTTAGCAGTGGCTAAGGAAGTCTCCAGAAAGTTCCAGAAGTTTGAGATGAGCACATGACACCAAATTTATGCGCTTTAGACAATAAATCTGGAGAAAAACCAGAGTTCCTTCCTAAAATAGCTTATTCCTGACCTTTCGGGGACAAACATCAAGTTTGGGGTATTCAGGAGAGGTGTCCCAAGGTTGGGGGAAGGTGGGAAGATCTTGGGCAAGCGCGCAGGCACGGAATCTCACCTTGGCAGGCCTTGTCTCCGCGGGCGGGCTGGTGTCCCGGCCGGCACCGGCAGCCCCCAACCGCTACCATCCACTTGCCCTCCCCATTGCAGTGCAGCCTCGGAGGGCTACCCCCCGCCTGGCCCCCGCCTCCATCCTCTTCTGGCTCCGCGTGAGCCACACAGGTGCCCACGGCTGCCACCAGGGAGGCGCCCCCGGCCCCACTGGCCTGCGTCTCAGGGAAGGAGGCGAAGGCGCGGAGGACGGAGGGGCAGGTGTAGGCGAAGAGCTTGACCGCCACGAGGGCCAGGCAGGCCCCCGTGTCCTGGAAGGCCACGTAGAAGCCTCGCTGGGTGAGGGGGCCGAAGCTCCTCTCTTTGACGTTGAGCTGCAGCCCGGCGCGCTGCCCAGCCCCGTGCGCTACCGCCCACGCCGAGGAGGCGGGGAAGCTCTCGTCCGCGGCGATGGTGTCCACCTTGGTCCAGCGTTTGAGGTGCCAGGCGGAGACGCTGTCGGGCCCATCGGGCTCCTCGGCCTGGCGGTAGTAAAGGGTGAAGGTCTCTCGGCAGGTGCCCCCGGCCACGCCCAGGCTGGCGCATGCGCGCACGGAGAAGTGCAGTCGGATGTGTGCCCTCTGCGCTCCGCGCCGCTCCACGAAGTGTGTCTGCAACCAGTTGTCTTGCCCAGTGCCCGGAGGAGCCCCTGCCACGTGGCATGCCTCGAAGGTCCGAGTCAGGCGTCGCTGGTCGTCTAGAACGCTCACTTCATCCCACTGCAGGGTCAGAGGGGGTCCACCGTTAGCTGGCAAACCTGGTAAGTACACCCCCCAAAGTCCTGCTCCTCCGGGAGGGAAGGAGTCTTACTCCATTAGTCTCTACCCAGGGCTTCCTTCCCAAATCCTATATGACCAGTGGGGTGGGGGAGGAGCACTGGGTGGGGAACGAAAGAGTGACACTCACCCCACCTGGCGGGTAGGTGAGCCAGCCAATCTCAGATGTCTCTCCAGTGGTGTCCAGCAGAACCTCTGCCCAGAGATAAGAAGGGCACTCAGCAGCAAAGCCTCCAGCTGGGACTGCTAACCCTCACCCCATCCCAGGAGGGAAACAGGAACTTCCCTCCCTGGTCCTTTTAATTCACCAGCAGGGGCACAGGTCTCCGTCAGGAGCCTTTCTCTGGAACCTTCCCCGTTCCTTTCACTTTCATGATGTCTTCACTCTTCTCTGCCTTTCCTGAATCTTTCCCATTCCCCACCCAGGCTGATTGGCAGGGATTCTCCAGTCTCCCTCCCGCTTACCTTCCAGAGCCAGAACTGAGGACCCCAGCACCAGGACCCAGAGACTGCACACCATGCCCGCCACTCTGCTCCCTGACCGGGCAGCCCCCTCAGCAGCCATGGGGCATCTTCGGGGCTCCCACCATTGCCCTGGCCACCACCCTGCTCCCAGGCAGGGCCGCTGCTTTTTAAGACTGGGGTCTGCAGCCAAGCTTGCTTCCTAGGGAGACACACAGGGCCAGAAGAGGCAGGTGACAGGTGACTACATTGCTACACAGATAGTTCTCAAACCACCCCAGCACCTATCAGAAGCAGACTCTCTCCTGACTTGTGCCAAGTCTACCATCTTTGAGGGCCATATGGCAGGTCACTCCCTCCCTACATCCTGCAGGGGACGCATCATTGAGCATTTCTTAAAGCCCCCCCCCACCGCCCCCGCCGCCCTTTAGAGCATAGGATAGTTCTGGGCCCAACGTACCCTTTTCTTCTGAAAGGAGCTCTTTCAATTCTTTCTCTTCATTTACTCTCCCTCCTCCTCCTAGAGCCAGCCTGTATTGGAAGTCAGAAAATACTTCCATTAAACCAGGCACAGCAGAAGATACCCCTTCCCAGGGAACACAGGATCCCTCCTCCCCAACACCTCCTGACCCACATCAGACCTGGACACTCTGGACAATACGGAAAGGCAGTGGAGCAAGAGGGACCATGGAAGAGAGCTGTGGGGTATGATGCAAGGGGAGATGGGCGAACAGGAGTGAGAAGAGCATAGGCACAAAGGTTCCATCTGGTAAGTGATCCAGCATAGAGAAAGGGTAGAGCTATGTAGGTCTGGCATGCCTACATTTTGTGACCAACGGTCCTCTCTCCACAAGGGGCACATTTCCTCTGCGGCTTACAGAAAAATAATGTATGTATATGAAAATGTATGTAATGTATGTATATGCATAAATGTATGTATATGAAAAATTTCTTCTAGTCTGCTCACAATGAAAGGACAGAATGTGGAAACAACAGGGCCATCGTGTCCTCTGAGATTAATAATGCACTGGGTTGAAGAAGGTATGAGAGCTGGGCTCTCTATATTCATGGTGCTTGTGAGTTCAAATGGGTATATCTTCTTGGAAGGACAGCTGGTGATGTCTTTCTAGCAGCTTCACCTCTAAGAGTTTGTCCTTCAAGTACTGCATCCTTGGGTCTGTTTGCAGAGATGTTCAAACAAGGATATTTGCTGCAGAATTGTTTGTAAGGGAAAAGACTGGAATGTAACTGTCCATCAGTGGTAAGATATTTAATAAATTATGGCACAATCTGAAAAAAGAGTGAGGGTTACTGCTTATGCACTGATTATGAAAATGGTTTCCCAAGTGAAAGTAGTCCCTGCAGAACAGTGCCAAGTATGTTCTCCATTGGTTAACTTAAGAAGGCCCCCCATAGACATGCACCCCTGCCGACTGTGGGGCACAGCTGCCTCCAGGGTCACAGTGAAGACGAACGGGCTCAGACCTTCCTTTGTTCATTGGTCTAGAGATTAGTGGTGACCCATCTCTCCCCTTATAACTGAGTCTCAGAAGTCTGTGAGTGGCATGGACCAGAGCCGCCCATTCCATTTACTTCTGTTGGGAAGAAGACGTGAAACTGAGAGAAAGAAAGAACAGCAGTTGGAAACTGGAATCTGTTTCTGTCACGATGGCTGTGGCCACGTGACCCGCAGCACTCCTGAAAATGGCACACTTCTCAATGAAGTTGAAACCAAACTACTATACCATTTGACTTTGATAAATCAGAAAATCGTAGTTGGCTGCCTGCTAATCTAATTTTTCCTGGCAACACAGGCTCTGTTGCAAGACGAAGCCTTCAGGGTCATCTCTACGTGGTTACCATGAAAAGGCGCTGCTGTGACAGCTGGTGGGCCGAGGTATCATGGGCATCGGGCCACTAGCCACTGAAATGCACCTTTCACGTCACTGGAACCCTACTTGTGAGACAGAGTTTAACTTACAGTGCATGGAGGCAAGCAAGAAGCATTTCCAAATCACTGGGTTGTACACCTTAAACTTATCACAGTGTTATACAACAATTGTATCTCAAAGTCAGAAAAAAGGAAGCATTTCAGTACAAATGACTCCTAAGAAACAGAGGTTCTCTGCCAGTACTGTCCCGAATGCTGCTAGAATTATTCACAGATGAAATGTTTCAAAGAAGAACAGGGATATTGTGAAGTAACAAAGCATGGCCCCATCACCAATGGCTGCTTAATAAATATCCTGAAGGAACATGTGTTGTCAGCGCTTCCCCCAAGCGTTCAGTGGCTTAATTTGGAGACATGCTTGACACACCAAGGCAGACCAGACTGACCAGAGCCACAGGGTCTCTAGGAATGCTGTTATCAAGAACTGAAAACGTCAGCAAAATGCCTTTAAACAATGAAAGCTATTCTATCATTTGCCTAGCAGATATTCTCTAAAATAGCCTCTTTCAGTCAGAACATGGATGGATTCTGGAATCTGTACAAAAAGTAAACTGTAAGCACTGTGTCTTCCTAAACTTATAACTAGACAGATAATCACGGAGAAGAAATAATAAACACTTTGGATGCATCTCAATGAATTTTTTTTTTTTTTTTTGAAGAGACAGCAAACCAAGAGGGAAGATACGTACTGCAGATCCCATCAGCTGTGCACTATGGAACATTCTAGAAGATGAGGAATGGCAGAGTATCTGCTTTGATGACCCACAATATAAGCCACACGGTCGCTTGTGGCTGCAGCAGGGCGTGTATGCGTAGCCTCAGCAGGCATCTTAATGACAACATGAAGCTGGCCTCTCTCCAGAGGATCCAGAAAAGAGCAAAAGCAATTAGGGAACATGTTAAAGCCACTCAGCTTCTGTCCTCAAGAGACATCAGGAAGAAAAGAATTAAATGGAGACATGAGACATGGCATGTGGACTGCCACTTCTGTAATTGTTAAAAAAGGTTTACCAAGAACCAATATATTCTTTTAAAAAATGGTGGAAGCACTTGAAGAGAGCCCAGAAGTGTTCCTTGCTGTTTGAAGGGACCTCTTTTAGATTTGGATCCAGAAGACTGAAAAAAAAAAAACTGTGGTTGAGTGAGACTAGGAAGTGAGGTCAATTCTTGCTTATCAAACAAAACAGATAAATTCAAGTCTTTAATTTTTTTAATACATATAAAAAGAACTTGGGTGTACCTCTTAGGCAAGAATAAAAACAAGGAAAGACGAAACTTTAAGATATGGAAGAAACTGCCGTCCGCTAATTCCTACTCCCGCAGATTCTTTTGAAACAAGTTTCAAAGGCAGAAACGTAAGTGACAAGAACACGCAGCTCCAGCCACATGCCTGGAATACTGAACAAGCAGGACTTAGAACTCGATTTTCAAAGGTGCCTTCAATGGTTGAGGACTAGGACATCTGTCTGAGCTTAGTCTGGAAGCGCGTCCTGGAAGCAGCCAAGTGCACCCCTCCCGCAACACAGAGGGAGACAGGCCTGCTTTGGATCACTCTGTCTTCTCCAGCTCGCCAACGGCATCGGTCAGTGTTTAGAAATCCTCTCACCCACCCATGAAAGAGCCCAAGATTTATCTCAAACAGGAAAACATTCGAATTTCAGATGTGTATATGGTTTTAAAAATATAACACCAGAAGCAGCTGAAATGTGGATGGAAAATGGGAGCTCAGAAAAGAAGACTGATTTGACAAAATTTCAGATGACAAAAATTGCATTCTATGACTTCACATTTTTTTTTTTTCTCAGCTTCTTTCCTACATATATCACTTTACATCTTTTTGCTACGGTAGAGACGCTGCATCCACAAGCCTGCTACATTTCTTTGGTTTATAAAAATATGACAGTCCGTAGGCATCAAAATTGTGTTTTGTTTCTAGAAACTGGCAAAGATTAAAGATGTGTAGACTCTTAGCTTATACATCATAGCTTCTGAGTTCTGTTATCTATAAAAATGAAAGATTTAAAAATAAATGAGTAAATCTGTAGGAATTTAAAAAATTAACTGTCTTCAAATTGAAATGTTAAATATGATAACTTTGTGAACAAACTGAGATGGTTTTAAAGAGTTTATGTACCTTACCTTGATCCACAAAACGAGTTTTTAAAAAACTAAGTAATACAAGCCAAATCAGTTTGGAGGAAGATATGGCAGGAAAATGCACTGGCCATTAAAATTGGTTACTGTAGGAGTGAGAAATGAAGGAAGCCCAAGGAGGGATTATTAACTTGGTCTTACATATATTTCAGTGGGTTTTCTTGTTACAATGAGCATATCTTATTTTTTACAATTAAAACAAAATCTCATTAATTATCATCTAAACAACAAAAAAGGGAAAACATTTTTAAAACCTAGACTAGCATAGCGTATGTTTACATTTTACCCTCCCCTCCCTTCTCGCTCTAGGTTTCAAAACAATCCAGAAATTTTCACCTATAAGGAGAAAGCAGAGATAAAGAGGCAGTTGGAGTGGGGGATGAATGAGCAAAATAACTTTTATCGCTGCATTTTCTTTAAGCTTCTCTTCAAAGAGGTTCGAATGGCCCCACTGATCCCATCACACTTCTCTGACTCAGTGTCAAGCAAAGGACTTTGGCTCTAAAGGGCCAAGGGAGACCAGGGGGCCTGGGGACACCTGACCAGGGCATCGCTGCTGAGTGAGCCTGGACAGGAACGTTCAGAGAGGCCGAGCAGGCTGCAGGGCCCAGTGGGGCGAGGGAGGTCCCAAGGGCAAAGGGGCCGATGGTTAATGTGTGGCGTGGCCGCAAAGCTGGCCCTCACACCTGTCAGCCCCAGGGTCAGCGTGGGAGGGGTCAGCACCATGGGCCCTGTCCTCCGTCCTGTTCTGCAGCTGTTAAACGCCCAGGAAATTCCAGGATAATCCTTGCTCAGCTTAATGCTGCTACCCTTTAATCTCCACCTTGGATATGGTCGCAGTCTCTTGGAGCTCTGTCCGCCCGCCTCGAAAAGGATCCCATCAGCCCTACGGAGCAGACAGTGAGGAGGTGGCTGCCCTCCGGTGCTTCTCGCCCCTGCTGCCCCAGCTCCAGAAGCCAATTTGTGGATTACCTAGCAGAGGAGAGCCCTGTGTCCCTTGAGGCCTCCAGCCTCCAGGAATGTCCCCCAGAGCACGCAGATGCAGACGAGTGTGCCTCCCACTCCCAGGCTGTGGAGCTGGGGGAGGCTTTTAAGATGCAGGCAGAGTCGGGGAGAGGCAAGCAGCCACTCAGAAGGAGCCACTCCGGCTGGGCACTGACCGGGGATGTGCGTGGCTTTGGAAAAGGGCATAAGGGAGGGTGTTGGGACAGTCAGTCCGTGTCCATGAGAGATAAGTAAATGGAAGATTGTAGAAGCCCCCAAGAGCCAGGACCACTACCTGTGGGAGCAAGTGTGAGAGTATATAAAGGAATGTGTGTGAGGTGAGATGGGTATGGAGCAGCACGCAAGCTAGGATGGGTGTACGTGTGTGTGTGTGTGTGTGTGTATGTGTGTGTGAGTGTGTAAGGATGAGAGCATGCACATCAGAGCAGATCCAGAGTGCTCTTCATACTGGTCACTGACACCCATGAGCCCTTCTCCTCACCCTGGGTCTGTCCCTACTCTCCCCCAGAGCCTGTCAACTGCTCTCTGCTCTGGGAGTTGCTGCTGTGGAAACATCTGGGCTGGGAGAGGAGGCTGAGCAGGGAAGTAGAGAAATAAAGGGAAACGCGAAGCTGCCCCAAACCCCAAACCCTGCCATCTCCCTTCCCCCTTGTGGGCAGTGGGGACACAGGACGCAGGACCCAGCTCAGGAGATGGTGATGAGCTGCAGGAGAACCTGGCCCCGAGGAGGAATGTTCCTGCCCTTCCCGTGCTCAGATCGCTGCTGCCTGTTGCTCCTAGGCAGGCTGGGGACCTGGTACGCACTGCCAGCCATCTTTCTGCACCCAGAATGAACCAACAGACTCCAAAGGGGCCCTCCTCTCTGGGCCACTTGGTAGGTACACAGAAACCCTCCAGCCTAATCTTCCTGCAAGGAAAAAAAGGTCCATTGCCCTGAGAGAACCCAGTGCCCGCCCCCCCCCCCCGAATGGCACCATCAACAATTGCAGGTCTCGATCCTGCAATGCCCATTACCTGGACATTTCCCAGCACTGCCTACAATGCCACAGCTCCTTCCCACCCAACCAGCATCTCCCCTTCTACAACCTGAGTCAAGTTCTCCTGGCAGGGAGAGGGCCTGGCCCTGGTTAACTTATTGGGAACAGGCCCAGCCACTTCTCTCCATGGGCACTGCCAGGGACATTACAACATCGCCTATGCTGGGCCCCAGCCAGCTCCCCCAGGGGTGGGAGGAGAGAGGATGCCAGACGGCCAAGATTGGTGGATGGGGGTGTAGGGCAGGTAGGGCCAAGTACCCAGATGTAAAGAGAGGGCAGTGGAGCTGGGGCAGCAGCAACCAGCAGACTTTGGCTGCAACTTGGGGGTGAGGGCTGGGAAGCATGAACCAAGCCTCTCCACTCTAAGGCTTATGGGTGGTAATGGGGGTGGGGGAGCTGAGGGCAGGTGTGGGATCAACCTCCTTGCTCCTCCCAGCTCCGTGGGACTGGAGAGATGCCACCAGAGTCAGAAGGATGGGCAAGCCTTTACAGAACGCTGGGAGTCCGGCCTCAGCAAGGACCCCTATATCAGGACCCCCAATATCTGGAGACACAGTGGGGGATTGCAGAAGCTAGGGTAATGGGGGTGTCAGTGATGGCCGGCCAGAGGTCGGGGAGCCAGGCTGGCCAGTTTCGCACCCCTCAGGAACCCACGGTCGCCTTGGAGAAGGATACTCAGTACTACCCCGGGAGGCCCCCAAGGATCTGCAAAGGCCCAGTCTGGAGGGCCCCTCTACTTTTGCAAACCTTGATGCCTCTGTCCCCAAGCACACCGCCCCCCCCAACACCCCCCACACTGCCTGGCATCCCGGGGCTCACCTTCCGCCGGCCGCAGGCTCCGCAGGTCTGTGCCCCCCCGCCCCAGGCCCCGCGATGGAGCCGAGCAGCCCGTTTCTGCGTTCGGGTGCGGGGACCCGGCTCCCCGCGGCCCGGGTCCTCTCGCCGCTGCGCGTCTCTGGGGCTCCGGGGCGGCCGGGGGGCGGTGGCTGGCGGCGGGGGCTGCTCTGAAGGCGGAGCGCCCGCGGATCGTGCGGGGCCCACGTCGCGCTCGCCGTCGCCGCGCTCGGTCGCGGGTCCCGCCGCCTGCTGCTCCGCTCTGGAGCGGCGGCAGGGGCGAGCTCAGCCCGGCCCGCCCCCTCCGCGTCCCTCCCAGCCCGGCCCGCCCCTCTCCGGCCCCTGCGGCCGCCCTCCCTCTCCCCTCTTCCGGGGAGCCGAGCCCGCCCTCCCGGCCTGGGCGGCGATGTGCGGCGCCCGGCGCGGGGGAGAGCGGGGTGGAGGCGCGGGGCTCGCCCTGGGCCCGCCTGTGCGCCGGGGCGGGGGCGCCTCCTCCTCCCGGCCGCGCGGGGTGGGGGACCTGGGCACGGAGGGAGGCTCGCGCGGGGGTCCTGGAGGGGGCGGGCTGCCGTGCGGCGCGGCGAGGCGTTCAAAGCCCCGGCCGGGCGCGGGCTCGGCTCCCCGGGAGGGAAAGCGCACAGGAGGGCGGCGGATGCCCGGGGACAGCGGGGCAGGGCAGGGCAGGGCAGGGCGGCGCAGTCGCCGGCCCGAACACCCGCGCCCTCTCCCCACCCCTGCTTTTCTGCTTCAACTCTAGGAACTAAACCCACTGTTTTAGTTCCTACTCAGGTTTAAACTAAGGTGGGCGTGAGCTGTGAAGAAGAGAAAGAAGGAAAAGAAGGGGGTGGAGGGAAAGACAAACTGAGAAATCTCGGAGGGTACGGGGGTGGGGTGGGGATGGGTAAGCAGCAGGGAGGGGGCATCTGGGTTACGAAAGGGTCTCCGATCTGCCCTTAAACTCGTCTGCCCCTTCGTGACCCTGGATCTTGGCCAACGGTGGGGCCTCTGACCCCACCCTCCCCAAAGGGCTGGGAAGCCTGGGTCTGAACGGGGAAGTCCAGGTGTAGGTGCCTGGCTTTGCATTGCCCGGGCAAGTCTGGCCCTTCTGGGTACCTCCTCCCTCCGCCCGCTCCCCGGGGTGAACCTCCCCCACGGGGATCTGAGGCGTTGGGAGGTACTCAGCGGGTGCCTGGAAGGTTTGAGGAACCGAGGGGGCGCCGCGAGGCAAAATGTTTCCGCCCACCCCTAGCCTCTTCTCCAGCCGAGGACGGGTTTGGGGGTCTATTGTTCCGGTCCTACAGCCCGAAACTGGGGCCTTCCCACGAAGTGCTGCTACCACCTGCTGGTTCTTTCAAGGAACACAGGCATCTGGTGGACTTCCCTCCGGCTTGCTCCCCCTCCCCATTGCCCCGGGCCGCGTCTTACTTTCCCACTTACTTCATTTATCCAAGACGGGGTAAAGCACTAGCTGCAAATGGGCTGATCAAAACTGGTACTTAAGGAGCATTCAGAAACCGTGGAAAATTGTGAAAGAGATCTGTGAGCCAACAAGCCCAATAAACAAAACAATGAAACTCATTAGGAGGCACCTGGGAGAAACAAACAGGTTTAATGAATTGGCTGAATGAGTGATGGAAACGGGCGACTGAACTAGTCCCCACTTAGAAGAGGGATTGTTCACTCTGGATATCTGCAGTCAATTAATAAGCCTAATGGTGTTGAATGATTCTGCATTTGGGCATCTTTAATAAGTCACTTGCACTGGTGAGTCTAATTCTATCTTGTTTCTTCCCCTTGCTCTGAAATTCAGTGGTAGAGAGCTGCCTTCATTTCATTTCCAAATCAGTTATCTCCAAAGCCTTGAAACACTTTTGTGAAGAAACCTGAATTTTCATGGTATGTGATATTACATAACTCATGATCCTAGTTACAATAACAACATGACTGCCAGAAAGCTTTGGGTAAATTGGAAACTTTTTTAAAAGAAGCATATGATTACATTACGTTAAAAGTATCAGCAACACAGAAACAGCAGTTAATTTATAAACCCCAGAAATTCCAGTGGTAATTTGTAATGCATCATATATTGACATTATAGTAAAAATATCTCTTCCTTTCTATTGTCTGATATATCTCACCGTTTACACTGCCCATTAGGTGCCTATAATATGAAATTAAGCTTTTGTTGTCCAAGGCTTATGCAATGGGTATTTTGTTGTTGTTGTTGTTGATAACATTTAAGAGGCCTCTAGTCTTCAAAGAAAGATCCGTTGTACTCTGGAAGGAAAGAGGTTTAAATATGTGATTACAATAGGCCCTGTATCATCATCTCCTATGTGTTAAATCAAGTTTTAAAGGTAGGTGGGTAGCACAGAATGCATTGTGAAGTTATGCTACCATCCATAGCTATTAAAAAGAAAAGTAATGAATCCCTTTTCAAAGCTGAACATAAATCTTTGCTATAATTCGTTCACTGCCTGGCACACATTGGGTACTTAGAAGTGTTTTAGGATAAGTGAATAAAAAATAATAGTATTTAAACTTGTTCTGTGTTGAGGGGCAGGATCTAATAAAGTTTGTGGCTCACAGAATTCATTACCCGGAGACATAACTATCTATAATGTAAATTTGCAGCCAAAAGAACTCCACAGGACACAACTCCAGTGTCTTTTTTTTTTTTTAATTTTTAAAGGTTTTATTTACTTATTTTACATAGAGAGAGAGAGAGAGAGATCACCAGTAGGCAGAGAGAGAGAGAGAAGCAGGCTCCCTGCTGAGCAGAGATCCTGATTCTGGACTTGATCCTAGGACCCTGAGATCATGACCTGAGCTGAAGGCAGAGGCTTAACCCACTGAGCCACCCAGGCACTCCAACACTGGATGTCTTGTCCAGGGCTTTGGATTCTGCCTCTTTTCCTTTTCCGTGTTTGCCCCTTCTCAGGCTTTTCTCTTCAACATCTTTCAATCCCCAAGGATGCTCCATTTCTTCCTTCTTCCTTATTTCCCTTCAGAACGACTAATGCAAGCTGATGTTATTATGAACGAAGAGCTTTATAAGTCATTTCTGTGATTATCATTCGAGTAAAAATCAGTAAAGGAATTTGCTAAGCCCCCAGATCTCTTATCCCAAGACATTACATAAGGCTCCAGATATACAACCTCACAGGGTACCAGGCACTTCCCTGAACTCTCTCGAGGTCCTATGGCCTCTAAGTACAGTCTTATGTCCCAAAAGCTGGTGTCTGGACTCCAAATATTTGCCCAATAAAAATGTCAAGTGTCCATTTATACAACTTCATCTCCCGCCCCCCCCCCCCCCCCCCGTTCAGAAACTTCTAGAATGTTCTAGGGTTTTCCTACAGTACAGGTTTTGCAACTGAATTTTAGACCAATGGTGATTGATATCCTGGGTAAAGTGAGTGATCTTAGCACCCTTTAAAGAACCTTTCTGGAAACCCCACACACTGCCCTCTCCTTGTATGTTATTGGCCAGTGCTGTGTTGCATGACCACTCCCCATGCGAGCCTTACACTTTGACATTACTTTAACTGAGCAAGAGTCAAAAGACATTGAGAAGTAGTGCACAGAGAGAAAAAGGAGGGCTCTTCTCTCACAACAGAATGTTTTCACAGAGATTGATTTCAGCTGCATGAGATGGCAGCAGAGTTGTACAGCAGTGATTTAAACAATTCCAGTGATCCAGGAATGCTATGAAAGTCCCAGGTCAACAAGACTTAGGTTCCTACCATTCCAAATCTTTCAGGTGATGCCTTGTTCTCTGGTTCTCCACATGTCAGGAGTGCTCCAGCTGTATGCCTGTTAGCTTTAGTCCCCCCAAAAAAGATGGCCACAAAACCAAGAGCAGAGCTTTGGCTAAGTTAGCACCCTTTAAAGAACCTTTCTGGAAACCCCACACACTGCCCTCTCCTTGTATGTTATTGGCCAGTGCTGTGTTGCATGACCACCCCTGCCTGAAAGGGACAGGGAAATGCATGCTGCACCGAATAAAATTCAAGTTCTGTTTGTGAGAAGGGAGAAGAGAAGAAACACTGGACAGGCAGCCAGCAGGCTCTGCCACAAACGAGCAAAGATGATCACAGTTATGTACATCTTTTCTTGCAATCTATAAAAACAGAAGCTTTTTATAGGGCATCTTTGCTGGTATTTTCCTCCCAGACTATCATGGTTAATACATATTTTTAATGCTCAAAGGTGATTCCTAGGGAGTTCTCTAGTGAATGGAAATGCTAAGAGCTTCCTATCCCTAAAATAACTATGACATCATCTCAGAAGAAAAATAACAAGTCCTCCAGTCACTCATACAATCAGAGTTGAAGATGTTCTACATTTTCATGGGAATTGGGGCAGTCCCCATGGGCAGGACAGGGTTGATCAGTGCTCCACACCATACTGCCCCTTCCTTTGTCTGCTGCATCTTTGTCCTTCCGATCCAGACAGGAGATGTGATGATCCAAAATATGGAACAGATGATCCCCTCATTTGCTCTTCCAGGCAAATGCAGTTTTGTCCTCTCACTCTGGTGCTAGATAGTGTTCTCTAAAAACACCTGTATCCCCCAATATTGGAAAGGTGAGCTGTGTTCCTGCAAGATAAGCCTCCAGCCTCCAGTTCTAGATATGGCTGGAGCATCTTCTGGTTCTTGGGCTGCTAGATGTGCCCTGTCATAGATAATAGATCTCTGTTTCTCCATTTATATGGGATTCTGGAATCCCTCACATCAGACCTTTATGCACCAATAAAGGGGAAAAGTCAATATCAAGAATGAGTAAACACCACCAACAACAAAACTTAAATCTTTTAAGAAATCTGAGGAAGGGGCGCCTGGGTGGCTCAGTGGGTTAAGCCTCTGCCTTCGGCTCAGGTCATGATTCTAGGGTCCTGGGATCGAGCCCCACATTGGGCTCTCTGCTCAGCAGGGAACCTGCTTCCTCCTCTCTCTGCCTGCTTCTCTGCCTACTTGTGATCTCTGTCTGCCCAATGAATAAATAAAATATTTTAAAAAAAAAGAAATCTGAGGAAAAGTGGAAAAGGAATAATGGTATAAGAGTTTAAAGAACATGTTTTCACCTTATATTCTTGCTGAATTAAAAGCAGACACAAAAACTATTTTAAAATGTTGGATTAAAACGAGAGTGGGGAAAAAAAAAGAAAGAAAGAAACGCACAATAGCCCAAATAAAATCTTAGTCATGCAGAAAGAAAAAAAAATGACAAAACTCTGGGAAAAACAAACAGTGAAACATAACATGAACCTGGAAGACTCAAGATATGAGGCCTAAATTGATTAGTTTTTAAATAACAGGGAAGGTAAAAGGTTTGGAAAATACGGTAGGAAATTTGAAACTTAAAGTAACAATAATTCCAGAATGGGAAAGATTAAATACACAAGACAGAGAAAAAAGACAAAACTAACAAAACTTATCTTAGCATCTGGCACATATTAAGTGCTTAATAAGTATTTACTAAATAGTCGAATTAAGTAAAAAAAAAAAAATCTTCAGGCTAAAAATTTCGAGATCTTTTAAGCAAAACTGAAAAGCAGAAATCAATGCCATTCTGGAGAAAGTTTTCCAGTGAATTCCTTCTAAGTTTACACATTCATACACAGGATTTATATTTAATAATTGTTAAAATCAAGATCCCTTCATATTTCTTCCGGGGGGTATGGATTAATGAGAAGATAGTGGAGTAATACCTTCAGAGTTTTCAGAAGAAAAGTGTGAAACGCTATTGATCAGTTTCTCAAAAGCCGTCCCAGCTCCTCTCCTTAGCTCCCGGCCAATGTTGAGGTGAGTGGCTAAAAATTGCCCCTCTGGCCTTTCTTAAGTTAAGGGTAGAGACCAGGCCTGACTCTGGGTCTTGAGAAGAAAATAGAATTCTGCTGGCAGCACTTCTGAGAAAGCTTTTGGCTTTCTATAAAGAGACAGAGATTTGACTGATGTGGCTCTTTCTCCTTTGCCTCACTTTGAAATCCTCCCTTGGACATTGTATAGGGATGTCAATGCCATAAAAAACTTAGTGGCTGAAAACAACACAAATATATTATCTTATGGTTCTGAAGTTGGGTCAGAAGTCCAAAATAGGTCTAAACTAGGCTTTAAAAAAGTCAAGGTGAGGGGTGCCTGGGAGGGGTCTAAACTAGGCTTTAAAAAAGTCAAGGTGAGGGGTGCCTGGGAGGCACAGTCTGTTAGACGTCTGCCTTTGGCTCAGGGCATGATCTCAGGGTCCTGGGATCGAGTCCTGCGTCAGGCTTCCTGCTCAGTGAGGAGTCTGCTTCCCCTCTCCCCCACTTCTCTCTGCTCTCTTCCCCCACCCCCACTCATATTCTCTCTCTCTTTCTCAAATCAATAAATAAAACATTAAAAAAAAATCAAGATTAGCAGGGCTGTGTTCCTTGTCTAGGCTCTAGGGAGAACCTATTCCCTTGTGTTTTCTAGTACAACTTTCTAGGGGCCACTGTGTTTCTTAACTGATGTTCTCTAAACCCAAAGCCGGTACTGTTGGGTTGAATTCTTTTGCTGACTTTCTTCTGTCTCCCTCTTCCACTCGTGTTAATAGTGGGTCCACCCAGATAACCCAGGATAACTTCTCTACCTCAAAGTCAGGTGATTGACAACTTTAAATCTATCTGCAAACTTAATCCCCCGTCACTATGTAAACTAACATAAGGTCCTGATTCCAGGAATTAGGATGTGGATATTTTGGGGGAACGCCCCCATTATTCTGCCTACCACAGACATGATGGCTGGCGCATCAGCATCCATATTGGTGACTGAGCCAAACCCAGCAAATATGTACACATTTTATTACATGAGAAAAATAAACATCTGTAATTATGGGTTTTGTTACCTGTTGCTTCATACATCTATACTGGGTATAGACTCAAACATTATATCCCGCCGGGGCTTACTCTCTTTAAACATCAAGCAGAGGTCATTCTCAGATCTGCAAATTCTTGGAACATTTACCATTCAAGACTGTTTTCCAGCAAGATGCACAACAAATGTACTCTGAATAATTAAGAGATGAATAAGCAATTTCATTCTTCATTAGGGAGGTTGTTATTGAGAAAAAATGGTTATAATCAGTGAAACTATCTAAACTTGTAGAAAAAATAAAATACAAAACAAAATATAAGCCTGAAAACACTAATGACAACAGGAAAATTCAGTAATTGAGGGTAATTATGGCAACAGAAGTAAAATACTCAATGTAAACATACTAAAAAATGTCTTTCTTTTTTAAAGGAGATTTTAACTCCAAATTAGCAGCCTGCAAAATATGAAAGGGAAATAGCAAAGATGCGGGTATCATTGGTGTCAATTTCCTTAATGTCCATCAAAGGAAGTCAGTAGTTATTGCTGGCATAATTAGGCAAAAAGAACTTTAATGTTTTAAGATAGTCATGCAAGATTATCTTTACAATAAAGTGTTAACCTTCCAAATCATAGATAAAAGCTAAATGGAGATGGATATGTTTCATTCATCCAAGGAAACAAAGATAAAAGATCACAAGGAAGCATTAAAATATAGAAGGGATAATTAAAGTGACAGATGTCAAATGTAATACAATATCCTAATAAGCATAATATTCTAGAACAATTTCTATGGTAAGTCAGTGAAATAAGTACACTGTGAAATTTCTTCATGCAGCAAGTAACAGGAAGTGTCTTCTACATTTTACAATACACTGAAATGAACTGTTGTCCTTTTCATGTCTAAAAATATTTAGGTGGCTCAGTGGGTTAAAGCCTCTGCCTTTGGCTCAGGTCATGATCTCAGGGTCTTGGGATCGAGCCCCGCATTGGGCTCTCTGCTCAGCAGGGAGCCTGCTTTCTCTTCTCTGTCTGTCTCTGCCTGCCTCTGCGTACTTGTGATCTCTGTCTGTCAAATAAATAAATAATAAATAAATAAATAATCTTAAAAAAATAATAATATTTATATAAATGAGACAGTATTTGGGGAAACTTGACCCTTTTTTCTCAAACGAAAATGGAATGATCAGTGACAGTACAAAATAATAGTTAAAATTAAACATATAATTTTGACATGCTTAAACCATGGAATTGAAATATACAACACACACACACACACACACAGTGGAAGGAGAAAATTGCCATCCTTTCCCTGTTTCCCACCCCTCCACACCATCAAGGAGAGATGGGAAGATGGTGTTGACTTGTCTGCAAAGTTGATTAGGCTCTTATAAGCAATAACTTTCAAGCTTCATCTGAGTCATTGTGTAACTAAAGTAGCAATCACGAGAAGAGATAAAACTTAGAAATGAGTTCCCCTTTTATTTATTATAAACCCAAAAGGAAGCAGCATTAAGGTGGGAGATGATTTTTTCTGAATCGTGGTGTAGTCACATTCAAATTCAAACAAAATACAGGCTTAAAGACTTTAATCACTTTAAATCGAAACATGAAGTTGTTTATTTCCATATTGGAAGATAGAGTATGTTCCTTAACTGAATTATATTCATTCCTTCCGTTGGAAGTAGATTAATGATATAGAGACATTTGACATGTAAACTGTGTAAAGTACAGAGATTTCCCATATTAACTCTCATTAAATCTCTACTGACAATATCAATTTCCCCTTTCCCCCCTCCCATAATCTTTTTACTGCCCAGAAGCAGCTTTGTGGACACTGCTCTCCATAATAGTGTAACTACAAATTTTATGACAGTCAAGGTGGGCTTCACTAATAGCTAGATAATTAGGTTTTTCATATTTGCAATTTTGTTCTGTGCTATCTATGAGAATTAATGTTTGGCCTTGTGAGTTGTGCTTTTCTGAATCACCTGTTGGATATAGAAGGAAAAAACTCAGGTATTAATGACTCACATTGGTTATAAGATGAAGAAAGAAAATGGATTTAGTGCTACCCTGTACGAGTCTCTTAAAGGCCCCACAGTAGAGTAAATAATTCAGGATTCCTCCCAAAGGAGATTTTATTTTTTATTTTTTAAGAATTTTATTTATTTATTTACTTGTCAGAGAGACAGAGAGACAGAAAGAGATAGAGAGAGAGAGGGCATGTGCACAAGTGGTGCTGGGGGAGAGGGAGAAGCAGGCTCCCCGCTGAACAAGGAGCCCAATGTGGCTCTTAGTCCAGGACCTGAGCTCAAGGCAGATGCTTAACCAACTGAGCCACCCAGGTGTCCCCCAAAGGAAATTTTATAGACCAGATTAGTTTAGTGTAGTATGTGAAAAAAGAATAGAAAAATGACATATTAATGCTTACTTTTCTTGAGAAGAAAAGCATTCTTTTGCCCAAACTAATCTTTCTACCTAGAGGGGCTTTCTCTCTTTTGTCATCTAGTTACCTCCTGTTTCTTCTTGAAATCTTAGCTCACTGCCCAGAAATAAATCCTCACATCTACAGTCAACTGATTACCAGCAAGTGTGCCAAGACCGTTGAAGGAGGAAAGGACAATCTTTTCAACAAGTGGTAAGGAAAAAACTGGGCATCTACACGCGAAAGACGGACGTTGGACCCTTATCTTACAGTAGATACAAAGCCTAACTCAAACAGGATCGAAGACCTAAACTTAAGAGGTAGAAGTTTACAAATCTTGGAAGAAAACATGGAGAAAATCTTCGTGACGTCAGATTTGGTAATGATTTCATAGACACGACACCAAGAGCACAAGAATCAAAACAAAAAACAGAAATTGGACTTCCTCAAAATTAAGAACTTTGTTCTCCAAAGAAGACATACAGACAGTGAGTAAGCACAGGAAAGGATGCTCGGCCTCCCTCGTCACTTAGGGAAATGCCAATCAAAACCACAAGTGAAGTGACTCCACTTCACATTTACTAGGATGGCTAGAATATTAAAAATGGACAATAACGGGGCACCTGGGTGAATCAGTGGGTTAAGCCTCTGCCTTCAGCTCAGGTCATGATCCCAGGGTCCTGGGGTTGAGCCCCTGCATCAGACTCTCTGCTCAGCAGGGAGTCTGATCCGCTCCCCACCCCCGCCCCGCCACCTGCCTCTCTGCCTAATTGTGATCTCTGTCTGTCAAACAAATAAATTAAATCTTAAAAAAAAAATGGACAATAACAAGTATTGGTGGGGATGTGGAAAAATTGGAACCCTTGTGTATCACTGATAGGAGCATAAAATAGTGCAGCAGCTGTGGAAAACATTTTGTCAGTTTTCTAAAAAAGTTACACATGGAACTACCAACAGCAACTTCCTGCCTAGGTAAATTTCCAAAAGAGTCGAAAACAGGCACTGGACTAGCTGTTTGTACACTCATGTTCACAGCAGCATTACTCACAACAACCAAGAGGTAGGAACAATCCAAGCATCTACTGATGAGTGGATAAACCCAAATTGGTATATACCCAGAATGGAATATTACTCAACCAGAAAAAGGAGACATATTTTGATATATGCTATAAGGATGGACCTTGAAAATATTAATGAGTAGTGAAATAAGCCAGATCCAGATGGATACCTCCTATATAATTCTAGTTTTATAAGGTATCTAGAATAGACAAATTCAAAGAGACAGAAAAATAGAATAGAGGCTGGGAGAGAGGAGAGAGGAAGAAGGGGTTATTGTCTATCTATTAAAACAGAGTTTTTGTTGGGGAGGACGAAAAAAATGTTTGGATATCGATAGTGGTGGTAATCACACAGGATTGCGAATGTACTTAATGCCACTGAATTGTGCTTAAAATGATAAATATTAAGTTAAATATATTTTTCTATAATTAAAAAAACACCTCAGGTCACAGATTGCTGTTTTAGGAAAACCTTCTGAAATCCTATTACACTTACAGGGACTGTGCTTTTCTTTCATCATATTTACCCTTGTTTGTAAATATGTATTTATTTGTGTCATTTTTGAGAATGTCTTTCTCTTCCCCAGGACTGTGGGCTCCATAATGATTTTCATGTCAGGCTTGGTTACTTATCTCCCATCAGTGTGTAGCCCGTTGAAATAATTTGGTATAAGAGTTTGTATTAGATAAATTTTCCTAGTATTAAAGAAGGACACTAAAATAAAATTGAGTATCACATACATTTCAATTATTTAAATCTTTTGTAGCCACAACATTTGTAAAATTGACGAAGTTTAATGAGTCATATAAAAATAAAATTTAGCAAACGTGGTGTGGCAAGGCCACACACAAACACATATAGAGAAACAAGTCTAATTATTCTATTGTTACATCACATAATTATCCCTGATCAAATTATAGATTGTGGAAGGGATAATTATTCCTAATGGCCTCCAAAAGCCATGATTTTCTTTCATTTGAATTTGGTAGGAATTGAGCGAGGTAGCGAACAAGCAAAAGTCATCTGATTTTCGGTAATTCATTCTGAAGAGGAATAATCATGGCAGATGAAGTTTCCTATGAGAATCTATGTGTCTTGTAATGGGTTTCAAATAACCTAGCAGAGCAGGAAGTATTACAGATTCTCCGATCCGCCAACCAGAATAGCTTTTCACACAATTGTTAATAGTTCAAGAGATGAACAACAGAAAACAGCGAGGTTTGCTCTTCTTTTTCTTTTCTTGTTTGACTAGAAAAGTTAGGATTTTAGGAGAGCTTTTTTGGTGAATGCCTTAGATTCTGAACACCCAGAAGAAGACTGACAAAATTTTATTCTGTCAGCATATTTACAAAGCAACTCACCTTCCACTTTTTCTTTTTTTCCTTTCTTTCCTTCCTTCCTTTCTCAGTAGTAGTGGTAGTGGAGAGGATGGTAGATTTTAGTAGGATGACTACTTAAAATGGGGGAATTTCTGTAGTTCACATTAATGTAGTTTACATTAATTATACTGAAGTTCTTTTACTCTGTGACTATCCCTACTTGATCTGCTTTGTTACTGATAAGTGTATTGTTCACTTATGTCACTTAGCTTATTTTTCCCAAGGAAAACATTTTCATGTCTTTGTAAATAAATGATTAAGGCTTTAAGACTGTTTTTGTTGAGACTGATAAGTCTGTGTATGATTATGATGTGTGCCTTTCTCTGTGATCTAGGGTTTTTCCATCTGTTAAATGCCATTGAATAATTTAAAAAAAAAAAAAAAGGCTGCTAAGAAACTGGTTGGCAGAGAGACAACATTCAAGCAATAGAAGTTAATATCATAAGATAGAGAATGTTTTTGGTTTTTTCCTCTTAGCAGCTGCCTCAAATATCCTCCTTGGGGAAAGTTGTTTGGTTTTGTTTGGAGGAAATGTGTTGGTTAGCTCTAGGGGGTTGGCGAGGGCAGTATGCCCGCTCAGGTAGGGTAGAAAGCTGCCACCTGCCCCGTCAATACAGTCTTGTTACTTGTCAGGTTGACTGCCTTGCCCCCAATTTTTTTTTCTTGGTCTGAGTATTACATGCATATGTAAATTTGGATATAGGAGTAGGGGCTGAGCTGAACTGCTTTATATAATAAAGGGAGGAGTGTTTAGGGGTTTGTGTTTAATAATTCCTCAAATAATAATTGGATGGAAATTTCAGAACAGTAACGAGAAGAGAGCGGTCAAGGGGATTGAACTTTCTTTCTTCTCAATAAATGTAGCTGTCAAAGAAGACGCAGTGGTCAGCTCCACTAGTCGGTGTCCTGTGGGTGTCCTCAGTGACTGCTGACTGGGAAGTGATGCAGAGGCATCCGTGGCCCGTTGCTGGCTGCCTGAGGCTGGGTCCTTCTCCTACCCCAAAAAGAGAAGGTGTATCGCGATCATAATTATCACTCTCCCTGGGGCAGGACCCAATTCTCCTTTCCAAGAGTCTTGCGGGGGAAAATCCATGAATAATGATTTATGTCTTATTTGAGATACTAAGAGATAACTTTCTTTCTAACCTGATAACTGATGCAAAAGCTTAAGCAAATAAGGTTCCTGAAGAAAGTATTAGTAGTATCTTTTTTTTTAAGATTTTATTTATTATTTGACAGATAGAGAAATAGTGAGAGAGGGAACACAAGCAAAGGGAGTGGGAGAGGAAGAAGCAGGCTTCCTGCTGAGCAGGGAGCCCAATGGATGCAGCACTGGATCCCAGGACTCTGGGATCATGACCTAAACAGAAGGCAGACGTTTAAGGACTGAGCAGCCCAGGCACCCTGCATTGGTAGTATCTTAAAGGAAAGGATGCAATGACCCTGAGTTACTTTTTTTTAGATCAAGACTATTGTCTGTTAACGAAGGCCTCTGTTCCTTTTCCCAAAGAATGTAAAAATTGCCATATAAGTTTGCCTGGAGAGCCACTTTGAGATTTTCAGGTGGAATGTGACATAGAAGGAAGAGGATCTGGAAACAGAAAAAACACAGCGGAACTAGAAGCTGTGAGGAGAGGTAAGATGGAAGGAGAGAGAGACAGAGACAGAGATTCCAGTGGAAGCCATGTCACTAGTCTTCCTCAGTGTCTGCACGTATAGATAACCTGTGGTCACCTCCAGGTCAAGAAGATTAGTAGACAGATGTGCTTATCTATCTCTTCTTTTTACCAACTTGATATAGATGAGTAGAAGGATCTAGGAAGCTACATTTTTTAAAAAGGCAGGTGGGAAAAAACAGCCACTCCTCAAACTTGGAATTACTCCTTGGAAAGGAGATTCCTGTCAATCAGAAACAACCGCTGAGGACTTTACAAAGGCAAGACAGAAACTTCTACTGTCCAACTAGGAAGTTTGGAGTTTTGTTTGAGACAACAGTTAATGTGTCCCTAACGTCCCCTGCTGGTACTACGTGGAGAAAACAGATTGATCTGCGGATGCTTGTGTCATAGGATTAGAGAAAGCAGTTATCTGAGTTGTATTAAGAGGCCAGGAGATGGAACAAACGTTTGAATTGGACTCAGGTGAAACCTACAGTGGTAGCCACTGCCAAGGGGCTCCTCCTATAATGTGTATGTTTCAGGGAAGGGAGGTAAAGAAGACACGAGAGAACACAAAACACGTCGGCCATGGTCCTGGCTTCTGTAGCTGCTCACGGGGTTTGAACTGACAGCCATCGTGACCTTCTTCCACTACCCATTCCACTTTTCCCTCTATCTCTACTGGCACCTTAGCAGGACAGAGTTCTTTCTCGGGATGACTCACACCTTCATCCCCAGAGACAGAGACACTGAATCTGTGGGGTCCCAGCTTCACTGGGTTGCTGCAATTTTGTTACCTAGAAATATCAGACAGAGGAACACATCCTGGGGAATTCTCTGGGTTTCGGGCATAGTCCCGCTTGTCACTATTACGCAGCACCTACAAGATTTCCCTTGGGTCATGGGGGTCATTCACATAAGCTGAGATAATGACCACTTGATGAAAATATGTCAAAATATTTACCTGTTATTGCTTATCTTTTCCCCTCATATTATCCACCTGTATTGGGTGTTTCCTTGTTTGGGGTCTATATTTTTCTAGTTCATACAAGCAACACTTTTTAACATCCATGAACTTTTTCTCATTCTTCGATGTTTGTTTGTTTCGACTTTATTCTCTTCCTAATCAATGAGCACAATATGTCCTCAGTTTTTTCTAAAAAGAAAAAAGACACTTGAAATTAAATTAATGTCCTTGTCTTTTCCCTGAACTATCTCTGTTCCCCGAAGTCCATATTCTGTTTGATTATTTTGGTCTTTCCTTTTCATATGAAGGCCATTGCACATTTTCCTGGTCAGGAAGCTCCCTGGGGTGGCTCTCAGAGGAAATGTGACTCAGGCATCCAGGACGTCAGCACCCAAGGCTTTCCCAGGATGACACAAAAGGTAAGAGAGAGGAGGATCCTGTGTTGGAGATTTGGAGTTTGGGACCAAATCTGGAAGTGTCATATGTTTCTGTTCACATTCCTCTCTTCAGAACCAATCATCTGTACCCCCTCTCAACCCAGGGGACCGGGAAATGTCATTTTCCCAGAGTCCCAAGAGGATAACAAAATGGTTTGTTAAATCGATAGCATTCTCTTGACCAAGCTGTTTTCTTTTTGAAACCAAGTGTCTGCTGATACTCAATTTTCCAACCATGTTTATGAAAAAAAAAAAAAAATGTTATTACCTATAACTGACTCACGTTTTCTTTGAAGTAGTGGCTTTTTCCCTTCATGAGAAGACTGACCCCATGCTCTCTGCTTGTGGGTGTGGTGGGTGGACTGGCAGGCTTCGCTCTCAGATAAGCAAGCTGGCAACCTTTTCTCTGGAAGCCACTGCCCCTTTCAGTTAACAGTTCATTTCCTTCGAAAGACGTGTTTTGCAGCTTCATGTCATAGACGTGTTCTCTACAAATACATATGGCCAGAAAGGAGACTCTGACCCAGAAGCCATTGAAAGTGTAATTCTTCAACCAACTGTATCAGGTTCTTTCTCGTGTTCTGTGTCCCTGTAGATGGAAGGAGCTCTGAAAAGTGACCCTCACTTGCTGCTTTCTCTGCTACCTGTGCTAAGGGGTACCTCTCTCCGCTCTGATTTCTGTGTCACTTTGGCCATACCTACTTTTGATCTCTCAGAAGCGCATGAAGTCTTATTTTGCCATTTTCCTTTCAGTATTCAGCAGTCATATTAATTTCTTTTCTTTTATGAATTTTTACCAAAACTTACACTTCAATAGTTTGTTGCTTTCTTTCTTTCTTCTTTCTTTTTTTAGAATAAGGAGAGGTCAATGATTTTTTCAATCTATTGTCTTAAACTAAAAGCTGTATGTTTTTCACTTGGCAATAGATGGTTTTCTGTGTCAATATAATTATTTCCTGTATCATTAAATAATCTCCTAAGACAAGTTTTGAAATACGGAAATTAGTCCATTTGGTGTACCATGATGTATCTTCTGACTTCCTCTGGATGAACATTTAGCTTATCTTGGTATTGTTTTTGACAATTATAAACAACCGTGCAATGGATATTCTTGCACCTAGGATATTAAATATCTGATAATTTTCTTAGATCACATTCCTTGAAGTGGATTGCTGAGGACTCAAGGATATTTACTTTTTTAGGACTTTATATATGTATAAGTGAATTGCCCTCCAGAAATACCATACTGTTGTATAAACCCATTAGCTGTATGCATTATCATTAAAAAGTCTTTATAAATGTGTATACTAGTAATGGCACATTGGTTTCCTCAACTGTTACCTATGGTCTATGTATTGGGAATTACAAACTGAATATATGGTAAATTTTGTTTTAAAAAATGATAAATCATTAAAAAGAAAAGAAAAGAGAAGAAAAGAAAAAGAAAAGAAAAAAACCAGCTGGCTGTCTTTGAGGGTCGTTATCAGGATTAAATGAGGTAATATATGTGAAAATACAGAGAAGTGGTGTATATGCTGTGTATATTATTGTCCTCTGTTCTTCTAAACCAAGCTTCCTGAATGCAAGAGTAATCAAAATCCCAAAGCCTAGCCAGGACACAGGAAAGCAAGCAAATCATGTGCACAGCATCTGAGCTTGGGGGCGGGTGGTAGGACTGACCCATCACTGAAGAAGATCAAAGACCCCAACAAAGGATTGACCTCAGGCAATTTACTTCCCCTTGGCCAAGCATTCAGATTTCCTTTTGATTACAGATTTATCTGAGCATCTGTGTGTGAGCCATTTATCCACCAGACTGCCATTGTCTCCTCCCTGTGCTCCATTCCCGTGGCTAAGTGATTTTCTGCTCGCCCCCACTCCCACTGAGTCTTTATAGGAATATGACCCAGAGACCGGGAGAGGACACATTTCTGGTTCACTCAAGAGCTCTGGGGGTCTTGATAACAGTGGGCAGCAAGGAAGGGACAGAGTTTTGAAAAGAATAAAGAGGAGAGAACCAGCATAATAAACTGTGGGTATTTAAAGGGATAATCTCGGATATGGAAAGATAAATATAAAATTATTAGAAAGTTAGGTCCAGAACTTATACACCAAAGAGAATTTGGGTTGAACAGATGAAACAATTGACCAGATATACTTCTGCATTGAGCTTTTCTATAAATTTGGGGGTCTTTGGGATCAAATATTGGCTACATGAAACATTTTATTTTATTTTTTTAAAGATTTTATTTATTTATTTGACACAGAGAGAGAGATCGAAAGTAGGCAGAGAGGCAGGCAGAGAGAGGAGGAAGCAGGCTCCCTGCCAAGCAGAGAGCCTGATGTGGGGCTCCATCCCAGGACCCTGAGATCATGACCTGAGCCAAAGGCAGAGGCTTAACCCACTGAGCCACCCAGGTGCCCCAAAACATTTTATGTTAAAAGCCTTATTTCATCTTCTTCTTATCTTCCCTCTCCCTGCGCTTTCCCTGCCCTGGAGTACACCCTAGTCAATTAAATGAAACCATTGTCTTACATGGACCATCAGCTCTAAAGTATATTCGATTCGGAATGAATGTCACTAGACCCACTCACACAGTCTGTGTGTCCTGCTTTGCCTCCTACTTGTGTGCCCCCAAATCAGCTCAGCATCTTCCACTGTATCGCCTTGCGAAGTAAATGAGCCAGACAAGTGTCTAAAACAAGTGTGTCCTTTTGGAGTTTATATCAATCAGGTTATGCATTCTTCTGCAGGTAGGAGATATTAAATCACCATGGCTTAAACAAACAAAGAGTTGTTTGTTGTTTCTTTGTTTGTTCTTTCATTTACATAAAAGAAGTCCAGAGTGAGGCAGCAGAGAGCTAGTAAAAAGGCTGCAGAGTGGTTTGGGCAAGAAAGAAGTTTATTCTCTTTTGCATAAAAGCCTGACTAGCAGTCATTCAGGTAGGTTGTAGAAGCCACACACTGTCTAGGACCTGGAACAACTATCTGCTTTGCTCTCCCCAGAACATTAACAGTCCAAAGTTGAGTGAGGGCATTCCACTCAGGCGCCAAGGAGCAGAATAAAGGAAGAACAAAATGAATGTATTAACTTCCTTTTGGGACTTCTAGTGAAAGTTGCTTACCACACTGGAGCTTACATCCCTAAGTCACATAAGCAAATCTGGAAGAAGTGCTTTTTCAATTTCAGAATTTCCATATGCCATTAATTCCAAAATTTCCACTTTTTTTTTATTTTATTTTTTTTTTTAATTAGACTCCATATCCAGTGTGGAGCCCAATGCAGGACTTGAACTCACAAGTCTGAGATCAAGACCTGAGCTGAGGTCATGAACTGGGTGATTAACTGACTGAGGCACCCAGGCATCCCCTATACGCCTGACTAAATATAATTTTGGTTTATTAGAGTAGAAAAGTAGAGAACAGATACTGGGGGACAACTAGCACTTTTTGCCACGATAGAATAATTCACCTGGTAGACAGCATGGGAAAGTAAGTTGAAAATATGATAATTTGTCAACTAATTAAAAAAAAAAAAAACCCAGAATTCTAATTCCAGTAAAACCAACAAAAGTTATACAAGAGAATAATTGCAATTATACCTGTATGACTTCAAAAAATAATTATTTGTGAAGTCATGATAATAGAAATACTATTTTAACTTTTCAGCTTTTAGAGTCAACATTATAGACAAAGCACTTAATACTCAGTCATGCTACAGAATAGAATGTAAATGGTGTCAACGTTGACATTGTATCAATAAAATCATAGATGACAAGTTGTGTTCATGGAAGGAAGGAAAAGAAACAAAGTTGAATTTGAGGACACCAATGACATCATTGGTATTATGGTGTATTGGTATTATGATGTACATTATGATGTAACCGTATGTAGTAAGGAATCAAGAGATGGTATGGATTTTTAAGGGATAAAGAAAGATGTAAGGATGTGTCAATTGTGAATATTGTTTGGAGGTACAGAAATAAATCATAGAGAATTTATATAAATAATAATATAATTATGTGGGAGTATTGGCGTCATTTAAGAGAAGGGATAAGAAAATTAAATATTCGGGGCACCTGGGTGGCTTAGTGGGTTGAACCGCTGCCTTCGGCTCAGGTCGTGATCTCAGGGTCCTGGGATCGAGCCCCGCATCGGGATCTCTGCTTTGGCAGGGAGCCTGCTTCCTCCTCTCTCTCTCTGCCTGCCTCTCTGCCTACTTGTGATCTCTCTCTGTCAAATAAATAAGTAAAATTTAAAAAAAAAGAGAGAAAATTAAATATTCATCTGTGAAAACTATCCCACCACACTCTGCTTAGGTATCCCTTCCCAAATGGTGATATTGTTTAATATGAGTGTGGGGGTGGCCCTTCTATGGACTGAGGAGAGAGACAAGAGGATGTCACTGCGATCTGAATGGGTAATATAAAAGTTATACGCCAGATGAATGAATGAATGAATGAGGGGTCCGTAATGTAGGAAAATTCCTCTTGTTCAAGTAGAGGCACCCAACTAACCGAGTGGATACAATAAACCATTTGAGCCACCTGTACTCCCCATGTGACCTTCCAGTTATCACCTGCCTGCCTATAAGGCTTTCTCCCAAGGAAACTCTGTGCTGGCTAAGGAGCCTGTCCCCAGAACCTGCGATCATTTCTTTTATATTGAATTTTAATTTTAATTTTATTAATTTAATTTTATAACTTTTAAAAGTTTATAAATTTTAGATTTAAGTTTATAAATTTTAAATTTATAAACTTAAATTTATAAACTGGCATTCTAGTTCGCCGAGCAACCTTTGAACTTGGATAGACAATGAGAGACTGATCTGCCTTTTCTCTGGTGGGATGAACTTACAAGGTTGGAAAACTTGGGATTGCAGCTGGGGCTCTGATGTCCTCATTAAGCAGTGGGGCACCACAGAGAAGCTGTTTGGTGGTCAACAAAGCAGATCTCCTGGAGATGTCCTTCCTCTATTCCTTCCTTCCTGTCATCTAACAAGCAGGGCTTTTTAAGGAAGTTAAACCTTCACTCTCAGAAAACTGGGTAAAGCTGGCTTCTACCACTGACCAACTAACTGATCTCTCTTTCTGTCCATCTCTTTCTGTACTTCTGGGACATTTTGTGGGTCCCTTCATAAGCCTCTTTGTAGCCAAAGATTCCTTCCAAAGAAAAGAGGAATCCTTTTCTTTTCTTGTTGACATCCACTCCTGTTCTAGCTCAGTCTGTGAATGCTTGGGTTCAAGTCCCAGCTCCACCACGTACGAGCTATGGGTGTCAAGTGATGAAAATTACTGAAGAACTTTAGGACTCCTTATTTCCATCCAGAAATATAATGGATTAACCTTCATGAACTATGAGACCTCCCATTATGGGAATTAACGATCTATGGGCTCATAGGTGGACTTACCTAAACCAACAGTTCCCCATATAACCAACTAAAGAGAAGATTTTACTTTTACAGACAGAAATCAAGGGTTCAAAATGACAGTAATTGTTTAGTGGATTTATCCTGGAAAGAAGAGTTGACACTTCGCGATGATTTCCCAGATTAGAAACCCAGTGCCCGCCCTCTTGTAAGCCCTGTTGACCCAGTTCACTCCTTTAATAAGATCCTCATAACCACTCTTACTCCCCAGGCCTTCGCCTGCATGCCTGTGTCTGCTGCCCTGCCTTGAGTTGGAAGCTGCTCCTAAGGCCTTTCCCTCTGCCCTCTGCTGCTGTGGTCAGCCTCACTTGTACCTACTGCTTTTACACTTCCTTCCTCCCCTCCCCCATCTCTTCTCTCTGCCCTTTCTCTTCCCTTTTCTCTCTCCTTCTGTCCTTCTCCTTCCTTCCTTCCTTCCCGTTCCCCCCCCCATTCCTTTCTATCTGTATTCGGCACACTCGGGCTACATTTTATCTAGTCGTATGTGTGTCAGAAGTCACTAACTTATTTATCTATATTGAGCACATCTTAAGAACACAGCCAAAGTCCCAGAAGCTCCTTCCCTCTACACTTAATTTCTTTACCTTCTTTATTTTCTCTCTGGTCTCTCTAACAGACTCTCATGTTCTTACATTAGATAGGTAATTTACAGTTATGTGCTACTTCTTAGTATGGCACAGGCACAGGACAAATATCTTTTAATTCCTTTCTTCTCGGTTTCTCATTCCAATGAAATCTTTGACCTCTAGGTAGACCAGCTGCTCTGTACCAGCTTCTTTGTCTTTGTCTTCTTATCCTTCACTTTCCTTGGACGTGGGGACATTGTTTGAAAGAAATATGGGAGTTCACCCGACCTAGACAAACCTCAGCTATTAGTGAAAATACCTCAATAGGAGCTGCTTTGGCATCACGTTTGTCACTTCCTTAATTATAGTTTCATTAGGCCCAGAGGTAGTGGCCACACCTAGAGTTATTATGAATGGTGCAGAAGCCAGCTCTCCCTTTCTTTCTCAGGGTGTGCCTCTGTGTGTGTGTGTGTGTGTGTGTGTGTGTACACGTGCACACACGCATGTGTGCGCGTGTGTGTCCCACATGGTGACACAGCCTTCCAATGCAGAACTTGCTTCAGCTTCTTCACAAGGACCTGAGGGGTGGTGTAGACAAGAGCTGCAGTGGGGGAGGCGCTATCTCTGACAAGGACCTTATGCACCCGTGATGGGTCTTCTCTTCGCCTTAACTCCCTCTGCCTTTCAACCCCTTAACGGAGGATGGAACATTGAACCTCCAAAGACCATACCCTTGCCATGCAGGAACTCCTAGGTTATTCACTGATCATCTTGCTTCCATCAATCATTGGGTCATATTAAATGTAACGTTCACGTCCTTAGGGGTAGAGAGATATTTGAAATATAAGCAAATATGCTTTGAATATAGAAATGTTCATGAGGGAGGCTCTGCAAACACACTTACCTACTATGCTTATTGTTTTTTTACTACTGTGATCAAATGAAGTAATGGTGTCTTTAGGAGACTTCCAGCTGAAGAGAAACAGGTAGAGGAAGGTTCTTCTCGAAGTGCATATCCCGAGGACCTACTGGGGCATTGGGTATATCTTTCACTGACTTCCAGCCGCATCTTATGCTTCCTTAAATAAGTACTCACTGCATGTTAATTAGTGATAGTAGCAGTACTTTTGTAGTCTGATTTAACTCATTTGGGACTTTTTTTTTTCTTTCTCACATTTCCTGATCTCTTCACAATGGTTTTTCTTTGACATATTTGGCTTCTCTTGGAGACCCTTCGTTCAAAGATTCATTTCCTGAAATTCCCAATTTTTGTGAAATTCCCCTTGTCTTTCAAATATTTGAAATTCTTAACGCTGCAATTGCATACTCAAGAAAACTCCATCCTATCTTGTCTTTTGCTTGTTCAACACTCTTGGGAAGAGGAAAATTAAAAGTATTTCATCTCTTGCCTCCCCTCCGAGCTTCCCCCTGTAGCAAGCATTTACACTGACACACTAGGGCAAACTGTCATCACTGGAGCTTTGGAGCCAGATGACCTCGGGTTGGCCTCTTGGCTCAAGTACTCGCTAATCTTGTGATGGTGGGCGAATGATGTAACTATTCTGTGCCTCAGCTTTCTTAACTGTGGAGTGGGGTTGATAATCAAAGCCCCTGAAGCATAGGGTCTTTATGAGGATAGAGCTGTTAAACATTTCATCATTAACAGCAGTGCCTGGGGAAGCGTAGACAGGGATAGATAGTCAGGGGGCCTAGGGCATGCCTCTGCACACCCATGACGTGAATCCCTGCTGTTCCCGCTCTCTGGTGAGGAATAATGTAGTGTAGTAGCTTAACCACATGAGCTCTGTACTCGGTCAGCATTAGACCGAACCCAGATGATGCCTGCCTTGTGTGACCTTGGACAAGTGATTTAGTCTCTCCAAGCCTCAACACCCTTGCAAGTTACATGGAACAGGGTGATGCAGCTTTACTTTAAGGGCAATGATACATGGAAACAACTAGATTGCACCTGAACACAGCAGGTGCTCATGCTATGTTCTCTGTTAGAAGAAAGAAACTGCCCATGCCTTCTATCTCTTTAATCCACTAATTTTAAAACTTGTTTTAGGAATTTCTTTGTCATTTCTTGTTTCTTTTTTTTATATATATTTTTTAAGATTTTATTTATTTATTTGACAGAGAGACACAGCGAGAGAGGGAACACAAGCAGAGGGAGTGGGAGAGGGAGAAGCAGGCTTCCCGCTGAGCAGGGAGCCCGAAGTGGGACAGGATCCCAGGACTCGGGGATCATGAACTGAGCTGAAGGCAGCTGCTTGATGACTGAGCCACCCAGGTGCCCTGTCATTTCTTTTCAATTTACACATGCAGCTTATCGTTTGTCATAAGACGCTTTCTTCGGTAACACTTTATTTTCCTGAAAATTTCCCCACTTGCTTCTGTTGCAACTTGCTCCAGCGAGAGAAACTCCATCATAATGGAGGATCCACCTTCGAACCGAGCCCTGGAAGATTCTAAGCAGAGCTGCGAGCGAGGCTTTGTCATCTCCTCGCTGTAGTCGGGAGTCAACACCCCCGACAGGCCAGATCATCACCGCTGTTGATGTGACTCAGCCCCGGGCTCATCGCGTTGGAATCGTAGGGTGTGTGCAGGAGAGAAGGTGTGCAGTGTGTGTGCATGTACATTGGCTTCTCCCATCCAGAGCCTCATTTTCCGTCTTTGGGACACCTTGCTCTAGGAGTGACAGCAACTGGACGCCCCGGTTCTCCTTCGGACTTTCCCCCGAATGGTTATCCTTTTTGCCACCTGCCAGGGTTTCCGTGATCCCAGGAGCCACACGGGGAGCTCAGTGCACCCACTTCCACCAATGCCACCCCTGTGACTTGGTCCCCACCCTCTATCCTCTTGGTAGCTGTTGACTTTACAAAGCTCGTGTCTGCTCTGTGGTACAGAGCAGCTTTTTTTTCTTGAAATGGCACCTTTGCCCTGTCTAGTTCTCCTCTTTACAATGCTGCTGCTCCTGCTTCTCTCTGCCGCTGGGAGCTCTCTGACACTGGCACGACCTGGGAAGGGCAGGAGGGGCTGGGAGGGTGGTGGCCGGACTGAGTGGGCTTGGGGCATTTCTCCTACCCTTCTTCTGCTCCTCATTAGTCGAACTCCACAGCCCTCTTGAAACAACTTAGGTTCCTCTGCGGACCTGTATCTCATCCTACAGTGATCCAGTAGCTGATCTATGCTCTTTTCTCCAGAGCCCCCCGCCCCACTCCACATCCAGGTAGGAGCATAGTCTCTAGATTAACCCTGCAAAGTCTTAGATGGCACCCCCCCTGGGGCCAAGCACGGAATGTGCCTTTATCTTACAAGACGGTTCATTCTCAGCATCTTTTCCTTCAGCATCTCCAATCCACATACTCTCTCTCTCTCTGTCTTGGATCATTCACTCATGCCATTCCTTGTTTCTTTCACGAACACATCTGCAGATGGGTCTCCCGACTTTCTGTGACTCTGAACGGTTCCGGCACCATTTTAGATGCTTTTCTCAACAGGCATTCAGCATGGACTGAAGAAAAGAAGATGGGGTTCAAACCTAATGACCTGAACTCATTTAGTTACCTGCTCAAAATAAGGGGAGCGAGACTTGGGTCAGCCAATGGTACTCAATACTGTTATATATATATACATTTAGCTCCAAAAATACACACACTGCAAATCAGACAAAGGCTCTCTTGACATTTTTTGCTGCTTTACTTTTCAGAAGTAACTATTAGTATCAATCGGGTGTTCATTTTTCTAGTCCCTTTTTTCTCTCTCTACATCCTTTCCTAAAATAAGCCATGCGAGAATGGTTAGCAAGCACTCCTCGAGGACGGGTGGAATGAATGAGGGTGCTTGGGCACACGCGCGTACACGTAAACTGCTTTGTGTATGTGTTTGTGAATGTGTTTTGATACACATCGTACTGCTTTATACATATCATTTGGCCACTTGGTTTTTTTCTACTAAACAGCAGGTATCTTGGGAATATTTCCATGGTACCACAAATTGCCTTATTTCATTCAACAATACCGCTGCCCAGTATGGTATGTTATCGATAGTTACTTTCCTCCCGTTTCCTGATGGGTAGGTATGCGTTTCCTACATTTATAAACAATGCTATTAACATAAATCCTAGCAAAATTGACTGCCCGCATGTACATGTATTTTTACGGAATTGTTTCTTAGAAGAGAATTGTTCAGTACATGTTACATACATTTTTAATAAACATTCCCCAATTACCCTCCACAAAGACTGTTACCACTCCCATTCCAGCTGTGTAAACTGAGTCTGCATTTCCCCACACACTCGCCAATGTCAGAGATTATTGATTCTTTTAATTTTGTCAATCTGATGAGTGAAAAGGTGTTTGTTTGTTGTTTTAAATTCTCCTTTACTGGTCACGCGTGAGAGTCAACGCCTTTTAATAAGCCTCTTGGCTCTCCTCACTGCAGGTCTCTCCATGAGACATTTTTTAAAAACTTCTTTTCTCTTATTTCAGAGGAAGAAGCTCCCTTCCCTTGGTGCCTAAGAATGAATCGCCTCCC
Source organism: Mustela nivalis (assembly GCF_964662115.1). Classification (NCBI taxonomy): domain Eukaryota; kingdom Metazoa; phylum Chordata; class Mammalia; order Carnivora; family Mustelidae; genus Mustela; species Mustela nivalis. Next base: position 11,084,282 of record NC_139031.1, read on the forward strand.
GCTTCCCTTGTTTCTCAATTCCCTTCTCCCTTCAGCATCTTTCATTTTCCTGTCTTTGCAGATTTCCTCCTCTTGCCTTTCAAACACAAACCAGATTGCAATCGCCTTGGGAAAAAAGACTTGCCTCAATGCTGCTGTCCCCCCTTAACTGCCCTCTGGTCTCCCCACCCCACCCCCCACTTGTCACAGGAGCTCTCGAAGCCTCCCATCAAGGATACCAGTGATTTCACTCACTCTAGGTTTTATTGACCTTTTTATGACCTTTAAAATATTCTCACTCTCTCTTTCTGGTCACTCTCTCCTCTTAGCTCCCAGCTTCTGCCACCCCACTTCTCTTCTTATTTCTAGAACTACCTTCTTTCTTTTTCAAGCTTTTTCCCTTCCTTTGCCAAAAAGTATGTGGGTCTTCATCAGTTCTTGGCTTTGGACCCTGTTCTTTGTTCTTTTCCTTCGCTTTGGAGATCTTATCTGTTCCAAATATTTCAACCTTTATGTCTCTGTCAAGGACTCCCAAATCAGGCCTGATACCTCATGAAACTTTAATCTTTTGCTTGGACTTTCCCTCGTTGAATTGGATCACTGTCAGGCAAGATCTGAGCCCTAAATTACACTTACCACCACCCAACCCAACAATCTTTGTAATTTTACCAATTTTTGTGGGTAAAGACAGGGAGAAGAATCTTATTTTCTAACTAACAGACTTCTCCCCAGATAGAGAGCTACTTTGTCTACCTTATGAGTCACTTTCAGTGAAGGGGCCGGGAGAGAGGGTGACCTCAGAAACAAAGACGCTTACGTAAAATGAGGTGATGATGAAACCGCCTTCCCAGCAGGGCTGATCCAGTTTGGTTTCGCTGGCTACGCTCCTCAAGACCTGAACGGTCTGGGACAGTAGGAGTGGCTGTGGGAAGAGGAGGAAAAAGGTAGTTGTCATCCTGAATGGAAGTTTGACATTTAAGAAAAATTCTATAAAGCTTTTCACTTGATATAGAATTATAGATAGACACCATTTTTCTATTACCCTCAAAGGGTTGCTTGACTGTCTTCCCACTTGCGTTGTGTTCGTCAAGAAAACTTCTGCCTCCTTAATCTTATTCTGCTGTACCAACTATGTCTTTATTCTCTGGCAGTGTATAAGATCTCTCCAACAATAGTTTTGAGCAATATGATTACGGTATTCTTTGGGGTGTGTGCATGTATCAGTGTATGTGTGGTGCTTGGGTTTTGTCAAGATTCTTGGATCTGAGGATTTAGTTTTATCAAATGGGGAAATTTTTCAGTCATGATTTCCTCTAATATTTTTCCTTCTTTACACCCCTCTCCTTCTCCTGTGGGACTCCAACAAGAAGTATATTAGGCCATTTGAAGTTGTCCTATACCTCACTGATGATCTGTTTATTTTTCAAAAATTCCTTTTCCCTGTGGATTTCACTCTGGTTTGTTTTGAATGCTCTGCTTTTGAGTTCATGAATAGTTTTCTCCTGCCTTGTCTGATAGAGAATGGATCTAATCCAGAGCAATTTTTTTTTTTCCATTTCAGACATTGTAGTTTTCCTCTCTAAAAGTTCAACTTGGGGCTTTTAAAAAATATATTCTGTGTTTGTATTTAACATCTCTCCTCTAGCCTCTTGGACATATGGGATACACTTATAATAATTGTGCTAAGGTCTTTGTCCTGTAATTCTCATATCTGTGTCAGTTCTGGGTTAGATTTGATGGATTCATTTTTCTCCCATTATGAATTGTATTTTTCGGCTTTTTTGCAAACCGCGTAATTTTTTTTAGGGCATGCCACACACTGAATTTTACTTTTGTGTTGGGATTTTTATACTCCTATAAATATTCTTGGGCTCTATTTTAAAGCACAGTTAACTTCCTTGGAAACAATCTGATCCTTTTGTGTCTGGCTTTAAATATTTGTTAGGTGGGACCAGACCGGCATTTAGGTGAGGAATAATTACCCTTTCCCTCTGAGGCAAAGCATTTCGAGTACTCTACACAATACTCTGTGAATTTTAAGGTTTTTTAGTCTGTCTGGTGAGAATACGCACTATTTCTGGCCCTATGTGAAATCCAGTCGCCGTTCTCTTTAATCCTTTTGGGTGGTGGTTTTTCCAACCTCAGATAGTTTCCTCACATCCGTGCTCTGATCAGCATTCTGCTAAACACTAAAGCTCTAAAGATTTCTGAAATTCTCTTTGGACAGCTCTCTCCTCTCCCAGCTCAAGGGGTTTGCTGGTCTCTACCTGGGTTTCCCTCTGTGCGCCACAGCCTGGAAATTCTCTCAAAGGAGCAGCTTGGGCAATTATAAAACTCACCTGACTTTTCCTGTCCTTCCTTGCCTGATGTCTAACATCTTAACCACAATTATTTTGTGTATTTTGTCCCTCATTTCATTTTGGCTGGAAGTAGAAAATCAGCTATTTTGAAAAAATATTTTAAAGATTAAAAATGCCATTTTTATATTTATCACATATTGACTATTGATATTCTATCAGTAATCTTCCGTAACTGGCTTATAGCAGCTTACAAGACCCAACTGTTAAATATTCAGAAATATCCTGACTTTGCTGTTAACCTGTTGACAGTTTGAATCTGGCCATGGAGGAAAGATGTATGTTCATGATGTTGGATGGTGCTATCCGTCCAAGCTTTCCCCCCTTTTTATATCATGGCCCCCCATGTCTCCCCAACAACTGCCTTACCAAGTCCCTCTGGACTTTTTAAAGAATTCCTGCCTGAAAGAGAATCTTTAACATTTCTCGTCGTGTGTGTCTCCTGGTAAGGAATTATTAAAGTTTTTCCAAGATTTTTGAAAGATCTTTTGAAAGACTTTTGAAAGATATTTTCACTGGACATAGGGTCCTCGCAGATCTAATTAGTTGGGGTAGGATGAGGTCATACTGGAGTCCCATGGACTGCTAATCCGATAGGACTGGTGTTCCTGCAGGAAGACAGCCATGTGAGGAGAGCACCGTGTGGCGACCGAGGCAGTACTGGAGTTCTGTAGCTATAAACCAAGGAGTGCCAAACACTGAGCGAGTCAACAAATGCAACAGATGAGGAAGGATTCCCCTCCAGGTTTCAGAGGGAGCATGGCCCTGCTGTCACCTTCATTTTGGACTTCTAGACTCCAGAACTGTGGGACAATAAATTTCTGTTGTTTTAAGCCACACAGGGTGCCATACTTTGTTACAAGGAAATGAAGACAGAGGACTAACTGGATACCAGTTTCTTCATCATGGTGGGAAGGGGAGGTTCCCATTCTCCTCTAGCCTTGCTATCTGAGAGATTTTCCCACCAATTGCTTTCCTCAATGGATAATAAGTTATTGGAAAGCAAGTATCACATCTTATTTATTTTTTGTGTTTTCCAAAGCTCCTACTTACCATTGGATTTAACATGCATGCCAGTTGGATATGAAATCTGTGGCTTCAGATATTGGGTAGGCAAAATAATTTTATTTTCTATAATTAGGATCATTTTGGTTTTTAAGTTCCCATTCTGTTGAGGTACACATGGTACATTCAGGGGTTTCTTAGACAGATTTGTGGGACAGTGCTTTTCTCCTTATCTTTCTTCCTGGGGGTAGCTAAGTTCTGGGGGTAGTTTACAAGGTGTCCAGGCAATGTCCGGGAGTGATTTTTGTCTTTGGTCATTGTTTATCTTTTCTTCAGAATTCTCATTCATCCTGCTTTTCACCTCTGTCCCCACTGACAGCTGCTGCCTCTTGGTCTGTCCTTCAGTCCCTGTTGATCTATGCAGGATACCCTATGTCTTTCATATTTCAACCAGGAGGTCTCTGCAGGCTTGATGGCTTCTCTCACTTCATCTGTTTTCACATGAATGAGAGCATGGCTATTCCAAATCCATCCTGAGTGCCTAGGAGGTCCCTAGAGACCGTTTCTGGTATCTCTGTCAAGAAGCATGGTAGAGCCATGTGTTTGTTCTCAATTGTTGCTATAACAAATTACTACAAACTTAGAGGCTTAAAACAGCACACATGTACTATCTTATGGTTCTATAATTCAGAAGTTTAACACAGACTTTGCTAAGGTGATGTCAAAGTGTCAGCTGGGCTGTGTTCCCTTCTAGAAGTTTTAGGAAAGAATCCATTTCTCTGCCTCTTGTAGCTGCTGGAGGTCATCCACACCCCTAGGCTCATGGCCCCTTCTGCCTTCAAATCCAGCATCTCTGTGACTCTGTTTCTGGCACCACACCTTTCTCCAACTCTGTTCTGTTGTCCCCTTCTATGGTTAAGGATTCTTGTGCTTACATTGAACACACCTGGATAATGCGAGATAGAGTCCTTATTTTAAACAAAATGTATTACAGACCTTAATTCCATCTTCAGCTGTAATTCCCCTTTGCTATGTAACCAACAGGCTCACAGGTTCTGGGAATCAGGATGTTGATGATTTGGAAGGCGCACTACTCTGCTTACAAAAGCCATTTCTACTTACTGGTCTGTTGTGAGTGAGATGTATGGATGGACTCAGGAACCTGGTTCTCCTCGCCCTGAAAATTAGCATAATCCTCCTCTTCAAGAACCTCTGAGCTTCTGATTCTACACCCACCTCTCATTTCTTTTCCTGATCAGTGTGGAGAGACCAGGACACAGAGAAAGAGAGATTAGGGAAATGCAGGAAGCCCTCCTTGGCTGACTCTCCTCTCTTTCCCCTAGTCAAAGTAATTTTTAGCTCACTCAGAGAGGAATAGATCGACCCTGCAAGTGTCTTTTTCCAAATCCATCATTTAGGCACAGATTTCAGTATTAAAACTAAAAAGAGAAGAGTTAAATTTATTGTCAGTCTCTTCATGTATAAAGCTTTCTCCTGTCAGTAGTGATTCATTAAGAATCTAGTGGGGAGAGAGAAACCCAAAATGGTAACAAAAGGATTTGAGGGGAGGCTTGCCAGAGAGGCGGGCACCCACCTAAGAAAATTGCCCAGAAGGGCAAGGAGACAGCAGAGCATGGTTCAAGCCAGCCTTCAGTTCAGCTTGTCTGGCCGACACCTCCTCATCCGGGCCAGAGATACGTCTGGTTCCTCTCTCAGCTGTAACAGAGTAGAGGAATCATATTCTCATCCACATTTCAGTATATGAATGATTTGAATGAATTGAATGAATAAGCGATATTACAGATGGGGATGGAGAGTGAGGAGCTATTTTCCTAAGGCATGAGCCATATGGAAGTTGCTCCAAGCTACTGAATTGTGACAATCATGAGAGAGTCAGGAGCCAGCTGGCTTCCCTGATCTGGCTGACATGTCTGTTCGCCCTCCAGTCTGTTGTGCCGTCTCTAGGGAGGAAGACCACGTCGCTCTCCATGCGTGGTGATGACACTGAGCCAATGCAGGCAACGAGTTACGTCAGCTCCCATGGGCTGGGCAGGACCCACACATCTCTAGCTGGTGTGAAAGCCTGCCAGCCAAACGGAGCAATGACGTGATCTCATCAACAAGAACGCTCCCTTCACCCTGTATCTATCTGTGGCCACCCCCTGCCTCCCTCCCTTCACTCGCTCAATAAAAATTCCAGGGGCAGGCATGAAGGAGAACAGAAAGGGAAAGGAAAGGAGAAAAGAGGCTGTGTGTGTACGCCTGTGGGCATGTGTCCACCTCGGACTCACTCCCTCCAAACCTGACATGCATACCTTTGATATTGGGTTCCCTCAAAGGACTTTTGAAAACTGAGAGTGAACAGCGAGTTGGCGATAGCAATTTTTCACATGTTCTAAATGTTCACAGAATGCACCCTATGTTCAGCACTTGATTTACCATTATTTAAATATTATAAAAGTATTCATTAAACATGGAAAGGATAAAAAAAAAAAACCACAATAGTCTCTCACAAATACAGTGTTGCACCTGATACTCTGTTAGAAACTAGAACCCCGACACTAACTTTGAACTGTGTTACTGAGGCATTGGCAATAATAACAAAGATATTATGTCATTAGACACCGATGAAATGGTGTTGGGTCCCAGATGCCTGATTTGCCTCAGGTTCCTTCTCCCTGTTAGGTCACTTCTACTACTTCCTTTCCTAGGTACTCACCTTAAAGTACTCCAACAGCCAACCCAAAGAGAATAATTTTTTTGAAAATGAATCCTTCAGAGGACATGGCATGGCAAAGGAAGAGGAAAGAGGAGGTTGGCGGGCCCACGTCCAGGGTCGGCTGTCCTCCAGGCATCGTGGGGTCTCATGGCTCATTTCAACACAAATGAGGTTCTACCAGCTGCTTAGCCAATCTTCCTCCTCAGCTATTATGAACTGATGGCTTGGCAGCACTTCTCATGTGTCATTCCTTCAGCCCCCACCCTCCATCCCGTCCCACTGTAAATCTCTCCCAGGCTGTGGCAGGCGCAGGCTCTCCCTCGAGTCCAAAAACCAGCCAACGCTTGTAAGTGTTGCCTGCACCAGGCAACATGCATCTTTCAAGCGTTTGGAGGTATTCTAATCCTTCTCTTAATCTTACAGATGAGAAAACTGAAGATCAGGGTTTCCTAAACCAGCAAGGAGTAGAGCTGTGATTTGAACCCAGGTCCATTTGATTTTAAGTCCCCATGATGTTTCCTCTAACCCATGTTGCATTGGGAGCACAAATGAGATGTAGGGAGGTCATTAGAGGCACATGGAACCCAGAGTCCAACTTTGATTAGTTCAGTAGTTGACTCTGCCTGTCCAGGTCTCAGATCCTGTGTGCCAGGGATGAAGAGGATCTAGATGCCTTGGTTGGCTGTCAGAACAGCTTCCTTCCCGCAGAGCTGAGCCTTTTTTGCTTTGACTACCCCGAAGACCTAAATCTCTTGAGCTCTGATCCACTTTTATCTCCTTTCCAGCTACCCAGGTGACATGTCCTATAGCTGGTTTCTAGCTTCAGAGACCGAAATATCCCTTTTCATCATCCAGCCGGTGTCATTTTCTCTGTTGGTTTCGATGACTCTCAGTGGTCTCCAGGGGGAGCCAGAGAGTCGTCTTTTGTTTACTGGTAAATAACAAGTCGTTGGATATATTTACATACTAGGACTTCCGCAGGATTTCAGCGGAGATAAGGCAGCAGGGTAAAGCTGGTTCCCAGGGAGGATGGAGTGATTCATCACAACTTAAGAAAGGACCAGCCTCCTTTCCTGCCCATCTTGAGGGGAGATGATCCCTCCGCTCTGTGGCTGCAGATGTGAAGAGGCAGGAGTCCCGCAGCCACTGGCCCAGAGGAGAAGGTGTCAGCCCCACTGACTGAGCTGAGGTTGGCTTGAACTGTGTCCTGCTGTCTCCTTGCGCTTCTCCTGGGCACTTTCGTAGTGGGTGCTCTTCTCTCTGGCAAGCCTCCCCTCAAGTCCTCCCCCTCGCGCCAACCCTACGAATCCCAGAGCCTCAGCCGTTGGAATGACTCCCTTTAGTACAGTCCTTCCATTTTCTGGTATCATACAGGACTTGAATCCCAGTGGCTGGCATGCTGAGTCTTGGTTTCCTCTTATCTTCCGGGAAGGAGTTTGCTCTCTTGGTCTCCCCTTGCCCAGAGCCCTTCTGTATCCTTTGCCCTCTCAGTCTACTTCCTGCAATGGATCCCATATGCCTGAGCCGTGGAAGGACTTGAGCCACCCCTGGGTCAGGACAGAAGGCAAGCTTAACTGGGGTTCTTCACTCTAAATGGCCTTTTACCCTTCCCTCAGGTGTCAGACCTCCAACCATCCACCAAGGGCCGCCTGTCAGCGTGCAGCCTGTAGGCGGCCTGCTTGCCCTGGAATGCATGGTGAAGGGAACATCAGTCCCTTATCTGTATTGGTACCGGCGGTCCCTGGGAAGGACCCCAGCGTTGCTCTTCTCCTCTGTAAATGTTGACCAGATCGTTCGTGAGACACCGCAGAACTTCACAGCCCTCAGGCCCACGGATGGCCAGTTCATCCTGAATTCTGAGAAGCTCCTGCTCAGTGACTCCGGCTTCTATCTCCGCGCCTGGAGTGTCGCACAGAGGCGGGTGGGGCAGACATCTGTACAAAACCCCACCCTCCCCCGGAGCCCCGACTCTGGGGCTGGCTGGAGGATACTTGGGGGCCTGGTTATCAGCCCCTGTGAGAACAACAGAATCAAGCCAGACTCTTCCAGAAGAACTTTACTAAGTTCTCAGGGAGAACAAAAAGATATTTCGGCGCCGGACCTGTGAATTGAATAGACGTCGTCCAATTCCCAGTGCATGGACACGCTGTCCTGGGCTGTCACACTTAAACCCTCAAAGTGAGCTGGGCCTCGCCTCACACTCTCGTCTCCCCAATTCCTATCTGTCCACACTGGAGAGGGAGAGAGGCGGGAAAGGCCCATAGCAGGAGGTGCTGTAGTGACAGACAGGTGGGCAAGGACGAGGATGCCAACTCGGGTGATTTCAGTGGCTAATTTTCCTCACCTGGAGAGTCTCCTTCTGTTGATCTTTCTGCAGAGACAGACGTCTTGGGGAAGCCTGGATGAGGCTTTTTGTCGGGGAAGGGGCAAGGTGTTCAAGTAGGCTCTTGCGGACTGAAAGTGAGCTCCTGTTAGTATCAGAAACCACACGTAGGGATTGTGATTCTTGTTTTGGATTTTAGGCTTTTTAATTCGTATTCTACTGTGTCTCATCCCTTTTCTTGTAGCAAAAGGGAGCACAGAAGCAGATGGTGACCAAAGACATACAAAAGAGAGAACAAGATGAGGGCACACATGTATCACGGTAAAACCCTAAAAAAGAGAAATTACTTGGATGAGAATGAGGAAAAGGCTTCTGGGGGTGGCTGGGAAGAGATGCTTCGGTTCCCTTGGCAACCGAGTTTTCCTTCCGCACCCCTCCCTCGTCCTCCTTATTCTTAACAAGCTTTCTTTTCTAATGTCCTCTGTGCTCCACGAGGGGGCACAAGAATCTTAAAATACTCTGTTCTGGCATCACTTTGTCTAGGACAGTTCAGACATTTATTTATTTTCAGTACCTTATGATTTGCAGAGGGAAATCTGAGACACAGATGCCTGGTGATCAACACAGTGTTTACAAATGCCCAAGGGCTCCTGCTGTACCTTGAGGATCTGGTTCTGTATCAAGCAGCTCGCACTCGCTGGGCACTCTGAGCCATTATAGGGACCAGAAAGAAAAACAAAGGGCACTCAAGACGGTGCTGGGCGTAGTCGTCCCAGAGTGGCTTCCTCAAGGCACTTGGTTGGCTTTTTTCTCCCCCATGTGTGAAAATACTAATTTACGAAGGCAAGCAGTAGTGCTCCCATCACAAAAGCAAAGATGCGTTTGCAACTCAAGTTTGGTTCACACTTAAAAGTAAACAACGTTTCAGGCTGACGTTTGTTCGCTGATCGTCGAACATTAGCAGAGTCAGAGCTCTCCCTCAAACAGTGCTGCCGGACTACTTTCAGTTCGTGGACTTCAGGATTTAGAACAGGCTTCGAGTCACATCAACATTGAGTGGATGGATAATGGAGCAAGTCCTCACAATTGTCTCTCTGCTCCCCCGGTTTCCGGTTATTAACCTCTGACACTGGTGTGGCACGTTTGTTACTTCTTAGGCTGTACCTGTCAGTGGTTTTTGACAAAGATACCAGTGTCCTGTGAGCGATTCTACTGGCCCACCTGTCCTGTGCTTCCCTTAATCACTTCTCTCCTCATTCCCTGACCTTTTCTGTCGGTATTTTTAAAGCACCTTGGTTTTTGAGTCTAAATTTACCAGTTGGTTTTAGCCTTGGGCTAATTATCTCATCTCTCTTTTTCCTCACCTGTCAAACTTCCCTCACTGGATTCAGTGTATTAAATGAGATGTTGGTGTTCGAAAGCCCTAGCACAGGGTCCAATTTTCAACAGACATTGTATTCCTCTCTTAGCTTACAAAGATATTTCGGTCCCAACTCACCCAAAAGAAAGACTTATTAAAAAAAAAAAAACACATGAAATTTTAGGCTATGTACCAAATATTTAAAAATGCTGAATATTCTTGGATGGCAAGTTGGTGAAACTTGTACCCTGTGTGGTACGCATTCACATGCTAGTGGCTTCTGGAGGGGTTTGATGCAGCTTCAGAATCCTTCACAGAGAGCTATTCCTGGTAATCCCTACTCGTCAAGGGGTAGGAGAGGTAAGACAGGTTTTCATTCCCATAAGATATTCAGAAGTTCTGGAAAACTTCACAAAAGAGAGGTTTTAGTGACGGTTAGCTTTTCAGGAGGCTAGCGTTTAGACAAGCAAAATGACATTCTCAGCTGGAGAATCTGTTTGAAGAGAAACGTGGGGTGCCCCGTGAATATTGTGAGTTCTAGAAAAGCAGAGAGTGGACACCCTGATCATTGCACAGAGTGGGGTGACAGAGAGACAGGAGGGCATTAATAGGTAAGGGGAGACTTGTCAAGGAGAGGCTTGAAAGCCATCCAAGTTCATCAAAACAAGTTAACATCCTCCATGTTATCTGTCCTTATTCATAAGAGTCCTCAGTCCCTAACGGTTTCCCTATGTCTCAGGACTCAGAAATCTGCCATCACCTTAATTGCAGGGACAAAGGAAACCAGCTCAGGATGGCAGATGCTGCCAGGAATTCATCAATCTCACTTGTGCCTGGAGCAGATGAATCTGGCTCCTTTATAGGAGAGCTTCCAGGACCCCATTCTTGGCTGACTTTGGAGGCCTGCCAGGATCACAGTCCCATGCATGTTATTCCTAGGCCACTGCCACGTGGAAGATCCAGAAGCCACGTGCTGGGGGCCAAAGGAGCTCCTCTCAAGTTGTTTTGCCTAGATCTCAGGCACTCATGGGATTGAAAGGGAATGAGCCAGGAGCTCTCAACAGCTGAGGAAGACAGGAAGGGCCGGTGTTGGAGAGCTGGTGGTGCTGAAAATGGGCTGCTTCCTATTTTTGTCCAGGATGATATGCTTTACGTTGAGTATAGTGTAGCCCAAGCACCCTTAGCCTGTGACATGGCCTGTCATTTCCCACTCCCGTCTTCAGGGGATTCTCTCTGTCTGGTTTTCTGTTCTCTCTGCAGTGTGTTCTCCCTCCTCCTCTTGGCCAGCTGGGATAGGAAATACCCATCACACAGTTCTCGCAGGCCTCAGCGGGACTCTCGGGGAGTCCAGCACACAGACACCAGCTCAGATACCCAGGGACTGCCCATGTTCAGTCTGTTGATTATCTGGGCTGCATTTCCTGTGACTCATTAGCACCTCTCATTAGATGAATGGAAGGAAGTAGAAGGGCGCAATCGGGGAGGGGGGAGGCGGTGGGGGTGTACATTGTGGGAGCAGGTGGGAGGAAGGAGTTGCTCAAGTGATGTGGGGCCAAGAGGGACCCCAAGTGGGTCAGAGCGGTTTGCAGCTGTTTTCATTCTTCACTATCTCCATGGTGCCTGCTGCAGCCTCTGATCTCGGGGTCACCTCCAGCAGGTGCAGATGTGGAGTTGGGGGTGGGGTGGTCTGCACGGGGAGCTGAGGTGCCCGGATCCCCCTCTAAAGGGCCTTTCCTCTCCCTCTGTGGTTCTCTTTCCACTGCCCCAGTGCTCACGGGAGGCTCAGCAGAAAGAGTGGCAGGGAAGGGGTTGGGGCAGGATGTGGTGAGTGGTTTTCATTATGCTCAGAAGGGGGGTGAGGGGGAGGGCTTTCACAGGCCCCCCAGATGCAGGACCTACTAAATGTCAAACCGCATCCTGTTGTGAGCTCTTGAGATGAGCTACGGGCAGCTGGGAAGCTGTTGTGATGTTGCTCAGAGATAAAGAGCTCAGCTGCCAACCCTGGGCTCGAACATCCCCAAACCTGCCCCAGTTGTCTCCTAAAAGACCCCAACCTGCACCTTTTTACTTCCCGCCTTTGATTCAAGGCCTCTGTCCTTCAAACACTATTTTCCTCTCCCCATTCACAGTCCAGCCCTGCCTCCTTCCTGCAGGAACAGGTTTCAGGGTTCCAGGAGCCTTAACAGTGGGGTTCCACGGTCCACACCAACCTCCTCCCCCAAGAGACAGCCCCTGAGGCTATGTCACTGTGTGAATAATGTGCATCTGGGGAGAACTTGGATTCCCGGAGTTTTCTTCCTCACGGTGATTTGGGACCTGCAGACTTTGAATCATTGAATCTAAAGTACAGAGTTTGCAGACTTTTTAGGCCTCCTTTTACCCATCTCCTCCCTTCACAGACAAGGTGATAGAAGCCCCAGGAAGCAAAAGGAGAAAAAGGGCCATGCAGCTGGGGACAGAACAGGACCAGAAGCTAATTCTCTGTGTTTGAGCAGCTCCTGGATCTCAGACCAAGCTTAGAGGAACATGGGCTCCATATTGAGCTGTGGTCTTGCTGTGCATATTATGAGCCGCTTGTGGAGGAGTCCCTCCAGGTGCAGCCCCCAGACCCGAGTGGCATCAGGATGGAGGGGTCGATACGATGATGCGCAGAATTAGACTCTTCAGAAACCAGACAGGTTGAAGAGATGAGCTGAAAAACTGTGATAAGGTTAAACAAGTACTCCCTGTCTCCCCTCATCTCCATGCCCCCCAAAAGAGAAAACAACTGTTTGCACCCAGGAAGGGTAGCAAGCGGATGGCTCACAGCAGGGCCTGGGAGAAAGACCCAGGGTCTGAGTCAAAGTGAGTGGTATGAGTGGGTACAGGATGTTGAAAACTGCCCAAAGGGACTCAGTGTAGACAATACCAAGACTAAGGACGTAAGCTCTCCCTCTCCTCTCTGTGGGTCAGAAGCCACCTGGACCTGTATTCCGTTCTGAACAGCACGCTCTTAGAAAAGCAGAAGAGTGAAAACAAACATAGATGTTTCTAGAAGAGAGTGGTTGAGCTGTGGAGTGTTGGAAGGGCTCATAACTGGGCCCTATGAGAAAAACATTGAGAGAGAACTAGAACTATTTAGCCAGAAAATAAACTTTAGGCTGATAATAATTTTTGTAATAGTAGCTAATATTTATCGAGGCTATAAGAGCAGCTTTGCGTGTTGTGTGCCTTCATAAGATGAAACCACCTAATGAAGTTGGTCTTGTGATTCAGCCCATTTCATAGGAAGGGAAGCTGAGGCTCAGAGGTGGTCACAAAGCTGATGAGTGCGGATCTAAGGCTTCAACTGAGTTCTCTCTGGCTTACGAGTGCATATTCTTTGTTACCATAATGTGCTGTCTCTGTTCTAGGCTTTTCCTCCTCTGCAGACTCCAGCTTTTAAAGGTGTTTTTCTGTCTCTCATAGATGTGTAGACTCGGCTGGGGTGAGCTTGCTAGCTGGCACAGGACGTGCTCTCCTGGGAGTATGGTGATGGCCAATGTGGGGTGTGACAGCTAGGACAGTGAGACCGATGGATCCGGAAACAGGACAGAATTCTTCGTGAGAGCCATCCAGTGATGAAACGGTGACTCAGGCAGAGAGAGTGCTCTCTGTTCCCAGGACAGGTCAGACGTAACTTGGGGGGGGGGGGGGGATACAAGAACCCTTACCAGCAAGAGTGTGTGTAATTCTCAAACCCCATCAAGAGGAAGTCTCGCCGTGGGAATGAGGGTGCAGAGGACCCAGCTGTAATTGCTGGAGTGGCCCAGGACTTGGGCAGAAAGGGTCAAGCCCAGGACCACCCTCAAGTCAGTATTCTATTATTTTATTTTATTTTTAAGATTTTATTTATTTATTTGACAGACAGAGATCCCAAGTAGGCAGAGAGATAGGTGGGGCCGGGGTGGGGGAAGCAGGCTCCCCGCTGAGCAGAGAGCCTGATGTGGGGCCCGATCCAAGGACCCTGAGATCATGACCTGAACCAAAGGCAGAGGCTTAACCCACGGAGCCACCCAGGTGCCCCTCAAGCCACCATTTTAAAAAGCCACTTCCTTCCGACAGCGAGTCTGTTCAGGAAGAGTAGGCGCTAGGCCCACAAAAAGCCCCAGAGGGGAGTCTCCTGTGAAGACCACCCCTCGGACTCAAAGAGGACATACTTAGAGCTGGCTGAGGACGCCCCTGGGGCGGTAGTCATGGCTGTGGGCTCTTGTTGACACACAGACCCACTCTCTTGTCCCTGTGACCCCATCCTCCCCATGGAGGGAACCTTTTTAGGACTTCAGGTACAATGAAAGTCAGGACAGTGGACAGAAATGGGGGACAGTCCCCATGTAGCCAGGACTGTGGGTGTGTGGTGAGCAGAGACTAAGTCCTCTGTTGCAGGGCGATGATTCAGGATGTGGCCAGGTGCCATAAATCCTCAGGAAAGGCAGAGAGGAATGTAGTGTCCATAAGCACAGCTTGAGAACAGAAAGTCTCCAAGATGGAGGGGAGGGTATCCAGCCCTACACTGAGGCAGGGAATTCTGTGTGTTTGGGGCCCAGATGGGGTGGATAACATTTCAGATTATGGGGTGTTAAGACCCAGAAATTACCATTCCAGTAACTTCAGGAGACTGCCACAAACAATGGGAATGAGTTGTAATTAGAACTGTTGCCTGGGCTCGGTGGCCTTCCATACCATGAGTCTTCTTATATGGGCATAGAGTGATTTCATGGACAGGGTAAAAGTGAACTTGGTCATGAAGGTTGAGAAGAAGTCAGTGGGTGAGCAGAAGAGCAATTCATCCATAGGTCCGTAGAGGTGCTAAGAATTGACCTGGGGGTTTTAGCCATTCCTGATCCCCGCTAGCATCTCCTAGCACCCGGACATGAAAATACGTAGGCTTGAGTGTGTTTTTGGTTTCAAGTTCCAACCCTCTGTTCCCACATCCGTCCCTAAGTAGTGACCTCATGATTTCCTCCTACACAGGACGTTTAGGGCTGTGTGTCACACTGATTGTTAGAGGCTGAGATCAGTCAGGCTGCCCTTCCCTGGGTCCCTATGGAAGAGGAAAAATAGGGAAATGCCTCAGGGCAGGAAATGGAGATATTAATATTTACCAGGATCCATTGCTCATTTTCCATCGTTTCTTGTTCTAAAATCCTTTTTGTTTTGTTTTGTTTTGTTTTGTTTTGTTTTCTTTCCCTCTTTCTTCCCTAATCACTTACTTAAGAGAAAAAAAGTCTTTGCCTCTTGGATGGTCCCAGCACCTTCTGCCCCATCCCCACTGCCCAGCCTGTGTAGCCTGGCCATGAGCCCTGCAGGAGGAAGGCATGTGAGTCTTTCACAGATACTTAGTGCTGATAGGAAAAATTTTCTGGGCAAGCGACTGTGGCTTGAGCAGACCTTCCCCACAGGAACCTCACTCCCTACCAGGATGATCTCCTGACAATGTGACCAGTTGGAGGCTCACCTTTGCTTCTTAGTTTCTAAGTAAATCTCTAAGGGTCACAGGATTGAGGTTCCTCTCCTAGAGTCTGCCCAAGGTGAGTCCCCAAGGTGGGGAATGGTGAGAACTTGGGGACCCCAGGCGTCGTCCTAGAGAAAGCTGTCTTCTAGGTCTCATCAGTCAAGAAGCATGCCTTGCCCTGTACTGGTCTCACTTGTGGAGCCTGCCCCTGGGCTACCTTCTGCCCACAGGTTTCTTGGATGATATGAAGTTTAGATGAGCCCTGAGACTAGAACAGGCAGACAGGCTTAGGCCCATGAGGGATCGCTTCAGTGCTTCCCATTCTCTGGACCCAGAAAGTCTTTGGAATTTGGAATTTGGAATCTTTAATTGGAATGGGAGTGTGTCCCAGTTTGTTGGGACAATCCTGATTCACTTCTTCTTTTTCTTTTTAAAGATTTTATTAATTTATTTGAGAGACAGAGTACATGCATGAGCGAGGGGGAGGGGCAGAGGGAGAAGCAGACTCCCCACTGAGAAGGGAGCCCTACCCGGGGCTCAATTCCAGGACCCTGAGATCATGACCTGAGCTAAAGGCAGCTGCTCAACCTACTGAGCCACCCAGGCACCTGCTAATTCCCTTCTTTTGTCCCAGAATCCTATCTCTCACCCTCAGTAGTGTCTCTATTTGTGCCCTAAATGATATGATCACCTTGCATCTAACCTGCCGTTGCTCACTTTCACCTGGGGAAGGATGGACAGATGCCCAGAATTGGTCCAGAAGGACCTACTTGGATTCCAGAGAGAGGGGCAGAGGCAGAAGAGGTTAACATCCTAATGCTGTGAGTTGAATATTGGGGAGGCTGGGGCTTGCTGTCGGAGGGAGACAAGCCGACAGATGTAAGGTTATGGGGAAGGGGACTCTCCTTGGGTCAAACAGGGTGTGCAGTGGGGACCAGATGATGTTTGTAACTTTCTCAGCTCCGTTCTGTATCCAGGAGCAGGAGGGGGGGGGGGTCATTCATCCGCCTGAGGACATTCCTTCATCCTTCATGTCCCTCCCGTTGGCAAACCCCGGGTGCCCACAGGCAGGTCCGCTCACATCCACCCAGCTGCTAATGCCGCTGCTCAGCACACCCCAGGGAGGATCACCCAGCCTGTAGAGCCCGTTTTCCTCCTGTGTGGGGTATCTTCTCCTCCATCTCTGTCCTGCTCCTGCTCACCCTCCTCACTGCTCTGCACCCACAAACACCTGTCGCAGGCCACCCCCTCTGGTCCCTACAACGCCCTCTTTTCTCTGAGGAGCTTACTTGTCCTTTCAGTTGCCCCTCTCCTAGCCCCAGCCTCGTGAGGAGACACCATGTGTGTCTAAAGCACGAGAGGCATGGCTCTTGCAGGTGCTGGTCTAGTGCCTAAGCTCTGTCCCCTGTTTTGGGGCTTTTAAGTCATAAAAACAAATAAGCAACAAGAAAAAAACTGAGCTGCAGTTTGAGACATGTAGAAATAATTATGACTGATGGGAAGTTACAGGCATGTGACGGGTTCCCCAGGCCACCTCCGCCCTGGGCTGTGTCCTTTCCTGGCCTGTGGGAGCTGGGTCTGGAGAATCCCTCCCCTCGAGTTCCTGGACACTCGGTGCTTTCAGATGAATAGTAGTGTCCCCCGAGACTTCCTGCCCACCCGGAACCTCAGAAGCAAGGTCTTCGCAGGTGCACGTGTCAAAGATCCCAGGATGAAATCCTTCTGAATTCAGGGTGTGTCCTAAATCCAATGACTCCCATCTTGATATGAAAAAATAAGGGAGAAATCCAGGCACAGGGACATGGGAAGGTGATGTGGAAGCAGGCACAAGGTCGGAGAGATGCCACCACAGCCAAGGACTCCCAAGATGCCAGAGGTGGGGAGAAACAGAGAAGATTCTCCCCTAGACCTGTTGAAGGGAGTGCGTTCCTATGGGCACCTTGAATTTGCACTTGTGGCTTCCAGAACTGGGAGAGAATAAATTCCTACTGCTTTAAACCATCAAGTTTGTGATCCTTTGTTACTGCACTGCTAAGAAACAAACATACCCTTTGGTCTGTTCCTGGGGTCCTGCACTGGAAATGGGGTGAGGCTACTCCACGGTCACCCGGGGACAGTCACACCATTCTGGCCATTACTTGAAACAAACTTCCTGGATTTCCATCTTCAAGAAAATGTGCCACGTGTCCCTGCTTACCAGTCATTAGATCTGTAAACTGTGGCTTCTTCACCCGCGGAGGAGGGAGGACCCCTGCTTCCAGGGACATGTTGGGGATGAATGCGGACAACACTGGTTCCAATGCCCAGCCCCAAACTGGGAACAAAGCAGGCCACCAGTAAGGGACTCCAGCTTCCCCCTCCCTTCTTGGCTTCCTGCCTAAACGAACCTATCTCTGGCCTCTCTCACCGGTCTGTGGGTCTGTGTCTTCTTTCCCTGATTGCATCCCTTCTCCACCCCCTCTACCCCCAGTGCAGGGTTCTACTGCAGTGAATGGGACTGGATTGGAGAGTTTACCCCAGTAAGGTAACTATCACTGCCCCCGGCGGGTGTGCCTGACATGCTGCATTTGGGGTGGCCTGCTCTCTACCCCATCAAGGGAAGGGCTGCTCAGGTACAACACCTCAGCCCCTTCCCCATGCCTCCCCCAGGGCATGAAGGGATGCTCCGCTTCTGTGAAACCTCACTGGGCTTCACTTATCGGTAGCTCCAACTCTGTGCCTTCTTCAGGATTCTAACCTAGGGATGCAGAATAGAGCTGTATCTTCTGCTGAAATCTCAAAACAAGACAAGATGGGGGCATTCACAACAGACACAGATAAAACCCAAACACATGACAAATGAAACTTGAGTCTGGAATTGAAAAATGACCAAGCATTCAACCCAGAGGCTGCCCTATCCTGGGCCCTGTCCTGAGGTGGGGCTAGGGCTCGCCTCTGCCCATCCTTACATGGGTGTCCCCTGCTCCTTGCCCTTTGGACCAACCCTACACTCCAGGAGCCCAGAATACCTGGGTATGGACGGTGGAGCTCATCCTCAAGCAGGATGAACAGGAGCCAGAACCCTTGCTTAGAAAGAAGAGTCAGTCCCTCCCTACGTGGCAGGGGTGGGGCCTTCCTTAAATCATTGAAGGACAGAACTTCATAGATACCCCGGAGACACAGCATGGCCTGGCAGGACACTTTTATTGTTTCAGTCTATTTCCGTTTCAGGGTTGAGGAGCTCAGTCTGCAGGACAGCGGAGAGAAGGGACAGATCTCCCAGCAGGAAGGAGATAAGAGGTGGAGAGAGAATAACTTCTAGAAACGCAGACTGGAGCACGTTAGGGAGATCTCGGGGAGGAGGACGAGCGATTCAGGGTGTATTTTCTGAGCTGGTCTCAGGAACACTTTCTCTTGACCTGAGGAAGAAAGGGCATGATTAAATTCCTAAGGGCCATGAACAGCCGGAGGGGGCTCAGGGGGCCTGACTCTTGAGCTGATTTTGGTACAGCTGGTTGACTCTCCCCATCGTCTGGTGCAGCATCCCATAACGATCCCCATACTTGCTCTGGTCGTCCCGTTAGAATTTCCTTGAGATATAGGATACATCAGGGCTGAGTGAGCTCTGAGATCCCCTCATGTTCCATGTGTGATGATCAACGTGCCTGTCCCATCCTTCCGGCCTCCTTACCTTGGCCATCAGCAGCAGGGCACTGACCAGCACAGCGTACAGGGTGGCCTTCCCCAGCAGGATCTCATAGAGGATGGTGGCAGACCGGATGCCCTGCTGATAGGACACTGCGGGTAGGAAAGGAGAGCACACAGGGGCCTGTGAGCACGTGTCTCGGGCCTCTCCACCCCCACCCCAGGGGCCATGGTTCTCCGTGCTCGGCTTCCGGGACAAAACCATGGGAGACGCAGGGCAAGCAGAGGAGACGGTCACTTACCCGAAGTGAAGCCACAGTCTGAAAGAGAGAAGGGGGAGGGAATGGGTGAGAGACCCCATCTTCTAAAGCAGACGGAAAGTCGCCACGCTGGGCACACCTGAAGCTAATGCAAAACTATTTGGAAGCTGTGCTTCCTTTAAGAACGAGCCAGACACAAATGCTAATGCAGCAAGTCAGCCTTCTGGTCAGCACGGACCCCAGGCTCCGACTGGGCTTCTCACAGAAGAGACTAGACACAGAAGAGACTAGACTAGACACCTAGATTGTCTTTCTGGTGCTGTGCCCGTGGAGCCATGCCATCCTGGAACTCTGTGGAACGTGGTGGCACAGAGGGGCTGGGGGCACCCCCGTCGGTACTGAGCCACACAGGCTCACACAGTGAAGGGGGCCCAGCTGCAGGGCTCTGCTGGGCTGAGGGTCTACGGGAGGACTTAGCCCCGGGGTGCCCATTCACCCCCATGCTGGGCTTTGGTCTTCCCGCCCTGTCCTGTGTCTGCCTGGGCACCGCCTTTCTGTGCTCAGCTCACTGTCTGCCCAGCCCCCAGACGCGCTCACCTGCTCTGCCCCAGGCCTCGGCACTGATGTTCTGGGTGACGGGTTTGGTCCGTTGGCTGTTCTGCCACTCGTCATCGTCCCCGAGCCCGTGGAACTGGACTTGGCAGCGAAAGTGGTTGCGAGGGTTGTGCCAGAAGGCAGAGGACACCCTCAGCCGGCTGCTCAGACAGTAGCTGGAGTCATTCTCATCCAGCCGCTCCTTGTAGGGCTGAGGGTCCGTGCTGACCCCATTCTGGACTTCTTTCCCATTCACCCACCAGCTCAGCTCCACGTGGTCGGGGTAGAAGCCGGTGGCCAGGCACACGAGTGTGGCCTTCTGGGTTCGGGAGGTCTCTGCTTCCGACGGTTCAAACACTGTGACCGTGGGAGGTTTGACCTTTTCCAGATTCTCTGCAAGGGAAAAGGATTTGGGACCAGGACTGGTCTGACAGCTGTCTGGGGTTGGTGTGTGTGTGTGTATGTGAGAGAGACAGCGACAGAAATAACGAAAGACAGAGGGACAGAGAGAGGGCTGGAAATGGAGTCATCCTAAAGCAAAAGTATATAGTAGGTCCTGTGTGTTTGGGCATCACCGTCCCCACTCCTCTGTAATTTTTCTTCTGTCTGCCTGTTCTTTGTACTCACCCTATAGACATTCTGAGTAATGTCCCCTCATTGATGTTATTTGATGTCTTTTCTATCAGTAAGCGCTTACCTATGTTTCACCCTATTATGTAGTAGTTATTAAGTGGCGTGAGCACAGGATTGGAATCAGAATGGTAGGATCCAAATCTTAAAACTGACTTTGCCCATGAATGTGACTTTGGGACAGTGTCTTAATTTCTCTGCATCATTTTTCCTGCTGGTGAAGGGAAAATCTTGCCTCCGACTTTCCAGAGTGGCCGTGGACATTAAGTGACATCAGCTTTCAGACAGCCCCTGTCCTCAGCCTGGGAACTGCTTTGAAATCAAAGAGGCTGAGGAGTTAAGGGGAATTGGGGGTCAGGGGGTCATCTGATGGCTGGGGACCCTCCTACTCCGACGAATCTACAGATGGCCTATTGTTGCGGACTCAGGGGAGGGTACCCTTTTGTTTTATGGTGCACTCAAGAGAATGTGAGATTTTCTGACTTTGTTTTGTGGGTATGAGGTCCTCGCTACCCATTCCTCCACCTCCTGAGGCTCCTCAGCCCCGAGAGAAATCTCTCCTTAGGTCAAATTCAGGGATTCGTCAACTTTCTTTCTGCCTTTGCTTCCAAATGTTGTACTTTTTTCTACCAGTCAGCTTCCTAAATAAGCATCTGAGATCATCAGAGTTACGTCTTGCTAGCAGCTGCCCTGATACAATTTTTGTCCAAGGCCTCTCCTCTGCAGAGTCTTGGGTGAAGGCCCAGCTCACCCTCTCAGCCAGTGAGGCTGGCTCACTTCTTCTAGGTCTGCTCTCCATTCATTTTATCCTTCTCCTTTGCTTTCTACTGATTTGGGGGGTTCATTTCTTAGCAATTCTGTTAAGGTGAAATACCTCCTTATGAGAATCTAATTTAGCCTGGAAGATGGAGAAAATGTCCTTCTAACAGACACGTCATGTTTCTCTGGATGGGACCCTGCTTCCATGGGCAGCTGCATGAGTGTGTGACCCATGGACAGGACCCCATGCTTACAAAGACCCTTGGCTTAAGGGCCACTGTCACTATCTTGAAATCCTAAATAATTCTTAACAAGAGCCTTGCTTTTTCATTTTTAGCTGATCGGGTTTCCCAACCTGTCAGCTTCCCCTCCCTGCAACTCCTTCTTGCTAACCCCTACAATGTCTCTAGGTCTTTGCTTTACCAGAGGCGGTAACAGGCTAATAGCCGCGCAGCCCAGCTCCCCCAATCTCTCTGCTCAGCCTGGTGTCTTCACTCTTGTCTCAAAGAACCTGGCTCTGAAGCTGTAGCCGCTCTCCCGGGGCACTACGGAGTGTACTCCTCTGACCCCCACCCAGTTAACAAAGTCCTTTGAGTCATGCGTGATGCTCCCCACAATGTTTACTGATGTAATGGGCAGGACAAACAGGACGCTCTGAAGCCCTTGTCTACACAGCTCCGTGCCAGGGCAAGGTTGGGTTATCCTTCCTTGTTTGTGAGTCCCTGAGGGGTGTGGGTGAGCTTTCAGTGTGGGTGTAAGTGTATATACTGGGGAGCTTCTGTTTGTATATGCTGTTTGTGGGTTGGACGGGTCTCGGGCAGAATTGTGAAGTTTCTCTCATGTTCCCAGTCCACCACGCGCATCTACGCAGCCCTCCCCTCCATGATCCACATTCCAAACTCCTGTTCCTCCTCAGGCACTGGTCTCACCTTCTCCCCTCACTCCCCAGCGACCACCTAGGGGAAGGGTGGAGAAGAGAAGGGTCGACGAACTGTAACAATACACCTTGCCTGGATACTGTACATGTAAGGGTCTCCTGTTCGTCACCCTCACAGCAATGGCAAGTGGTGGGTATTGCTGATAACCTTGTGTAGTGGAGGGGACTGACCTTCCCACAGATTCATTCGCGCAAGGTCATCGGATCATTAGCAATCCAGGGATTGGGATCAGGTTTATCTGGCTCTAAAGTCTGGTCTTTTCCCCACCCCTGCTCATCACAGGACTCTGGCACTGCCCCTGGACAAAGTCTAGCTGAGCCCCATCGGATCCAGCGTAATGACACTCTAACAACAAATGGGGCTCATTGTTGTCGAAGAACCCAGGTTAATGTACCAGTATCACGAGTTTCTTCCCCTCTCTGGCCTCAACATTCTTGTCACCAGGTGATGTCTGAGGCTCCTTTCCAAATCTAGGCGCTTAGGATTGTCCTGGGAGTTTTCCTCACCTCACAAAACGAAATATCTGCATTTTAATATATGTTTGCCACAACTGAACCCCCTCCACCACTGGGCTGTTGAGGCTGAAGTACTTAGTGTGAGGTCCCAGATTTCAGGCTGGGGGGCAGAGGGAGGCATGGGGGGTGGGGATGCATCCCAGTGGCTGAGGGTCCAGTCCAGTCCGTGGGCAGGAATGGGTGCTGTAGACACCCCTCAGGGGGCTCTCCGGCTTAGGAGAGAAAGGCAGGGGTTTTCAATATGATTTTAAATGCTAAGCAGTAAATCAACTAACCCTTCTTGTTTTGGCTCTTCTCTCCACTGACGCACATTGATCTGATTTCTCTGGCCTCCCCAGTCCTCTCTTGTTTCTCCTTCCTTTTCTCCTCTGTTCAACGGCCTGCCTTCCATCTACCTCTCCCAGGAGCCGGCTGGGCTGCGTGCCCGCCAGTCCCATGCTTGTCCCTGCTTTGCTCCTGCCCCTCCCGCTCGGCCGGTCCCCCTTCTCCGTAGCAGCTACACCCCTCCTACGCCCCCTCCCCCAGGCCCAGTTTCCCCTTCTCAGTCGCGTCCCCCAGTCCGGCGGCTCTGAGTCCTCGTCAATGCTCTAGTCCCCCACGCACTCGGCCCCTAAGTATCTCAAACGCGGAGAAAGAGCCCCACAGCTCCCCGACCCTCCACCCGTGTGCCGGGCCTGGGAGGACCCGGCCCCCGCCCCCCGCAGGGCTGACCCCGCGGACAGCGGACTGCGCGTCCCTGCCTGGCCCACCCCACTGTCTCCCGGGTCCGAGGAGCTGCGGCGCCCATGGGGAGAGACGCCCAAATCTCACCTATGACCGTGAGCCTGGTGCCGGGGCCGAAATACTGCTCGTAGGAACACAGAGGCCCAGACCCGCGCGCAAACCCCCGCAGCGCCCCAGCCGCTTCCCGCTCCCGCTCGCAGCCCGGCCCCAGCGCGGGGAGCCCTCCGGGGGCAGGGCCAGGAAGGGCCCTGGGGTCGCCGCCTTCCCTTCCGACCCCGCCGCCCTCGTGTCGGGTCCCGCGGCCACCCACCCAGGACGGTCAGCCGGCTGCCGGCCCCGAAGGACAGGGCAGAGGCTGCAAAGCAGGGCCCCGGGCCCCCTCTCCGAGAGACCCCGGCCGCGCCGCGCGCCGCGCTCACCTAGAACCGTCAGCCGGGTCCCCGCGCCGAAGTACTGGGTATTTTGGCTCACAGCCCCCTGGCTCAGCACAAAAACAGGCCCGCCATCGCCTGCCCCACCGCCCGCCCCGGCGCCCCCGGGCACCCTCGCTTACCTAGCACCGTCAGCCGGGTGCCCCTGCCGAAATACTGAGTTTCTCCACTCACGGCCCGGAGCCCCAGCACAAGAATCTGGCGCTGCCCTCTCTCCCGCCCGCCCCGCTCCCTCGAAGAACCGGGGGTCACGGCCCAGGCGCTGAGCCCCGCCTCTGAGCACAGCCCCTCACGGAGCCGGGCAGCTGCCCACCTGGGTCCATCCCGTCCCGCGGAGAACTTGACCCCAGCTAACCTCCTTACCCAGAACCGTCAGCTTGGAACCGGCCCCAAAGTACAGCTGTCCTGTGTTTGCACAGCTCTGGGGAGCCAGGCACAAACCCGCCTTCCCGGACTAGGGACCTGGAAGGGGCCAGCACCCACTCCTCTAGGGCCAGGGTCCCGAGGGTGGTCCAGGCTGGGCACCCCACCCGCCTTCCCACCGGGAGAGGCTTTCTTACCTAGTACTGTGAGCCGGGTCCCTGGCCCGAAGTGCTGCTCGCTGTATGAGCACAGTGGTCAGGGGCTGCCAAGAATTTCTGCTCCTCCCTGCTTCTCTTGGCGCAAGCTGGGGATGCTCTGTCCTTCCCCTTCCTGGGCTTCTGTCCCCCCACCTCCAGAGCTAGCTGGACATAGTCATCTAGATGCTACAGGAGGTCATCTCCAGTGTGCCGAGGAGAATCAGCTTGGCTTGGGGACAGTACAGTGGAGGCGTAAAATGAACTGAGCTTGGTGCTGGGGGTTGGGGCTGGAGTTGGGACGTGTTCCAGGAAGGACCCTGTCTCTTACTACTTACGGGACCTGCAACTTTTCTGGCCTTCTTTCTTTCATCTGAAAAAGGGGGTACTACGTTTTGTGCAATGTTGTTGTGAGTTCTTAATAAATAATGCATGTGTAAGTACGTTTGTCAAGGGCAGGTTTTTATGAAGAGTGCTGGATGATGACCCCGATTTGATGTGTGGGCCCTTCACGTTCCTGGGAAGCTGACTGGAGCTGGGAGATGCAGAGATGTTCACCCAGTCCAGGTCCCTGCGAGAGCATATCAGGGACCAGCTCTAGAGACACCTCCTAGCCACTCCCCATCCAGGAGCTGTGTTCCCAGGGCAAGGTGGAGGTATTTTCTGAGGCAGAGCTTTTTGTAAAAGCACCCCGTCTACCTGAGTCATCGTGCCCCCCCAGCTCCCACAATGTTACAACAGGATACAAAAATGTTTCCTTCCCTCTGGTCCCCTCCCCCCAACCACTGGCACAGACAGGAAGTGCAGGTGACAGAGGTTAGACTGAGTGGGGCTGGGAGCCAACTCAGAGTACATTTAAAGTGGGGAGGGGCTGGGGAAGGTCATGGTGCTGGTGAAGGGGGTGGGCAGAGAGGCCCTGTGGCAGAACATACACCACTGTGAGGAGACCCTCTGTGTCACAAGGTCTCCCCTCTGGGACTCACGGTGCCCACCTGCACAGAACGGCATTTATAGTGACGCGGGGCGGGAGGAGCGAGGGGTGGACTCCAAAAAGCAGGTGACGGCAGCTTGTGGCTTGGGGACAAGCAGACTCTGTAATTCCCCACTGCTCCCCAAATAGAGTCCAAGCTCCTTATGCTTCATGTATCCCACACCCTGCATGAACACCTCCTATGTGCCCGGCCCCAGGCTGGTGGCAAGGAGCCGAGTTCACCTCCGAGGCGCCCGCACCAGCCTGCCTAACATCTCTTCCCTCCTGTCTCTGAACCTCGTCGCCGTCCCCGGCTAAGCACCTTCAAGTACCCGACCCTGTGGTTTCGGCTCTGGTTCATGTCTCTGACTATCACGACCACCCTCCCACAGGGTTGATTAGACCAATTCTTTCTGTGGAAGAGTTTGCCACATTCTCAGACACTCCCCTGATGATCCCAGTAGGAAATTGAGTACTAGCCTCTGACTGCATTTCAGACAGCTCCCATTTCTATCGGAAAGTGCCACTTTGTATTTTGACTGTTTCTATTCATGAATGATCCCCTCCAGAACAGGTAGGTTCCCTAGGGTCTATGACTTGGATCTCTTTATTTTCTTGAAGGTGAATAGCAGGACATTGTAATGATGTGTGCTTGAATGGGTTCGTGCACAGGCACATGTATGTAAATACATGTACACACATATGTGTTATAGAAGTGTGCACACTCATGTGAATGCCTCATGCATTGAAATGGAGAGAGAAAGTCATGCGTTCCAGTCCCGTGAGCAAGAGAGTAGATGGCTAATTCAGGTAAAGAAGCACCTGAGAAGGCTTCTTACAGGGGATGATGTTGGGGCTAAATCTTCAAGAGTAAGTAGGAGTTGGAGTACTACTATGTGCCTCCAGGTGATGGAGTGCAGGTGGCTCCAGGATGTAGGGTGAGAGGAGTGGGGTATGCACGGAGCGAGGTAGCAGAGGACTACTGCCTAGATGCCATCCCCAGGACCGTGCCTCACCACAGTGACCATGAGACAACAAAGAGCTCTTAGAGGATTCCTCGAAATAGCAATAGGGCAGACTCTTGGTTTCGGGGACCTTTATTTTCTATCCTTCCAGGAGTGATCAGGGCACGTTTTTACACCCATGTAATTCACTAGAGAGAAACTCATCAACAGATTTGTAATGTAAACTGGAAGACACATGTGCTACTTGAGATTCCAACTCCAAGTCAGTGCCTTCTTTTCTTGGCCGGGAAGCCTGCTTGGTGACAAGAGAAGACGGTAGCGTACTCAGGGAGACAGTTGAAAGGAACATGGGTGATAGGTATGAAGGCAAGCTTCTTAGCCACAAGTAAGCGAACAGTTGTTGGGGGATATACCTGTGGAAGTAGACTCTTCCTTAGAGCAACTTGGTCCAGGTAGTACAGGAAATTCTTTATAATTTTTTTTTTTAAGATTTTATTTATTTATCAGAGAGAGGGAGGGAGCGAGCAAGCACAGGCAGACAGAATGGCAGGCAGAGGCAGAGAGAGAAGCAGGCTCCCTGCTGAGCAAGGGGCCCGATGTGGGACTCTGGATCCCAGGACGCTGGGATCATGACCCGAGCCGAAGGCAGCTGCTTAACCAACTGAGCCACCCAGGCGTCCTTATAGAAAATGTCACTGTTTCTCTGGGCTGTTTTTGAGTAAGCCTCCTCAGTCCCATCACCCCCATATACATTTACTCAAGTTCTCCTGACAGGGAGGGGCAGGGTAGCCCCAGACTCAGTCCCTCAGCCCCGGTACTGAAGGGACCTGCTCTTTCCTTGAATACCTCTTCTTTCCTTTTTTTTTTTTTTCCCCCTCTAAGATTTTTATTTATTTATTTATTTGACAGAAAGACACAGTGAGAGAGGGAACACAAGCAGGGGCAGTGGGAGAGGGAGAAGTAGGCTCCTGCTGAGCAGGGAGCCCGATGCAGAACTCAATCCCAGGACCCCAGGATCATGATTGAGCCGAAGGCAGATGCTTAACGACTGAGCCACCCAGGTGTCCAATACCTCTTATTTCTATCCTGGCGGGAGTCACATGGGAGGTCCGATATGGGCAGAAGATATATCAAGACACTCATAAGGCGGAGTCAAGCCAGAACACATCATTTTTATTGATTCAGTCAACAGTCAATTTAGTCACAATAGGGGTCCCCCTGGATTAGGGAGATTTGGGTTATCAGCATCCAGGTGTTCAGGAACTTAGTGGGTAATTATGGGGGTGAGCGGAGAGATGAAAACAGCTCTTGAGAAGTCGAAAAAGGAGAATCCATACTGGGCAATAGCAAGCTGGAAGCTCCCGCCTCTGCCTCTGAGGTAGTTTCAGGAACCCTTTCTCTTGACCTGAAGAAGAGAAGGTTTCAGGGGTTACCAGGAGTGACGGGAACTGAGAGGAAGTAGGATGCTCTGCTGACAGGGTGAATGGTAGAGCTCTTTACAATGTCCATTGGGTTCTCAGGTGACCTCAGCTTCTCCCTCTCTGCCTGGTTCTCCCACTGTGATCCCGGAGGTACAATACATCTGCTGAGGCATGTGGGTGGACCTCTGTCTTCTTCTCCTGACACCACTGACCGCCTGCGGGGTCTCTGACTACTCACAGCTCTGAGTTGCTGTGTTTCAAGTGTCACCTCCAGAGTCCCATCCTTCTCGCCTCCTTACCTTGGCCATCAGCAGCAGGGCACTGACCAGCAAAGCGTACAGGGTGGCCTTCCCCAGCAGGATCTCATAGAGGATGGTGGCAGACAGGATGCCCTGCTGATAGGACACTGCGGGTAGGAAAGGAGAGCACACAGGGGCCTGTGAGCACGTGTCTCGGGCCTCTCCACCCCCACCCCAGGGGCCATGGTTCTCCGTGCTCGGCTTCCGGGACAAAACCATGGGAGACGCAGGGCAAGCAGAGGAGACGGTCACTTACCCGAAGTGAAGCCACAGTCTGAAAGAGAGAAGGGGAGGGAATGGGTGAGAGACCCCATCTTCTAAAGCAGACGGAAAGTCGCCACGCTGGGCGCACCTGAAGCTAATGCAAAACTATTTGGAAGCTGTGCTTCCTTTAAGAACGAGCCAGACACAAATGCTAATGCAGCAAGTCAGCCTTCTGGTCAGCACGGACCCCAGGCTCCGACTGGGCTTCTCACAGAAGAGACTAGACACAGAAGAGACTAGACTAGACACCTAGATTGTCTTTCTGGTGCTGTGCCCGTGGAGCCATGCCATCCTGGAACTCTGTGGAACGTGGTGGCACAGAGGGGCTGGGGGCACCCCCGTCGGTGCTGAGCCACACAGGCTCACACAGTGAAGGGGGCCCAGCTGCAGGGCTCTGCTGGGATGAGGGTCTGCGGGAGGACTTAGCCCCGGGGTGCCCATTCACCCCCATGCTGGGCTTTGGTCTTCCCGCCCTGTCCTGTGTCTGCCTGGGCACCGCCTTTCTGTGCTCAGCTCACTGTCTGCCCAGCCCCCAGACGCGCTCACCTGCTCTGCCCCAGGCCTCGGCACTGATGTTCTGGGTGACGGGTTTGGTCCGTTGGCTGTTCTGCCACTCGTCATCGTCCCCGAGCCCGTGGAACTGGACTTGGCAGCGAAAGTGGTTGCGAGGGTTGTGCCAGAAGGCAGAGGACACCCTCAGCCGGCTGCTCAGACAGTAGCTGGAGTCATTCTCATCCAGCCGCTCCTTGTAGGGCTGAGGGTCCGTGCTGACCCCATTCTGGACTTCTTTCCCATTCACCCACCAGCTCAGCTCCACGTGGTCGGGGTAGAAGCCGGTGGCCAGGCACACGAGTGTGGCCTTCTGGGTTCGGGAGGTCTCTGCTTCCGACGGTTCAAACACTGTGACCGTGGGAGGTTTGACCTTTTCCAGATTCTCTGCAAGGGAAAAGGATTTGGGACCAGGACTGGTCTGACAGCTGTCTGGGGTTGGGACAGTGACAGAAATAAAGAGAGACAGAGAGAGCTGGAAATGGAGTCATCCTAAAGCCAAATTATATAGTAGTAGGTCCTGTCTCGTTCTGTTCTCACTCAGCTTTGCCCCTCGTCCTGGTTACCCCATGGACGCATCCTGCCGACTGCGTCTTCCAGCCCCTAAGGTAGCAGTGTGTCCTGATTTCCTTGGCTTTCTTGACAGAGTCTCTTTCTCAAGGCCTTGTTCCATTTCGATCATGAGAGTCTATCTGTTTCTCTCCCTTGCTTAGAGCCCTCTTCAGTGGGTGACTATCGGTTCTTCCTATGGTACAGCTGAATGAGCTTGGGATTTGAGGCTGATGATTCTCTCCAGCAACACAATCCCAGGAACCAAATCAACTTTTTCTAATTATCACTTTCC
The DNA here is from genome assembly GCF_964662115.1 of Mustela nivalis. Classification (NCBI taxonomy): domain Eukaryota; kingdom Metazoa; phylum Chordata; class Mammalia; order Carnivora; family Mustelidae; genus Mustela; species Mustela nivalis. The sequence goes on from NC_139031.1 coordinate 11,113,841, forward strand.
TTTTGTACAAAGTGTCTGCGTGTCTGTTCCTGTGATAGCACGTAGGAGAACTAGCTTTTGCTGCCTGGAGGAGACACTGTCCGGTTGTATCTGACTATACTTTGTTCTAAATGCTTTTCCCAACTCACATTTTTTTCCTTTTCTTTCCCATGTGTGTGTATGTGTAAGTTAAACATGTAACCTGCTTTGAGGAGCCTAGAATCCGCTGGGTATAATGTATCCGATGTTTCACCTTTATTCCATTTACACTGGGACACGCGGGGTGTGCGGTAGCTTGCCCAGGGTGGCTATAATCCCATAAAAGACACTGTCCATGGGTCCAACCCTTTTTTCCTTCCAGTGCCCAGCAAGCCTCCCTGCCAGCTTTGGAAATCCTGGTTCAGGTCATATTTGCTGGGTATGAACGAATTTCAAAGTCTAAAGGCCGTGTCGTCAGAGAGCTCATGTTGTGAAGCCCTGGGCCCTTTTCCTGTGTGATACAGGGGAGAATTTCTGGAATTGTTGGAAGGCAGGGCCCCTGGGAAGACACCGAGGGATGAGAGAAAGCACACCTCTTTCCCATGTTCCCGTCTTTTTGCCAGAATGGACTGTGCCCTCTCTTTGGCTCCATATTGAGCAGAGCAATGGCTTTTTGGAGCAGAAGTATGGGAAACCCAGATGTCTTCACTTTAGCCACATTTTGGGACGTGGTTCGAATGCGAAGATTGAGACGCAGTTTTGGGAAAAGGCCAAAGGCTGGGACAGTGCTGATAAATGACACGGATGGAAAAGATGGCCCCAGTAAGCCGAGCCTTTTACAAAGGTTTCCGTAGAAGTTAGCCCCTAACAATTTAACACCCTCAGGGGCTGGCGCTAGTACCCCATTTTCTGCATCTCAGAGATTCTGAGATTTCCACTTTCCAGGTGCTCGAGCATCCCCCAGCCTGTCCCACGAGCCCCAAGATTCTGGGTATTACAAACCCCAGAAATTTGTATTTTCTCATTGTGAGAAAATACACTTGCTGGCCTGAGCCTCCATCTGCAGGACAAACTCTGCTCCAGCCAGCCAGTCTGGTAGGACCAGGTCCCCCATGCCTCTGGCCTTGTCTCTATGCCCAGCACAGATCCGTCTCACCACTCCCCGCCCTCCACCTGTCCGCTTCCTCCCCAAGCACACTCAGGCTGTGTTAGTGTTTTGTGATGGGCTCCTTCCTCTACCAGCCCAGCATGGATCCTGAGGTTTGAGAAAATGGGGCCTCCTGCCTATTTTCTCTTCTTTATACCTTATTTATTATCTATTACTAAGATGGCATAAGTTTCCAATTGTATCTCCTCTGATCTTGCCTAGCACTGTGTCCCCCAGACACCCACCGCAGCCCTCGCTATACTGTGACACAGACTTCTACCCTCGGGGCTCAGAAACACTCCTCAAATCAGCCCAGTCTCACCAATCTGGCCCCCTGCTGCCTCCTGAGCCCTAGATCACTTCAGGAAGACGCATATGGATCTTGGGAGGCCAGTCGAGATGGAGAAGGAGGAAGACAAAGGCTAGCACAGAGTTCTGAGTGGGTGGTAGATACTAGAAGGACTCTAACATAGAAGACAGAACAACTCACCAAAATGGAGTCAACGGTGAAGAGATAGAATAGGAGGGAAAATGGAGAAGATCCAAATAAAAAAAAGAGAGAGAGAGAGAGAGACAATGAGAGAAAAGTTAAACAACACACCCTTAAAATAGGAGAGATGAGAGGAGTCCCAGAGAATAAAGAGAAGCAGAGTGAGAACACAAGCCCAAAGAGTTAATCTGGAGCCGTAAACCCGAGGGTCTGCGAAGCTCCAGGAGGGAAGGGGTGACTCAGAGCCCTGCCTTTACACCCCTGTTCCCTGCCACCTGCACTCCTGGACTGATCAGTCACACACAGACAACCCCAGTTGGGCCCCAGGAGTGCGGCCCCATACCTGTCACGGTGAGCCTGGTGCCCATCCCAAAGTAGAGCGGCGAGTTATAGGAACACAGCTGCAGGCAGCCGTGGTAAAACCCATGGAGGGCTCCTGCCAGAGGGCAAGTCCTCGCTCCCAAGGACCAAGCTCCACCATGGCTCTGGACCTGAGGGGTCCGTTAGGAGAAAGGTCCAAGCATACTATGGGGAAAGAGGAGCAGGCTTAGAAGGGACACACACGCGCGCTCACACACATGAGAAGGAAAGATGAACCAAGGAAAGAGTAAGGAGCGAATATTAAGGACTGGAGACTCAGGGAAGAGGAATAGAGGGACCCGCCAAGCCGCACCAAGAGGAGTGGCCGCCACAGCTCTTTGGAAGCTCCCCAGGGACAAGAGAGCTGACTTGACCCCCAGCAACCGGGGCTGGGAGGAGAAACGGGGACCCTACGTCCAAGGGACAACAGCCCTAAACCCCTGTCCTGCTCCTTACCGAGGACCAAGAGTTGAGTACCATCTCCAAAGTGCTGGGCCTGGTTGCTCCACAGCACAGCGAGGGTGTGACAAACCCCGGAATTGCTCTCGGGGGCCTTTCCTTCCAGAAGCGAGCGTCCGCCAGAACTTCCAGCACCTCCTCTGCTCATCCACACTCCCCGAGCCTTTTCCCTGCTGTGTCCCGGGAGTCCTCCTGGGACTTCACTCTTGCAACACACTGCCCCCCAGGAAGCCTCTTACTTACCCAGGACGGACAGCTTGGTTCCACTTGCAAAATACAGTTTTTCATTGTTACACAACACTGCAGCCCGGTAGGAAAACTTCCCTTGGCTGCATCCAATTCCTGCCCTCCCAAGTACACCTGCCTGCTCTCCTCTCCCTTTCCTTAGCAGAATTTTGCTCTGGGAGGTGTGAAGGGGGAACTAGTGTGCAGTGTGCAATGCCACATCAGAGGACCGATTCGGGTGTGTGACCCCGAGCCCTTTCTCCCCGTCCCTCTCCTTTCTGAGCCGGGGAGGAAACAGCAGGAGTAAGGCAGCTCTGAGGCGAGAGGCTTCCCATTTACAAGGCCATGACTGGGCATCCTCTAAGGAGACAGGAGATGGACAAGGGGACCCCAAGAGGAGACTACCTGCCTCCCAGTAGGGGAACACAGACCTAGCATAGCCTGTCCAAGAGATTCCTGGAGAGGGAGGCTGTCCCCGCCTGCCCGCATCAAGACAAGAATTCAGAGCTTGCTGATAAAATGTGCTTTAACCTAAACCTCCAAGAGGGAAGCTCCCCCCGGAGCCCTGTCCCTCCTTGTGGGTTCCCAGCCCTCCGCCCTGAGGCACTTACCTACAACAGTGAGCCGGGTCCCCTCCCCAAAATGGAGGGTGTCTCAAGAGCACAGCCTCCCAGATCCACTTCAGAACCTCCCCCGTCTGCCGAGTTCAGCCGGGATTTGGGGACAGATGGGTGCCTTCCTGGATCTCTTTCCCTCCCAGAGCCGCCGGCCCTGCTTCATATTCTCCCCCACTCCCTTCCAGAGCTTGCCCAGGTCCCTGGACAGTCAGAAACAAGGAGCCACAGTGTGGTCTCCTACGAAGCTCAGAGCAAGGAAAGATATGAAGCCACTACAGAGAGCGCAAGTCGGTGAAGGAGACAGACCAGAGTCAACACTCATTCATTTCCTTCTGGGCTAGCTCTAGGCTTCCCTCTGTTAGGTAACTACTCAGAGAGGCAGTAGCATCTCCTTTCGCTCCTCTGCCTTAACCACTGAGGCTCAGTTTTGAGTTTACAGAAGACCCTCCATCCCCGGTGGCTGGGTGGATTTGCCCAGACTAGGACCCTCCTGGTTACTGGTTCCCAAAGGTGGAGATGACATCTCGAGACATCTTGGGATGACATCTTGGGACCAGGACTCAAGACCTGGGGGATCCCTTCCTTCGCCCATTTCCCAGGATAGAATCATCCCCATCACACCCTGCCTGGAGAGCTCCCCAACCTTACCGACAACCGTCAGCTTGGTCCCTGGGCCGAAGGTAAAATCATAGCACATCAGCATACGGCCACTCTCAAATGGACACTTGGGACCTGCTTTCACCTACAAGGGACCTGGAAAGACCCAGAGCATGTCTTACCTATAACTGTGAGCCTGGTGCCTTCTCCAAAGTAAAGTTCAGTGTTCACACAGTGATGTGGGGCAGGGAAACAAACAAATCTGAGGCATGGAAAGAAGATGGGGCCCTGGATGGTGTCTGGAGGACTCTGGTATAAGAAAGCCCCTCCAACTGCACAGAACATTTCCAGCGGACTCTTGGGGCCACAGAACATGGCCAGGGCCTATCCAATGGGCCCCACACTACCTTCTCGACTCCTTCTGAGGGCCCACCCAAAGGACGTGTATCTGGAAAGGAGGGCAGGGTCCTGGAGCCAGTGGCCAGATCCATGAAGGGCCGGGATATTTCTGGCTTCTTCCTCTATAGGATGCGTCACCTCCCATGCACCTTCCCACTGACCTTGCCCTGAGTTCTGTGGGGTTTGGGATGAAGGAGTTTCCCGGAGTCCTTCACCGGCGGTGCCAGGGAGGCGTCTTCTTCCATCTGGGCTCTCTGGCTGCAAGCTACAGTCCTGATCCAAGCCTGTCCTTGTTCATGGTGTTGGCTTGACCGGTGAACAGGGGTGGGGTGGAGAGTTCTGACTCACACCACCCTCAGGCCCATGACCCAGGAGAAAAGTGGAGAAATTGGGTTGGGGACAGGCAGAAAGGTTTTTGTAAAGCTTTCCCATAGAGTTGAATCACCGTGGCCCCCTGTCCCCACAATGTTACATCTTTGTACAAAAAACGACCCTCCCACGGTTCTGCGCATCAGAGCCTGGAAGAAACCACGCGAGCAGGTGCTCCTTCCCAGGCATTGGAGGGCAGGTCGGTGACATCACTCCCCATGTTGCAAGGTGGTGACAGGGAACAGACGAAGCTGGGAGGGGGAGACCCCTCCTCACCCCCATGCCCTTTCTTTAGGACGCTCTTGGCTCCCCAGAGCTGTGTGTCTTTGTGAGGCTGCTGCCACAGGGGTTGGTTTCCCCAGCACCCGCCCTCCTGTAAACTCGTCACTCATTGTGGGGAGACACCCTCCCAAGGAGCACCGGCCCCCTTTCTACCCAGGGCCTGCCCCTGAGACTGTCACCCAGAGACCACATCTTTCATCTGGGAATGGGATCCTTCCATACTCAGACCGTCCCTCTGGCCAACTCTGAACCTCTAGCATGGTCTGGAGAGGCACTGACATGAGCTATCCAGGAGTAGGGCTCCTTAGGCAGAGACAAAACGACAGCTGAGAGCTCAGAGTATTTCCAAGCGGGTGCTGGTGTGGGAGCACTGGTGTGTTGTCAGCCTGTCTCTCTGCTTGGGGACTTCAGACATCAAGATTAGGAACAGGGAGCTGGGGAAGTAGACGTGGAGAGCTGCATACATCAAGTCACAGGCAGGTTGAAATGTGACTGTAGTCACGGCCTTCCCCTCTTTTCCCTGAGGGGCAGGTACACTTAAGTTGCTGTCAGTGTTGTATTTTCCTGCACAAGATGACCCTGAAATGTAACCTCCAGTTGAGTGGCCTAGATCTCATTTACTCGATCGTGCTTCCTTTTACTGCCTTTCAAACTATGACTTAAAATCTAGGAGGGGAAAAAAAAAAAAAAGACAAACTTCGTTACATAATGATGACACACTTTCACGGAAAAATATACACAGACTCAAAAGAGAAATGACAATATGGAAAGAACATCTGTAATCCTCATCATGAGAGCTGATCCCCCCGGTATATGATGAACTCCTAGAAATCAGGAAGAAAATAATCCAGCAGCACAAGGAAAGTGACAAAGAACAGATGGTTCAGAGAAAAAGAAATGCAAATGGTGTTGCACCATAGGCAAAAAATCTTGCAGATGAAAACTGCATCGAAATACCGCTGTTCACCAATGTGACTGACAACATTGAATTAAAGAAGACCATTAGCTAGTGTGTAGTGAAATATACACTTTACAAAAAATGACAACAACCCGAGTGGAGAATAACTTGGAAATATCTATGAAAATTACACATGTATTTACTTTTTCACGTGGAAATCCCTCATCTGGGTGTTTATCCTATAATTATTATATTATATAATATATTATATTTTATTATTATATAATTATAATCATTCTTGCATACAAATAAAACATGTTTGTAAAATACTTGCATTATTTAGGGTAGAAAGAAGATCAGGAAAACTCAAATGCCCATCAGGAAGGGTCTGGATAAATAACCTGGGATACATCCACAAAATGGAATATTATTCAATGCTAAAAAAGAATACAAATGTTTTCCTGCTCTAGAAAGCTAAGATATATACTGTTAACTGGGGGGGGGGGGGAGCAAGTTGCCTGTCAGCATTTCCATATACCATCTTTTGTCCAGTAAAAGAGGAACATGAGAATTATGCATTTGTTTGCTTGGTTCTGTACAAAGACACACTAGAAGGATACAAAAGAACTTAATCAAAATGATTGCTTACTAAGACTGAGTGGAGGAGGTAGAAAGAAGGCGGAAGTAAAAATAGTTTTAGTCTCTATTGTATTGTTTCAATTTTTGAGCCATATATGATCTATTTAAAATTAAACTTAAGTTAATAAAAATTTTCAAGAAAATACCAACAAAGTGTTGTTTGAAGTAATACTTTGAAATGTGTGATTTAAAAAATCTACTTGTTTAATTCACAAAGTCATTATTTTTCGATGTGTTATATGGTCCTGACTTTGCTTATCTGGTCTCCAATCACTCAGGAAGCTTGTGAAAAATGCATATTTCTGAGTAGTCCTCAAGATCTTTTGCGTTAAAAATCTCTAGTAGTGGGTTTATTGATATGCATTTAAATAAATAATCAAGCACAGCATTACCCTGGGTATTTGCATTTCCACGCGGGACGCACTGCTTGCCATCCCCTCACCCCCCAACAGGTGTCAGCCGTGGGGAACGTCGGAGCGCCCTCTGGTAGTGTAGTTGGGTGCAACAACGTGGCTCTTAGAATTCAGGGAAAAAAGAAAACATCTGTGCATTTTACTCAGGAATAGTGGGGATCCTCCAACAATCTGCCATTGCTGGGATCAAGGGTCATCAATTGCTTTCACCAACTGGAAGGTGACAAGCTTGCTCTTTTGTCCATTCCCACCTTGAGGAACACTTTCTTCAATGTAATGATTTATTTTGATCTGTTTGCATATATTTTCCTGTGGCATTTACCCCTTTGTTTATCAGTAATTTGCTCTCTAAGTGAGTTTCCTTTTGGCCATCTGGCTGGGGACCCTCAGCCCAGCTGGCCTTAAAAGAATACCACTCTGTTTTAGTGTCACAGCTTCTTTCTTTCCCTTTTCTTTCTTTCTTTCTTTCTTTCTTTCTTTCTTTCTTTCTTTCTTTCTTTCTTTCTTTCTTAAGATTTTATTTATTTATTTATTTATTTATTTGACAGAGAGAGAGTGAGAGAGAGAGATCACAAGTAGACAGAGAGGCAGGTGGAGGGGCAGTGGGGGGGAGGGGAAGCAGGCTCCCCGCTGAGCAGAGAGCCCCATGCGGGGCTCCATCCCAGGACCCTGAGATCATGACCTGAGCCGAAGGCAGAGGCTCAACCCACTGAGCCACCGAGGCGCCCCTTGGTGCCACAGCTACTTTCAATCCTGATGGAGTTTTGGGTTTTGTGCTATCTTTGCTACTCACACCGTCCATGTGCCCAGGAGCACACACAGCTCTTCTCTTCTCCCCTGTAGGAGCTGGGCAGGTGTGGGGTGGGAATCATTCATCATCTTCATTCAATATCTTCGTCATCTTGGGCAGCAGGGGGCAGCCTTTCCTAACTTATTTTAGACCTAAATTGTTGCCATCTGGGGGGGGGGTGTCACTTGAAAGCGTGAGAGAATGTGGTTGGTGCTGCAGGGAACCTTTCCCAGCCCCCCCACATCTCCCACCCCCACACACACCCACACCCGCCCCGCCTCCCTCCGCAGGGGTGAGTGTGTTACCTGCCTGCCTTTCCCGAGGCTGAGGCGTGGGAAGGATATACACAAATTGCATCTCACATGTCTGTAATTCTTGCTATTTTTTTAAAAGATGTTAAAATTTATTTGAGAGAGCGAGAATGTGTATGTGGCGGGGAGGGGCAGAGGGGAAGCCGACTCTCCACTGAGCGTGGAGCCCCCCGCCAGCTCCATCTCTGGATCCTGAGATCATGACCTGAGTGAAACCACCAGTCGGAGACTTAACCAAGACCCTCAGGTGCCCCTTCTTGAAACTTTTGGAGCACATTCCTCGATTCATTTAAACCCCAAATTTGTCTCCTAGTTTCCTCAGATGAAACCGCAACCTGAAGAAGCTGGTTGTCCCGGTCATGAGTGAGGAGGTGACAGAGCTGGAACCAGTACCTGGCCCTTGGTGTTTAAGTCGGGGGCTCTACTGGGGTCCCCGAGTCCCACCTCCCAGAGCCAGACTGCCCGGTCCTCCAGTCCAGTCAGTGAGGCCCAGGGCAAGCTGCTATGCCCCTTTAATAACAAAACCGCCTACCTTAGGGTGTTATTGAAAGATCTAAATCAGAAAGGACACATGAAGCTTCATTGTGGTGCCTGCAAACAAGGAAAATGTGAGCGGCTGCTGCTTCCACAGAGAGCGCTGCCGAGGGTTGCGCCCACTGCAATGGCTCTCGTTTCCCTGTGCATCAGAATGATGTGGAATTCTTGGAAAATGCAAGTGGCCGGGCTCCATCTCAGAATTTCTGATTCAGTAGGTCTGGGAGGGGCGCCGGAATTGGCACCGCTCCTAAATTCCCAGGTGATTCTGGTGTCCCCCCCGGGCCAGGGTCCACACTTGGAGAACCGGTGTTCCGGAAGGTACTTTCTGTCTTCCATACATTTCCCTCTGGTCCTAGCTCATACTTTAATAATTCAATCATGGCCCTACTGCCCATTATATTGTAGGCATTGTTTAATCACTAGCTATGCCAGGATGAGCAAGACAAGATTTCTTGCCTAAGGAGCTCAGCATTGCACGCCAGGTAGATGCATCCGTAGTTACGCGGCAGCAGGAGCAGGACTGTGGCAGCGACAAGCACCCTCAAGAGGAGGGCTCCTCACTCGGACCACCGGGCCAACAGGGCCAGCATGGGGGTGGGGAGGAGGAGCCCAGGGCAGAAGGAATCAGAAATGACTCTTCTGAAGAGGCTGAAGGAGCAGGTGGGAAGGGGGTCAAGCCAGATGGACCAGTAATGCCCAGGGCTACAGGTGTGAGGTTCATGGCTGGTTGGAGGAGCCCCTGGGATTTCCAAGCACTGGAGCAGAGACAGAGAGGGGAGGACTGCAGAGAAGGAAAAGCCTTTCATCTGCGGATCAGGAGCTCAGGTTCTGTTCTGGGAGTTGTGGGAGGTCAGGCAAAGTATTAATCAGGAATTGATGAAACGTGGAGTATCTGTCTGAGGACAGAGCTGGAAGATGGCCAGGGAGCAGAGCCCGTATGAACTGCAGGGAGGTAGAGAATGGCCTGGAGAGCCATAGAGGAGCAGAGCTGAAGGCCGGGCAGCGTCTCCAACCACTGCTGCAGCAGGGGGGGTGGGGGGTGGGCGAAGAGGTTGCCGGCTTGGGGGTCAGGCTAGTGAAGAGCCAGACCGCAGGTTTACTGTCCGCTGGATGAGGGATCTGGTAAGCTAACTGCCTTCTCTGAGCCTCTGCTTCCTTGCCTGTACCGCTGGAATAGTAACCATTTCAGAGGGTGAAGGAACTAAATGTGAAAACGTCTGGAAAGTGCTCAGTGTGGTAGACACACTGATATCATTATATGGGATGAATAAGAGGCAGATTTCAAAGGAGTATAACGGATAGAGACCAGGTTGCTGGGTTGTCCCCCTTGGACATATGAGCAGGTTGTGGGAAAGAGGGCGCAGGGCAGGCTGCTGGGGGGGGGGGGGAGTACACACTGGGCTAGAAAGAGTACGTGTACAGGGGGGCTCAGCAGAGGCCAAGGTGATCAGCATGAGTGTCTCCAAAATGATTAAGCCCAGGGTGGCAGCCATAGGAGATGATGAGGTCATGCAAGCTGTGCCTTGAGTGGGCACACATGGGCACTGCACTCCAGACCCCAGGGAAGTTCCAAGGTCAAGAAAACTTTTTAATGCAGCCTTCTAAAATGTCTTTTTTTTTTTTTCCTGAAAATAGTCTCCATGAACCCCTGCTTATTATTTTTTTGGATTACGTCTCTTCACACACTGCTAATCTAGTATTCCATGGGATACATTTTGGGAGCTGGGGCACTCTATTCATCTTTAAGGGATAGAGCGCTGTCGGACCTCAGCTGGGAGGATGTTCCCAGGGGGTAGTGGCTGAAGGGAGCAGGCACAGACGCAGACAGTTGTAACAGGAACATTTAATTAGCATAGTGATGGCAGAAGGACTGGGGGGGCTTTAGCTGTTGGCAGCTATGGTCGTCTTAATCCAGTCTACAAAGTTGCACACCTTGGTGTAAACTCCAGGTTTGTTCTTCTGGGCACAGCCATAGCCCCAGGAGACAATGCCCTGGAGCTCTCCATTGCAGACCACAGGGCCACCAGAGTCACCCTGGGAAGGAAGAAGGTGGGACAAGTTTTATAAAGAAGGCAAAAGGGCAAACAGAACCCTATATCATCTGAACTTTTAAAGATTGCATTGTGCTCAGCTCTGTGGCTCTGGAGGTCTCCCATGGTGGCTCATTCTCATGAAGGGGGTGACTGCCACGCAGCCTAGCCTTCCTCGCTTCTGTAGAAGTCCACGGCCTGAAGCCCTCCTGCACCAGCCCCACAGCCCTGGGTGTTCAAATCCTGCTCCCCAGGAGGCCATGTGTATGGGCGGGGGCCTCAGCATGGGAGGAGTCAAGTCACCTGGCAGGAGTCCTTGCCTCCCTCGAGGAAGCCAGCGCAAACCATGTTCTCCGTGATCTGGCCGGGGTAGGAGGCTTCGCACTGGGCCTGACTCAGGAGTGGGGCGTCCAGGCACTGCAGCAGCTCAGGGTAGTTGACTTTGAGGAGCAGGGAGAGAGGGAGGAAAGGAGAAATGGCAGTCAGGCCAGCGTGGGGGACAGCGACCCAGGGCTGAACACCGAGGACACCAAGAACGTACAAGCTTCAGCAAGGAACTATGGGTTTTGTTTCCAGACTGATTCCTGCCGAGCCCCTCCCTAGATGGGACAATAACAGGTGTTGTATTTGTCCCCTACTTGGATTCTAGGGGGTTAACTCCTTAAAGCTTTGCCTCCCTCGAGGACCCAGGGCTGCATGTAGTGGGGTTCAAGCTGGTTCTGGGAAAGGTGGGAAAGTTGGAGGATGAGTTGTGGAGGGTTCCACTCACTGCCAGAGCTCAGGGTGTTGCCCCAGCCGGAGATGAGGCACTGGGTGCCAGCGGCTGCACAGGCGGAGGGCAGAGATATGGTGGACACGCGCGCATTGAGGACAGCAGGCGAGGACAGCTTGATGAGCATGATGTCATTGTCCAGGGACCAGCTGCTATATTTGGGGTGGCGGATGACCTTGGCCGAGTTGATGAACTGCTCATTCCCCTCATTGACCTCGATGTTGTGCTCTCCGAGCCTCACCTGGATGCGGCTGTTGGCAAGACAAGCATGGGGAGACCCTTTTTTTCTATATGCCCGCTTTTCTCTAGGGTTCTCGAGCACCCTACTCACAAGTGGGAGTGTGGCAGAATCACCTGGCAGGAGAGGGGTAGTGGGTCAGTACAGGGGTGAGACCAACAACTTTCTCTTTCAGAGGTAGGTGGTCATCGAGGGAGAGGACATGGGGCTTGCTCCTCAACCTGGTTTTCCGGCTGCCTTCCCTACAACCCCTCCCCCAACCCCTGCACCTAGTGCCACAGGCATAAATGACCACCTTGAAGTTCCCCATATATTCCTCATCCTCTGTAGTTTGCCTAGCAACATGCAGAGACTTCTCCTCCCTCCCGTCTGGGTCTGGTGAGTGCCATCATCCTGTATGATCTAGTCCAGTGGTTCTCAAGGTCTTGCCCTGGGACCTGCAGCCTCAGCACCCTCCAGGAACTTGTTAGAGGTACGAAGTCTTAGTTCTCCCTCCAGACCTGCTGAATCAGAGGTTCTGGTGTGGGCCCCAGTGGTCTGCAGTTTAGCAAGACTTGCAGGCGATTCTGATGCCCACTCAGGTTTGAGAACCCTTGGTCTAGGCAGTGAGTCTCAGCTCTGCTACAGAGTCCAGTCACCAGAGGTGGAAAGCATTAAAAACTCACCAGTAGTCAGACCCCTCTTCCTGAAAGTTCTAAGTGCCCTGGGATAGAAGCCAGGCAACAGTGTTTCTTTTTAACCTATCTTACACAGTTTCGGTGTGTATCCCACTGGCAAGGTTACTCGCGCGAGGTCCTTGCTGCTTTCCTTTGTGGACCTCACCACCCCAAAAGAGTCCCTCCTTGCTTTTCTGACCCTTTTCTGAAACAGCCTTTGCTGTTCCATCTCTTGAGTTTTGGATGCGAGCGGCTTTCTGTCGAATGCCCCTCTTGGCGCCTACATTCCCGTAAGCCGGGTGGCCGGAGACCAATTCGTGTCCCCTCCCAGCCATTCTCTCCAACCTCTGCACCCCCGGGGCTGACCCCAGCTCTCAGAGAGGGCTCCAGAGGACACGGCACTTACGACTTGTAGCAGTGAGCTGCGGACACCACCCACTGGTCACTGATGAGGGAGCCGCCGCAGAAGTGGTAGCCCGAGTTCAGGGACACCTGGTAGGGGATAGAATGCTCCTCGCAGGTGTAGCCACCGACGATCTTGTCATCCTCGTCAGTGGGGAAAGCAACTTGAATGGAGACAGGAAGGGAAAAGCCAGTTCAGCGGGTATGGGCGGGTGGAGCCCGGAGTCCCCTGGCTGGAGCACGTGGGTTAGACGTCTTTAATCAGCACAGAGACGACAGACGGTCTGGCAGGGAGCATTCCATCCCCAGCAGGGTCACAGCACAGAGCGCTCCTGAGTCTCTTGGTATGTCTGCAGGGCACATGGCCACGTGCCCCCTGGGGCTCAGGCACAGACCTCTACTGGTGGCTCCAGGGCGAGGACACAGACAATGCCCTCACAGTGCACTCAGTGTGACATGGGTCCAAATGTGGTTTTGTCATCCACTCAGTGCTTCTCTTTTTCCACTGGTGTGCTCCTCGTGGCTATTTGAACCCCAGATCGTCAGGATGGATTGGCCTAGCTAGGAAAATCTGGCTAAGTAGCCCTGGCTGTACCCAGCTTTTCCAATCACTAAAAATCTGCAGGGCGAGCCTGGGGACAGGAGCCCCCAGACCCATTAGGCAGGACAAAGGTACGCCAACTCATGGGCCAAAGGAATGGTGATTCGCAACCTTGGCTGCCCACGTGGGGATCCTAAAATCATTTGGGGAACTTAAAAATTCAATGCACTGGTCACACCCCAGGCCGATGAAATCAGGATTTCTAGGGCTAGGACTCCGGCATGAGTGTTCTTTCAGCTTCCCTAGGTGTACGTGGGGTTGAGAACACCTCTAGGGGAGCTATCCCAGCCCTGCTGGACCTGAACCTCAAGACCCCTGGTTCATTTCACAGACCGCCTGCACCTGCTCTCCCTTTATAGCCTCTCCCAACAACGTCTCAAAATAAATGGATGAATGTCGGGGTCGGGAACGGGGTCAGCACAAAGTGGGAGGAGCGAGGCTTACAGAGAGCCCAGGAATGGGAAGGAAGGCTGCCGGACAGGAGAGACAGACTCTCAGAGCCCAGGTAAACGCAGAAGAGCAGCAAGAGTGGACCAGGGATCTCGGTCGGGGCTGGGGGGGTGGTCAAGGGCGGTCCAAAGTCATGCATGAACTTACCAGCAGCTCCCACAAAAGCAAGAATCAGGAGTGGATTCATGATGGCAGAAGTGTAGAAGTTGAGTGGCTGGTGGAGAGCCTTTATAGCTCCCAAGGTGAGGGAGAGGGTGAACGTGAGGGTAGAGAGAGAGAGTCACTGTTCCTCCCAGGCAAATACACCTGTCGCTTTCCCTTCCCTCAGCCTTGTATCAGCTCTGCTGTGTTTGGTCGTCTATGGAGTCGTGACCCACCGGTGATAAGAAAACGTGCCTTGTGAGAGCAGAGAGGAAGACCAACGGACCCCTGGGAGGACTCTGGGGGTGCGGGGGGGAAAAGCTAAGCCCCCGTCTGTCGCAGCTGGACCTTCTTGGCCTGAGACGAGAAGAGGAGGCACAGCCTGGCCCTTCTGACATGATTTATTTAACTCACTCTAAGTAAGGGCTTAGAACTTGGCTGCTCTCCCACGAAAGGAGAGAAGTCTTACATCTGTAAGCATGACGACCCTTCTCCCAAGTAGAAACCACTGGGCAAGAAGGTCACATCTAAGGCTTTGGGGAACCAGGACCTCACTGTCAACAGGTGACAAGAAGGGAGAAGCAGAGTTTCATGGGAGTCTGGGCTTTCACTAGCTTTCCTTCCCACCAACTCTTGCAGACAGGAGCCCTTGGAAAGAGAAGTTAAGTGGACATTCACCTGATACATTAGGAGGTTGGAAGCCCCCAAACCATATCCTTCCTCTCTATGAGGGTCTTCATCTTTCTCGTCACTCGCACGGTTCTGGATTCTTTTTTGTTTTAAAGATTTTATTTACTCATATGACAGAGAGATCACAAGTAGGCAGAGAGGCAGGCAGAGAGAGAGGGGGAAGCAGGCTCCCCGCTGAGCAGAGAGCCTGACGCAGGGCTCGATCCCAGGACCCTGAGATCGTGACCCGAGCCGAAGGCAGAGGCTTAACCCACTGAGCCATGTTCTGGGTTCTTTTTGAGCAGCTTCCTTGTTGCCCTGGGAGTCTGCACCAGTGGTGATTCAATTGCCCCCACCTGCTAAGCACTGACAGCCCGAGCTCTGATTGTATGCTCCAGACCACATATTAGAAAGGGTCTGGAAAATGCAAAATTTAGGTTCTGATCAGAGAATCAGCCGTAAGTAGAGAGACTAGCACATAGTGAAAGTGTGGAGTATTTGGTGATCGTTCAGAACAATAAAAGGGGGGAGTTCTGGAATTTTCTATTTTAGGTGCAGTAAGACTATTGTGCTGGGCTCAGTACAGAGTTAATCTTCCCAGAAATGACCTTAATTTGGGACCCACCAAGACACATCCCTGTAATTTATTGAGGGACGACTGGGCCAGAGGGAAACAGAGGTGGAGCGAGTGTCTATGTCTTGCTTCTCCTTCCCAGCTCCTCTGAGTTCCAGGGTGGTGAAGGGCCAGAGGGGGCACAGTCTACCTTTGAATTCTCTGAAAGGTAGAAATGAGTACATGTTCTGGAGGTGATGAGCAAAGCGAAAAAGGCTCAGAAGTCTGGCTATGAGACAGGAAGTAAGCTGGGTGAATGAAGTAATGGAAACTAGCAGAAGCTGGGGAAAATGCCACTGTGGGGCTCACGGGGTTGGGAGGGGCCCAACCCTCTTCCAGTGCCTGGCATGGCTGGAGGCTGGCGTCCTCACAACAGAACAGCTACTGCTCAGAGCTCTGGTCTCTCCAATGGCACCTCCTCTCATCCTGATGGGCTCACACCTCGGGGGGAAGGTGCTATATTTGTACCGTGCCTGACAGCTTTTAACGAGCCTTCACACACACAAACAGTGGTATGCATGCTGATCTTCATTGGCATTGAGTTTCAAATTTGACTGTTCACAAGTGTTTTAATTGTGAGACATGCAGAACGAAATTATTTCCATTTATAGAGGAAGAGACTGAGAACCAGCAAGGTTCTGTCTTGGTCACGAATACAGATCTAAAAATAGCAGAGGTGGCCTCAAGGCTACCAGAAGACATGGACAGCATTGGAAGTTTGGGAATTGGTACAGGTGCCATATAAGGGAAGGTTTATTTGGGATCAAGCCAGAGGTTCCCAGAGAACAAAATGTACCTCCTGGTCCCTCCTGATGCTTGGCCCCCTGGCAGAATAGAAGATGGAATGAATCTTCCACTTGGTATCTGGTCTCAGAACATGACTTTGCCATGGCCCTGTTCTACTCTAGGCTACAACCAAGGAACAGATGACATGTCTCTCTGTACTCAGGGGTAGCTGACTCAGGTTGTAGAGTCTTCGTAATAGAGGCTTTTCCTGTAATGTCACTAGATATGGTACTTAGATTTGCCCCCATTGTCATGGGGTAGTCCTAGGAAGTCCTGTGGTAGCAGATGAGAGGAGCACATAGCAGAGTTCCCTGGGCAGTTACCCTGGGAGCATATGAGGAGGTGATCCTTGGTAGAAGATAGGAAATTGGGGAATAGGGAGGAAATTTTTGGATAGGTGTTTGTGGCTTTGACTCTGACTAAAAGGGAACACCCAAGAGCTTGAGGTTTTTCTGTGTCTCAAGCCTGAAGACTAGCTCTGGCCTGAAATTCTGTGCTTCTCCTCAGAACAAACTATGATACCCACAACATAGTGTGAAGTCAGTTTTCTTGAAGGCAGCAGGAATCACTTTAGAGGCGGAGAAAATAGCTCTAAGTGAGATGATGACGTCGTGTTTTAGGCTCAGACATGTAGGGTGGATTCGGGTCTACCTTTTCCCAAGTTCAACAGGGTTAGTCTCTGCAGCTCTTATGATCATCATTCTGAACCATTTCTCAAGACATTCTCGTAGTTCATTAAAAATGAGCCTATCAAACCACTGGGTTTTAAAAATATATTTATTTATTTATTTACTTATTTATTTATTTGAAAGTGAGTGAGAGAGAGAGAGAAAGAGAGAGGAGGGGCTGAAGGAGAGGGAGCAGACACTTTCACTGAGAGCAGAGCCAGACTCGGGGCTCAATGCCGACACTCTGAGACCATGAGCTGAAATCCAGAGTCGGCTGCTCTTCCAGCGTAACGGACTGAGCCACCCAGGCGCCCCACCACTGTTTTTCATTTATGATAAATGCTTACTATACCGAGCATTGCCAAGTCTTTCATGGATCTTTTTCCACTTTATTTGAACAATCACCCATGAGGTTGTCCATTTCACAGATGACAAAATGAGCCTTGTAGAGATGGAGTAACTTGCTCAAGGTCTCATAACCAGTAAGTAGTAGAGATGGGATTTCAGCATGATCATTGACTCTAGAGCCTGCCTGCTTTCTACCAGAGAACACTCGGCTTCCCTTCTTCTGTTGGATCCCCAGAGCAGCCCCACGAGGGAGGCAGCAGACCCCGCTATCTCAGGCACTTGATGTAATGAGCCTGGTGTGTTGTACGTAAGTGAGAAATCACTAAATTCTACTCCTGAAACCAGTATTATCCTACTATGTTAACTAACTAGAATGTAAATAAAAACTTGAAGCAAGCAAAGAAAGATTCTGAAGCTCAGAGGTTAAGTAACTTCTCCCGGGTCACCTGGCTGACGAACGTGGAGTTGACACCAGACTCTTTCCGTACTCAAGTTAAGTTCATTCCCCACCGTATTGCTCCACACGGGGGGCTTTTGGACCTCTCAGTGGTCTAAAAAGTACATTTTGGTCAGATTCCAAATTACTTGTCTTTTTTTTTTTTTTAAACAATTTTTCCCCAAACCCCCACTTCACCCCACCCCACCCCCAGCTCTATTTCTCCTTCGCTCACAGTCAACTCCACTTTGGGCCCCCATGTTCTTCACTGCTTTTCAACCACGTTGTCAAATTCCAAGCTTTCTTTTCTCCAAACTTCCAGCTTCTTTCCTCCATTATTTTTTTTTCCCCTAAACTACATGTTTTCCCCATGGTACAATTTCTTCTTGTCTAGTAGGAACTGCTTTCTTGTCTATCTGAGCCTGGGAGTCACTGACTCTGCATAGTGAAGGTTGGATTTGTGTGGTCCAAAACCTACAAACACTGAGACAGAGGTGGGGGCATGTAGCTGGGCCGCGGCTGGTTGACTAAATGGGGGCATCTGCCCTTGCTCGCCCCGTCGTCCTGCTCCCCAGCTTGAAGTCAAAGAAGACAGGCAATTTTGTGCCCAGTGAAAAGTTCCATTTGCACATTTTATCTACGCCTCAGACTTGAGGAGAGAGTGGGAAGTGTCTGGCAATAGAAGCTTTAACACTCTCTGACGAAAGACTGGTTCTCGTAATGTAACGGTCTTTCTGTTCACATCTCCATCACTCCTTGTCCCATTCCCTGGGCCTATTAGATCTGCTTAAGTGGCCCCAGGATCTTCTGGAGGGTAGTTAGTGGAAGAAAGGCAGGAGAGAGTCCAAGAGCAATATCCATGTGGTATTATTGTAGTAGCCCTGACTTATTCCATGATACTCAGAGTTTAATAAATGACATGTGTATTTATTTTTCTTAAATCATATTAGATCCAGATTGAGCTCCATAAGCCAAGTTCAGTAATAAGTCCAATTAGTCCACTGGCCTCTCTCCACTCATTTGGCTTCTACAAACTCTAGAATGTGTTGTCCATATGGAAGGCAGCCATGGGTTAGTCCAATTCCTATTGGCCAACCTGTCCCGGAGGATCTCCGGATGGCTTCCAAGGCTCCGCATTGAATGCTCAGTCTACACAAGCACCAATATCATTCCAATTTGAGGACCCTCCATGGCAAGGCCACTGTGTTTGAGCAGGTTATGGGCTTAGGTCCCTAGAACCCATAACATCTGTTCTCTTCCCCAGCCATGGGAATGTAGCAGAGGGAGCTGGCACATTTTTGGGCCACCTTTCTATTCAAGCATAAGTCAAAGCACCTGTTCTGACCCTGTTAGGACAATTCAGTTCATTTGGTTATGGGCTTACTTTGTTTAAAGTCAAATATTTTGTTGACTTTTTCTCCAAGGAAATCTATACTGCTTGGCAAATTTTCCTCTTTTCTTTTGAATCATATTTATTTACTCAATGTACTAGTTTGCTGGTGTTACCATAACAAAGTAACAGAGGCCAGGTGTCTTAAGCAACAGAAATCGACTTTCTCTGGTTCTGAGAGCTAGAGCTCTACGATCAAGGTGTCACCAGGGTTGGTGTCTCCTGAAGACTCTCTCCTTGGCTTGCAATGGCCTTCTCACACTGTCCTCATGTGGCTTTTCCTCTGTGGGCACAGCCCTGGTGGCTTTTCTAGGATGTCCTCCTCTTTTCTGAAAAGAACACTGACCAGTTTGGAGTAGGGCCACTCTAATGACCTTGTTTTTCAGTTAATTAGATCTTTAAAGCCCAAATCTCCAAATACAATGATTTCTTAAAATAGTAGGACTTATGACTGTAATTGTATGAGATTTGGTAGAGTGCAATTCAGTCTGTAATCCTCGGTAAATACTGGCTGAATTCCTGTAATGTCTCTACAGTATCTCTAGGCTTTAAGGAAACAGCAATGAAGAAGATAGGAAATGTCCTTGCTTTCATGGTGCTTATATGTATCTGTGTGTGTATCTACACACATATGAGGAGGCATAGTGATAGGAAGCAGACAATAGATAAGAATATATATATATATATTATGTATATATATTTGTATCAGACTGTAGTGGTTAGGTATTATTAAAATAGGATACAATGATAATATGTGTGAGTGACTGCAGTGTTGACAAGTGCTCTATTAGCTAAGATATAAGGAAAGATCTCTTTGGGGAGATGGTTTCCAAGCTGAGACCTAGCTGAGAAGGGGCCAGTCGTGTAAAGAGAGGGCTTTCATATTCCCTGCTGAGTCTGTAACAGAAATAAATCAACACATACGCCATTGCTTTTAAATTAAACAACCCTGTCATCTAACATATAATATTTACCTTGCTTTTAGTTTTGATAGTAAAATTCATAACAAGGATACTCATCAATATATTGAAATAGTCATAAAAGTTAAAGTATATATTTAAAATATTTTTTGTTAAAGATGTAATTTATTTGAGAGAGAGAGTGTGTGTGTGTGTGTGTGTGAGAGCAGGGGTAGAGGAGCAGAGGGAGAGGGAGAAGCAGACGCCCCGCTGAGCAGGGAGCCCGACAGGGAGCCCGACACGGGGCTGCAGCGTGACACAAGGCTTGATCCCAGGACCCTGGGATCATGACCTGAGCTGAAGGCAGACATTTAACAGACTGAGACATTCAGGCAGCCATAAAGTACATTTTTTTTACATGAAATGATATTTATGAAATATTCTCAGGTTGAGAGAATAAAAAATGATAAAACAGTATGTGTCATATGATCTAACTTTATTTAAATGAATGATCTCAATTTTTACAATAATACGCATTGATTTTGTAATTAAAATAGCTGAAAGAAAGAGAAACAATGGCAATAATAAATGAAATTTTCCCAGAGAGGGCAATACCGCGCCTTGAGGAAGAAATTGCTAGTGATAAAATTTCATATATTACAGTGAGAAAGAAATTTAGGCAGTACTAAACTAATTGTGTGTTCTGTCTGCGGTACAGTTGTATGTGCCTTATGTGGATGATTTCATCTCATCCTTAAAACAATTTCTCTTTCCTCATTTTTTATTTCACGATTATCCTCATTTTACATATGAGAATAAATGTAATGAATCTGTTCAGCTTGTTTATGGTGACACCCAGTGGTAAAGCACTAGAGCGGAGGTTTGTTTTTCATTGATGTTGTTGTTTTTAAAGATTTATTTATTTATTTGAGAAAGAGAGAGAGAGAACGGGGGGAGGGAGAGGAAGAGAGAGCATCCTCAAGCAGATTTCTTGCTGAACTCAGAGTTGGACTTGAGGTCAGTCCCAGGACCCTGGGATCACGACGTGAGCTGAAACCAAGAGCTGGCCACTTAACCAACTGAGCCACCCAAGCGCCCCAGCAGAGCCGACTTTTAAACTTAGGTCTGCCAGATAACAGAGACCAAGTTCCTCCCACAATACTTTACTGGTTCTTAAGAGACCATTTTTCTGCAATATCAGAGGCTGGCAAGCTGAGGCTTATCTGTAGGTGAATCTGCAGGCTTCTCAGGGAAATGGGAAGGTGAGGCAGGAAGGTAAGCTAGCCCAGGCTCCGTGGGTTACTGGATCCCTGTGGTCAAGAGAATCAGGGAATCAGAGAATCTGGGCAGTAGCCACCTGACCTTGTAGAGGACCAGGAGTGAGATGGGCATAAGAAGCCAGAACACAGGAAGAGTTATATACTTAATGAATGGGCAAATTAAAAAAAAAAATCCCACAGTCAGTTAACAAGGAGTATTATTTATCTAGGTCTTAGCTTTGGGAGGAGGATCAAAAAAAAACTTTTCTCTGAATATTCATGGGCACTGAATAAGTCATTCCTTTGGCACGTTTTCCAAATTTGGGACAGACACTATATTGATAAGATATATAATGAGAATTAGAAAATAAAACCCTCTGGGGGGAGGTCACCTGGTGTCTCAGTTGGTTAAGCAACTGCCTTCGTCTAAGGTCATGATCCCAGGGCCCTGGGATTGAGCCCCGAGTCACCAGGCTCCCTCTCAGAGGGGAGTCTATTTCTCCCTCTCTCTTTGCCTGCTGCTCTGTTTGCTTATGCTCTCTCTCTCTGTCAAATAAATAAAACCTTAAAAAAAAACCCATATTGGATCTGTTGTAACCCAATTGCTTGACAGAAACAAAAGTAAATATTTCCTGGAAAACCTCCCTTTTGCCCAGGTTTTAAGGAATTCCCAAAGATGAATTATATAATGCACAACATCAAATTATATAATACATAGAAAAAAAAAACTACTCTGAGTGACAGCCAGCAGAAACTACAAACAAACAAACAACACAAAACATCATCAAATTTTGGCATTAACAGATAAAAATTCTAAGCAGATTCTTAATATCCTTAAAGAAAATAATTTAAAAATACACAAGGAGCAAGATGCTTTCTAAAACGACTGCCCATATTTGTAAAAGAGTCAAATAGATTTACCAGAAATGAAAATATAATTTAAATGAACAAAGTTGATTAAAGCATTGAATGGCTTATTGGAACTGAGGTGAATGAGGCAACTGGCCTACAGTTCCAAAGAAAGGACCCAGCATGCAGCACAGAAGCAAAGAGGAGGAAAATGTGAGCGAACGGTCTCGATGACTGTGTGACAGACGTCTAGAGGACCCCAGGCCATCTTCCTTCCTATAAAATGTGGACATCCAGAGTCACAGACTGAAGTTGTAGCCCGTGAGATGATTTCCTTCACCATTCCCTTTCAAAACCACACTTGTGTTAGACTCTATGGATGATTCCGGAATAACATGCGACCCGATCCAGAAAACAGGCTGGTGCTTTTTCACCTGGAAATAGGAAATCCCCATGCACCCTTGGGTATGGACAGTAAAGCTCTGTGGGTCCAAGCATGTACCATGAGACTCTCACTTGCTCTTGAAATGGAATAGTGCCTTCCTCCCACTGTGCTTGAGTCTGGGCTTACATATTTACCAATTAATAACAGAATTATCTGTGCAAGGCCAGCTTTATAGATCTGAGGGTCAGCTAACACACAGTCCTGAATGCCACCATGAGGCTTTAAATCAAGACCTAGGGGCCGCTCTTCAAAGGAAATAAAGTTGTTGACAGAGGAGTGTGGCTTTGCACTAAAACTCTTTGCTTATGCTTAGTGATTCTCTTACTAGGGAATGTCGGGCTCCCGAGAGATCCCCATCAGCCACAGGCACTTGGAGAGCCCCTGGACGTCTTGGTGCATGGCCCAGGGCAGCTTTAATTATGCCTTGTTCTGCTACGGAACCCCCTTTCATAGTGCCCTAGCCTTAGAGATGACACATAAAATGGACCACAGCGTAGTGTGTGTTAACTCCAAAGTCCAAAAAGCTCACTAAGCCATTGCAGCTCTTTCTCCTTGGCAGATGGTGTAAAGTTCAGCAGCTCATCTCTCACTTTAGGAGGTTTAATCCAATCTGTCCCAGATCTTAGGCTACTCAAAAGCTCATCGATGTGGCAGCTCCCTGCAGACTTTCCACTGGTCTGGCATGCATACATCGCACTGAGGTATCACAACTGCTATTTCCTGCTCCCTGAGAACATCCAGCATAATGCCATCGGTGTAATGGACTAATATGATATCAAAGTGACCAAGAGCCTTCTGAACTATACTGATGGAAAGCAAGCTAAATAGAACCTTGAGATAAAATAGTTAAAGGTCATTTCTGACCCTGCCACTTAAAGGCAAACTATATCCAATGGTCTTTACCAAGTACTTCTCAACACTCTGGTGGAAGAAATTTTATTGTCAGCCTCCTGGTGGCCACCCTTCCTGTAGTTCATTCTGCAGTCTGTCCTGCAGTCTCTCTTCCCGTGGCTAGTGGAGCCATTCACACCCAGGCCACGGACAATCACACGAACAGCTGGAGCTGTGGTTTCCCCCACCACCCTGCCTAGTCTGGGGCCTTGGGCTCATCTGGGTGGGAGCTGGGGAGCAGGGAGCTAGCTGAGGTTCTTGCTCAGATCTTTGATCTGTGCCGGGCACTGTGTCTTCAGCACTGCAGAGGTAAAAGCTGCTATCTTCGAAGCTCATGTTGTTCACGGTCAGACTGGAGAACGTTAAGGTTGGGCGGCGGATGGGAAATTTCTCTTTGGTAAATCCACTTTCATAAGTGGCCTCCATGCCCTGGTTTGCAGTTGCAATCAGTATCAGGCTCTGTCCTGGGAGCTGACGGTACCAGTACATTAAGGAGACTTGGGTATCAGCCTCACACTGGATCGTCATGGAGGTCCCGCGCTGACAGATGTTCCTGCGTGGCTCTTGAGAGAGGAGAGTGCCAAACACAGAGCCTGGTTTCAGAGAGAGAGAGAGAGAGAGAGAGCAAGAGCTCGCTAGCTGATAATAGCTGATAAGCTTGTCCCCCATGCAGGAAGGTCTCTTCACTCTTTGCTTCGGTGTCACCTCGGATCCCAAAGAACCCCTGATACGGCTTCCATTTTGTTTTTCCAACTGGTATTGGGTGAGAATCTACTAATTCATTTCCCTCATTCTCTGATGGATGGCCTCAGACCCTCCGCTCCTCCACTCAACAACATTAACCCCAAACTTCCGCATGGGATTAGCCTCATACCTTGTCCCAGGAGAAGTAGCAGGCAAGGCAGCATCGTTAGGTGATAGCCCCTCACCTTCCTTGAGAAAAAAGCACGAAGAAGGCAAACCCAAGTTCCTCTTTCCTCCCTGTACTTCCTTCCCTACTGCATTTCTGTTCTCCTCCCTTAGCAGGAAGACGAGCTTCTGCAGAATGTGGAGAAAAAGTCACCTGCCCCCTAGTGGAGCTGTGTGGCCCTTCCCTTAGGATGGATCTTTGTTCACAAGGCATCACAAGCTAGCAACTTCCTTGTGTCTGCCATTTATCTTTCATCTCCCCATCTATCATTGAGCACGCTCTGCGCGTGCTACGCTTTGGGTCAATTGCCAATGAGGAGGCCTGAAAGATCATGCATAGGCTTCAACCAGATCCCGCCTCCTCTTTGAACCTTTGCATTTCAAATGCATTTTAGAATACACTTTCTAGTTTCTAAAAAAAAAAAAAATTAATAATAATAATAATCTAATTGAGACAAAAATTGGGATTTTATTAAATCTATAGATCAATTTGGGGAGAATACTTATTTTAACAATATTCACTTTTCCAGTTCATAAACATGACCCATATCTCCACTTGGTAAATTTATCTTCCATTTCTTAGTATCACTTTGTAGTCTTCAACTTACAGCTCTCGCATGTGTTTTGTTAAATTTGTTCAGATATTTTGGGTTTCTTACATTCTTTCAAAGGCAAGTTTTAAAATTTAATTATCCCATTGTTTGCCAAAGTATATAAGATATATAATCGATTTTTGCATGTTAACATTATAACCCATGCTCTTAAGAAATTCAGTTATTAATTTTATAATTTTATAGGTTTCTTTTGATATATAATTGTAAACAGTGATTTCATCTTTTAAAAGGTTTCACTTTATCATTTACTTTTCAGACTTTTCATCTTTTCCTTGTCTTAATGTGCTGCATAGCACCTCCAATAATGTGGAATAGAAGTGATGTGAGAGAACGTTATCGACTTGTTTATCATCTTAGAGCCAAAATATTTAATATTTATGCCATTAAGTATGATGTTAGCTGTTGGATTCTTGCAGATGCCTTTCACTAGACTGACGAAGTTCTGTTCTGTTCCCAATTCTCTGAGTGTTTTTAACGTCAATGGGTATGGAATTTTGTTAAATGTTTTTTCTATCTCTAATATTAAGTGTATAGTTTTTACACATGTGTTAGTGAGGTAAATTATAATGACTGATTTTTGAATGTCAGACCAAACTTGTTCCTGGGATAGACGCTGTATAATTGTTTGAAAAAAAATTTTTTGTTTCTAGTTTCTTGTTAACTCTTGACACTTTAGATAGACCTCTTTAATTATTTTAGTGATTTCTCTAAAAATTATCATATTCATTTAAGCCCTTTTACAGTTTACTTATAATTCATATGGAAAAGAATCATTTAAGATATAGAACTTTGCAACTAAATGGGTCTATTTTCTTCATCCTTATCCTTAACATTATTATTGTCATCTTTATTGTGCATTTCTGCTACGTGACTTACAAGACAGTGTTGAAATTTTTCTTTCACTAGTCCTACATATTACAAAGAATTTAAGAAAAAATCTAATATCAATCCACATTTCATCATTTTCGTGCTCTTCATTTCCACCTCAAAACTCGTTTCTTTTTTTTTTTTAAGATTTATTTATTTATTTGAGAGAGAGAGAGAGAGAAAAGAGCACGAATGTGAGCAACGGGAGGGACGGAAGGAGAGGAGAGAGAGAATCTTAAGTAGGCTCCACATGGGGCTTCTATCATGGAGCTCCATCTCACCACCCTGAGATCATGACCTGAGCTGAAACCAAGAGTTCGATGCTTAACCGACTGAGCCACCCAGGGACCCCTCAAAATCCAAGTTGTTTCTTCTTCTTCTTCTTCTTCTTCTTCTTCTTCTTCTTCTTCTTCTTTCTTAAGATCTCATTTATTTGCAAGAGATAGAGAGAAAGAGAGAGAGACAGCATATACAGAGGAGAGGTAGAGGGAGCGGGAAAAGCAGACTTCTCCTTGAGCAAGGAACCTGACATGAGGTTCTACCCCAGGACCTAGAAATCATGACCTGAGCCAAGGAGTTTCTCATTTAGCATATCACAGTCTATGTTTGTGACAATATTTGACACTATGCCCTGGAATCTCCCTGCTTTCATCTGGACTGATTGCTAACCAGTTCTGCCCAGTTCTTATCTTGGGGCTTTTCTTTGTTGTTATTCTGAATTGGATTCCCTATTTCCTGAATCCTATGATTTCTTCTCTTTGTGGTGTATTCCTGAAGTTTGTTGAGACACATATTCCAGACACTTCCTAAATAAATGGAAATTTATTTAGGTTTCAGATCCTCACAAAAATGAAAATTGCATTTTTTTTTTTTTTTTTGTTTGTTTTGGATAGCTTGGGTTAGTTGAGAAATGCAGGCTGAAAACTATTTTCTATCAGGATTTCATACTTATTTTTTACACCATTGTTTTCTGGCATTCAGTGTTGCTACTGAGAAATGAGAGCCATTCTGTTTCTCATTTCTTTATTTATAGCTTGTTTTTGTATTTAACATTTTTCTTTGCCTTGCATCACTTTAAGATCATTTTATCCACACTGTTCTGAAATTGAATGAAAATATGCCTTAGTTTCAGTTGATTTTTGTTCCTGCAAAACACAACAGGCCTTTTTTATGACTGTCTCTACTTGTCCATGGATAGAATGATACCATTTCTTCCCTTAACACTTCTTCGTTCTACCTCAAGAGGGAAATATTGAAAGTTTATGCTACATCAGGAAAAAATGTCTTTGGTTCTGGATATGCTGCTGGCACAGAGATAACAGACCCAAATCTCTGGTTGTATAAATTATATCTTTATACTAATGGTTGGTTTTGAGACCCACTCAGCTGAGCATGGAAATTTACCCATCTTGAACTCGGTTATCTGATCGTTGCAGAAACTGTATAGGAACAATGACTTCTGCCATTAACTTACCAACTATAGCACTTTGGGCAAGCTATTTAAATTTAGGTTCCTGCACCAGGGTTCTTTCTTTACTTTTTTTTTTTTTTTTAAGATTTTATTTATTTATCTGACAGAGAGAGAGAGAGAGATCACAAGTAGGCAGAGAGGCCGGCAGAGAGAGAAGGGAAAGCAGGCTTCCTGCCGAGCAGAGAGCCCAATGTAGGACCTGATCCCAGGACCCCAAGACCACAGTGCGAGCCAAAGGCAGAAGCCTAACCCACCGAGCCACCCAGGCGCCCCACCAGGGTTATTTCACTCAGCATAATCTCCTCCTGTTCCGTCCATGTTGATACAAAAGCTGGGGATTCATCCTTTCTGATGGAGGCATAATGCTCCATAGTATATATGGACCACATCTTCTTTATCCATTCATCCGTTTAAGGGCATCTTGGTTCTTTCCACAGTTTGGCAACTGTGGCCATTGCTGCTATAAACATTGGGGTACAGATGGCCCTTCTTTTCAGTACATCTGTATCTTTGGGGTAAATACCCAGTAGTGCAATTCTAGGATCAAAGGGTAGCTCTATTTTTAATGTCTTAAGGAATCTCCAAACTGTTTTCCAAAGTGGCTGCACCAACTTGCATTTCCACCAACAGTGTAAGAGGGTTCCCCTTTCTCCACATCCTCTCCAACACTTGTTGTTTCCTTTCTTGTTAATTTTTGCCATTCTAACTGATGTAAGGTGGTATCTCAATATGGTTTTGATTTGAACCTCCCTGATGGTTAATGATGATGAACATTTTTTCATGTGTCTGTTAGCCATTTGTAGGTCTTCTTTGGAGAAGTGTCTGTTCATGTCTTCTGTCCATTTTTTGATGTGATTATCTGTTTTTTGAGTGTTGAGTTTGAGGAGTTCTTTATAGATCTTGGATATCGGCCCTTACTCTGTAGTGTCATTTGCAAATATCTTCTCCCATTCCGTGGGTTGGTGGGTATTAAGGAGGGCACATATTGCATGGAGCACTGGATGTGATACATAAACAATGAATTTTGGAAAACTGAAAAAATAACATAAAATAAAAAATAAACAAATAAATAAATAAAACAAAACAAAATAAATAAATTTAAGTTCTTTATTTATAATTGGTAGATAATAATCCTTGTATGTCACAAGTGTATGTTAAGATAAATTACTCGGGGAGATCTCACCCTTTGTCTAAAAAAGGGAGAGATGTTTCTCTTCTTAGCATTGACCTTGTGTATTATTTCAGTTCTCTTCTAAAAAAAAAGGAAATATTCTTTCCTTCTCTTTCACTGCCCCTGTTTCTTAAGAAAGAAACTCCTCTTCTCCATCATGTCTGAGTAAAGCCTGTTTATATTTTCATTTAACTCAGAAGAATTTGTTATATTTACTGTAGTGACAGAATTTTAAGCCTTGCTTTCTTGAAGATTTAGGATAGCATTTTTTCCTTCTATGAATTTTTCAGTATCCTAATGTGATGTCTCTTTATCCAAAATAATGGTTTACATTTTCTGAATGTTGCCTTGTACGCTTATGGTAAACATTAGTTAATATTTTATGTGCTTTCGAGAGCATATTCTGTGAACTTTCCTTAGAACACTTATTATTATCCAATTTATTTCTAAACTCAAGCCTCCTACCCCAATCTACAATCCTTTCCACCTCTTTAGATGTCTTGTATAATTCATTGGATCTATGATATTCAGTCTCTGTGCATTTTCCACTTAGTTCACACGTTCCACCTCTCTGCTCAGGCAACAGCTCTTTAGTAGTGCCACTGTGTTAGGACAAAAACTGGGTCTGGGGTTGGCTCTCTGTCTACAGGGATCTCCACTGAGGTGGGAAATGGTCCCAGGAAGCACTAGGAGTGAAGCCACAGGGCTTGTAACAGTTCTCCTCTCTTGAGGTTCATCTTCTGAGGTGGTAAAACGCTTGTGGTGGGAAATAAAAACCTTATTGGAAATCACAGGACTCCTAGACACCCTGAGAGCCCACTGAAAATAGATGTTTGTAGATGTGTTCTGTCATTTAACATTATTCTGGGAAGGTGCATTTTCTCTGTTCTAGACGTTGGCCTCAGCTGGGAGACCTATGATCCCTGCTTTTTTTCAGAGAAAGAATTCACTTTTTCATTCCAGTGGGATCTCTCACAAAAACATTGCAGGATATTTCTTTCTTTTGAAACTTCCTCTTGCCTTTATTTTGATCTAAAATCAGCTCAGGTCCTATGTCTCATGTGAATTTAATCCTGACTATTGTAATACACCGTGATTTACTCTTTTCTCTGAATTCTACAACATAAAAATTAGCACTGAATCAAAGCATCTTATATAACTGTTTTGTCTCATTACTACTTTTGCGAATTCCCCGACATTTGGGATTTCCCAATGTCCTTTACATTTCTTTTGTATTCCCAAAGCAGAATAGGCTCAATTAATATTTACTGACAGAATAGTGTATGTCTGTCTCATTCCTAAAATAAACAAATGGATACTTTCTCCAGATGCTTGTGATTACAGGTATAGCCTGACTCATTCTTACCACCTTCTGTGTCACAGTGTGCTCCTTTCCTTATCGGAATGTTCCAATAAGACATTATTGACCATTTTGAGGATCTCAGAAAGATTTGTTTTTATTGGTGTTTTTCTCTTTTTCAGTGGAATGAACAAAATTCAAACTCCACAAACTTTCTCTTGAATCAGCACGTGGATGATAAAACTGATCTAAAGGAAGAGTTTAGAATGTGCTAGTGCCCTCTAGCAAAATGTCAGCCAAGAGCAAAGACGGGGGCAAAGTAGCGAACAGAAGGACGAGGATAGAAGTGGAGAGGAAAGATGGATCAACAGTCGTGGAGCAGGGAGTGCCCAGTGTGAATACATAAGAGACGTCTCCTCGTTGGGGTGAGGGCTCATGAATTTAGGCTTGGGATGACATGGAAGTTTGGGTGGGTTCAGTTGAGAAGGGCCCCTGACTTGGAGAGGGGAGTGGGACCTGAAAAATATCCATGCTCTCTTGGCCGAGCTGTGTGCCTGTAGCCTTGTTTCCTCCTTGGAGGCGGCCTTCTAACTGTCACAAATGTGCCATAGGAGCCGGCACAGCTCAGCCCTGAGTTAGGGTCACTCTCCCCTTATACCTGCCCTTTTTGTGCAGAGAGGATGTGGCTGTGCACAGCTGTGGCTAACTGCGGGCGCAGAAGTACACAGATGTCTGGTTGGTGCTGGCCGCTTCCAAGGTCAGGGGCAAGGCCTCCTTCTTGTTCCTAGAGACCTTGTATCCAAAAGGGATGTCTCCTTGCTGAATATTGTCAACACCATATGACCAGTGGAGCAGCTGCAGCCCCAGATCTGGGTCTTGTGGATACCAGAACATTCTTCCATGGTCCTTTTTCAGGGAACATGCCATCAGAACTTTCACTCCCACTTGTTTGATGAGATGTCTTGGGGTTTAGTTTACTTGTGCATTCACACTATGGACTACGAGAGAAAGACAGCTGAGCTGAAACCAGAGGCCAGGAAGCCTGAGGAGGGAAAAGCCCCATAGCAGGTCCTAGAGATAACAGACTGGGGTTTGCTGCTAACTCCGGGACTCACCTGCTCCCAGGAAGCAAGCAGCCACACTGCAGAGGACTCTGATCCCCATGGTGGGCTGGGGCAGGAGTGGTTCTTCTCTCAGGCTTGGCTAGAAGCTGCTTGTCTGTGATGTCACTGTCCCTGCCCACGCTCATAACCCCTTAGTCATCCTCTCGAGTCTAGAGAGTTTAGAGTTGACAGAGTGAAAGCCATTGCTATCCTACACGTCAGAGTGTGTGTGTGTGTGTGTGTGCATGCACGCGTTTGCACACGCGTGTGTGCGCATGTGTGTATGTGTGCCCATGTGTGTGTGCATGTGTAGAAAACAGATAACACAGTAGACCCGAAGTGACCATCCTCAGGGACTGGCTCTGGCAATGTAGGCTCTGGGCTGGCATCTGGGAATCTGGATTTGGGGAGTGTTCCCACCATTGAGTAACTGGTAAGTGCAGTTCATTTTGTCTAGACTCCTAGCACAATGTATTGTATGATAAATAATCCTTTACTTCTTCAAGTCTGGAATTCGGGTATATGTGAAGCAGAGAGTGCCTGGGGGATCAGTTCTGTGGCTTTCCCGGAGCTGCCATAATGCACTACAGACTGCGTAGCTAATCCAACAGAAATCCAAGCTAAAAGTCCAAAATCAAGGTTGCTTGTAGGCAGCCTTCTTCTCCTTCTGTCTTCACACAGTCTTGCCTCTGTGTGTGTCTATGTCCTAATCCCTTCTTCTCATAAGGACACCAGTCATATTGGGAAGGGCCACCCCCACGACATCATTCAACATGAATTATCTCTTTAAAGAACTCACCCGCCAATACAGACACATCCTAAGAGGTAGGTACTAAGAGGTAGGACTTTAACGTATGAATCTTGAGGGGGCACAATTCAACCCATCACACTAGCTGCCGGAAATGGCTGGGATGCTGAGTCTGTAACAGGCTCCCTGCAACAGGGCCATGGCACGCAGCCTCTGCATTTTCCTTGATGGGGAAGGCATGAGTCCTCAAGACAGGGAGAGAACATAAGGGTGTCTCGGTTGTTTTTCAATGAATTCAAATCAGCAAAACTGATAGCACCCTAGATGTGCCCTCTTCAGCAGCATGGACAGTAAACTATGGTTTATTACCAAGTGTCCTATACCATTCCTGTTGTCCCTTCTTTAAGCTTCCTGATACTTCTGTAATAGGGACCTCACCCAGATAGCATCAGATCCTACTCACCCACTTGGAAGGAAAAGCTACAAAGTCCGGTGTAATTTTGATTCTGAAGAGATCATTGATCTCTTTCCTCTGAATTCCTGGTGGAGCTCATAACCACAAGCAGTCAGAAAAAATATTCCTGACTTTATGTTCTGGCTCAAAGTCTGTCTTCCTGTTGTGCTGGTCTCTGCTTTTGAAATGATTAGCTTTAGCATTTAGGGGATTTTTAAAGATTGTTGTAACCCCTGCCAGCCCGAGCACATCCTTGTATCCAGGTGGCATCTGGTATTGCAAAGGATTGCCAATCCCTCAGTTCTCATTTCTTACCTGTCTGTCCTTAAGTACACATTAAGTGTGCTGGAAGTATGTAGATGTAGCTATTTCTGTTCTAATTGTTACTGATTTGCCTCCATAGATGTAGATGCCTAGAGAGATGTGATTTTTCCCATGAGCAGAAGGCTAACGGTGTTTCTAAAACACTTGCCTTTTCGGTCTGTTGTGCTGGTGGTAGAGACACAAGAGAGACACAATGTTGCCTTCATGTGCTTGTCCACCTGGCGACGTAGTGGAGAGAGTGTGGGACCACTGGTGGGGCACAATCACTAGGGATGCAACGTCTACAGAGAATTGGAAGAAAGGGGAAGAAGGAGAAAAGGAAGAAGGGACAGTAAAAGAATTTAGGAAACATGACAATCAAATGCAAAATCAAGCATTTAAAAGAGCATTTTCGGGGCACCTGGGTGGCTCAGTCAGTTAAGCGACTGCCTTCAGCTCCAGTCATGATCCCGGGGTCCTGGGATCGAGCCCCGCATCGGGCTCTCTGCTCAGCGGGGAGCCTGCTTCCTTCCTCTCTGCCTGCCTCTCAGCTACTTGTGCTTTTTCTGTCAAATAAATAAATAAAATCTTTTTAAAAAAGAGCATTTTCAAGGTAATAGGATAAATCTAAATGAAATTCTGACAGTGTATAATATTAAGGAATTACAAATCACTTTGTTTGGTACTGTAATATGATTATATAACAAAATATTATTTTGTAGAGCTTACTAAAATCTGAAATAAAATATTATGATGTCTGGGAAATTGCTTCAGACTATATCAACCAAAAATGCTGGAGGAATGGAAGACAGAAAGGTGGCAAGTGTTCATTACTGGATCTGAGCGATAGGGCTCATTGTTATTCTCTCTGCTTCTGTGATTGACATTTTTCTTAATAAAAAGCTTGAAAATGTTATACCAAGAGAAACATGGAATGTATAAGTTATTTTCATCTAATGCTTCACCTTCAACATGCTTTACCACAATATCAAATTAAGTACCATCTTCTATAAAGTAACTGGTTTATACTCTTCAAAGGTATTGAATTACAAAGGACAGACTAAGGAGCTTTCCAGAGTAAAGAGAAATGACAACTAAATGCAAAATGTAATTCTGAATTGGATTATAGACCAGAACCTGTTTCCCTTCTTGTCATAAAGGACATTATTAGGAAAAGTTGTTCTTCTTGTGTTATCTTGTGCCAGAAATTCTGAACAAGTTCGGCGATGAAAGATTCCTTCTGTGTAATATCCGTCCTTTGGTGACTGCCTGAATTCACTTAGCACGGGGTTAAGTACCTAGAAGCAGAGAGAAGAATGGCAGTTGCCAGGGGCTGGGGGAGGGAAATGGAACTCGCTGTTGAACAGATACAAAGCTCCAAGATTGCAAGATGATCACATCTGTCCTACAACATTGTGCCTGGAGTTAAGGAGACTGGACTGTATGTTTAAACATTTGTTAAAAGGGACCTCATGTGAAGGGTTCTTATCACACATACACAATTTTAAAAAACAACCACAACAAAACAAAACAAATCCTCCATGGGTGGTTTTGATGCAGGCTGAGATTCATTATTACATGCATGGCTGTTAATAAAAGTACTATTGTTGCATAGGGGAGGGGATGCTAAAGTATTGTTTTCTCTGGCAGCCAGATAGACGATACATCATTGGCAGGAGGCAATGGAGTTATTTGCTATGGAGATGTAAAATTCCAAACTGAGGGGTACTCAGGTAAAGGTCACTTCTACAGCATCCCTTTGTCACAATCTTCTTCCTGTCCTCACAGGAGCAGTTTGGTGGCTGAGGGTCCCCTGCCCACCTGCTCTGAGCTCAGTGACTCTGGCAGTTCACACGAGTGGCCTCTCCCCAGGAGAACGTGCCTCCCTCACCCCAGGTCACCATAGCTTCTCTCTGGGGCTGGAGCTGATTGTGGAGTCTGTGACTAGAAAAGTCTGCCCCTGCACCCATGATGGCAAGGGTATCGCAGAAATGGGGCATGTCTAGAGCAGAAACTGGCAACATCTATGTTTCGTAATAGCATCATACAAGCACAAATCTTGTCTCCTAGAAAATTTATTTGTAAGCTTTTTATCTCAGTGGCTTATTAAAAGGGCTCTTAGCTGGGAAAGAGAGATAAGGAAGACAAATCCTAATTTAAATTCTTGAAGGCCTCTTAGAATTCTTACATTGATATTTCTTGAACACGTGCTCCGTGCCAGGTACTGGGAACACAGTCACGGACTACAGAGACTCTCCATGCCTCACGGAGCTTCTGTTCCATTCACCATCTGCTGTATCAGGCACAGTGGTGGTTCGGTGATGCAAACATGGGAAGATACATTACCTACATCAGAGAACATATGGTCCCCAAAAGAGACTTAGAGCAAACAACATCACCACAATAAGACCATTGTAGAACTGAGAGGCGTAGAAGGTGCTTGTATTCAGGAAATGGCCAGAGACCTTCTGGGGAGCCTGGGAAGCAATCACAAGGTTGGGAGAGTAAGATTGAGGTTGCTAAGTGGGCCTGGCAGTGTAATGGACAGATGAAGTCGGAAGTTACTGTGGTTCAGAGGTGGCAGGGAAGCTGACGTGCAGTTATAAAACAACGCCAAATAGAGTATTGAGCCCTGGGGCAATGAAATCTAGAGGCCAAGACCTGAAATTAGAAAGGCAGTTTGTCTAGAGGTGGAGTGGGAGAGTGACCCTGAACGTGGGTGATGGGGAGCAGGGCAATGCGCGGGGCTGGATGGCCCACAGTCCTGGACACAGTCCCCGAAGACCCTGAAGTCTGGGCAAAATGACACTCCCTCCAGCAAGTGGCACCAGGGAGCTGATTGGTACCAGGTGAGTTCTCTAAGGTGGCCTAGGCTGCAGGAGCCCTGTGCCAGTCCCGAAGGGAAGTGCAGGACAGAGGACTGTGGCAGCCCATTCACAGGGGCTGTCCCCCACCACTGTCTCCTGGGGGTGTCACCTCTCCCCTTGTGACAACCCCTTCTGTGCAAAGAGGCACCCAGATACTTCTCAAATCTTGTAGGTATTTCTTTAGCATGACGGAGATTGGTTGAGGTGTGAGGAAGTAGATTCTATAAAGCAGAGTGAGGATGCATGACTCTAAGGAAAGGGGCAGAGCCAGAGCTCTGCTGGTCCTAGGAAACAAGGGTAACAAGCAGGGTAACCTGTGCCTGAGGCAGGTCCAAGTCAAGAATCAGGGCATCCTACCTCTGATCTCTATATCCTATGACAGAGGGCTAGGTGTGTGGGATTATACAGAAGTAGGATGGTGTCTGCCTACATCATTAGCCCATGGGCTCCCATGCAATAGGAGGTCACTTGAGATGACTTCCAGGAAATATGAATAAGTCATTGGAATATAGATCCATTTCACAGGGAACAGTTTTTGGTCTTATAATCTCTACTTCCATCTCCGATTTAATTAGTGTAATTCTGTGTATACTGAGGGTGTGTTATAAGGTGTAATGGAAACTCAGCTTAGACCCAAGAAACACCATTTTTTCTAGTCCAGAAATGTCTGGGAAAGTCTTTCAAAAAGGAGGGATTGGTACACTGGGAGCCCCTATGTAACAGTGTCAAGTGTCACCTAGAGGGAGCTCATCCTCAAATAAGGGCGAAGAGCTGGGTAAGTGGACTGACCCAGTAATACAGCCACAGTTCTTGGAGGAATGAGTGGATTTTGAGCTTAGCTGGGTTTTTGCATCTTGGATGAGGTCTTCTCCATTCTCTTATTCTAGGATATAACTATTTTAATGGTTGATGAGCAATGTATGTAATTGAATGAGTCTTTGTGCTAAAGTCTAAGTGATTGGAAATCAAGATACAAAACTGTAGTTTTGCTCTTCCCATACAAAGAAGGGAAAGGAAAACCTTGGGCAAAAGTTTTCCTCTTCGGCTTCATTAATAGAGGTGTCACTCTGTTGGGAACTCTACCTGGGCGGGACATTGGGGCCTGCTGGCAGGTACAATAGAGTCTGCGGTACTACAGTGCTAGGAGAATGACATGGTACAGAGCAGAACCATCAGCAGTGGCTGGCAGGTAGTTTAGGACCAATTAGAAAAAGAAAAGTGGTACCCAGAGAGGCAACGTCCTCCTCAGGCTGACCTAGCGCACATAGACAAGGGGCTAGAGTAGAAGAATAAATCTCTATTAGACCACATGATCTGTCTAGCTTCTATACATATGGAAAACCCTAGAATCTCCCCAAACTATGTGTAGGAAAGGACCTTACAGGGGACCCTTTGACTGGACTTGTCAGAGGGGTGCTGGAAAGAGGATCTGAGAGAAGACTGAGTCACGCGTTCATTTAACACTACGGCCTTCAGGCATGCTGGTAAGTATGGAGATACAAAAGGAAAATAGAAATGCATGATCCTTATTCTCTTTAACCTTAATATTTAATAGCCTAAATGTTATAAACAGTGAGCAATTAAGTGTGTTGATGACCGTAAGGATAGAATTTCACGTTGTCATAAGATCACGTAGCAGAGGAACTAATCCAGCCAGGGACTCAAGGAAATCTTTCTGGAGGAAATGACTTCTGAGTTAGTATCCAGAGGAATGTTCGGTCCAGTGACCAGGTAGGTAGGGAAAAGAAGGTTACTCAAGGGGGAGTGAGCATTATTGGTGACCACCCGGCAGTGAGTCAGCAGAGGACACCCGTGGGGACCTGTGAGAGGTGGGAGATGTCTGGTAGCTGTAGCTGAAGCAATGAGAATGTTCGTGTTAAGAAGGTAGGTAAATGCTCAAAGACCACATCGTGGAGAGCCTTACAAAGTCTCAAGTTTATACGAGACTTTAGTAAGGTTCAGGAAAGACACTGATGGCTTTCGAGCCCGAGAGAGTGTTTTGTGGATGGAGGTAGACAGCAAAGGAGGAAGAGGGGGTGACTACTTGGAAGGTGGTGAAGGAATCTAGGTGAGAGACATTTGCTGGGCGACGGTGTTGTCAGTGACGTTAGAAACATGAGTAAAATTG
Organism: Mustela nivalis; assembly: GCF_964662115.1. NCBI lineage: Eukaryota > Metazoa > Chordata > Mammalia > Carnivora > Mustelidae > Mustela > Mustela nivalis. The sequence continues at coordinate 11,150,810 of NC_139031.1, forward strand.
CAAAGGATATAACATCTAGAAATATGCAGGTTTGGGGGAATAATAAATTAGGTGAGGAAAGATAGTATCTGAGAGATGGCAGAGATGACCCCTCCGTTCCTGGTGGGGTCAGATTTGCCAAGATGAGGAGATGAGGGACGTCAGATTTTGTAAACAACTCAGAGTGTGCTCTTCCCCCAGGGAAACCTCCAGGAATAGGACATGGGATATGGGTCAAAATTTTGTTGAGGGATTGGACCAAAAGTGGGGTGTTTGGTTTGGGCAACAATGAAGCCCAGTAAGGAGAAAGGATTGTGGGTGGCTCAGTTGGTTAAGCGGCTGCCTTCGGCTCGGGTCATGATCCTGGTGTCCTGGGATCCAGTCCCACATCGGGCTCCGCAGGGAGCCTGCTTCTCCCTCTGCCACTCTGTCTGCCTGTGCTCACTCTCCCTCTCCCTGACAAATAAATAAAAATAAAAAATAAAAATAAAAATAAAACCTAAAGTTGCTTTTCTAGGAGAAGCTTCGCTTACCCCTGGCACTAGACCTAACAGTAGGCTTGTCCTGCCTTGACTTTGACAAGCACCTCAGTCAGGAGAGGTCCCCGAGAGCAGCGCACTGCAGGGGAGCTCCCTTGCTCAGAGTCCCTAGAGTTGGGGAATCAGGGAAGGATTTCTAGGACACTGATGGTGGAGGGAGTTTTCCTCTTGTTTGGCAAGGAGTCTCCTTGCTCTTGTGGTGCTCTTTTTGTGCAGAGAGCAGCTGGCTGAGCAGCGCTGTGGATACACTACTGGCACAGAGGTACAAAGAGGTCTGGTTGGTGCCTGTGGACTTTAGGGTCAAGGGGAAGTCCTTCTTCTCTTTCCGCAAGACACTGTACCCATCTGGGACATCTCCAACTTCAATAAATTTAACGTTCCTTGAAAAGTAGATCAGCTTCAGACCCACTCCTGGGTCTTGTCGATACCAGTACATAACAGCATGGTCCATATCTTGAGAACAATACAGTGTCAACTGCCTTCCTGTCCTTGTGATGAAATGTCTTGGGGTCTGGGTCACTCCAGCTTCCACTGGGCCTGTGAGGGATGGAAACAGAGCTAGAGACAGCCAAGAAGGGCACAGCCTCTAGAAAAAGACTTGAGCTGAGACCTGCGAGCTGTGGCCTAGTTGCTCCCGTATCCTGGAACTCACCTGCTCCCAGGAGACACAGCACCACCCAGCCCAGGAGCCTGAAAGCCATGGCAGTGGAACATGGGGGTCCGCCGGCCCTGAGGGCTGGGCTCTAGTAGGTTCCGTTAATATCTCCATCTCTGCAGCTACTTGGCTCTCCTTTTCAGGAGGGAGGCCCCTCCCCTTTCCTCACAGGGCTGAAGAGAGACACAGACACTCAGTAGTCGCCACTGTGGCTGGCAAGCGTGATGATTCCCCAGCCTTTCCCTTGCTCTCCTTCGAGGCTGCTCCTTTCTATGCCCTGGACAAGGTCTCACCAGTACACTCCTGTCCAACTTGGCAAATATGGGTGTATTTTGAATCCTCATGATGAAAACTGGTATAATGCTATAATCACTTAGAAATGCGAGAACAGGAAACTTACACTCCATCACAAGTGCACGGTTATCCTTTCGAAGTCCTCCCGTCCGCTCTGCAGAAGAAATGACAAGCATATCTCTCCTTGTTTATTCCTGATATGGTTTCCAGCCCTGAGCTTTTACAAGAGGCTAATGAGTCTAGATTCAGCCAGGTCCACGGTGTGGATTGTTTTATTGGTCTGTGGCCAGTTTAAAATATTAGGTGCAGGCTCTTTGCTCGTTCGCAGATTATATGTAGTCGTGGGAACTAGTCAGTAGCTGCTTGCCTCCAGGCTGGTGTTGGGCGTATCTTTCTTCCTTCTCCTCTTCTCTCTGTCTACGGGCAGGGGTGACATCTGCTTGCTTACTTCAACCACCTCGCTTTTTTTTTTTTTTTTTTTTTTTTTTAACCAGCCAACATGGTTTCTTTGTCTGTTCTATCTTGCGGTCTCCATGGGCTGTGCCCCACAGCAGCATGGCTACGTCCCCTGATGCTGACCGGCAGCTGGGCTGTGGATCCCATCCTGATAATTCTCTATGGGGCTTGGGGCATCAGGGTGTCTCTTCTGAGTTCTAGCTGCCATACTGTTCCCTCTTCTGGGGAACTGTGTTCTTCCTGCGCTGAGGTGACTTTCCTGGGGTTGCCCAGAGTATCTCCCATCTTGGACAGCTTTTGAGTTTGTTCTGTGAATTTTTTGGAGCCGGAGTATTCTTGTGAGGGGGAAGGTGGAAGGATAGGGGAGTTTCCAACCACAGCTAGGGCTTCACCGAGTCCTTCTCTATTTTTTCAAATCATTGTCATCTCCAGGCAAGAAGGAGGCCCTCGTCCCAGTCTTGGAGCAGCATTCAATCCTCAGAGATGGCTTTCTTGCTTCCAGTCCCCTTCATGCTGGAGATGCAGCTCCAACCGCCCCCGTTCCAGGCCAGTGAGAGAGACATGCTTGCTCTCAGGACAGAAACTCTGCTCTAAGGAGGCATGTTCTCTCTTCATATGTCACTACCCCTGTGGTTCCTTTCAGGAAAAGCATGGGGGGGGGGAGCCGGCTTAACTCCGCTTTCCTCCACTCTGGCCCTTGGTTTCCGGTTGTCCTGGGGGTCCTCCATATTCTAGCTGTGGGACAGGTGTTCTCTGGGGAAAAGAAAGCAGTTTTCATTCTCAAGAACCTTCCTCAAGCCAACAATTTCCTTACTGCTTAGTAAAGCTTGTCATCCCGAATTTCATCTTTAGACATCTTTCCCAGTTTACCTGCCTCCCCAAAGCTGAAACCACTATCTATTTACCCCCCTGTCCAGTGAATTTTCCCAGGTTCTACGGTGCTTCCCACACCATGGAAGTAGATAATTACAACTCAAAGACACATAGTTTATCTCAGACATTCTCCATACTAGATTAACCCAAGATTCAGGAGGCATCTGAGTCTGTGGCTCTGCCCCCCCCCCCCCAGGAGCTACTTTGCTCTCCTCAGACACAGGCTACTCACCTCCTCCCCAACCCATGGACAGTGAGGCTGCTCTGGTCTCTTCTCTCTTTCTCTCCATCAACCAGGACACTACAGCAATGTCCCTGATGTCCTCAGATCACAAGCCAGTTGCTGAACCTTGCCACCCTTCCCTCCCAGAACCTTCCTTCTGATCTGTCCTCCCAAGGCCACCACCACATTCCATGGATTGGCAACGTTTCCTCAATGAGGGGCAGGCTGCTGGGTCACTAGCAGTGGGACTGGAAGACAAGAGAATCCTGTAGATGGCCAGGAGCCCCCAAACATCTCCCTCCGTCTTTGTCCTTTAATGTAATGTGCTTCGTTCTGTGGTGTCCATCTGTCCTGTCTCTCCCGGGCCACCTTCGGTGTCTGCTCTCAGCTCCCTCCTCAGAGGTACCGCTCAGTAAGTCTGCTGCCTCGCTCACCCAACCTTCTTGGATAATGGTCTCTGGACACCAATATTCACACCTGCCTCTTCTCCACTGAGGAGCCCTTTCTTAAAAACCGCTGTAGAAGAACATGTTTATCCTTCTAAGTGCACAGCAATATTCTTCCTTCGGCAGAATCCCTGCAGAACGTTCACCGTACTTCATACCCTAGTGTACTTACGCTAGTCCTGAGGAAGCTGCTCTACCCTCTGTATTTTCCTGTTATATAATTCACCTTTGAAAGACCTCATAAGAGATATTTGTACACTGAGTTATCTTTTAATTGGTGATAGAGTGTTCAATGTTATCAAATTCTCTCGTTTAGCGTGATCAGAAATGTAACCTTTATGATAAGGACTGCGAGTGCTCTCTAGTGGCATTTTGCTGCAATAGGCAGAAAAAAGGTCGCAAAGTTGCTCTCATTTGAATCCCCACCAATGGTGAATGTTTAGATTCCATTAAAAAGGGAATTAAGGTGATGGATACAATTAAGGGTACTAATCAGTTTACCTTGAGCTAGGGAAGCCCAGTCTAATCACATGGGTCTTTTTTTTTTTTTTTTTAAGATTTTATTTATTTGACGGACAGAGGGAGAGGGAGATGCAGGCTCCCCACTGAGCAGGGAGCTTGATGCGGGGCTCCATGCCAGGACCTTGGGATCATGACCTGAGCGGAAGGCAGAAGCTTAACCCACTGAGCCCCCCAGAGGGCCCTAATTACCTGGGTCTTTAAAAGCAGGGAACTTTTCCCAACTGTGTTTGGAGGGAGGCGTAAGTGTGGAAGAAGGGCTGGGGAGATGGAATGTTCCTGGTTGTGAAGACAGAGGAAGGCGATCATGAGGCAAGGGTATTTGAGTCTCTCCTAGAGGCTCCAGAAGGAAATGTGGTGCTGCCAGTGCACTGGTTTTGGCTGAATGAGCCCGCTCTTGGCCCTCTCACCTCCAGAACTGGAAAATCAAAGATTTGTGTTGTTTTAAGCCACTTGAGTGTGTGGTTTATTGCAGAAAACATCCAACCACCAAGACTAAAAAAATCCATGGCAAGATGCAGTATGAAAGCCGTTACGATAGGAAAAAGCAACGGAAAAGCTACTAACTGGGCGGGGCACGGTGTCTGTGGGTGGGGCTTGGGCTCCTGAGGGCAGAGCACTGCCTGCCTTGGGTTTGCCATCTTTTTGCGGAGGATGCAGCTGCATCACTAAACTGCGGGACTGGGGCGTCTGCTTACTGCTGGAACATTGAAGGGTCAAGCGGAGATCATTCTTCTTCTTTCTCTCTCCTCTCTCTTTCTCCCTCTGCATCCTTGAGCACCTGTGTGGTCCTCTTGCAAGGGGATGGAAGCAGCAAAGGGAGTGGGCTTCTGTTGCTACTCACAATAAACACAAATTCTAATTCCCTGCTCTTTGGAAAGTGACTTCCTGCCCCCTGTGCCAGCAGCAGAGACTCGCTGGCTCTGTGCTGCTTAGCAGAGGCCGTGCCCACGGTGCTGGCCCCTGGCGGTCAGACCAAAGGCAGGATTTTTCCCGGGAGAACAGGCCCTCTGAGGCCGGCAGTGACACCTGCCGGAACATTCTGATCCTAAGCCTGTGCAGAGGAGGTATTTGCAGAAATGGAGCATGCCAACAGCAGAAATTGGCAGCATCCTCCTTCCAAAACAGCATCATCTGATTCGAACGCTTGTCCTCATTATCCCTTTGCCTCTTCTTCGGCTCCTCCCAGAGCGGCTTTCTTCAGCAGCAGCCTTCTTTCAAGGGCTCAGAAACAGGGCTCTGTGTTAATTTTCTACCACTGCTATAACACAGTACCACAAACTCGTGGCTTAGGACAGCAGAAATTTATCATCTTACTGTAGGTTAGAGGTTTGCCATGAATCTCACTGGGTAGAGATCACGGTGCGGTGGGGCTGTGTGCTCTTCTGGAGGCCCTGGGGACAATCCCTTTCTTTGCTTTCTCCATCTTCAAATAGAGCCCCAGTGGGTGGGATCCCTCCTACATCACTGTGTAAGGACCCATGTTTTTAATTGTGTCCACCTGGCGAATCCAGAATAATCTCACCATCTATCTCAAGGTCAACTGATTCTTAATTTTTACTCTACCTACAAACAAAATTCTCTTTTGCCGTGTTGTAAGGCAATATATTCATAGATTCTGAGGATGAGCAAACAAATATTTTGGGGGGTGCATTACTTGGCCTGTCAGGAACCCTTTGCCAGAAAAGGAAGGTACGCCTGGGAACTGACTAAACTTCAGACATACAATTTTTAGGGGGAGGCGAGCAGGCAAGCTTAGGGTCCAGTCACTGTGGACACTGCTGAACCGTTCTAACCTTTCCTTTAATAGACATAAAATGGGTATCAATTATGTGGCAGGCGCCGCTTTAGACTATGGGAACACAGACATGAACCAAAAAGACAACATTCTTGTCTCCATGCTGATAATCTTGAACACGAATCATTCACTGAGCCTGTGTGCCATGCACGGGGCGAGATTCTGGGGAAGGAATGATGGAGACACGTATCTTCTTAAAGTAGTCCAAAGGGAAGTTAGCCGTCCCAGGAATCGTTTTAATTTGGCATCTGCAGAAAGGAAGAATTGTGTAAGGTGTGGTGGGAGTACTGAGGAAGGAGCCCACGATCTTGGGAAAACAGAACACATTTCAGATGTTGCTATTTTAAGAAATATTTTGAAGAGCCAAATTAGTTTGTCAGATGGGCCGTTTGAGGGAAATATGTGCTCCGTGTTTGGAAATGGCTCGAGTTCAGTGTTGCTGGAGTACAGCGTGCGAGAACGTGAGTGCTAGAAGGTGTGGCTGGGTTTTCTTGTAGGGTTGTCGTTGTGCCTTAAATATGCAGGAAATGTTGTCCACTGCCACACGCCTCCGTCCCGGGTCGTTTATTTATTTCTCGTCCCAAACCCACCACCATACGCAGGGCTCTGCTGGTCTGTGTAAAGCTTGGGATTTGGTAGACTGAAGGAAAAAGAGAACTTGTCAGCATAGTCTACACATGCTTTAAGAACTGGTAAACATAGGGAGACAGAGGGATAATTATCTTGTGTGTCAGCCAGGCTGGATCTGTTCAAGTCATTTGTTTTTCCTCCTCCTATGGGAAGGACTGAAACTTCTGAAGCACTGGACCACTCTAGCTACTCACAGCACATGGGTATGTCTTCCCCGTGCCCAGCTGTGACGAACTTAATGGAGAAAGGGATCCGTAACTCAAGAAGGAAAAATGAACAGTTCTTTATCATTATCCTAGACTCTAATGAGAACTTGACATTCTAATACAAAGATGTCTTTTTGGTAAGGGATTTAAATTCCTTCCTTTCAAAATATTAAAGGAATTATCATATGTTTCTTTCCATGATATGAAGTTTAGATTTTATGTTTGTTAGACCATAGAGGGCCAATGACAGATGCAGGAGAAAAGAGTGACCTGGCCAGAGTTTTGCAATAAGATTGCACTTGGTACTGGAATGTTAACCTGCATTTGATGGGGGAGGCTGGAGCCCAAGATGCGGTTAAAGAGGCTACTACACTTACCTGCAGAGCTGATAAGAGCAAAAACATGACAGTGGTTGCACTGAGAGAATGGATGAAGAGAAAAGTTCTGTAGGTGTTAGCAATCAAAGCTCTTAAATACAGGTCGAATGTCCAGGGTCAAGGAGGACAAGAAACGTAGCACAACTTGTCTCATGCAAGTAAATGACTCATATTTGAATTCATCAAATCGGGAAACACGAGGGTAGTTTGTAGGGCAAAGATGACATGTTGTGTTTCAACTCCAGTGGGAGATGTCCTGGATGGACTTGAGTTCAAATTAAGAATCAGGGTGGAGAGGACAGATCTAGGACTCATTAATTACGAAGTGGGATTCTTGTGTTCCCCAGCTTGGGATAGTGGACAGCAGCCAGCTTGTAGAGAAAGACAAGACTGATGCCATCTCAGAGAGTACCTTTTCTCTCCAAGAAAGTACCTTTTCTCTCTTTTAGTTATCACTTTCTCCAACTACGGCAGCAGGGGGCAATTCAGTCTTACTTAACTCATTAACTTGACTAATTAGTTTAGGCTACCCTGACGAGAGCTCTGTTGTCTAATCTTGGAAGGGTAAGCCAATTCACGAGGTGGACAGTTTGCCACCTGAGACACTGATCTGTATCCAGATGGGCCCCAATTTCTCTAAGAAACTTTCACAAATTGGCTGGTAACAAAACTAAAATCATACTAGATATCATCCTGTTCACTGGGTCCTGGAATTTGTTGTGTTCTGGAGGCTCTGCCTTGAGGTTCTTCATTTCCCAACTCATTGGAATTTTGAAGGATTATGCTACCTCCTCAAATAATCAACCAACTGATAAGATATTTCTATGGTAGCTTACCTCAAAATAAACAGGAATGAAGCTCATTATAGATTGTGTTCCCTCTGCCAACCAGTTTTATTCTCTTCAAAAAAATTCTCTCGACCTTCAGGCCATCCCTTTCCCTTGTCTCATCTCTCATCCGTTTTCTCAGTCCAGAGACCAAAACAATTTGGTTCCTTATCCTGAGGCCTTGGAGTCCTTCCAGTAGGAGCGAGATCCTTCCTCCTTAGCCTTCCTTCATATAGCTTCCTTTTGCTCCCTTTACCAAAGGCCATGCCACTCTACTTTTATACTGTGTCCTTGATAAAACAGTTGGAAGAAAACTTGATCTATTGTGTGGCCAGGACTCAGAAACATCTCTCAAGTGGTTCTGAATTCTAATTCAGTGTATTTGATTGCATGTTCTCTGAATGTCTTGTCCCGATATTCTTGGCATTTGCTCTCCTTTGGTGTGGTAGACAGAATTCTAAGAACAACCAGCAGTGACCCTCTCCTGTGTATGGTCCCTTCCCCTTGGAGTGTAGGAGGTACCTATAAATATAATGAAATCTTGCTTCTGTGACTGTGTTACATTATTTGGCAAAAGGGATATTATCCAGCTGAGCCTGTCCTGATGCAATCACCTGAGCCCTTCAAGGCACAGTTTTCTCCAGCTGGTAAGCAGAATGGGAGGTCACAGAGCTTCCTAAAGCATCCTAAAGGATTTAATGTGCATTTCTGTCCTTGAAGATGGAGGCGACCAGAGCGAGATTGCAAGGAATTGTGGGCAGACCCCAGTGACCACCAAGGAAACAGGAACCGGTAACCTGCCTCTCATTTGCACTATTTGTTATGCAGCACAGAAAATGAATACAGTTAGTTACCTGCAACATTTTCCTTTGGGAAACTACACCCTGATCCTGTTGCATCTCTGATCTGTCTGTACAGCACCACAAGTTTTGATTTAAAAAAATTTACACCTGCATCTACCCAGGTGAAGTTCTGCTCCCCAACAATTCCTGAGAACAAACATATTTCATGTCTCTTATTACCAACCCCTCTCCCCTCCACTAAGGTTTTCCTCCTTCTCAGTCATCCTGAGTCCACGAGTTGTCTGAAAACTGGTCTTGACCTACCACACCCTCTGTTACTCACCTGAGGAAGCCCCACTACCCTGCTGATTTTCTCATATGAGTCCATTAGTCATCGAGAGATACCATCGTGGAATCTTTGAAGGATCTTTGTAAATCTTTTTGTCTTTTGGTTTTGTCTTTTGTTCAGAATTCAGTTTTTTCACAAAATTTCCCCACATCTGCATCTCAGAAATGAAGATTGTCTTAGGAAATAGTCACTTTGGGTTAATGCCTTCTAGTCTTAGTGCAATGTTAGCCAGGGGTGAACCCTTGGATTAAGACAGGAGAGAGGTCTTGGAGGGACAAGAATGGGAAAAAAGTAAGGAATATTACAGTCAAGGCATGGCTTTAAAATTTGTCCTAATTTGGGTCAGGGCTCTTGAAGGCGAGGTCCCCTTCCTCCTTGGCTTGCCCCTTTCTTGTGCAGAGAAGATACGTCTTTGCAACGCTGTGGCTCGCTGCTGGTGCAGAGGTAGACAGACGTCTGGTTGGTGCTGGCAGATTCCAGGGTCAGGGAAAAAGATTGCAAGTCTTTTCGAGAGACACGATACCCCTGAGGGACATCTCCTTTTTCAAAGTTTCTGGCACCAGTTGAGTAGTAGATCAGCCACAGTCCAAATCCTGGATCTTGGCGATACCAGTACATCAAGACATAGTTCATATCCTGCAAACACTGTAGGGCTAATTCCTTTCCTGGCCCCACGATCCTATGTTTTGGGAACTGTGTGACCACAGCACCCTTGAGGCCTGTGGCAGAAAAAAAAAAAAAAAAAAGTGGTCAAATAAGGACAGAGCCTGGGAAGGGGAGACTGATCCTACCATCCTGAATACACGTCCTGTAGTTGGAGCCTGGGAAGCCCTTGACGGGTGTCCGGAACTGACCTACGCTGATGAGATAAATGACAACACAGCAAAGGATCCTGTTGTTCATGGCAGCATCTGATGAAGAATGCTGGCCCGTGTTGTGATGCATTTAGTCTGAGGCCAAGGCTTTTCACCTACTTCCTGGCCAGAGACCACACCCTCCTCCCTCGCTGCTTCAAAAAAGAACCAAAAGCCTCAGGGAGGTAACAGAATGTGGCCAGTTTCGTTTTTCCAGGTCACGTAATTGTTCATGATGTTCTCTTATAGAATTTGCATGACAGCTTTTTACCTCTATGAATTCTAATTTCTCTTGTGTGATATATCCTTTGTGGGATGGTGGGTTTGCGTCTTGAATTCTTAGTAGACGCTTACGGTAAGTGGAGTCCTGTGGCATGGACCTTCGAGGGTTTTCTCCACACATTTCTCTGGAAATTCTCTCCGATTTTACCCCTCTACCCAACTTGACGTTTTTCTCTAAAAGCGCTCTAATCTTTAGCCGGCTTAATGTTACTCATTTTCATGAATTTCTGCTACGCAGTCTCAGCATGCTTTCCACGTAACGCTTGCGTCCCTTCTCTTTCTGTGGCTCCCCTGTAAGGGAGTGAACAGGTGTGGTGAAGAGAATGGAGCCATTAAATATACACAAACCCAGGAAAATCTGGGAGGTGCCTAGAACATGCTCTCAGGTGATTTGGGTCTGGTGTAGGAACTCCTCTTACCAGAGGTTCCACCAGATAGAACTGGGTGTGGGCAAATACTATACAGGAACTTGTAGCTACTGACGCCTTTGAGTGATTTAGTAATTGCTCTCAAAACTGCTTGCTGGGGGTGGGGGGACATTTTTGGGAAATGGTGAGATGTGAGTAGCCACGGATGAACTGAAGTTCAAACATCATAGATGTGGCTTTTTGCCAGGTAACCTTATTTCTAGGAAGATCTTTTTTCCTCAAATTCTAGGCCACCTGAGGATGTGGCTGTAGATCGCCGTAGATAAGCTGCTGGTACAAGTGTGAAGGTGTCTCCAGGGCCTGAAGAAAGCCTCCTCACATCAGGGACACTTTTTCAGTCCTGCCGGCAATAAGCGAGCAATGGATCAGCGGTCGCCCCAACGCTGGGACTTTGTCACACCAGAACATTCTATTACGAACAAAGCCCTAAAGACATTCAAGCAAAATCTTGTCTCTTGTCCCGTTCTGTTTTATATCTAGATTCTGGATTACTCTAATACCCAAGCGACCTGTGGGAGAAGGGTGTAGAAGTTGTAGATAGTGGGGGGGGATAAAAAGGCTTGTGCTAGAGCCTAGAAATCCCAGTATATGACTGTTCCCTGTGCTCTATGATCTCACCTGCTGCCAGGAGACAAAACACTGTCTTCAGAGGGGCCTGATACCCAACGCAGGACCACAGAAGGAGCGGGTCTTCTTCCAGCTCTTGTCGGCCAGTAGGAGGTTTGCCTGTGAGTCACGGGGTCCGCCCACGCACACAGTCCCGGATCCTGCAGAAATGGAGTTCCCTAGGCTTGACTTCTGTGGGCAATTCGGAAACAATCCTTTTGGGTTTATACATGCTCTCCCTTTGCATTCTTTCCGAGTCAGACTTAGTTTTTCATCTAAAAACACCCTTTAACAACCACTATTGCCACTAGATTAGCGGTCAACATGGAGCCTCTAGAAGGAAACTGCCTGGATTCTCTCATCTTAGGCAAGTAAATGAACTGTTTAGTGCTTCAGTTTTACTATCACCGATTTGTGCCCATCCAAGTGTGCACCTGATGGAGTGGTGATGATCTAATGAGTTAAAACGAGAAGTGGCTGTAACAATGCCTAGTCTATAGTAACCACTCCTTAAGATGTAGCTCTCAAAATGGATAACTAGTAGCACTGCACTAATACTACTGTTACTGATGCCATTATCTATTACTGAGTCTAATTTCTATGCTGGGGATTTTGTTAGGCAATCTACATACATTTTCTCGACTAAAGAAACCCCTGGAAGCCATATATTACTGATTCCATTTTATAGGCAAGGAAGTTCTCTTTATAGAGGTTTAGTAACTTGGCAAAACTAGAAAGTGACCATGTAAGTCTAATTCCAAAACCTGTATTTTCAACAACGAATAATGAATTCCTTGAAGATTCTTCCTCTCTCTCCTTTAAGAGTTTGATGGAGCCTTATTCTTGCAGGAATTATTTTTCAATTTACTCTAACTTCTAAATCTAAAACCACACTTGGCATTTCATCCCCCATCTGCCTGAAATGCAAAATATCCTTTACTCTCAGGTGTCCTAGGCTAGATCTCTCTATTCTTGTCAAAAACCATGAACATACTTTTAGCAGGTAGTTGACTCAAGCCCCCCAACTTTTTTTTTTTTTTCTGAATTCTAAATTCTAAATTCTTGGTGGATTTCTTTTCTATAGGTCTGTTGCTATCCATATCCAGGTTCGGTCCTTTTGTTGTCCTATTTCTTATTTCTGAACAAATGTCCTTTAGCATTCAGTAAGTCTTAAGTGATTCCTTTTACTTTCTTAACACTTGGAATCATCCTTGTAACAAGGTTGATCTCTTATTATGAGAATTAAGAGAGAATTCTGAAGAATTTGGTCTTCATGTAAACATTTCTGTTTATAGCAAGTTATTTCATCCAACTGAGCATATTTTTGTTTTAGCTTTTTCTGTTCCTTTGACTACCAGTTTGCTTCCAGTAAAGGAGATGATTTTAGGGAATGTGATTCTGGGAATGTACATTCTGTGAAATGCACCATAAACTCTCTTCCCACCTTTCGGTTTCATTGCTCCTGGGGTGATTGCTGGAATGGTGGCAGTGCATGTATTTCTCTTATAGCCATTAGCCATTGTTCTGCTGAGACTTTCTATCTGCATTAGAGTCAGTTTTGTGAAAACTGTATTTTCCAAAAATGTGATCTACTTAGGCTTGGAAGTTACTTGTAGAAAATTATACAAAATGCTGTTTTAAAAAATGTACTCTATTTCCTCTTGTCATTTCTTACTTAGTGTATTTGTTCTGTCTTTTTTAGTTGGCCCTGAATTTTCTGTTTTTCCCAAGAAATTAGCTTATTTATTTCTTAGTTTCACTGTTTCAAAATTTTCTATCTCATTAACTTTTGCTTTTATAACTTTTATGTTTATCTATCTATCTATTATTCCTTTTATATTTACTCTTTCAGATGTTTTTCATTTCTTGTGGATTCAAGGAACTGTCAGTGTCATTTTCTTTTAAGTTGATGACTTTAATATTTTTCTGTAAGGCAAGTTTGCTAACTATGAAATCTCTTAGTTTTTGCTTATCTGGGAATTTCTTTATTTCATCTTTATTTTCAAAGAATAGCTTTGTAGAGTATAGAATTCTTGGTGACTTTTGTTTGTTTCTTGCTGCATTCCACACTATCTTCTTACGTCCATCATTCCTGGTGAAAAGTCAGGAGTCAGCCATGTTGCCGATCTCCCACATAATGAGTCATTTACTCCCATTCTGCATAATTGGTAAACTTGGTGGCATTCCACAAATCTCTCAATTTAGTTCATTTTTGTGTAGAAAGCATTTGCTTGAAGAGCACTTTGGGGGGAATCTCCTGACACAAACCAATAGAGTTCCAAAATACATAAAGTAGAAACAGACAGGAATGACAGAAGAAATGAACATATCAAAATATATTTAGTGGCTTCAATAGTCCACCTTCAAAAACTGATCATACCAACTAGATAGAGAACAAGTCGGGGTAAATAGACTTGAAAAACACTATTAACTAAGTTGACCTAACTGATGGTTTTTGAACACTGCTCAACAACAACAGAACGCATTGTTTTCAGGAACATAGAATGTTTTCCAAATAGACCACCTATTGTGCCATAAAACAATTTCAGCATATATAAAAAGACTGAGAAAATGCAAAGTATCTTCTCTGATCAAACGATTTAAAAATACACAACTGAAAGAAATTTGGGGAATGCCCCAATACTTGCAAATTTGACAACATATTCTTAAATGAATCATGAATTACAGAAGAAATCTCAAGGAAAATTATATTTTTAACCAAATGAAGGCAGAAATATATCAAATCACATGGAATGCAGTAGGGACTAAGGAGATATTTATAGCCTTAAATGACTAGAGGAGAGAGAAAAAAAAAACAAAGGTCTGCATTATAATCTAAATTTCCACCTTCAGAAACTGTAAAGAGAGGCAAAAAGTGAACAAAAAATAAGAGTAAGGAAGGAATAATAAAGATCAAATTTGGAATCAATCAAATAGAAATCCGTGGTGGAGCTTAAGGTTGGTTTCTTGAAACTCTCTGCAGAACTAATGAACTCTAGTTAGACTGAACAAAGATGCTGGGTAGAAATCAGTACCCGACCGTGGACTGGGCCATTCCCCAGTGTGGTAGAGACAGACCCAGGATCAGTTTTGTACCAAGACTGTTGCTCAGAGCACACTGCCTTCTCAGAGCTGAGGAGTCTGGGGAGATTCACAGTGGCTTTTGTAGTTTCTGATGAGGTTAGGTGGGGCTTCCTCACCTTTGTGACTATGCTTTTTATGCAGGCTGTAGGTGCCTGTGTGGCACTGTGTATTCACTGCTGGCACAGAGGTACAGAGATGTCTGTGAGGGGCTGGCAGACTCTAGGGTCAGGGGAAAGACCTCCTCCCTTAATCTGGAAACAGTTGATCCAGAGGAGAGCTCTTCATTCTCTGTGGTATTAACACCATACGAATAATGGATCAGCTGCAGTGCTTTTCCTGGGTCTTGGCGAAACCAGTACATGTTCTCATAGCCCATAGTTTGAGAGCATTCCAGAACAATCTTCTTTCCTGTCCCTGAAACACAGTGTCTCGGGGTCTGGGTGATACCAGCATCCACGAGATCTGAGAAAAGGAGGCAAAAATTAACAGCAGAGGCCTTGATGTTGGAACCAGGTGCAGAACCAGAACAAGGGAAAGTGTTCCTTTCTAATTTTAGAGAAATCTGTGTCTAAGACTTACCGGCCTCCAGAAGGTAAAGGGCCACATAGCAGAGGAGCCTGACAGCCATAGCACAGTTAGGGCCAGAAAGGTGTCTCCCAGTTCTGGGGAAGTGGGGTGGGCTCTTGATGAAGTCATCATGTGACAACATAGTCCCTGCAAACTATGTGGGCCCCACAGCCGTCCTGTTGATACAGGGTCATCTCTATCCCTTTACCCATTAAAGGACTAATATTTTTGTTTATTTCTCTCATCCAAAGTAGGCTAGATCTTTGCTTATTTGTTTGAACTCAACTTCTACTCTTTTTGCCACACATTAAATTGCAGCTGTTTTATAAGCTGTGAAAATGAGGACTGCAGAGCTTTGAAAGGCTGTAACAGGAAGATCTGACCGAATCTGGAAGGTCAGGAAAGGAAGCGCTGTTTGAGGTGGGTCCTGAAGGTTGAGTTGGAAAGAGCTCCTCCGCAAAGCTGCGAGAGAAGAACTCAAAAGAAGGACGGTGACCAGGGTGGCTCCATCAGACAGGCGCAAGGGTCCATGTTGAGAGGATCACATGGGGGAACCCATTTAGATAATGTATGTGAAGGGCTTAGGGCAGGAACTGACATTTGCTGAGTTCTCAGAAAAGTTATTGTTCTTATTGTATGATAATTAGGCCACCTTTTCTTTCTTGTTTCTCATCAACTCAGGGTTCAGATTTCACCAGCTTTATCAACTTCGGCTCCTTTACATTCAGTTCATCTTTCTGTTACCTGCACCATCAGTCATGACAATAGAAGATTCAAACCTGTGGTGCCTTCCAATACATGCTTCCGTAACGCTTCCTAAAATATTTCGGGTAGGGCTACAGTAAACAACCTCCAAGCCAAAACCTATCCTCTCTCCTCTATTGCTTTTCAACAGAAGTCTGAACTTCCTGTAGTCACGAACCACAAAGATGAATCCCCGGGTCCCTTCCCTCGCCTCTGCTCCCTCTGCCCTGGTTCGCTGGGATCCACAGGGGATGTTCACATTCTTGCTGAGCTGCTGCTGACCTAAGGGTTTGGATCTGACTGTTTGGCTCCACTCTTTGAGGATCACTTTTATGTATCTTATATATGAGAACTGCAGGGTCCTGCTCACTCTTGCGCTCTCCTAGGTCCCAAAAGAATATAACAATTTTGACTTGCCATACTTTGAGATATTCTTGTCTCATTTAAGACTTCTTTAAGACAAGGCTAATCATGAAAATGGAATGACATTTGTTTCTTGCTCTTCCTTTGAAAGCTGGCCTTACCTTAATAGGTGGCATCCAAGAAGAAAAAATAATAATGAAATTTTACTGCCCCCTGCTGAAAAAAAAGTGGAAAGGATGAACAGATGCTTCGAGATTTGAGAAGGGTCTTTCTGATGAATTTTAAAGAAATAGGAAGGGGAGAGGCCCCAAATTGGTCCAGGTATGAGAAGAATTAAGGATGAATGATGAGCCGATAACAGTCCCCAGCAGTAATTGGATGCAAAATCTGATTCTCATGGTAGAAGGGGTTAAAGAAGAGGGAAGAACCCAAGGGGTGGATGTTGGATTGGGAGGAGATAGGAGAGGCTCGGGTCCCACTCAGATGAAGGGGTGCTCGAAGGCAGGAATGACTCTCCAACCCTTGTTGCCAGGGCAGGAATGACTTACACATGACCACCTTCTGATATAGTTGGGGAAGTGTTTGGAGCAGCTGCTGAGAATTTCTCAATGTCAACAACACAGCAATTATCAAAAATAATCGTTACATATGTCTCTGCACGTTTGGTCCAGTGAAACACCCTCTCTCATTTTCTAATGTTCTTAGTCTTCTTATAGAATTATGCCCAACCAAACATATTTTCTTTCTTTTAAAAGGACTTGTAGGTGGGGGGTGAGGAGGACTTAAATAAACATGCACCAGAATTCAGAAAACATGTTACTTGGAAGAAAATCCGGAGGAACTACTTGAAAAGCATTTTTTCCTTTCCTCCTTCCCTTCCTCCCTGACTTCCCTATTTCCTTTACTTTTACTAAGTCAGACATTGTACTCAGTTCTAGGGATATAAAACTGGAGGGATATCACTCTTAAACTAAAGAATAGATAGTCTCCAGAAGACTTCGTAAAAAATACGATAACTAGAGTATTTGGAATGAATAAGAATTGAGTCTTCTGTCTGTGGCAGTCACGAACGCCTTTATTTATTTTTATTTTTTGTTTTAGGCTACTTATTGGAAAGAGAGAGAGCGTGAGTGAAGAGGGAGGAGGAGAGGCAGAGGGAGAAGCAGACCTACCGCTGAGCAGGGAACCCGACAAGGTGATTGATCCCAGGACTCCAAGATCCTGACCTGAGCCGAAGGCAGACACTTAACTGACTGAGTCACCCAGGTGCCCCACAAAAGCCTTTATAGTTAATCTAATCTCTAAGCTAAGAATTGAAGCCTGTGCGAGAGCTAGCCGGGTAGCATAGAAGTAGTAGCCCATTTCTAATGAGAAAAATCATTTGCCAAGTTGCAGTTGTGCAACTAGGCTGGTTTGGTCTATTCAGGGAATCATGCACATAAAACATTCAGCTGAACTACAGTCTAAAGGGCTGAAGGGAGCACGGAAGATCCGGCCATATTTTTAGACAGCGATCTGTTCACGGCGGGCTCTGTGTGCCAAGTGAAGAATGCCAGATGCATTCTGGCTACTGGCAATGTCTAAGGCCAAGTAAAGCAGATAAAGGAAGAGGCTAGTAGACCCATGAGAAAGGCAGTGCATTTTTTTCTAGGGCATGGATGTTGGGGGTCTGCCTTGAAGTAGAAGGAAAGGAAGGGAGGGAGCAGCTGAATCAGATAAACACGGGTATTGTAAGCTGTGATGGGTCCTCCACATCACCCTTCAGGCAAGAAGGACAGTTTCCCTTTCTGCTAGGAATGCTGCTGATAGACAGCCCCCTTTGTGAACTGCCCTGTCTCTTCAGCCATCACCACCTTCTAAGGCATGCCCTTTCTCAGGGCAACCCACCACACTGGCATGGTTGCTAGGAAAGTTTATATAAAAGCTAGTCTCCTCACCTCAACTTTGGGTCGTTCTAAAGGCCATCATGGCTTCAAGGCTCCCCGTGGCTCAGCGAGGGCTTCTGTTAAGGCTGTAGGACAGCCCAGCTTCTTTCTCAGCCTCTCCTTCTTGTTTCTTTCCGTTCTACCCATGTTGGCCGAAAATGACACTTTCTAATAACACACGGAACACTAATCTCCCCTGAGAAGTTGGCTTCTTAGAAAACCAAACCTATGGGAATATGGTATATGGAAATAATAGATATTTTTAAATTTAAGCTCAATTAGCCAACATATAATAGTACATCATTGGTTTTACATGCAGAGTTCAATAATTCATCAGTTGCATATAACTCATCACATCATGTGCCCTCTTTAATGCCCATCACCCAGTTACCCCATCCCGCCCACCTCTCCAGCAGCCCTCAGTTTGTTTCCTAGAGTTAAGAGTCTCTCATGGTTTGTCTCCATCTCAGATTATTTCCTGTTCAGTTTTTCCTTCTTTCCCCTATGATCCTCTGTGCCTTTTCTTATATTCCACATGTGAGCAAAACCATATCATAACTGTCTCTCTCTGATTGACTTATTTCACTCAGCAGAATCCCTCCAGTTCCATCCATATTGATGTAAATGGTAAGTATTCATCCTTTGTGATGGCTGAGTAATATTCCATTTTATATATGAATCACATTTTCTTTATCCATTCATCTGTCAATGGGCATCTTGGCTCTTTCCATAGTCCGTCCATTGTGAACATTGCTGCTGTGAACATTGGGGTACAGGTGCCCCTTCAGATCTCATTTGTACCTTAGAAGTAATCGATTTGCAAATGGACTTAATGTGAGGGCTTAGGGAAAGAGGAATCTAGAATGATGGTTTCAGTCACTGAGAAGAAATACTATGTATGGGCCAGAGGGGTACATTCAGGGTTAGGGGGCAGTGAATTAGGCAATAAATCATTTGAGTTTGAACTGTAGAGCATCCAGCTGGAAGTGTCTAGGAGACAGGTGAATCTACCAGTTTGGAACTTATGAAAGAAATTGTTGTGATCATGGATGGGAAGATTAAGAAAGAATATTTATACTAAGGGGAAAAAGAAGGTAGAAGGAAAGTCCAGAAAAATCTACTGGAAATGTCCAACAAATAATTAGAATGGTTAATAGCTTATGACAGAAGAATGATTATTACAGATGAGACTTAGGTCAAGTGTGCATAGAAAGCAGAGAGCCAAAGTCTAGAAAAACTGACTTTTTAAAGGGAAAGATGAGATAGAACTCATACAGGAGATTAAAAAAAAAAAAAGTGTGACATTCTTTTCAGATCAGAACAGGTAGAAAATGAAATAAGTTGCATTCTTTGGGTGAACTGTCACCGCATCATGGATTCTTTTGTTGAAATAATTGAGGCCCATGGGGTACAAAGACAAAGCACATAAGAAAGCCTTCAGTTTGACTCTTAGGCAGGTTTTACATCAAGCTATGGCAGCCCTTGATTGAGTATTTTTGTGCCTCCCAGGAGGGTCCTCTCTGCAGGGGAACGAGGGGCTTATTCCCGTGCCTCCAGCGAAAGAGGAATCTCCAAGCTCTGAGCTTTGGCCTCATGCTGGGCAGCAGGCAATTGACAATTTTTTTTTTTTTTTTGAATCCAGTACCTCCAGATATGACACAGTCTCTCTGCTCCTGCAGGTTAAGATTATTCTCAGCAGAGATCTGAGTGTGGGGCAGTAGATGAAAGGTAACTTTTATAGATCATAGTCTCTAGTACTGGATAAACTTCATCTTCTGAGTCAGATTTAAATACTAATTAAATTTACTGGGGCACCTGGGGGCTCAGTGGGTTAAGCCTCTGCCTTTGGCTCAGGTCATGATCTCAGGGTCCTGGGATCGAGTCCCACATTGGGCTCTCTGCTCAGCAGGGAGCCTGCTCCCCCTCCCCCCTTCTGCCTGCCTCTCTGCCTACTTGTGATCTCTCTGTCAAATAATCCCCTCTCATGCTCTCTCGCATGGTCTCCCTCAAATAAATAAATAAAATCTTAAAAATAAAACAAAAAACATTTACTTAGGATGAGGTTTTAGGAAACAAGGTAGTCAGTTTGTTCCTGGTAGAAAGGCACCCGAATACAGAGCTGAACAGAGCCTGATGCTTGGAGGAACCAGGAGTGAGAAGGGGACAGCAGGATAAAGGGACTGTCGATAGGACCAGAATGGAGTGGAGTACATTACAAAGTGGGTGGCAGACAGAGGCAAACGAACCCTGAAAAACCACATTGTGTCAGAGCTCCTAGGAAATGTTCTTATTGAAAACCAGGTGGTATTGCCAAATGTCAGGTTCATTCTCCTAGAAGGACACTACGGGGTTAGCCCCATTAGAAGAGAGAAAGGGTGTCAATCAACCGAGAAGATAGGTTCAGTCCAGCCTGTGGTTTCAGTCACCACATGGCCTGGGGATATCGACCCAACATAGCCCTAAGCTCAGACTGAGACTCACACAGCGTAGAACTACTCAGACCTCTAAGGATCCCATGTCCTACATGGAGGAAGCCTTCTGTGCCCATCTGAGCAAATGTGCCTGTCTTTCTGTATGGAGAGCAGGTGGCCAAAAAGCACTGTGTTAATCACTGCTGGCACAGAAGTAGAGAGCTGTTTGGTTGGGGACGGCAGCCCCTAGGGACAGGGAGAATTTTGCCAGCCCCTCTCGAGAGGCCTTGTACCCACTGGAGACCTCTCCTTCATTAATATCACTGATGTGGGAGTAGTAGATCAGCCGTAGCCCCAGTCCTGGGTCTTGTCGATACCAGTACATAAAATTATGACTCTCAGTCTGAGAACACTTCAGTAAAATGCTCTTTCCTGTCTTTATAATTCCATGCCTTGGGGTCTGGGTAATGCCAGCATCCATGGAGCCTGTTGGGAAACAAGACAGAAACTATGGACAGAGCCTAGAAAGGGTCCTCTTGCCACAGGCTCAAGGGAGAAGCTTCAGCCAGGAACAGGAAAATTTCAAGGCAAGGCTTCCCCATGTTTCCCAAACTCACCTGTTCTCAAGAGACAAAAGGCCACACAGCAGAGGAGCAAGAAGCCCATGGTAGGGAAAGGCAGGGTAGAGGCGTTTCCTACTCTGAGTACTGGGGAAACAGGGCATAGAAATAGGAAATGGGAAATACTCAGTCAGGGATATTATCCATTACAATGTACCAAGGCTCCGAGAAAGATATACCCACACCCCTTCTCCCCCAGAACCTAACCTTCACTCCCTCTTTACTCAGGCAGAGAGTGCCTTGGTTCAGTCACTGTGCATCCTGCCAAAGACGCAGACTCTTCAACTCCCTCATCGCCTCTTCCTGGTTCTTCTCTGCCCCCCACCGGACCGAGGTCTCTCTTCCTCTTCTCGAATCTTATCTACTATGGTCGCTCAAGGCCACACCCTCGCCCCCGTGAGGTAAGCTCAGCAGTAAATTCAGAATCCTTTCAAATACAGGGAAACTAGTCCCCATGGAAAATTGTGCCGCTGTAACATTTCTCTTTTTTCTTCATTGATTCCTTTTTTTCCCTAACTCAGGTCTAGGTAAGCCATGAAATTTCAATTTATTCATCGTCAAGTTGGAGAGTTCTGTTTTGTTTTGTCTTTTCCTAAGGGACCAGCACTACTACCTTTGTTCCAAATTTCTATGGTTCTTTAATGGACATTGCTTTTCTGGTCAATGTTTCCTGGGTGCAGATCTTTGCTGAAAGTACAGGCTAATTGTAGGAAGGTATTCTCTTAATGTGGGTAATGAAAAAGTTTCATTCAGAATACATTCTCTTAATGAAATACTTAATATTTTCTTTCCTATTTTGAATGAACCGGAACTTGTTTATTAGAAAGGTAATTTTAGTATAACATAAATTGTTGCTGATTTTAGGAGGAAAAGTCTTCAGTATTTCAATGTAACAAAGGACAAATACAGGACAGCCACAAAGATAGTATGAGACATTGGTATCATAAATCTGTCTGCTTTGCCCTCCAGGTCTGTGCTTGTCCTGCCTCTTCCTCATCCTTGAATATCCTACACTAATCAATCCAGCCATAGATCTCTTTGGGAAAGTCTTCTTTTTAAGAGTTTTTCTTCTGATTGGGAAAATTTACAGCGTATATAAAGTAGATGTAGTAATATAATGAGCCTCCATGTCCTCACATGACCTGGTTCCAATAATTACCAACTCATGGTCTCTCTCGTTCATTCCGCACTATTTCTCTCCCTTTCTCTCCCCCCCCCTCGTGTTATTTTGCATACTCATTGCTTTATTTTGGCACATTTCACAGCCAGTGTACACCTTCTGTCTGACATTCCAGTGTAACTCTCCCTTCTCTCTTTCTGGACAGAATGGTTCATTAATCCCACCAGTAGAAACTGGGATTTTTTTCCCCCCAGTAAACTGGTAAACTGCTTATTCAGGGGCTTAGTGAATACAAACAGGATAATTATAAGGTAGATCGCCATCGGAGTTTGTCCTTCCTGTGCCGTTCTTAACGCCAACATGCCATTTTGCTGCCCCCTGCTGTAGGCAGTGACTGGAGTGGAAGAGAGTTGCGAGGTGAGTATGAACTATTATCAGGGGTGTCCTCTGCCGAGGCCTAGTGGAGTCCTACTGTGTAAGTCTGTAGGTGCACAGACTACAGGAGAAGGGCAGGAGAAGCATACATCATCCTGGGAGCAGAATCTATACCAAAGGAGGACTGAGCAACCATTATCCGAGGAAGCAGCGGAGGAGACACATAGTTGGATGGGTATGGAATTGAGAGAGACACTCCAGTTCTGGACAACCCAGAGGGTCCTTGATGGCATGGACCAGTATTTCCCCCTCGTCTGGGATGGCTTGTGCCTTATCACTCAAATCTTCTTTTTAAATTTTATTTTACTTAAATTCAATAGATTGCCATATAGTGTATTATTAGTTCCAGAGGTAGAGTTTAGTGATCCGTAAGTTGCATATAAGAACTCATGGCTCATTCCATCACGTGTCCTCCTTAATGTCCATCACTCAGTTACCCTATCTTCCTACTCCCACCTCCAATCCTCAGTTTATTTCCTGGAGGGAAGAGTCTCTTATGGTTTGTCTCCCTCTCTGATTTTGTCTTACTTTATTTTTCCCAAATCCTGTTTACAACCTGTTCCTCTGATGCATCCCCCACCGCAGGCAGAACACAGACTGCCCAGTCTCCCCCCAAGCCCTCCCCCCGGCACCCTGTGTGCTGTGTGTTCACCGGTGCGACCCCAGCAACACAAAGCTGTCGTCTCATTTGTGAATCATTGATCTGTGTAATACATGTCCTCAGGCACGTAAGATTTTTCGTACCGGTTAGGCTTTCTGTGTCATAAGAAAAACTCACAAAGATGTTTTCCTGTTTTCTTCTAGAAGATTTGTAATTATAGCTTTTATACTTAGGTCTATGACCCATCTCAAATGGACTTTTGTTTGCAGGATGAGGTAATCAGTAAAATATGTTTCTTTTCACATGATCATCTAGTTATTCCAACATTATTTGTCAAGAAAACTGCTATCTTCATGCCTTGAAATGTCCAATCCATAAACATGATAAATCTTGCCATTTTTAATATTTTTTTAATTTCCCTTTGTGAGTACCTCCTTCCTTTTTCTTTCTTTTATTCTTCTCTTTCTTTCTTCCTGCTTTTATTTACAGAGTGCTGTGATAGTTTTCTCCAAAAGGCAGTTAACCTACCAGTGGATCAGCCAGATCCCTTGGAAGCTTGTGGAAATTTGGTAGGGCACTTGCAGAGTGGCTCTAATTCTAGGACCGAGGTGTGATCCCCCCTCACCCCACCCCCGCCTTGGGGAGCCAAGTGTATTTCCCCAGGGGCTTCAGCAACCTCTCTCCGCTCTGGCTGGTCAGGATTCATACGTCCTTCAGGACTGTGTGGCCACCAGAATGTCCGTTCCTGCTGTCAGTCTTCAGGAGGCTCTGTACGTGTCTGCTGTTCAGTGTTTGACCCCCGTACCATATTGGGAGCAATTTTCTGCACAGTTTCCTTCTCTTCAGAATCTTCCCCCTACAAACAACAGCCACTTGCACAGCCCTGACCTCTGCTCTCTGCCTGTCGCATCAAAGCCACTTGCTCTGTGCAAGACCCCCATGCTACAGTCCAGAAGCAGTTCTAAGGAAGGGACCCGGAGCAAACGTGAAGCCTCTTTCCTCAACCCTCTACTGCTTGCTGTCTAATGCCTGAAAACTGCTGCCCTAAAGACTTCTATCAGGCTTAACGATGGCTTATACATGTAGGCAAATACAATAACAACTTCAATTTGACTTGAAGCCAAATGTCTGTTATTTTTTAAAAAGATTTTGTTTATTTGAGAGACAGAGCGGGGAGAGAGCACAAGCAGGGTGAAGGGTAGATGCAGCAGCAGACTTCCTGCGCAGGGAGCCCGATTTGGGGCTTGATCTCAGGACCCCCAGATCATGACCTGAGACAAAGGCAGATGCTTAACCGACTGAGCCACCCAGGTGCCTCCAAATTCCTGTTATGCTTATTATAATTATATAATTAGGATGATCTTTATTGGACTTTTAAGGTTCTAATTCTCATTGTCAAGCTGACACTGTCATAAGTAGTTTAGAAGAGTAACCTCTGACAGGGCTCTTTATCAAACTGGATAACATAATTCATTTTTTAACTGTTCTTTTTTTTCTTTTTTTTTTTTTTTAAAGATTTTATTTATATATTTGACAGAGAGAGGTCACAAGTAGGCAGAGAGGCAGGCAGAGAGAGAGAGAGAGGAGGAAGCAGGCTCCCTGCTGAGCAGAGAGCCCGATGTGGGACTCGATCCCAGGACCCTGAGATCATGACCTGAGCTGAAGGCAGCGGCTTAACCCACTGAGCCACCCAGGCGCCCCTTTTTAACTGTTCTTAAACACTTTTTCACAAGTATTATTTTTTTCCAAGTTGACATGAATTTTTTTTTCCACTCATATCTTCTCATTCCCTGTTAAATTGTTGGTTCGATTCTTTCCTTAAGTTGGCATCTCCATCTTTATATAAGTACTGATAGCTTTCTGGGTATCTTTTAAAATTTGTTTCCCCAAATTATTCCTCAGGAATTTGTTTTAATTTGTCCAATGAGTACTCTCTCCCTACAGAGCATGAAGCATTCTCATATTTTTTTAAAAAATCTATTTGCCATAACTATACACATTCCTTGAAATATGTTTTACATGGCTCTCTTTTTACTCTTTTATTTTTCCCCAGAGACTAAAATGCTATGTAATGCCATGAAAAGTTTTCCAATCCTTTTATGTCTCAGTGAATTAAAATGGTAGAATTAATGTGAATCAGCTGTCGTATCAAGAGCTGAATTAAATCGGTGATTGGCTGGATGGCATTTGGCCCTAAAATAGAAAATAAGAGGCAAACAGTAAGTCTTCAAGAAAAATGTGTGGATTTTTACTACTCCATCCTGTAACCAGCCAGCAGAATCCAGTTAGGAAAAAAAAAAAAAAAAAAGAAAAGAAAAAAGAAGGAGAAAATTAAATTGGTTTACTCCAGGGATCAAACAAAAAGCACAGTTGAATGGAGTGAAAAGTTTTCTCGGCATTTCTGGATGAAAGGAGGTTGTTGATGGGTGATAAGTAGTTTGGGGGCATAGCAGTGGTTGGAGATGCTTCTGTGATACACAAGGATACGAGGAATAATGCAGAGGACAGCACTCTGGATGTCCAGGGGACCAGGACTGAGAGAATAGCGACGTCATTCATGTAATGGATGTAACAGGCGCCTGTCCAGAAAAAACCACTTGTTTCTCTCCATATTTACTGGTTCTTTGAAGTTTGGGGTGGGGGTGCACCATATAGGAAGGTGGTATTTCAATTTTATTCTAAAATAAAGAAGGGATGGATATCTAATAGTATATATAAGAAATTCTTACAAATCATTGGGAAGAATGCAGAACTCTTACTAGAGAAATGGCCTAAGGATACAAATAGAGCATTTTGAGAACAGAAATCCAGGACCAACATCTAATGAAGAAATACTTAAACTCCTTAGCAAGCAGAAAAAAAAATGCAAATGGTGGAGGGAGGGAAGGAGAAACTTTCTAGATTGTTGCCGCTGATAGTATAGGAGTATGAAGTAAACTCTCTCTCTTCCTATTAAATCACTGGTTTTATTTATTTTTCTTAAATTGTCTGCATCATTAGGGTAAACACTGATGGTGATCTAGGAGAAATGGCATGGTAGAGATTGGAATCTCTTTACACTTCTAGACTGACAACCGTCTGGAAACTGGATTGACACCATAAGAGGTTAAGGGGACGTGAGAAGCTTTATGCACTTTTAAGTGAGATTTGAGACTCATACGGCAATTCTGAGGAGCCCATTGGTGGTATCTAGTTACGTAAAAGAACATATACAAATGGTACTCCGTGCTCAGCAGTCATGATTCTGGGCATACAATCCTATAAAATCATTATACAGGTCCAGGAAGGGATATGAACAAGCATACTCAGAGCTGGTATGAAATTGGAGGAAAATTGGGTTTATTTCTGGAGAACCAGGCATGCAGCCCTGTGTGTCACTTAGAAATGACAGACTTCAGACACATACCGAAAAATGAAGTATTTCACTCACTTGAGCTACATGGGAAAATCTAGAAGGAATGGCATGCATGATAAAGTAAAATTATATGATTTGAAATAGCTATGTGCAGACATACATGGTAAAGGTTGAATGCTCTAGGAAAAGGCTCATGGCTGGGTCATGAAGAGGCTACTATTTCCCCTGGGTTTAACCCCAGATTTAGAAAAAGCTGAGCTGGTCCTTATCAGTGTGGTGAAATTATGGCAGCTGAATCCGTCACCGTTAGTTACTGTCTTACCATCACCATGAGGACTGGAAGAAAAGAGGAAGAAAAAAACACTGGGAGAGAAAAACACAAAAGTAGACAAAATAGGAAGAAAAATGAAAACTGGAGAAGCAGCCATTCCATATCCTGGAGAAGTGGTGTTTTTTTCAGAATCGTCCATCACTCCTTCATGGGGGCTGAACAGCCTGTATCCTGGTATACAATCCACTGTAACTTAAGCTACCTCTAGTTAACTTGTACTTCCTTCCAACGGAACACACCCCCTGCTGCCTGCGTTGGGTCCACCAAGAGGAACCCCCCGCCCCCTTCAGTGCCGTGGATTAGCTGCTGGCACAGAAGTTAGTGCCAAGTCTTCTGGTTCAGAGGACTGAATTTCCAGACTGCAGGGTGAGTTTGGGGGCCATTAAGCTGAGAATTGCTCCTTGAGTGAGATGATTTGATCAAGAACTTGATCGTTCCGAAAATAAATAAAAAACTGCCACTCTTTTTCCTGGGTTTTGATGCCAGTAAACAAAAGTATATCCCTTTTCTGGGATGCTGTCCATCCTTGCCTTCTGGCCTTTGCCTTTGACCAGATGTCCTGGAGTCTACATGACTTTGGCATCAGTAGAACCTATAAAAGAACACAGAAGCGGTTGATAAATCCCAGGAGGAACCCTGATAACGGAAGAGCTTGGGACTGGGAGTGGACAAACCTCGAATAGGATTTTTCTTTGGATGAAGGAACAGAAGGCTGGCTGAGGAACAAGCAAAAGCTGACACCCTGCAACCTTCCCCTCCCCCCACTCCAGGATGGGACTGGTGTGACATTCTTCCAGGAATCTCCCGTCTTCTGTTAAATAGCTTGCAAGAGGGGAAAAACAACTTTAACCGGACAGTGGCAAGGCCACAAGGCCTCAGGTATCTTGTAGGACCTCTTTATCATAGAAAGTTCTATCGGAACCTCCCTTTTTCTTTACCTCCCCCAACCCCATCGTACATTACCTGCCACCCCTCACGACCTCAGGCAGCTGCTCTTTACTGCCCATGGGTCCTGTCCCCATGTTTTTTTTTTTTTTTTAAGATTTTATTTATTTATTTGACAGACAGAGATCACAAGTAGGCAGAGAGAGAGATTGAGAGAGAGAGAGAGAGGCAGGCTCCCTGCTGAGCTGAGAGACTTTAACCCACTGAGCCACTTAGGCGCCCCAGTCCCTGTGCTTTAATAAACCACCATTTTGCACCAAAAATGTCTCAAGAATTCTTTCTTGGTCATCGGCTCCAAACTCAAACCCACTGAACCTCACCTATATGCTAAAACTTAATCACTTTTGTGCTCAAAACTCACTGGCTCCCAGGAGACAAAGGGCTACAGAGCAGAGGAGCCCTGCGCCCATGGTGGCATCAAAACAGCAAAAGGGTGAGGCTTCCCCAGATCCCATCAGCAACTGTGATGTGATCAATTTGCAGACTCATAATTATCATGTAACTGCTTCATGTTCCAAAAACACCTCTGGCATCAGAAAGGAGGCTTTTATCCCAGCTCAGTAAATACAGAAACTTTGTATTTTATTTATTTAGAAATATTTTTTTTAAAAACATTTTCTATCTAGTTTTACCAACAGAAACAATACTTATTTTTTAGGAAGTTGTTCAATAAAAGATAAAATACCGCATGACTGCCAAAGATGAGGCCTGTTAACACCTCGGTGGCATTCTTTCCAGATCTCTCCTTTCTCCCTCTCTGTGTATATGTATACATAGACACATCTTCTTTGATGAAAACTATCTCATTCTGTAAAATGCTGTTTTGTAACTTACTAACTTAATACAATTTTCATGTCTTTTCCTATCATTGCATTTTTCATTTTATACTACCCAGTTTTTATTCCAAGTTTAGCAGTTGTTTGAAAATCCACCCTTTAACATAGATTCCATTTCTAACTCAAGACTGGGCATTGCTTTGGATGATTATCTAATTATCTTTTCAAATAATACAGATCCTTTTTGTTATGGTTGTTTTTATGATTTTGAGGCTAGCCACTGCTTTACAGAATAGTTCACCTTCTTGGCAATTCTGGTATGGTTTAACTAGTTAGCCTCTCCTTTCCTTTTCTGATTTTCCAATCAACCTTTATTTTAAGTAGTACACTTCTTTTTTTTTTTTTTTTAAGATTTTATTTATTTATTTGCCAGAGACAGAGGGAGAGAGAGAGAGCGAGCGAGCACAGGCAGACAGAGAGGCAGGCAAAGGCAGAGGGAGAAGCAGGCTCCCTGCCGAGCAAGGAGCCCGATGTGGGACTCGATCCCAGGATCCTGGGATCATGACCTGAGCTGAAGGCAGCCGCTTAACCAACTGAGCCACCCAGGCGTCCCAGTACACTTCTTTTTTGGTGATCTATTTTTGCTTGCTTACTTCTTCCTTCTTCCCACCCCCATTCCAGGGAAGTCATGTCAACATCTTAGTGTGTATCTCTCTGTAGGTTTCTCCTTCCTCATCCAATTGTTCAATGAGGTGGTTTTCTCTACATTAAAACACTGATATCAAATATATATGCAATGATTTGATAACACACCAATAAAATGAGCACTGTAACAAATAACTCCAGAGTCTTTGAAATCTCATGTTTTTTTCTCCAGATCCCCTACCCCAGCACTCCCCCTCCTATTCTATCCTAATCTCTTCTAATGGCTCTCTTACTAGACTGTTAGCTTCTTGGAGAAAGGATATGTTTCTATTCAGTTTTATATACTTTGCATTAGGAAAGAAGGCAGGGCACTGTAACATCTCAAAAAAAAAAAAAAAAGATACAGATACATATAAAAGGATTAAAAGAATGGAAACACAAGTAGCACAGTGTATCCCCTAGGTCTGCTCTCCTAGTGCTTTATTAAGAATCCAAAGAGTGCAGGGAAGGGTACTTACTAGATGTGCATTTAAAAAAGATGAGAAGTGGGGGGCGGCAAAGGACTAGAATGGGTTTGTGTGCAGGTGGTGAGTGGCTGTGCTCCACTGTGGAGCGCTACCAGAACAGAGGTACACGCCTGTCTGGTTGGTGTGGGCGAAGTTCATAGTGAGAGGAAACTGCCCCTTCTCCTCTCGGAAAACATTGTAGCCTTCAGTTATGTCTCCTCTCTGAATGTCTTTCTCAACAGTTGAGTAGTAAATCAGCCTCAGACTTTGCCCTGGGTCCTGCCAGTACCAGTACATGGCGTTGTACCTCAAGTTCTGTTTACACTCCAGAGTCACGGCCCGACCAGCCCTAGTGAGCAGGAATGCAGGCATCTGGTAGATTTCAGCGTGCATGGGTCCTGAGGGGGAAAGGATACAACGGCTGGGGATAACATCCAGAAGGCAGCCCAATGCTGTTGTAAGAAGTTAGCAGAGTGGGGGTCTGCACACCCAGGACAGGAATTTACTGACTGGGTGTTGGACTCACCTGTTCCCAGGAGACAAAGGGCCACATAGCAGAGGGCCCAGCTGCTCATGGCAGAGACAGAGCTTTTGTGCAGGTCTAAGCACAGACTCTGAGACAGGCCAAGGGAAGGGAGTAGGACGTAGGGCTCCCCCTGCCTCAGTCTGTGGACGTTGTCGTTGTCACTGCTTTAAGATGACTGTCACAGCTCATTTTGCAGGTGGGGATACTAAGCCTCGGAGAGATCATGTCACCTGTCTTCTCTCCCATGCACACAACTCTTTATATCCCTTCTAATTGGACAAGTTCCCCATGGTGAGAAGACCAGATTCCCCGTTTCCTGGCCAGAGTTACACTCAGTATGCTCTGTAGCTTGGGCACTTGCTGTGATGAGAGTGAGGAAAAGAATTGCCTACAATTTTCAGAGTCTATTTCTTTCCATCAATTGTTCTGTTCCCACCAATACTGTTTCAAATACAGGAAGATGTTCATATGTTTTGTTGTTAAAAAATAGAGTCAATTCTCAATCTTCCGTGTTTATTATAAATGATATAATACAGAGGGAGCAGGGGCTCCTTGAGTGATTTCAGCAACAGCAAAGGTTGCTATGTCCACCCTCCCCCCGTGGCAGTGGATTAAAGTCTGGGCTCGAGCCCTGGTCCTGATAACTAGCAGCTACCTAAATGTGGGCAAGTCTCTTAGCTTCTCTTTGACTTGACTTTCTCATTGGTAAAATGGGTATGCGTATCTACTTCAAAAGTTGTGAACTTTATATGAAAAAGGAATTTAGAGCTGTTGTTCACACAGAGTTAAGTACCATATTTCTGTTTGCTATTATTATTTTCTGGACCTGGTATTCTAATCTTTGGGATTTATGGAGTTAGTATTATGTCAAAGAAAATCAGATCTTTACTGACACAGAATTGTGTTAGCTAACATGTCATTTTCCCATATTGAGTTGAAATTTATCCAATGAGTGTAAATTCATTGCATAGCACAGTTTCTTCTTGAGTCTTGGATTAAAAAAAATGCTGTTATTTTGATAGATAAATGTTTGCTTTATTTTATGTTCTTAGGTCATCTGTAATAAAAGACACTTTGATGATGAAACTTTTGGTCTGAATGTGGTGGCTTAGAAACTATTCCTGCCCCCTCTTGGGAGAAAGATGTGTGTGTGTGTGTGTGTGTGCACGCGCATGCGCGCGCACATGCATGTATGAGTCAGAGAAAGGGAGGGAGAGGAGAGAGAGAGAAAGGGAGAGAAGGGGAAGGCCAATGATGTAATGATTTAGAATTAGGACCATCACAATGTGCAAAACTATAAGCAGAACTCAGAGGAAGAATGCTCGCCAGCAGGTTGCTTCCAATGACTGGGTGTAGGCTTCAGCTTCTCAATCACATCTGCAAAGGATTACATTCCTCACACAAAGGCTCCTAATCTTTTTGGTACATGGACCCCTTTGGCAATCTAGTGTACCCTAAGAACCCTTTCTCAGAAAATGTTTTAAACCCATGAAATGGAATACATTGTATTACAGAGGAAAACAATATTTTGAAATGCAGTTATCAAAATATTTTAAAAGAAACTTTTGATATATTATCATATATATTATGATATATTAACGTATGATATAGTAACATATGAAATCTTTAAAATTCATTAAATAAAATATATCCCAGTGATTTTGAAAACTACCATGAATTCAGAGTAGTGATGACAGTGAAAATATCTATTCTGTGTAATGAGGCATGAAAATACCTATGACTTTCATATCGACTGTCATATATGCACCTATTTGTGATTTCTACCCTATAATTGCCTTTGTCACAGGTACTGCTAACACAGCTGTGGTTTATTCACTGTATCTCTTGTGAACTAAGGACCATATTTTAGTTAGAGATTAGTGAAAATAAAGATATATTTTTCCCATTCAAATTCAGATTCCCTGAATTCTATCTATGCACCCCTTGGAGGTCCATGGGTCACAAGTTAGAGTGACTACTTTAAAAGAGAATATGCAGGGCGCCTGGGTGGCTCAGTGGGTTAAGCCTCTGCCTTCAGCTCAGGTCATGGTCCTGGGATTGAGCCCCACATCGGGCTCTCTGCTCTGTGGGGAGCCTGCTTCCTCCACTCTCTCTGCCTGCCTCTTTGCCTACTTGTGATCTCTCTCTGTGTCAAATAAAAAAAAAAAAAATCTTAAAAAATAAATAAATAAAAGAATACGTTTCATGCTGGAATCCATGGAAGGAAGTAGGAGGAAGTTCATATATTCCCAGAAATAGTTGGCCCACATGTGCAATCTCAGATTTGTCAAAAGTGTTCTGATTAAAATAAAAAAAAAAAGAAATACAGAAAAAAAAGAGAGAAAGGAAGAAAGAAAGACATAATCCCCTTCTTTAGACTGGTTTACAAACCTAAATTTGACCATAACAGGTAGGTACTTACTATATTGTATTCTACTCCTGTGAATGTGATACAATTTCTATAATCTTCCTTTCCATGTGCTGTCTTCAGTATCAGTTACCTTCCTCCTCCTCCTCTTTATTACCATGATGTCTATATGATTCTTTTACTTCTTCTCCTCCTCCTCCTCCCCCTCCTCCTCCTCCCCCCCCTCCTCCTCCGCCTTCTCCTCCTTCTTCTTCTTCTTTTTAAAATAGGCTCCACACCCAGCATGGAGCCCAACATAGAGCTTGAACTCACAACCCCGACATCAAGACTTGAGCTAAGATCATGAGTCTGATGCTTAACCAACTGAGCCTCCCAGGCCCCTCAGTGTATATGTGATCTTGAGGGCATTATTAGAATAGAAAATGACAGGGATGTAACATGAGAACATGATAGAGATATACTTTCTTGTGTGAAAGAGTGAGACTTAATGTCGGGAACCATGCAATCAGAAATAACATCTCCAAAATGGAACAGCAAAAAAGATCTACACAGCACATACCTTAAAAAATAACCTCTTACAATAGCAAGAATTTTGAATTCTGAGACACTTCAGATCCCAGTGGATGGTAATATACATACACTCTTCTGGTTGACAGAATTTAGACCATTCTAGTGAATTCCAGATCCTCAGTGCATGCATTGTTAAGCGGCATCCTGTTTCAGAGATAGCTCAAAGGAATAAACAATGAAAAAGTTTATACTGTTAAACCTCTTTTCCCATATTGCAAAAGATTCCATAGTCTTCCATTCTGCCTCTAATGAGGTACTTCTTCATCTTGGATGCTTTATATATTTCCAAACAAGCACAAAAAGGATAATAATAAAAACATTTACCTAAATGGGGAAAGAGGAAATATGGCAAAGAAAAGAAAGAGGAAACAGCAAATGGGACATTTTCGCCTAAATATTATTCAATTATGTTATTTAATTATATTAAATAGTATTATAGATTACATATTAAATGTATTTAATTATAACTAAGTATTATTTAGTTATTTAAATTATCTTAAAAGTAAGCAGTCTAAACGATCCATTCAAAAGAAAGAGATTGCTGTTCTGGATACTGAAAGCTAAGAACACTGAACTGATCAGGTAGGAGGACGAGGACAAAGGATGACCCTAGGATGCAGGACCAAGAACCCGAGGAAATGGCCAGGGGAGGAGCAAGAAGAGAGTTCTCCCACCAGACCAGCAGGCTGCAACGCCCCATCTCCATTTCAAGTCCTGTGCTGCAGGGAAAACACTCCCTTTCGTTATTCTTAACTCTTGGCTTATTTCCATCAACTTGTATGTTATGTACCAATAAAGTTGCTTTTAAAAGTGGCATGAGTGTAGTATTCTGGAGGGAGGGGGTTGCTGAGTTTCCCACCAAGTTTCTAGGGCAGAGGCAGCTATGAGAAGCAGTCACAAAACCCTAGGAAGTCTCTGGGTCTGGTTCAAAGAAATGTGCTGTCCCCAGATGGTCAGGGTCTGCATGAAAGACAGGTGACCTGCCCATCATCTTCACTCCCAAAAGTACAGCTTTGCCAGGTGAAAGCATAGCATTGCATATTTTCATAAAGATTGTTACACATCCATCAGATTCATGGGGAAAAAAGGCACCCTGGGTCAATCTCTCCTTCTTTCCTTTGCTAGTTATCTTGCAAAGTGGGGAGCCTGAACCTCTTTTACACGTTCCTTCCCCTTTCTTGGATTTCTTTCCCCATCAGCTGTTTTAAACATCCCTTTCTGCTCACCTGAAGTCGCTGTCTACAAATTCCCCCTTCTGCGTTATGCTCCTCTGCACTGCAGTTCTGTTAGTTCCCACCTCCCTAACACACCACGTATTTCCTGAGCTTCATCCATGATGCGTTTGTGTTCTAAGAAAATCTAACATTCAGCACTGTGGCTTTGCTACTGGCACACATATACAGAGCCGAGTCCCCTGGTTCAGTAGAATTGATTTCCAGGGTGCAGGGTGAGTTCTTGGGGCATATAGCTGAAAATTGATTATCGAACCCTTCTATTTTATCAACAATGTCCTTATTCTGTAAGTAAACCCAAAACTTGAACTCTTCTTCCAGCTTTCGATGATACCAAAAAACATAACTATGTCCTTTTATAGGGACGCACTCCATCTTTGCTTTCTGTCCTTTCCCTTTGACCAGGTATCCAGGAGTCTGGGTGACATTAGGGTCCAGGGAGCCTGTGAAGGGAAGAGACAGAAACTGGAGAAAAAGTCCAGGAGGCAGCCTGATAACGCAGTCACAGGAGACAGTGGTGAAACTGGCATCCAGCAAGTTCATAGCAAAAGCTTACCTGCTCCCCAGGAAAAAAGGGCCATACAGCAGAGAAGTCTGAAGAACATGCTTGGCCCAGAGGGGAAAAAGCGGTGGCAAGTGGCCTTTTCTGTCAGGCTCCCCCGTCCCCATCAGCAACCTCCTTATGACGTGACCACTTGACATTGCTTTCATAGTCACTCTGAGTGTGTGTGAAGAAAACATTTCATAGAATGTGGGAGGCGGGGAGAGTTGGTGTAAACCACCAGGAGCTTCAACCTGCTCTTGTTTTCTTCTTCCCAGATGCTGCTCTTTTGCTGTCTTTTATAAAATCACCCACACTTCCTTATCCATCTCTTGGCTTTTTCACTTATCAGTCTGCCTTCTCCCCTTCTCCCTTCCATCTTAGGCCATGAATCATACGCTTGGTGTTTATCAATCGTCATTTTGCCACACTTAAAAAATCGCAGAGCAGTTGCTTTATGTTAAAAACTGCTGAGCTACACAATTCACTATTTATGACAAAGGCACAATGCATTTGGGGAAACAAGAAAATGACTACTGTTGCCCGAAGCAATCAGCTGAGGAGATGGGTTATGATGGAGAGTGTAAGCCTCGGTGTTATTCTTTCAGACATCGCTGTCCAAGTATCAATTGTCCTGAGGTTTTTTTTTTTTTTTTAATTCCCCAGCTTTTTATTATAGTTGTAGTACATATGTATAATCTATGAATCATAGGTTATTTAATGTTGTATGTCTTTGAAATTTATCTAAAGGGGATCATTTTGTTCATAATTTTTTCTGTGAAATGTTTTTTTTCATGCAACATTATGTCTGTGATATTAATTCATGTTGATGCATATGATTTTAGATAATTCATTTTCACAACTATGTAGTCTTTCATTCTATGCGTTCACTAAAGCTTATCCGTTCTTGAACCAGTGTTTTTCCCCTAGGTTTTTAATGCTACTACAAACAGTACTGCCTTCTTATACATTTTCTGCATATCTAGGGGCAAGATTTCCTCTATCCCTGGGATTGAGAAGTTTGAGCCTAAGGATCTCCATATCAACTTTATATAATGTGGCAAGATGCTTTCTAGATTATTCAGCCAAATAAATTGTCCCATTAGCACTTCATGAGTGTTTTCAAATACCCCACCTCTAAGACCTAAAGAATAGTTAGTATACATTTAATTTTGTCAGGTTAAAATGTATCTCACTGCAGTTTTGGTTTTTGAATTTTTCTGATTGCTGAGGAGGGTGAACATAATTTTCATGTTGAGAGTCTACTAGTGTTTTCTACAAATTTTCTACAAATGGCCCTTTGCCCATATTTCTTTTTGCTTGACTAATTATTATTTATTTGTAACAGTTCTTTGTATATTCTAGAAACCAAACCTTTTGTCAGTAACATGTGTCATTAATATCTCTTAAATCTGTGGCTTGTGTTTTCGTCTCTTTGTGGTTTCTTTTTGTTGTTGAAT
Source organism: Mustela nivalis (assembly GCF_964662115.1). Taxonomy (NCBI): domain Eukaryota; kingdom Metazoa; phylum Chordata; class Mammalia; order Carnivora; family Mustelidae; genus Mustela; species Mustela nivalis. Next base: position 11,187,058 of record NC_139031.1, read on the forward strand.
TTGTTAATTTAGTGGAGTTCATTGTTCTTTTATTTTGGGTATGTATTTTTAAAGAATATTTTTATTTATTTATTTGACAGAGAGAGATCACAAGTAGGCAGAAAGGCAGGCAGAGAGAGAGACAGGGAAGCAGGCTCCCTGCTGAGCAGAGAGCCTGATGTGGGGCTCCGTCCCAGGACCCTGAGATCATGACCTGAGCTAAAGACAGAGGCTTTAACCCACTGAGCCACCCAGGCACCCTTGGGTATGCATTTTTAAATTTTTTATAAAATATTCTCCCATAGCATAAGTTCACAAAGATACACTCCCATGTTATTTACCAAAATGATGAACATTTATAATTTTTCTTTGAAGTGTTTAATCCATGTAGAATTTATTTTTGTTTATGCTGTGAGGAAGGGTTTCAATTCACCTTTCCTTCTATGGATAACCACTTAGAGCGGAATAACGTACTGTATATTCCATCATTCCCTTATGCACTGTCATATATTAAGCACCTTATATGCATGGAGTTATTTTTAATCTTAGTATTATTTTCCATTTGTCTATTTATTTATGCCTTTTCTATTACCTTAAGTTATAAAATAATTACATGATTTGTAGGGCAATTTAAATTAGTGCTGCATTGAATACACAGATGATATTGCAGAAACAGGAATACTCTTACTTTTGGGTTTACTTACTCATTTTCATGGTATGTATCTCCACTCTTTTCAGATTTTTACATTATCTACTTCTAAAATTAAAAAAAAATTGTATTAAGGTGTTGTTATTTTTTTAAAAAGATTTTATTTATTTATTTGACAGACAGAGGTCACAAGCAGGCAGAGAGGCAGGTAGAGGGAGAGAGGGGAAGCAGGCTCCCTGCTGAGCAGAGAGCCAGATATAGGGCTCGATCCCAAGACCCTGGGATCATGACCCGAGCTGAAGGCAGAGGCCTCAACCCACTGAGTCACCCAGGCACCCTAATACAATGATTCTTTAGATTCCTTTAGGTCTTTCTTTTTTCCTTTAAGAGAGAGAGAGAGAGAGGTGAGGGGGTGGTAGAGAGAGAATCTTAAACAGATTCCACACTGGGTGTGGAGCCTGATGCTGGACTTGATCTTATGACCATGAGATCATGACCTGAGTCAAAATCAAGAGTCATGGTGAGTGCTGTGAAGTGTGTAAATCTGGTGATTCACAGACCTGTACCCCTGGGGCTAATAATACATTATATGTTTATAAAAAAATAAAAGAAAATTAAAAAAAAATCGAGAGTCAGACACTTAACCGACTGAGCCACCCAATCAGTCGCCCCTGAGTCTTCTGTTAAGCTCGTCATCTGTCGATACCACCTTTTCCTCTTCCTTTCTCATTCTCACTCTATTTTTCTTGTTCCATTGGCTGGAGATTCAGCACAACATTGAACAGAATTGATGATGACACGATCCCAGGACGCTGGGATCATGACCTGAGCCGAAGGCAGCTGCCTAACTAACTGAGCCACCCAGGCGCCTGCTTCTCCCTCTGCCTCTGCCTGCCATTCTGTCTGCCTGTGCCTGCTCTCTCCCTCTCTCTCTCTGATAAATAAATAAAATCTTAAAAAAAATTACTTTGAAGAAATGATGATGACATTTATTCGCTTACTTACCAATTATGTGTGCTTTGGACAACTATAGGAACTGGGTATGTGGTAAATACTATTGGATCCCACTATTGCAAGGGCCTATCAGCATTCCGAGATATCTGCAAGTCATTCTCCCAATCAGCAGCTAAATCGCTCACAGGGTAGGTAACCACCTCACAGAGCAAGGAGGGTCTACGCTTGCTCTTTTGCACCAGACGTGTTTTATAGAAAGACCCACATCACCTCCTGGTGGCTAAAGGGACAAATTCACCAGGCTCCCTCTGATCCTGCCATCACCTGCCTTGGAGGTGAGTGGGGGTTGCCAGTCCCACATTGTGAAGGAGTAGCCAGGCACCTTGTATCAGAGCCAGATGGGAAAACAACCAGCTCTCAGTGTGGTATGTGACTCCACATCACAAAGAATTGTTACTCGCATTTGTTACACATTTGCTCAGTTATTAACCTAATATTGTTGGGTGGTTTGTCAGTATAATTTGCCTTCTCAACCTTTTCTAGCCACCATTCAAGTGTGTTTCTCAAATTTCTCTCCTGGATTCTCAGTTCTTCTCTTGCTATATCCCATCATTGAGGGATCATATGCTCTTTCATTCTTCCAGTTATGCTGAATGTCTTGACTTTTCAGCTCTCTCTGGTCTCACCTTGTACTCGCCAGTTTCTTCCCTCTTCGCTCACGCCACCTTATGAACTACCCCTTTCATTAAACACACCAATTTCTTTCCTGCCTGAGAAATGTTGCACTGGATCTTTGGGCCATGCCGGTTGGTTAATTATCGCCAGTCCCACATAATGAACTCCCGCTCGTCTTTAAGATGTCATCTTAAACATGACTTCCTCTAAGAACCTGCTCTCTGTTAGGTCTCCCTGTGTCATAGGCAGAGGCAGCTGCCTCTACACCATACCCGGCGCATACAATACCCGACGAGTGGAACAACATCAGGCTATCCATGTAGCCTGACGGACACAAGGGCAGAGACCATTTTTCCCCATGACTTTGAAACTTTAACAGAGACCTAGAGAACAAGGTTGTGGTTGCTGAGGCCTTTTTTTTGGGCTGTCTTTCAGAAAGAAGATGTATGCGCTCCCGTTGCTTAGGAACACAGGGCTAAGGTTTCTGTTCTCATTAAACTGGTCAATTGTCTCTCTTCTCATCCATCTGAGCTCATCCGGCATTCAGGCAACCAATTCCCTTTAATATGCAAGAGAGTGTTTTAGAGGCCTTTTCCTCCTGTATCAGATTTACTTGTTTTTAATTTATTTTTTAACAGCTTTATTGAGATACAACTGATGGATGAAATCTGCACATATTTGATGTATAGAGTTTAATGAGTTACAGAGTTTAATGAGTTCGGAGACAGGCACACACCCATGAAACCATCACCACAGTCAAACTAATAGACATACTTCTCGCCTCCAAAAATTTTCTTCTGTTCCTTCATTTTGTTTTTTGGTTTTGTGGCAGGGACACTTAACATGAAACCTATCTTCTTCTTCTTCTTTTTTTTTTTTTCAAGATTTTATTTATTTATTTGACAGACAGAGATCACAGGTAGGCAGAGAGGCAGCCAAAGAGAGAGGAAGGGAAGCAGGCTGAGCAGAGAGCCCGATGCGGGGCTCGATCCCAGGACCCTGGGATCATGACCTGAGCCAAAGGCAGAGGCTTTAACCCACTGAGCCACCCAGGCGCCCCATGAGACCTATCTTCTTAACAAAATCTGAAGTGCACAGTACAGTATTGTTAACTGTCGCTACCACGCTGTGCCACTCTGATGTTTGGCAGATCTCAAGCAAGTCTTTATCTTGCATAACTGAACCTTATGTCAGTCCAAGTCCCCACTTCCTTCTTCTCATAGACCTTGGCAGTCACCATTTTACTTTCTGCTTCTATGACTTTGACTCCTTGGGCTACTTCATGGAACTGGGATCGTGTTTAATTTGTGTCTCTCTGACTGGCTTATTTCACTTAGCATGTTCTCCGGCTTCATCCATGTTGTTGCAAATGGCAAGATTTCCTATAATAGTGTCCTATCATATGTATATACCACATTTTCTTTATCCATTTACCTACTGATGTTCATTTGAGTTGCTTCCATATTTGGGCTGTTATGAATAATACTGCAACAAACAGGGGAGTGCAGATATCTCTTCAAGATCCTGATTTCAATTCTTTTAGACATATACCTAGAAGTGGGATTGCTGGGTGGTAGTTCTATTTTTTTTATTTTTTATTTTTTTGTGGAACCTCCATATTGTTTTCCATAGCAGTTACACTACCCATTGTGTACAAGGGTTCCAATTTCTTTGCATCCTTCCCAATATATATCTTTTGTTTCTTTAATAATAGTCTTGTGAAGTGATAGCTTATTTTGGTTTTGATTTGCATTTCCTGATGATGTGTGGTCTCAAGCACATTTCCATATAACTGTTGTCCATTTACATGTCTTCTTTCCATGAAATGTTTATTCAAATCCTTTGGTAATTTTTAAATTAGGTTATTATTTCTACTTGCTGTTGAGTTGTGGGAGTTTCTTATGTATTTTTAGATATTAACATCTTATCAGGTATGTGGTTTGCAAATACTTTCTCCAATTCCATACAAAGCTACAATAATTAAAGAGTATGGTACTGGCATAAAAACAGACATATAGACCAGTGGAACAGAATAGAGAACCCAGAAATAAACCCAGGTATACATGGTTAACTGACCTTCCAGAAGGGTGCCTCAAAGGGAGGACCAGTCTCTCCAATAAATGGTGTTGGGAAAACTGGATAGTCACATGCAAATGAATGAAAATGGACGCCATCTTGTGCCATTCATGAAACTCAACTTAAAATTAATCAAAACTTAAACTTAAAAAGACCTGAAACAATAAAGCACTGATAACAAAAACAAAAATAAACAAGTGGGACTACATCAGAATAAAATGTTTGCTTTCCTTTTAAAGAGTGAATTGGAAGTTTTATGCCACTAAGAAACTTAAAACTGCCTAAGAGATTTCCTACTGACCTTTCAGCTTCTACCGAAGACATAGTAACATTCACTTGTAGCTTCTCCTGGCTTCAGCCCTCTGCTTGTAAGAGGGAATATTTCAAAAGCCTGAGCCATCTCTACCTCCACCTCTTTGAGGGTAGTGAACCTAGAGGGTTTACTCACAATCAAGTACCTGTTTCAAAGGTAGATGTTACTTTGATTGTTTTCATAACATTTCTGGAGCAAGGAAAACTGACAAAGATGGCATCTAATCATAATTTCATTAGTTATTCGAAGTGGTTTTATTTTATGACTCTGTTCTTTCATGGGGCTACAAATCATTTCCTCAAAAAATAATTTGGATTGAGACCTTTCAAAGGATCTTGTAAAACATTTTTTGTCCTATATTTTGTTATAAGGAGAAAATAACATCTCTGGTTAGAAGGACACATGGATCTTGATATAAGGTATTTAGGAATGATACTCAATGTTTTTTTTCTTATATCTTTTCTTTTATTATTATTATTTTTTCAAAAGATTTTTTTTATTTATTTATTTGACAGCCAGAGATCACAAGTAGGCAGAGAGGCAGGCAGAGAGAGAGGTAGAGCAGGCTCCCTGTGGAGCAGACAGCCCGATGCAGGGCTCGTGGGATCATGACCTGAGCCAAAGGCAGACACTTTAACCCACTGAGCCACCTAGGTGCCTCTCTTACACCTTTTCTTAAAAGGAGGATAATCATTAAATACATAATATCAGGGGCTTCAAATTCTCAAGGGAATATTTGATCAAGAGTCACCTAAATTAGCCAAAATCCATTTTTGTTAGAGAAAACTAAAGAAACTTAATTGATTTTGAAAAATAGTACCAGAGAGTCGAGGCACTCAGATTTTAGAGAGTATTTTAAATTGACTGTTGGTCAGTCCGAAGTAGTCAGATGGATTTCCATATTCTAGGATGGAAAAACTTCTGCAGGGGTAGGAGGTTGTGATGGCACCAAGCCAACGCTCACCATGGACGCCTGAGTTAGGGTAGGTACCATGGCAACTGGGTTGAGACTCCTGTAAGCTAGTCCTGAAAATTCCTTTTGTGCAACACTGAATTACAGTTCCAGCAGACTCCCGGCCTTTGCAGATCTCTCCCGTGGGAGGGAAGCAATGACACGCAGAATGGGCATATCCAAGCATAGGGGGGACTTAAAGGACCTGACTTCCTAGGAACCTGTGGAATTCTCCCCATGGTGTGTGTTGGGCAGTCAGGAAAAAAACTAGAATTCATCATTTATCATGATATTTTCATGTCAGTTTGCCACTTCCTAGGGCCCCCTCCATTCCCATCTTGCTGGTTCTCACACACTCTACCTCTTCCACACTCTGTATTCAGATGTTCTCTCTCTCTCTCTCTCTCACACACACACACACACACACGTCTCAGTCTGTGGTTTTTCTCTCCGCACACCTCCCTCCACAGGGCTCCGAGGGTTGGGTGAGGTGGGGCCGAGGGGGCCGTTTCCAGGTTCTTGTCTGGGTCTCCGACCCGAGCCCAGCGCTGTGTAGGCCCCGCAGAGGTAGAGGCTGCTGTCCGCAGGACTCGCACTCGTCACCCTCAGAGAGAAAAATGTGAGGTTTCGATGGCTAATAGGAAACTTGGCCTCGGGGAAATCTGGCTCGTGCGTGGCGCTGGAGCCCACGTTCGAAGTCGCCATCAGCGTGAGGCCCTGCTTCGGGAGCTGACGGTACCAAAACACCGTCTGGGCCTCCAAGTCCACGGTTCGGCACTCGATCTGCACGGAGGCGCCGCTCTTGCAGATCACGGTGCTTGGATCCTGGGAGACCCGAGCACCCAGCCCGGAGCCTGCGGAAACAGAGGTCAAGGCGGTGACCGAGGCCAGAGGACCCCTCGGACGCCACCCCAGGAGGACAACTCACAGCCACACGCCCTTGCCTTCCTCCCAGCTCCCAGGGGTCCCTGCTGCTGCGTGACCTCTCCCTGCTAGATGCCCTCCGGCCGTCACCCCGCATCACCCTACCCTTCGGACCTCCAGAGACAGTGCACGTCCCTCATTGTGGGCAGCACAAAAAAATCCACAGTCTCCGGCCCCCACTCCACCCATGCCAATGCACACACACACACACGCCCCAACTCCGCAGATAACACGGTCCATACTGGGCCCCAGGAGCAGCAGGAGCAGCAGCATGTCAGGTGTTGGCCTCCTGCCGCGCCTCGCTTAGGATCCCGCTCTTCCTTCTGCCCTTCTCCGCCCCTGGAGGACGGACCACCGCTTACATAATCCTGACGGTGCTCCCGACCGCCCCCCTGGTGGTGATTTTTTTGGCCCGTGGTGCGTGAACCATCACTGTTCATCAAAGAGCCACAGATACAGAACCAAAAAGGGCCTCGGAGGTTCTAATTCTAGTCTTAACCCTATAGAACATGCACTAAGACCCAGATCATTGAAATGATTTAAACAAGTTTCTTAGCTTTATTCAAGAAAAAGGTTATATGTTTGTGTAGCCAATGGAATTAAGGCCAGTCCTTTACTTCTGTAAGGTGTATCAGAGTAACTGAGACAAGTTATGAGTTGGGAGCATGTGGAACCTAAGAAATCCTAGGCTCTAAGTTCAATGTTGTGTCTTCATACTGATAAAGACGATGTCTCATCTTCTAAATGAAATATGTATTTTGCGACGATCTCATGCCAGTCTTCCTCATCTTAATGGACTTAATACTAAGCATAGCTATTTATCGTAGTCTGTGTATATCTGAGTGAGTCACTGTGGAAGCTAGGAGCTCTTTCACCAAGATGCAGGTCATAAGCCAAGTATTGTCCGGTGGCAATAGGTTCTAGGAGATTTGGGGGATTATTTAACTTTGAAGATGCTGGAATATTTATTTAAATGGCTCACGCTCAGAAATGTATAGCAGTTTTAAAGAGGCTGAAGAGTTTTCTCCAAAGCATTATACTTCATTTTTATAACAACCTCCCTGTTGTGCTTCATTCGTATTTAGTTCTTTATGTCTGGAGTGAGTAATGGAGCAAGGTGAGATTGGACCTGATCCATCAAATTATGTTTGTACTACAGTGACATAGATTTTTATCATAGCAAATATAATACTGTGTACTAAATATTACCATATGCACAATACAGATATGTGTATCCAAGGGCATCTGATATGTTCCTGTGACTGTATTTTTTTCATGGTGGGGGAAAACCACGTTATGACAAGGTCACTTCCTACCACAACTCTATTTTTCCTCTGCCAAGAGTAGGTGAATGTGCCTGCAACATATTACTTCTCCACAATATGATGATGTATATGGGATGAAGTGTCCGGCAGTTCCTGGATCAGAAGAAAATCTTTCTACTTTTTCTGTGGACAACCAGCCATTTTATGTACACACACACACACACACACACACACACACATTATATATCCACCTACAGTGTTTCATATTCATTGTCAACTTAACTAAGGAAGATTACATTTCTTAGAACTTTCTTTGTGGTATAGCTCTCGATTAGAATTGATCTCAAGAAAAATTTTGCACATGAAGCAGGTGTCATTCTGCTCTGAAGTCATCATTGGTCTAAGGAGGTGAGGGATGAGATCAGTAGCACCATTATCATATAATGGTAGCTACTCCTCAGAGATGGCACCCGGATGAACCACCATACTTCCTAGCATTCACAGTCCTACAAGGATCGAGGCTGACTTGAATGTGATGGAAGGGGCACTGTATGATTTTCATACGTGGCCTTGTACATTCCAGCTGGGTCTCTTGAATGCTCACTCTTGGGGAAGCCAGCCAGTATGTAATAATTTGAACTACCCTGAGGCCACCATGCTGTGAGGAAACCCACCTAACCACATGGAAGGGTTATGTGGAGAAGGAAATGCAGGTCACCCCAGGTGAGGCATCAGATACGTGTATAAAGAAGTCACCTTGGATGTCCAGCCCAGTTGAGCCTTCAGATATCTGCAGGTTTGGCGACTATCTGTCTGTCCTTACATGAGAGACCCCAAGCAGGAACTGCCTACTAACTGCCCATTCAACCCACAGAACCACGAGAGAGAATACATTTTTATTTTTAGTCATTGTATTTTGGGATGGTGGTGGTGGTAGCTGTTTTTCTAAGATTTTAAAGGGAAATATAAAATACACATAATAGACCACACAAATCTTAAGTGTACAGCTGAGAGAATTTTCACAAATGAATGCACTTAGGCAGGTAACCAACACCCAGATCAAGACAAAGGACATTATCAGAACACCAGAAACCTCTCTCCTACTCCCTCCAAGTAAATTAAAAATACTTGCACATGCAGTCACTGCTCTAACTTCATACAGTATGTCCCCTTGTGTCTGGCTTCTCTATTCAACAACACGTCTAAGGGATTCACCCATAATTTTGCAAATAATATTTGATTTTTGCTATATTTTATTCTATTATATAAATATAACGCTATTTGTCTATTGCATTGTTGATGGACATTTGGCGTTTTCCCTTTTGAGGTCATCATGAATAAAGTTGTTTTGAGATTATTTTTCTCACACATCTTTTTCTATTTTCTCAGAATCTTGGAATATTCCCTGAGTTTGCATACGATTAGCAAATTGGTTTTCTGACTTGTCTAATTTACTACTGATTGCTTCCAGTGTAATTTTGAATTCAGAAATTATTTTTACTGTATTTTACTGTAGCCAAGAAATATTATAGCTCTTTGACAATATATTTCTATAAATTGCTTTTCCTCATTAATAGCTAGAATGGCTCCTCAAAGCTTGCTAAGGGAAGATTTGGTGGTATTTTGACTTTTTGTACTTTCATTTCATACAATTACTTTTTATAACTTGGTCATGAGAATGGAGGTTATTATGAATTTCACAGCTAAAAAGTCCTTCCTAATATTAAGGCCACTCTGAAAAAGTAAATGACTCAATATTTTTAGAATAGATGTTTAAAAAATCATGTAAAGTCCATTTTCTTTGTTTTTAAATTCGTCAACCGAAAGGAGGAAATCTGTATCCCTTCAAGTTATGTCCAAGATAATAAAGAAAAATAAAATTGTCTGTCTCTTACTGTGCTTCCTTAATTTCCTCTCTCTCCCCGGACGGATAGCCTCACCCCATCCCATCTCCTCTGGAATATGGCTTATACCCAGGGAGCAGAAAACTCTTGGGGCTGTGTCTCCCACTGGCCCATGACTATTGGCTGGCTTAGGAAACGATTGATCTGTAGGTATCAATGAACATGGTCTGGACAAAGTAAAGCATCTTAGATCCATCCCATTCCTAATGGGTTCTTCACTATTGTCAGATGACACTGGTGGCAGTGAGGGCTAGTGCTCATCCTACCACATTTCAGGGCTGTAAATCCTATTCGTAGATTAGTGTCTCTTGCCCATTTCTGTTACTCAGTCCTTTGGTCTCTGTGTGAGTCAAGTTTCCATGCACTACAAGGGAGAAGAAATCCAAAGCTAACAATTTGGGAAGGAATCCAAATAAAATGCAGGAAGCCTGGGCTTATATGTAATAGTTGGGGACTCCCCATATTTTTCCAGGAATTGCTTGTCCTGGGAAACACAGGGTGATACAGGAGAATGGGCTGAGATTCTTAAATGCTTCCAAGAATATTTAAGAATATATTTAATTCAGCATTTTTATGTGTATGCAGTGGGAGAGAGAGTCTGAATAATATAGACAGTCATTCCTTTCTGCAAATACATATTTTCAAACAAATGAAATCCCAAGAATTAACACCACTTGCCTTAATTTGATAGATGAGTGTCAGACCACAGAGGGAGAAACCATACAGAAAAATGAGCATCTGTAAAATAATACTGATCTCTTGTCTGCTGATGAATCAGGCAAATGTTTCTCTCAAGCCCAACTCTCCCTCTTAAGCACCAAGCAATCCTACGGAGTGTTCCTTTTCTTTCAGTTGTTATTTATTTAGTTTTAGTAATCTCTACACCCAGCATGGGGCTTGAACTCATGACCCAAGATCAAGAGTCCCACACTCTTCTGACTGAGCCAGCCAGGCACTCCCGTACTAGGTATTTCACTGCAGATATCCAAGGAGGGTCCACTAGAACTAGAAACTCAATTAAATTCAATAATCTCGCTCCACTCATTCTTCCAAATCGTCTCCTGTCGCCGTATTCCAGGGATAGAGGTGACCGTCTTCATTCCTGATTTTATCTCATCACTTCTTCCTGCCAGTTCCTTAAGCTGTATCACTGCTTGTCCACCTGGTGAAATCTCATGCATTACTTGACTTTCATCTCGTGCTTTTGCCTTCTCGTTGAAGCCTCTCCTGATGCCACCAGACAGAACCAGCCACCGTATTTCCTATGGCCCGTTAACATCTCTCATCAAAGCACACATTAATAGGAAACCCAATCACCATATTTGTCTTCTACACATTTTTCTTCCTCCTTGGCTTTTATTATTCTGAAGAAAGGGACCATTTTTTGTTCATTTTGGTTTTCCAGTATTTGGTAAGAAGAGCTAGGATGTAAAATTACTATTTTCCTTTGTCTGTTCTCTCTCCTCCTCCTCCTCTACCCCCCCTTCTCCTTCACCCTCTCCTCCTCCACCCCCTCCTCCTCCACCCCCTCCTCCTCCACCCCCCCTCCTTCACCCCCTCCTCTTCCTTCACTCCCTCCCTCCCCCTCCTCCATCCTTCTTTCTCCTCCTCTTCCTTCTTTCTCTCTCTCTCTCTGTCTCTCCCTCTCTCTGATGTAGATAGTTATAGATATAGATGTAATTCTTAAAACCAGCGTAGTGGATCGCCAAGGTGTTGTGTCATTCCACAAAGCACGTTGATGGCAGCCGCTGCTTCAGGGGTCTGGTTGAGGTGGAGGAAAGCAGACAGATCGGGGCCCTGAACACAGCAAAACCCTGCCACCTCGTGGGGAAGCAGGGCTCAAGACATATTTCTGCATGGAGGGGACGTGGCTGTGCTTCACTGTGTCTCTACTGCTAGCACAGAGATATAGAGCAGTGTGGTTCTTTCGTGTCGACGTCACAGCGAGAGAGAAGATTGTCTTCTTCCCCCGAGAGCCAATGTAGCCTTCAGGTATGTCTCCTCTCTGAACATCATCTTTTAGCGGCGAGTAGTAGATCAGTCTCGGCCCTTGCCCTGGGTCCTGTCGGTACCAGTACATACAGTCATGATTAAAATCCTGTTCACATTTCAGAGTCACCTCTCCTCCTTCTTCTCTGAGCAAGTATTTCGGAGTCTGGGTGATTCCACCATCTGTTGTGCCTATAGAAGAAAGAGAGGGTCTAGAAAAACAGCCTGGGAAGGTGCTGCCTGCTTATGTCATGGGGGCAAGGCTTAGATCTGGAGCTTTGCACCCTTTGGACAGGATATTTGCTCCCCAACCCCAGGACTCACCTGCTCTGAGGAGACAAAGAGCCACACAGCAAATCACCTGATTACCCATAATGGTAAGGGGGCTCCTTGCAGCTCTAAGCACTTTCTGGAAGACAAATAAGAAAAGAAACTTAGCTCTGGGGATCCCCTGGCTTAATAGGCAGATTGTCCAAAAGATGGAATGGTTGGTTGGAAAGGATCCCAGCGGTACCCCAGACGGGCTCCTTAACTTTGGGGATGAGGAGACGGACAGGAGAGCTGAAGCACTTGGACACTCTTGGGCCTCCCTTTCCAAACTGCCTCCCCCTGGGCTGAGTGGGTGGGGAGTTTCAGGCCAGAGTCTCTCTCTGATTGGCCACTGCTTCGACCTTCTCAGTTACTGTATGGTTCCCTTACTCTGGGAACGCCTATAGACAAGGGTCCGACAAGAACTTAGAATCCACCTTCAGTCCCATCGCTGGGGTACATAGCTCCCCACTCTCATCCATCCCACGTGCAGGCCAAGCTCTGACTTTCACTGAACCCCTTCTCCCCTACTGGTTTGGCTTCTCTCTGTCATTTCCATTCACTTTCACGTCCCCATGACTTTCTTCAACTCCCTTCCTAATTTTCCATTTGAGTTTATTCTAACTTGGGTATCTTTTCAGTTATTCTCCATTTCTTAGATAATTTTGTCTTTTTCTTTCATTTCTTCACAGAGTTTAATCAACTTTTCCCTTCCTTTGTCTCTTCACTTATGGTTACAGATGGGTTTTCCTATTGCTACCTGCTTGCTTGAGTGTTTTTAATTCCCTTTGGAGTATCGACATATTTTCTTCTGACTCCTGATCATTTTGGTGGGAGGGAGTCTGTGAAAGGTGTGTCGGTGGGATTCTCTCTGTTCTATAGATTTTCCTTTCCTCTTGCTCCTTTCTGTGATGTCGGGTGTTTCACACACTGCCCAGCTTCATGGCATCCTTTCCCTCTGTTCTGGCAAGGCCCAGGTTGGGTTGGTTGGTTTGGTACCATGGGTTGGTTGGTGTTCATGGTGGGGGTAGGGAAAGTCCCCTCAGTTGGTGACTCCTTTTTTGTTTTGCAGGAAAACTCCAAGTTCTCTTAGAAACTTTTTCTTCTTTTTTCCCTTCATTACCATATTGCCAAAGAACCATTTTTCTTTTCTTTTTTTTTTTTTTCCCCTCCCTCAGAAGCTGTACTTTTGGAAGACCACACTTTACATCATGTGCCTGGTGCTTCACATGGGGTATGCTCTCGAAGCTTCCTGCAGTCCTGCTCAGGGTGTCTCCTCACTTCCCTGCTGGCTCCCAGCCATTATCGTCCTCCATCCTACATGGGAAGGGAGGAACTGGAGCATGTGGAATAATTTCAGAAAAACAAAAGGCAGAAACAGGAACCACAGTGCAGTGACATGGTTTATACTCCATCCTGGTGAGGGGCAACACTTTTCTGTAGGTTCCCAATGTTTGTCGAGTGATGAGAATTAAAAAAAAAATTCACTGAGAAACAAAACGTTAAAGCGATATGTTTCTTTTTTTTCCTTAAAGATTTTATTTATTTATTTATTTATTTGAGAGAGAGAGAGATCACAAATAGGCAGAGAGAGAGGAGGAAGTAGGCTTCTTGCTGAGCAGAGAGCCTGATGTAGGGCTCTATCCCAGAACCCTGAGATCATGATCTGAGCAGAAGGCAGAGGCTTAAACCACTGAGCCACCCGGGCACCCAATATGTTTCTTCTCTTTCTTTCTAAGTAGACTCCACACACAGAGTGGAGTGGTATGCGGGGCTTGAACTCATGACCCTGAGATCAAGCCCTGAGCTGAGATCAAAGAGTTGGGTGCTTAACTGATTGAGCCACCCAGGTGCACCCAGGTGATATGTTTCTTATTAAATATATTCTGGGATCTCATCTTTCTCCTAAATTCCAGACAAATCTATCCAGCTCATTGCTACCACCTCTGGGGATCCTACAGCAGAGTTCTTCATCCTGTCATCCGTACTTGCCTGCAGAGGCATGGGGTAAGGGACAAAGCCAGGATTATTCCGGAAAGAATAAGAGGCAGTGCAGCTTGGTATAAAAAACACAAGTATTCGAGCCAGGCAAACCTGGGTTTGTATTCTCTTTCTCTCTCTCTCTGAGTTTGAGAAAGGAAAGTGAACTCCTGGAACTGTATTTGCTTTTGCTCATGTCAAAAATGAAGAAAATATTTCCTTTGCTTGATTGTCGTAAATGATTAAATGACATTCTTCATTGAAAGTAGTAATAGAGGGCGCCTGGGTGGCTCAGTGGGTTAAGCCGCTGCCTTCGGCTCAGGTCATGATCTCAGGGTCCTGGGATCGAGTCCCACATCGGGCTCTCTGCTCAGCAGGGAGCCTGCTTCCTTCTCTCTCTCTCTCTCTGCCTGCCTCTCAGTGTACTTGTAATTTCTCTCTGTGAAATAAATAAAATCTTAAAAAAAAAAAAAAGAAAGTAGTAATAGAAAATAAAACAAGATGGAATCGGGAGGGAAACAAACCATAAGAGACTCTTAATGTCACAAAACAAACTGAGGGGGTCCAGGGGGAGGGGGGTAGGGCGAGGGGGGTGGGTTATGGACATTGGGGAGGGTATGGGCTATGGTGAGTGCTGTGAAGTGTGTAAATCTGGCGATTCACAGACCTGTACCCCTGGGGCTAATAATACATTTTATGTTTATAAAAAAATTAAAAAATAAAAATAGAATAAAATAATTTTTTAAAAAAGAAAGTAGCAATAAAAAACTTGAAATAAGTGAAAAAAAGAGAATTCTCTTCAATAAATATTTAACCTGACGAATGATGTCCTGTTTTAAAACCCTTTACCTTTTTCTGGTGACAGTCTGAGTTCCCGAGTGTGGGCTGGGGTGTTCCATGAAACTCTACAGCCCTCCCTTATTTCCATGCTCCCCCTGCAAATGCTTTCTAGCTATTTTTTTTGCCAGTCATACATGCCCCCTCCCGTCCCCCAGCCCATGCTGTTTCTGAGGTGGAGCCTGGAGGACGTTTGTGCATGGGGAGGGCGGGACTCTGTGCTGATGTGGATAAGGAACTGGCACAGAAGTACACCGCAGAGTCTCCCAACTCTGCCGGCTGGATCTTTAAGATGCTCTGTCCGTCTTTGGAAAAATTAGTAGAAAAGCGTTCTTTTGACATTCCTGAGTCATCTACGGTATTTTCATTCTGGAGGTAAACCATGAATTTCAGGCTTTCCCCCTGGGGCTGCTGATACCAGTAAAAATAAATATGTCCTTTCTCAGGGCTGCATTTCAGTGTCGCCTCTTGTCCCGTCCTTATCACCAAGTGTCTCGGGTTCTGGGTGACGCCAGCATTCATGAGACCTCAGAGGAGAAGAGATTATGGGAGACAGAGTCATAATGGGAGAGGGAAGGAGTGCCTTAGAGTGCAGCAGCCAAGGTGAGCTCAAATATCTTTTCATGTAAAAATTCATGTAAATTCATGTTCACGTAAAAATTTACACGAATTTTGCTTTCACTCCATGATGCAATTATTTATTCTCATTTAAGTGTCGATGCCTTCCAGAAAATCACTGGGCAACCTGAAGGTCCAGGGCCTGAGACTCAGCTCTAGGACACAGACAAAGCCCAGTGATAATGATCTGTTAGCCCAGCACTCACCTGCTCCCAGGAGCCAGATGACCACCCAGCAGAGGACTCTGGTGCCCATGGCAGAGACGGCATGAAGAGGACCCAGAGGCAGGGCCCAGGAGGGGAGCTCATGGCAGGAGCTCAGGGAGCTAGACCTCAAAGCCGTCTCCTCTGAGGCGGGTCTTCCTGTGAGGTCACATTTCCAGGGGGTGCTGCTGGCCTCAAATGCGCATCTTTTTTTCTTTCCTGTAAACATATTCTGGTCCCGTATATATTACCACAGGGATGGTGCTGTGCAGCTCTGCGGAGCCACAGATACCTTCATGATGTGTCCTGGCTTTCTGAAATATTAATTTTTCCCATTCTCTTCTCTACTTCTTCTCATCTTTTGTTCTTTTATTTTCCTTACATTGGCTCAGATTATCTTCCCATTTTCTGTTGCTGGATAGAGGCAGTGACCAGGTGTGATGTCTAGGTACATACAATGAGAAATAGGGTAGTGGAAACCAGGGTTGCTGGTGAAAAAATTAGGGACGGGGAATGATTTGATTCTGTTTCCTTCTTCTTTCGTCCTCCTCAGCTAAGCAACGGATTCAAGCATCTTGAGGGAAACTTATTTTATAGCTTATAACTCACTTTGTTCACCTTTTGTTATTCTTTTTTTTTAAATGATTTATTTATTTATTTTTCAGAGAGAGAGAGAGAAAGCGATAATAAAGCAGGGAGAGCTCCAGAGGGAGAGAGAGAAGCAGACCTCCCACTGCCCACTGAGCAGGAAGCCTGACATGGGGCTCGATCCCAGGACCCTGGGATCATGACTTGAGCCAAAGGCAGACGCTTAACCGACTGAGCCACCCAGGCGCCCCCACCTTTTGTTATTCTACCTGAATTTTCGATCTAAGTAATTCAAAGAAAAATAATAATTATTATTGTTTGAATAATAATTTTTAAAAAGCCAATAGAAAAACTGCAAACTCCCCTTCTCATCTTGCACCCTCAATTTTTATTTATCTGTCTGCACTACTTTATTTTTTTGTTTCTTTTAGAGATTGAGAGAGAGAAAGAGAGAGAGAGTGAGAAAGCTCATGCACGCCTGCATAAGTGACTGGGGAAGGGGCAGAGGGAGAGGAAGGGGGAGAGAGAGAATCCCGAGCAGGTTCCATGCTCGACGCAGAGCCTGATGCAGAGCGTCATCCATGACCCTGAGGTCATGACCTGAGTTGATAGCAAGAGTCGGATGCTTAACCGGCTGAGTCACCCTGGTGCCCCTGCACTGTTCTCTTTAATCATGGATGGGATACCTGTATTTGAGGGCTCTCCCTTCCTTCCATTCTCTTTCTTTCCTAACCCGTAGCGTTGAATAAAAATTTTGTGAAAGCCTCCTTTGCTCTAGGCATAGTGAAAGGAAGATATAAGAGGGAGTAAGACACAGTCTCACCATATTAGAATTTACAGAGTCCCTGGGACATGTAATCTGAATACCAAGATACTCCAGCCTTTGAGTAATAAAAAAGATCATGTTAATTTTTAGTGTCCAAAAAGCAGTGGCTCATGGACTCTCTCTCTCTCTCTCTTAAAAGATTTTATTTATTTATTTGACACAGAGAGAGAGAGATCACAAGTAGGCAGAGAGGCAGGCAGAGAGAGGGAGAAGCAGACTCCCCCTGAGCAGAGAGCCTGATACGGGATTCCATCCCAGCACCCTGAGATCATGACCTGAACCAAAGACAGAGGCTTAAGCCACTGAGCCATGCAGGTGCTCCTGGCCTTCTCTTATTAATAGCAGGATCCCAAGGCCTGTCTGAAAGGGTCTTTATTATTTTGGCAAGTGTTTAGCAGGCTCCCAGAATGTACACTTGAAGCTGCCATCACCACTTAGAATCATCTCAGTTATTTCTCTTGGAGATACTCTAGCTGTTCACCAGTGCTGCTGATGAAGGTGCCTATCACCGAGCCCCCATGCCCAGCCCACAGGGACTCTGCCTGGATGCTGTGAGACACACGAATCCTCAGGCTGCTAGGGCTGTGCTGGAGTTTGCACCGGTGGGGGGAATGAGATGTCTCCTCCTCGTCGCTGAGGTAGCCTTGTTACTTTACCCAAAGTGAACTCTGTTTGCTCAAACACAGTAGAAGGGTTTAGATAAGGAGCAGGTGCCTTACTGTTCCTTTTACTCTGTCCCGCTTATTACTCCGTGTTCCAAACCAAACCTTTTCCCTCTGGTCTTAGCTACTGATCAGCTATCGTGATGACCGGCCGTAGAGGCAAGCAATGAATTGTGTGCTTGAATGGCAAGAGTTAAGATGCAGATGTCCTGAAGACAGACGGTGAGGATCTGGTCTATGCTGCTAGTGCCAACACTCTAAGCTGGCAGTTCAAAAGGCAGTGGGACGATTCCTATAATGTACATAATTACCCTTGCTACCTGGAACTTAGCTGGTCCAACTTCCATTTTCAGACCTTCAAATGTGGCTCTTCTCACAAAACTATAGGTATCTTCCCTCCACTTTGAGTACACAAAGGCTAAAGAGTTCTTGAAGCCTTTGAATAAAGCCCCACCATTCCCCTCATCCCTTCTAATTTAAAGCCCCTGTCACAAGTCCCCATCCTTCAACTGAGAAAACACTTCTCAGCAGGGTAAAAATTGTCTAAGCTACAAACAGATCAATACTAAAAATTAATTTGGGAAATACTGAGTAAATTTAGGAGATAAGCAGATTAGAAAATATTTTGTTTCACTTGTCTGTCACCAACCAAGTAAGTTATTGACTTAGACACTTCATCACACACTTTTGGATTTCCTTTCCACTATTTATTAGCATTATAAACTTCAAAGTAGGCTAAGTCACTAGATCTTGATGGTTTTCACACCACAGAAAGAAATAATGGTTATGTGATAGAAGTCTTACGTAATACAACAGTGGTGATCATGATGTGATGTACAGATGTATCAAATCAAAATAATTCACATCTAAGCTTAAGTGTCGCATGTCAATTACATCCCAATATAAAAACAATTTTATTGAGGTATAACTGACATAGAAACGACCTGCACACATTTAAGAAGTTCTGATGGATGTATGCAAACACCACAATTGAGATATGTGATGTATGATGTATATTGAGATATACGATGTATGTATGCAAACACGGAGGCATTACCACAGTTGAGATAGTGACTGTATCCATCACCCCCAAAAGTTTCTTTCTGTCCAGTTGTAAGACTTCCCTCCCAGCACTTCCCACACTTATCCCATCCCTCCCGATCTGCTTTCTGTCAATAACGAGTTGCCTGCATTTTCTAGATCCTCTTATAAATGGAACAAAATAGTATGCATTTGCTTGTGTCTTATTTCCAACACTGTATTTTGAGGCTCCTCTATATTATTACATACATCATCATCAGTAACTACGCAGGCCACTTAAAGAGTGTATTTACTGAGAAGTTTATAAAATGTTTTATATTTTTAGAAGATTGTCAAGTTCATCAATAAAGTTGATACATTATACAAATTATACTGTCCATTCCCTTATTCACAATGGTATCACATGAAAATAGGCTCTATTTTTCTGAAATTCAAGCTACAGTATTTGAATCTTTTTAAATTTCCAGACCTTTTTTGAAGTTGAGATAATAATTCACGTACCATAAAATTCACCATTTCAAAGTGTACAGTTCAGTTGGTTTTAGTATTTATAAACCTCTGTAAACAACAATACTATATAGTTATAGAACATCGTAATCATCCCAAAAGAAACTCTGTACCAATTAGAAGTCACTGGGCATCCACTCCTCTCTGCAGCCTTTGGAAACCCTTACTCTACTTTTTGTCCCTGAGGTTTGCCTATTCTGGATTTTTATATAAATGGAATCACATACTATGTGCCCTTTTTTGCCTGGCTTCTTTCACTTAGCATGTTTTCTTAAAACAGCATGTATCAGAACTTCTTTTCCTTTTATGACTGAATAATATTGCATTGTATGAATACACCAGACCTTGTTAATTCACCAATCAGTTGAGGAACATCTGAATTCTTTCCCTTTCTTGGAGATTATGAATAATACTCGAATAAGGGACTTGTATCCAAAATATACAGAGAATTTTCAAGGTTTTCTATATATATTCTAAATGCAAGTCTCTTGAGAGGTTATATGATTTGCAAATATTTATCTTATTTGGAGGGGTAACTTTGCCTCTCTTGAGAGTGTCCTTTGAAGTTCAAATGTTTTTTAAGTTTGAAGAAGTCCAATTGATCTTGGTTGTCTGTTTTGGGGGCATATTTAAGAAATCATTGTCTATTCCATGGTCTTAAAGACCTACACCTATATTTTCTTCCAAGAACACTGTATTTTTAGCTCTTACATTTAGGTCTTTGATCAATGTTGAGTTAATTTTTGTATATGGTATGAGAAAGACCTGCAAATTCATTCTTCCATACATGAATATGCAGTTTTCTCAGCACCTTTGGTTAAAAAAAAAAAAAAAAAAAGCCTATTCTTTCTCCATTTAATGGTTCTGGCTCTCTTATCAAAAATCAATTCCCAAAAAAAGTATGGGTTTATTTGAAAACTCTCAATTCTGTTTCACTGATCTATTTGTGTATTCTCTTCTAATACAACACAGTCTTGATTTCTACACTTTCATAGTACGTTTTGAGATGGGAAAATATGACTTGTCTAACATTTTTCTTCTTTTTAAAAAAGAAGACTTGTCCGTTTCTAGGGGAGGAGAGATAGCTGGAATCTTGAAATTTGACAGAGATCTATTGATTCTGTAGATCAATTTGGGGAGTTTTGCCATCTCAGAAGTATTAAATCTTTCAATCTATGATCATGAGATATCTTTCCATTTATTTATGTCTTTAATTTCTTTCAAGCAATGTTTTGCACTTTCCGTGTACAACTTTTTCATTTCTTTTGTTCAATTTATGCCTAGATATTTAATTATTTTGATGCATTGTCTCCCTGAGAAACTCTAATTGGCCATTATCTGCCCCTTAGTTGTAAAAGTGGAAATATGGATTAGTTTTTACTTCTCTAGAAGAGTGTTCTTGTTATGTATAACAAGATTCAGGTAAGTGGGGGCAGTATTAAAACAAAATTGTTAGTGAAAATAAAATAGATTAGACTGCTTTTTAGATCCAGTAGTGCCCTCTGCTGGGGAGGAGTGAGGGGAGGAAAAGCAGGTGTGTGCCTCTCCTTGGACATCTTAGCGGGTGTATGCATGTGTTTGCGCAAGCATATGTGTGTGAGCCTTGGAATGTGGGGCGGCCGTGGGAAAGGCTATTGGCCATGGAGAGAAGAGAAAGGGAGTTTCTTTTAGTGATAAGAACATCCAGGTGGGTACCTCAAGTGTTCGTCAACTTCAAAATGACCTTTTATTAAAGGTTCTTTTTCATTTTTATTCCTAGATTTGTTGACCATCTTGCTATTCTTGAAACCTAAGGGTATCTTCATGCCTTTCATCTCTCTCGCCTCTCACAACAAGTAAGTGTTATATCTCAAGGGCCCAGTTAGGTCCCATTCTTGGGCAATCCTCACGTGTTCAAGCAAGAGTCTTGCTGTGGTGGTTAGTCAGAATTTCCTACCCTCAATATATGAGTACCCTTGATATAGGACCAAATTTTTGTCTCCAGAGACTGTCCCCCAGGTGATGTCTGAGCATCCTGGTGTGCCTTCAGCGAGAGTCCTTCTAGCTCAGTTTACCCAAAAACCTCCCACACCCTGCTGTCTCCTCTGGGTAACTGTCCATCCACTTCCCCTCCCTCTCCCTGCTTCTTGGCTATAAACTCTCATTTTTCCTGTTTGGAGCTGGAGTTGAGCCTGCTCTCTCTCCCTAAGGCAGTACTCCACTGCTGTGTTTCTTTCGAGTGAAGTCTGCCTTATCACTTTAACAAATGTCTGAATAAAATTTCCTTGAACCAAATTCAGTATAATATGAAGAAGCGATTTACTTTTAACAGAGAGATGCTATAGTTTGTGTCATAATCTACAATGGCTTTCTTAGCTTACTGTCTGAACTGGGAACCTTTAATATGTGAAAGAGTGTGCTACTAATCATTTCCCCAGGATAATGGCTCTGAACCAGGGCTGCCAAGGTGAACCAGAGCATCTGACCGCTCTACGTGGTCGACTCTCTGACGCACTCCTTTACTGCCATCTGATAACAGTGGGGGAGATGGCGGCAGATAGATACCATTTTCTTTGCCATGACCGCATTTCAAGTCTGCGTCAATGCTGAGACACACAGCATTGTGCCTGGTCCAGACCGCCCCTTCCAACCGGATCTTCCCTAGTTGTGTGTTATCAACCTTGCCAGTTTGCTCAATAATTGCCAGATGGTAGCAATATATCTTCTACAGCAGTCCCTAGTGGTCCCACGTGTGGGAAACATGGAGATATATCCTGAGTCATCCTCATGTCAAATCTTGGAGAGCAAGTTGTGCAAGTTTCTAATTTTAAAGAGGAGAATTCTGAGTCATAGAGGGGTGAAGGCTCTTGCCAACATCCTGCAGCTAAAAAAAAAAAAAAAAAAAAAGCCAGAGTTTAGATTAGGAAGCAGGTATCCTGACTCTAATTCCACTCTCTGTGGGTCCAAGATCTCAAGAGAGAAGGGAACCATAAAATTTGGGAAATCATAGAGTCAATGCTCCCAATGCTCCCCTGGATTTGAAACTTGAGTTTCCTGAAAGAGTCTCTGAGTGGGAAATACTAATCCGTGTTTCTTCTGCTTCTTTCCCCTCAAGAGGGTTGTGATTGCTGTTCCCTCAAAGTTATTTCCATTAAATCACTGCCCTTGAGAGACGGTCAGTCTTGTGGACTGTAATAATGGATTATAATAAACCTGTAGTGGTCCACATTCTATTGTTCCACAAATAAGGGAGTCATTGGCCTCTGTGGAGGGAAAGAGTCTACAGAGGAGTCATGTTTGAGGGAAAATCAGTAGGATTTCTTAGATGTTTGGTAAGGTAATACCAATATCAGAAATCAGGTCTCTGTAGTCAAACCTTTTTTTGGGGGGGGGGGAGGCTTATTTCTAAACTTGGAATCTACTGACTACCTAATTCTGCATTTTTTTTAGAGTTTCAGAAGCCCAGGTCCCAAAGCATGACCACCCTATAATGTAAGAGCTAATTTATAGTCTTGCCCTCTCCTACTTGCAGCTGGAACCACACAATCAACCTACTTCTTTGTTTCTTCTGAGGCAGAAGACTGGGAAGTGGCCTTTTCAAACATCTCCTAAAAGCTCAGGGGAGAGGAGAGGAGCCAGTGAGTTTTTGCCCTGGAAGGAACTGGCTCAACTGCACCTTGTCAAGGCCACCATCACAGAGATCACAACTGAGTCCCCCAGCTCCATGGGATGGGTTTTAGGGTGGAAGACGTTCCATTAGGTCTTTCAGCTGAGAGCCGTTCCTTGCGGATCCCAACTTAGCTGCCATGTTTTCATTTTAGACAGAAATCAGAAACTCCATTTCCTGCCTCAAGATTCTGTGGGCACCAGTAAGCCAATATGTGACCGGAAATTGGATCACATCTCAGAATCCTCCTCTGTCCCATCTTGGTGACCCTGTGGCTGGGGATCTGGCTGACTACAGAGTCTGTGTGTCCTGTGGGAGAAGAAAGAAGCCATAGGAAATGCACCTAGGAAAGCATCAACACAAATTCCCAAGCACTCTCAAGCTCACTTACCCCCCAGGTGAAAGAGAGTGACCCAGCAGAGGAATTGAGTGTCCAAGGCAAGATCATTAGCAGGATGAGGCTCTCCAGCAATGGTTTCTGATACACAGCAGCAGAGAGGAATGGATGTTTTGGGTTTATTTGGCTCCACAAGGTGGAATCCAGCTGTGAAGCCATAGTCCCTGGGAATACCCACCATCTCAAAGCTCCTTCCACAGGGAAGGGGGAGCCTTGGTCCAAATGTGTGAACTCCTGTTTATTTTGTTACATGAATGATGTAAACAGGTTCCAAACACACTTGAACATTCTCAGGAAAAGTGAAGTTTTAAGGAAGACACAAGAGGAGGTGGAAAAGAGGAAAAGAGTGAGAATAACAGGAGCAAGAAGAAGATGGTAGAGTGTGCTGGAGGGCTGTTTTACAAATCTTAGAAAGACTGGCAGTAGTTCTCAAACTTCACCATGAACGAGCCCCACCAGAGGCTTGGTAAAAGTAGATGTGTTCCTATAATCCACTTCCAGAAATTCTGACTCTCAAATTCTGATCCTATCCTAGAATCTATCTGTTTAATTTGTCCCTTAAGTGATACTGAGGAAGGAAGTTATTTCAGACAACAGTTTCAATGGAGATTTTTAATAGACCAAACTAACAAAAGAGAAGACCACTTAATGCATTACATTAGATAATTAAAGTTTAAGGAACAAGAAAATTTTTTCTAGGAATGAGAGTAACTGGTGGATAGATTTAAGTTCTGGAAACTACATTTGCAAAAAAGAATAGATGGGAAATAAACCTAATTGAAAATGAGGTGAATGAAGCTAAGCAAAGAGAAGTTTCCAGGCTTTGGGGTAAAGTCAATACTATGAAATTCTTCAAAGAGGTCAAGTAGGAGGAAAAAGGAACAGCCTTTAGTCCAGCAAGTTTAAAATTTTAAGATTCAGGAGAATAGTTTTGTAAGAATGGAAATATTCCACAAAAAAGCTGAAGATGGCACCCAGAGGAATAAATTCCTCTGAAATGAAAGCAAAAGTGTGGGTCACTAACTGTACCATTGTTACTTAGAAATGAACAGAAATGGACACTCGAGAAGACTCACTTTTGAGTGCTGGAAAAGGAAGCTGAAATAAATAGCCATAACATGAGGTAGACCAGGAAAGTGAGAGCTTATGTTTCAAGAGGTCAGAATGAAATTTTGCCTGAGAAATGAAGTAAATTTGGACTTGTGGGGGTAAGACAACCAGGTTCCACTTATATTGAGATAAGAACAGAAGTGACTAGAGAGAATATATAAACTTGTCTAAAGCTGAGTGGTGGGTGGTGTAGAAATGAACAGGTTTTTTTTTAAAGTATTTTTTTAAAGATTTATTTATTCATCCCATAGAGAGAGACAAGGGGGAGGGACAGAGGAAGGGAGAATCCTAAGCAGACTCCCTGCTGAGTGTGGTGCCCACTGTGGGGCTCAATCCCACAGCCCTGAGATCATGACCTGAGCCGAAATCAAGAATCAGATGCTCAACTGATTGAGCCAGCCAGGCATCCTGAAATGAACAGTTTTATAAACAGAATGGATCATTAAATCTTAACAAAGGTGTTTTGAATTCTGTGTCTGTTCTATGTAATTGTAGTGACCTCCCCAGGTAGAGTTAATGCAGGAGTACCTCTTTCCCTTCTGTTGATGTTGAATGCCTTGTCCGTCGTTATAATTTGGATCACATACCAGAGGATTTTTCAATTGTCTGCACATCAGTTTTCAATTGTCTGCACATCAGTTTTCAATTGTCTGCACATCAGGTATTTTTCCACTGAGGGCACATTAATCTGTCTGTTTCCTTAGCTCCATAGAAACTAATTACTGACTTAGTAGGATGTGAAGTTATCACACTGAAAATTAGCATGTTTTTTGTATTATCTGGATTTAACTCCTTGAAAAGAAATTAACTAGAGTCTTCACTTGATCTGACATTATTCTAAAAACTAGGGATCTCAATCCCCTTTCTAATTCCTTCTTTTTTCCCTATGTTCTCTGTATCTGGTACTCCTCCCCTGTAATGGATACCTACTAGGTATACTGGTACTAGGTTTACTGGCCCTATCTAGAAGATTCCTGTCTTCAAAGTCAGTGATCCATAAGGTGAAAGTGACAGGCCTCCAGCTGCTATGTTGTTTGAAATAATCCAAACACCTTGGCTAAAGCTGAATTTTCCAAGAACATGCTCTTGAGTAAAACAGGATCAAATTGTTCTCTGTTTTCTGGATTTGTGACCTTACATGAGAGAAAGTCAAGTTGGTCGTTTGCAACATGGCGGGGGGTACAGACATTGGAATCTGTGACTTGCGTTTGCTAGGAGACCTAAAAACTAGGAAAGACAATTTATAATAATGGGGGGAACAATGGGACCAACAAGGTGGAAAAAGAAGTAAGAGCCATCAAATCAGTCCCGTCATGGTTCCAGGACTTTATTCTACTTTGCTCCTGAGAAATTCCTGTGTTCTTGTTTTGGGGGTTCTATGGGACATACATATAATCTTGCAATAAATTCCCATTTGGCTTAAGCTAGCTCTATTTAGTTTCTATTATTTCCTTCCAATCTAGTATGACAGCTGTTTCCTGAGCCAGACCCACAAAATTTGTGTATGAAGATTAGCTAATACTTCACACTGTGGATTCACTGCTGGCACAGAAATACACGGCTGAATCCTGCAGCTCTGTAGGCTTGATCTCTAGGCTGCAGGATGCGTTTTGGGGACACGTAGCTGAAAATCTCTTCTCGGGCATTCCTGTTTTATCAAAGATGACATCGTTCTGGAAAGAAATCAAGAACTTGAACTCTTTTGCTGGGATCTGCTGATACCAGTCAACGTAACTGTGTCCTTTTATTGGGACACAGTGCATTTTTGCTTTCTGGCCTTTTCCTTTGACCAGGTGTCCTAGAGTCTGGGTGACTTCTGCATGGAGGGCACCTGGGAATAAAGCAGACGGAAGTTGGAGGCTTAGTCCCTGATGGAGTCTGGTGACAGGAAGGAATGTCTTAGAGCTGGGGCTGACAAGTTCAGAACGAGGGCTTACCTGCATTCAAGAGCCAAAAGACCAAGGAGCAAATGAATACTGGGCACATGATGGTGTTAGGGAAAGAAAAGAGGCAGGAAGCTTTCTCTGAAGCTTTTC
Source organism: Mustela nivalis (assembly GCF_964662115.1). Lineage (NCBI taxonomy): Eukaryota > Metazoa > Chordata > Mammalia > Carnivora > Mustelidae > Mustela > Mustela nivalis. The sequence goes on from NC_139031.1 coordinate 11,213,498, forward strand.
ATACCCCTTCCCCCCTAGAACCAGCTGCTCTGTGACGTGGTCACTTCACAGAAACCAACAGTCTTTGCTGTGTTGCTCTATACAAGTAAAAAACAGAACAAACAAATAGAATATAGGAAACAACCATACGCAGTTATTAGTGTCTGTTATTCTAAAGCAAGAAAAAAATGGGGCCGTGTCCAGACACGGTGAGGGGGAGACACAGAGCAGGACACATTTTCCTAGTCGAGGAGACAGAGGTTATGAGTTTGAGGGAACACAGCAGTGGGAATCAGTGAGGAAGACTACCGGGGAGGTAGAATCTGCTTGTGTTCAGAGGGACCGTAGTGAATTTTTGTCTGAGGAGGAATCAATGTCTGTATAGGATGAAACTGAAAGGATTCACCAGCCTCCCCAGAGCAGCCATGCTTTCTCAGTGGGACAAAATCACACCAGAGCAAGAGGTGATAAATGACAGCTCAGGGCTGGCCCCTGTTTGTGTACAGTTTGAGGCACTTCTGGAAAGGCCACACAAGGAGATTAGGGTACTGTCTTCCCAGAGATAGAAAGCAAACTGCTGGACACTTGGGAGCCACCACTGAAAGCCTTTGAAGGTTATTTCCAAAATATACAGCAAATGAGGAACCACTTATTTAAGAAAATCTAATTCTCAGTCACAGCAGTGAGACTCTGGGGCATTTGAGCCTTGTATCCCCGCCTCCCACCCCCAAGCTCAGTGTGGTGGAAGCTCTAGTCTTTGTGGGTGTGGCTGAGGACACAGGGTTCTCTCCGTTTCTCCCAGCACAGACTACCAGCTCCTTTCAGCCCCGCCAGCTCCCTGATGTAGAAACTCTTCTCCTAGCAAGTGCAGCCCAGGGGTCTGAGCTCCCTTTCTCCAGCCAGTGCTCACACATAGGGTGGACCCCCATCCCAGAAACAGCAAGCCAAGACCACAGTCCCCGATCTTTCTCATTCTGCTTTGCTCATAGCATGGAGGTTCCACACTGGGAGCTATAAGTCACAAAGCCTAGGGCTTACCTCCCCACCCAGGGACCCTCAGAGAACAGGGGTCTCCCTGCAAAAGAAGTGGGCCAGTGTCCCCACCCCCATCTCTGGAGCCATGGTGCAGAGGTTCTGCCCGTGGGGAGAGGCAGGCCCCAGGGACAGGGAGCCGCATAGCTCTGCTTTGACCTAAGGACCTGCCACTCTTTTTTTTTTTTTTTTTTAAAGATTTTTATTTTATTTTATTTTCAGTGTTCCAAAATTCATGGACTATGCACCACACCCAGTGCTCCGTGCAATCCGTGCCCTCCTTAATACCCAGCACCAGGCTCACCCAACCTCCCTCTCCCCGCTCCTCCAAAACCCTCCGTTTGTTTCTCAGAGTCCACAGTCTCTCATGGTTTGTCTCCCCCTCTGATTTCCCCCATCTCACTTCTCCTTTTCATCTCCCAACGTCCTCCGTGTTATTCCTAATGCTTCACTCTTGCTGAGATTTGCTTGGAATTACAGCCCACGACCTACTTTTCTTCCTACATAGCCTCCCTCCTCCCGTTTTCTTCCTTTTCTCTCTCTTCCTTCCCTCTCTCCTTACAGATGTCAGATCTGCATCACGGCATGATGGTCCCCCAGCTTCCTTCAGCTTTCTCCCCATTTTCTCAGCTAAACGCCCTGCATGATTGACCCAGATTTGGCATCTACTTCTTGGAGGGTCTGAAGTAATGGTTCTTTCTTAGGTCGGTTTGGGCCCTCCGTAGGGGTCACAGTCTGTAGTAAGTTCTACTGAAGTAACTGTCAGTTCCAGAAAATAATTGGTGTCTATAAATCCATCTGATGGCCCTGGACCTTCACGGAGGTTCTGTTCTTATAAGACGTTCTCTTTTGGCTGCTGGGAAATGAAAGCCCGGAGCATAAATGGGCGCGATCAGGAGAGGCTGCAGCTGGGCTGAGACATCATCCAGGAGGCAGCCACTCCTTACCATGTAAGTGGAATCGTGCAGCACCTGTCTTCTTGTGACTGGCTTAGGTCACTCAGCAGAATGTCCTCAAGGTCATTCATGTCATCATGTATTGCAGGATTGCCTTCTCTTTCAAGACTAAATAACATGCCATTATATGTATATACTATATGATGGAAAATTTTAAGAGGGTAGATCTCATGCTAAGTGTTCTGGCCACTATAAAATATAATAAAATAAAAACAATGCAATACAATACAATACAGATAACACTCACTCTTGCTCCCCAACTCTCTTCAAACTCCCAGAGCATCCAAGACTGTGGTTTTGTGTGTCTATTGTAGCTTTTTCTATCAGATTCTCCTAATATTTTATTTTTTTTTAAGATTTTATATATTTGTCAGAGAGATAGAGTACAGGCAGGCAGAGTGGCACATAGAAGCAGAGGGAGAAGCAGGCTCCCTGCGGAGCAAGAAGCCTGATGTGGGACTTGATCCCAGGACCCTGAGATCATGACCTGAGCCAAAGGCAGTGGCTTAACCCACTGAGCCACCCAGGCATCCCCTCTCCTAAGATTTTAATTTCCTCCTTCTCTAGGTGTGTTCTCACACTTTTAGGGACCACACCTTCTAGAGAACGAGACAGTTCTTTACTGCGCTGCTTGGCTACAGCAAATCCACCGCCTTCCACATCCTCCTCCCTCATCTGGGCAGTAAGAATCAATCTGGTCACAAGGAGCCCAGAGCATCTGCATCTCCAGCCCTGGGCCTCATGCTTTATCTGGGCCTGGAATGAACTGAATCTTTGCTCTTCACTTCTTTCCCCCCTTTCTTCTAGAGGATGTCAAGTGTTCACATCACCTGAAGAATGTCTAATCTGCTGCCTGGTTGAATTCTTTTGCCATTTAGCTCAAGATGCATCAATTTCCTAAATCTTGTCATGGAATCACAAATGAAGGAAGGAGTCCCAAGACATTAGCCCCAACATCTCCTTTGACAGAAGATTTGAAACATAGAAGCATAGAGACACAGCCTTCACTGTTTGTAAGGAAAGAAGTGTGGACATACAGTGAGCGAAAGAAAGGAAAACAGACGGCTGTAGTGATGGTGGGTGGCTCAGATGACAGCATTTAGCTTCTCTGAATTTTACTTAGTTCCCAAATCAGATCTTGGGTAGTACTTCTTGAGCTCTTGATTAAAGAGTTGGAAGCATATGATGCTGTTGATGACCATACGAGGCGATGTGGCGAGCCACTGCCTAGTAGGAATATCTGTGTGTTCTTCAGAATTAAGATGAGGACACAGTTCCAACCTCTGAAGAAAGCATCCCACAGCTCTGCTTTTTGTTTTCTGAAATGATGATATATGTATTTATTCAATCGGCCATCATAAGTATTTCAGTCTCAAGGCGTCTGGGTGGCTCAGTGGGTTAAAGCCTCTACCTTCAGCTCAGATCATAATCCCAGGGTCCTGGGATTGAGCCCCACACAGGGGGTGGGGGTGTCTCTTCTCAGCAGGGAGCCTGCTTCTTCCTCCTCCTCTCTCTCTCTCTTTCTCTGCCTGCCTCTCTGCCTACTTGTGATCTCTGCCTGTCAAAAAAAATAAGTATTTCAGTCTCTTAAATGCCTTAAGACACATACTGGCTTTCAGAAAGCTGTTCTAATACATTCCAGAAACCCCTTTTATTTCAAACAAGTTGGGTACTTGATATTTTTTAATAATATTAAAAATGTAGGGCAAAATCTAGTCATTTTAATATTTCTTTTAGAGCACCACATCTATTTTTTTGATATATTTTAAAAATTTTATTTAATTTTTTCAGTGTTCCAAGATTCAGTTTTTTTTAAAGATTTTATTTATTTATTGGACAGAGAGAGATCACAAGCAGGCAGAGAGGCAGGCAGAGAGAGAGGAGGAAGCAGGCTCCCTGCTGAGCAGAGAGCCCGATGCAGGGCTCGATCCCAGGACCCTGAGATCATGACCTGTGCCGAAGGCAGCGGCTTAACCCACTGAGCCACCCAGGTGCCCCAAGATTCATTTTTATGCACCACACCCAGTGCTCCATGCAATACGTGCCCTCCTTAATACCCACCACCAGGCTCACACATCCCCCCACTCCCTCCCCTCCAAAACCCTCAGGTTGTTTCCTGGAGTCCGTAGTATTTCATGGTTCATCTCCCCCTCTGATTTCCCCCAATTCAATTTTCCCTTCCTTCTCCTGATGTCCTCCCATGTTATTCCTTATGCTCCACAAGTAAGTGAAATCATATGATAATTGACTTTCTCTGCTTGACTTATTTCACTCAGCATAATCTCCTCCAGTCCCATCCATGTTGATACAAAAGTGGGGTATTCATCCTTTCTGATCGCTGCATAATATTCCATTGTATATATGGACCATATCTTCTTTATCCAACTGTTCGTTGAAGGGCATCTTGGTTCTTTCCACAGTTTGGTGACTGTGGCCATTGACGCTATAAATGTTGGGGTACAGATGGCCCTTCTTTTCACTACATTTGTATCTTTGGGGTGAATACCCAGTAGTTAAACACCCCACTTAAATACCTGCCACTTAAATGGTTCATAGGCAAATTTATATCATGCACCATAGTTAAATACACTGTGAATAACACATGTGCCAGGAAGTTCATTCAACTTCATGTCTGGCATAAATTTGTAGCAGTTCTAATTTTCCCTACTTGACCAGAAATCCAGGAGACTACAGCAAGGTCTCTGAGGGCACTTTCCTCCCCTTAGGGCAAGGATTCATGAGAATGGGTCCACCTCTTGTCTGGTCAGGACTGCCCTTTTTCATAGTTCCAGGTCTCCAACTTCTATTAAAAAACAAAAGCTTTTTTTTTCCATTGTTCATATCACTTGATCTTTATTTTTTTATAATTTTTTAAATTTTGTTATAAACATATAATGTATTATTAGCCCCAGAGGTGCAGGTCTGTGAATCGCCAGGTTTACACACTTCACAGCACTCACCATAGCACATGCCCTCCCCGATGTCCATAACCCAACCACTCTCTACCTAACCCCCTCCCCCGGCAACTCTTAGTTTGTTTTGTGAGATTAAGAGTCTCTTATGCTTAAAAAACAAAGCAGTTTGTATTTTTTTAAAGATTTTATTTATTTATTTATTTGACAGAGAAAATAAGTAGGCAGAGAGGCAGGCAGAGAGAGAGAGAGAGAGAGAGAGAAGCAGGCTCCCCACTGAGCAGAGAGCCCAATGCAGGGCTCGATCCCAGGACCCTGAGATCAAGGCAGAGGCTACTGAGCCACCCAGACATCCCACAAAACAGTCTTTAAAAAGTTCCTATTTATGTACCAAAGAGAAGAGAATGAGTGGTTAAGGTGATCCTGGGGAAATACCACAAACTGAACACCAGGTGAGTGTAACCACTTTTCCACTCTTGGTCTAACTGTCAGTGGTTTTCGTAGGTTTCTGCCCAGCTTCTCTACAAACAAAGGGATGACTGCCATAAACCCGCTTCCTACTGTTGTTGTAGGATGGGCAGGTGGGTTGATCTAGAGGAGGATCTTGGATCTGGGAAACAGAGAGGTTTATGCACAGGGGAGAGGTAACACTACAGCTCTGTGTCTTTACTGCTGGCACAGAGATACACTCCTGAGTCCCCCAAGCCTGGCGAGAGGATGTTGAAAGAACAGAAAGAAGTGTTGTGCCGTTTGGCCTGGAAGTTATCAGAGGTTTCTGCTTCTCTGTTAGAGTTTTTATTATAGAAGTAGAGGAGCAGCTTTGGGGCTTGGTTCAGCTTCTGTTGGTACCAATACATGCTGTCATGATTCATATTCTGAGAACAGCTCAGATTCACTGGTTTCCCCACCCTTGTAACCTGGTATCTTGAGCTCTGGATGACCATGGCACCCATGGGACCTGCAGAGGGAGAAAGAAAATGTAGAGACAGAGTGAAGAAAGAGATTGCTTTTGCTGCCATGAAATAAAGGTACAAAACTGAGGACAAGATAGCTCTAGTCAAACGATGTATTTTCTGACCAGGACTCACCTGCTCCAAGGAGACAAAAGGCCACACAGTGGAGCAGCCCAGGAGCCATGGCGGGACCAACAGGAATGGAGCTTCTGTCTCCTCCAGACTCTGATCTCTGGGTGGAGAGATGGGGGTGCAGAGTCTCCCGTCCCTGACAGGTAGATCTGCCTGCGATGACTGCTGTTGGCTTCACCAAGGCAAGGGTCACTCCTTGTTGTGATCTTACACACAGCTTCTGGCTTGGCAGCTGAACCCGGGCTTGGCCAGATCACGTGTGGAGCAGATGTGGTGCTGCCTCATGCTGCCTCTCTTCCTATATCTGCCCCAAGCTTATCTGGGCCTTTCACTCCTCATTTCTTACACCCTGGAAGGCAGGTCAGAGGTTCCTCAACACAGGAAGAGCTTTTGCTAAACTATTATTTATAAACCTACGAGAGAATGTCTTTGTGTCTTGCTGTTGTCATCACAGATGGATGACTGATGGCTGCAAATGATTCCCACCTTGATACAGAAGTCAAGCCCTGCAACTCCTCTATTTATACCCACACTTCAGTGAGTATTAAGGACATTCTCTACCACTCTCTGCTATCAGTGACACCATAATGCCTCCTTGTGGCCAATAGAAAAGCTTCTAGAAGCATCTCTCCTTCAGTCCTTGTATTTTCAACTGAGATTCTGAACTCAGGGTGTTCTCCAGACTCCACCTGTGTTTCCCCTCCTGGAACCCATCGTGGCCCTACTCCAGGTAGCAAGGTAGATGGCCATAGTGCTCAGCCCAGTCCCTTCCCATCAATTAGGGATCGCCATACCTTCTTGCTCGATTCATAATGTTTTGAAAACTGTTGTTTCATATATTATGTTTGTTTGTTTTAGCTGTTTCAAGTAGGAGGTTAAATCGACTTATGTTGATCCATCTTGGGTCGAAGCAGAAGTCCATTCCCTGGACCGTATGAATTCCTTACTGTTGGGTCCCCAAGAGTTTCAATGGTTATAGACCTTTTTGTCAATTTCTGAACATAAGTTTCCACCACACAGGAAGGGTAATATTTTGTTCCACAAACATATAAGACAGTCTAGAATTTCAGCTTCTCTCTGTTAACTTTTCCCTTTTATCTAGCACTTAAAGTCCTGACCAAACTCTCACTTTTCTAGCCAAAATATCAGGGTCTTTTTGTTATAATAACTTTTGGTCTATAAAGCCTGTGACCATTTGGAAGCTTCAGGATGAATGCAGGAGATGTCATTATAGGTCCTGTGTCATCTCTATCATATGGGCACTAAAAAGCCAGCCTCAGCTGTGAGCCCTAGATTTGGACTGAAACCTGGTAGGTTCCCATAGCTTTGGCTCTTCCTTGCTCTGCTTATAAATTCTCTTTTTTTCTTCTAACTGGTGAATTTTTCTTCTTTGTAGATTACCCATATTTTGTATAGTAGGTGAGCGGTATTTCAAATTTAGAAAGAAAAATGGACAAAGACAAGGGTAACTATCTTCTTCCTGTTCTTCCTCTGTAGCTTCATCCTAAACGATTAGAGGTACATTTTACAACTCCCTCCTTCCTTTGTACAAATATATGCAAGTGTATATAAACTTAAATAAGGAATTTTACTGATTTAATTTTTTCTTTTTTTTTAAAGATTTATTTCTTTATTTGAGAGAGAGAGAGAGAACGCATGCATGAGTTGGGGGAAGGACAGAGAGAGGGGCAGAGAGAGAATCCCAAGTAGATTCCCCACTGAATGGGGAACCCCTTGCAGGGGCTTGATCTTATGATCCTGAGATCATGAGCTGAGCCAAAATCAAGAGTTGAATGCTAAATCAACTGAGCCACCGAGGAGCCCCTACTAATTTAATTTTTCTTAAATGACTTTATATACCATACAAATCATGTTCCCCTTGACAGTTTTTCCTGATCATCTCTACAAAACAAACAAACATATTTGTTTGTTTTTTAACTTTTTCATGCCTGTGAAATGAAGCACTCTACACATCAATGAGATCAGATCATACATTCTAGACATTCTTGAACATGCTCTCTCTCTCTCTCTCTCTCTTTTTTTTTTGCTTTTTTAGTCATCAAGAATTTAACTATGATTGGGGGCACCTGGGTATCTCAGTGGGTTAAGCATCTGACTTTTGATCCCAGCTCAGTTCTTGATCTCAGTGTCATGAGTTCAAGCCCTGCACTGAACTCACCCAACGTGGAGCCTACTTAAACAAACAAACAAACAAAAACCTTAGCTATGTGACTGATGGTTGAAGCTAACAAGCAATAAAAAACACCAACTCTTTTAATAAAAGAAAAGTTAACAGGCCTCCTGTTGAGATGGCCTTAAGGACCTCAAGACATAGTCTATGATTGTAATGCTTCTTGATGTGAGTCAGGAATATTTTAGATTCTCTGTGCCACTCAAAGAGGCAGAGTAGACATCATTCCTTTTTCCCCATGCCCAGGTATGAAAAGTACTAATACAGTAGAAGGAGAAGAGGAAAAGTCAAGTATAAAGTATTATAGTTTCTAATGGGGTTGAAGAGTTGCTGCAGGGTAGTACCAGGGATGGAAGGAGAGGAGGTTGTGGGATAGAGTAGGATGTTTAGAGAGTGATTTTGGAGGTGGTTCAAACTATTTGTGATTACAGGTCTAGAATATAAAGAGTGGATGTATCTGAGATGCACTGGGGGAAATGATCATTGAAGTGAGCAAATGAAGAGACTGAGAAGTCCTGTCATCATCTAGGCCATCTTGCACGCCATCCAAGATGTTGGGGGTTTTAAGGAAGGAGAGACGAGAAATGCTTGAGAAGCAATAATGAAAAGTAAAAGGGACACCAGTGCCTATGAGGGTCACTCACAGAAACCAAAAATACCACTAACTAATGCCAGTAAGAGGAACTCAATTCCTTACCACTCCATTTCTACTGGGAAGTCAGGATCTGGGAACAGCAAATCAAGGATTATGACATAGATTTCAGTTTACAGAACAGTAGTCACGTGATCTTGAATTTCTAGTGAAACTTAAAACACAACCTCTTAGAGCCAAATGCCACCGAAGCATTGCCGAATGTCTTACAATCTTACATGTATGCACGTGGGTTGCCGTTGAAATAGCTGTGAAAAAGAAAACTGCAGAATTTGAGAATTACCACAACCAGGATGAATTGAGAGGTTATGTCTATGAATTTTTGACAAAATCCAGGGAAGAGTTTGTGGTCCTGGATCCAACAAGGACATACCCAGAGAAGTCAGGGTGTGCATTTGGAACTGGTTGAACAAAGTACCTCGGGGGAGACATCATTTGGAAACTCTGTTTTTCATGAACCAGGCACCTGGCAGTGGATTCTCAGATTTCTGAATGGCTGACGTGCATCAGGCAGCAGCAACCAGTGATGAGTAGATTAAAGAGGCAGACCCCCAGGTGATAAGAACAGAAAGAATTCAAATATCTCTGAAGAGAAGAGTACGGACTCATCCAAAGAAGAGTATTTGGGTCTACCATGTTCACTTTTCTATCCTTTTCGTTCTTTGCATGTGTGATATGGAAATGATAAAGTGGAATGTTACATGGAAATTGAAATTACTAGTATTAAAGAATGAATCTTGGGGCTTCTGCCTTCAGCTCAGGTCATGATCTCAGGGTCCTGGGATCCTGCATCATGTCGGGCTCCCTGCTCTGCAGGGAATCTGTTTCTTTCTCTCCCTCTGCCCCCTCACGTGTGTGTGCGCATGTTTTCTCTCCCATAAACAAACAAATAAACAATCTCTTGGAGTGTCAAATGGTACGGCCACTCTGGAAAATAACCTGGTTGTGTCTTTCAAAGGTAAAAAACATACTCACCAGGTAACCCAATAGTCTCCCTCCTGGGCATAAATGTATCCCAGAGAAATGGGAACCTATGTCCGCCCAGAACCCTGAGCACAAATGCTTATATATACAAGCTTTATTTGTCATAGTCAAAAACTAGAAACAACAAAAATGTCCCATCGGAGGTGAATGGCTAAAGAAACTCTGGTACATCCATGCGGTGAAACACAACTCAGCAATAAAAGAAATGAACTCTGGATAAATGCAGCATCTTGGCTGAATCTCGAGGGCAATATGATGAGACCCCATCTCAAGAGGTCACCTACTATAGGATTCCATTCATAAAACAGTCTCAAAATGACAACATTATAGATATAGAGAGTAGATCAGTGGTTCCCAGAGGATAGGGGTGATGTGCGTGCATGCATGTGTGTGTGTGTGTGTGTGTGTGTGTGACATTATAATGGGAGATTTGGAGTTCTTGCAACAGCTCTGCATCTTGACTGGGGTGGTGACTGTGTGAACCTATATGTGTGACAGAAATGATGTAGAACTGCTTCCACACTCATGGCCAATGTCAGCTTCATGGTCTTGATATCTTGAGTATGATTATGTAAGATGTGACCATGAGTGGAAACCAGATGATGGGTGACTGGGCTCCTTTGTTCTGCTGTGCAATTTCCTGTGAAACTACAGTGATTTTTAAATGAAAAGCTAAAAAAAATGGGAGTGTGGAAAATAATTGTGCTTCAATTAAGGAAGACTGTTATAGAAAACCAGGAACAAGGAGGGTTGGAAGAAATGGGAAGGGCGGGGTGGGTCTGGGGAGACAATCACGCCCCTGTAACTATTCTGATGAAGGCAAAGGTGGGAGGGAGCACTGACCACTAACTCAAGAGAACCCAGGCTCTGTAAGGCTTTGGGACAGCAGGGTTTTGAGTTCCCGTAATCACTTGAAAGGCCAGTGGGTGACATTCACCATCAGTCTTGGACTCAGTCACCCTCTGTGAGAATTTGTGAAGAATGCCAGAGCCAACCCCCTATTGTCTTCCTACCAAAAGTTTTCTACTGTGATACTTGAAAAGTATCTGTTCTAGCTTTCCCCAGATACACGGAGAACACCAGACCCATATCCTTGTACTGACACGGGAAAACCTTCGAAAGACTGCTGAGGACAGCTGGGGGCTGGAGGGGGAACAGGAAGCTTGAGGGTTTCTGCACAGGGAGGGGGTGACTATGCAGCTCTGTGTCTACACTGCTGGCACACAGGTATGTGGCTGAGTCCCGGGTTCTGTGGGCTTGATCTTCAGGGTGGATAATGATTTGTTAGACATCTCTGCTGAGAACCGTTCCTTGGGCATCCCCGAGTCATCTATAGGAGCTTGATTGTTGAAGGAGATCAGCAGCTTCGGTCCCTGCACTGAGGTCTGACTGTACCAGTAAAGGGCTGCATGACCAGAAATAGGCTGGCATTTCAGGGTCACTTCTTGTCCCATCTTTGTCACCTTGTGCCTGGGTGTCTGGATGACTCCAGCATCTATAAACTCTGTGGAAGGGGACAGATTGTGGGGACAGAATGAAGAAAATCAATGGAATTATAACTGGAAATATCTAAAAATGCTGATTGTTTATTTCCGGGCACTCACCTCTTCCCAGGAGACAAAGGGCCACACAGCAGAGGAGCCTGGTGGCCATGGCAGGGTGGCCAAGAGGAGGCTTCACTAGGATGAGGCCCTTGTGGGCATGAACAGAGGGGCGGGGCATCCTAGTTCCTCTCGGTTCCACAAGGTGGAACAGTGGTATTGCTCTGTGTCTCCGCTCATGGGACCTCCTTCCAAAAGTGATTATTAATTCTCCACAGAAGATTAGATGGATTAGATCATAACTGCTATAGGGTGTGTTTGCCTCATTCAAAGCACCTTCCTCAATCGTACCTGTCACAGCCCTGAGCCTCAGCTTTCTGCCTTCCTGATGAATCCCATGTCCACTGCCTGCTGGATACTTCCACTTGGGTGTGACACCAGCACCACAAATTCTGACATCAATAAATTACTTTTCAAACCTCAAGACTTTCATTATTCCTCTCACGGGCAATCTCTACCTCCCAGACACAAAATCAAAATAATTCATTGCTTAATTAGGGCTTTGCCTCAGATTCCTTTCAGAAGTATTTTTACTTGGCCACTGTGCTGGGAAGGGACCTAAATGGAAGCCCTGGGAAGAGACAGGATTGTGATGATGTTATTCCTAGTGAAGGCTAGAGACCAACGCCCTTGTGCTGTGTGATTCCCTCTAGCCCACAGCACAGCGCACTTCCTGTAGCTGCATTTCTATATGTAGGGAATTTTATTTCTCTATGGTGAGCTCAATCAATATGACATTAATCCTTCAGGCACTGGTACAGATTGTGTATGATTAATGAGAGGTTTAGCTCTCTTTGAAGATCCACAGTGAAGTACTCTCCAGTTCATCCTAATCTTCTCATGCCTAGCTTACCTCTAAAAATTTCTTCAGTGATTAAAACCTAAGTTTCTCCCTCTGCTAAGGTAACTAATATCCACAAACTCTTGCTGGAAATCTGGAAAATCCCCTGGTTCTCGGGGTATGAATATTAATGAGATTTTTGTCCATAGAGAAGATGGAACATATGAGCTCCAGGCTTCTGCTATTGGTGCAGACCTATACGCTCCTCCAACTTCCCTAACACGGAGTCTGTCAAGGTGAGAAAGAAAGGTACGATTAGCCACTTGCGTGGCTAGTAAGATTTTCTTTTCTTTTTTAAGATTTTATTTACTTATTTGAGAGAGAGAGAGATAGAAACAGAGAGCATGAGTGAGACAAGAGGGAAAAGCAGACTCCCCGCGGAGCAGGGAGCCCAGTGTGGGACACCATCCCAAGTCCCTAGGATCATGACCTGAGCCGAAGGCAGCCACTCAACTGACTGAGCCACCCAGGAGCCTGATAGTAACACTTTCTTAATAGTAGCTAATCAGCAGTACTTACTTGCTGGTCCTGTGTTTATCTGTTTTAAGGCAGCATCCCACAACCCATGGGTGAAGAAGGCAGAGTGACATACAGAGCTTAGGAGACACAATATTAACACAGATACATGGAAAGCACCCTGAAATCAGGGCATAGCATTCCAGCAGGGATTTTTGTACCCCTGTCCAGGCTCTATCGCCTCCAGGATATGACAAACAAGATGATAAGATAGAGAAGTTTCGAACATGTAATGAGTTTAGAACTAAGTGGGCTAACTCCTTCCTCGGTGCCCTGATCTTTAGTGGAGACAGAAGTCAGACTTAAAGTCACTCTAGGCCCTGGTGATGTTAATGTATTTATGGACTTCTGAAGGAGCAGAGCTGCTCTGACTTAGAACATAGTCTGGCTGTCCTCAGGGCCCGGCCTTATCCCCAGGCCCAACCCCTTCCCCTGCAGTAGGTTGGGACCAGGTTGCAATTCTAACAGCTTCTCTGATGTTCCCGGCTTGGTAGCTAGTTTGTTTTGCTTCTATCTGGACACACAGTTTGATCCAGGCAGCTCCTGGCCCCCAAAATCCTGCGCTTGCTCAGAGGTGCTCGCAGAGCATAGACAGATGGCCTTGGGGGCTCATTTCTCAAATCTTCTCAGCAACTTAGCAGAAAGTTGGCTCAATGATCTATATTAACTCGGAGAACAGCAAGATCCTCTTTTCTATCAAGGCATTTCTCCGGGGAAGGGGCTTCCCTATTATGTCGTCACAGAAACAGGACCCACCCCGCCCTCCTGTCCCTGTGCAGGCTGGGGGTCCACGCCATAGAAATCTGGCCATGATCTCTGCAGTCCATCTTTGACCCACTTGAACACATGCTTCTGTGTGTTCACGGGACTTAGGTTGGGAGATGAAGGGGATAGGACTGATGTGCGCTTGTTCGCTTCTCCACGTGTCTGTCTTTCCCAACACACACACACAAAATCATTCTAGTTCAGACTGATGGTGCTACTGTTATGTATGTGTGGCCCCTTTTCCTGGCAACCATTCTAGGCTTGCCTGCAGTTCCCTGGTCCCTCTGGGGCTTAGCCTATTGGCACAAAAATAGAAGTCTTGGGTGCTTCCCTTTTCTCTGTGTCTGCAAATCAGCATCATGACTCAGCAGCCACGCCAGAGCTTCTCAGTAAGGCCCACGGCCAGGCGGCTCTCCCAGCTCCTCCCCAGAGCTGCTGGATGGTAATGGAACCACAGTGTCTCCTGGTGGCCAGTGGGGCAGGAACCAGAAAGGGAAATGAGCCATTTTTTGTCAAGACCCAAATTGCCCTAGACTGTGTTATACGGGTACAGGTGCAAAGGGGAGCTGCAGATGTTGGTGTTTTAGGGGCTCACAAATGATAACCCCTGTTGCTAAGACTGAAAACATTTGAGAGAGAGAGAGAGAAAGAGAGAGAGAGAGAGAGAGAGAGAAAGATTGGAGTCAGAGAAGCTGGAATCTAAATGGCAGCTTTGGTGCTGGTAAAGGTGGGGCTTCACGGGGCAGCTCCGGGGCTGGCTAACATTCCTCTGAACAGAATGGCCAACCCCTCTGACTTCCCTACTGACGAGACTCTGCCTACTGATTTTACTACAGTTTCAAGACAGGAGAACAGAAAGTGTCTTCCCCACAGGAAGACAAACACAAAGACGCAAACTCCAGGGTGTGATCAGAGCCTGTTTGGTTCCTTCCTTTCCAAAAGTCACCATCAGCTCACTCTGGTCTCCTGTCACAGAGAAGAGTCAGGGGAGGGGAGGTGGCTGGGGACACCGCTCTGGAGACTCGCCCTCATGAGACAGAGCGGTGAATAGTGCTGTATGCAAACCTTTCACATGTGAGCAGCAGGAGGTAAGCATCTGTGAGGACAGTTCTGCTTGCTCCAGGAGGCACCGCCTCCAAAATCCTTACTGCTCCTTCGGACACCCCCAGAACCACAGCTGTGCAATTAAGCAGGGTCTCAGAAGATATGAAATGATTCAGAACAGCATAGTAGTTAACTCCAAGTCCACACGGGCTGAAAAACTGAGAAGAGCTATCTTCCCTTCCCTCCCCAATCTGTCCCGCCGTATTTCCCACGATGACGAAATTGAGGACCAGTGCCACGATGAAATGATGTCATAATGAACTACCAATAATCAAATGCCAATACCCAGAGATGCCCTGAATCTAAATGTGTATGACTCTCTTTATACAATTTTTAGTAAGGGCCCCGGAAAGTCCAATCCCATTTTTTTTTTTCATCAACTGATTCTCTCTGCTTATGAGCAGAGAGAATGCTGCAGGTCTTGAATCATATTTGTTCCTACTATAGCTTTTTAGTTCTACAAGAATGATGCAAATGTAATCATTTTATTTCCCTTTGCTCTTGCTTAATCCTTTAAGAAAAATTAGGTTGAATTTCCAAAAGTTGAAATTCATCCTGTTCCTTCTCAAACACAGGGATGTTAGTAATAATCACTGGAACTAAATTTTTAAATTTTATGTTTGCATCCTGATCCAAGTCATTAATCCTTCTAATATAGTCTCGATGTTATCTCTACGATCCCCCCTAGTGAGAGACGTGACATTAATGACATCTGGGTCTTCTCAGACAAGCACTATTAAAGTAAATATTGCAGATCTTTGATTTCCTCTGCTGAGGAAATCTACAAGGTATTCTCATTGTTTTGCCTGCTTCCCCTATAATATGCCCCATTTTCCCTAAGCTGTTTCTAAGATTCACAATTTTTTTAAAGATTTATTTATTTATTTGACAGACGGAGATCACAAGCAGGCAGAGAGACAGGCAGAGAGAGAGGAGGAAGCAAGCTCCCTGCTGAGCAGAGAGCCCGATGCAGGGCTGGATCCCAGGACCCTGGGATCGTGACCTGAGCCAAAGGCAGAGACTTAACCCACTGAGCCACCAGGCACCCCCTAAGATTCATAATTTTATAAATATATTTATATATTGTATCTGTAATAGGCATGCTCTTTTGAGGCACAGGCTATAGTTGATACTCAGAATAGTTTGAATATTTTCAATGAATCTTTCTAGGAATTCCTCTGTCAAAACTGTCTAGGTTATATGTAGCCATTCTTATAGGTATGGTTCTGAAAGCCACTCTCATGTTTGAGGAGGCATTCCAATGGAATGAGTCCTCTAAGATCCTGCAAAGTTGACTCTTTTAGACTTCTTGCGACCCAGTTATCTGATCTGCCTTTGTATCAAGAAAAGGTCTCTCTTCTCTAATAACTCCTCTGAGAGCAACTGAACCCAATGCTTTTCCTCTTCCCTTTAAATCTGTCTTTCCTGGACCTCAGGATACCTTTTTCCTTTCACATGAGAACCCAAAGTCTCCTAAGATTTTAGCACTTCTCTCAAGGAAATCGCCTTCTTCCTCCAACTGAGTAAATCTGCATTTTTAATTTTGTTTGCAGTAGTTTATAAATGGTTAAAAAAAATCTGGTGCCAAATTTCTTGTGTTTGAATCCCATTTTCATCATTTCTTAGCTATATGACTTTTGGAAAATTACATACATTTCTTCTTCAATTTCCCTGTCTGTAGAATGGAGTACTAATTGAGTGTTTTTGGCTTCTAACAGGATGCTGAAGATATAGTAAAAACCATATAAGAACTTTCCACTATGAATAGTTTTCCTTTGTTCTTATCATGATGGCTAAGAGGAAGGGCAGCATGTAATGTTTCATCCATGCTCTTAGCCCATGAAACTCACTGTGACACTTTGTTCCAATCACAAGAGCTCTTTCATTTGTCCTCTAAGATTTTGTAATAATTATGTTGATTGATTTGGGGTCTTTGTGTATACGTGATCTAATATATTTTTCCCTGAGAGTCCTCCTAATTAATTTTTCTTCAAGAGAAAGGGTCTGGCCAGTTTATGCGTGGTATCATACACAATAAATTATTTCTGTCTGGGAGTTCACCAATTACTGATAGTTCACACTTTCGGACTTTAAAGAAGAGTCTTAGAAATATAAATTCTCCTATGACAAGCCACATAATGAGACTTTTTCAATAGGTATATTCTCACTGTCTGAAAGACTCAGTATTAGATTTGACCTCGTATTTTTAATCTCTTAACAGTAAATAGGAAGGTTGTCATCAACCAGGATTTCAAAAAATAACCAGACAGGAGTAGCTGCCATTTTATAGCTCTCTGTATAATGAATAGCCCATGCCTACGGTCGAGTCATCCAAAATACATATTCTGCACTTTAATTGAAGCATAGGGATAGGAAGAGGTCTATTCCTAAACACAAATAAATCTGTTGGATGTTGTAGATACATAATTCAAATAATCTACATGGAAGATTAAAAAGACATGTCCTTTCTACACATGAAGCCAAGTAGATCTCTGCATTACACTTTTCAGAAAGGACTATTGTTGAATTTGTAATTATGTGTCCATGAATAACCAAGGATAGGTGGTGAATTAGTCTCAGTAAAATCCAATGACCACACTTGGGTATGACTCAGAAATACTCAACAGTTCATAAGATTTGATACGTAAGCAGGAACCACAGAAACCATGGTCTGTTCAACTCCTAATGAGATATAGCTCTGATCACTAACATTGAACACATTGCAACATTTGGACACTTACTTTTTGATTATTTAAATAGAGACAAATTATGAAAAATAAAGTTAAGCTCCTCTTTACCACCCCCTTTTGGTCTTTCCCTCTGTGATATATGAGCATAATTTGGGGGTCAGCAAATCTATCTCCTGCTTTTGCTTTTATACTTTTGTTTGCATTTGGGTTTACCCACAACCACAGTCAAAATACACGGCTATATGTGTTAAAAGC
Source organism: Mustela nivalis (assembly GCF_964662115.1). Classification (NCBI taxonomy): domain Eukaryota; kingdom Metazoa; phylum Chordata; class Mammalia; order Carnivora; family Mustelidae; genus Mustela; species Mustela nivalis. Next base: position 11,231,061 of record NC_139031.1, read on the forward strand.
TTTTATGTACTTTCCATGGATTAATTTATCTCTAAAAAAGTACCACGAGGCACTTGTAATGATTATTCCCGCCTTAAAGATGAGAAAATTGAAAAGAAGAGAGATGAAGTAATTGTGCCATGGTGACATATTTAATAAATGTATAAACTGTCTATGTGATGATTACATCACCAAGACTGATGGCAGGATTTGTGGTGGGGAGAAGTGTAGGGAAAGGAAGAATTAAGTGCAACACTGAAGGGACATATTCTGACATCATATGTGTCAAGAAGCCAGGTTTTAGATCAGGCAAGGAAAAGGGTCTAGAAACGGCAGGGAAGAGCCAGAGGGACAAAGAACACACTGAAACCAGACATGGAAGCAGGTTCTGCCTCAGTGTAAGCAGAACAGAAACTGAATCTGGTTTTTCGCCAATTCCCTCTTGAAAGTCAGGACCCCAGAGTGGCAAAAAGTGGGATAAATAATAATTTGGGGGTATGGCAGAACTCACTGAACCTGAATCCCCTTGGGCAGTCAGAATTCAGGCATCTCTGCACCAGTTGCCAGAGATGCTCCAGTAAGCACTGAGAAGGGATCAGTACCTTAAATAAGACCATAGAAGAGAGGAATTATGACCGTTCAGAATGGATTGCAGAATGGAATGGAAGTGTCTAGAACAAATCAGAAGAAAAACACAGGTTCAAGACATAGGATCAGGAAGAAGGAGGGCAAAGTAAGTGCGTGTAGGTCTGCACACATGTAGATATTCAGTGCGGAGCCCGTATTTATTGTCCTAGAGTGGGCAGCTGAAGAGGACCCATCAGCACTGAGTGTCACACAGCCCTCAGCTGTCACTGGCCTCTGCTGTCTGTCCTCAGGCAGGACAGAGGCTACCAAACCCCAAGATTCCAGAAGTGGTAGCTTGGAGCTCATGGACTAAACTGTTCGCTTTACCTGTATCTGAGATGTTCTTTCAATGTAATGAAAAGCCCCCCCCCATCAATGTTAAGTTACATTAATATTAGAAAGGGATGCCCAGAATCACAGTGAAGAGGCTTCTGTTATAATCAGGAAAATGTGTGGTGAGAAATTCTGTTAATACCTAGTGTTAGAAGAGAATGAAGAGGACAGAGGAGTCTGAGGACATCGGTTATCAGGAGCACCTACCATACAGGTGCGGGTGGCAAATGCAGAAGGCAGGAAAATCTACAGGGCAGGTCATTAAAGTCTATATGACCCGGGATAAGTTCTGAGCTCACAGCTTGAAAGGAAACCCTGAAATCCATTTCCTAAGTTTTTTCCTCTATGAGGAAATGTTCTATGTTGATACCTTATCATTTTCTGTCCTTGTCAGGCCCCCAAACCCACTCATTTCTCTTGGCGAAGGAGCAGGAAAGACCTTTACTCAGGACAACTGGGGGTTTGAGGCAGAACGGGAAGCTTGAGGGTTTCTGTACAGGGAGAGGGTGACTATGCAGTTCTGTGTCTAGACTGCTGGCACACAGGTACGTGGCTGAGTCCCCGGGTTCTGTGGGCTTGATCTTCAGGGTGGATAATGATTTGCTAGACATCGCTGCTGAGAACCGTTCCTTGGGCATCCCCGAGTCATCTATAGGAGCTTGATTGTTGAAGGAGATCAGCAGCTTCGGTCCCTGCACTGAGGTCTGACTGTACCAGAAGAGGCCTTCATGACCAGAAATAGGCTGGCATTTCAGGGTCACTTCTTGTCCCATCTTTGTCACCTTGTGCCTGGGTGTCTGGATGACTCCAGCATCTGTAAACTCTGTGGAGGGGACAGAATGTGGGGACGATAAGAAAAATATTGGAGTCACAACAGGGAAACCCAGAATGAGAAAGTTACAAATTCTGGGGACTCACCTACCCATAGGGAAAAAAGGACCCCTAAGAGACAGAGGGCCAGGATGCCCATTGCAGGGTGAAGGCAGATGTGGAACAACCCAGACCAGGGCCCTTGTGAGCATGAGCAGAGTTGTGAGATCAGGGACACTCTATCTCCAGGAGATGTGTCTGTCAGTGACATCACTAAATAAGCCACCAACCCCAACTCAGGAGCTCTCTGGGAGGTGGCTGCATCTCTGAGAGATGAATCAGGCACAACTAAACCCAATTACAATTGCCCTGAGATTCAAATTTACACAACCAGAGTCAGCCAACTAAATTCCATTGGAACCTAAATTCCCAAGTATTTATAGATAACTTCATGTTTCCCTTCAAGCGAGCTTCTCTACAAGCTCTCATACTCCCCTTACTGGTGGCTAAATGCTCCTGGTCCTATACACATGGTCAAAAACCAACCATCGGTTAGTTAGGAGCTCTGAGCTCTCCAGGGAAAACAAGTATACCAACAGCACTGTTAGGGCTCCAGGGGCTGAACTGATGCCCTGAGAACTGATTGAATTTGAAAACCCTTACATGCAGTGAAAAACCTCTCAAAGTTTACTTATCTCTGCGCTTTATTAAATTCTCAAAGCCCATATGACAGAATCTCCTACACTTCTCTATCCTCAACATGAAGTAAGTGGGGGATTTTCTCATTCTTGAAGATTTGCAAATAAAATTATCTAGAGTTGATTTAAATATTATCCTTACTCCTAGAAAAGTTCATTGTTTTTAAATCAATAACACTGAGTCTTTCCCTCTAAAAGGGGTCTGATGCCAGAAAAGCACTTCCACTCATGGTAGAGGTTACGGAGAGCAGAGAGAAACCTATTTTTTGGGTTGGTCAGTTAAGTTAGTCATATTTTGTGGTTAGCACAGAGACACTGCTGAGTCCTCTGAACCTGAGGACCACATGTTAATTTCATTATTTTTTTAATTTTTAAAAAAGATTTCATTTATTTATTTGAGAGAGAGAGCACGAGAGAGAGAGAGAGAGAGCAAGCAAGCATGAGCAGGGAGGGGCAGGAGGAGTGGGAGAAACAGACTGCCTGCTGAGCAGGGAGCCAGACTTGGGTCTCGATTCCAGGACCCTGGGATCATGACCTGAGCTGAAGGCAGATACTTAACTGAGCCACCCAGGTACCCCGACACATACTAGTTTAATTTTATTTTTTAAGATTTATTTATTTATTTATTTGACACACAGAGAGAGATAGTGAGAGATAGAGAGAGCCGCAGGAGGCAGAGGGAGAGAGAGAAGCAGACTCCCCACAGAACAAGGATCCCGATGTGGGGTTTGATCCCAGGACCCCAGGATCATGACCTGAGTCAAAGGTAGCCACTTAACCGACTGAGCCACCCAGGCGCCCCCACATGCTAATTTTAAAGAGCAGATATTTTTCAGACTGGATTATGTTACCTGAGGTACCTGCTTCCCTTGTGGGGTCTATTGGTTTCTAGTGGGTCCAGAGTATAAATCTCTGGTCATTATTCTATTTCCAAAAAGGTCTTGTTTGTTCCTTCCTTGTTACTATGTACTTAGGTGTGGTAGACAGAATGATGGCCCCCCAAGATGTCCATGTCTCATCCCTGGAATTGTGGGTGTGTTACATTACATAACAAGGAGGAATGAAAGTTCCAAATGGAATTAAGGCTGCTGATCAGTGGAGCTTAATATAGAGAATGCATACTGGAATTTTCATGTGGGACAGTATAATCAAAAGGGTCCCAATATGTGGAAGAAGGAGGAAGACGAGTCAGAGTCAGAGTGATACAGCCTAAGAATGGACTTGACCAGTCATCATGGGCTTGGAAGACACTAGGGACACAGAGACCCTCGAGCCTCTAGAACCCTGCTAACACGTTGGTTTTAACCCAGATAGATCCGTTTTGGACTTCTGACTTTCAAAACTGTAGGACCTGAATTCTTCTAAGCCACGGTGCGTGTGGTAATTTGTTAGAGCAGCAATAGGCATTTAATAAATTACAGTATCCATGGGACTCGGGCAGAAGAGGCAGTAGCTGGATACAAGCTAAGGTTGTGGGAGAGAGACACAGTCACATAGAAAGAACTTGAAATCAGGACAAAGGAAGTCCAAGCAAAACCTTCTCTCTCTCTCTCTCTTTAAAGATTGCATTTATTTATTTATTTGAAAGAGAGAGAGTGAGCAAGAGAGAACAGAAGTGGGGAGGGGTAGAGGCAGAGGGAGAAGCAGACCCTCTGCTAAGCAGGGAGCCCAATGTGGGCTCGATCCCAGGACCCTGGGATCATGACCTGAGCCAACGGCAGACGCTTAACGGACTGAGCCATCCAGGTGCCCCCAAAGCTTATCTCTTATCCACAGACATCATTGCTTCTGGGAGCACATGGGAGTCTGGAGCAAATGGCGAAGCAAAAGTACGTTGTGGCATCTTCCTGGTGAGAACAGAAGACTTTGGGGAGAAATTCTGTTGTTCTGGTTCACCCGTGTCCCTGCTTGGAAAGTAGATTTATGGGTGCTGTCCCTGTGATTGCCAGCTCCCTGGGGCCAGAGGCACTCTGATGTGGTCCAAGGTAACATCTGCAGGTCTCCTTGCTTTACCCTCTGTGGAAGCACAGGGCAGGTGGGCTGGCTGGGACTGGTTTGGGTCAGGCTGGATAAGATTTCTCTGACACTCAGCTTTCCCGCGCTCAGAACGTGCAAGCCTCACCAGCCCCAGCTCTGTGAGCTCCCACACCTTCAGCAAACCACCACGAACATACCTGCCATTCAGAATCTGGTTCAGAGCAAAAACGTCTCCACAAAATAGAGGAAGAAGTCTTGGTCTTTAATTCCTTCATTCTCAGTCATCATTCAAGGCAGCTACAGCTCCCTGAATCTAAACCCAGCCCCAGGGTTTAACCCTTAAACCCTCTCCTTCCAAGTTGCTTGTTCAGTCCCTCTGGACTCTAGATGACAGCGAGGCCACAGTGCCTCTTTGTGGCCAATGGGAAGAAACAGCACTAATGTGCTCTCGTCCAGACAGAAGGGGAGCGGTGCTTAGTTTCATTGAGTACAAAGGGTATGGGTGTGTGATTGGTTAATATTAGAGGGTCAAAAGCTAATATTATCTCGTTGTGGCCTAAGATGGAACAGAGAGTCAGACATTGGAGCTAGACAGGTAGACATGATAATGTCCTTTTTGATATTGGTAAATAATGGGGTTCAGATGGGAATCCCAATAGGTTGGCTGACACTATACTGAGTCGAAATTTAACCCATTTTCTCTCTCCTCCAAACTGCAGGCTACCTTGAATGAAAAAGAAAGTTCTCCATGAATCTTAGTGTGTATTGAGAAAACACCAAGGAATCGACCTCTTCCCTAGGTATCAGAAGGAAGGAACAAGGAGACTAGAGAAAGATGAAGAAACTAAATGAGATCACTTATTTCCCTTCCCAGAGAGAAAAGCTGATAAGGAATTGAAAGATTAGAACAGGAATATTACTGGGCCACCTGGGTGGTTCAGTTTGTTAAGTGTCTGCCTTCAGCCCAGGTCATGATCCCTGGGTCCTGCGATCAAGCCCTGCTTCTCCCTCTCCTTCTGTCCAGCCCCTCTGCTTGTTCTCTCTCTCTCTCTCTCACACACACAAATAAATAAATAAAACCTTAAGAAAAAAAATAACAGCAGTATGACTTTAGGGAAGTTTCCTAAAATAAGAAATGTGGAATAAAATGATGTCTCAGGAGACTGGGTTTAAGAGGAGAAGATGGACTCACTTGTTTGTTATTCTCCCAATTCCAAGCACTACTCCTTGGGTGTACTCATGAAAAACCAGCTCAAATGTGCCATGACAGTGCAGCAATTAAATGAATTCTAAGTCCATTCTGTGCTCCCTGCTCAAGCCGAAATATTCACTTCTTAATCTATTTCCCATCCTGCCACATGGTCCAATGACATGCCAGAGGTTATGGGATAAAAGTAAAAAAAGAACACAAAAGTACTCCAATAATACTCCAATAATAAATACTGCAGTAATAAAATGACAAAAACCAAATATCTCAATTTGATTATAAATATCCTTTACATTTAAAAAAATTTTTCCAGTTGAAATTAAAGTTTAAGCATAACATCTCTATGCCATTTAAGTTAAATACAAAGAAATTATAGACTAAGAATCTACCATTAATGAATTTTGATTTAAAATTCCAAATAAAATTCCTTGACCTCAGTCCCTGGAATTAAAAATAAGAGCACTCAATTCAATCCTCCTGTTTTTCCCCAAATAGTTGGGTAAAAATAACAACATCAAAAATCTCAATTAGGGACGCCTGGGTGGCTCAGTTGGTTAAGCAGCTGCCTTTGGCTCAGGTCATGATCCCGGCGTCCTGGGATCGAGTCCCACATCGGGCTCCTTGCTCCACAGGGAGCCTGCTTCTCCCTCTGACTCTGCCTTCCACTCTGTCTGCCTATGCTTGCTCTCGCTCGCTCTCTCTCTGACAAATAAATAAATAATCTTAAAAAAAAAATCTCAATTAATGCTCCCAAAACATAGTGGGAGACACAAGGTTGGACTCTTGGAGGAAGTGAGTGACTGGAGAGGACATCTTTGCCTTTAGGGGCATTTGCCTACCCTAACTCAGAGCTCATGAGGCTGACTCACCACCAGGGGGACAAAACTGAAGTCCAGAATGTACCAAATGTACATGAATTAGGAGATTCAAAGTAAAGATGAGCTAGAGATAAATCTGCTCCAGGCCACCTCAAGCCTTGAATTCTGATTCAGGTAGCCCAAGCTTGTTTATACCCCCATATATTTGGCAGAAGCAAAATGAAATTCTCTCTGGAGGAAAATCCATCCATCCTAGCAAAAATTTATTCCTACAAATCTAGTGTCTGGCACAAAGCTAAAGATAATCAGTTTCATAAGGAAAAATACAAACACCATGAAAATATGAACATCATGACTGAGAAGGAGCAGAAAAAGAAAATGGACAAAAATAGCCCCACTAAGATGTCAGATATGAAAATGTTCAGACAGACTCGGAAACAACTGTATTTCCTCTCTATGAAGAGATAAAAGACAATCTTGGAAAATGTTATTAGGCTAAGAGTAATATAAAATATAGTAAATGAACCAAGAAAAAGAGACCAAAAAAAACCCAGAGTCTCGAATATAGAGAACAAACTGGTGGGAGGTGGGTGGGGGAGGGGCAAACAGGTGACAGGGATGAGGAGTACATGTATCATGATGGGCACTGAGTAATGTGTAAAACTGTTGAATCACTGCATTGTACACCGGAAACTAATATAACAAAGTATGTTCGTTTACTGGAGATATATATATATATATATCAGCAGATTGAAAAAAGAACCAAGTAAAAATTCTGGCACAGAGATGGTGGGTAGTTGCATTCATCAATGACTAAGGTTGTCAGACAAACTGGATGAAGATACGGGCAGAGCGGTTGAGAAGCTATGCACCAGATAAATAGACATGGACATAAATTACGACTTGCCTCTTGGTTGGATAAAGAAAGAAGTAAAGCCAAAGAGGCTGAGGGGCAGTGACAGTGTTTTCTGGAAAATCTTGGTAGGCTGCTTTCTAAACGGTTCTAACCAATGGTTCAGAATAGTGGCTAGTATTATCTTAGAGAATCTGATAGAATGTATAGTGAAAGATACAGATCTCAACACAAAGGGTGTTAATTGGAGAGTTAATCGGAGGTCATAAGTGGATCGGGGGCAACTGGTTGTTCTGGAAGTACTTACTGAGGAATATTTAATGCCAAGGGGAGCTATTTTGATGTGCTAAGGCAGCCTGCTGGAGATACCCTCAAAGACTCTGAACTCGGGCTTAAGCCTGGGGTGCAGGGCTGAACTGTGTGCCTTACTCTGAAGAGTTAGATCGCTCTGGAGGAAGAATTCATTTTGAGCTAAGATTTGGGACAGGATGGCAGGTTATCCATGGTGTGTATTCTTTTGAAGTTGGAAAGGGGCTGAATAAAACAGCTGAAATTATCATCACCATCATCACAGGAGAACAGAAAAAATGTTCCCCAAGCACATATGGTGTTGAGACTTTGACGCAGAAAACTTCCTACAAGCAGAGGAGAAGCTGGAGAGCAGTTGAATCATTTAGACGGAGTTAAGAACCACAGAGGGAGAGCCTGCTGTTAGCTACTCTTGAAGAACCACTGTCTGTATTATTAAAGTTTTTTGTACATGTTTTGTGATTGCATATTTTATAGGGGAACAGCCATTGCTGGCCCCTGGGACCTGAGTGTGTGACTCGTCACTGCCGGTGTGGGATCCTTGAATTATCACCAAAAAGTGCTTCTAAACCCTGAGTCATTATTATTTTCAAATAACATTTTTGGTCCTCATGTTTCCAGATATAACCCCTGGCTCCCCTTTATATGAATCATAGCTTATCTCTGCAAACCCACTTCTAGCCTTCGCATAATGAGGGACAAGGTAAAGCCTCCATTTAGAGGTTCTGTGAGCTGAATAGAAAGAATCATCATGTTTTGTGTGCAGAAAGGAGATGCCTCTGTGATATTGTGGGTAGGCTAGTTGCTGGCACAGAAATACAAAACCGAATCCCCAACTCAGCAGGCTAGACCTTGAGAGTAGCGTCTGCTCCTTTGGGCCTCTCTGCAGAAGATCGGTTCTGAGCCAGCTGTGAATATCTAATGTGGCCTCGTTCTCAAACGGAATCAGAAGCTCCAGGCCCTGTCCGAGATCTGTCCATGCTAGTGAAGGATTCTGTGGATAGAAATAGGATCACACCACAAAGCCACGGCCTGTTTTTTTCTGTGATGTTATGTACAGGAAACTGAGTGACTCCACCTTCTACAAGGTCTGTGAGGAGACAGAATTTGAAAATGGAAAAAAAAAAAAAAGTTGAAGAATGGAATAATCACTGGAAAGATAAAGTGCAGAGAGATCTTAGTGTTCTAAGGAGTCAACCATCCTCTCAGAAGACAGAGAGCAACTCAGTGCAGGAGGCCTGTGCCCAGGGAAGGTCAGGACAGGAATGGGAGGTTTACCAGGTCAGGGTCCTTGTGAACATGAGCAGAGGAGGATGGCGTCCCTTTGTCCCCAGGAAGCAGCTCCTGTTGTGACAAGACTGTTTCCACAAATGGCCACAGACTTAGAAACCAAGTGTTCTAAACTATACCCCATCTAGAAGGTTATTTGTCACATCTGTAGACTGTGTACACGTCCATCCGAGTGTCTTCACACTCTGTTCCAGGGGGCGAGCAACGGGATTGACCAATCTCTACATTTCCCACCACCTTCCAATTCTGCCGGATGTTTCCACTGGGATGTATCAAACACAACTCGCCTGTGAACTATAACATCATAACCTCTTTGTATTTTCTGGAATCATTCTTCTCTCTGGATAGTTTTCTTGCACCAGGCTCTTCATCCTTTCTGTCACATGAGCTTAGACAGGACAAAGGCTAGGGAAATTGCTCCAGCGTTATCCTGGAAGCACATGGAACCAAGTGACTCACTCAAAGGTAAAGGGATAAAGGTACCCTGAGTGCAAATGAAGGTGGAAGCTTTTATCCCATCTAAAGGTCAAAGCCCAGTGTCCTCCTCGCTGGCCCCAATCTCCACATTGCTTTATGTACCAAGGTCTTCCTCATGGCACTCCCTGTACATCTCTTTCATCAATGCAGTATCTTGAATTTTATCCGGGGAAGCTGGAAAACTCTCTAATTCCTGAAAATACCAGAGTGGATACAATAACAATAAATATAAAATAGAATAGAACTTCTGGAATCTTAAAAAAAAAACAACCTTCCAGCTTAACTTACAACTGAATTCCTCTCCTCCTCCTCCTCCTTCCTCACCTCCTCCTCCCCATTCTTCCCCCTCCTCCTCCTCCTCATTGTTCTCCTCCTCCTTCTTCTTTTCTTCTTCTTCCTTCTCCTTCTCCCTCTCCCTCTCTTCTTTCTTCTTCTTTTAAATGGAGCCACATTCGTTACAAATACACTTCTTTCCCTGGTCTTCCCTGGTGAGCTAGGAAGGGCTTGAGGATTGCAGGATGTCCTGCTACTTGGTATGAAGGAGCAAAATGAGAAAACCTGTGACCAGAGAGGTGGGAACAGTATACCCACGTGCTCAGATATATTCAGGCTGAGTCTCAAAAACCTAGGGCTTACCTGTCAGGGTTATCAAGTGAAGACCCAGAGATGGAGAATTACCAGAAGCACCTGTTTCCCTCATAAATTTTTCTCTCATTGAGTAAAAAAGCTGTTGGTCTGAGCCCAACTGATGTTGGCACCAGTTAATAACTCCAACATGGAAAGTTTCTTCATACCAAGATGTCACTACTTATTCTGACCCGTGACCAGGGGTTAAAGCTGCTGAGTGACAAGAGCATTCATGTGGTTGGAGACTGGGGAGGTGCTGAAGGGCCTATCAGGATATAGACAGTGTGCCTGAAATGGAGGCTTGCCACTTCCAGGAAAGACCTCACCTGCCTCCTGGGCAGCCCAGCTGATGAAATCTATGACCATGACAAAAGCCATATCAGGGTCCAAGTGAGGCATTTTGCTGCTCAAAGAGGGGGGGCTGGAGCTCTGGAAAATCTGACCTTTGTCAAAGATACTTGCAGTGTAACTGCCAGCAACTTAAGACAAGCCTAGACAAGGTCTGGAATTATCTACTCTCTTGTCCTACGTTCCCCTTATATCAACCTATACAGTGTCTGAGACACACAACTAGATTGGGGTGGATTTGGGGTGTAGGAGCATATCTAAAGCTTCTTTGATGCTCTCCCAAGGCAGCTATTCTCCATTTGCATGGGTTTCTGAGTATTCTGGCTGGCTCCTGACCCTGGTAGTGATTTATTACTCCAGTGATTTATTACTGTTCAGGTTTCATTGCTGAGCAGAAGACACCTGTACCGATGAAGGAAGTAAGGTGTCTATTTAAACACCTCATACGCCACTGGCTACTCCCATCTGCAAACCAACTAGCTTTTGGATGAAGCTATATTTTTCTTTCCTTAATTTCTCAGGCAGCACTAAGCCCCACTTCAAAAGCATCTGCTTCTCCCCTCAACACTTGTGCATTCCGATGGCCAATGTTCAGCGTCACTGGGCTGAAGCCCTTCATCCATGGCTCGGGGAGCCTCATGTAACTTCTACACCATCTCATTAGAATCATCAGTGAATTGAGGGGCACCTGGGTGGCTCAGTGGGTTAAAGCTCAGGTCATGATCCCAGAGTCCTGGGATCGAGCCCCACATCAGGCTGTCTGCTCCACAGGGAACCTGCTTCCTCTTCTCTCTCTCTCTCTGCCTGTCTCTCTGCCTACTTGTGATCTCTCTCTGTCAAATAAATAAATAAAATCTTTAAAAAAAAGAATTTAGAATAATCAGTGAATTGAGGATTAAAAAAAACAGGCTAGTATTGGACAGAGCTCATAAGCACAGTGCTCATGAAGGACAGTGTTTAGGGTGGGGCAGTGCTTGTGACGGACAGTGTTCATGAGGGACACTGCTAGTGAGGGACAGTGTTCATGAGGGACAGAGCTTGTAAGGGACAGAGCTTGTAAGGGACAGAGTTTGTGAGGGACAGAGTTTGTGAGGAACAGAGTTTGTGAGGGACAGTGCTCATGAGGGTAGATCTTCCCAGCTTCATCTGATGCTCTTGTCTTCTCCTCATGAGGCAGATGTATGCTGCTCAACCAAAACTTGGGGACACACTTGTTTTCCTCTGTTTACAGTCAAATCAATTTGCCACTTTGTGAGTTTTTTACTAACCTTCAGGATGTTCCAACTCTCTTGACACAGAGAAAATTTTCCTATACATTTGCTGAAAGGTCTCTTGGCATTCACTGCTAGTTAAATTTTGTGCTCATCTCAGAAATACAGAGCTGTTTTGTCTTCAAACTCTGAACTGTCTTGTCTTTTGAAACATCTTTTCAATCTTAGCCTGTGTCCTGTGGGGAAAATATACTATAGGGCTGCAAGAGATCTTCTCTTCTTCATATACCTCATGGTAACTATAGAATATCTCAGAGATTAAAATGAATACAGTAAATACCACCATCACACTGAAATAATGTCAACATTATGGGATCTTAAGCTTTTTCCTTCCACTTTTCACTTATGGGAAAGCTGAAAGAATAGTAAATGGGACAGAATAACAAATTGTACATCTGTCCCCCAATTGCTGACATTTTGTAACATTTGCTTTATCTCTTTGTATACATTTTACCTTTAACTTCAGAAACATTTTATCCTTGATAATTCAGTTGATCTCTCCTTAAAAAGAGGACATTCTCCTACATAATCACAAATGTCAGCATTCCAATCAAAACAATATTATTATCTAATATATATTTCAGATTCAGCTTCCTCCAGCTGTCCTAAAAGTGTCCTTTATAGATTTCGACTTTTTCTCTGGGACAAAATCAAAGCTCGTGGTTGATCAACTTGGTTGTCAGGTCTCTTTGGTTGTCAGTCACTTTTAAAATAGGCATCTCTGTCATCAACTTATCTATAATGGTTCTCATGACTTTGATTTTTTGAAGAGGTCAGGCCAGGTGACTGGTTAAATGGCGCATAATCATAATTCTTGCATTATTATAAGTTAAATATCTTATAGAGGATGTGTAGATGATGCTCCTCGTATTTTCTCTGCCCCGGATCTGGAAGAAGCAATTTCTGCCCTGTTCCTTCTATAGAGGAATAAATAACCTTTAGAAATCAAATACTCTGCAATGGATTTGCTCGTTGGTACTGGAAGCACACCTTATAAGGAAAATAAAACTAGTTGGCTTTTGAATTGCTTCCTAGACCCTTCCATGGATAGAATTAGGAACTATATCATCTTTAAAATCATAAGATCATATTGATACCTTCAATACAAATCAGAACAGATTCCTTTCTCATCTTTTCTTTTTAAAAATTATTATTATACCTCTCTTCTCTTAGTAGGACTCCTTGTACCCCATAGTATCAATGAATTACTCATTTGTGTCTTCTATAGTACATTACAAATGTTTCAGAAGTACAACATGCACTGAAGACATTACCAGCCACAAATCTCCCAAGCAAACTTCATCCTCAATCTCACTGAGCCTTATCACAGTAACAGGATTAAATATAAAGACAGAGAGAAACTCTGAAAGACAACCAGACAAAAAAGACCATATTCTTCCAAAGAAGATTTATAAATGGCCAATAAGCACCTGAGAAGATACTTACCACCACTAGTCATTAGGGAAATGCAAATCAAAATGACAGTGAGATTCTACTTCCTGGTTAACTAGGATGACTGTAGAGGGAGGAGGAGGAGGGGGGAGGAGGGGAACGGAGAAAAAGAGGAGAAAAGCAAGTGTTGGTGAGGATGTAGGGAAATTGGAACCCTTCTACATTGCAGATGAGGATGTAAAACAGTGCAGCTCCTGAGAAAAACAGCTTGACAGTTCCTCAAAAAGTTAAACATAGAACTACCATATGACCCAGCAATTCCTCCTCTAGGTATATGCCCCAAAGAAGAGAAAACAGGAACTCAAACAGATACTTGTAGGCCAATGTTCATTGCAGAATTATTCATAAGAGCCAAAAGGTGGAAATACTCCAAATGTCCATTGACTGATGAATGGATATACAAATGCAATCTGCCTATACGATGGAATATTATTTGGCCATAACAAGGAATGAAGTTCTGATGCAGGCTACAACATGAATGGACTTTGTTTTTTTTTTTTTTTAATCAGAGAGAGAGAGGGGGAGAGAGCGAGCACAGGCAGACAGAATGGCAGGCAGAGGCAGAGGGAGAAGCAGGCTCCCCGCTGTGCAAGGAGCCCGATGTGGGACTCGATCCCAGGACGCTGGGATCATGACCTGAGCCAAAGGCAGCTGCTTAACCAACTGAGCCACCCAGGTGTCCCAACATGAACGGACTTTGAAAGTCTTATGTTCAGTGAAAAAAAAAAAAAAAAAAAAAGAGCCAGACACAAAAGGAAGAATATGGTGTTTCTACGTGGCAAATTCGTACAGACAAAAACTAGATTAGACCTTACTAAAACCTTATGATAGGAGAGGTGAAAATGTTTCAGCCTAGTAATTTTGAAGTCATAACTTATTTTGGTATACAATACTTCGATTCTAAGTAAGGCTGAGAATCTATCCACATAACTAGTGGTAATTCGTGTTTACTCTCACATGAATTACCTAGATTAAGTATTGCTATTTTTATTGGGTGTTCTTTCTTATTAAGTAATAAGAATTCTTTATTCCTTCTGGATACCATTAGACAATGTCCGCTATGCTACAGAATACCAAACAGATCCTAAAATCTCAGGAGTTTAACTCTATAGAGGTCTATTCTCAGGACCCCAGAGCATAATGTGGCATGAACAGTTTTCTTCAGTGGTTGTCCACCAAATTACCATCCAGTGAGTCAGGCTGATCCCATATTCTAATTTAGCAATTTATAGCTTGTGCATGCCCGGTTTATCACAGCACAGGAAAGAGAGTTAAAAGGTATATGCACAGAAAGCAGTTAACACAGCCTGAGAATGTTGTGCTCAGAAAGACTGCTTGCAAGATGGGCCACTGGCTACCATCTGGGGACTTGGCTGGTAAAGTTATCTGTGCCGATACCAACTTCTCCCAACTAAGCAGGATGGTTCACTTTGCCTAGACTGTTCATGCAAACGCATAGTTTATGCTGAACACCAGATTCCCTTCTGGGAGACTACATTTTTAGTATGTGGTGGGCAGTGGGTGCCCATATGAAAAGCCCCCAATAAAAACTTGGCCATTAAGTCGCTAAGAGGCTCCTGTGACAGAAACACCATACTCATGTTGCTGCCATTTGGTCGCTGGGGGAATGTGAGCTGTGTGTGACCCCTCCAAGGAGGAGGAGCGCATAAGGTCATCTGCCTGTGGATTCCTTCAGACTCCACCTGTGCCTTTTCCCCTTGTGATCCGCCACTGAAGAATTACTGGGTCACTGACACCTCTTGGCTCTGACTACATTTAGATGTGTCTCCCAGGAATCCTTTCAGTGAATCTCCAAATGTGGGTGTATACTTGGGGACCCCCAACATGGTGCCATAGGATATTCTAAAAGGCAAGGCTTGGAATTGACTTGGATTGTTTTTACACACTTCCCATTGTGCAGAACTTGGGTCATAGGTCCGCAAGGAAGGCTGGGAACCACGGAGCAGCCATGGGGATTTGTTGAGCAGGAATGGTGTGTTTCACACCAAATCTTCATCACGGCTTTGCACCCCTCATGTCTTTTCCCAGTCTGTGGCTTACCTTTTCACTTTTATGATGTGTTTTGTTATAGAAGAGTTTCATACAACCGAAATTATAGTTTTCTTTGTGGTTTGTGTTCTTCTAGGTCTCCACTTAAAAAAAAAAAAAAAAAGAATCCTTCCTCAAATAAACGTCTAAGAATAGTTCTCTTAATTTCTTCTAGTAAAATTTAAGTTTTACTTTTCACAATTAAAAGTAGTCCTGAAATAGATTTTCATATGAGGGATGAAGTAGAGTTCCAGAAGTAAGAGGGAGGGGCATATGTTTAGTGAAGAAATAGCCTGTAAAAAAAAAGATTCCAAAGGAGGAAAAGAACATGGGTTATACAAGGCAATAACTGAATGTGTGTGACTGTGGCTGGGACAGGGAGAGCTGGGCAGGCTGTGCAGGGTGATGGTGGAGAGACAGGGGGGTGGACAGGCGCAAACATTACAGGACCTTGAAGTATTATTGCCTCATAGAAGAAAGGCAGCCGGAAGTAGAGACCATGCAAGTGAAGGTCTATGACTTGCAAGGTGAAGGGTAGAAGAGGCCATGGAAAGGATTAAAGGAGTCACCGAAACCCAGATGCAGTAGAAGAATGTGGGGGCTTTGAGATTACCAAGGGGCTCTTCATGTTTCTCAACTAAAGATGCATTTTCCTTTCTGTGAGTGGAAAGAGAGACCAGCAGAAGAGAGAACTGGCAGGCTAAGGATGTTGGGGTGATGTCCAGTCAGGGTTGGGACTGGCATAGAGACGGACTTCAACCCCAAGTGTTGTATTGCCAACTGTCCTAAGGCTCTCATGCTGGCAAGAGCAGTGACTCCTCTGGAGGCAGGGCCTTCTTGGGGCTCAGTTCAGGGTGATCAGTCCAACTACATTTGTGTGCAAAGAGGAGGCAGCTGTGCAGCGCTGTGGGTAACTGTTGGCACAGAAGTACACGGATGTCTGGGAGGAGGTAACAGAAGGCAGTATGAGGTGGAAGTCCTTTGTATTTGGTCTGGAGATATTGTACCCATCGGAGACTTCTCCTCTCTGAGTGCTGCCAGTTTCGATGGAATAATAGATCAGCCTCAGTCCATGTCCCAGGTCTTGTCGATACCAGTACATATAGTCATAGTTCTCTGTCTGGTGACATCTCAGAGTCACCTTCTTTCCTGTCCTCGCGATCTCGTTTCTTGGACTCTGGGTGATCCCAGCATCCATGTGTCCTGTAACAGAGAGTGACAGAGACTAATGTTGTCATCTTGGGAGGAAGGTTTGTGTTGTGGTCTTGGGAATTCCGGGGAAGGAAGCCCGCCTGCACTTACCTACCCACAGGAGACAAAGAGCCACACAGAAGAGCCTGGTGACCATGTCCGGGGAAGGGCAGAATCTTATGTCTTCTAGTTTTGTTTTGGGGAAATAGAACTTGGGCACCCAGTCACTCAGTGACATCACTCTCCTTGACGAATGCTTGAGCTGCAGAGCTAACCTGCCACACCCCTGCCCCACAGGAGCAAATCATTAATATACACAAAGTTGAGTGTCTCAGAAGGGGGAGAACTTGTTAGTTTGCTTTCTGAAGAACACTTATAGGTAAATATACTTCTCTTCTACTTTGTATCAAGAAAACCTGTTCCTCTATGAATTATGATAAAATTCTTTATTTGCATACTGTTACAATTTTTTCATAGTATTTCTGTAGACTAAGAAATATTATGATGGTCCTGGTTCTTTGGTGACTTTTCTGTTCAAAATTTGCCTCCAAATACTTTTTAGTTTTTCTCTTTGCCTTAACTCTGGATAATTGGATGTTCAGTCCATAGTGATTTTCTTGTTTAAAATAACCATGTCCAGAAAGTTTTCAAAGTCTCAAGGTCAAGGTCATTGGAATTTGAAGAATTATTTTATGTTGCCTCACAATGCCCTGAGTGACGGGAGCCCTGCCATCTGCACTCAGGTCTTCATGCTCCCATGAGTCAGATCGTTCCCTTTGCTTCAGACGAGGCTACAGACACCAGGCCACATTTGTTCTATGACTCCGGTTTCCACGAGAAAAGAGGAAGCTCATTAGCGACATAGATGAGAAATTCATCCACAGGTTCACATGTCTGAGGACCCCAGGGCCACAAGGAGTTGTTTTGTCTCCATTCGGAAGGTCTTGCACCCACCAGATGGGTGAATATTGATTGAACCATACATTTGCTCTGGTGTCAAACTTACAGCTCATCAATATCGGTACACATTGTTATTTCCTATATAGGTCATATCTCAGTGTGAGGCTTCTCTGTTTCGGTGGCTGCATTCTTGACATACTCTTCATGGGTAATTCCTACAATCACACAACAGTGAGAAAGGACACGGAATCAGAAATCAGACACAAGGAGTGCCGCACAAAAAGGCTTGTGTGAACCCAGGGGCCTAGGCAAACCCAGGAAGGACTCTCCCCTTATGCCCAGGACTCACTCAGTTCCAAGAGACTAAGAATCACATAGCAAAGAAGTCTACTTCCCATGGCTGGGTTGATGCAAAAACAGAGGGGAGCTTTTCAGCAAGGACTCATATTCTTTGGGGTAGGGTATATGGGATCTCAAAGGTCTGAGGATTGTTCTCATAATGAAGTATGATCTACCCAAAGGACCAGTATCCTCAAGGATAATTTTTTATGCTTAATTTTTTTTTTTAGAGATAAACATTTACCAGGAATATTTCTCTATAAATTTATTTTTAAATTAATTATCGAGTCACAAATTTGTCACAAAATTTGCTAGAAATATAGACCTCATCTTGAAGCTTTATTTTTTGTTTTGTTTTGTTTTGCATTTTTTGCACTGATGTTTCCCAAACACCTGGAACACTTCTTACACATAGTGAACACTTCTTAAACATAGTGAACTTCATAAAGTCAATGAAGAATAACTTCAAGCCCTTCTCATTCACGTAGGACCTTTCCAAAACTTAAAGAAAAAAATTTTCTATGTCTTTTTCAAATTTATCAGGTTTAGGCTCCATAAAACCTGGATCTTCTCTGCACATGTATTCAGTAAGTGATTATTGTATTAATGAGGAAAACCCAGGCAGACTCTACTCCTGTAAACATAACCCTAATCTGTTCCGTTACAAATAGGTTTGGAACATTAAGGGAGCAGGGACCCATGTGAGCCTGCTGGGAATTCAAAATAAACCAAAATGAACTGGGAAAAGATTTATTCATATATGTTATTATAAGACTTTGGGAAGTTGGATGGAGATATAAATGAAAAAAAAAAAAAGGTGGTCTCTTCTAAAGGGAAGGGTCTTCCAATGGCCTTCTTCCATTGCTATCAGCAGGGAGGATGAAACTGGGAAGAAGAGAACCAGGATGAAGAAGCAATATTGAAGATATGTCGAGGCATCAGGAGACGGATTCTACTGGGACCTTCTGAGAAGCCCATGAAACGCCTCCTCGAATTGTCCCCCTGAATGCAGACACTGGAGGTTTCCTCTCTTGGCTCCTGTCCTGCCAGGAGCATTAGCACGCCTGCAGCTAGCCCTGTGATGTCACAGACGGCCCTGGGGCAGAAAGCCTGGGCTTCCGGCATGCATATGGGGCGCGCTGGAGGCAGACTTGCAGGAACATAGCATCCACAGCACCGGAGGGTGCAATCAGAGGCAGGACGGAAGGTCCCAGAGCTCCACCGTGAAGGACTCTTTTGAATAAAACTGTACTTTTCCTTTATCAGATCTTTTGTGTGATCACCAACCACACCAAAACCACAATGTTCTGGAAGCACCACACCTTCTTGCATATCAGACTTCATATCAAACAGAGAGTGCTGTCACAGGCCTCATTTTCTCATTCCCATAAGAGGCAACTGCTTGCAGTTAATCTCACATAATACATTATCAGATGACTGTATTTACATTTCAGATGACTTCGTGTCTGGCACACAGGTGAGTCAGGCCCAAGTAATCCGTGCCTGCCTTTGATCCCAGAATTGCCCCCAGTAAAAAAATTGTGCTAGACCAGAGATTTATTGGAGTTACAAGGGAACTAAAGATTCCTTGTGTTAGGCAATTTGCTTTATTTTTCTTGCATAAAATCTCTGCAAGACACATATTATTGACCTCAGTTTACAAGTGGAAAAACCCAGCCAAATATTTTTCCAGGTCACTAGTCCAAGGCAGGTCAGAGCACAAACAGATGAAATCTCGGAAGTCTCCTTCAGCGGGTCACCTCCCTGTGCAAACGACTGTGTCAGGGCCAGCATTTCTGGAAGGCACTTTTGGTCAGTGTTCCAATTGTGAAGATGTCTCCCTCTCCCCAAATGCATTATGGGGGTAGCAGTTAGGTTGGCGTGGCCTAGGTCTGAGCTCCAGTCTGATATCTGTGAGCTGTGCCTCCCCAGCCACTCCCTTACATTGTAACAACTGGCCCTCTCACTTGCAGTGTGGATAAGCTGTTCTAGCCCACCTGGGGCTCGAGAAAATTAATCGAAATAGTGTGCTTAAGTATATAGCGCCAGGAAAATGAGCAATACATAAGGGAATTTTCTATAAGTTCACAAAAAAGGAATAGAATTAAAACTCTGTGTGTTCGCTAATAAGCTTATACCTGCCACCTGAAAATGGTTATGCCACACATTTACTAGCTGTGGGCTCTCTGCTGTTTTCTGCAGTTACTGGCCTGGCCAGAAGTAGCAATTTCAGCTTTTCTTCTCTTTTTTTAAGATTATTTATTTATTTGACACAGAGAGAGATCACAAGTAGGCAGAGAGGCAGGCAGAGAGAGAAGGGGAAACAGACTCCCTGCCAAGCAGAGAGCCCGATGCGGGGTTCGATCCCGGGACCCTGGATCATGACCTGAGCCAAAGGCAGAGGCTTAACCCCCTGAGCCACCTAGGCACCCCAGCAATTTCAGCTTTTCCGATGGAAAGTGCTAGAAGTAAGAGAGAGCTGCAGCCTCCTCAGACCCTCCCTCCTCCAGAATGTCCAATGGTTTAGAAGCACTAGTTCCTGTATCAACTCCCATTTCCTTGAGATTCCCAGAGGGCTCCTGTTTCCTTGGCTGAATCCTCTGAGAGACTGGAAAGCCCCTGGTCCCTTAGCTCCTGTATTGGAGGATACCTGGCCCCACCCTAATGGAACCTGGTGGGACAGACACATATTCTCTGGCTTGAAGCTGGTTCTAGAAGTGGGCAGGCAATAGCTGTGGTAACCCCACCCCATGATGTGCGACCTGCCCACCACAGCTCTGCCGGTCCCGAGATGGAAGACGCAGTGGTCTGCTATATCTAATTGGTGAAACGCCGTAAAATTTTAGGGAAATGTTGATTTCAGAGACCTAGTGCCCTAGATTTGACTCCTGCCTCTGAGACTTTAAAAAGGAAAATTTTTGAAAGTCCATGAGATACCATTTCGTATCTATAATGTGGCATACTGAGAGCTTCCTCATCTGTGAAATGGGCATACTCACGTCTATCTTGCATTAAAACACATCCTGCACGCCGGCACCCTAGCACAGTGCAGGAGCTCCTGCCATTTGCCAGGAATTTCGAGAATATTCGGTGAATCTGGGCCCCCAATGTTCAGGAGTGCTCTGACTGAGCTCGGCAAGACAGAGTGTTAGGAAAAAACCTAGAAGCATCCCTGGAACTTGGCTGAGGTCCCCTTCCCTCTCCCTCTTACACCCTCAGCTGGGACAGGAAAGTTTGAGTACAGAAAGCCGGTCACACTGCAGGGCTGTGTCTAGCTGCTGGCACAGAGATAGAGGGCGGAGTCTCCTGGTTCCAGCAAGCTCAGGTTTAGCTGGGAGCTGTCGTTACTGAACTGTTGAGCTGAGAACCGTTCTGGCATGTCTCCTTTGTCTCTCGGGTCCTGTTCAAAATACTCAATGAGGAACTTGGGGCCCTGCCCCAGGGTCTGCTGGTACCATCGCACACTGCTGTGCCCAGAGACAGGTTGGCATGTCAGCACGGCCTTCCCCCCACTGCCTTGGATTAGGTGTCTGGGCGTCTGGATGACTTCGGCACCTGCCGGACCTGTAGAGGGAGGAGATAGCTGCTGATGACCTGGTCTAGGAAGGAATTTGAGATTCCAGCAGCAGTTCAAGTGACGTCCCACCTGAGCTAGGACTCACCTGCCCCCAGGAGACAGAGGGACACCCAGCAGAGCAGCTGGGTGCCCCTGGCAGAGCCAGGCAGGACAGGACGGTGCATCTTCTGACTCAGGGCTCTGGTCTTCTTCCCTTAGCTCTGTTCAGAGGGCTTGCCTGTGACGTCACCATTCTGATGTCACTGTCCTGGTCGGCTCCTGCAGCCACCCTGCACCCTGCACCCTCCGGGCAGGCTCAGCTGCAGCAGGTCCCCCTCCATCCTGGCCAGCTGCCTCCCGGGCGGCTGGGGCGGGCTGCGCTGTGCTGGGTGGCCCTCCCCCACAGCTTCTCTGTTTTCCTCTCTGCTCCTTTCTCTGCACCTGACTTGGGTTATTCAGGCTGCCCCACGGAAGCCTCATCAGACTCTGCACCAATGTAGGCTCCAAGAGAGGCCTTCACACCAAGAAAGGTGGAATTCGTAGCTCCCTGTTGTGGCAAACACACCTGAGCATCAGTTAATGTGAGAAGACTGTGATCGGCCCTTCAGGTGTCAGCACTGACTCTGATTGATCAGCAATCTCCTTGCTGCCTGGACCAAGGCAAGCCTCTTCTTAACCCTCCCTCTCCCAGACGCTGCTGTCAGTGGCCCGCTCAGTGGAGCCACAGCGCCCTCAAGTGGCCCAAGCAGGCCAGGTACAGGTTTGGGCTCCAGGATCCTGCGGGGCCCACCTCTGGGTGATTGGACGCGCAGCTATGTCTAGCTCACCCTTTGCACGTGTTCATGAAGGAAGCATGAAGCAAACATTTTTCCAAGAAAAGAATGCATATTCTAAATCTCAACAGTTAGTGTTCTAGGAAAGGGGATACCAGCCAGTCATCAGATGCCAGCTGCCCTGGGGAAGTGATAGGACTCTGGGCAAAGTGTTCTCTGTAAGCAAAGGTAATTCCTGGAAGAGGCTGACTGTGGAGTTTTAGCACCCCCAAAATGTAAACGGCTAGGGAAATAAGCCCATCACTCTCACGAAGAGGGAACTACATGTACCATATGTGTATGTATATATAATATATATTAAAACCCTATTCATATATATGTATATATAATACATAGGTAGTAATAACTTGTTCACATCTCTTGCTCTTTTTAATTGAATTTTCTATTTTATTGTTGATTCGTAGGACCTCTTTACATGATGGATACCTGCCCTCTTTCAGATCGCCATCTATCCATCTTAATATCTTTTGACGAACAGAATTTTTAATTTTTTGATCAAGAAAAATACACTTTTTCAAGATGCGAACATTCCTTGTCCCCAAGAAATCTTTGCCCACTTCAAGGGTGAGGAGGAGAATTTGCTGTTTTCTTTCAGAAGCTTTTATCGTTCAGAAGATCATCGAGAACGTTGATCCAAGTCATAATTTTTTTATGACGAGGGTCTGCAAACTTTGTCTGTAAGGGGCCAGATTGCCTGGCTTAGGTGTTGAGCACAAGGTAGTCTCTGAGTCCACCACTCCGTCTGCCATTGTAATGCAAATGATGCCAGAGGCAGTAAGAATGCGCCTGAAAATACGCCTACCAAACTTTCTGAGTTTCATATAATTATCATATGTCACAAAATGTCATTCTTTTTATTTCAACCACTAACCATGTAGAGACCATGATTAGCCATATAAAAGCAGGCAGAGGTCATATTTGAGCTGTGGGTCTTCGTTTGCTCTCTCCTGATTGACGGAGTGAGATGCAAGGATTGAAATTCATTCTTTTTCCATGTGGATATACATTTCTTCCAGCACCACTTGTTGAAAACACTATTTTCCTCTCTTTGTGCTCCTTTTAGTGTTTGATCTAGAGATTATGACATACATCTTTAATTTGTCATAGTCTAGCTGCAAAATGGTCTATTAACTATAGGTTTTTTTTTAATACATGCCCTTTATTAGGGGAAGAAAATTACTTCCAATTACTTCTTATTTGCTAAGAGTTTTTCTTGGCAACAGGTGTGTTGGATTTTTCAACTGTTTTTTTTTTTTTTGAGAATCTATAGAGATGATTGTATAATTTTCCTCTTTTTTTTTTTTTTAGTATTTGATATAGTAAATTACATGGATAGTTTTTTAAATGTTAAAGCGACTGCACATTACTGAGATAAATTCCTCTTGGTCATGCTATGTTATCATTTTTAGATGTTACATTCCATATATTAAAATTTAAAAGGATTATGAATTTGTGTTCACGGGGGATATTGGTCTGTAGTTCTCGTGCAGTACTTTTTTCTGATTTTTTAAAAAAAATATTTTATTTATTTATTTGACAGACAGAGATCATAGATAGGCAGAGAGGCAGGCAGAGAGAGCAGGGGGAAGCAGACTCTCCACTGAGCAGAGAGCCCGACGTGGGGCTTGATCCCAGGACCCTGAGATCATGACCCGAGTGAAGGCAGAGGCTTAACCCACTGAGCCACCCAGGGACCCCCTTTTGTCTGATTTTGGTGGTAGCTGTGCTGGCCTCAGAATGAGTGGGAGATGATTTCCTAGCCTTCAGTTTTCTCCCTCCCTATGACTTTAGTGGCATCCTATCAATTTTGATGTATCTTCATTTTTACGCTGTTAAAACCACCTTGTAATTTTCCTTTGGATTTATTCTTTGTCCCAAGGTCAAGAATATACTATGTATGACTTAGATGCTTTTAAATGTCTTCATTCTAATTTCAAGCCCAGAGTCTCTAGTCCATCTGGGTACACAATCACGTGCAGCTGAAAAGAACACATAGTCCGCTGCTGTTGTGTGAAATACTCTATTAACGTCAATTGGGTCACGTTGATCAATAGTGTTCTTCATGCCTATTGCAGCCTTACTGACTTGTGCGTGTATGTTAACTTGTTTAGTCCATTACCGGGAAGTACTAAAACAATGGTTTTAATTGTGGATTTGTCTAGTCTTCCTTGCATTACAACCCATTTTACTTCAGTATTTTGAAGCTCTGTTTTTAGTTTTTATTATTTTTTTTTTTTAGATTTTATTTATTTATTTGGGAGAGAGAGAGCAGGAGAGGAGAGAGTTCAGAGGGAAAAGCAGGTTCCCTGCCGAGCAGGGAGCCTCATGTGGGACTCGATTCCAGGACTCCAGGATCATGACCTGAGCCGAAGGCAGTCGCTTAACCAACTGAGCCACCCAGGTGCCCTGAAGCTCTGTTTTTAGAAACATAAATACTCATGATTATTATGTCTTCTTAAGAGATGACCCCTTTGTCATTTGGTTATGACTTTCTTTATCCCAGAAGATATCCTCTGCCCTGAAGTTTACTTTGTCCGATATTAATACTGCTCTCCAGCTTTCTCTGGGTGAGTAATTAGCACGGTACACCTTTTCCACCCTTTTACCTTTTACATTCTGAGTCTTTATACTGCATTTCTGGAAGGTAGCACATAGTTTTGTTTATTTAATATCACAATCTCTGTTTTTTAATTAGGGCATTTAGACTCTCTTTGATGTGGTTATTGATCTGGTTACATTCATGTCTACCATGCTGCTATTGGTTTTTTGTTAGTCCTGTCTCTTCTTCGTCTTTTTATTCTTGTTAAACATCTTCTTGTAGATTAATTGGGTATTTTAATAATAATTCCCTTTTATCCTTTTTGTTGGTTTATTAGCTACAACTCTGTGTTTTATTATTTTAATTATGACTCCATGGTTTGTGCCATATAGCTCTGCCTTACTGCATTCTACCTTCAAGCTTGCATAGACTATGAAAACCTTCCAATGATATGACACTCGTCCATTATCCTCTCCCTGTCTTTACGTGACTGCTGTCATACATTTTACTTTAACATATATTATAAACCCCACACTATGGTGGAATTATTTTGGCATAAACAGCAAACTGTCCTTTAAAGACATTTACATTTTTAAAAACTTGGGTCACTAAGCATTGGGTTACTTGAAGTTCCCCCGGAGCTCACCATTGCCCCTTTCTCCCTCTGTGTCATTATGAAATCATTTACTATTACACCTTTGAGATCATTCATCTTCTCTTCCTTAATGTCTAATTTGCTATTAATTTTACCCATTGTGTTTTTCATCACAGAAATATATTTTTATCTCCAGAAGTTTGATTTGGATTTCTAGTTAACTTTGAACATGTAGGATACAGTTATAGCAACTGTTTTCATACTTTTATCTGTCAATTTGTCAAATTAGGATTTGTTTCTGTCCACTGATTTTTCTCTCCATGATGGGTCGTTTTCCCTGTCTCTTTGCATGCCTATAATCTTTGATTAGATGCCAAACATTATGTATTTTACATTTTCAGGTGCTCGGTGTTTCTGTTACTTCGACTGTATTCTTTGCTTTGTTCTGTGATTTGGTTACATTACTTGGAAACAAAAAGCAGACATTGCTAGCGGGCATATTCTCCTGGAGAATTGGACTAGCTGTTTCTAAACATACATGAAAAGTACAAAGAGTCCAGCGTGGTGAAGAACTCCTAATAAAAAGGAACGAAGCTGCCGGAATTAGACTGCCAGATGTCGAGAACTACCATAAAGCTATAGTAAACAGGGCATTGTGGTATTCGTGCGAGAACCGACAAGACCCACAAACGTATCAGATGAGAGATGTAGGGAAACAGACCCACACATGTACAGTGACTGATTTCAGACAAGTGATATTACACAGTGGCGAGGAAAGTATTCTTCATCCAAGAGTATTGGGTCAGTTGGAAAACCATCTGCAAGAACATCACTTGACTCCTTCCCCGTTTCATATACAAAAAATTAATTCCACCTGGATTGCAGACCCATGTATGTAAAAGGGGTAAAATATAAATAAGTTAGAGGGGAAATCTAAGAAAACACGATCATTTCGAAGTAGGCAAATATTTTCTAGATACCAGAATACAGAATGCAAACCAAAAAGGGGGAAAAAAATGGAATGATTTTGGATTAAGAATTTCTGTGTATCGAAAGGTACCATTAAGAGAGTGGAAGAGGGACCCACAGAGTATGCATGTGTGTGTGCATGTGTGAGCACAAGGGTGCGCGTGTGTGTGTGTGCACACCAAGTGGAACACTCCTACACCTCTGGTATGAATGTCATTTGGCCTAACTACTTTCAAAATGTCAGAGTCCCAAATGGCTGATACAACTATCATTCAGGTCTCCTTTGAATCACTTCCTTTTAGCCCCTTCTCAACTGGAGTTCCATTTTATATAAACCTCGGTTAATGTGTATCATGGTTGTGGCTGACAGTGGCTCTGGATTAATTGATCTCAGTGACAATCGTTGCCAAGGATTCTAATTTACTTATCTTTTTTTTTTAAAAGATTTTATTTATTGGGCGCCTGGGTGGCTCAGTGGGTTAAGCCGCTGCCTTCGGCTCAGGTCATGATCTCAGGGTCCTGGGATCGAGGCCCGCATCGGGCTTTCTGCTCAGCAGGGAGCCTGCTTTCCTCTCTCTCTGCCTGCCTCTCCATCTACTTGTGATCTCTGTCTGTCAAATAAATAAATAAAATCTTTAAAAAAAAAAAAAAAAGATTTTATTTATTAATTTGACAGAGAGAAATCACAAGTAGACAGAGAGGCAGCCAGAGAGAGAGAGAGAGGGAAGCAGGCTCCCTGCTGAACAGAGAGCCCGATGCGGGACTCGATCCCAGGACCCTGAGATCATGACCTGAGCCGAAGGCAGCGGCTTAACCCACTGAGCCACCCAGGCACCCTAATTTACTTATCTTTATGGCTGGTAGCCACACATGATCTTAGCAGTGTTCCAGATTGGTGAGCCCATCCCTGGGCATATAGCATGGCCTGAATAAGGGACACTGAGTAACCAGAGTTTATTATAAATGTGCTGAAATGTCATAGTTTTACAAGAGACTATGTCACAATACCTGAGACTAAATTCTGATATTCCATCCCAATTATAAAATCTTGAACTGTATAAAGGAATCCAAAAAGCACATAAGCCAAAATTATTATAAGCCAAAAGATGTTCTGGTATTTTGAAGGTTATTTCCTGACGTTTTACTATCAGAAGAACAGCTGAAGTCCCAAATGCTCTTATTACCCCTGATGAGGAAGAACAGGGCACCTCCTCTGTTCAGAGATCCTGTGAGCGAGGAGGAGTGAGCCCATGAGGTTTGTGAAGAGCAAGGAGGGGACGGTGCCCCACTGTGGTGGGACTGCTGGCACAGAGGTACACAGCCGAGTCCCCCTGCTCTGCACGCTGGATCTGCAGAGTGGAGTTGGTCCCCTCAGACCTCTTGGCCACGAACCGATCATTGGTCATCCCTGATTTGTCCAATGCCTCCTTGTTTTGGAAGTAAACCAAAAACTCCAGGCCTTTCCCCACGGTCTGTCGGTACCAATAAAGGACAGCATGACCAGAAATGGGATCACAGCTGAGGGTTACATTTTGGCCCCTCTCTGTGACCCTGTGCCTGGGGAACTGGGAGACTCCGGGTCCTGCGTGACCTGGGGAGACAGAAGTCGGGCACAGTCAGGAGAAATGGGTTGTCCTCTTGGCACGTAATCATCACTCACACTCACACACAAGCATTCGCTGAAACCGCTTGGTGTTCTGAGGACTCACCTTGCCCCAGGAGACAGAGGGTCACCCAGCAGAGGAGGCTGGGGTCCATGGTGGAGTCAGGGCTGGGCTGGGCGGTTCGCCAGATGGAGGTTTTCTCGTGAGCATGAGCTGAGAAGGAGGGAGGTCCCTTGTCTGCACAAGGCAGTTCTACAGTGACATCACTGAGCCCCAGGATTGCTGCTATCACTTGATTAAATCTAAGGTGCCAGCCGTTCTGAGATGCACCATTCTGCTGTGGACTGTTAAGGAAGAAAAAAGTGATTGTCACTCATACTCAGAAGTGCTAAAATATAAAACATCATGAAGCTTAGAATGAATGGACACTGGTCATTGGAAATTAACTTGACGTAATCACGGATTCTGTCAGGTCCTGGCTGTCAGCGCTCTGAACCATGACGCTCAGCTGCCCCACACTCAGCCCCTGGCCGGTTCCCCTGTCTCTTAGGGACTTTCTCAGCTTGTGTGTCAACAGCACTTCCAACCTGAGGGATAGAAAGCAGACCTATCACTGCCCTTGCGTGTTCCTATTTCGATTTCAACCATGCGTTTGCCTGGTCACATCTGTGGTTTGGGCACAGGCACGGGGAGGTGTGGGGAGGGGCAGTCACACCTGTGTCCTGAAAGCACTTGGAATTCACTGTTCAGACCTACAAGGGGGTGGGATGATGCCGCTGGCAGGTACTGATCTAAGTTGGGATCTTCTATTAACTCTGGAGATGAAAAGCCGAATTCCTTCTCTCCACTCATTCATCTCCATAGCGCTTTCTGTCCTCAACAACTTATCATGGTGACTCTGGTGTTTCTAAGTCACTTCTAAATAAAGGGCACCTGGGTGGCTCAGTCAGTTGAGTGTCTGACTCTAGATTGCAACTCAGGTCATGATCTCAGGGTCTTGGGATGGAGTCCGCGTTGGGCTCCTCACTCAGCGTGGGGGTGGGGAGGGTCAGCTGGAAGATTCTCTCCCTCTGCCCGGTCATATGGGCTCTCTCTCTCTTACTCTCTCTCAAATAAATAAATCTTTAAAAATTTTAAAAAGTAGTAAAATAAAGAAGTGTTCCCAACATCCCCCCCCCCGAGGAGTCAGACGGTTTCACATTTATTCAGGTGAGAGGTATGCGGTGAAGATGGGGGGCGGGGGTGGGTAAACTGATCCTTGGCCTCCTTAAAAGTCTGCTTAGTGACTTGATCGCTCATTTGCATTCCTGACAGAGCTTTCAAAACCTTATCGGCGCCCCGCCTCCAATGAGGAATGATACCCAAGTCCTCCCAAAACAAGATAAGATGCCTCTGAGCTGTGATGTGGGGAAACTGGCCTGCTTCTGGCCCCTGGAGTCTCCTCGACCACTGAGGGGCTTATTAGGGTGCCCCGTCCAAGCTCCACTCTGACCTTCAGCCCTACCTCCAGCTTTCACACCACACGGCCAGGCTTCACAAGGAAAACGTTAGCGGCGATGTTAATTTCACCTTCGATGTACATTTTCCTATTTTCTAATCACTTAACAGGCCAACTGATCAGAATCAGCTTGGATTTTGATTAACGTCGTTTTCCCGTACATCTTATACGCTTGAAGGGACCACTTACTTGCCTCTCCCCTTTCCCTCATTCTAACCATCCCTTCTCACAGATTTCCCTTCCCTCATCATCTGGCTGCATGTCGTGAAGGAATGATTTTCTCAAAGCTCAGCTCTCTGGGGCCTGGCCACCGACCAGACCAGCTGCCTCTAGGACCTCTCCACGGTCAGTGTAATGATGCCTTTTCCTCCAGTGGTTGTGGGACACACACACTCCCTCCTGGCCTTGGTGTGTGGTCTGAAGATGGACAGCCCCTTCCTCCCTGTGACCCTGTGGTTGCTGCGCCTCCCACACAGACACCATCAGACTGGCATCTGTAATCTGGTTCCATTTATCACCTCTGGGTCCATGCAAAAGGCCATCAACCCTTCTAAGCCTGAGCCTCCTCTACACAGGATTAAGGCCACTTCACAAGGTCTTATGAGGAGTAACGCATAGTCCTTGGTGGGTATAGTAAGTGCCCACGCCTGTCTTCCTCCCAGTCTTGTCATGTAAGGGGATGTGGCTGGAGCTCGCAGACCTCCAAGCCTATGAGTGATGGAAGAGCCCTACTCATCCTCCAGGAGCCAGAGTCTGGAGAACGTGGGAGCTTGAAGAAGCGTCATTACTTAAGACCAGTCAGGAAAGGTAGGCAGTAGATGACCGAGTGTCCATGGACCTGTCACTCCCTTGTGCAACATGAAGCATCAGATAGAAGCAAGTTAGGTCTGTGTCTACCAAGCCGGACAAATGAAATGCAAAGTAGAATAAGGGGGAGAAGTGTGCATAGGGCAACTAATGGGCACAGGCCATCCCACTTTTTGCAGGTGTATTTCAGTGGAAAGGTTTGCAGGACCCCAGAGAAGAGAGTTGGTAGGAAACACAACAGAACGTTAATATTGGCTACACACCTAAGACAGGGACCGATGGAGGTGTGTTTGGAGAGGGGAGAGGATTATTAATGCTTAACATCTTCTTTGTACATTGTTGATTTTTTTTTTTTTAATTACAAAAACATAGCTTAACCACATGACAACTTGACATTCAGAACTTGACATTCAGACCCTTGATGGGGTTTCAGGATGTGTGGTGTCTAAATGGGCAAAGTCCAGAAAGGCACAGGTCATGGAACACTTAGCAATGCCACCCCCTTTTTTATTTTTACTTTTTTGAATATGTGCATATGACTGGCCTCTCACTGCTAAGGCGGGGCGGGCGAGCAGTGAGGTGGGCTGGTCTTATGTTGCCTTTAACTGGTGCTATGAATAAACATGGTTTCTCTCTCTGAGGGACGGACCACCGCTGCTGGGGAGTGGAGGTCTTGCCTGACTCCTCATTGCAGAATAAGCTTGCATCATTCCCTTATTTGAAAAAGAAGGGGCATGAGCGCCTTCTAGTGCCTGTATTTCCAAACTCAGCAAAAGTAAGTACATGTTTCCAGGGCTAGAGATACCTGTCTTCTTGTTCCTAATTTGACCAACAACATTATTACAACGCTGATTGTGATGTGATCCCAGGGTTCGTCAACAGGTCACAGCCTCCTCAAATAAGGTTTTTGCAAATGAGTGGGAAGAGCGGCTGTCCCCAGGGAAGATGTTCTGGCTCCAGTCTTTGTAAGGTTGGACCCTGAAATAAGTCGTCTATTTCTGGTCTTCTCTGCCTCAGGAGAGGAAACTGCATCAGTCTTCAAAGCATTGATGTGAATCATTCAGGCAAAACCTAATGGTTTCAGTCTGTCCTTGGGCCATTCTCGGCGTCTGTTTGATAATGCCACCCTGAAGGACTCTTAAAATTCTTCAAGGACTAATACATAGACTCTCTCTAAAAATGGAACCTCTGGCGTGGCCTCAGCAGGTACCTGGGTGTTCTTCCTTCTGCTGTTGGCACTGAGGAGAACAAGGGGTTAAAGACATCCACACTCCCCACACAGCTGAGGTTTACGGTTTAGAGAGGGAGAGGCTTTCCAGTAAATGGGGTCGTGTACAATGATCGCTGAGTACTGGAGGCTTTGAGCAGCTGGGGTACCGAGACCGACCCAGTCATCCCGTGAGCAGTGCTCCCTTGATGGGGTGCTCACCAACGGGAGAGTGGCGGCAAGGGGGACGCGAATGAGAAACCTGTGTCGACGCAGGAAGAACAGCCTTCTGTTGGGGAGGAAGGTGACACCTGTGGGGAGTGACGGGAGCTGAGCCTGGTGTGGTGGAGGCAGAAATAAGAGCAAAGGCAGTACAGAGACAGCCAGGAGTGGACAGGTGGGGACAAAGTCTCTGGCTGAGACGAAAGTGCCCTGGGGCAGACGGACTCATCCAAGGCTAGTGAGAACAGGAATCTAGACCTGTGGTGTCACGGGTGTTGGATTTCAGGGGCACCTGGGGGGCTCAGTCAGGCTCAGCCTTTGGCTGAGGTCACGATCCCGGGGTCTTGGGGTAGAGCCCTACGTGGGCTCCCTGCTCACCAGGGAGTCTGCTTCTCCCTCTGCCTTTCCCCTTGCTTATGCTCTCTCTCTCTCTCTCAGATAAATATATAAAATTTTCAGGAGAAAAAAAAAAACAAAACAAAAAGAACATTGGATTTCAAAAGGTCTTCCCTTTCTGTAAGCACCTGGGTAAGCGGAATGGCTCTGAATTCCAGAGCTGTGACAGCTCGGATGGCAGAGCCACAGAAGGGCTCTGTGAAAGCTCCAGAAGAAGGGCTCCAGAAGAGGAGGCTGGGTCCCCATGCTGGCGAGTCCAGGAGAGGATGCCCTGGGCCAGCCCTTCTTCTGTTGGCCTGTCTGTGCAGGGGAGGGGACCCTGGGGTGCCGGCTGGAATGAGAGGACACAGAGGTCAGGGACACACTGTCAGACAAGAGGACGGCAGCTTTGGCTATGACAGAAAGTCACAGGCCCATGGGGGATTTCTCCTTTGTGCAAGTGGTATTCTATCGGCTTAGCACGGCTTGGGGTCCTCTTGACGTCTGTACATGCCTGGCCACGGACAGCAGTCACGAGCATCTCAATGTCCCCCTCTGTCCTGTTCTTGTTCTCTTGGGGTCTGGATAGTTCCGGCATCCAGTCTCTGACTGAGAGAAACCAGAGCTGGAGTCGGTGCCAAAGAGGGATCCTGCTAGGGTAGACACACAGTGAAGTCCGAGGGTAGGGCTTAGTGTGCCCAGGAAAGGGCTTTGCGGGGGAGGGGGATCCCCTGCCCCAGGAGACAAAGGACCACACAGCAGAGGAGCCTGGCGGCCATGCAGAGTCAGGGAAGAACAGGGGAAGCAGGGGACATTTCTCCAGTTTGGGTGTTGGGGAAGTAAGACCCGGCTCAGAGTAGAGTCAGACAGTGACCCCTTCACCCACCCCTTATCTCACTGTCTACCTTCCACTACCCTCCACATCTGGTCTTAGACCTTCACTGATATGGTCTCTATTCCAGGCTGCCTTTCCTCTGTGAGGCAGTAGCGCTGCAAGGTCCTATAATGTTTGCACTCCCCTGTCTCTCCATCGACACCCTGCACAGGACCCCCCAGTTCTGTCTGACCCAGCCACACTCCTGCACCTCATTTCCTTGTTGTTCTTTCCATCATGTTCTTTTCCTCCCCTGGAATCTTTTTCACAGGCCGTCTCTTCCGCCCCAAACATAGGTCCCTTCTTCTTATTCCTAGGTCTCTACTCTGTTCCTCACGTGGAAAGATATTCCAGGTACATTTACTCTTTCTTGCAAAAAAATAAAATTTTAATTTAGCTGAAATAAATGGAGGCATTCATTTAGATATTCATTTAAGGGGGGATTTGTTTAGTTGAGACACAAAGAACAGCACAATTTCAGTTGCATTATATGAAACTTGTACAGCAAAGCACACCGTAAAAATGAAAACGTAAGTCACAGATTAGGAAAAGATGCGAGGGATGTGTGCAGAGGACGACGATTCAGTGTGGAATTATATGTTCCCCACAGTTGCCAAGGGAAGAGGTCATAATGCTCTACAAACTTTCCACTGCCACCCAGCTGGACTGCACGATGGTCTGGGGAGTCCCAGCCCCCCCCCCACCCCGACCAACCCGGCTGCCCAGGCTACTGACGGGGGAAGGACCCGTGGGGGAAGCTTGGACTTGGGAAACATGAATTTGCTTCCTGGTTCTGCTTCTACTAGACCACGAGACCCTAAGGAATTGGCTAACTGTCCCTATGCTTTTTCACCTATTTGATTGGGCTGACTGCTGCAAAGTGTTAAAACATACAATATCGACAAAGAATCTAGCACACCCAGGGGGCTCAGTAGCCACTCCTATGTTGGTGTCACCCAGGACTTGACAGGCATCGGGTGGTGAGGGCACAGACGCGAAGACACTCAGTGTCGGGACAGACATGGAAACACCCAGGCCATGCCTGTGAGCCTGGCTTCTGCTAGTGGACCGTACTCCAAGCTCAGGAGGACAGGAAATGTCTGAAAAGACCGAACACCTCCCTTTTAGGAGAGAAACCTCAGTGGGAGCCTGCCTGCTCTCTCACTGGTAGAGCCAGGCTGGTAGTTTTGTGGACAGAATGCTGATGACCACACAATGCTGGTGTGCCAAGCAGCTGGTGCAGAGAGGCACAGCCGAGAACAACGGCCCCCAGGAGCTCATGCACAGCTCAGAGTCACAGTCACTGAACAGTTGCCCTGAGAATCGATCCGAGAAGTTTCCTTTTGTTCTTTGCATACCTTCATAAAACTCTAAGAGGACCTGGGGGGCCCTGACCTGGGGCCTCATGATACCAAGATACTCTGGGCTGCTCAGAGATAGGGGAACATCTCAGAGTTACTAGCTGTCCTTTTGCTTTGAGCAGGTGTCTTGGAGTTTGAGTGACTCTAGCCTTCACTGGTCCTGTGGAATGCAGACACAAAATGAGCAGGGGAGAGCCTGATGGCTTACCCAGATAGTAAAGTAGAGAATTCAGGAGTCAGCAAGCTCCAAAGATCAATGCTGTCCTTGCCCGCTGGACTGACCTGCCCATGGGTGACAAAGCCTCAGCCAGCAGAGGAGCCTGGAGCCCAAGGCACGGCGGAGCTGGGCAGCACTGTGCCTCTTGTGCTCAGGGTTCTGGTCCTCTTGGGTAAGAGCTGAGCTCTCAGGTTCGCTCTTCCTGGCTGGAAGGTAATTCTGGGAAGGCACTGCCATCCCAGAACACAGAGAGTGTTGCCCTGAACCCCAGACTCCCTTCCCGTCTGCAGGCAGGAGGGCTGGCTTCCGGCAAGGTCCAGGCCCACGCAGCTGCCCAGATGGGTCTCTGAGGCCAGCCTCCTCTGCGGCACCTGCCCGCCACCCCGCCCCTCCCCCACCACTAGGATGCCTGTTTACCTCCCACCCCCCCACCCCTAGTTGTGCTGGAGCTCTCCTGCCCACCAGTGCATTGGCTGGGGGGACGGGCTGGGACTAAACCCTGTTCCCACTCTGCCTGCGTGTCCTCCAATCCCCTTTCCAATGTCAGGTTCACAACAAGCTTTGTCATTACGTTTTCCTTTCCCCGGGCAGCATGCACACACCCGTCCAGACTGGCTGGTGCTGCAGAATCACCAAGATTCAGTCCATCTGATCAGATCCAAAGGGGCCTGGATTGCTTATGAATTACTAGGAGTAGAGATTCCCCAGAAACCATTCCAAGACTTTATCGGCTTACAGCACAAGCTTAACCAACTCAGGATTTCCCGCCCTCAAGTGCAGACCAGGTATAATGTTCTGGATAGTTTAAGTCTAGACCTCTGGATGAGCCCTTTCCTGAGAGGCTAACCTCTGTGGATGATATTAACTGGGATGATATTAAAAGTTAACTGATATTAACTTTTCCCTCTACCTTGCAGATGAGTGTAGCTCGTGGGAGAAATGGCAGGAGCAAGGAGGCAGGGTCACCAGCTGTCCTGGTTTGCAAGACCTGTTCCCTCAGCTTCCTTCTCCAGGTCATGTTTCATAGTCCCTACTTTTCCCTGCTCAAGGCAGCAGTGTCCCTTAGCTACAGGGCTCGAGTGCGCAGGGACCCACACTTCTCATCCTCCCAAGCCAGTTGTCTCGGGCTATAAGAGCCACCGGCTCATGCCAGCCATAGAAGGCTTCTTCCCTTCCCCGCCTTCTGGCTTCCCTTTCCCTGCCACACCTGTGTACTCCTAGACATAGCAAGGGAAAATGAGGCTCGGAGACTGTATTTTGATTTTAAAAAAGGAACAAAAGCCCAAACATTCTGCAATTAGCAGTAACAGAAGTTCTAACATTCTGCAATTAGCAGTAACAAAAGCCCTAACAGTCTGCAATTAGCATTGCTGAGATAGTCAGCAGAAGTGTAGAGAAATATGAATGTGAAAATAAACAGTGTGACTTGGGGACAAAGACTCTAGAGAAGATGCAGGAAGACTATATTCCTTACCTCCTGTCACCTAGCGAAGTTCACGTCAGGGCACTCGCCTCACCTCCATGGTGGGCAACAGGATGCTCCACGCAGATCCCTCTTTGGGACTCTCACTCCGAACCCCCCACCCCGGGGGGTTGTGCCTCTCGCTGTGCACCGCCCGTGGCTGCAACAATCTCCTTTGATTTCAGCAGGAAGAAGGGAAACAGGTAAATTTCAAGGTGAGTGAGAAAAGTTTTAAATATCAGAAATAGTTTAGATGTTTGATAATTAAACGTTAAAATAGTTTACATGTTTGAAAGCTAACAAGAGCACCGGAATCTCAAAGCAGGGATGTAAAGGCAGGTAGGGTTAGTAGCCATCAGTTTATCGTGGTGCTAACTGGTGCAGGCACGTGGCTCACTGGGACGGGCATCCCCCGGAACAAGAGACGTAATGCACTCCTTCCGGCTTGGTGTCTGCAGCGGAAGGGCAGTCTAAGGTCATGGTGAAAGAATGAAGATGGCTTGTAAGGCTGTGTCAAAAGAATGGAAGGGCGCCTGGGTGGCTCAGTGGGTTAAGCCGCTGCCTTCGGCTCAGGTCATGATCTCAGGGTCCTGGGATCAAGTCCCGCATCAGGCTCTCTGCTCAGAGGGAACCTGCTTCCCTCTCTCTCTGCCTGCCTCTCTGTCTACTTGTGATTTCTCTCTGTCAAATGGATAAATAAAATCTTAAAAAAAAAAAAAAAAGAATGGAAAATCATGGAATCTACCCTAGTGTGAGCTCATGGAAATGTAGAAGGACCTTAGTGTGGAATACGAACAAAGAATGGTTACCAATGGAAAGGAGATCCCAGTAGAGTCAAGGAACAGGTGGTGGGGATAGGAAGGTTTGGGCAGATAGTGGGATGACTAATTTGTGATTTTGGAGGGGGAGCATTTTCAGCTCATGAGCAAGAACAAGGAATGGGGCAGCCACACAGAAGAGCAGAGCAAGAACTAGAAAAGAAAGACTCATCTTGGGGTTGGGCAAACATGCTTTAGACAGGATGCAAAAGACACATAATGTGAAAGAAAAAAATGATAAGTGAGACTTTTTTTTAAAGATTTTGTTTATTTATTTGACAGAGAGAGATCACAAGTAGGCAGAGAGGCAGGCAGAGAGAGAGGAGGAAGCAGGCTCCCTGCTGAGCCGAGAGCCCCATAAGGGGCTGGATCCCAGGACCCTGAGATCATGACCTGAGCCGAAGGCAGAGGCTTTAACCCATGAGCCACCCAGGCACCCCGATAAATGAGACTTAACAAACATGTTAAATTTCAGCTCATCCAAAGGCAACGTAAGGAAAGCTCATAGGCAAACCACCGTGGGAAAAGAGACTCTGCATATTTAATGATCCAAAGACTCCTACCTAGAACATAAAAATGTGTCTTATGAAGCAATGGTATAAAGACAACCCATTTCCTTAAAAATGAACAAGTATAAAAGCAGGCACTTTACAAGAGAAAACAGGAAGACGGAAATGGCCAAAAAGCAAACATCATCACTCATTGGTGAAATGCAAACAAGATCCCACGGCACTCCCCATAGAATGGCCAACAACAAAAAGACGGAGGTCATCAAATGCTGGTGAGAATGGGGAGGCAGGGGAACCCTCCCTCCCTCAGTATTGTAAATTGGCCAGTCTGAAAACCTGTTCAACTGTTTCTATGAAGTCAAACGTGCATCTATCCTACAAATCAGCAATTACACTTTTGTGCCTACACCTGAAAGAAATAAATGCATTTAGCTACAATTACTTGTACACGAGTGTTCAGAAGAGCTTTATCCATAATAGTTGAAGCCTGGTGCAACCCAGATATCCATCCATAGGTGAATGGATAAACAAATCCCGGTATATCAACGCAGTGGAATACCACACAGTAATAAGAATAAACTATGGATAAACCCAACAACATGAGTACATTTCAAAAATATTAATTTTTGAGAAAAAGAAATCAACTGAACAAGAGCATTGACTATATGGTTCCATTTATATGAATGTCAAGCTCAGAACTGTCAAAAAGATAAGTTTTTTGGAAATAGTTGAGGAAGCCCATTTCGGGATGCACAGATTGTATCATGCTCCAGGAGAGGCCATGGTGGGTTTGCAGTGGGCTGTTCTCATGGCAAAATGATGGAGACAGCAGAAAGCTCGGTTAGGTCTCAGGTCTTTGTATTTGACCCAGTTAGGTCAAATACAAAGGGAGACGAGCTTTGAAAACACAGACAAAACTCATCTAGTCAGACATACAAAGCTTAATTCAGCTTATTTTGCAAGACCAACATGACCTGGGTCATTTCTTGTTTATGCCTCTGGAAATCATAAGCAAAAATTTCCCAAGAGTGATCGGAGGTAACCCCGGATCAACTCCCTATTATTTAAGAAAATTCCAACATTGCCAGTTTTCTATGATGTGGGCATTTATGGGAAATCAATCTCTCAGTCCTCACGTTTTGTTTTTCTGAAGGCACATGCATGAGATTTTCCATTTTATATCCTCCTGGTTCCATTTTAGATTGAAATTCTTTCCCAAGAAGTTCAAGTATAAACAAAATGTGGTGATAAAAATCAGAAAAGTGCTCAGCTCTGGGAAAGAAATTGATTGGAAATGCACTCAAGGAAACTTTCTTGGGTGATGGAAATGTTCTTTATCTTGATTTTGGTCGTGGCTGCACCAGTGTAGACATTCATCAAAATACCAAGCCATCCATGTAACATGTATTAATTTGAGTCTTTTTACTCTCTACTAATTATACTTTAATAAGCTATTACTTAAGCATAAGTCAGCGAATTTCCTAAAAGATGGGAGATATACATTATTTTATGCTTGCGTTCCCCATGCCCAATTGCGTGATGAACCACACACAAGTAAGAGAAGACAAGGACACTCACATATATGAAACACTGAGAAACGTGACGTGTTCCTGGAGACTGAAACATATAGCACCCAAATTTGGCATCAAAATCAACTAGACTAATAAGTTTGCTAAGAAGTAGCTGAGGATCAATGGCTGAGTTTTTGAGGGTCAAAAATGTAAAAAAAAAAAAAAAAAAAATTTCCTCCGGTATTTTAGAGATTATTCTATGAATCC
This sequence comes from Mustela nivalis, assembly GCF_964662115.1. NCBI lineage: Eukaryota > Metazoa > Chordata > Mammalia > Carnivora > Mustelidae > Mustela > Mustela nivalis. Next base: position 11,269,840 of record NC_139031.1, read on the forward strand.
TGAACTGTTGTAAACTCCATGGTTTAGAAAATTGATCATTTATCAGTTTCACCATTCAGCATCTCATTAGGCTTTCAGCAGCTTAGCTTGGCCAGTCTGTGGATTGATTACTTTTCCAGGCACGCCGCCTGTACCTCTCTCTGCAAGCAGGTCCTGGGTGAGCCTGCAGCACCCTTGCAGGGGTCTACAAAGGGAGCCTGTGACCAGGGGTGTGCAGCTCATGGTGTTTGCACTGCCTGTAAAATCCAACTATGGAAGCCCAGTCTTGGAGTTAATGGATCCCAAGCCAGGCAACGTTGATTTTGGGTTGACTCTATCTGTAAGGAGCTAAGGAGGAAAATGGGCTGTGGAGAGAATAAAATTATTGCCCAATATACTTTTGTAATGTTTTACAAAGAAAAACCCAGGGAGCTCATGAATCTCCCACCAAGCCAAAGGGGTGGTGAGAAATCAGTCCCTTCCTTAAGCTACCCTCCCTGAGCCTCAGAAGACTCAACCACTGCCCTACAGCCACAGGTAGAGACTTAGTTTGTAGTCCCTTCGGTTGTAATGATGTTGTTTGATGCATCTACTAACATTTCCCTAAGTGGCTTGTTTACTTGTGTGTTATTGTTTTTTTGTTTTTTTTAAGATTTTATTTATTTATTTATTTGACAGAGAGAGATCACAAGTAGGCAGAGAGGCAGACAGAGAGAGGGGAAGCAGGCTTCCCGATGAGCAGAGAGCCCGATGCGGGGCTCAATCCCAGGACCCTGAGATCATGACCTGAACTGAAGGCAGAGGCTTTAACCCACTGAGCCACCCAGGTGCCCCTACTTGTGTGTTTTATAACTAGTTATTAAGAGTTTTGTTTGTTTGTTTTCCTCCAGAGAATGTTTGCGGAGTATGCAATGGTTTTGACTCCATTTTCTGTAATAGTTTTAGATCTGGAGAATCCCAGACCATGCAGAAAGTTTAAAACTGCTCAGCTGCTTTCTGCTTTGTTCCTGTTCATTGAGAAGAAAGTGAAATATTAATTTCACATGAGATGCTACTTGATCCTCTGTTTTACTCAATTACCAGAATATTCCAGATTGCATGGAATAACATTAGGAGCTCTCCCCCTGCACATGACGGAGCACAGTTCACACTGAGGGCCATCCTGCTCACCATCGGGTGAAAGCCTCACTAAGGGCAGTTTTTTCCTCATCATGAGGTGGGAACTCAGGAAGGAGTCTCCGTGCTTGCGGCTGAGCTTTTTGTGCAGAGAGCAGCTGGCTGAGCTGCGCTATGGATTCACTGCTGGCACAGAAGTACACAGAGGTCTGGTTGGTGCTGGCAGACTCCAGGGTCAGGGGGAAAAACTTCTGCTCCTTTAGGGAGACGCTGTACCCTTCGGCAACATCCCCTTTGGTAGTGCTTGAGCTGCCAATTGAATAATAGATCAGCCTCAGCCCCTGTCCGGGGTCTTGTCGATACCAGAACATTGCAAAATGGTTCATATCCTGAGAACACTCCAGGGTCTTCTCGGTTCCTGTTTGTATAATGCTGTATCTTGGTGTCTGGGTGATCTCAGCCTCCATGGGACCTGTTGCAGAGGGAGACAGAAGGGAAGGCAAGGCTTAAGGAGTAAACTGCATCTGCAAAACAAAGGGAAGGGCTTGGAGTTGGGATTTTGCAAAACCTTGGCACTGATTTCCAGCTGGGTCCAGAAACTCACCTGCTCCCAGCAGCCAAAGAGTCACACAAAAAAGGTTGAGGTTCATGGCAGAGGCAGGACAAGACGAGGGCTGTCCCACCTAAATCCTTCCATCCACAGGACCGAGAAAGGGAGCTTGGAAGCCCTTCTCCAATGGACAGATGAGTCTCCTAGGGATGTCACTGCATCCGCCCCTGCAGATGGTCTGGCCCAGGGTCCCTTCTGACTCAGCTCAAGTAGGGTCAGCTACTCCTCTCCTAACATTCTTTAGCAAGGCCTGCAGGGGAGATGGGGTGTGGCTGTGGTGCCCTGAGTTTAGAATAGACCACACCCCCTCGGTTTCCCTGTATTCCTCTGAGACAGTTGCTCCTCTGTACCTGCCCCTGGCGTCAAGGCTGCCTTGCCCAAATGCTTCTACTGTGGAGCTCATTAGGGTTTAGAGGGACCTCCCACCTCTTCCATAGCTAGGTAGCTGAGCAATTAACTGAAAACTTCTTCCACATCTGCCTGATATTGGATCCAGGCCTAAGTTTTTCTTAACCCTTTCCTTTCCTTGGCTGCTCGCCCAGCCGGACCTCAGAGCCCCCTTTGATGTCAGTGGCGTCACAGTGCCATCTTGTGGCCAATGACTGCAGTTTCACCTTCGCCTCTTCCGCTATGGCCCAAGGGATGCTGGGAAGTGCTGCAGAGTCAGCAGGGAGACTATCCCAGAAGTAGCATCCTGCAAATTTTATGCTCAGTTTCCTGAAACCCTACTCCGAATACCAACGCCTAATCCTGACTCTATTCCTTTGAGCAACCGTGCTTAATCTCCTACCCTCTTACTAAACAGCTATCACATATCTGGCAGTTAAGCCTAAATGAAATCTCCTTCAAAGCTATCTCATGAAAGGGAGAGGGACAGAATGGGAGGTATGGAAGAAAATAGTATTTAGTCTAAAATAGGAAGGAAAATACAGAAGATTGAAGTGTAAGGAGGTTGTTTTATCTCTGTTACTAGAAATAAACAAAAATGTCCCTTCCACCACCAAAGGGCCCCTTCAAAATACAGATCCACGGAAGACTGGGGATACAATGAGATTACCTTCAAGATGGGGTCCAGTGTGTGTGTCAATAAAAAGTAAAATCGGAATATAAGAAAAATACAAGACATCTTATAAGATAATATGGAATCAAGGAGGATGCAATATCTAATGGGAAAAATAAGGATGGATGGAATTAAAATAAGCAAAGGATCATCTACACTAAACGGATAGTTTGTACAGATTACATCTGCTCATTTAGGCAGCAGGAAGTGAAGAGAGTATTATAAGGAAGCTGAATCTGCCAGGGTTGTGTGGAGAAAGGCCGCAAATTGGAGACAGGGTCCAGGGAGGAAGTCCCCAGAATGCCATTCCAAGGATACGGAACTCCTAACTGTGCCCTAGACTTTCTCATTCCCACAGACACAGGGCAGCAGAGCAAACAGTGCTTTGCTGATACCACAATTAAAATAAGACCAGGGGTACCTGGGTGGCTCAGTCGGTTAAGCATCTTTACTTTGGCTCAGGTCATGATCTCAGGTCCTGGGATCAAGCCCTGCTTCGGGCTCCATGCTAGGAGTGGAGCTTGCTTAAGATTCTCTCTCTCCCACTCTAAAAATAAATAAATAAACAAATAAATAGGGGAAAAAATAAGGAGTTTTCCTTCCTTGGACACTTCCTTGGACTCCCTTCCAAGGACACTCATTCTCTGGAGAAAGATATTTGGTATCCTGAGCTACCACAATTCTGAGTAGATTTGGGGTGACCATAACCCCCTTGCCAGCTATGCAAGGCTCAGGACACCTCCGTCATTGCTGAGTCTGTGACATTCTGTCCCAGTCTAGGAGTCCTGGGCTATCTCCTCAGGACACCCAGAAACCCATGATCCGTGATCCTATGAACCCAGAGCATGGCTTTAGATTCCATAGACCCAATCCACAGCTTCACGCACTCCAGTGGAAGATGTTATTACTGCATAATTATTTATATTTATAACAGGTAACAATATAACAATATATAATGCAGCAAATAAAACAAGTAAAAAGGAATAGGGGCACTATTATAAAGAAAATATCCTGTCTTCTCACATCAAAGAATTCGAGGAAATAATCTCAACTCAGAAATAATTTCAACACCATCTCTAGGAATCTCAGAGTAACTCAGGGCATCAGGGTAGGTGAGGCGGGGGAAGCCCGTTCAAGGGCTGTGTGCTCACTGCCAGGACCCACCGTGCTGGAAAAGTGACAACAAACCGAGACAGGGAGCCTCCCAAACTGGGCAGAGGAAGTGAGGTCTTCTCGTTGTTATGGGGCTGGTCCTCCACCACCACAAAAGCAGTGAAGACTTGTACTTCAAACATGAAGACAGGCTGCTACTCTGTTGCTGAAGGCTTCCAATGTTTCCAGGGACAGAAGAGGCTTTAGAGGAAAGAATGTGCCCAAGAAGGTGGTCAGGAACTTTCCACATGCCCAGCCACAGATCTGTGCAGACGAGGAGGTGTGTCCGCTAACAGAAGCCTCAGTTCTGTAGCAGACCCCTTGTGTCCCCGACCATCAGTCCTGGGCTTGTAGCTGTACTCTGGCTCTGGGACTCCTGGAACCCAATGAGTCAGAATGGTTTCATCCACCAACATTTATATGCATTTCGGGATTTATCTAGAGTCTCTTCCTACCCAAAGGACAGCTGATGTTCAAATCTACTTCTTGTCCATCAGGAAATGAAGAACAAAGGGCAGACAGTTTAGGGGCTCCAGCTGCAGCAAGGGGAGAGAAGTCTGAGGTTTGTGAGGAGCAAGGAGGGGACGGTGCCCCACTGTGGTGGGACTGCTGGCACAGAGGTACACAGCCGAGTCCCCTGCTCTGCACGCTGGATCTGCAGAGTGGAGTAGGTCCCCTCAGACCTCTTGGCCGACAACCGATCATTGGTCATCCCTGATTTGTCCACTGCATCCGCGTTTTGGAAGTAAACCAAAAACTCCGGGCCTTTCCCTGTGGTCTGTCGGTACCAATAAAGGACAGCATGACCAGAAATGGGATCACACCTGAGAGTTACATTTTGGCCCCTCTCTGTGACCCTGTGCCTGGGGAACTGGGAGACTCCGGGTCCTGGGGAACTGGGAGACTCCGTGACCTGGGGAGACAGAAGTTGGGCACAGTCAGGAGAAATGGGTTGTCCTCCTGGCACGTAATCATCGCTCACACTCACACACAAGCATTCGCTGAAACCGCTTGGTGTTCTGAGGACTCACCTTGCCCCAGGAGACAGAGGGTCACCCAGCAGAGGAGGCTGGGGTCCATGGTGGAGTCAGGGCTGGGCTGGGCGGTTCGCCAGATGGAGGTTTTCTCGTGAGCATGAGCTGAGAAGGAGGGAGGTCCCTTGTCTGCACAAGGCAGTTCTCACAGTGACATCACTACCTCTATCAATTCCCCCAACCTCAGGGGACACGATTTATGTTATAGCATATGTGGATGACTAATTTAAGTATTTAGAAGCTCCTTTCTTAACAAAGTCAATGCATGGGTAGTCCTTTTCAGTTCCAGTGCTGTCTGGAGGCAGTGGCCTCACACTGTGTTATCTTCTCCTTCACCCATCACACCTCTGTCTGCTGGGCATCATCACTGAGATGTGTCAACAGCACCTTTAATACAAGGAACTAAAGGGGAATTCATTGTCTCATCTGCAAGTCAGGACCTCAACTATTCTATCACCATCCCTTCCATTCTCTCAGTGACACACACTCAACATTATCCATTTTGTGGGCAAGAATGGGCACTGGGGTGGGGGGTGGGTCTCAATTTCACCTTAGAAGTCTCTTGAATGCACTGACTTATTGGGAGATACAGGGATGAAGAGATGCCCTAGGAAGCTACCTGAGCTGGCAGCTCCTCTTCATTCTGCAGGTCAAAGACTGTTGTTCTCCCTGCCTTCACGAGTCTTTGTGTAATATTATGTCCCCCAGCCCACAGCAGAGCCTCATGCCATAATAAGTCACCAAATATTACAAATTAGGTTCCTTCTAGCTTATTTGTGGAAGAAGACTCAACCTCATTGACCTTCAACACTGGTATATAACATGGAATAATATCATGGTAAGAAACCTAAGAAGCTGTGTTATAGTTAATTTAATTCTCCCTTTGACTGTGAGCAGAACTTCTCATTCTAGCCATTAACGTCTGCCCACTTTTATCAGTGGGTTCACTGGAGTTCCAAGCATCCTTTCCTTCAGAGAGAGCATGAGAGCAGAGAGGACTGGATGGGTGGGAGCAAGGTGCTGGGGTCAGGGAGGATGACTGTGGCTCTGTGTCTCCGCTGCTTGCCCAAGAAAACACAGCCGAGTGCCCCCTAATTGGGAAGGCCACTCAAATGCACGCAGTAAAAATGTTTGGTTGACTTGTTGGAACGTTGTCAAAAGGCTCTGCTTTACGGTTTCGCTATTCTCACTCAAGAGTTACTGCTCATCTCTTTCTTGTGAATGGCTGTTAGAGGGTCTGGGTGACCCATCCGTGGAGCCAGCAGGTGAAGGAGACAGTCCTACAGATCTACTTGGGAAATGACTAGTCTAAGCGAAGTGGACTCAGGGATAAAAATTCTTTCCATGTGCCTGGAATTGCTTCCAAGATACAAAGAACAAGTGTATAGAACATCATGGAGCCCATGGTAGGGAGAAGCCAGCACCGGGCATCTCTACTTCCCTGACAAGGGTTCTGGTCCTAGGACATGGAACGCTGCTCCAGTTCACCATAGCTCACACAATGTGTCGGAGAGCTCCCTTATTCTATTCTCTAGAATATGTTGTACAAAACTGAAATTACCCATGAGTTGACCAATTTGCAAAATTGGACTGTAAAAGTATCCATGCTTGGTGTTTCGGGAGATGCGTAGGCATTAGCTATTGATTAGGTTTCATTATTATTTCATACATCCTCATTTCTTTCTAATTTAATGGCGATTTTCATTGTGTTCTTTCGCAGTTTGAGCTCTGTTCTATTTTTAGCTATCCTTTCTTTTTGATGTTTAATGTTATTTTTACCACCCTTCTTTCCTCGTCAGTCCTGCTTACAGTGCTCATTTCCAAAGCAGTGTCTGTCATTGTTGAGTTTCATGAATATATTTTGTTTTTTTGTTTCACCTATTTTTGTTCTTTATCTTTATGATTTTGCTTCTTCTACTTTGGGGTTAAGTTCTTCTGGTCTTGTCCTATGTCCTTAACTTGATATTTACATGATTACTTTTGGAACTCTTAAGTCCTTTGTGTCTATAAATTTTCCTCTAAGTACGACCTTCGTATTCTCAGTATCTCTTATTTCTAAACATTAAAAATTCCTATTTAGATTTCTGGGAAAAATCTCAGGATTTATTTAAGATAATGTTTTTAAACTTCTAATATGAGTTGTTTGGCTTTTTTTTTTTAAATAAAGGCTACTTTTTGTTTTTTATTTTCATCTTCAATGTATTATTATCAGAAAATGTGGTCTCTGTGATACCAGCCCTTAAAAACTGATTGCAAGAAAAGTCTGCAGTCAGGACCCAGAAGATCTAGAAGAGAGAGACATGTTAATTGTGTCCACCACTCATCTGGGAAATGGGTGTGCCCAGAAGTGGCCAGCCACTCACAGGGACCTTGAACATGAGCATGAGTGGGAGTCGGCGGTCACAAAAAGGAAGAGTCCATGCCCAGTGCAAGGAAATAGAGTTGGAGTTCTCTGAGATGGGAATGGATGTGGTAGAGACGAGAGCCAAGCAGTGTGGTGGGAACAGAGAGGGCCAGAGAGCTGTGGAATATAGGCCCAGAGGTGGGGAGACTACAGACCTGGCAGGGACTTGTGGGGGCACTGCCCCGATGGGAAAGGCTGGCAGGAGCAGAGTCTATACCAGGGCATTAGAGAGAGATGCTGCTGAGGTACCAGGGAGGGGCAAGAGGGTCTAGATATATCTGATTTAACACTATATTGTTAATAATACATTGTATTGTTTATTCAAACACCTGCTGAGCACAGAGAGAGCAAAGGTGGAGACAGAGCCACCTGACAGCTGGGGCTGGTCCAGGCCAGGCTGAGAGTGCCCTGGAGTTGGGTCTCAGCACACACTGAGGTTCACCCTGTATGCACAGACCACTGCAGCTTCCAGGGCCTCTGGGCTCCTGGGAGTGTGCAGAGGGCTCTGCTGAGTCCCGGGGCACGGGACCTCCCCTTTCCTTTTTTTGTGCAGAGAGGAGGCAGCTGGGCAATGCTGTGGGAACACTGCTGGCACAGAAGTACACTGATGTCTGAGAGGGGGCTGTGGACAGCAGCTTGAGAAGGAAGATTGTTACATTTGGCCTAGAGGCACTGTATCCATCCGGGACTTCTCCACTTGCAGAGGCGCTGGGACCGACTGAGTAATGGATCAGCCTCAGCCCATGTCCATGGTCTTGTCGATACCAGTACATGGAGTTGTGGTTCATATCCTGGTGACATTTCAGTGTCATGTTCTGTCCTGTCCCCAAGACCTGGAATTTGGGGGTCTGAGTGATACCAGCATTCAGCGACCCTGTGGGGAAGGAGATAAAGCTGATGTCACAGACACAACGGAAAGGCTTAGGCTGGGACCTTGAGATTTTCACCCAGGAAAGAGACCCAGGACTTGCCTGCCTGTAGAAGACAAAACACCACACAGCACAGGAGACTGACGCTCATGGCAGGGGCAGGGCTGATGGAGGGGTCCTCTGGGTCTGTGGGCTGCTGAGCCTGGGAGGGGGGTCTCCAGGGAGTCATTCTGAGATGTCTCTCTTCCTGCCTGGGCCCCAGAGCCAACCCTCGGAAGGGGCCACACCCCTTCTGCAGAGGGTCAAAGAGAAACATCAGAGTACAAGGAAACAGCCTAGGATGGGAAGAAAGGACTTGTCTGAATTGACACAGGTCTTACAAGTCAATCTTCACCTTTTTGTGAAACAATATGTAACCTTATGTACATTCTATTCCTGTGACCTAATCTCTCATCAGTGCACGGGTTTCACGTCTGCATGTAAAGCCCATCTCTGTAGTTTTGAATTGAGGAAAATTCCTTAGGGCTTCCTGATACCTTTTATGACTCGTGTGTCCCAGATACTCCTTTTAGTATCTGTTTCCTCTTCGCTTCGTTGACCATCATCCCGTTAACATAATTCCAGCTGTAATTCTCCCGGTATCTGGTTTCTAAACTTCAGGGTAAGGCTCATCAACTCTTGAGGAGCTGTTTTGCTCTGTTTCTTATCAGTTCACTAACGGGAGACCTACCAAATGCGGCCGGAGCACCTTTGTGCTCAGCAGGGCTCTTACTTCCCATGTTTGGGGTGAGACAGCGGTAAGCAGAAACACCTCAAGCCTGGGATTGACCTTTCTCTGTGGAAGATGAGGTCCACTCAGCGGTGCAGAGGACACACAGGCACAAAGGCATTCAGATGTGTGAGGGACTGTGGAGAGATGACAGTCTCCAGGGTAAGTCTCCGGGACTTCTCCACTTGGAGAGGTGCCGGGACCGACTGAGTAATGGATCAGCCTCTGCCCATGTCTATGGTCTTGTCGATACCAGTACATGGAGTTGTGGTTCATATCCTGGTGATATTTCAGTGTCAAATGTCAAAATGTTCTGGGTTTTTTGTTTGTTTTTTAATCTGAGACATCCATCCCATGGGGAACACCTTCTTGTGAGCAATAGCTTCCATTAATTAAGTAATAAAGGAAACAAAACTTAGAAACTGTATCCCATTGCCCACAGTCCCACGCTTAGAAGGACCCCATACCGTCTTCAGCGCTCTGTTGTTGTGATCTTCAAATTCTTAATAATATTTGAACCATAGGCTCCGCAAATCCCATAGCCAGAGCTGGGCACAATTCTGTGTCTTCTGCCATGCCGGTTTCATTCTAGCACAATCACACATCTGGGGGCTCAGTGAATCCGCATCTCTGGGGGCTGGGAGAGGACACAGAAACTAAAACTGGAACTGAAGGGAAGCCTGATGTTATAACCATAATGTCAAGCCTTGAATTGGGACCTGGCAGGCCCAGGAGTGGGTTTCACATCTGTGCCTGGGACTTTTCTGGTCTGAGAGACAGAAGAACACACGATGCATGACAATGGTGGCAGGAGAGGCCAGAAGAGAAAGGGGGATTTTTCCAGGTCAAGGCTTGTGTTTTGAGGGTTCGACACTGGGTCCAGGCGAAGGGAACCCTTCTGCCAAGACGGAATAATTTCTCAATGATGTCGCCCTTGCCTGTGGCCTGCTCAGCCCCAAGATGCCGTGTGTGAACAGGAAGCCCAGCTACATATGCATCTGATAGGAACACAACATAATTTCCTTGGAGAGGAAGACTTTTGGTCAAAACTTCATTATAAAATAATTGGAATGAATGGGTTCAGGAGAGAAGAAATGAATTAAAATGAGTAAATAAATTTTATAAAAACAGCTTCAAGCAGCTAGGAAGAGCTTTCGATGATCATTTTATCAAATCATCTATCTGCAGACAGAATTGTCCCGAACACGGATCCTGTATCACACATGATTTCAAGCATTTCTTAACCATAGAACTTGGCAAAAGCACCTCCCTCTCTTAAATATATTTAGCTGTGTACTAAAGAGGAATTGTTTTAATGGGTAGAGACCTTATTTTTTTTTCCCAGATTTTATTTATTTACTTGAGAAAGAGAGAGCACAAGGTTGGGGGGGAGAGCAGAAGGAGAGGGAGAAGCAGGGAGCCCAGCATGGGGCTTGATCCCAGGACTCCAGGAGCACAACCTGAGCTGAAGCAGATACCTAACTGACTGAGCCACCCAGGCGCCCCTAGGTAGAGACTTTAAATATCCATTAAAAAGATGCCTGAGCAAAAGTAACCTATTGCAATCATTAGTTTGTCAGGGTTAGAGACAGGAGTTGCAAAGGGGCATGAAGGAAATTTCTGGGTGATAAAAAATGTTCTATAGCTTAGTGTGGTTGTTGTTACATGGGTATATACATAGAAATCGCCAAAAAAACATTGATCTGATCATTTAAAGTGTTTAATGCTTATTGTATATAATTCATTTGTCAATAAAGTTGATGTCAAAATGTTTGGGAAGGGATGTCATGTGCTCTAGTTAATTTCATAATGAATCATCAGGCATAAATATTTCCATTTCTGTGCCAGCTAGTGGAGTTCTAGGTAAAATGTGTCCATACTCACCTTTGTACAAAAGAAACAGTGGAAAACGCTGTCAGAGATTAGCAAAAGGAATCAAGATATCCAGATTCTTACTATGTGCTTGGTAGGTATTTTATGCTTATTAAATGTTTATGTAGCCCTGGAAGTTGGTGCAATGGCTAGTTTTATGTGTTAACCTGACTGGGCTGTAGGGTACACAGATATGTGGATAAATACTGTTCTGGGTGTTCCTGAGAGATACAATTAATTTTTAAACAGGTAGATTTTTTTTGGTGGAATGTTGGTAGGAATAATTTTCTAATTTAATAATTTGAAAAACATATTTATAAACCCATATACATAGAATAAATGGAAAGATATGGAGAAGATGGTCCATGATTAAAAAAAAAATGTGGGTCTGTTTCAGTCCATCCCCGCTTTTATGTAGTCCCTCACTTCTTTATTCAATCTTTTTTTTTTAATTGAGGAGACTTGATCATCTGACCACAGTGCCTCTGAAAGCAAGACCCCAGAGCTCTGTTTCTTTCTTTTTTTTTTTTTTAAATTTACATATAATATATTATTTGCCCCAGGGGTTCAGGTCTGTGAATCATCAGTCTTACACATTTCATAGCACTCACCATAACACATACCCTCCCCAATGTCGATAACCAAACTACTCTATCCCAAGCCCCACCCCGCAGCAGCCCTCAGTTTCTTTCCCGAGATTAAGAGTCTCTTATGGTTTGTCTCCCTCTCCAGTCCCATCTTGTTTCATTTCTTCCTCCCTAACCCCCCATGACCTCCAGCCCTGCCTCTCAAATTCCTCATATCAGGGAGGTCATATGATAATTGTCTTTCTCTGATTGACTTATTTTGCTTAGCACAATACCCTCTAGTTCCATCCACATCGTTGCAAATGGCAAGATTTTGTTTCTTTTGTAAATAGGTAGATTTTAACATTAGGTGAGAATAACCTTTTAATCAACAGAGTAAACCAGATTGCCATCTATAATGTAGGTGAGCCTCATCCAATCAGTTGAAGACCTGAATAGAACAAAAAGATGGATTCTGCCCCAGGTAAGAGAGAATTGTCCAGCTGATGGCCTTCAGACTGGAGAATCAGCAATTCCTGCTTAACCTCTGAACTTGAATCTCTGCTCTCCCTGGGTCTGTAGCACCACCAGCCCAACTTACAGATGTTGGACTTATCAGCCTCTACAACTATATGAGCGGATTCTCTATAATACCTAAATTATACACATACGTGTGTGTGTGTGTGTGTGTGTGTGTGTGTGTGCTCTGTTTCTCTGGAGTACTCTGAGTGATACTGATAGATATTACTACTCTCATTTTATCCGTGAAAATTCTCAGACCAGCATGTCAAGAAACTGGCCTCGGGTCTTGACTAGCAGGTTGTGCTGAAGCTGGAACCTTGAGCTGGGTGTATGGGGCTCCTAGTTGGATGTCTTTCTCCACACGCCTTTATCCTGGGAAACTGATCTCTGTCAATGATTTCATCAGAGCCAGCCAGGCTGAAAAGGACATGGAGGAAAGTTCTGGCTCTGAGGGCAGGTGTCTCTGTGAACATGCATGACAGCATAGAGCTGTAAACCCAGCACATCACTCAAGAATCCATCAAACGGGGTTTGAGCCCCACTTTGGCCTCTGACCAGCTCTTTGATTTGCTCAAGTTCTTTAACTTAAGCACAACTCCCCTCACCTTTCAAATGGGAACAGAAATTGCATTTGTCTCTTAGGCTTTTTTCTTCTTCTGATAATTCATGGAAATTTTGCAAATAAAGGACTTTTATTTGACATGTAGTAAATTGTCAATACATGACAGTGCTATTTTCTTTTGGGAGTCTCCACAGAGAGCAAAGCTGAACTGTGTCTGGGCATGTGTATATGGGGCCCTTGGAGTTTTGTGAGTCACTTGCTCTCATGGGACAGAGGGACCCAATAGAAATCACCAAATATTTAAGATAAATCTTACACATTGATACTGCAGACCTTAAAACTCTCAAAGGCAAGAAATATACTAAACTAAAAAGAACATACTAAGCTGCATTTTCTATTTTTTTTTTTAAATTATTTACTTGACAGAGAGAGAGATCACAAGTAGGAAGAGAGGCAGAGAGAGAGGAGGAAGGAGGCTCCCTGCTGAGCAGAGAGCCCGACCCGGGACTCGATCCCAGGACCCTGAGATCATGACCCGAACCGAAGGAGTGGCTTAACCCACTGGGCCACCCAGGCGCCCTGGATTTTCTATTTTAAGTGATACAGTACTTTACACAAAGTAGGGGACCTCACACTGTGGAGTGAAAGTAAGTGAGGAATAAATAATGAGTATCCACGGTCCTTTCCCTCATGGTAGATTGCAGCGTGTATGGGAACACCAAGCTTTTCCTTGTACACATGCCATTCCTTCTGCTGTGCAGCTGGACGAGCACATCTAGAAACCTTCCGACTCACACAGCTTCTACTGGAGACATGACATGACCTAGGTCCATGCCCTGCAGAACACTGCCCCCTTTCCCTCTCTCTTTTTGTTATTTTTATTTTGTTGTTGTTGTTACAGGGAAGGATCAATGGCGATTCTTCGCCTGGAAGTCCCATTCCTTGAATCATCACCTGTGGCGGGTGGTCTTTCCCACCCTGCTCACCTGGGCCTGGGAAGGGAAGCCCGGGGAGGGAACAATCCCATAAGGGGGCAGGGAGCCCAGGTGTCAAGGAACAGAACTGTTCCTCGCTCTGCCAGTTCTGAAATAGAAGACCCAGGAAAGCTACTTCCCCTCATATATGCAAGCAGGTAACATGATACGTATCTTGCATGATTTCTGTGAGCTCTAAGACATGCCACACACATAAGCAGCAGAATGAGCGTTGGGGAGAGGCCCGTCTGCTTCCCCAGGGCCCCGGGCCACTGTGGCTGGCACCGCCACCCTTGCCATCACTTCCTGACCTGGGGGTTGTGGGGAGGATTTTTGTACAGTAGGCTGCTGATCGCGTAGGGCTGTGTTCACTGCTGGCACAGAGATACAGGGCTGAGTCTTCCAACTCCAGCAAGTCCAGGTCCAGCTGGGAGCTGGAGTTACTGAACTGTCGAGCTGAGAACCGTTCCGGCATGTCTCCTTTGTCTCTCTCTTTCCTATCGTAATACTGAATGAGAAACCGGGGGCCCTGGCCCAGAACCTGTTGGTACCAGTACACAGATAGATGTCCAGAGACAAAGGAACATCTCAGTGTCACTTTCTGTCCTCTTGTTTTGATCAGGTGTCTTGGAGTTTGGGTGACCCCAGATGCCACAGGGCCTGTTGGGGAGGAGACAGAAAGAAGCTAAGCACAGAGCATAGAGGAAGGCCTCCTGCTGCAGCCGTCATCAGCAAGCCTGTATCACAGGCTGGCAAAACACATCAGAGGCGTGCACACTGTGCCTAGAACTCACCTGCTCCCAGGAGACAAAGCGCCACACAGCAGAGAAGCCTAGAGCCCATGGCACATCGGAACCCAAGAGAGCACCCCAACCAGGGATGGGGTCTCCTGGAGGAAGCAGCCTAGAGTTTTGAACCTCCCATTTCCCTGATAGGTGTGTCTGCTCATGATGTCACCGCCGTGACATTGTTGCTCTGGCGTTACTCTCGCTGCTGGTCGCCTTCTGGTCTGATACCAAAGGGCACTTCGGTAGGACTCAGGATCAGCTACTCCAGGTGCATTGCTTGTCCCACCAGTGCCTCTGCAAGGGGTGGGTATGAGGTGATCATGTCCTATTATGCCCCCAACACAATTGATTTCCTTCACCTGCCCCGGCCCGACACTAATTCCCCAGGCCGTGGGGCTCCAACCCCTTAGCTTTCCACTTCCCATCCAGGAGCAGGGACTACCTCCTTGGTGCATTCTGAGGTTCAAGGCATGTCTCCTCTGCTTGGGCAGTGAGGAGCCTGTGTTAGCCCCATGTGTCCCAGGACTCGCTCAAGAATCTCAAACCAGGGGCGCTGGGTGGCTCAGTGGGTTAAAGCCTCTGCCTTTGGCTCAGGTCATGATCCCAGGGTCCTGGGATCGAGCCCCGAATCAGGCTCTCTGCTCAGCGGGGAACCTGCTTCTTCCTCTCTCTCTGCCTGCCTCTCTGCCTCCTTGTGATCTGTCTGTCAAATAAATAAATAAAATCTTTAAAAAAAAAAAAAAAACCTACAAACCATCTGATGAAGGAGGTAGCCAAGAGTTCCCTTAACCTATCCTCTCCTGGGCCACTCTTTCAAACCCTCCTGGGGCACCTTGGCGGACTGTGGGGGCATAGTCCCTCCGTGTGGCGATGGCTCCGTGTCTCACCGGTGGACACCTTCTGTCTAAATCAAGGACTGAAATTCTCCCCACCTCCCACTGCTGTAACCACCCCCACCACACCCTTTCTTCTGCTTTCCCAGCCCGGCTGATTTAGGGGTAATCTTCAGATCTACCCTTAGCCTGTGGAGGCGAAAGATGGTCTGAACATTGTGATTACGAAGGAAATAATTGCTACACCGTTGTAACTGGGATGCGATAGTGACAGAGAAAGTCAGAATGCTACGAGCCATAAACAGGAACGCTCTGATGATCGCGTGTGGATCCAGCCTGGAAACACTACATCCCACCCCCCCCTGCAGGTTAATCTGATCCAGGAACTTCCAGATTGTGTAGATAAATTAATAATCACCAAATTTTAAATAGTGCATTTTATAAAGAGGGTCTCTCTATTTTACCATTTATTTTTGAATGTATAAACCTGTAAATAAACCCTGTTAGCTCTAGTCAAGGTAGAAACAGTTGGGAGCGACATTTACGATCATTACCCAGAAGTACCTGTGTCCCACGCTGTGACCCGATGCCTCTTAATACATTCCATCCGGGGAGAAGCTATGTCCATTTTGTGCGTCTCCCCCAAAAAAACCCACACTCACATGCACACACATGCATAGGCGCGCGCACACACACACACACCCATGGACACAATTACCCTTTAATTGGCAAAGATGTCAAGGTTTTATAACCAAGCACAGCAGTTTTTCTTTATCTGTTCTTCAGATTCATTTCCCAGAAGCACAAGATGTTTCTGAAGACGGAGTGGTGGCTAGTGAAGGAAAACTCTTGGCAGGCGCCAGATACAGGCGACCCTAACATAATTTTCTCCGTTCCAAAAGAACATCAGCGTATTTCAGCTCTAGATTCAATGAGGCTACTTTGCAGTGCTGGTCATCCATCCTGGCTGTGAGCACAAAATTGTTCAGAGTACTGCAGAAGTTGGAGGGAGAGCCAGGATTAGCTATTACATTCCAGGGAAGAGATCTCTGTTAAGGAAAACAGTCGGTGATATTCCATGGCTCTCATAAGTGGCCATTAATTCATTCATTTCACAAGTGTCAAAGAGTATCAAGTGTTTTGGCTTTTCCTATGAAAGTAGAGAGAGCAATATTGTTGTTATGAACTGATCATGTCCCCCCTCCCCCTTAATTCCATCTGCTGAATGTTTGTAACCCCCAGTATGAGTGTATCTGGAGACGGAGTCTTTTGGAGGAAGTTGGGTTAAATGAGGTAACAAGAGTGGGACCCTAAGCCAAGAGGATTGAGGTCCTTTGAGAAGCAGAGACACCAGAGAGCTCTTTCTCAGTCCTCACGCAAGCACACAGCGAGAAGGCGATTGCCCGTGAGCCAGGAATAGAGCACTCCCCAGAAGCTAACCCCATGGGTCCTCCTCGATCTTGGACTTGCCAACCTGAAGACCTGTGAGAAAATAAATGTCTATTGTTCGAGCGGCCCAGTGTGTGGCACGTTGTTAGAGCATTGTGAGCAGACCAGTGGAACAGCACCGTGGGAAGTCTGGGCGAGAAGCATTGTCTGAGCCCGTCCCTGCGAGATGACTGGTATCTGGCCATGTTCGGGCGGCAGGGAAAGGCCTTCTAGACCATGAGAAGAGCCAGAGCAGATGTAGAGGATTTAAAAGGCTCTGGTGTCTGGGGTCATGTTGAGAAGAGCGGTTAGGTCACCAGAGTGTGACACAAATCCAGAAGACCGCCACGAAGCCACCCTCGGAAGCTGACAGCATCTGGGCCATGATGCGTGAGAAGCTATTCTGGGGAAGCAGAACTGCTCTTGAGGGAAACTGGAGAGCCTTTGCCTATTTGTGCTCAGGGGAGGCAAGCCTGGGATGAGAAACCCAGAAGGGAGAGGTCAGAATCAGCTCCAGGTTCTTAGCCGAGAGCCTGTTCTCACCGGGACCTGCATGGGACGATGCGGCCGCCGTTAGGCCTCGCTTTCTATTTTCTGGGTATTAAAGACTTGGAGCAGATTGAGAAAAGAGATTACATGACAAATCCCATCGTTTTTAATAAGTTTATAGCTCTATATTCTCAACCATCTTTAATCATATTTTCTCTTCTAGACTTTCCTAAAATCTCAAAATTTTGTCCACGTATTCTATAAAACACAGCTCTGTGAGTCTACCTTCCAGCTACCAATTCATCAAATTCATCAAACAATTTTGAGCCCCCGATGAACTCTCCCTCCCGAAAAAAGGGTGTCAGCTGTGAGTCTGTAAGTCGTTCGTTTAAGCTTGCAGCAGCCGGTGCCAGGCAGGGACAGTGACTTTGGTGTCACCTACTGGATGCGGCACCACCCTCTGAACAGAGCTTGTTGTCCTGTTGTCCCTGCCCTGAGTGGCTGAAGAGCCAGAGGCCACCCTTGGCAGGGCCCCAAACCATTTCCCTTTCCCCTGAGTCCCTAGTTCTCGTGGATCCGTCAGCTCTGACCCTGCTCCACGCTGGGACCGGGAGGTTTGTGCACAGAACGCTGGTGACCCTGGCTGCACCAGGGGTTCGCACGGAGATCCACGGCCACGTCCCAGCCTCCGAGAAATTCACATGCAGCTCAGAGTGACAGTCGCTCAACTGTCACATGGAGAATTAATCCCAGGAAGTGTCCTTTTGCTCTAACTCATCCTAATATGCCAAGAGCTGGGGGCCCTGACCCAGAGCCTGTTGGACTCAACGTACACTGGGCTGCCCAGAGATAGGGGAAGTGTCGCTTGCTGCCTTCCTGCTTTGACCGGATGTCTCGGTGTTTGGCTGATTCCAGAATCCACTGGGACTGGGAGGGAAGGACACAGGGGCTGGGGAAAGAACACGAGAGGGAGCCCGATGATGCCACAGATTCAGGTGCTGTCAGGCTTAGAACAGAGATGTCCCCCCTGTTTCAAGGACATACTTGCTCCCAGGAGACAAAGGTCCACACAGCAGAGGAGCCCGCAGCCCATGGCAGGTGCGGCAGAACTGGACAGGTTTCTTCCTGCTCAGAGTTCTGGTCCTCTGAGAGCTGAAGATTCAGGCATCCCTTTTCTGGAGTTTAGGCAATAATGCCACTGCTCCGATGTCGCTGTCTTTCCTGGTTCCCATGATCCTGGCCATCCTTGCCAGCCTCCTGGCTAGCCTGATCCAGGTGGTAGACCAGCTGGGTTTAGGCTACATGCCCTTTCCCACAGCGCCTTTGTTTTTCCTTGGAGGCAGGTGTTCCTTTACCTCTCCCTGCCAAGGACACGCTGTCCGCCCCCTCCCAGCACCTCCCCTCATTTCCCCTTGCAAAGCTCAGAGACACTCCGGAGCTCAAGTTCTGGCACCCTGATGGGACAGCACCTCCACAAATTAATGTTTACAGCATCAAGCCTCTAAGTGGATAAAAGCACCAAACAAGGTTGTTCCTTAACCCTCCAGGTCCCAGGTAGCTGGCCGGATCTGCCCTTAGCTCTGCTCCAGCCTCTTCCGGAGCTCCGCAGTTCCACAGTGCCCCCCTGTGGCCCAAGATTTTGCCTTTGCCCTGATGCCAGAATCCTGGGGTGTGTTTAAATGAGGGACTCTTTCACTGTTTGCCTGTTGCACTATTTTTTTTTTTTCTCTCCCCACTCCCAGCCCCGGCAGACCAAACAAACAAACAAAAGACAAAAGATAGCCCAAGCTACATGGTAATAAAAATAAAGGTGACTGGAGGAAATGTTTTGCTTTGGAAAATATTGAGTCAGCTTAGCCTAGGTCAGGTTGCGTTGCTTAAGGAGGAACTGCGGAGATTACAGAGAGAGACAGACTGTCTTTCTTACTGCGGATGGACTCCCAAGGCATTTTGGATGACTAATAATTAACTGAAGTTGTTTTCGCTCTGAGGACCCCAGACGGCTTGCTCAGGGCAGACTGTCCAGACAGGCCTATTTGCAAGGAGCCTGCTAATCAGCTCACCCCAATAAGGAAAATAATAGTTACCCTCCTGCTAGAGAATTTCTTTCTTTCTTTTTTTTTTTTTTTTTAAGATTTTATTTTTAAGCAATCTCTCCCCCCACGGCGGGACTGGAACCCACAACCCCAAGATCAAGAGTCTCTTGCTCCACCGACTGAGCCAGCCAGGCGCCCCTAAAGAATTTGTTTCTTTCTCTTCTAACCTTACTCTTTTAGAAACCTTTATGCCTCTGTTCCCTGATAATAGAATGCCCGTTCCCCATATAGGAGGGCGTGTGTGTATATGATTAAACTTCTCTACGCTTTCTTCAATGTCCATGTAGGAAATAAAATATTCTAACGCTCTCTGCAGAATGCTAGGAAGGAGAAGCTAGTCTGGATTAATGCCAGGTAAAAAAAATAAATAAATAAACAGAGGAGTTTGGGAAAACAGACTCGGAGAAGGATTTTAATGCTTAAACCCATCAACTTCCCACCCAGTTGCTACTTCTGACTTCATTTACTTTCAGTGTAAATTTCTTCAAATATTTACATTTGACTTAAGTTTTATTAAATTCCAAATAGTGCAATTTCATAGAGTAAATATAGATATTCTAGTATCATCTATTTCTTGACTTTCTAAATCTGAAGGCAAACAACCGCATCAAATACCACTGCCAGTGAGCTAGGATCAGTGACCCCCATTGAAGATGCAACCCGAGGAGGAAAATTCTACCCAGAGCAAATCTCCATGGATATAAATCAGATAAAATTATCTCAAGCCCAGATGGCCGAGTTCTTTAACTGAACACTTTTTATGAATTCTGTACATATGTAACTCATTAAAACCTTTTATAACAGCAGCTGATGTGTCTTACGGGGTTTCTGATGATAGATAAGGAGAAACTTCTACACAAACACATAGAAACACACACTATCAGCATATGTTACACTAAGAAAGTATATTTCTATGCTTTAAGGGATGCCTGGCATTTTAAAAAAATTCAGTTAGATAGAATTTCTGGATTGCCAATCAATTTTTAATTATAAATATAAATATAAATATAAATCTTACAAATATGGAAGATTGTTTTAGAGGCGCCTGAGACCCAATGATAAACAGCCATTCTATTTCAGACAAGAGGAGCCCAGCTGATATTATAAAAACTGGCTTCTGGATACTACTAGCATTGCAAACTAGCATCATTTCCTGTCTTTTTCCCCAGAGGAACCTTATGAGGCAAGGAGCAAATATGAATACTAGAGACTAACCAAAAAACAAGAGAATATTCTAGAAGGACTAAAGCCTTTGGCAGCTGGATTTCAAAAGAAAAATAACCAACTGGACAATATATATCCCCAGAATGTGAGTTATTAAACCTTATGAACCAAGAATTTAAAACAAGAATGACAAATAATGACAATCTGCTATATAAACAAGAAGGTAGAAGATGTCTAGCAGGTAAGAATGCATGGGACCAACTTACTGAAGATCTTAACAGTAACATACCTAACATATTTTGCATTGACATTTCCAACTTTTATTATGGGAAAGAATGTTCAAGTCACCTGAAGATAAGATAAATGAGATAAGATAAAAGAAGCCAATGCCTCATATAAATGCTAAGAATTTTTGTCCAGTAGGAGCTTAAATAATTATTAGTTTCCTAAAATACTGACTTTTTCTCAGGAGCTTCCCCCCCCCCCCACTTATTTTCAAAAAAGCAAGACTTTAGCTAATAAATATACAATCCAGATAAGATCTGGGAAATTGTCTCTTCTGCAAAAACTAGGTGGAATTCTTAGAGTTTTCAAAATTGTGGAAATCCGAAGCCCTTCCTGAGATTTCTGACCACCCCCAAGGACAATTGTTTTCTTCTAGTCTTCTCTAAACTTGCCACCTCACCTGGCCATGAATCCTTTTTTATTCCTTCAACCAAATCATCTGCATCAGTAATTGGAGAGTTTAGTAGAATTTCCTGAAGATTTGGGATAGCCTACAAAGGAGTCATATGGTACAGAAGGCAGATCTTTACTCTTTCTCTCCCATCCTTAATCATGATGGCGCCTTCCCAGACTTTCCAGGGTCTCAAGTTCTTCTGCCTTCATTATATAGAACAATGCCATTTCCATTTTTCCTTCCATCTCCAGCAGTTACATTAAAATATTCCCATCAACAATTTTCTCCTCCCTAAGAAATGGGGTGGAAGCTATTAAGACACTAAAATCCCGGTTTTCCTCCATTCAAAATTATGGTTAACTAATTCTTCTTTCTTTTTTTTTTTTTTTAAGATTTTATTTACTTACTTGACAGAGAGAGAGATTACAAGTAGGCAGAGAGGAAGGCAGAGGCTTCCCCGCTGAGCAGAGAGCTGATGCGGGGCTTTATGGGGGGCTTGATCAAGGACCCTGAGATCATGACCTCAGCCTGAGTGGAAGGCAGAGGCTTAACCCACTGAACCACCCAGGCGCCCCTTCATCCTTATTTCTTGAGCGGAACTCATCTTCATTCAAAGATAGACTTTTCTAAGTTTTCATTTACACTCTCCTTTACTTTTATTGTTATGATTAAATGTGTATGACATAAAACACCATTTTCAAGTCTACGGTGCAATGGCATTAACTACATTCACATTCTGGAGTTGTCATCACGGCCATCCTTCTCTGGAACGCTTCATCTTCCGCATCTGAAACTCTATATCCACTAAACACTAACTCCCACCCCTTCCTCACCCCAGCCCAGGAACCACCCCCTACCTGCTGTACTATTTTCCACAGTGGTCATGCTATCTTATATTCCCATCAATAGTGCAAAAGGGGTCGCATATCTTTACCACCTCCTCAACACTTGCTTTTCTCTGTTCTGTTCTTCCCTTCAGTGTTATTCATGCTACTGGGTACGATGTTCTTGAATTTTTTAAATGAGTGGGAATTTACTGGTGCTGCTATTTTAAAAGCACTGCTTTTCTAATCTCCAGTCTCAAGTCAACATCGGTCTCCAAATTTGGGGCAGGTAGTCTTCATCTATAAAATGTACTCATTGAGGAACCACTCTCCTTGAAGACAAGACAGTCTTTCCTCACACAGATGGGACATTAGAAAAACAACATTCTAGCCTTGGCATCACTAGAGGCTGTTAGTAAGGATCAGGTGAGTCAGATCATGCCCAGGAGACAAGTCTTTAGGAAGTGAGCACAGGGTATGCGCTAACCCCTAATAATCTCACAGCTCACCTGGAGAGTGGTTCCACAAGAGGTAAAGAGCGCCAACTGAAATTCAACAAGGGGCTTGTTTCAAATTCACAGCTGGTGGGTGAGAAGGAACCAGAGAGGGATCCTGGGCTTCCTTCCGGTTGGAGCAGGGACCTCATGAGCAAGGGGCCACCTGTGCTTTCTGAGCTGAGCGGCTATGGGCATGTAGTCTTGTGGACTCACAGACTGGCAGAGAAGGACAAAGAGGTCTGGTTGGTGCTGGTCCATTTCAGAGTCAAGGGGAAATTCTCTATATGTTTTTGAGATGTGTACACTTCAAGCACATCTCTTCTGGCTTTAACTTCAGCACTATCTGACTAATGAATCAGACTTGGAGTTCAGTCCATGGTCTTGTTGATAGCAGTACTTTGCAAAATGATTTGTTTTCTAAGAACATTCAAAGCTCAGCTTCTTTTCCATTTCTGTGATAGGTATCTGAGCATCTGTGCGTTCCGTCAGAGAAGGCTATATAAGCAAAAGTAGATAGAGGGAAACAAGAGTTGTCTTAATGACAACTCCATGTCAGATGAAAGAATGCTCAGGACCTGGAATTGAAAGGCCCATATCAGGAGTTTCCTTCTGTTTCCTGGACTTACCTGCTCCCAAGAGACAAAAGGCCACAAAACCGAGAAAGCTGGTAGCCCTGGCAGGCCAGGGAGTGAGGGAGTATCCCCCAGCTCAATATTCTGATGTTCTTAGGGAAGAGCTGGTAATCTGAGCCTCTGTGCCAGCCAATAGCCAGGTCTTCCTGGGAGGCCAATCTTCCTACAAGTTTTTAAAGCCCAGGATCCCTTCTTATTTGTCTCAACATCAGTCATTCTTCCTTTCCTTCTTTTTTCTACAACAAGGCATTGCTTGGTGGAACGGGTCCAGGGAATAGGCTCACACCCTAGTTTCTCTGATCTTTCTTTGAGGGTAATACTCCTCTATATACTTCCCCTATTGGATAATAGACTCCTTCAAACTTGATCACTGTCTACTTTTCTTTCCAGCTTTGAGGAACTTCCCACCTCCTACAGAAAGCCATATTAGTGTTAAAAAGAGAAATAGGCCCAAAATGGAGTCATTTATCCCTGAATAGCAAACCAAGACTTAACTAAAGTTTCAGTGTCTCCCAGGAAAGTGCCCATTAACAGTCTCTGAAAATGTTCTGGTCCCCAAGAGGGAGGTCATCTGTATGATAAAAACCCTGCCTTCCCTTGACTTCCAAAGAAAGTGTCCTGTCTTCTGCCCATGTTTTAATTAGATTATTTGGTTTCTTGGTGTTGAGTTGTATAAGTCCTTTATTTGGATACTAAACCCTTTATCAGGTACGTCATTTGCAAATATCTTCTTTTATTCAGTAGGCTGCCTTTTAGTTATGTTGGTTGTTTCCTTTGCTGTGCAGAACACTGACATTAATTCAAGGAGATACATGCCCCCCCGTGGCTATCGCAGCATTATTTACAATAGCAAAACCATGGAAGCAGCCCAAGTAGCCATCGACAGATGAATGGGTAAAGAAGATGTGGTATGTATACAATGCAATATCACACTCAGCCATAAAACAGAATAAAATCTTGCCATTTGCAACAACAGGGACGGATCTAGAGAGTATGATGCTAACCAAATAAGCCAGTCAGAGAAAGGCAAATACCATATGACCTCACTCCATGTGGAATTTGAGAAACAAAACGGATGAGCAAAGGGAGAAAAGAGAGAGAGAGAGAAAGACAAAGCAAGAAATGGACTCTTTTTAAAAAATGTTTCCACTTCATTTATTTTTAAAGATTTTACTTATTTGTCAGAGATAGAGAACACAAGCAGAAGGAGTGGCAGGCAGAGGGAGAAGCAGGCTCCCTGCTAAGCAGGGAGCCCCATACGCAGGACTCGATCCAGGGACCCTGGGATCACAACCTGAGCTGAAGGCAGCTGCTTAACCCACTGAGCCACCCAGGTGCCCCAAGAAACCAATTCTGAACTCCAGAGAACAAATAGTTACTGGAAGGGAGGTAGGTGTTCCGGGGAAGGGGAAATCGGTGGAGGGATTAGGAGTCTACTTATCTTGATGAGCACTGAGAAGTGGATAGAACTGTTGAATCACTATATTGTGCACCTGAAACGAATATAACACCATGTTAACTACACTGGAATTAAAATTATTTTTTTTAAAAGGTGTCCTGAGCAGATACTGCCTTGCTTTCTTTTCCTGGCAACTTCCTTGCCCCATGCTTCCTTCTGTAACAACTTTACATTTTGCACAACTCCTTGGAGCACCTCTCTACTTGCTGGATGTGGTGTTGAATTCATGAATTGCTTAATAAAGCCAATTCGATCTTCCAATTCACTTGGCTGATTTTGGTTTTTTAACACTAGTATTCCTGTAGTGACCTGAAGATCAGTAACCAATCTGCCTGCTGCAATTACAAAGCTTTTCTAACCCAGTCTCCTTGTAACCCACAGCTCTTTCTCCCCCTTCCTGCAGCGTCTGTGTCTCACTGGAACCACAGTACCTCCTCTTAATAAATGTTTACATTGCCAGCTGTTATGAGAAAGTTTCCGGAAATTCCCTGATAACCTAACCCTCATTGTCCCTGGACCCCTCCATTGTTCCTATGTGGTACTCCCAGCTGAGTGCAGTACTGACCCCAACTTCTCTGAACAACCATATTGACTTCCCTTCCCCACCTTCTGCTTTTTTTTTTTTCCCAGTGCAAACAAGTAAAGCAACTGGAACTCACATTTCGTATGAGAAAGCTAAAGGGTGTCACTATGTGGGAAAACAGTGTGACACTCTTTATAAAGTGAAATGAGCATTTACCATCAAACCCGGCAATCGCAATAGTATTTACCTAAGAGAATTAAAAGTGTATGTCCACACCAAAGTCTTGTACCAGAATGCTGCTTCTGGCAGATCTATTCCTAAGAGCCCAAATCTAGAAACAACCCAAGTGTCCATCAACCTGTAAATAGATATGCAAAATGTGGTAGAGTCACCCCTCCCCCCAAAATACAACCAATAAAAAAAGAGCAAATTATTGGGGCACCTGGGCAGCTCAGTGGCTGAAAGCCTCTGCCTTTGGCTCAGGTCATGATCTCAGGGTCCTGGGATCCAGCCCCTTATCGGGCTCTCGGCTCAGTAGGGAGCCTGCTTCCTCCTCTCTCTCTGCCTGCCTCTCTGCCTACTTGTGATCTCTGTCTGTCAAATAAATAAAGAACATCTTTTAAAAAAGAGCAAATTATCAATACACATAATAATAAAGATGACAGAAGTATATGTTAGGTGAAAGATGTGGGTCATTAAAAAGTGTATGGTTTCTCTTTGGTGAGTGCTGTGAAGTGTGTAAACCTGGTGATTCACAGACCTGTACCCCTGGGGATAAAAATATATGTTTATAAAAAATAAAAAATTAAAAAAAAAAGTGTATGGTTTCATTTACCTGGAATTCAAGAACAAGCAAATCTAATCTCTGATGATTGACATCAGAGCATTGATTGCCAGAGAGATGGATACTGACCAGAAGGGGACTTAACAGCAAGAGGTGATGACGTGTGTCTTGACTGGGCTGGTGTTGCTGGTTTTCCCATTTGACAGAATGTATGTAATTTACATTTATTATTACGCATTTCACTTCATGCAATAAAAAAAAAATGTATCCCACTATCCAGTCAACAACCATTAATATTTTAGTATCTGTCCAGACAGAATTCTTCTAAAATTACTTATGAACTATACATGTTATCAGATATTCACAGAGTTCCCTAAATTGACCTTACAAAAGAAGATCGAATATTTGTGGATATCCAAAAGGCACTCATTCTGAGCCTTAACATAGGAACAGTGAAGTGCAGCCTTATGCCATGGCCTCATTCCCTACATGTCCCTAGGAAGACCCAGGGTTGTCTATGGTTCCGGAATCATCCTCCGCCTCAGACTGAACCCAACAAAGGTGGACTCCTGGAGATTCCCATTTGCTGAGTTGCACCAGGGACCTGTATTTCCTCCCAGCTACCAAGAAAGTGGGCTTTGCATGTTGTTTCCAGGGGTCAGGATTGGGGGAGCGAAGGGCTGCTTGCCACAACATACCTTCCGGTGTCCTGTTCTCTGCTTCTGCACCCCCCAGTGCGGGGCATGTTTACCAACACTGGTGTGCTCAGCCCTTAGTGGTCCCTTGGGGACTAAGGGACGGTGTTCTCAGGCCGTCCTTGCAGGGAGACCCCCCAGCAAACCCCCACCTGGGCCACCATGACCACTGCTCCCAGCACCATTTCTTTTGTTCCCCTTCTATAGCTCTTTGCCCAAGATGGAATCCTCTTCCTGCTCAGCCCTCTGAGATGAGACCCAGAGACGAGACACAGGCTGGGTGAACATAAGCCCATTTTATGTCTGTTGTTCAAGTGTCATAATAGCACTCCTTCACTCCCCAAGGGCTCCCCTTTTGGTGATAAATCATGGTCCCCTTAAAAACAGGAGAATGTACATCTTATCTGCATTTTGCATGTTCTCTGCATCGTGTTTCTGTCTCAGCAGCCCCAGCACTCCCTTTCCAGAGGGCTCAGCCACTTTCTGGAGAATTCTCAGATTATAGCAGGCTGACTCCCGACTAGGGCAAGCTGACCCTGGGATGGATTCTTCCTCTGACCCATGGGGTCCCCATGGTGCACTAACCATACTTTCCATATCTTGGGGTAGGAAATAATCTGTTCAAAGAATAAATGAGTGAACTAGTAAATGGATGAATAAGTAGGTGTATAACCAATATGATATACTCAACTAGCCTCAAACACTGATACTAACTTATCTTTCTAGTTGAGCACTTGAAGTCTACCTGCCTTACTAATAGAAAGTATAGTATCTCCCTCATAAAGGGCTTCCTACATCATCTCTTCAGCTTAATTTTCAAGAACCCTTGGGTCTTAGCTCCTGAAAAGTCAGTCCTTTACAAATTCCTCTATAGCCTTGTCCGGTCACTCACTTGGCCATACTTGTCCCATCCTTAGGGGCCACAGCCACATTCCGTGGTGTCTGACAATGTATCCTCAAGACCACAGTTCCAGGCATCTCTGTGCAACATTTCCTGTTCTGCAAATTAAAGTTAACTTCTGGGGCACACCTGGGTGGCTCTGTTGGTTGAGCATCAGACTCTTGATCTCAGCTCAGGTCTTTGTGTTTTTTGTTTTTTGTTTCTTAAAGATTATATTTATTTATTTGAGAGAGAGGCAGAGAGAGGATCTCAAGCAAGCAGACTCCTCCGTGAGTGAGGAGCCCAACGTGGGGTTTGATTTCACAACCCGAGAGCATGATCTGAGCCGAATCAAGAGTTGGTCTGGGCCACCTTGGCTCCCTCAGCTCAGGTCTTGTTCTCACGGTTGTGAGTTCAAGACCTGTGTTGGGCTCCATATTGAGAGTGGATCCTACTTAAAAAAAAAACAAAACAAAACAAAAAAAAAAAACAGTTAACTTCTGACCTCTGCTCCTGGGAAGCTGCTGTAGAACCATTCCCTCCGGCAGAAAGGGCCGCTGAAAACCTGGGAGCAGAGGAGCCTCCAATTTGTGCAAGGGTGTGGCTCAGTCCCCCATCTGGGCAGCCTGGGGCTTCAAAGCGAGTACGGTCTGTGAGGCAGGCATTTCAGCTGAGAATGGAATCTCCAAAAATATCTGCCTTCTCTGAGGGAGCCTTGTTATGGATGGGAATCAGTAAGTCCACTTCCCTTTCTGGGGATTGTCGGTTCCAGAAGAAATACAAATGACCAGAAATGGGGGGTCACACCTCAGAGCCACACTCTCTCATGGTTGGGAGGTAGTGGCTAGGGCTTTGGCTGACTCCAGGGTCCACGTGTCCTCTGGGAGGAGACAGAGGCCAGGAAGAGAAAAAGGCAGAAGTTCCAAGCTGGCCTTATATAAAGTGGGTGGAATAGGAAAGTCCCCACACTCTCAGGGCTCATCTGTTCCCAGGAGACCAGAAGAAGTCACCCAGCAGAAGAGCCTGCTGTCCATGGCAGGGGAGGGGAGGCCTCTCCACATGGGGCATCTGAGTGTAGTAGTCCAGGGAGGAGACCCTCTGATGTCACAGTCTTAGGCAGCACCCCCGGATTCAGGAACACCCCCACAGGAGGGAGCAGGAGGCCTTAGTCCCGCCGTAGACACAAGATGCTCCCAGGTTCAGCCCCCTGTATGCACTGGAGCAGGCAGACCCACAGGCCCCAAGAAAAATTCTGTGACTGCAGAAGGACCCTTGGAGAAGATCTTTAGACCAGGAAGGCGGGAGATGAAGACTTGAGCAGACTGGCAGGACCCATGTTCCTCCCCAACAGCACAGCAGAGCTACAGTCCAGAGGCACTGACTCTGTGACCCAGAGTTCTGAGCCTGATGATTTGACCCTGGGACTAAAGAGAACAAAGGAAGAAGTCACCCTACAAATGTCAGTGTGGAGAGGAGACCTCGTGAGGATGGAGACCTGATATGTGGCTGGACATTCCAGTGCAAGGGAAGGAAGGTGGATGGAAATATAAGTACCCAACCCAGGCTCCGAGCAGGTGGAATGAGAGGCCTGTTTGCTGCCTGTGTGGCTTAGAGCAGCTGTTTGCAGATTTGGATCTTGGATCTGGACTAGGGCTTGAGGGTTGGCCTTGAATAGGAAAAAGAGAAATCGAAGAAAGAGAGCTGGGTTATGGAAGAGAAGAACGGGTGAAGACACACACACACATCTGTCTCAAATCCATTTCCCAAAGACGGGGTCTACTACTGTCCTTTGCAGCTGGCTTGGGTCCTGGGGCCTTGCCTGGAAGTCCCATTCCTGATTCCCAAAGCTCAGAGCTGACCTGGTGTGGCAACAGGCCTATGGCAGGGGCTCTTTGGTTCCGGAGGAGAGAGGCTCAGAAACCACAGATCTGCAGAGTTGGGAGCCACACACCTCCTTGGAGGGCCCCGCACTTTCCTCTCGTCCCCTGTAGGGATGAGATTGTGGGGTGTGACTTGTGGGGAACCGGTGTTTGTTTGGAGGGTCCCTGTGAAACCTTAAGCCAAACGACCCTATGTACAGCAGGCTACCTTTATTTCATGAAGAGACATAAAAACGGTACTGAATCAAGATTTGTTTATCATTCAACCAGGTGACAGAGAAGAGTCACACACGGGTAAGAGGCACCTCAAACTCTGAAGATGGGCCGAGATGGGAGAGTAGCCACATGAACTGCATTGGCAGATGGTATCATGGTCTGAAACTTTGCTCAGGGCTCCCCACAGTCCCTGGAGTGCCCCTTTGAGGAGAGAGGAGGGAGCCTTAGTGACAAGGCAGGCATGTGACTCCCCAGCACACTCAGCCCTTGGGGTCTGATGACCTGGGCAGGACAGAGGGCCTTTACAAGGGGCAAAGCCAGAAAATATGGGGTTCCGAACAGGCAGCCCCAAGGATACAGCCCTGCTCTGTACTGGCAGGGAACGTCCCTTCTGGCTGCCTGTGGTAAGAAACTATCCAGGGGCAGGGGACTCCATGGCTGAAAATGCAAGATGTGAAGACCTGAGGAATGCAGATTAAAGCCCCAGAAGGAAAAGGAGTCAGGCCTGAAAGTGTCAAAGGCTGCGCGGAAGGGAAGGCTGTGTGGATCTGAGTATACCCAGGGGCAGCCCATGGTGACCAGGAGAACACGGACCCACACCTGATGAAGGATGATCCACCTCATCGGCAGGACTGATGGAGCCACGTGCTGAGGGAGGGAGGTGTTCTGGAAAAGGGCTGAGCCTGTTTGGAGCTGGGACCGGGGCTGAGATCCAGGGTCTCACATGCATGGAATGGTCGGGTGTGCTGTGGCCAGAGTGAAAAGTGTCCCAAGAAGGACTCCCCAGGGCCATGTGCTGCCTGGACACTGCTCAGAAGCTTGAGGCTGGGCCCTCTCTGGCCTGTGTTCAGCTCAGGCAGATTGGACCCAGGCAGAACCAGGACCCAGGCTGTGGGAGTCTGTGCTGTGGACTCAGCATCCACTGAACCTACAGGCAGCAGGAGGCTCTGGGATCTCAGTCTGGGGTCTCCAGGAAATGTTGAGCTGAGCGTTGGTGGCCCCCACAGCTTCCTGGTTTAGACCCAGGAGGTTTGTGCACAGGGAGAAGTTGAAGGTGCAGGGCTGTGTCCTTGCTGCTGGCACAGAGATACAGGGCGGAGTCCTCGGGCTCCAGGGCTGTTATCTGAAGGTCCAGCTGGGAGTTGTCTGAGCAATTAGGTAAGAACCGACTGGAGGCAGTTGCATTTTCAAAGAGAACCTTGTAATTGTAGGCAAGCATGAGCTTTGGCGGCTTCTGAACACTCTGCTTATACCAGTACATAGCATTATGTCCCAGATGTTGTCTGCACTTTAGGGTCACACTCCTTGTTGTCCCAGTTACCAGATGTTTTGGAGTCTGGATAACTCCAGCATCCATGGAGACTGTTGAAAGAACAGGACAAAATTCCAACAAAGCCCAGACAGAAGGGTGGTGGTAGGAAGAGGGACTCGGCTTGGGGTGCAGGGAGAGCACAACGGAACCCGAGACGTACCTGCTCCCAAGAGACAGAGAGCCACCCAGTAAGGTAGCCTGCAGCCCATGGTGGAGTCAGGGCCCAGGTGGGCATCCTCTAATTAGGGTGTCCTGGGGAGGGTGCTGGGCTCTGGTGTCCTGGGCTTTGGTTGGTGGTTGGCCTGTGATGTCACTGTCTCTGTAGGTTTCCCCAAACACAGGGTATGTTTCTTCCTCCCCCTTTCACAACTTGTATAGATTCTGGTAGAGCGTGGATTTGCATTGGGTGGGCTGAGCTAATCCTTGGACAGGTGATCTCATGTATTAGCGACAGTCCTCATTATGTAAACTCTCTCTCTATGCCCATCCTTCCAAGACCCCTCTCAGCAGCAGAGCATTTCTGCCTTGGGGATCTCCTTCCCTACCAGCTCAGGCCTGCAGACATCTCCCAAAAGGTGTTTCCCTCCGTGTCTAAGCTCCATGGAGCACTTTTGCTCAGCTCTGTAGAGGAGAGAAATTGGAGGCTGTGGCGCCAGTGCCCACCATTACAAAGGCAGGACTGTGATGCCAGCCAGGATCCAGGCACTGGGAGGGGGAGCTGAAGGCATCCTCAGCCCCAGTCCTGAGGGTACAGTGCTTGGCTGGGCTTAGAGCAAACAGGATGCTCAAGAACCACACAAGGCATCCCAAGTAGGAAAAAGGGAAATTCATTTGAGCATGGTTTTAGATCAGTATCTCAGAGGTATCAGCATCTGGTGCTCCCAACTGACATAAGGATGGAGCCCCATGTCCTGCTCCCCCCTCACCCCTTCCTGCAAATCACTTTCATCCCCCATCCAGCCTCTGAGTAGGCAATAGAGCCACAGCGCCCCCTTGTGGCCCATGGGCACATTTCCCGGATGGCAGGCTTCTAACCAGCTCAGAAGCAGCAGTGCAGAGGATGCTTATTCCTCACCCACCAGAGAGGAGGGGAGGCGGGTCCACGCTTGATGGGTACAAGAGTCAGACCCCTGTGAAGAGCAAAGAAGGAAGTGAAACAGCAAAAAGAGTTGGCAAGAGTGCCGTTCATCCACACTAGGACATTCAATCTCTACTCCTTCTTCTAACATAATAAAGTTTATCAGATTTTCAGTGTGGCCCATAAACAAAAAAATGTAAGGGTCAAGGGGTTAGAATTTAAGCAAAGGAGTTGGATATTCTTCTCCTGTCCAGGTTAGGTATATCACAGTCCTCTGATTCACCACAGTTGGAGATATCGCTTTCGTAGACAAGAACCAAAACTTAACCTTAGTGGAAAGGCTAGCATGGTGACTATTATATTTATACTGCTGCACACGCACTGTAGCAAGAAGACAGGGAATAGCCCTTCCCCAATGAAAAAGCAAAAACATGAATAAATAAAATGTTATTGAGTTATTTAGCTCCCGATCAGTAAAAGACCAAGGATTACAAAAAACATTATACTTTCAACTGAAATCCTGAACAAGTGGAAACAAAAGGCTCAGTTGTCCTGCTAACGTAGCTAACATACGGTTTTCCCAAAGAAGGTCTGGGTGAAAGGCGAGTTTAAGTCATCCGAATTAGGGATGTGCCTGAAGAAGGAAAATGATGGAAAGACAATCTAAACCACAGAGAAGAAACAGCGAGGAGACAGAAGGGTAAACATGTACAGAAATTCAGATATACATTGTCTCTATAAGAGAGTTGTAGCAAATGATGCCTGAAGATCCTAAGACAGCTTGGATGTGGAGCAAAGAGTACTGAAAAGGAACCCAAAGAGTGAGTGTAAGGAAATCCTCTTTCCTCTTGTTTCTTACCGACCTGCATGCACAGCGTGGAAGTGCAGAAAGCTGAGCAGAGGACAGGTTCTAGTAGGCTGCACCGCTGAGCAGAGTTCAGAAGACACTTGCTTTCAGACCCACTTAGGATGAGAGACACTGGTGAATGTGCGGTGATTCCTCATTGAGACGCCTGAAAGACAGTGCACCGGTAATAATCAGCACATGCCAGGACCCCCCAGTAGGGAGGACAAAACTTAAATAGTTTCTACCAAATCCTGCATTCGAAACTGCCAGATTGAAAACTAACGTTGCTCAGAAGAGCATACAGAATCCGGAGCTTCTATTCTATATCGTCCACAATTTAAGCCCCCGCATAAACCCTTTATAATCCTCCCTGAGGAATATCATAGAAGTCTCCTAACTGTATAATCCATCCCCAACCTCTCACTCTTCTGATCCTGCTGCTACCAGTGCTGTACCATATACAAATTTGCTCATGTCATCTCCATTCAGGTGGGAACAATGAGTAGCTGCTGCCTACAGATCTGTGTCCAAAGTCCTTTCAATGTGTGTGAACCCTCCACCACCTGGGCACTGCCTGCCATGGAGGACTTTTCAAGATGCTACTGGAGCAGAATTGAGAAGAGTCACCATGGTCCTCCTTCGGAAAGGAGGGAGTCAGCAGTGCCCAAGCCCACCCCTACTGCTGCTTATCCCCAACCCTTTGTTTCTAAGTATCCCTGTTGCTATGAATTTTCATGCTTCTCCAAATATTTTAGACATTTTTATCTTTATCTTGTTTTCCTCTAAGCTTTTGTTCATGGAACATTTTGAGTGAATAGTGTGTTTTCAGTCATAATGTTCATCCAATAAGTACCAATATGTGCAGCAGAGATATTCAAGGCATGGCTCCTTCCCCTGGTTAAGATCTTCGTGCACGGACAGACTAGGTCCTCTCTTGTTTCCGAAATCCTGAGCACTTCAGGGAATTTATTGCTGCAGCTGGTAAGTGGAATTCTGTCAGGCTTGTGTGAGCCTAACTGACGACCCGCCCCATCAGGTATATTGGCAGCCTGTACCAGACTGGGATCTGCAGTCACGGGTTCTAACAGGGGAGAATGGAGCCTCAGGGTCTAGTGAACCTGTGTCCCCCACAGCTTCCTGGGCTGGGCAGGGGGTTTATGCACAGGGAGGTAAAGACTTTGCAGGGCTATGTCTAGGCTGCTGGCACAGAAATACACAGCAGTGTCACCTGTCTCCAGGAAGTTGATGTGAAGGTTTAAACGAGTTTTGTCAGGGGATTCAGGTAAGAAGCGTCTTGGAACTGTTTCATTTAGAATGAGATCCTTATTGTTGTAGATAAACATGACCTTCAGCAATTTCTGGGAGTCCTGCTTATACCAGTACACGGTATCGTGGCCCAGCTTTTGTTCACATTTTAGGAACTTCTTATTTCCAGTCTGTGCGATGAGGTGTTTTGGAGTCTGGGAAACTGCCGTGTCCAGGGGGGCTGAGAAGGAAAGGAGCAGAATTCAGACAAGTCCCAGGAGAGAGACAGTGGCTGGACACATGCTGAGTAGGCTTAGAGACCCAACGGGGCATCTTGCCACCTGGACCGAGGACTCACCTGCTCCCAGGAGGCAGAAGAGCGTGGAGCCCATGGTGGAGACAGACACAGTCCTAGCCAAGCATTCTCGTCCTCAGTGGTAAGAACTAGGCTGTGGTTCTCCCCGCCCTGACAGGTGCTCTGCCTGTGACGTCACAGCCTAGAATGACTTCCCCATGCTTGGGCTCTCTGTGTATTTCATTGCCCACACTTGTCCCTTTCCATACATTTTACTTTCTCCCCCTTTTCAAGGAGTTTGGAATTTCTGGGGATAGTTTGATGGGACAGCATGTTGCCTCAAGTGTGTATCTCTCCCTCCCTGCATTTTCCCAGATCAGGCCACCTCTTCCCTGTCTCCCCGTTCTGACTCCACTCTCCAAGTTGAGCTAGTTTCTCTTCTGTGGATCTTCTGCGTATTCTTCACAGTAACAGATGATGGTCCCGCTAGGCTTTGGCTCCCTGGAATGTCTGATGTATGCTCATCAGCCACCCTGACTACTTCAGTTGTGGGCAAGAGACCCCCTGT
This sequence comes from Mustela nivalis, assembly GCF_964662115.1. NCBI lineage: Eukaryota > Metazoa > Chordata > Mammalia > Carnivora > Mustelidae > Mustela > Mustela nivalis. The sequence goes on from NC_139031.1 coordinate 11,304,541, forward strand.
GGGGTCTGCCGCAAGCAGCAATGGGAGACCATTTAGAATACAGGAATGAATGTTGGGAGCATGCTCTGCTGATTCGTCGCCTTGACAGGGAATAGACTGCAGACTGATCCCTGTGAGGGCCTCTCTGTCTGAGGGCCAGAGCCATGTGGGGAGCAGTTGGTGGCTCGGGAGTGAGAAGTCGTTATGGCACAGGAGCAAAGCAGCTGGAGAGGTGAATGACAGCATGGAAGTTGGGGGGAAATCAGGGCAGGATGCTTTTGCTGTCCTTGAGCTGTCTAAGGTCACCTTCTCTTTTAGTACAAAATTTATAACCAAATGCTCAGCAGAAGGTTTCTCAACCTCAGAGACATTGCCGTATTGGACTGGATAATTCTGTGTTGTGGGGGCTGCTGGGAGCATCCCTGGTCTCTATCCCTCTATCCACTACATGCCTGTAGGGCTCCCTACCCCCAGCTGGGACAATAAAGTATCTCCCACATCCCCCAATTATTCCGGTTGAAAACCCCTGTGGCCTTTGTTCATTCCCACAATTCCCCCACTTTCAGGGTCTGGAAGAGCCACAGCTCCTCCTAGTGGTCAAGGCACACTTCTCAGGTCTCAGTGGCCTCCTGGGCCAGGTAGAGCAGTTGATAAACCCAAGTCAGTAAGAGCTAGGCAGGAGAGCAAGAACCTATGAGTGCCACAGGGAGGGACACACGCACACACACACAAACTGTGTGGCAACACTAACTGTCAACTGCTGGTTAAACTTCTCCAATGACAGGTGTTTCCTTTATTTCTATTTCTTTAAATTAAACACAGAGCAAGCACTAGGGAAACCTTAGAAAACCAAATAGAAACATCCACCATCCTTCCTGGAACACTTAGCAAGCTGAACTTGTTCATAGTCGTGGTGCAAATCACACGTAAGACAATATTCTCACTCTCTTGATGCTTATATTCTGATCAGAACCAACAGAAATGCACTGACTACTCTAGACATATTAAATGGACTTCCACGTGGAAGTCAGGTAATAATCAGTAGGGACAGTTAAAACTGTCCTTTGTATGACTTTCCATTTCCTCATGTATAAAATAACAGGCTGAGATAAATAATTTCCAGTGTCTGCCCAGGTTTAACATTGTATGATATTACCAGAGGCTCCCCTAGATGTTTGCTGGGTGAGTGGGCTAATGCACCCAGTTCCCAAGTACCTACCTCATTGCACCCTGCAGCTTATACATGAAGCTTTGCACCAAAAGGGAAGCAGGGAGGAAGGGGATGATCTCATACTCCAAAGACAAAGGGTATATCTGGGAAGACACTTTACCCTGAGAATTACTGCCCATTTATTACCAGTAGCTAGGAAGCCAAGAAGAAAAGGAAGACTGAGGGGGGAGAAGCTTGGAGGACGTCACATGATCTCACTGGTCTGGGGAACAGTGTCTGTGTTCATGGACTGCTGACCTGGAGAGGGTCCCAGTAAAGAGCCAAGGCTTGGGGCCCAAAGTAGGAGTGGTGATTGACTGAAAATGAACACAAAGGAATTTGGGGAGGGATTAGAAGTGTTTAAGAACTGGATCGTGGTGATAGTTGCACAGTACATTAATATATTTGAACTCACAGAGAGTTACCCTTGAAAAAAGTAAATATTATGCTGTGCAAATTATGCTTCAGAAAAGTAAAAATACTCCAGACATTATTTTGGGAACCCAAACGATCACATACTAGGAGCAAAGTGAGCAGCCATCCAACAACTGAAGTTTTGCTTCAATCCAGCTCAATTATCCTCCAGATTAAGAAGTCCTGCCCTGACCAAGATATCTTGGTGTAAGCAAGAAGAAGGAATCATCTCTATAAGAAAATACATCATCCAGGACTTCACCAGATCTCTACAATTTCTCATATACAATATCTGGCATTCAAACACATACTATCTGTTGTATGAAGAAAGAGGTTCATGTGGTCAAAACCAAGAAGAAAAATCAGGCAGAAGAAATAAACCCAAAATTATTCAGATGGAGTTTTCAGACACTGACATGAAAATAATCGTCAATATATTCAACAAAGTAGATGACAAAATGGAGAATTTTGTTGACTACTGGAAACCATAGTAAATAATTTAGTGGAGATTGTAGAGCTGAAATATACAAAATCATTTTGATTAGGATTTCAATATATGGCTTTAAAAGCAGAACCAATACAGCTGAAAAGTATACGTAAAGTGGAAGATAAGTCAGATGCAAATATCTGGGCCAAATCAAGTACAGAAACTAAAAGGATGGAAAATCTGAAAAAAATATATATGTATTGAGCCATCCTTTTAGATAAGTAGGTGTTCATCAATCGAGAACATTCGAGGGAGTCTGAAATAATTATAAAGCTTTATTCATTAGTTCTCACCCTCCACTGATTGCAGAGGGTCCCACAGAGCATTAATTCTCTGACACTTCTGGGTGGTGCCTACATAAGTTTCAAATAGGCCATTCATGGGTCTCATCTTGGCCACAGAGTATTTTAGGAAGAAAGCTAGATATATGGTTCATTTTTTTTAGGTCTCTTAATTGATTGGAGAGAGGGACAGAGGGACAGAGGATAAGCAAGGGGAGGGACAGAAGCAGAAGGAGAACTAGACTCCCTCCTGAGCAGGGAGCCCAATGTGGGACTCCATGCGGGGCTGGACATGGGGCTCAATGTGGGGCTCAATGTGGGATTCAATCCCAGGATCCTGTGATCATGACCTGAGCCAAAGGCAGACACTTTACCTACTAATCTACCCAGGCATCCCTACGTGGTCCACATTGAAGAGGAGGTTCAGTGCATAGGAAATGGGTCAATGTCTGCTTGGAGTACTTGCCTGAAATAGGTGTGGCAGGAATTGGGGGTGGGTCCTAGAAGACAGGCAGTGATATAAGGGAGGCGTTTGATACAGTTTACTCCTTGCTTTGCTTCTAGTCCAAATAAGGTCTTCAAGGTGGTGGCCAGCTGCAATCTGTACAAACACAGGGTTAGGTGTATAGGATTCGCTGCTATTATGATACTCAAATCCCAAACGGGTGTTAATTATCTCCCTTCATCACCATTTCAAGAGTTTCTCCAACTTTGTTTGGTGCTTCAGTGGTCAAAGTTGTTTGCCTGACGGGTTGACCTAGACATTCATCTCTGAGGGTTTGGAGCCCCTTCGGTGCCTTTGCTTTGTCAGGCCAAGATGACTATAATTCACAATTGTCATTATCACCAGGAATGGAGGCACTGAGAGATGCTTTGATTAGTTCCCTGAGTCCCAGGTCAACCTTTCCCTGTCTCCACTGTGTAGCAGTAACTCTGTCACCTCATGAAAATCACGATCAGTACCTCCATCCTGACTTCTCCATCCATCCCAGCAAGATGAGCTCAAAATGACTAGGTAGAGTCATAATCGCAGTACACTGGGATTGTTACTATGTCCTGTGGTGAAAGTATCTATCCCTCCTCCTCCCCTCTCTTCAGGAATCAGAACTTCTTATCTAGAAGACCCTAAAAATACAGGGGAAAGGAATATGAATTTACCACTGGATCACTGCAAGAGATGATGAGAGCCATACCCATCCTAACCCCACCCTATGGCTTCTGGATTCATGGATTCAATACATAGTCCCAATTTTCCCCCATTTGTTCAAATCATACCACATCCTAGCGATTATCACCCCAGCTCGACAGGTGTTCTAGCTGAGCTAGCCCCTTAGCGAAACCTTTACTAGGTCCTTTCTTCATTCCATAAGGTCAGATGCTTCTGAGAGATACCATATGCAAACAAAAATTGGATCCCATAGTTATATACCCATGATTTAATTTCCTTAGGTATCAAATGGGGTCCTTTTGTCTCCAAGTTTGTGTGGGAGCTCACATCACCAAGACAGTCATTCTCCAACCCTGAGGATAGTGGAGCTGCCATGGTTGTAACTGAGTCAATGAGTATTTCATGAAGGATCTGCTCACACTTTTCCCCCCTCCTATTCATTACTTGAGCTCATCCTGACTTATTAGGAGGAAATGCATTCCTTTGTTTTAAAGTTTTCACTCTAACTTTCCTGCCCCAACTGTTGAAGAACTGTAGGAGAACGCTTATGCAAAACCCAGACAGTTAATGGGGCTGCCCCAAGTCAAGGTCATGGTGATAAGTTCATCCCTGTTTGGCTTCTAGATGCTGCTTGGTTTTTGCTGTTGAATTCTGATCCTGCCATCCCAGCTTGATTCTGCTGATTCTCTTGTTGGTCTAGACCGCTGTTGGCCTTGAAGTGGCATCCCAATGTTACACTCAATCATTACCGTTCTCTTAATTCATTCTCACATGGGTTATTGCATTAGGCACTTATTGGAAAGATTCATGGACAATCCAGGACCTTGTGCTGACTTGCATGTCCTTCTGAAGATGTGCGGTTGGAAATCCTCTCTACTCTCAGGCAAATACCATAGCCCTTCCTTGCTAGTCATTTCTCCAACTTGTGAGTTAAAATGGCTTTTTTCGAAGCCTCTAAAACAAGACAAAACAAAACAAAACAAAACAAAACCCATGATGCAAAAGGAGGTAAAGAGAAAACACAAGTCATTTGATGGTCACTTCCCGGGCACGACTCTCCCATCACTGGAGCCCAAAGACATGCTCTACAGTATCCATAAAGATTCTGCAAAAAATGTCCCCTGACCACTTCTGCCAAAGATATCCCACTTTGGTAATTTAATTTCAGATTATTTGTGTATTTGGAGACAGCTGAATAGGCAAGTCCAACGGGAAAGGGATGCTGGGAGCTCGAAAAGAGGCAGAAACATGAAGATTTGTGCACAGGCTGGAGGGCTCTTTGCAAGGCTGTGTCTGTGCTGCTGGCACAGAGGTACGTGGCTGAGTCTCCCAGCTCTGTGGGCTGGATCTGCAGAGTGGAGAATGATCCATCAGTCCTTCTAGCTGAGAATCGATCCTTGAATGTTTCAGACTTCTCCAAGAGAGTACTCTTCTAGAATAAAACGAGAAACTCTAGTTTCTGCTCCAGGATCCGTCTGTACCAGTGCAGGGATAAGTGACCAGAGGTGGGGTTCACTTCAGGGGTACTCTCGTGCCCCTTTCTGTGACCTGGTGGCTGGGAGTCTGCCTGCATTCAGGTTCTGTGTGTCCTGTGGGAGGTTAAAGAAGCCAGAGATTGAATAAGGAAATGCCTTAGAAGAGCCTTGGGTGAATCCAAGATGAGAAATTCCCAGGAATCATGTGCTTCCAAGAGAATAAAAATCACCCCACACAGGAGCCAGAAAGCCATAGCAGGGTCAGGGCATGAATGAGTCCTCTGCTAGCTCAGGCCTCTGGTCATCAGAAGCAGGAAGAGACTTCTGAGCTGCCATGGTTTTTAATTTGGTTGAGACATTAGTACCCATTAGGGCTGAGCCTGATTGGAGCTGGGACTGAGATTTGGAGCTGGGGCTGAGATCCAGAGTCTCACGTGTTTGGATGGAAAAGCCAAGGAAGGTACCTGTTGGCGGGGGATGGGTCAGCTGTGCTGTGGCCAGAGTGAATAGTTGCCCATGGAAGACTCCCCAGGGCTATGTGCTGACTGTACACTGCTCAGAAGCTTGATGCTGGGCCCTCTCTGGCCTGTGTTCAGCTCAGGCAGATTGGACCCAGGCAGAACCAGGACCCAGGCTGTGGGAGTCTGTGCTGTGGACTCAGCATCCACTGAACCTACAGGCAGCAGGAGGCTCTGGGATCCCCGGGGTCCTCTAGGAAATGTTGAGCTGAGCGTTGGTGGCCCCCACAGCTTCCTGGTTTGGAGCCCGGAGGTTTGTGCACAGGGAGAAGTTGAAGGTGCAAGGCTGTGTCCTTGCTGCTGGCACAGAGATACAGGGCGGAGTCCTCAGGTTCCAGGGCTTTTATCTGAAGGTCCAGCTGGGAGTTGTCTGGGCGATCAGGTAAGAACCGACTGGAAGCAGTCTCATTTTGAAGGAGATCCTTATAACTGTAGGCAAGCATGAGCTTTGGCGGCTTCTGAACACTCTGCTTATACCAGTACATAGCATTATGTCCCAGATGTTGCTTGCACTTCAGGGTCACGCTCCTTCCTGTCCCGCTTACCAGATGTTTTGGTGTCTGGGTAACTCCATTGCCCGTGGAGACTGGGAGCAAGAAACCAAATTTAGAGAGTCTTAGGAAGCCATTCCATGAAAAAAGCTAGAAGTCTGCAGACAGAGATATCCCACCTGTTCCCAGGACTCACCTGCCCACAGCATCCGAGGACCACCCAGCACAGGAGCCTGCAGCCCATGGCAGTGCTTGACCAGAAGGGGCTCGGTGTCTCTCTGATTAGATTCTTGTCCTCATGCCCTGACAGAGGATTTGCTGGTGAGGCCACTGCCCCTGTTAATTCTTCTAGAGCTCACATTCCCTCTTCCCCCTTACACCTGACACCAGCACCACCAGAGCTGGATTTGAGTCTTGGAGTGGCAGGACTGAATGTACAGGGGCAGCTGCGGAGGAATAGGTCCATCCCCAAGCTGCCTCAAGGAGTTTCTCAGACACTTTTTTTTTTTTTTCCCCATCTAGTAGCTTCCTCCCCCACCTGCATGAATAATTCTTTCTGTTTCAACTTGACAGTGCCTCCTCCGCTCAGACACGCATTCCTTCCCTTTGGGCACGTTCCCCCCACGTTGCCTCTCATGGAGCCAGGACGATCCCACTCAAGCCTCATCCTGATGTAACACAGAGAGGCCACCTTGCTTGGCTTTCAGAGCCTTCCCCTGGTGCCAGCTGGGCATCACTTTAAGACACAGGAATTAATGCTCACTGGGTAGGAAGCACCCTCAGAGGGTGCTGACGAGGTTACAAGAGAAATCTGCTGCAACTGGTTCCCCCAGAGAGTATCTCCCCTTTCTGGGGTGCTGAGCCTGGACATGGAAAGGACACACACAGAGGAAGCACAGGAGAGTAACAAAAGGTCCTACGGGCCGTGAGCCGTAGGGACAGCAGACATTGCCAAAGAGCCTGGAGAAACACAACATGGACTGGATTTTAGTGTCCAGGTTGTCCACATACCATCTCCCAAGCTGACCCAAGAGCAAACCCTGACGCCTGAGCATTCTCTTCCTTCTTGATCCTCCCCCCTCCCCCCATTTCCTTCTCTTCTTTTCCCAGGCCTGCCTCAGGGATCTCAGTGAAGTCACAGCTCCTCCTAGAGGTTAGAGGAGCACATTAACCTCCTCTGTGTCCTCTGCCTTCCATCCTCTGGAGGGCTTGGAGGGGAGCTTGGAGAAGGAGGGCTATGCTAGTTTATTCAACAAGCATTTGTGAGTAAGGCGAGGTTCTTATCCTCGAAATGCTTCTAGACTCATAGGACCGATAGGATATGTTTTTAGATAACATCTAGTTTGGAGAGTTTTAGTGTATGTTTTAGGGAGGTTAAAATATAATTGGTTTTTATTTGGCTAAATCATTTAATCTACTCACCTTCTCACTTCCTCATCCCCAAAACCTGGACCAAGGGATATTCTGAAATACTGATCTCCAGCCCTCTGTTCAACTCTAAAACAGCATGAGCCTTTTTGGGGTAATTTTCTACCCAGATGTTTACTGGATTGCTGGGCTAGGACATTCCTGTCTCCCTGCCCCTCCCGGCCTTAACAATACGTACGTAACACTTTGTAGGTACTTAATGCATACTTGTCGAATGAAGGAATATATGAACCCAATAGAAAATAGTAAGAGACCGCACATGAGTCTAACCATTAAAAAGCCGTTTCCAAATGTGGTATGGTCGGCACCTGGCATATTTGTACTGGTGGCTTATGGAAATTGAGGGCCTGGTATCAGGATTTGAGACAGAAATGAGAATGATAAAGAATTAATTTGCTTGGCATGAAGGAGCTTTTGGTACTAATTTGTATTTTAAAGGATAGGTAAGTCAAACAGAGAAAGTCAATTATCATATGGTTTCACTTATTTGTGGAGCATAAGGAAGAGCATGGAGGACATTAGAAGAAGGAAGGGAAAAATGAAAGGGGAGAATCAGCGGGGGAGATGAACCATGAGAGACTATGGACCCCAGCATGGGGCTGGGGGCATGGGTGAGCCCTGTGATGGGTATTGAGGAGGGCACAGATTGCATGGAGCACTGCGGGTTATACGCAAACAATGAGTCATGGAACACTACATCAAAAACTAATGATGTACCACATGGTGACTAACATGACACAATAAAAAAAAAAAAAAGAAGAAGAAATAACTAATAAACACTTGGAAAAGTACTAAAAAAAACCACAAAAGATAGGTATAATAATTTTCCAGGGTGTATCAAGCATCATTCAAAGGAGATTCAGAAGTATAAAAATCATTTCCGTTCTTAAACCATCCTTGTTTTCGGGGCCCCCATTAGGATGAGTATTTGAGTATTTCCTTACAATATAGCACAAGAATATATTCTAGGCTGGTCTTGTGCTTTCCCTGCTCATTGTGACATCAGCTATTTCTCCAAAGAGCCCTGGTTCCTTTTAGTGGTTAATGGTCTCTAGAAAATGAGAGATGGGCACTAGATCTGGGTTTTGGGGATGCTACCACTCATAGGTCATTAATGGATGGAGCCTAGGAAATACACGCATGTGTATGTTACCACATAAATGCATATATCTTAGCATGTATCTTTAATTCTATATCTATCTACACGTGCTGAGAAAACCACAAGTTTATACCACTAATTTCAGTTCCAATTCCAATATGATAAGGTTCATTCTAGGGTTCTAGCATTCTCCCTTTCCATGTTTGCAATTCCCTTACCCAATACTAAGAAACCTGTGTCCTGTTGTCCTTAATAGATGTACATATTTGATCCATCTCTTCACATGTGCCCATCTGTCCACTGCAATGGCAACTTTCTCTCCGTTGCACACACCCGCCTCGCCCTGCTTGGGATCTGACACCCTGTGCCCCGGATTCCTCTCCATGTCGGAATCCTACTCAGCTCAGTCCAGTTTCTGATGGGCGACATGGCTCATGCCCTGCCCATATGGATAATATTCTCAGCCTGCTGGAGCTTCAGTGACCTAGACCAGCCTGCTCGCCTCAAACACTGACCTCCTGCTATGTTCTGGTCACCGAACAGCCATTGACTATGACCCTAAAGAAGAGCCCTGATTGCAATGGGTTCTGTGTGGACAGGGGAAATAAAAAAATAAAAAATAAAAACCATAGGGTATATATCTCTGGGTTTTTGTGTGTGAATATTCTAGATGGTAAGACAGCCAATATTGAGATGATACAACTAAAAATATTAATGATCATAAAATAATAGGGTACAAGCTGTACTCATCAGCACTGAAGGATGTGTAGAAAAATGTTTATCATTGGGTGATTTCCATGGATGGAGAAGACATTTTGAAGGAGGGGATTTTAAGCCAAATCTTTAAGCAACCTAATCCTGTACCAGTTTCTTTTTTCCTAAGAACTAGTTATATTACATCATCTAAGAAGAGGCTAGCATCTAGCTTCAACTCCTTTATTGGGATGTTATTTTTCAAGTAACATGAGGCAACTTTTGGGGTTGCCTTTTGAGATTTGCTCTTGTTACATAAAGGGACAGTGGAGACTCTGTTGGCCTGGAAGCTTGGCTTTTCTTGCTTCTCCTGTTCACTATACTAGAACCCATAATTTTCTGCTGCCTCTGACCTCTGACCACTTACCTCTTAATTATGACTCTCTTGATCCTGTATCACCAAGGGACAAGACTAAGAACAAATGGTTGAAAGCTTTAAACAGTTTTCTGGCTCAACACAAGAACAAACTTTCCAACTGGATGGTTGAGAAGGTACTGTGATCTCCTTTCTGCAATAAAGGCCAGAAGACCATTTGTGAGATGTTGTAGATGGGGCCCAAATGTCTGATGGGGCAAAGAGGAACTTGAGCATTTACTGTATGCCAGAGACAGAGCTATAGATGTAAAGAATTTAAATATAAAATATTTGTTTTGGGAGCTCATAATCTAGTTGAAGGAACAGACAAGAAAATAAAAACTTGCAAAAGAATTCAGAAGTCTTAATAGCAATATATACAGAGCTTTAAAAAGGTTTCAGGAAGGTAACAGAGAACTACCTAGCAAATCAAAGGCTGCATACGGTGGAGTTAGGGATGGGCACAGATAAATGTCAGAGGTTAATTCTAAGGAGAGATGATGCCCAAGGTAAATTTTAATGAATTAATCAGAGTTCACTAGCAAAGAAGTGGAGGAGGTAGCCCTTTTCAGCAATTACTCACTAAATAATTATTATTTAATTTTTTAAAATTTTTTATTAACATATAAGGTATTATTAGCCCCAGGGGTACAGGTCTGTGAATCACCAGGTTTACACACTTCGCAGCACTCACCATAGCACATACCTTCCCCAATGTCCATAACCCCACCACCCTCTCCGTAACCACTTCCCCCCAGCAACCCTCAGTTTGTTTTGTGAGATTAAGAGTCTCTTATGGTTTTTCTCCCTCCTGATCCCATCTTGTTTCATTTATTCTTTTCCTGCCCCCCAAACCTCCCACGTTGCATCTCAACTTCCTCATATCAGGGAGATCATATGATAGTTTTCTTTCCCTGATTAACTTATTTCGCTAAGCATAATACCCTCTAGTTCTATCCTGGTTGTTGCAAATGGCAAGATTTCATTTCTTTTAATGGCTGCATTGTATTTCATTGTATATAATTACCACATCTTCTTTATCCATTCATCTGTTGATGAACATTTAGGTTCTTTCCATAGTGTTTGGCTATTGCAGACATTGCTGCTATAAGCATTCGGGTGCATGTGCCCCTTCGGATCACTACATTTGTAATCTTTAGGGTAAATACCCAGTAGTGCAATTTCTGGGTCATAGGATAGCTCTACTTTCAACTTTCTGAGGAACCTCCAAGGTGTTTTCCAGAGTGGTTGCAGCAGCTTGCATTCCCACCAATAGCATAGGAGGGTTCCCCTTTCTCCGCATCCTCATCAGCATCTGTCATTTCCTGACTTGCTAATTTTAGCCATTCTGGCTGGTGTGAGGTGGTATCTCATTGTGGTTTTGATTTGTATACTGAACAATTATTATGTGTCAGATACATGTTGGCTTTGAGGCAGAAGAGTAAGCAAATCAGACATTAGCTGTGCCCTCAGGAATTTTAAATTACCTGGAACAATCAACACTACACAGATACTCACACAATTAATATATAATTGGATGTAAGTGTAATAAAAGATACATAAATGCCAACAAGAAAACTCAAGAAGGCCTGACTGGAGCTGGAGAGTGAAAGCAAGTTTCAGTATTCTCCCTGATCAGAGATCAGGAGAATGATTGGGATGTTAGCAGGTGAGAGTATGGGGAAGGCACAGAGGCATGATCAGCATGGGGTGTCCAGGCACACAGGCTTCAATGCCGTGCCTAGGAATCTAGTGTATCCTGACATCAACATAGAGCTGTTGAAAGAGTCTTTTTTTTTTTTTTTTTTTTTGCAGACCCCCTGCAGAGCAGAGAGCCCGATGTGGGACTTGATCCCAGGACCCTGGGATCATGACCTGAGCTGAAGGCAGAGGTTTTAACCCACTGAGCCACCCAGGTGCCCCTGTTGAAAGGGTCTTAAGCAGGAAAATGACAGGGCCCATTCACATTTTAGCAAGACCACTCTGGTAAGTGGTATGGAGGATAAGTTGAAGGAAAGTAAATCCAGAAACAAGAAAGTACTTATAGTGCTATTTCAATAGACTGTGGTCCTGACAAAGGCACAAGTGGTTCACTTGAAAGGTAAGTCAAGGATCTTCAAAGACACGCCAAGGATTTTTCAGATGGGCACAGATTTTAAGACTGGACATTTGAATATAGGTGGTGAGTAAAGTGGATGGAGAAGTTAAGAGTGACTTCCAAGTTTCAAGTTTGATTAACCAGGTAGATGAAGCTCCATTGCACCGATTTGGGAAAAATAGGAAGAAGAAACTATGATGTGCACCCCAGTGTTTATAGCAGCAGTGTTCACAGTAGCCAAAATAAGAGCCCAGATGTCCATTGACATATGAATGCATAAAGAAGGTGTGGTGTATAGATACATACATACCATGTCTCTCTCTCTCTATATATATGTATATACAATACTTATACATATACATATATGCATACATTATATATATATATATATATATATATATGTATACACACACACACATATACACACAATGGAATATTACTTCCATCAAAAGGAATGAAATCTTACCATTTGCAATGACATGGATGGAAATAGAAAGTATTATTCTAAGAGAAATAAGTCAGTCAGACAAAGACAAATACCATATGATCTCACTCAAATGTGGAATTTAAGAAACAAAACAGATGAACATAGGGGAAGGGAACAAAAAATCAAAGAAGACAACATCAAGGAGACAAACCATAAGAGACTCTTAACTCTAGAAACAAACTGAGGGTTGCTGAAGGGGACGTGGGTAGGGGAATGAGGTAGCTGGGTGATGGACATTAAGGAGGGCACTCGACATAATGAGAACTATGATATGCCACTGATGAATCATTAAACTGTATCTCTGAAACTTATAATTTCACTCTGTGTTAATTAATTGATCTTAAATTAAAAAAAAATAAAGCAAGGATTAAAAAAAAATGGTATGATGGACTCAGCTCTAGATAAGCTGGCCTGAGCTGCTTGAGGACACTTGAGCAGATATGTTCAGGTAGCAGTTGGAACTCAGAGAAGCCTAGGAAGGAAGCTGGTATTAGAAAGATAGATTGTGAATCATAAGAAATTAGTTTATAAAATATCAAAGAGGTGGAATGTATATATAGAGAAGAAAAACATATAAATTGCTTCTCTTAGATGTATTTTATTCTTCAATTGGTGCAGAGTTCCATTATATAGTACTTTTTGTGTCATTACTGGGGAAAACCCTTTTTAAATCAAGAAGACCATGAGTGATTCTTAGCTATATGGAATCTCCTTTGGAAATTCCATACTCCCCTTTTTGCTCATGTTTATGATTAACCCTAGGAACACCGTTTTCCAGCTTGAGAAATGGAGGTCCTTCCAGATTGATACCTGTGTATCTCCTATCACTCTCTACCCATTGCCCAGAGACCTTGGACTAGAAATAAGATTGGTTGGTTTGGGGTGAAGAGGGATGATCCCCTCATTCTTCCCATCAAAACAAGTGCATTTGGAGAACCACCATGAAGACCAACATCTTTTCCATTGTTCCTAGAGGTTGCTGGTTAGCTGTGCTTTTTTTTTTTTTTTTTTTTTCTCTTCAGTATTGAAGGAAGACAGTGTTAGAGACTAAATTTCCACGTTCTGGGTCTTCTGGGTAGGTCAGAAGCCCTGCAGCAAGTATGTAGGTTTCTGCCTTACCTGGAACAAGGTGAGGAATGGTAAAGAATGACTGAGAGTCTGGAAGGGACACACGCAGTCAAGCACAGACTCAAATTCTTGCTCTGATTGTCACATGAGACCTTGCTATGTAACCAGGTAGCTGCCTAATTTATTGACCAAACTGGGACCTTTTTTTAAAAAACTGGGACATTTTTAAGAATGGAAAGTGGCACAGTTAGTAACTGCATCAGGGCAGTGTACATAAACCAGAACCTAAAGACTCGGGATCTGGAGGCAGAGCGTGTTTAACAGAAGTGCTCCTGTTATTGTCTTTCATCCAACCCCACTCAGCTTTGTCTCCTCTGGATTCTTGGCTTCAGACCTGGATAGGAGCCCCAAGACATGTCAGTTTTAGACTCTCTTGTTGTAGTAGGAAAATTAGCGTTGAAGAGACTACATGCATTTGAGGCCTTCTTGGGGCTTGGCAAGGTCTGTCGAAGGGCTAGCCAAATATTCTACCCAAGTCACACCCTTCCCTGTGCTGTTAGCTTCTTGAGGGAACCAAAGTGCTCCTCTCTGTTCACCTACCACAAATCATCTAGGAATATTGCTTTATATAAAAAATCTTATTTTTGATAAAACCACTGCCAGACCTCAGATCTAGAAACTTCTCTCTCTCCCCTTCTTCTTCTTCTTCCTTTTGACTATCTTTTTTTTTTTTTTTAATGCTATGTTGATTATCTTGATTGTGGTGATGATTTCTCATCCTTGTACAGGGGCCATGCTAATAACCTCTGTATCGTTCTAATTTTAATACATGTGCTGCTTGAAGCGAGCACTCTCTCTTCCTTTCTTTCATGCAAATGGTTCTTAAAATTATTCCACTCCACTAATCCTTCTTGATATAATAGGAATATATGGGAGTTGAGAGAAAATTTTCTTGGTATTTCTCTTGACAGTTTTGTGATCCTTGTGTGTGTGTGTGTGTGTTTTCTTTATTCCAATAACTTAAGAGATAATGAAAAGAGCAAATAATGTGAAATAGATTGAAAGAGGTTGAGAAAACAGCAGAGCTACTGCAAGCCTAGACCAGCCTAGCACAAAGTCAGGGAGGTGGGGGCACTGGTGGCGGAAGGAGGATGGAGGTAAATGACCCCACACAGCAGCAGGGAGATGGCTCGGAACGTGGTGGGCATTAGTGAAGGCTGGACTAACCCTTTGGCATGGGCAGTATACTAACAAAAGAGAAAGACAATCTTAAATCATTGTAAACCAACTGATGGGGGAAAGAGATCAGGACACAAGTGGGAATATGAGTCTTCTCAAGGGCTCAAGACTGGAATGTACAGTATGTTTGGCAAGGAGGTGGGAATGAATGGGAAAGGCCACAAGGGTCTGCACCATGCAATGAAGAGACTGAAGGAAGACCCATAATGTGGCTGGTATACACACCTGTCTGCTTCTGTGATACAACTTACTTTTTCTTTTATAAGGTGTGCTGCTCCGCTGACTCTGTTGGGATCTGGCTGCAAAGGGAAAGAGAGGAGCACAAAGTGAATTCTGACAGCGACGTAATTTAGTTTGTTTAACACTTCATCAAAACTCTTCTATGTGAATCAAAGGTTGTGTTAACTTCTCTTATTTCCTCATGGTTTTATGTGGGTGTTCATTTTATACATGAGGATATTAATGTGCAAAGACCCCCCAAAGAGAAGCTAGCAACAGAATGAAAGCCTGAACTCTGGTGGCCAGATCAAAACGTTCTTTCCCAGAATTTTATTGTGTCTCATACTTCGGTACTGATGAAGTTCTAGAACCTAGGTGAGGTTTGGTGGGCTGAGGTCCGGAGCCGATGACCAAGAAAGAATTCTTGAGACATCTTTGGTGCAAAATGGTGGTTTATTAAAGCACGGGGACAGGACCCGTGGGCAGGAAGAGCTGCTGCCCCGGGTTGTGAGGGATGGCAGGTTATGTACCCTGCTGTTGGGGGAAGGTGAGGGGAAGGGAGGTTTCAGTGGAGTTTTCATATGCTAAAGAGGGCCTACAAGGTGCCAGGATGTTCCAGGCCTGCCTGAGGCCTTGCCCTTGCTGCTGGATCAATGTTGTCTTTAGACCAGCCATTAACATTAAGATCTTTGGGAGACTTTTTGGTGGGGTGTCACAATCCTGCTATCAATCGTCTTTGTTAGTGAGATTTAGGACATTTGTAAGCCAAGGGAGACTCCGGTCTAGCAGGATTGTGAGCTCTGCAAGTTAACTATTTGCTTATTGTTCATGGCAGTCAGGGCTGCCTGAGGGATGCTACACATATGGAGGGGTGCGGATGAAGGGGGGCGGTGCAAGGCGCCAGCTTTTGCTTTGTCCTCAGCCAGCCTCCTGCTCCCTCATCAGGTACAAGTTTCTGCCTCCATGATTCTCTTCTTTGTTCTGCCTTGTTCTGTGTCACTCTGATAGCCCAGCCCTAAATCCCCAGTCTCCCACTTCTTACTTTCTCCTTAAAGCTTTTCTTGAAGTAAAGGCCGCAGGAGCTAGGTCTCTTAAGATTACTAGTTTTATTTCAAGCCACCTGATCATTGAAACTGAACCACCATTCAATTTTAAGTCAAGATATAGGACATTTAAATGGTTCCTTTCTTGGGGCACCTGGGTGGCTCCGTGGGTTAAGCCTCTGCCTTTGGCTTAGGTCATGATCTCAGCCCCCCCCCCCCCCCCCCCCCCCCGCACTGGGCTTTCTGCTCAGCGGGGAGCCTGCTTCCCTCTCTCTGTCTGCCTCTCTGCCTACTTGTGATCTCTCTCTCTGTGTCAAATAAATAAATAAAATCTTTAAAAAAAATAAATGGTTCTTTCCTTATATTCTAGAGCAGGGTCAACAAACAGGTCAACAACCCAGGGACAAATTGGACTGCAGCATGTTTTAGCAATTAGGTTTCCTGGAACTTAGCTGTCCCCACCCGTGCACACCCTGCTTTCATGCAGCAAATTGAGGGCAGTCGTGTCAGAGAATGCATTGCCTGTAGTCCCTAAACCATTTACTGTTGGGCTCTTTACAAAAAACAAAACAAAACAACAACAACAAAAAAAACCCAAAACTTGCTAAGCCCTGCCTGCAGTTTTCAGTTTTCTGGAGAGAATCCCTTGGAGCTGGAATAGAAATCTCCTCAAGCCAATCGCATTTTTGAGCAGTGTTCTCAAGGAAACCTGTCTGGGTCCAGGGTTCACTTTACCAAGAAATTCCATTCTCTTTGCCACCACTGATTTTCTGCCTAATGGCAATGATTAGAAATTCAGCTTCGCATAGACTGCCAGGTTAACATCAAGTTTATGACACAAGCACATGCTTTGTAACTTGTTCCTTTTTATAGTCTTGTTGCCCTGATTGCTTATTTCAGTTTTTCAGTAACTTAGTCTATCTCTTTCTGGGGATCAGAATCCTTCTTTAAAAATTTCCCTTCCTGTTGGAGTGGTAAAGAGCCAGTAATGGCCTCAGGCACTCACATTGTATTAGCCAGGAAAGTGGCTGGAAGAGGTAAGGAAAAAGAAAAACAGACTCCATTAAAGAAAAGATCCATTATTTCTTCTTCAATTTCTTTCATGAGTGTTCTGTAGTTCCTTGAGTACAGATCCTTTACCTCTTTGGTTAGATTTATTCGCAGGTATCTTATGGTTCTTGGTGCTATAGTAAATGGAATGGATTCTCTAATTTCCTTTTCTGTATTTTCAATGTTAGTGTATAAGAAAGCCACTGATTATTGACTTTGTATCCTGCCACGTTACTGAATTGCTGCATGAGTTCTAGTAGTTTGGGGGTGGAGTCTTTGGGGTTTTCCATATAAAGAATCATGTCATCTGCGAAGAGAGAGAGTTTGACTTCTTCATTGCCAATTTGTATACCTTTTATTTCTCTTTGTTGTTTGATTGCTGTTGCTAGGACTTCTAATACTATGTTGAACTAGAGTGGTGAGAGTGGGCATCCTTGTGTTCCTGATCTCAGTGGAAAGGTTGCAAGCTTTTTCCCATTGAGGATGATATTTGCTGTGGGTCTTTCATAGATAGAATTTATCAAGTTCAGGAATATTTCCTCTATCCCTATACTTTGAAGCATTTTAATCAGGAATGGATGCTGGATTTTGTCAAATGCTTTTTCTGCATCAATTGAGAGGACCATGTGGTTCTTCTCTCTTCTCTTATTGATTTGTTTTATCACATTGATTGATTTGCGAATGTTGAACCATCCTTGTAACCCAGGGATGAATCCCACCTGGTCATGGTGGATAATCTTTTAATGTGCTTTTGGATCCTGTTTGCTAGGATCTTGTTGAGAATCTTAGCATCCATATTCATCAGGGATATTCGTCTGAAATTCTCCTTTTTCAGTGGGGTCTTTGCCTGGTTTGGGGATCAGGGTAATGCTGGCTTCATAAAAAGAATCTGGAAGTTTTCCTTCTGCTTCAATTTTTTGAAACAGCTTCAGGAGAATAGGTGTTATTTATTCTTTGAAAGTTTGGTAGAATTCCCCAGGGAATTCATCAGGTCCTGGGCTCTTGTTTTTTGGGAGGTTTTTGATCACTGCTTCAATCTCGTTACTAGATTGTCAGTCTATTCAGGTTGTCAATTTCTTCTTGGTTCAATTTTGGGAGTTTATAGTTTTCCAGGAATGCATCCATTTCATCTAGGTTGCTTAGCTTATTGGCATATAACTGTTGATAATAACTTCTGATGAGTGTTTCTACTTCCTTGGTGTTAGTTGTGATCACTCCTTTTCATTCATAATTTTATTAATTTGAACTTTCTCTCTTTTCTTTTGGATTAGTGTGGCCAATGGTGTAGCGATCTTATTGATTCATTTAAAAAACCAGTTTCTAGTTTCATTGATACGTTCTACTGTATCTCTAGTTTCTACCTCATTGATCTCTGCTCTAATCTTGATTACTTCCCTTCTTATGTGTGGAGTTGGTTTGATTTGTTGTTGATTCTCCAGTTCTTTAAGGTGTAGAGACAGCTGGTGTATTCTGGGTTTTTCAATTTTTTGAGGGAGGTTTGGATGGCTATGTATTTCCCCCTTAGGAACGCCTTTGCTGTATCCCATAGGTTTTGAACCGAAGTGTCTTCATTCTCATTGGTTTCCATGAATTGTTTAAGTTCTTATTTGATCTCCTGGTTGATCCAAGCATTCTTAAGCAAGGTGGTCTTTAGCTTCCAGGTGCTTGAGTTCCTTCCAAACTTTTCCTTGTGATTGAGCTCCAGTTTTAAAGCATTGTGATCTGAGAATATGCAGGGAATAATCTCAGTCTTTTGGTATCAGTTGAGTCCTGATTTTTGACCCAGTGTGTGGTCTATTCTGGAAAAGGCTCCATGTACGCTTGAAAAGAATGAGTATTCTGTTGTTTTAGGGTGGAATGTTCTGTATATATCTATGAGGTCCCTTCCATGCTCTCGGATCAGAATAATAAACATTCTTAAAATGTCTATACTGCCGAGAGCAATCTGTACTTTTGATGAAGTCCCAGAACCTTAAGTCAGGTTCGGTGTGGTGAGGAGGTTCGGAGCCGACGACTAAAGAAAGAATTCTTAAGACGTCATTGGTGCAAAATGGTGGTTTATTAAAGCACGGGGACAGAACCCGTGGGCAGGAAGAGCTGCTGCCCCGGGTTGTGAAGGTGGGCATGTTATATACCCCACGGTTGGGGGGAGGTGGTGAAGGAATGGGGGATTTCGACAGAGTTCTCACATGCTAGGGAGGGCCTACAAGGTGCCGGGGGGGGGGGGAGTCTTTGACATTATGGCTTGATTAATGTCGTCCCTAGGTCAAGCACTAACATCAAGATAATGGGGGATTCTTGGTGGGGCATTATGATCTGGCTATCATTTACATTCCTTTCTACCCCAGTCTCCTCCAGTTTATGGTGGGAGGGGGACATTAGGGCTTCAGGAACCAAGAGTTATTCGCCTCTGGAAATTTGTGCTATTGATAAGGTAACCTCCCTGTTCAGGTCTCTAGGACATCTTGTAGAGCAAGGGAGATTCCTGTTCTGCAGGATTGCGATCCCTGCAAGTTAACTATTTATCATTTTATGGTGGTCAGGGGTGCCTGAGGAATGCTACACATATGGAGGGGAGCAGGTGAAGAGGGGGTGCAAGGCGCCAGCTTTTGCTTTGTCCTCAGCCAGCCTCCTGCTCCCTCATCATTCCCCCCTGAACAATTTTGACCCTTAAATCTTTAAGGTGGTTGAAGGTGGAAGGTCTCATCTTCTGTAACTTCTTCGTGCTGAATAGGGGCGTAGAGCTGTCCCTACCTGCTCGGGCCAATATTGGTCAGGGTAGGAACGTATAAGGGAGTTACAAAAGGTGGAGGCAGCTGAATCCAGCGCTGACAGTGAAGAGGCATCCTCGCGCGCGACAAGGATCGTCTGCTGTGGTGTAGTCATTGTAGCAATGGAGTCTCGCACCAAGTAGAGAAACATGGAACAAAGCAACATATTAAGATTAATAAGGCGATAAGAATAAGAAGCCCGAAAAGGAGATTTGACCATAGCCCTCCTCCAAGCCAGGAACTTAACCAATCACTAAAAGAGAAAGAAGGATCTTGTAGGGCCTTAATCTGGGTATTCATATCTTTTATTAGTCCTGTGACATTTTTGTGATAGTCTGGGATGTACACACAACATTCTGTTTTGATAATTGCACATGTGCCACCCTGTGCTGCTGTCAGGACATCCAAGGCCATCCTATTTTGTAGGACTGCCTTGCGTATTTGTGAGACTTTGGTATTAAGGAGGGAGATGCCATTTAGTGGATCACTGAGTGCCTCTGTAGTATATTTATTAAGGGCTTCTACATGCCACATGACATCCTCTAGTCCCGCAGATGGAACAAAGATGGATGCTAAGTGATCACACCATTTAAAAACAAATCGTGTCCATCTTTGTTTCAAGTTGGGGAGATTAGCTGGAGTTGTAATGGTTTTAGTAATGCGCCCATGGATCCAGGCAAATCCTAAAGTACAGCGACCTATCCACCCTGGAGGAAGCCAGGCCCACAGGTTAGTTCCACATATCCAGTGGGTTCCATTTGGAGCTGGCCATCTAATTCCAGGTCGCCTTACCCAATCAGTAGCAAAACATTCAGTAGCCTGGAGTACTATTATTTGGGAACACATTTCTAATGATAGCCATCCTCGATACTGTGTGTTATTTGTCCAAGTATCCTACGTATGATTCATTTGTTCCCAGCATAAAACTGCCTTTTGACTGAGCCGTCCAATCGTGGGCGTGAGCCACAGATGCACATCCCAGATCTGATATATGCCATCTTCAGTATAGCGATAAGGAGGGTTTTGTAACTTAGGCCCATATTTGATTGGGGAGTTATGGCTTGATAGCAATCCCCTTTCCTTCCAAATAGCTCCATGAGCATGTAGTACCAGGAAAGCATATTTGGAGTCAGTGTTAATGTTTATTCTTAGACTTTGGCAATTGCAAAGTGCTAGTGAGCACTATGGCACACCTAGTTTTTCTTATTTTTTTCTATGAAAACTACTGTTATCAGAAAACCAACTGTCATTTATATTTTTAACAGGGGCATCTTAAATCTGGCCAGATAGAGTAAGCAAGATCAATAACCTTTTTGCTCTATAGAGAAAGAAGTACAGTGGTCAGGTTCAGGCATACAGGTAACTAGGTTTAAAGTTTGACAAGTTTTATTTCTGGCATATCTGTTAATGTAGCCCAGTATTTAATAAGTCAGCCTCCATCATCCATTGGTGGCCTTTGGCTTCTAAGACAAATCTGGACCTGATGTGACATCATTACAGTCAAGGACTGTCCCATAGTGAGCTTTGAGGCTCTTTTTATGAGGGCTGTTCCATGCTTAGCTAAAGCATCTATTTGCAATTGCACCTCAACAGAGGTGGCCTCTAGGATAAATATGACAAAGGGGTGAAACCAATAAGAAGACCTTTGAGTGGTCCAACCTTAACAATATCCTGATTACAGAGGATCATTGTCAAGTGGGAGAAAACTTGTCAAGAGATAAGGGGAGCCCCCCATGAATCATCCAATCCACTCATAAAGAAAGTGGGGTCATCCATTATCTCCACAAGTCCATAGTTAATCCTATGGAGTGCGATAGGTTGGCTTTTAGGCAATTTCATTATCCCAGCCACACACAAGGTGTTAGTCAAGTTATACAATTGTAGGGGAATCAATCCCATTTTTCCAGTTGTTTAATCATGTGCCGTGGGGTCTGCTAATATCCCCACAAAATAAAAAAGCAAGAAGATCATCTAAATGAGCTATTGTGTAACTTCTCTGAAGTTTACCTCTAATTGTTTAGCTTAGGTAAACAAACATTTAAAGACAATCAAATCTAGAATTTAACATCCATAAAGGTGTGTTACTAAAACAATTTTTCTCTCTAAAATAACCCTCATTTCCAGAGATAGCCAAATCAGGACTAATTCACTTGTGAAACAAGTCCAGTTTTAACAAACTTGGCCTAATTATTTACATAAGCTCAGTAAGAACAGTGAGTGTGATCAATAGATCTTTTAGAATCTGCTTTGCTGGAACTTTGTATGAGGAATCTCTAGGTTGAACTTTTAGTAGCCTCTCCAGGCCAGAAGCCAAGCCCTGTACTTGCCATGAGGCATGCCTGCAATGCCTTTGGGCGAATTCCTCTTCCCGAGACTGCACCTACCAAGGAGTGACATTCTTTACTCACCTGGTGGGGCTGCTGGGAACTCTGTAAGCAAGGTATCAGGCCAACAGTCCCAAGGGGCTTTATGGCTCCAGGTTTCATAAAGTCAACCTTAGTTCCTTAAAGCTGTCTGGTCATATCTGAGTCTTTTCAAATATGACATCCCAGTCAAAGCCTTGGTAAAATAACCAGTTTCCAATTCTTTCCTGTTACAAGGAGAACAGATTCTTATTGAACTTATGCAAATGACTGATTGCCATGGAAGAAAGAATACTTACTAAGACCTTTTGGTTTCAGAGGGTTCAGATGGAGAGAAAAGGTGAATGCTTTGAGCACTTTTACAAATGAGCACTTTTACATCTCTATAAGTTACAGATAACTAGGAGGGAGTATCCCTAGTCTGGAAGAGCAAACATTAGAGAGAACCAGCAATGTTTAAAGTAAGACAAAACATTAAGAGACACAACACTATAATCTTTTAGTTCATTTAGTCCCATGTTACTAATTCTGGTGAATGCGGCTTTAGTCAGTTCTGGAAATTCTTACCCATTTCAGTTTTAGGATTTTCAAGCATATCAAATATCTGTATTTGTCCTGAAAGTCCTTTATAGGAATCTACTTGAAGATAAAACTTATTTTACCAGAGAATTAAAACAATTATAAATGACAAAAACTCAGAATGGATATGGTTAGAGCTAAAGAGACACGGGAGTTTACAATTTAGCTGCAAGGAAATCAGGTTATTTCTGTGATACATAACATTTCCATAATTACAGTATCAAGTGATGATCTCTCAAAACGTTAAAACTTTAGGAAGTGCGTAGAATCTCTAGAATAGTTATAGCATTTTCCAAATGTAATCCAATGTTTATCACTGGTTCAGTGGTACTTCATGAGCAACTTCACATACCAAGGAAAAGCCTGAGTTAAAGAGATTTACGATTTAAATCTTGTCAACATTTGCTAAAATCTTAGAAAGTTTTAAAGCACATGCCTAAATCTAATTAGGGATGTTAAACACCTGATAAAACTGAACATAGAAACTCGTTTTTCTGGGCAGGCAAAGAGAAAACCATTTACATTTTCTTAACAGCAGATCAATTGATCTAAGAAAACATTGTCCTTTTGAACAGAGAATTTCAGTCTTGTACCAATGTACCTTTAAAACCCATTCATTTCAATCTTAATCCATTCTTGACCAGGCTAAAATTCCTTTTCTGAAGATTTCCCTTCACAAACCTTCTACAACTTTCCTTTGCATTCAGGTTTTGTCCCAAGCCATTTCCTTCCAAACAACCATCTCATTTAGGACAAAATTACCTTCTTTTACCTTCAACAAAATGTATTCCCATTCCTTAAATCTTTCTTACATATCTCCTACTTTCCTACATACAGAGTTTCCCTTTATTTCCATCAGTCTTAGTTACACTAAGCAGAACTTTGTATTCTTAGAAACACCTTTAGTTATTAACCAATTGTGAACTGCTACAACAGAATTCTTCAGGTGGCAATTTATGAATCAGTTAAGTGGCAAACAAGTTTACCAACATATTTAAATACTCTTAGTTTCTATGCAGTAAGAAGTCAAAAAGCACAAGCCTACATCCAGAAATTAACGACTTAGCATTTTATCCTGTTTGGTTAAGACCTAGATGTCCACAATTTAATTCCATTTGTCATCCAAGCAAAACTTTAAAACTTTCAGGTTACCAAAGACTTTGAAAGCTACTTCAGCAATTACCCATTAGAACTTTGAGATAGACAATTAACCATCAGTTTAGTCATTTCTTTGCTAACAAATTTTAACAAATAACACAAGCTTATTTGACCTTCAGTAAACTTTGATAGAATAAAAGCTTCACATTTACTGCTGTAAACTTAAAAGACAGGTCTTAATTAAACCAACAAACTTAACTTAGTTCCAATAGTGATTTATGTTCCACCTGGACCCACTCCACTTTGAATGTTTACCTGAGACATGCGTGGGAAGATCTGGAGTGGGGGTGTTAGGTCCAGGGGGGCTCTTCTCGCTCCTTGACAGTGAAGAGAGAAGGAGCCGTGGTGCATAATCTAGAAGCTAGTCATGCAGGCTGCACACACGTTGGTACAGAAACACGTAAGGGGGAAACAGAAGAAACAAAGTGCTGCCAGGAGGCAGAGAAAAGATTCCCGGTTTCGGAGCTCATATGCCTCAACAGAGGAGCAGACGCCATGCTTTCCCACCAGCAAGGGGGGAGGGGTTAGGCAGTCCAAGTCAGGCCAGAGAACACAGGGAAACTTCCCCGAAACAAAGAGAGTTTCGGCAGCTGCTTGGGAATATTCCTTATGGTCTCTGTCTCGAGTTAGACCAACCCCAGTTGGCTCCAGTTATAGCCATTAACACGGGATGTGAGTGAGGGAGAAGCCCCCACATCTATTAAGAGAAACAGAGGAATAAAGCCAGAGTCCCCTTTGCTAGGGATGGCCCAGCAACCTGGGTTTACTAGAAGAAGGCTTATTTACGTAATTACCATCCAATATGTCAGGAGAAAGTTTACTAGCTGACTCATTTGGGCAAACACATTTTGCAAAAGCCCCTTAGTCTGGGGTCCTGGTGTAGAGCAATAAAGGCCTAGGTATGAGCAGTGAAGGTGTCCTAGGTCCATTTGCCCTCTTTCCTGCAGAGATCTAACTGATAGATCCCACTGAGGCCATGCAGTGTTACAGGAGCTCAGTCCTTTCCTAAGTTTTGCAATCCAAATTATTTCCAGTGGGTTAAAAGGCACCCCAAGGTAGAGTCCTTGGGAACTGAAGAAGCCTACTGAGGCCATGCTTCCAGAAAAGTAAAGAAGGTCCATTACCAAATCCCCCCTGACTCCTGGGTAGCGTCCCACGCAGGATATGTCAGAGGTTCCTGTGTCAAAAGCGACCGGAGGCGTCCCTCAACAAAAATCGCTATTGATCACCGTTTTGCCTTCCCTGGGAAGGCATTCCTGCCGTTAAAGGCCCTGGAAGGGGTGCCGGCGTCCCTCCGCTTCCCCATCGCATCCTAGGCTGCCAATGGGTGCCTGGTGAATGGACTAGGAAATTGTGCCATGCCAAGCCATTGTCTATCCTGAAGACTGCATACTGTTTTGCCATATTAACCCATGGAAGTACTAGAAAAGTTTGGCAAGGGGAAATTACCCAATTTCATAGCTTTAGGCGGTTTGCAGAAGACACTGACGAGAAACAGTAAAGATTGAAATCCATCATGGTCTATGCGACATTCCAACACATGTGGTCCTTACAGCCAACTTCCCTAGGAAACGTTCCCCGGTTGCGTTTTAATTCAATCGGGTACTGGTTTCGGCCGGCTCCCAGTGGAGGTCCCGCGGCCAGAAGTGGCTAGACCGGGCATGTGGAGGGGATCACCTTAGATCAATCAGGAGGAAACCTCACACGGGAGTCTTAAGATTGGCAGCCGTCCTGGTGACTTAGGTGGCTGTCCCGCGCCCAAGAGAGACAACTTTCTATAAGAACAGGAATAAAGTGAGGCCATCAAGTTTCTGGGTCTTATTGCCATTCCGGCCAGGGTACTAGCTTACAGCCAAAAGGCAGGCGCTCTCCTCCCGTGGAGTAGCCACGGGCTAGAGGATTACAGCCTGAGCAATTGACATGTAAGTGTTCCAATAAGACCATACTCCTTGAAAAAGCCCTGGAATGAGAGTACAGGAAAAGGAGAGAAAGTACTCACCAATTTGCACCGAAGCTCAGAGTCCAAATGTAAAGACTCACAAATCTCCTGGCTGGCTCGCCAAAAATGATGAAGTCCCAGAACCTTAAGTCAGGTTCGGTGTGGTGAGGAGGTTCAGAGCCGACGACTAAAGAAAGAATTCTTAAGACGTCATTGGTGCAAAATGGTGGTTTATTAAAGCACGGGGACAGAACCCGTGGGCAGGAAGAGCTGCTGCCCCGGGTTGTGAAGGTGGGCATGTTATATACCCCACGGTTGGGGGGAGGTGGTGAAGGAATGGGGGATTTCGACAGAGTTCTCACATGCTAGGGAGGGCCTACAAGGTGCCGGGGGGGGGGGGAGTCTTTGACATTATGGCTTGATTAATGTCGTCCCTAGGTCAAGCACTAACATCAAGATAATGGGGGATTCTTGGTGGGGCATTATGATCTGGCTATCATTTACATTCCTTTCTACCCCAGTCTCCTCCAGTTTATGGTGGGAGGGGGACATTAGGGCTTCAGGAACCAAGAGTTATTCGCCTCTGGAAATTTGTGCTATTGATAAGGTAACCTCCCTGTTCAGGTCTCTAGGACATCTTGTAGAGCAAGGGAGATTCCTGTTCTGCAGGATTGCGATCCCTGCAAGTTAACTATTTATCATTTTATGGTGGTCAGGGGTGCCTGAGGAATGCTACACATATGGAGGGGAGCAGGTGAAGAGGGGGTGCAAGGCGCCAGCTTTTGCTTTGTCCTCAGCCAGCCTCCTGCTCCCTCATCACTTTTAATGTCATTCCGATCAAAATTCCACTGGTATTTTTCAAAGAGCTGGAGCAAATAATCCTAAAATTTGTATGGAATCAGAAGAGATCCCGAATCACTAAGGAAATGTTGAAAAACAAAAATAAAACTGGCGGCATCACGTTACCTGATTTCAAGCTTTATTACAAAGCTGTGATCACCAAGACAGCATGGTACTGGCATAAAAACAGAAACATCCGACCAGTGGAACAGATTAGAGAGTCCAGATATGGACCCTCAACTCTATGGTCAAATAATCTTCAGCAAAGCAGGAAAAAATATACAGTGGGAAAAAGACAGTCTCTTCAATAAATCGTGCTGAGGGGATGCCTGGGTGGCTCAGTTGGTTAAGCGGCTGCCTTCGGCTCAGGTCATGATCCCAGAGTTCTGGGATCGAGTCCTGCATCAGGCTCCTTGCTCAGCAGGGAGCCTGCTTCTCCCTCTGCCTCTGCCTGCCATTCTGTCTGCCTGTGCTTGCTCTCTCGCCCTCTCTCTCTGATAAATAAATAAAATCTAAAAAAAAAAATCGTGCTGGGAAAATTGGACAGCTATATGTAGAAGAATGAAACTCGACCATTCTCTTACACTGTACACAAAGATAAACTCAAAATGGATAAAAGACCTCAATATGTGACAGGAATCCATTGGAATCCTAGATGACAACATAGGCAGTAACCTCTTTGATATCAGCCACAGCAACTTCTTTCAAGATATGTCTCCAAAGGCAAAGGAAACAAAAGCGAAAATGAACTTTTGGGACTTCATCAAGATCAAAAGCTTCTGCACAGCAAAGGAAATAGTCAACAAAACAAAGAGGCAACTTTGTCAAAACAACTATGTCAAAAACAAAGAGGCAACTCAAGGAATGGGAGAAGATATTTGCAAATGACAGTACAGACAAAAGGTTGATATCCAGTATCTATAAAGAACTCCTCAAAATCAACACATACAAAACTGATAATCATATCAAAAAATGGGCAGAAGATATGAACAGACACTTCTCCAATGAAGACATACAAATGGCTATCCGACACATGAAAAAATGTTCATCATCACTAGCCATTAGGGAGATTCAAATTATAACCACCTTGAGATATCACCTTACATCAGTTAGAATGGCCAAAATTAGCAAGACAGGAACAACGTATGTTGGAAAGGATATGGGGAAAGGGGAACCCTTTCCCACTGTTGGTGGGAATGTAAGTTGGTGCAGCCACTTTGGAGAACAGTGTGGATATTCCTCAAGAAATTAAAAATAGAGCTTCCCTATGACCCTGCAATTGCACTACTGGGTATTTACCCCAAAAATACAGATGTAGTGAAAAGAAGGGCCATCTGTACCCCAATGTTTACAGCAGCAATGGCCACAGTCGCCAAACTGTGGAAAGTACCAAGATGCCCTTCAACGGATGAATGGATAAGGAAGATGTGGTCCATATACACTATGGAGTATTATGCCTCCATCAGAAAGGATGAATACCCAACTTTTGTAGCAACATAGATGGGACAGAAAAGATTATGCTGAGTGAAATAAGTCAAGCAAAGAGAATCAATTATCATATGGTTTCACTTATTTGTGGAGCATAACAAATAGCATGGAGGACATTGGGAGATAGAGAGAAGGGAGTTGAGGGAAATTGGAAGGGGAGGAGAACCATGAAAGACTATGGACACTGAAAAACAACTTGAGGGTTTTGAAGGGGAAGGGGGTGGGAGGTTGGGGGCACCAGGTGGTGGGTATTGGAGAGGACACGTATTGCATGGAGCACTGGGTGTGGTATAAAAACAATGAATACTGTTACACTGAAAAGAAAGTTAAAAAAAATCAATGAAAAAAATAAAAAAAAAATAAAATGTATTACTATGTCAAAAAAAAAAAAAAAAAGAAAAAAGAAAAAAGAAAAGATCCATTAAGGAAAAGATCTTAAAATTGCTTTCAGAGGCCAGACACCCTTGCTTTTGCCAATATAAATGTGAATATATTAGCAGGAGCGCAGCCAGCCCCCCATTCAGGCACAAGTTTAAATAGTCCTTCAAGGCCACTAAGCCATGTCCATGGGAAAAAAAGGTGACAAATACAGATTCATTAAATACAAACACATGCCTCTGGGACACCATGTGTTTGAAGTTAGGAAAAAAAGTATAGGTACCAACATGTCCTGCTGAGCCAAAGGAATGTGGGCATTCCCACACACAGCACGTGGCTCTTTTCATGGATGTGACTGAAGAAGGAGACCCCCCCACACACACACATACACACACTGTGGCATGTCTATTGTTGACTGTAAATAAGAATTCATCGATGTTATTGAGGATAGATGTTTTGCACACATAAAGTGTATGTATGTCTCTTGAATCTGGGAAATTTCAACCCAGTTCTCCAGGCCCCAACTTCACAGAATGATTCACAGTATTTCAGAAGCAAAATATGTCCTGTAGGTCTGAGCTCCCACACAATGGTGCAAGGGTTATCTTCGGGTTTGTTCACCCATTTAAATGACGACATGATGCTTATGTACAGAGATACCTCATACAGACTCGTATTCTCCTGGCCTCCAGCACTGAGTGTTCTCCTAGTCTTTTCCACTTGCTGTGCTTTTCTTTTTTCTTTAATCTCCAGATCTGCTCAGCTCCATAGGCCTTCTATCCCCAGCAGCTGGCACAGCCACCACCATCAATGATCCTTGAGGTTTTCCATTCTCATTTTGTCCAGCCAGCCCTCTACCTAATATGTAATAATGCACTAGGCAACGTGCATCTCCAAACATCTTCATCATGTACTTTCTTTGGAAACACATACTAAAATGACCAATCTTCAACCTGGTATCAGGCAGCACACAAACAACCACTATTATTTAAAGAGCTGTATTATTAAATAGCATAGGTTACTTTTAACATATATACATTAGATAAAAATTCACCAACCCATGACATATCAACATCTTTTCTTGAGATGAGGTTCAGGAAAAAAGTTCATTTAAAACTCAAAACGTCATTGACATTACAGGGATTGTGTTCAGTGGTTTCCATGCAACATGTGGGAGTTATTTGGGAATAACTGAAGCCCAGAAACAATCACGTGCTGTTTTCCCCCACATCCCTGCTCCTGCTTTCGATGACTGAAGAATCATCACACTGCCCCCAGAAGGGTCCATGTTTATTTGGGAATTTGTAATTGATCCTAAATAATTCCCCTTCTTTAGCAACCCTCACAGTTCCCTTTCCAGGAAGAAGGGTCCTAGTGATAAAGCCCAATGCACCAGAGAGAACTCCCTGAAATGTAGCAGCTCACGAGCCAATTATTGTGGAAACTGCTCTAAGACATTGTGTTTTCCATATGGACTAAGATCTCTGATGAGGTTCAGGGGAAGTTCTTGGGTTGATACAGGATTATACATCTTCTAACACCTCAACATGGAGGTGTCAAAATGGAAGATAATTGGACAAGATGAGAAAGCTCTCTCTTCTTCATTGTGAGCCTGGACCTTTCCATAGTTTCCCTGGTTTTTAGGGATCAGTGGCAACCGTCTGCCTTATGTGTTGTTCATGCAGTAGTTAACAAGTGCCTACTTTGTCCTAATGTTCAAGGCACTTTCTCATGGCTATGGCCTTAGAAGCTACTTTGCCTGTCTATTTTCCTTAGATCAGTTGTTCCCAGCTGGGGATGATTTTGATCCCAAGGGAACATTTAACAATGTCTGGAGACATTTTGGTTATCATAATTGGGAGGAGGGGCTGATGGTACTTGTAACTAAGGCAAGAGATGCTTACAAATATCCTATAGAGTGCAGAGCAGTTCCCCACAACACAGAATTACCTGGTCCCAAATGCAATCCTGCCTTCTAGTTAGTCATCTTTTTATCAGCAACATTTCAAAGGTAAAGGAAATAAACTACTCATGAAGGAGGATTTGCTAAAGTAGACGTAACATCCTGGTAGGTCATTATGATGTGTAGGAGGAGAATCTGGTTATATGCAGCTAGAGTTTAGTTCTTCCTGAGATTCACTTATTCTGGAAGTTTCTGCCATGCTTCATTAATTATGACAACTCCTGGGGCACCTGGGTGGCTCGGTGGGTTAAAGCCTCTGCCTTCAGCTCGGATCATGATCCCAGGGTCCTGGGATCAAGCCCCATGTCGGGCTCTCTGCTCCGCAGGGAGCCTGCTTTCTCCCCTCTCTCTGCCTGCCTCTCCTCCTGCCTCTCTGCCTACTTGTGAGTTCTCTCTTTCTGTCAAGTAAATAGGATCTTTTAAAAATAATAATAATAATAATTATGAGAACTCCTGCTCCAGGAACACATTTCTTAGATATTTCCAAGAATTTCATCTGGTCCCTAGAGTCATTTTAATTTGGTAGAGTTAGATTTATTATGTTTATTACATTTATGGCATTACAGTGGAGGCCACGGCCTCAGAAATGAAGCTGCTTGAGTTTGAACCCTGTGTTGATCACTAAAGTATATAAAACTTTGAGCAAAACATGTAATTTCTCTAAGCTTCAACCTCCCCATCTATAAAATGGTAAAAAATAGAACACTTATAAAGCAGTTGGTAAGGATCGAATGAATTGATGGATATAAATCCCATTCACAGTGCCTGACACATAAGAAGCACTCCATAAATATGGATTCTCTTATTGTTGGCCAAGATTTCTGCATTATCACGCTATCCAGAATGTGGCAAACTTAATGAAGTGCTATATAGCAGTTAAGCACAGAGACTCCGAAGCCAGATTTCCTGGGTTGGAATCCTGACCCCACTGTATACTTGCTATGTGGTTTCGGTCAAGTTCCTGCAATTTCGTGTGCCTCTGTTTTCCCATATGTAAAATGGGATAGTAATAGGTAGCTCCTAGAGTTGTAATGAGAATTACTAAATTAATATATGCAATGTTTTTATATATGTAAAATATATAGTAAGTTCCAGTAAATCTGATTCTTTCACTCTTCCATCTAGACCGATCATAGCTTCAATTCAGAACATTTTTCTTTTCTCAAGGAAACAAGGTACCCCTATTAATAATGAAAAGTTAACATGGATATCCAAGACCAGAGATATCACAGAAAAATTATATAATTGTGAAAGAGTCAATGTTAATTAAACATCAAGGGAGTAGTGTTCAAGATGGTCCTCAAGATAAAAGTTCATAGTTGAGACAACCAAATACCTAAGACCTTTGCCTGGAACTGAGGACACCCAGGAATGAGCCTCATTCCATGGCCTTGCTCCAACTTACTTCTGTATTATGGGGAACACAACATACCAGATGGGTTTATTACTTCCATTCCCATAACCTTCTGGAAAAGTAGACAAAAGATAATGTTTAAATCTGATACTGAATTATCTTTGATTTGGCACAAAATTGAATTATAAATTCAGATTAATAAGTTTCCAATAAAATCAGTTTTCTGGCACCCATGGCCATGGGTGTTGATGTCAGACCTGGAGGTATAAATAGCTGTGGATGAGAGATGTTCATCACATTCCTCAGTCAAATTCCAGGGAGCAACCATGAAGACCTTCATCTTCCTTGCCCTGCTGGGAGCTGCTGGTGAGTCTATAATAATAAATGATTCTGTGTATGCCCTTGATGTATTTGTTTGCAGTTTGTACTCTGGAAGACAACAATGAATGTGGAATAGAGTCTCTGTACTTAGGAAGCTTAAAATATTGAAAGGACAGTGTATATAGTAGTACCCTTTTCTCTGTGGCAGCTACATCCAACCCCACTAGATGCCTGAAGCCACAGATTATACTGAACCCTATTATACTACATTTCCTTTCCCCACATATACATACCCATGATAAAGTTTAATTTACAAGTTGGGAACAGTAAGGGATTAACAACAAATTTAGTATATCATAGAAAATTATAACAATATGGTGTTATAAAAGTTATATGACTATGCTCTTCTGTCTCTCTCTCTCTCAAAATATCTTAATGTACTGTACTCAATTTTCTTCTGATGATGTGAGATGATAAAATGCCTACATGATGGGCATGTAGGGAGAGGTGGGGTAAATGACATAGGAATTGCGACCTAGTGTTAGGCTACTAATGACTTTCAGAGGATACATCAGAAAATGGATCATCTGCTTCTTGACTCTGGTGAACCAAGGGTAACCAAAACCACCATAAAGGGAGGGACTAGAGTTCTACAATGTCTATACATAATTTAATCTCCCTAGTGGGGGGAAAGATGATAGTGAGCAAGAGTACTTGGCGTAGAAAGTATAAAGAGGAAGAAATTGCCCTGAACTTCAAGGTAAAATCTATGGAGAAAGAGAGAAACAGAAAAGATATTTCCACATTAAGGAAATGTTGTTTTGACCTTTCTGAGCATTTGAAGTTAGTCATTGGGAGATAAAATTGGGACTAGTGACTAGTCTTGGGCTCATTGCAGAGGCTATGTAGGTCAAAGCCCAAGTCTCCTCTACACCAACAGACATCTTCACAGAGATCTTGACAAGTGAAGGTACTTCATTTCTTATGAATAAAAGCTAGGGGCTAGGTTTTACAACATCCTTGCTAATGAAATCTCTCTGGTGAAAAATAACATATCATTTAATCATCAGAAGAAAGAAAAATATCTATTTCTGGCTTTTCATACTACTGAATTTTATACAAATCTTACAATGAAACTTTCCTGAATTGGAAGATTATAAATTCAATACATTAGTCTATACATGTGGAAATATCTTTCCCAAAATTACTTTTAAATACTTGAACAATAGGGTATGTATAACACAATCATTGACTTTAGGAGCCACAGAAATCTTAATAAAGTGGTGGGCAGATTTTAGAATGCTGAATAGATTTTAAAATGTTATAAGGGTAATTGACATAAGGGGAAAGGCTGGAAAGGGAAACCATAAAATGTTCCATGAAATTATGTCATGAAAATTTTAGACAAGAACCCAGATAGAAATTGGGGGAGCAAGAGTACAAAACTCCCAATTCCTTCTAGGCTGAAACATTCTTAGGAGTCTTCTAAAACCTTCCTTTCTGTTACTTCATGAGGATATCTACCCTATGCCAACTATTATATATAAACTTAAGTATGGTTACTGCAAAACATTATTGAACACCTATTTGCATTTCTGCTGAGCAAAGTTTTGTACAAAAAGTATTCTTTACTTAGATAGTAATGTTCACGGCATTTTTTACATAAATAGTCTCTGAGGAAAGGTGTGTGTGTGTGTGTGTGTGTGTGTGTATGTGCATGTGTGTGTGTTGCATATGTAGAAAACAGTATATTTATCAAATTTAAAACATAAATTTAAAAAATTAGATAGTTATAACAGTATAAATAGGGTATGTGTTAAAGGGTATTGAATAATAAGATTTTGGAAAATATCATATAGTAATTATGCTATCGCCATTTCCTGATTATGTGTGACAGGAAAAAATGATCTTCTCTTTTATAATTAATGCCCCAAAACTTGGCGGTAAGTAGAAATTCCAAGATGGATCTGTTTAACGGATTGTTTCCAACTTTTCCTGGTCAGCTGCTTTCCCCATTGATGACGATGACAAGATCGTTGGGGGCTACACCTGTCAGAGGAATTCTGTTCCCTACCAGGTGTCCCTGAACTCGGGCTATCACTTCTGTGGTGGATCCCTCATCAATTCCCAGTGGGTGGTGTCTGCAGCTCACTGCTACAAGTCGTAAGTAACCAGTCCTCACCTCCCTGTTTTCTCAGAACAACTCATGCCCCAGCAAAGCCAAAGAACAATCAGGGTAAACTACACAGTTATGCTTGAGGGGGGGGGAGCGTTCATTTCTAGGAGGCTAATCTTTCCCCCCAGGCACTCAATGATATATGGAGGGAATTTTACATGGAAAGGTAAACTTAGAGTTCCCTGATGTCCTTCCAAGTGATGGTACCAAAGACATGGGGAGAGGGGAACTAGTGAGTGATGAAGAATACTCTGAACTAGCTCAAGAGCATGAATCAATAAATATTCTTAATCATTATAGCTCAATATGGAGGAAATAATCCACATGAAGCTTACAGTACAATATTGAAAATGAACATAGTTCATTCTGCCTCCTTAAATTTCTGTCATGTTTCTGATTCCTGCCACATCTCCCCAGAATAATACATAATCTGAACCAGAGGAGAAGTGGCAGGTGCTGAGAAGTCATCACCAATTCCTGCTTCACCTAACATCGTTTTATTGGCATCACTAGTCATGGGAACTAACCTTCTAACAAGATGGTGGGCTGTGAGTCTGTACTGGTAGGGACACCCACTTTAAAGTCATGGTCCCCTGCACCATGTCTGATAGAGCTATCTTAATGCACAATTTTCTGTGTGTGGAAATGCTTATGGGGGATGGTGTTCGTGCCGATGCTCATGACAGGTGAACTGGGAAAAGGGAAAAGCTCAACTTGGTCCTTAAAAGCTTTGCATTCTTTGATCCAGCCGAATCCAGGTGCGTCTGGGAGAACACAACATCGCAGTCTCTGAGGGTGGTGAGCAATTCATCAATTCAGCCAAGGTCATCCGCCACCCCAGATACAACCAAAACACTATGGATAATGACATCATGCTGATTAAACTGAGCTCTCCCGCCACCCTCAACTCTCGAGTGTCTTCTATCTCTCTGCCAAAATCCTGTGCAGCTGCTGGTACCCAGTGCCTCATCTCTGGCTGGGGGAACACCCTGAGTACTGGGCGTAAGTGTCACCTGGAACAAAAGCACCAAGTCTGGAAATCCTAGAAGTGAAGGACATGCAGAGGTTCAGTTAGTCTGAATTGTTAGGCCAATTTCCCCAGAGGATCGTTTGTAGATATGGAATCTTAAAAAGATGCCTTTTCTGGGAAACACAGCAAAAATGAGCCATGATAAAGATCGCAGATATTCAACTGAAATGTGATTAGTGATTTGCAAAGAAGTACAAACTGAGGAGGTAAGCAGAACAGAGGGATTTGGTACAGCCTAAAGTAGAGACCTGCTTGACAAAGTATCTAGATTTGAGATCTGTAGTCACTGCTGCTAACATCAGAGAGAACAACTTGTTGATTAAAACTGGAAGTCATTCCAGATAACAACTGCTCTTCTAAAGAAGATACTGGCAATCTGAGAGAATAGCGAAGGTGAAGGGAGATAGGGAAAGAAATCTCCAGGAATCCTATAGGTAATAGTCTTCCATTTTTACTCTCCTGCCCTACAGAAAGGTATCCTGATGTCCTGCAGTGTCTTCAAGCTCCCATCCTCTCTGACAGCACTTGCCGCAATGCCTACCCTGGTCAGATCAGCAGCAACATGATCTGTCTGGGCTACATGCAGGGTGGAAAGGACTCTTGCCAGGTCAGTTTCTTTATATTCCTTCCAGCTGAGCTTCATGCACTTCCACCACAGTTCCCTTTCCCAAAACACAGGCTGAAAAGTTATCTCTGTAATGGATTATAAGGGACTACAGAGATTTGGGATCAGTGATAAATTATCTTTTTCAAACATTAATAACTAGTGCTAAGGGTCAAAAATACACAGAAGATGGCGTGGAAGCAGAACATCCTGGTGCCCTTCTGAGGAGCAATATTGTAGAAGGAAACTTTCTGAAAAAAGGCAGGGTTAGCTGGGCAGCGTTGCACTCACCAGTCCTATACTTCTTCTTGGTCCTGCATGCCTGCCACTAAGAAAAAAGCAGGAGCTAAGAGATGGGAGGAGAAAAGAGAGCCATGTATTCAGAGATTGAGAATTGGGTTTCCAGGGGAAGGGAAGGTGCTTCCTAGAGAATCAGCAACCTGGGAAAACAGACCCAGGGTCATGGAGAAACAATGTTGAGTTTTGCTCTCATCTTGGCATAGTTGGGAGTTCTTACTGCCTCTTCCTTCTTGCACAGGGTGACTCTGGTGGCCCTGTGGTCTGCAACAGAGAGCTCCAGGGCATTGTCTCCTGGGGTATTGGCTGTGCTCAAAAGGGCAAACCTGGTGTCTACACCAAGGTCTGCAACTACGTGAGCTGGATTCGGCAAACCATTTCTGCCAACTAAGCATGTAAGGATGTGTACTGCTCTATGCACCATTCTCTTGGTCAATTTCACTTCCAACCATGCCTAAAACAGTATCTAAATAAAAACGTTTATTCCACATCACCTGTGCCCATGAACTGTTCTTAGTATTTATGAACTTTCTCTTCAAACCAGCTGCTGAGTAAGAAGGTGGACATAGGATTGAACTATTACATGAGCATAAAATGGAGAGGTTAGGTTATGATTCATTACACCTGCTCAAAGTGAATGATTCATTACACCTGCTCAAAGTGAATTTAGTGATCACCTACTATCTGCTTGGCTCTGTGTGGTCTATTGTGGGTATAAGCCTGGATAAGCCTAGAGGTCATTGTTACTGTCACATTTTGAACAGAGGATGACACCAAGGTGCAGAAAGTGAAATTCAACTGCCCAAAGTCCTTTGGCAAGCTCATAGTCAGGCAGAGACCAAGCTCCAGCTATCCTGATTGCCGATGCATTGCCACTGCCGTGACACCATGGTCACCTTCTGTGCTCTAATCTATCTGAAACTCTGTGAGGCTAGATGACGAAAACCACCATGTGAAGAAATTTTTACAAATCACTGATTTCTTGCATTCTCCAAGGTTTTATCGACGTATGTGTTCCAATTCTCTAAGATCTTTCTTGTTTTCCCTATGGGGTTTTATTGCTATAGCAGTGATGATGTCTGCAGGCAATCTGTGCCCCTCTTCCACCACCAGTCCCCCAAATCTCAGGCCAAATAATGTAGCGTTTTGAACTATAAGAAAAAGGAAGTGCAAATGCAAGTATGTTTGCAGAAAATAGATCTAATACACCAAGTTCATAGATTTGGCTACCGAGTTGGCTTGGAGTACAAGTCTCAACACAGGATTCTTGTGCATATGAGGTCTGGATCCAGGAAAAAGACATCATGGGATCTGAGCATGGAAACACTGGAGGAGATGGAGGAGGTTTGAAAGGGAGAAATGTTCCCAGCTTCCTTAATAAGGTGAAGGAGGGATCTTATCTTAGTCAGTTTAGACAGTTACAACAAAAATGCCATAGACTAGGTGGCTTAAACCATAAATTAATTTCTCATGGTTCTGGAGGCTGGGAAGTCCAAGATCAAGGTGCCATTGAAATAGTGGGGGCCCCACAAATAAGTGAAACCATATTATAATTGACTCTCTCTGCTTGACTTATTTCACTCAGCATAATCTCTTCCAGTCCTGTCCATGATGATACAAAAGTTGGGTATTCATCCTTTCTGATGGAGGCATAATACTCCATAGTGTATATGGACCACATCTTCCTTATCCATTCGTCCATTGAAGGGCATCTTGGTTCTTTCCACAGTTTGGCGACCGTGGCCATTGCTGCTATAAACATTGGGGTACAGATGGCCCTTCTTTTCACTACATCTGTATCTTTGGGGTAAATACCCAGTAGTTCAATTGCAGGGTCATAGAGAAGCTCTATTTTTAATTTCTTAAGGAATCTCCACACTGTTCTCCAAAGTAGCTGCCCCAATTTGCATTCCCACCGAGAGTGTAAGAAGGTTCCCCTTTCTCTACATCCTTTCCAACACACATTGTTTCCTGTCTTGCTAATTTTGGCCATTCTTACTGGTGTAAGGTGGTATCTCAATGAGATGGAGAGGAGAAGGTAGTTGAGGGAAACTGGAAGAGGAGATGAACCATGAGAGACTATGGACTATGAAAAACAATCTGAGGATTTTGAAGGGGTGGGGGGTGGGAGGTCGAGGGAGCCAGGTGGTGGGTATTATGGAGGGCACGTATTGCATGGAGCACTGGGTGTGGTGCATAAACAATGAATTCTGTTACACTGAAAAGAAAAAAAAAGAAAAGTGGGGGCCCACTTCTGGCATGTAGACAGTGGCCTTCTCACTGGGTCCTCACAGGGTTGAGAGAGGGCTCTAGTCTCTCCTTATGAGGACACTAATCCCATCACAGGGGTTCCATCTTTATGACCTCATCTAAACCTTGCAAAGGCCCTGCCCCCTAATACCATCCCACTGTGGATTAGAGTTTGGGCACATACATTTGGTGGGGAGACACAGTCATGCAGTCCATACTGGGTATCTTGGAAGAGGAAAGTATGGGAAGGTACACACCCCATCACCAAATTTCTATTCTTCTGTAACTTTGGACAGCACGTTCATAGGGAGCAGTCTTGAGCCCTTAATATTGCCTGGTCAGTGCCATCAGGATGGAGCCCAAATTCCTTTTTTTTTTTTTTTTTTTTTGCATTAAAGTCTTCTAACTATTTGATCATAACTAAGCTGTCCTGTCTTATTTCCATATTTCTCATTGAATTGCTTTTATGTTTGTGTAGAGCTTAAATTAATTTTATACATAACTTCTCTTTGTTAAAATAGGTAGCTATAGATCTACCTTAGCTAAACACCCAAGGCTTCTGTGCAGAAACAAATGAGCTGAACGTTTCTCCTGTTTCCTCTGAAATGCTTTCTATTCCACTCCATGGCCACCATCAGTATAGGTCTACCCACCTCTGCCCAAGTAGAGGGCAGATTCAGACCTGGCCGGCTAAGTGAGATAGATAAACGGTGAGAGATCAGGGCAGGCCTGAAGAGAAGTACGGAAAAAAAAAAAAAAATCCCACTTCTTAATACCATTCTATAGTCCCTTTTTAGCTTCTCTTGTCACTTTCTGTCTCTTTTTAAAATCTAACCCTCTGTAATTTGTATATTTATATCAAACTGTAAAATCTGTGTACTCTTTGACCCAGCAGCTTCACTTCTAGAACTCTATCCTAATAAAACATGCATGTAAAAACAAAACAAAGCATACATGGGAGGGTAGCATTTAGAAGTCATTCGGTTGCAAGGACTAGAATATCCAGCTCATTAGGTCTTGCATTAATGGACTCTTAGAAATGAGGAAAGCTTCAGCGATGTTGTGATTCAGCAATGCGAAAATGTCAAGGACCCAATTTACTCCTGGCTCTGCCCTGTGCATTACTCTCATTTACTGTCATTTCTGTCACTTTATCCTAGGGATTAAGCCTTGTGATCAAAAAGCCCTCAGGGCCCTACTTTCTCTAGTCTGTATCCAGGAAAAGAGATAAACAAAATTGCTCCCACCAGATCTAGAAACCATCTTTCCCAGATAACCCCAGCAGACATCATCATATTGTATGTCTTTATCTGAATCTGGTCATTTGCACAACTCTGAGCCAATAATCAAATGGGATTATGCTAATTAATTCACAAGGAAGTGGCATGGCATGGCATCAGAGCAAGGGGTGGGCTTTTCATGCTGCAAGAATCTAGGCCTACATGGTGTGTGTTTGGTTAACTGAGTAGTTGTAAGTCACCAAGAGGAGAGGGTGTGGATGGAAAGGAGGAGGCCACAATCTCCACTAGAGTAATCTAGGGTGCTTGTCGATATATTGTCTGTGAAATCCTGGAAACCCAGAAACAACTCAAATATCCATTTAACAGAGGACTGAGTAAATAAACCTGGCACATCCCTCAGTGGAAACAATGGAACTATTCTGCTCATTTATTCAACCACTTACTCAACAAATACTTACTGAAAAACCTACCATAGGCCAACACTTTTAAAAATGCACTAAAGATGTAAGAAGAAAATTCAGGCAAAACCCTACCTTCATGGTATATGTATTCTCACTGAGTAAACAGAAAACAAATGAATAAGACTGTAGACTACATTGCTGTTCCATGCAAATGCTGCAGGAAGAGAAACTGGATAAAGGGGAGGCTGACTGGAAGGCACAGACCTGCTTCTAAACTCCAGTGGATGTTTGAACAACATGAGGGTTGGGGCACCAATATCCTGCATAGTCAGAAATCCTTGTGTAACTTATGACTTCTGCAAAGCTTATCTACTAATAGTCTACTGTTGGCCAGAAGCCTTACTGATAATGTAAACATTTGGTTAACACATATTTGGTATGTTACAGTATGTACAAGTACTACATATTGGTATGTATACAAGTATGTAGTAGTTATATGTAGTACAAGTATGTATACAAGTATGTATGCATACTTGTAAGTAGTACGTGTACGAATACAATCTAGTTTGTATTTGGTATGTACAAGTACTACATACTTGTTCTTACGATAGAGAAAAAACTGTTATTAAGAAAATCATAAGGAAGAGAAATTCATTTGCAGTTCTGTACTGTAAGAAGTCCACAAATATATGAACTATGTAGTTCAAATTCATGTTGTTCATGAATCAGAGAAACACATAAAAAGACCTATGAAAATAGGGACCTCAGGCGGCTCAGTTGGTTAAGCAGCTGACTTGATTTTACCTCAGGTCATGATCTCAAGGTCCTGGGACGGAGCCCTGCATGGGGCTTGGTGAGGATTCTGCTTGAGCATTCCCTCCCTCTCTTTCCCTCTGCCCCTCCCACCTCTCATGCTCTCTCTCTTTCACTCTAAAATAAATAAATATTGTTTTTCTTTTTAAAAAGACCTATGAATACATACTACAAGTTAAAATAAAAAGCCACCTTGTAGAGTGAGATGTGATATCTCTCAACAACATATATTTACTATATTTATATTTACTATAAATAAATACCCAATTCAGATCCAGAAAGAGATGGTTTATTTAGGGCAAGAATAAGGAAATACATAAAGAGGTAACCATCTGAGATTAGGAACACAATTGTCTAGAGACAAAAGTGTTTTTTCCTTGCTGTGTCTAATCTGAATAACAATTGAATTTACTTACTTGTCCCTTGCTCTGAAAACCATAAGATGGCTCTCAACTGTCAACCTCATGGTTATGACCTTTCATAGGAATGTAAAATAAAGCAGTATCTGCACATAGACGCTTAGCTCCTTATGTAAATTTTTTTCATGCAGTATAGATAGGCTTAGTGGAAGTTTACTTCATATTGGTACATACCATAATCCACTTGTTAGTTTTTCCATTTACAGGCAAAGAATTTCACCCTCTGCTCAAGATAAAATCAACTGAGAAAATTTGCCTTAACAAGACAAATAGAAGCCTTTTTTAGTCTAGAAATCATATTTAATTATTATTTAAATGTGCTATTCTCACCATTTATCTTTTATGGCAAGTGATTTTGGTATTGAAATAAAATATTCAAAGGCCTTTAAAAAGTAAAGATACTTACTTACTATCTTAGTATTATTTTAGTTGTACCTAGCAGATGAATGGATAAAAAAGATGTGGTCCATATATGCAATGGACTATTACTTAGACATCAGAAAGGATGAATACCCAACTTTTGTATCAACAAGGATGGAACTGGAGGAGATTATGCTGAGTGAAATAAGTCAGCAGAGAAAGTCAATGATCATATGGTTTCACGTACTTGTGGAGCATAAGGAATAGCATGGAGGACATTAGGAGAAGGAAAGGAAAAGTGAAAGTGGGAAATTGGAGAGGGAGATGAACCACAAAAGACAGTGGTCTCTGAGAAACAAACTGAGGGTTTTAGAGGGAAGGGGGTGAAGGGATGGGTGAGCTTGGTTGTAGATATTAAGGAGGGCACGTGTGGCATGGAGCACTGGGTGCTATACATAAAAAAAGAATCTTGGAACGCTATATCAAAACTAAGGATATATTGTATGGTGACTAACATAATACAATTAAAAAAAAGAAAAAGAAAAGAAAAGTCAATTAAGAAGTTCTGTCTCATTTAATGGATAAAAATACAGAAGCCTTTATTTAGTCTTGAGTATTCATTTATTCTGAGTAGCTCCATCTTATTGTTGTCTATTTGTACCCTATCTTGACTATGGGATCTGCTTAATCATCCTCTTACCATATGATCCAATAATAGAGAAAAAATATATCTCTACACACAAAGCTACATATGGATATTTATAGCAACTTTGTTTGTAATTATCAAAACTTGGAAGCAACCAAGATATTCTTCCATAGGTACATTGATAAATTAACTGTGGGACATCCAGCCACATGATTCAGTGCTAAAAAGAAATGATCTACTAAGCAACAAAAAGGTATGGAGGAAACTTAGTGCATGTGACTAAGGGACAGAGTAAACTGAAAAGGCTACATATTGTATGATTCCAATGATGGGACATTGGAAAAGACACAATCGTGTCATCAATAAAAAAACAGTAATTTCTAAGGGCCAAAAGTCAGGGAAGAGATGAACAGGCAGACCCAGAGGACTTTTAGGGCAGTGAAAATACTCTGTATGATACTCTTATAACACATGTCATTCATTATACATTTGTCCAGACCTATGGACTATACAACGACAAGAAGAGTGACTGCTGTGGTAAACTATGGACTTTGAGTGGTAATAATGTGTCAGTGTAGTCTCATCCTTTGTAGCAAGTGGACCATTCTGGTGGGGATGTTGGAAATGGGACAGGGTATGCACTGGTGAGACCATGGGGTATATGGGAAATCTCTGCACCCTCCTCTCAATATTGCTGAGAGCCTTAAACTGCTTGCTCTTAAAAAAAAAATTAAAAAATTATTAACTATTTTTTGTTGAGTGAAAATTATAGAGAATGGGCAGAGCAAAAAGTAATACAATGTAGGACATGCTCATAGTGGACAATGCTAAGTGGAGTTATCATTAGTGAGTTTTTATTATTGTCTCATACTTCTGTTGGTTTTTTTTTCCCTATATTTTTCTCAATAAACATGTAATAGATTTTTACAGAGCAAATATATTGTTTGTTTTTAGTAAAATTCCCAGGCTGTTTACTTCACAAAACTAAGTCATAGCCCTTACCACCTTACAAAAGTCCCACCACCCACATTCATGTCTGAGAAGGAAGCCAGCTGAGAATGCCTGCAGTGCAGGGCAGGCTGGGATTACGGACCGGCTCCACCCTCATCCTCCCACATCTGTTCAGAGTCTCACATTCATCACCGTGTGTCACAAGCTAAGCACAGTTACAATGAGAGGCAGAGTAATTTATTTCAGGGGAGAGAGCTATAGGGCTGAGCCAAAATCCCAATTCTGTGAATCAGAGACATACTGAAGGTATGAATCCTTAGTATTCAGGATTCATTCCTCCTTGTGGCAGAGGAGAAAAATACAATCATCATCAATATCATCACGACCAGCACTTATTTTTTTCAATATGTCTACATACTTTCAAGTAATATTCAAACCTCACAAGTATCCAAGAAATAGGCATGAATATTCCTCCTTACATGAAGCTTAGG
Organism: Mustela nivalis; assembly: GCF_964662115.1. Taxonomy (NCBI): domain Eukaryota; kingdom Metazoa; phylum Chordata; class Mammalia; order Carnivora; family Mustelidae; genus Mustela; species Mustela nivalis. The sequence goes on from NC_139031.1 coordinate 11,348,236, forward strand.
AGGTCAACAGTTTTCTTCAATGTAAGACAGCCATGAGTCTTGCTGCCAGGAATCAAATCCTAGAAGCTAGACCCCAGAGTCCATGCTCTTCACCACTGTATAGGACTTCACAAAAATATTTGTACATTAGGGAAGAAAAGCATTCCCAGAAGCCTGGAAAATATGGAGATATGAAAGTCACAGTCATTTCATTTCATTTCATTCAAGCATTTACATAGCATTTCCTATTTCCCATTAGAACTCACTGTTGTAAACACTTTATAATTAGAAAAACTGAACAGATCAGTGAGGAGTAGAGATTGACTTAGTAATCAAAAACCTCCCAATACAGAAAACTCCCAGGCTAGACACCCTCACTGGCAAATTCTAGTGAACCTTTAAAGAGAAATTAACATGTATCCTTCTCAGACTCTTCCAAAAAGTTGATGAGGAGGGAACACTTCCAAATTCATTGTAAGAAGCCAATGTGAGTCTGATACCAAAGCCAGAGAAGGAAGAACACTGCAAGAAAACTGTAAACCAATATCCCTGATGGAACCCATTATTTGCTTCATCCCTCTGCAGGACGGCATGGGGTGGGGATAGTCAAGAAGCTACAATGCAATGCTAACTTATAAACAAGAGTGTAGCACTTTGGAGAGTAATAAATGTCAAAGACAAAAACTGAACAAGTAAGAAGAATGATTTTATTCAGACTATTGTAGTAAAAGCACCCCAGATCCAAAGATCAGAGTATCTCAGCAGGACGGTTTTGCCTAAAGACTTCTATAGGGAGAAATAAAGAACTTACAGGTGGGGAGAGTTGTAGTTCAGAAAAGCAACTGTTTTGCAGTCAGAGGGTTTCTCAGTTAGCTGAACAAAAAAAAAAGTTTTCTCTGTGTTTAGCCAGTTTCAGGGGAAAAAGGAATTCTAACGTTAACTAATCATTCATGAGACAAAGAACGGGGAGTTGGGAGGGTCACCACCCACCACCTCAGCAGGTGCAAGTAGATGGGGGAAAGGTCTGTGTTTAATTTTGCCACAGGTAAACAAGGGAGTCATCCCGAGTTTTACAGGAGTCATAAGAAAGAGTGGCAAAGTCTCTAGTAACTCCTGTTTAGAGGGTAGTTCCTTGTGGTAAGCCATTTCCCTGAATACAAAATTCTAAGGATTTTTTTTTAAAGATTTTATTTATTTGACAGAGAGAGAGAAATCACAAGTAGGCAGAGACTCAGGCAGAGAGAGAGAGGGGAGAACGCAGGTTCCCTGCAGAGCAGAGAGCCCGACGTGGGGCTCGATCCCAGGACCCTGGGATCATGACCTGAGCCGAAGTCAGAAGCTTTAACCCACTGAGCCACCCAGGCACCCCACAAAATTCTAAGGATTTTTAACAGTCACTGTTCTGGGAGCACAGGGTTCAGATCAAGTTTAACGTCAGAGGAAATCCAGAAATTCAGTCTGAGTCCTCACTTTGCCAATAATTTCTGTGAAGACCACAGCTTCCTCATCATGAAAATGGGAGGTGAGGGATGATTTATTAAATTTATTTCATATCTCAATGTTTGATGAGTCTTTAAATATGGCAGAGGGACCCTTTAGAAGGAGAGAGATGGCAACTGAGGGCAGAGGGGCACAGTCACAAAGGTAGGGGGGACAAAAAAGAAAGGCCATGTCACAGAGAGGGGAGGAAAAATGTCGGGAGATATATCAGAATTTCTGAGATATTGGGATCAGAAAAGGGTGACTACCTGCCTTATGTTCCACTCATTCAGTAGTTAATGATAACCTACATTGACCTAACATTTGATGCACTTTCCCATGACTATGGCCTTAGAAGCCACTTTGCCCATCTTTTCCCCTTAGATCAATTGTTCCTAGCAGGAGGTTATTTTGACCCCAAGGGAACATTTAGCAATGTCTGGAGACATTTTGCTTTCAGAACTGGGAAGAGGTGCTAGTGGTACTTGTAACTAAGTATCCTATAGAGTGCAGGGCAATTCCCCAGAACACAGAATTACCTGGCAATCCTGCCTTCTAGTTAGTCATCTTTTTATCAGCAACATTTCAAGTGTAAAAGAAACAAACTGCTTCAGGAGGGAGGATTTGTTAAAGTGGACATAAAATCCTGGTAGGCATAACATCCTGGTAGGGCATTCAGATGTGTAAGAGGAGAATTTGGTCATATGTAGCTAGAGATTAGTTCTTCCTGAGATTCACTTATTCTGAAAGTTTCTACTTTGACTCATTAATTTTGACAACTCCTGTTCCAGGAACACATTTCTTGGATTTAAAAAAAAAATTATCTGCTCCCCAACCAATTATATAAACCAATTAGTAACAAAATCAAAGAAACACATTGACAGTAATACAGTAAGAGTAGGGGACTTTACACCCCCCCCCCCACTGAAATAGATATCTATCTATCTAAGAAAAAGATCAACAAGAAAATAAATACTTTAAATACCACACGAGACCAGATGGACATCACAGATATATTCAGAACATTCCATCCCAAAGCAACATGTTGGGACATACACAGTCTTCTCTAGTGCACATGGAACATTCTCTAGAACAGATCACATCCTGGGTCACAAATCAGGTCTCAGCTGCTACCAAAAGATTGGGATCATGCCCTGCATATCTTCAGACCACAATGCTTTGAAACTAGAATTCAATCACAAGAGGAAAGTTAGAAAGAACTCAAATACATGGAGGCTAAAGAGCATCCTACTAAAGAATGAATGGGTCAACCAGGAAATTAAAAAAGAGTTGAAAAAATTCATGGAAACAAATGAAATTGAAAACACAACTGTTCAAAATCTTTGGGATGCAGCAAAGGTGGTCTTGAGAGGAAAGTATATAGTGATACAAGCCTTTCTCAAGAAACAAGAAAGTTCTCAAATACACAACCTAACCCTACATCTAAAGGAGCTAGAGAAAGAACAGCTCTTCTTCTCCTAAATCCAGCAGGAGAAGAGAAATAATAAAGATCAGAGCAGAAATCAATGAAATAGAAACAAACAACAACAACAACAAAAAAAAGAGTAGAACAAATCAACAAAACTAGGAGCTGGTTCTTTGAAAGAATTAATAATATTGATAAACTGCTGGCCAGACTTATCAAAAAGAAAAGAGAAATGACCCAGATAAATAAAATCATGAATGAAAGAGGAGAGATCACAACCAAAACCAAAGAAATACAAACAATTATAAGAAAATATTATAAGCAATCCTATGCCAGCAAATTTGACAATCTGGAAGAAATGGATGCATTCCCAGAGATATATAAACTACCAAAACTGTACCAGGAAGAAATAGAAAACCTGAACAGACCCATAATTGGAAAGGATATTGAAGCACTCATCAAAAATCTCCCAAAAACAAGAGTCCAGGTCCAGATGGCTTCCCAGGGGAATTCTAAAACCACATTGATATATCACCTTACACAAGTTAGAATGGCCAAAATTAACAAAACAGGAAACAACATGTGTTGGAGAGAATGTGGAGAAAGGGGAACCCTCTTACACTGTTGGTGGGAATGCAAGTTGGTGCAGCCTCTTTGGAGAACAGTGTGGAGATTCCTCAAGAAATTAAAAATAGAACTTCCCTATGACCCTGCCATTGCACTCCTGGGTATTTACCCCGAAGATACAGATGTAGTGAAAAGAAGGGGCATCTGTACCCCAATGTTTATAGCAGCAATGGCCACGGTCGCCAAACTATGGAAAGAACCAAGATGCCCTTCAACGGACGAATGGATAAGGAAGATGTGGTTCATATACACTATGGAGTATTATGCCTCCATCAGAAAGGACGAATACCCAACTTTTGTAGCAATATGGACGGGACTGGAAGAGATGATGCTGAGTGAAATAAGTCAAGCAGAGAGAGTCAATTATCATATGGTTTCACTTATTTGTGGAGCATAACAAATATCATGGAGGACAAGGGGTGTTAGAGAGGAGAAGGGAGTTGGGGTAAATTGGAAGGGGAGGTGAACCATGAGAGACTATGGACTCTGAAAAACAATCTGAGGGGTTTGAAGTGGCGGGGGGGTGGGAGGTTGGGGTACCAGGTGGTGGGTATTATAGAGGGCACGGATTGCATGGAGCACTGCGTGTGGTGAAAAAATAATGAATACTGTTTTTCTGAGAATAAATTAATTAATTAAAAAAATAAAAATAAATGTACTTTAATTTAAATTTTTAAATTTAAACGAAATTTTAAATTTTATAATTTAAATTAAAATTAAATGTATTTAATTTAAAAAAATAATTAATATCTATTCTCCTGAAACTTCAAAAAAAATATAAATGGAAGGAAAACTTCCAAACTCATTTTATGACGCCAGCATTACCTTGATCCCAAAACCACAAAGACCCCATCAAAAAGGAGAATTACAGACCAATATTGCTGATGAACATGGATGCAAAAATGCTCACCAAAATACTAGCCAATATGATACTATACAATATATTAGCCCATTGGATACAATAATAGCTAAAATCCTTTTAATGTACTCAAGATGGATGAGAGGCTTGAGTGTGAAAGAGGAATCCATCAAATCCTTGAGGATAATACAGGCAGCAACCTCTTTGACCTCAGCCACATTAACTTCTTCCTAGAAACATCACCAAAGACAAGGGAAGCAAGGGCAAAATCAGCTACTGGGATTTCATCAAGATAAAAAGTTTTTGTAAACAAAGGAAAAAGTTGACAAAACCAAAAGACAACTGACAGAATGGGGGAAGATATTTGCAAATGATGTACCAGATAAAGTGCTAGTATCCAAAACCTATAAAAAACTTACCAAACTCAACATCCAAATAATAAAGAGCCCAATCAAAAAATGGGCAGAGGACATGAACAGACATTTCTGCAAAAAAGACATCCATCCAGATGGCCAACAGACACATGAAAAAGTGCTCAACATCACTCGGCATCAGGGTAACACAAATCAAAACCACAGTGGGATACCACCTCACACTAGTCAGAATGGCTCAAATTAACAAGCCAGGAAATGACAGAGGATGCAGAGAAAGGGGAACCCTCCTACATTGCTGGTGTAAATGCAAGCTGGTACAGTCACCCTGGAAAAGAGTATGGAAGATCCTCAAAAAGTTGAAATTAGAACTGCCCTATGATCCAGCAATTGCACTACTGGGTATTTACCCTAAAGATACAAATGTGGTGATCTGAAGGGGCTCATGCACCCCAACATTTGTAGCAGCAATGTCCACAATAACCAAACTATGGAAAGAGCCTAGATATCCATTAACAGATGAATGGATAAAGAAGATGTGATATATATGTATATATATGTATATACATATATATATGAAGAAGATGTGATATATATGTGATGGAATATTATGCAGTCATCAAAAGATGAAATCTTGCCATTTGCAATGACATGGTTGGAGCTAGAGGTTATTATGCTAAGAAAAATAAGTTGATCAGAGAAAGGCAATTATTATATGATCTCACTGATATGAGGAATTTGAGAAACAAGACAGAGGATCATAGGGGAAGGGAGCAAAAATGAAACAAGCAAAACCAGAGAGGGTGATAAGCCATAAGAGACTCTTAATCTCAGGAAGCAAACTGAGGGTTGCTGGAGGGGAGGAGGGTAAGAGGGATGAGATGGCTGGGGTAGACATTGGGGAGGGTATGTGCTACGGTGAGTGCTGTGAATGGTGCAAGACTGATGAATCACAGACCTGTACCCCTGAAGCAAATAATATATTATATGTTAATAATATTTTAAAAATTGTAACTGCTCCCGAGAGTCATCCTTTAATTTGGTAGGGTTCAGCTTGTTCTCCTTAATTATGTTTATCACATCGCAGTAGAGGCCATGGCCTCAAAAAAGAGGTTGCTTCAGTTTGAACCTCGTGTTGACCACTGAAGAGCATAAAACTTTGAGCAGAACATGTAGTTTCTCTAAGTTTCACACTCCCCATGTTTAAATGAAAAAACTAAAAACAGCTATAAAGCAGTTGGTAAGGACTGAATGAATTGATGTCTATAAATCCCATCCACAGTGCCTGACCCATAGGAAGCCCTTCATACATTTCAATTCTATTATCATTGGCCAAGATTTTTGCTTTATCATGCTGTCCAGATGTGGAGAACTTATTGGAGAAGTGCTGTACAGCAGTTAAGCAGAGACTCTGAAGCCAGTTTTCCTGAGTTATAATCCTGATCCTATTGTATACCTGCAATGTGGTTTTGGTCAAGTTCCTGCAATTTTGTGTGCCTTAGTTTTCCCATATGTAAAGTGGGATAGTAATAGATACCTTCTAGGGTTGTAATGAGAATTACTAAATAAACATATGAAATGTTTATATATATGTAAAATATATAGTAAATTCTAGTAAATGTGATTTGTTCACTCTTCCATCTAAACGCCATCCAGACGACTCATAGCTTCAATTCAGAATATTTTTCTTTTCTCAAGGAAACAAGTTGTCCTTATTAATGATGAAAAGTTAACATGGTTATCTAAGGCCAGAGATATCATGGAAAAATTATATACTTGTGAGTCAATGTTAATTAAACATCAAGGGAGTAGTGTTCAAGATAGTCCTCAGGATAAAAGTTCACAATTGAGATAAGCAAGTACCCAAGATTTTGCCTGGGATACAGGACACCTATAATCCTATTCCATGACCTTGTTCCAACTTACTTTTCTATTATGGGGAACACATCACACCAGATGGGTTTATTACTTCCATTCCCATAACCTTCTGGAAAAGTAGACAAAAGATCATGTTTACATCTGATGCTGAATTATCTTCAATTTGGCACAGAAATTAATTCTAAATTTGGATTTGTGAGCTTCCATTAAAATTACTTTTCTGGCACCCATAACCTTGGTTGTCGATGTCAAACCTGGAGGTATAAATAGCACATAGGACATAAAATGTCTTCTGTGGATGACAGACATTCATTGCCCTCCCCAGTCCAGATCCAGGGAGCAACCATGAAGACCTTCATCTTCCTTGCCCTGCTGGGAGCCGCTGGTGAGTCTACAATAATGATTCAGTGTGTGTCCCTGATGTATTTGTTTGCAGTTTGTACTCTGAAAGACAACAATGAATACGGAATAGAATCTCTGTACTCAAAAAACACAATATAAATATTGAAATGACAGTGTATATAGTAGTCCCTTATTTTCTGTGGCAGCTACCTTCACCCCCAGTAGATGCCTGAAGCCACAGATAGTAATGAATCCTATCATACTATGATTTTTCCCCACATATACATACCCATGATAAAGTTATTTTACAAATTAAGAACAGTAAGGGATTAACAACAAAGCTACTAAAAGCATAGAACAATTATAACAACATAGTGTAATAAAAGTTATGTGACTATACTCTTCTGTTTGTCTCTCTCAAAATATCTTATTGTACTGTATTCACCTTTCTTGTGATCATGTGAGATGATAAAATGCCTATGTGATAAGATGAAGTGGGGTGAATGACGTAGGCATTGTGATTAGATTAGTAATGACCTTTGGAAGATTCATCAGAAAACAGATCATTCGCTTCCTGACTCTGGTTAACCAAGGGTAACCAAAACCACCATAAAGGGAGGGACTACAGTTCTACAAATGTCTACACATAATTCAGTCTGCCTTGAGGGGGAAAGATGATAGTGAGCAAGAATACTTAGCGCAGAAAGTATAAAGAGGCAGAAATTGCTCTGAATTTCAAGGTAAAATCTATGGAGAAAGAGAGAAGAGGAAAGGATAGTTAACATTAAGGAGATGTTGTTTTGACCTTTCTAAGCATTTGGAGTTAATCACTGGGTGATAAAATTGGGACTAGTGACTAGTCTTGGGCTCATTGAAGAGGCTATGAAGGTCAAAGCCTGAGTCTCCTCTACACCAACAGACATCTTCACAGGGATCCTGACAGGTGACTGTACTTCATTTCTCATGAATAAAAGCTAGGGGCTGAGTTTTACAACATGCTCGCTAACAAAATCTCTCTGGTGAAAAATAACATATTTAATCATCAGAAGAAAGAAAAATGTCTATTTCTGCTTTTTTATACTACTAAATTTTATAGAAATCTTATGATTAAATTTTCCTGAATTGGATGGGTATAAATTCAGTACATCTGTCTATAGATCTGGAACTGTCTTTCCCAAAGTTACTTTAAAATACTTGAACAATAGGGTATGTATAATACAATCATCAATTCTGGGAGCCACAGAAATCGTAATAATTTGATGGGCAGACTTTAGAATGCTGAGTAAATTTTAAAATGTTAGAAATAAAATGGAGATAAGGGGAAATGTTGGAAAGAAAACCATATCATATTCTGTTAAATTATGTCATGAAAATTTAAGGCAAGAACCAAAAGAGAAACTGGGGGAACAAGAGTACAAAACTCTCTATTCCTTCAAGGCTGGAACATTCTTATGGGCTTCTAAAAGCTTCCAACTACCAACTACCATAAATAAACATAAGTGTGGTTACTGAAAAGCTTTATTGAAACCTTTGCAGGTCTGCTGAGCAAAGTTTTATATAAAATGTATTCTTTATACCCATAGAGAGTAATGTTCAGGACATTTATTACATAAGGAGTCTCTGACAGATGGGTATATGTGTGTGTATGTGTATTAAAAGACATGCATTAAAAAACAATATACTGCCTTTTGCATCAATGTGGATGGAACTAGAGGGTATTATGCTGAGTGAAATAAGTCAATCAGAGAAAGACAATTATCATATGATCTCTCTGATATGAAGAATTTGAGAGGCAATGAGGGGGACTTGGGGAGTAGGGAAGGATAAAAAATGAAACAAGATGGGATCAGGAGGGAGACAAACCATAAGTGATTCTTAATCTCACAAAATAAAATGAGGATTGCTGGGGGGAGGAGGGGAGGGAGAGGGGGGTTGGGTTACAGACATTGGGGAGGGTATGTGCTATGGTGAGTTCTGTGAAGTGCATAAACCTGGTGATTGACAGACCTGGACCCCTGGGGCTAATAATACATTATATGTTAATAAAAATTAAAGAAACAATATATTTATCAAATTTAAAGCATAAATTAAAAAATTAGATATTTCTAATAGGTACAGTAGGTATTAAAAGTATTGAATAATAAGATTTGGAAAAATCATGAAAAAATTATGTTATCGCCATTTCCTGATTATGTGTGAACAGGAAAAAATGATCTTCTCTTTTATAATTAATCCCCCAAAACTTGGTGGTAAGTAGAAATTCCAAGATGGATCTGTTTAACAGATTGTTTCCAACTTTTCCTGGCCACCTGCTTTCCCCATTGATGATGATGACAAGATCGTTGGGGGCTACACCTGTCAGAAGAATTCTGTTCCCTACCAGGTGTCCCTGAACTCCGGCTATCACTTCTGTGGTGGCTCCCTCATCAATCCCCAGTGGGTGGTGTCCGCAGCTCACTGCTACAAGTCGTAAGTAACCAGTCCTCACCTCCCTGTTCTCTCAGAACAACTCATGCCCCAGCAAAGCCAAAGAACACTCAGGGCAAACTACACAGTTATGCTTGAGGGTCAGGCATTCAGATCTAGAAGGCTAATCATTCCTCCCAGGTACTGAATAATGCATGGAGGGAATTTTACGTGGAAAGGTAAACTTAGAGTTCCCTGATGTCCTTCCAAGTGATGATATGGGGAGAGGGGACTAGTGAGTGATGAAGAATACTCTGAACTAGCTCAAGAGCATGAATCAACAAATACTCTTAATCATTATATCTCCATATAGAGGAAATAATCCACAGGAAGCCTCCAGTACAATATTGAAAATAAACATAGTTCATTCTGCCCCCTTAAATTTCTGTCATGTTTCTGATTCCTGCCACATCTCCCCAGAATAATACATAATCTGAACCAGAGGAGAAGTGGCAGGTGCTGAGAAGTCGTCACCAATTCCTTCTTCACCTAACATCGTTTTATTGGCATCACTAGTCATGGGAACTAACCTTCTAACAAGACAGTGGGCTGTGAGTCTGTACTGGTAGGGACACCCACCTAAAAGTCACTGTCACCTGCACCATGTCCGATAAGGCTATCTTAATGCACAATTTTCTATGTGTGGAAATGCTTGCAGGGGATGGTGTTCGTTCTGATGCTTATGACTGGGGTGAACTGGGTAAAGGGAAAATCTCAACTTGGTCCTTTAAGGCTTTGCATTCTTTGATCCAGCCGAATCCAGGTGCGTCTGGGAGAACACAACATGGCAGTCTCTGAGGGTGGTGAGCAATTCATCAATTCAGCCAAGGTCATCCGCCACCCCAGATACAACCAAAATACTATCGATAATGACATCATGCTGATTAAACTGAGCTCTCCCGCCACCCTCAACTCTCGAGTGTCTTCTATCTCTCTGCCAAAATCCTGTGCAGCTGCTGGTACCCAGTGCCTCATCTCTGGCTGGGGGAACACCCTGAGTACTGGGCGTTAAGTGTCACCTGGAACAAAAGCACCAAGTCTGGAAATCCTAGAAGTGAAGGACATGTAGAGGTTCAGTTAGTCTGAATGGTCACTCAAGGTAAGTTTCCCAGAGGATGGTTTGTAGATATATGGAATCTTAGGAAGATGCTTTTTCTGGAAACACAACAAAAATGAGCCATGATAAAGATGGCAGATATTCAACTGAAATGTGATTAGTGATTTGCAAAGAAGTAGAAACTGAGGAGGTAAGTACAACAGAGGGACTTGGTACAGCCTAAAGTAGAGACCCGCTTGAGAAAGAGTCTCTAGATTTGAGATCTGTAGTCACTGATGCTAATGTCAGAGAGAACAACTTGTTGATGAAAACGGTTTAGAAGTCATTCCAGATAACTGTTCTTCCAAAACAGAAGATACTGGCAATCTGAGACAGTAGGGAAGGTAAAGGGAGATAGGCAAAGAAATCTCCAGGAATCCTATAGGTAATAGTCTTCCATTTTTACTCTCCTGCCCCACAGAAAAGTTTCCTGATGTCCTGCAGTGTCTTCAAGCTCCCATCCTCTCTGACAGCACTTGCCGCAATGCCTACCCTGGCAAAATCACCAGCAATATGATCTGTCTGGGTTACCTGCAGGGTGGAAAGGATTCTTGTCAGGTTAGTTTCTTTTTCTACATGCACTTCCACAATAATTCCCTTTCCCAAAACACAGGCTGAAAAGCTATCTCTGTGATGGATTATAAGGGACCATGGATAGATTTGTGATCAGTAATAAATTTTCTTTTTGATATATTAAGAGCTAGGGATAAGGGTAAAAAGATACACAGAAGATGGCGTGGAAAGAGGACATCCAGGTGCCCTATTTAGGAGTGATATTGTAGAAGAAATCTTTCTGAAAAAAAAAATAGGGTTACTTGAGTAGCATTGCACTCACAAGTCCTTCCTCTTTTGGCCCTGTGTGCCTGCAACTAAGAAAAGAGCAGGAGCTAGAAGGAGGGAGGAGAAAGGAGAGGTATACCATCAGAGATTAAGAATTGGATATCCAGGGGAAGGGACGGTGCTTCCTAGAGAATCAGCAACGTGGGAAAACAGACCCAGGGTCATGGAGAAACAATGCTGAATCTTGCTCCCATCTTGGCATAGTTGGGAGTTCTTACTGTCTCTTCCCTCTTGCACAGGATGACTCTGGTGGCCCTGTGGTCTGCAACGGAGAGCTCCAGGGCATTGTCTCCTGGGGTATTGGCTGTGCTCTAAAAGGCAAACCTGGTGTCTACACCAAGGTCTGCAATTACGTGAGCTGGATTCAGGAGACCATTGCTGCCAACTAAGCATGTAAACATGTGTCATACTCTATGTACTATCCTCTTGGTCAATTTCAACTTCCAACTATGCCTGAAAACAGTATCTAAATAAAAACATTTTGCTCCACATCCTATGTGTCCACGAACTGTCCTTACTTTGATTTATTAACTTTCTCTTCAAACTTACTGCTGTGTAAGTAGGTGGGCATAGAACTGAACAATTATAGGAGGAATGAATTGGAAGGGATACATTGTGATTCATTCTGCCTGCTCAAAATGAATTTATTAATCACCTACTATCTGCTAGGCTTTGTGTGGTCCCCTAAGCCTAGAGGTCATTGTTATTGTCACATTTTGAACAGAGAATGACACCAAGGTGCAGAAAGTGAAATTCAATGGCCCAAAGTCCTTTGGCAAGCTCATAGTAAGGCAGAGACCAAGCTCCAGCTATCCTGATTGCCGATGCATTGCCACTGCTGTGACACCATGGTCTCCTTCTGTGCTCTAATCCTTCTGAAACTCTGTGAGACTAGATGAGGGAAACCACTAGGTGGAGAAATTTTTACCAATCACCAATTTCCTGAATTCTGCAAGGTTCTACTAACCTATGAGTTCCAGTTCTCTAAGATCTTTCTTGTTTCCTAATGGGGTTTTATTGCTATAGCAGCCATGACGTTAGCAAGCAATCTGCGCCCCTTCTCCACCACCAGTCCCCTAAATCTCAGGCCAAATAATGTAGTATTTTGAACTCTAAGAAAAAGGAAGTGCAAATGCATGTACGTTTGTAGGAAATAGATCTATTACACCAAGTTCATAGAAGATTGGCTACAGAGTTGGCTTGGAGTACAAGTCGTAGCACAGGATTCTTGTGCATTTGCAGTATGGATCCAGGAAAAAGATATCATGGGATCTGAGCATGGAAACACTGGAGCAGGTGGAGGAGGTTTGAAAGGGAGAAATGTTCCCAGCCTCCTTGATAAGGTGAAGAAGGGATATTATCTTAGTCAGTTTAGACAGTTACAGCAAAAATGCCATAGACTAGGTGGCTTAAACCACAAACTAATTTCTCATGGTTCTGGAGGCTGGGAAGTCCAAGATCAAGGTGCCATTGAAATAGTGGGGGCCCCCTTCTGGCATGTAGACAGTGGCCTTCTCACTGGGTCCTCACAGGGCAGAGAGAGGGCTCTAGTCTCTCCTTATAAGGACACTAATCCCATCACAGGGGCTCCACCTTTATGATCTCATCTAAAGCTTGCAAAGGCCCTGCCCCCTAATCCCATCCCACTGTGGATTAGGGTTTGAGCACATACATTTGGTGGAGGGACACAGTCATGCAGTCCATACTGGGTATCTTGGAAGAGGAAAGTATGGGAAGGTACACACCTCACTACCAAATCTCTATTCCTCTGTAACTCTGGATGGCGTGTTCATAGGGAGCAGTCCTGAGCCCTTAATATTGCCTTGTCAATGTCACCAGGATGGAGCCCAAATTCCTTTTCGTTGTATTTGAGGCTAACTATTTGATCATAACTAAGCTGTCCTGTCTTATTTCCATTTCAATGCTTTCTATAAGTCCACTCCATCCCCACCATCAATATACGCCTACCAACTTCAGCCCAAGTAGAGGGCAGATTCAGAGACCCTGGCAGGCTAAGTGAGATAGATAAAAGGTGAGAGATCAGGGCCGGCCCAAATAAACAAATCCCATTTCTTGACACCATTCTATAGTCTCTTTTCAGCTTCTCTTGTCACTTTCTGTCTCTTGTCTTTTTAAAATCTAACCCTTTGTAATTTGCAAATGTATATTAAAATGTAAAATCTGTACACTCTTTGACCCAGAAAATTCAATTCTCAAACTCTATCCTGTTAAAACATGCATATAAAAACAAAACAAAGTATACATGAGAGTGTAGCATTTAGAAGTCATTTGTTTGCAAGGAATAGAATATCCAGCTCATTAGGTCTTGCATTTATAGAAGCTTAGAAATGGGGAAGGCTTCAGGGATGTTGTGATTCAGCAGTGCAAAAATGTCAAGGACCCAATTTACTCCTGGCTCTGTCCTGTGCACTACTGTCATTTCTGTCACTTTATCCTAGGGATAAAGCCTTATGATCAAAAAGCCCTCAGGGGCCTACTCTCCCTTGTCTGTATCCAGGGAAAGAATTAAACAAAGTTGCTCCCAACATTTTTGGAGAGCTTTTTTTCCCAGATGCCCCTGGCAGTCATCATATTGTGTGTCTCACTAAATTCAGTCATTTGTACAACGCTGAGCCAATAATTAAATGGGATTATGCTGATTAATTTACAATAAAGTGATACGGCATGGCATCAGAGCGAAGGGTGGACTTTACATTCTGTAAGAAATTTGGCATATACATGGTATATGCTTGGTTAACTGAGTAGTTATAAGGCTAGTCACCAAGAGAAGGGGGAGTGGATATAAAGGAAGAGGACACAGTCTCCACCAGAATAATCTAGGGTGCTTATCAATATATTGTCTATGAAATACTGAAAACCCAGGAACATCTCAAATATTCATTTAATAGAATATTGATTAAATAAACCTGACATGTCCCTCAGTGGAGACAATGTAACTATTCTACTCATTTATTCAAGCACTTACCCAAAATATTTGTTGAACAACTACAATATACCGGTCCTGTTTTATGAACTTAAGGTACAGCAGAAGAAAACAGTCAAAACCCTGCCTTCATGATATATGTATTCTCACTCGATAAATAGAAAACAAATGAAAAGAATGTAGTGCTGATCCATGCAAATGCTACAGGGAAAGCAAACTGGATAAAGGTGTAGCTGACTGGAATGTATAGACCTGCCAAGAAGTATAGTGGACATTTGAAATGTGAGGGTTAGGGAACCTACACCCTGCATAGTAAAAAATCCTTCTGTAACCTATGACTTCCCCAAAACTTAACTACTAATAGCCTACTATTGGCCAGAAGCCTTACTGATAACATAAACAGTTGATTAACATGTTTCATATATGTCCTACAAACTATATTCTTACAATAAAGTAGAGAAAAAATGCTATTAAGAAAATCATAAGGAAGAGAAAATTCACTTACAGTTGTACTGTCAGAAGTCACAAATCAGTGGACCCATGCAGTTCAAACTCCATATTGTTTAAGGGTCAACTGTGTAATCAGAAACACATAAGAAGACCTATGAAAACGAGGACCCCCAGATGGCTCAGTTGGTTAAGTGGCTGACTTGATTTTGGCTCAGGTCATGATCTTCAGGGTGCTGGGATGGAGCCCTGCATCTGGCTTCGTGGGGAATCTGTTAGAGGATTCTCTCTCCCTCTAATCTTCCCCATCATGCTCTCTCTCACTCTAAAATAAATAAATAAGTCATTTTTTCTTTAAAAAAAGACTCTTAATCTCACAAAACAAACTGAGGGTTGCTGGGGGGAGGGGGTTTGGGAGAAGGGGGTGGGATTATGGACATTGGGGAGGGTATGTGCTTTGGTGAGTGCTGTGAAGTGTGTAAACCTGGTGATTCACAGACCTGTACCCCTGGGGATAAAAATATATGTTTATAAAAAATAAAAAGTTAAAAAAAAAAAAAAAAAGACCTACAGGAAAGGAACCAATATCATCAGGTCCCAGGAGTTCAGCTAGATAGTTATCAAACCCTTACAAACACCTACAAATTCAACAGGAGATCAAAGAAAAGAATAGCAGCAATTCTATGAACAAAGCTCCTCCAGGGCCAGAGATTGGGAGGCCGCTATTTTCATTCTCATATTCTAAAACTGTATGAGAAGCTTTCAAGAAACAAAAGTTACTGAGAACAAACCCAAGCAGATTACTTCGCCTGGCCCCTAGCAAGGGTGCTGCAATTATGCCTTGGGCAAAGACATTTGAGAATCACTGCAACAGGCCCCTCACCCAGAAGATTAAAAAGAACATTCATCCAAGACCAAGTGAACCAGTCAAAGAGAACTGCAAGACAACAGCACTAGGGGAATACAGCACATAGAATCCATGGCTATTTCCCATGATTCTTGAGTCTTTCAAAGTTAAATTTTAAAAATTTTCTTTTTTTCTTTTTCCATTTTTTAAAAATTTTTCCTTTTTTCTATTTTAACCAACATTTTATCTTATCCATACCTATTTATTTATTTATTTATTTATTAGATTTTGTTTTTTCAGTGTTCCTAGATTCATTGTGTATGTACCATCTCTCTTTGCTGAGAGAACCCCTTTCAATATTTTCTGTAAGGCTGGTTTGGTGTTTGCAAATTCTTTCAGTTTTTGTTTGTCCTGGAAGCTTTTTATTTATCCTTCTATTTTCAATGACAGCCTAGCTGGATTTACTATTCTTGGCTACATACTTTTCTCATTTAGTGTTCTGACTGCATCATGCCAGTCCTTTCTGGACTGCCAGATCTCTATGGATAGGTCTCATCACAATATAATATTTCTACCTTTGTAGTTTATAAACTCCTTGTTCCAAGATGCTTTCAGGATTTTCTCTTTGTCTCTGAGACTTGCCAGTTTTACTATTAGATGATAGGGTGTTGACTTATTTTTAATTGATTTTGAGGGGGATTCTCTGGACCTCCTGGATTTTGATGCCTCTTTCCTTTCCCAAAATTCGGGAAGTTCTCTGCTATAATTTGCTCCAATATACCTTCTGCCCCTCTCTCTCTTTCTTCTTCTGGGAACCCAATTACTCTAATATTGTTTCATCTTAGGGTATTACTTATCTCTGGAATTCTCCCCTCATAATCCAGTAGTTGTTTATCTCTCTTTTTGTCAAATTCTTTATTCTCCATAATTTGATGTTCTAGATCACTAATTCTCTCTTCTGCCTCATTTATCCTAGCAGTAAGAGGCTCCATTTTTAATTGCACCTCATTAATAACTTTTAAAAATTTCAACTTGGTTAGATTTTAGTTCTTTTACTTCTCCAGAAATGGATTCTCTAATATCTTCTATGCTTTTTTCAAGACCAGCTAGTATCTTTATAAACATCATTCTGAACTCTAGTTCCAACATCTTACTAATGTCCATATTGATTAGGTACCTAAATGTCAGTACTGCCTCCTGTTCTTTTTTCTGAAGTGAGTTTTTCCTCCTTGTCATTTTATCCAGAGAAGAATAGATGAATGAGAGAACAAAAATGCTTAAAGAGTAACAATGACACTAGAAAAATATACACTAAACAAATCAGAAGAGACCGAAAGCCAGGAGGAAAAGAAAGGAAAACATATATAATCAGGCTGGTGAATAGAACAGAACCACACACCAGAATTTTGGTGTGTTTTGGTCTATTAGAAGAAACTGCCTCCCCAAATTTTAAGGACAGAAACATACACACACACACAGACACACACACACACACACACACACACACATATATATATGTGACCATAGTCACCTACAGGCAATACAATGGCACTAAATTCCTATCTTTCAACAGTTACCCTGAATGTAAATGGGATAAATGCCCCCACTCAAAAGACACAGGGCATCAGAATGGATTTAAAAAACAAAACAAGACCCATTGATACATAAACTAATTTTAGACCCAAAGACACCTCCAGATTTAAAGTGAGGGGATGGAAAACAATTTACCATTCTAATGGCATTAAATAAAGCTGTGTGGCAATCCTTATATAAGAAAAATTATATTTTAAGCCAAACACTATAATAAGAGATGAGGAAAGACACTATATCATACTTAAAGGGTCTGTCCAACAAGAAGATCTAACAATTTTAAATATCTATGCCCCTAACATGGGAGCAGCCAACTACATAAACCAATTAATAACAAAATCAAGGAAACACATTGACAGTAATACAGTAAGAGTAGGGGATTTTAACATCCCCCCTCACTGAAATAGATATCTATCTATCTAAGAAAAAGATCAACAAGAAAATAAATACTTTAAATACCACACGAGACCAGATGGACATCACAGATATATTCAGAACATTCCATCCCAAAGCAACATGTTGGGACATACACAGTCTTCTCTAGTGCACATGGAACATTCTCTAGAACAGATCACATCCTGGGTCACAAATCAGGTCTCAGCTGCTACCAAAAGATTGGGATCATGCCCTGCATATCTTCAGACCACAATGCTTTGAAACTAGAATTCAATCACAAGAGGAAAGTTAGAAAGAACTCAAATACATGGAGGCTAAAGAGCATCCTACTAAAGAATGAATGGGTCAACCAGGAAATTAAAAAAGAGTTGAAAAAATTCATGGAAACAAATGAAATTGAAAACACAACTGTTCAAAATCTTTGGGATGCAGCAAAGGTGGTCTTGAGAGGAAAGTATATAGTGATACAAGCCTTTCTCAAGAAACAAGAAAGTTCTCAAATACACAACCTAACCCTACATCTAAAGGAGCTAGAGAAAGAACAGCTCTTCTTCTCCTAAATCCAGCAGGAGAAGAGAAATAATAAAGATCAGAGCAGAAATCAATGAAATAGAAACAAACAACAACAACAACAAAAAAAAGAGTAGAACAAATCAACAAAATTAGGAGCTGGTTCTTTGAAAGAATTAATAATATTGATAAACCCCTGGCCAGACTTATCAAAAAGAAAAGAGAAATGACCCAAATAAATAAAATCATGAATGAAAGAGGAGAGATCACAACCAAAACCAAAGAAATACAAACAATTATAAGAAAATATTATGAGCAACTCTATGCCAGCAAATTTGACAATCTGGAAGAAATGGATGCATTCCTAGAGACATATAAACTACCAAAACTGTACCAGGAAGAAATAGAAAACCCGAACAGACCCATAACCAGTAAGGAGATTGAAGCAGTCATCAAAAATCTCCCAAAAATAAGAGCCCAGGTCCAGATGGCTTCCCAGGGGAATTCTACCAAACATTTAAAGAATAATTAATTCCTATTTTCCTGAAACTGTTCAAAAAATAGAAATTGAAGGAAATCTTTCAAACTCATTTTATGAGGCAGCATTACCTTAATCCCCAAACCAGACAAAGACCCCATCAAAAAGAGAATTACAGGGACACTTGGGTGGCTCAGTGGGTTTAAGCCTCAGTCTTTGGCTCAGGTCATGATCTCAGGGTCCTGGGATGGAACCCTGCATTGGGCTCTCTGCTCAGTGGGGATCCAGTTTCCTTCTCTCTCTCTGCCTGCCTCTCTACCTACTGTGATCTCTGTCAAATAAATAAATAAAATCTTCTAAAAAAAAAAAAAGAGAGAGAGAGAGAGAATCATAGACCAATATCCTTGATGAACACAGATGTGAAAATTCTCACCAAAATACTATCCAATAGGATCCAACAGTACATTAAAAGGATTATCCACCATGACCAAGTAGGATTCATCCCAGGACTGCAAGGTTGGTTCAACATCCGCAAATCAATCAATGTAATAAAATACATTAATAAAAGAAAGAACAAAAGCCACATGATACTCTCAAGAGATGCTGAAAAAGCATTTGACAAAGTACAGCATCCTTTCTTGATCAAAACTCTTCAAAGTGTAGAGATAGAGGTTACATACCTTAATATCATCAAAGCCATCTATGAAAATTCCACAGTGAATAAGTACATATCACTAAGGGACAGAAGCAAACTGAAAGAGCTACATATTGTATGATTCTAACAATAAGACATTTTGGAAAAGGCACAGTCATGATGTCAATAAAAAGAATAGCAGTTTCCAAGTGTCAGAAGTCAGAGGACTTTTAGGGCAGTGAAAATACTCTGTATGCTACTCTAATGACACATATCATTCATTATACATCTGTTCAAACCCATAGACTATACAACAGCAAGAAGAGTGAATACTGTGGTAAACTATGGACTTTGAGTGGTAATAATGTGTCAGTGTAGGCTCATCCTTTGTAGTAAGTGGACCATTCTGGTGGGGATGTTGGAAATGGGACAGGGTATGCACTGGTGAAGCCATGGGGTATATGGGAAATCTCTGTACCCTCCTCTCAATATTGTTGATAGCCTTAAATGCTTGCTCTTAAAAAAAATTATTAACTCTTTTTTTTGTTGAATGAAAATTATAGAGAATGGGCAGAGCCCGAAGTATTGCAATGCTGATTGTGCTAATAGGGGGCAATAGTAAGTGGAGTTATAATTAGTGAGGTTTTTATTGTTGTTTCATATTTCTGCTGGTTTTTTTCCCTATATTTTTCTCAATAAACATGTAATAGATTTACATGAACCATGAGAGACTGTGAACTCTGAGAAACAAACTGAGGGTTTTAGAGGGAAAGGGTGTTGGGGGAATGGGTGAGCCTGGTGGTGAGTATTAAGGAGGGCATGTACTGCATGGAGCACTGGGTGTGGTGCATAAACAATGAATCTTGGAACACTAGAAAAAAAAAAAGAATGTAGTACATTTTGCAGAGCAGATATATTGTTCATTTTTAGTAAAATTCCCAGGCTGTTTACTTCACAAAACTTAGTCGTAGCCCTTACCACCTTACAAAAGTCCATCACCCACATTCATGTCTGGGAAGGAAGCCAGCTGAGAATGAGTGCAGTGCAGGGCAGGCTGGGATTACGGATCAGCTCCACCCTCATCCTCCCACATCTGTTCAGAGTCTCACATTCATCACCGTGTGTTACAAATGAAACACAGTTACAAAGAGAGGGCAGAGTAATTTATTTCTGGGGAGAGCTATATTATTAGGCTGCAGACATCTGGTGCTCCAGATGTCCCAATGGTGCTCAATAGCCTCGAATAGCTGACTTTAGGAGCAGCATGCCCCAGGATAGGGATGAGCCAAAATGCACAATTCTGTGAACCAGAGATATACAGAAGGTTTATTCCTTCTTAGTATTCAGGAGGTGAAAAACACAATCATCATCAATATCATCACAACCAGTACTTATTAAGTTTTTTCAACATGTCACACCTCTCTTACATACTTTCAAGTAATATTCAAGCCTCACAACTATCCTATGAAACAGGCATTAATATTCCTCCTTACATGAAGTTTAGGAGGTCAATTGTATTTTTCCAATGTAAGACAGCTAGTAATTCCTGCTGCCAGGAATCAAATCCTAGAAGCTAGACCCCAGAGTCCATGCTCTTCACCACTATATAGGACTTCACAAAAATATTTGGACATTGGGGAAGAAAGGCATCCCCAGAAGCCTGGAAAACATGGAGATACTAAAGTCACAGTCATTTCATTTAATAAGCATTTATGTAACATTTCCTATTTCCCATTAGAACTCACTGTTGTAAGCACTTTATTATTAGAAAATCTGAACAGATCAGTGAGGAGTAGAAAGTGACTCAGTAATCAAAAACCTCCCACTACAGAAAATCCCAGGACCAGACATTTTCACTGGCAAATTCTAGTGAACATTTAAAGAGAAATTAATACCCATCCTTCTCAGACTCTTCCAAAAAGTTGAAGAGGAGGGAACACTTCCAAACTCATTGTAAGAAGCCAGTGTGAGTCTAATAGCAAAGCCAGAGAAGGTAGGACATTACAAGAAAATTTTAGACCAATATCCCTGACAGAACCCACTATTTGTTTCATATTTTTGTAGAGGGGGTTTAGTTAAGAAGTTCTCTTATAAGGCTAACTTAAAACAAGAGTGTAGTGCACTGAAGAGTCATAAATGTCAAAGACAAAAACTGAACAGTAAGAGGATTGATTTTATTCAGACTATTGCAGTAAGAACACCCCAGATCTAAAGATCAGAGTGTCTCAGCAGGATGGTTTTGCCTTAAGACTTCTAGAGGGAGAAATAAATGTGTTACAGGTGGGGAGATTTGTCGTTGAGAAAAATAGTTGTTTTCAGTCAGAGGACTTCTCAGTCAGCTGAACAAAAATTGTGTGTTTAACCCGTTTCAGGGGAAAAGGGAATTGTAAGCTTAGCTAATCACTCATGAGACAAAGAATGGGGAGTTGGGAGGGTCAGTTCTGGCCACTTCAGCAGGTTCAAGTAAAGCGGGGAAAGGTCTGTGTTTAGTTTTGTCACAGGTAAACAAGAGAGTCATCCTGAGTTTTATGGGAGTCACAAGAAAGAGTGGCAAAGTCTCTAGTAACTCCTGTGTGGAAGGGTAGTTCTTTGTGGTAAGCCATTTCCCTGAACCCAAAATTGTGAGTATTTTTAACAGTCACTGTTTCTGGGAGCACAGGGCTCAGATCAAGTTCAACATGTCAGAGGAAATCCAGAGATTCAATCTGAGTCCTGACTTTGCCAGAAACTTCTATGAGGACCACAGCTTCCTCATCATGAACATGGGGAGCAAGGGATGATTTATTAAATTCATTTCATATCTGGATGTTTGGTGAGTCTCTAAGAATGTCAGAGGGACACTTTAGAATCAAAATCCTAGAGAAAAACATAAGCGGTAACCTCTTTGACATTGGCTACAGCAACTTCTTCTAGGACATGTCTCCAAAGACAAAGGAAACAAAAGCAAAAATAAATTTTTGGGACTTCATCAAGATCAAAACCTTCTGCACAGCAATGGAAACAGTCAACAAAACAAAGTGGCAACCCATGGAATGGGAGAAGATATTCACAAATGACACTACAGACAAAAGGCTGATAACCAGGATATATAACCAGGATATATAAAGAACTCCTCAGACTCAACACCCAAAAAACAGATAATCATGTCAAAAAATGGGCAGAAGATATGAACAAACACTTCTCCAAAGAAGACATACAACTGGCTAACAGACACATAAATAAATGTTCATCATCATTAGCCATCAGGGAGATTCAAATCAAAACCTCATTAAGATACTACCTTACACCAGTTAGAATGCCCAAAATTAAGAAGACAGTAAACAACATGTGTTGGAGAGGATGTGGAGAAAGGGGAACCCCCTTCACTGTTTGTGGGAATGCAAGTTGGTGTAGCCACTTTGGAAGACAGTATGGCGATTCCTTGAGAAATTAAAAATATAGCTACCCTATGACCCTGCAATTGCACTTCTGGATATTTACCCCAAAGATACAGATGTAGTGAAAAGAAGGTCCATCTGTACCCCAATGTTCATAGCAGCAATGGCCGCAGTCACCAAACTGTGGAAAGAACCAAGATGTCCTTCGACAGATGAATGGATAAAGAAGACAGTGTCTATATATACAATGGAATATTATGTCTCCATCAGAAAAGATGAATCCCCAACCTCTGTATCAACATGGATGGAATTGGAAGAGATTATGCTGAGTGAAATAAGTCAAGCAGAGAGAGTCAATTATCATATGGTTTCACTTACTTGTGGAGCATAAAGAATAATAACAGAAGATATTGGGAGTTAGAGAGGAGAAGTGAGTTGGGGGAAATCAGAGGGGAGACAAACCATGAGAGACTGTGGACTCTGAGAAACAAACTGAGGGTTTTGGAGGGGAGGAGGGTGAGGGTTGGGTGAGTCTGGTAGTGGGTATCAAGGAGGACCTGTATTGCATGGAGCACTGGGTGTGATGCACAAACAATGAATCTTGGAAAAATGAAAAAATTAAATTAAATTTTAAAATATAGAAGCAGGGAGATGGCAAGTGATGTCTGGGGGGCATAGTCACAGAGGGAGGATGGGACAACAAAGAAAGGCCATGTCACAGAGAGGGGAGGAAAATATCAGCAGATACATCAGGATTTCTGAGATATTTGGGATAAGAAAAGGGTGAATCCCTGCCTTATGTGCCATTCATTTAGTAGTTAATGAGAGCCTACCTTGTCCTAACATTTGAGGCACGTTCCCATGACTATGGCCTTAGGAGTTGCTTTGCCCATCTTTTCTCCTTAGATCAGTTGTTTCCAGCTGGGGATGATTTTGACCCTGAGGGAACATTTACCAGTGTCTGGAGATATTTTGGTTATCACAACTGGGAGGAAGGGCTAGTGGTACTTGTAACTAAGGCAAGAGATGCTGATAAATATCCTATAGAGTGCAGGGCAGTTCCCCACAACATAGAATTACCTGGTCCCAAATGCAGTCCTGCCTTCTAGTTAGTCATCTTTTTATCAGCAACATTTCAAATGTAAAAGAAACAATCTACTCAGGAGGGAGGATTTGCTAAAACAGACATAACATCCTGGTAGGTCATTATGATATGTAGGAGGAGAATCTGGTTCTATGCAGCTAGAGGTTAGTTCTTCCTGAGATTCACTTATTCTGGAAGTTTCTGCCATGCCTCATTAATTATGACAACTCCTGCTCCAGGAACACATTTCTTAGATTTTTCTAAGAATTCTATCTGCTCACTAGAGGCATCCTTTAATTTGATCAAGTTCCGATTGTTCTCCTTAAATATGATTATGGCATCAATCATGCAGAAGGCCATGGCCTCAGAAATGAGGCTGCTTGAGTTTGAATGTTGTGTTGATCACTAAAGTATATAAAACTGAGCAAAACATGTAATTTCTCTACGCTTCATCCTCCCCATTTATAAAATGGTAAAAATTAGAACATTTATTAGGGATTGAAAGAAATGATGTATATAAATCCGATTCACAATGCCTGACACATAAGAAGTAATCCATAAATTTGAATTCCGTTATCATTGGACAAGATTTCTGCATTATCATGCTGTCCATATGAAAGTGGCAAACTTAATAAAGAAGTGCTGTACAGCAGTTAAAAAGAGATTCTGAAGCTAGATTTCCTGGGTTGGAATCCTGACCCCACTGTATACTTGCTATGTGGTTTTGGTCAAGTCCTTGCAATTTTGTATGCCTCAGTTTTCCCACATGTAAAGTGGGGATAGTAATAGGTATCTTCTAGGGCTGTAATAAGAATTACTAAATTAATATATGCAATGTTTTATATATGTAAAATATACAGTAAGTTCTAATAAATGTAAGTGATTCTTTCACTCTTCTGTCTAAACCAATCATAGCTTCAATTCAGAATAATTTTTTTTTCTCAAGGAAACAAGGTGTCCCTATTAATAATGAAAAGGTAACATGGATATCCAAGACCAGAGATACCACAGAAAAATTATATAATTGTTAAAGAGCCAATATTAATTAAACATTGAGAGAATAGTGTTCAAGTTGGTTGGTCCTCAAGATAAAAGTTCACAATTGAGACAACCAAGTATCTAAGAATTTTGTCTGGTATACAGGACACCCGTAGCCCCCTTCTGTGAACTTACTCCAACTTATTTCTCTGTTATGGGGAACAAATCATACCAGGTGGGTTTATTACTTCCATTCCCATAACCTTCTGGAAAAGTAGACAAAAGCTAATGTTTAAATCTGATACTGAATTATCTTCAGTTTTTCACAGAATTCAATTCTAAACTTGGATCAGTGAGTTTCCAACAAAATCAGTTTTCTGGCACCCATGGCCATGGGTGTTGATGTCAGACCAGGAGGTATAAATAGCTGTGGATGAGAGATGTTGGTCACACTCCCCAGTCCAGTTCTAGGGAGCAGCCATGAAGACCTTCATCTTCCTTGCCCTGCTGGGAGCCGCTGGTGAGTCTATAATAAGAAGTAATTCTGTGTGTGTCCCTGATATTTTTGTTTGCAGTTTGTACTCTGAACGACAACAATGAATGTGGAATAGAAACTTTTGTACTCAAGAAGCTTAAAATATTGAAATGACAGTGTATATAGTAGTCCCTTATATTCTGTGGTCCCGACATCCACTCCCAGGTGGTGCCTTAAGCCACAGATAGTACTGAACTCTATATATACTATGTTTTTTTCACCACATATACATACCGATGTTAAAAGTTAATTTACAAACTGGGCACAGGAAGGAATTAACAACAAAACTAATAATAGCTTAGAACAATTATAACAATGTACTATAATAAAAGATATGTGACAATGTTTTTCTGTCTCTCTCAAATATCTTATTGTACTGTATTCACCTTTTTTTTAATTATTGTGTTATGTTAGTGACCACACAGTACATCATGAGTACTCATCTTTCTCATCTCATGTGAGATGATAAAATGCCTACCTGTCCTGATGAAGTGGGGTAAATGTTACAGGAATTGTGATGTGGTTTTAGGTGAGTAATGACCTTCAGAAGATACATCAGAAAATGGATCATCTGCTTCCTGACTCTGGTTAACCAAGAATAACCAAAACCAGCATAAGGGGAGGGACTACAGTTCTACAAAACTTCATACATAATTCAATCTCCCTTGTGGGGGAAAGATGATAGTGAGCAAGAGTAATTAGTGCAGAAAGTATAAAGAGACAGAAATTGCCCTGAATTTCAAGGTAAAATCTATGGAGAAAGAGATAAGAGGAAAGGATAGTTAACATTAAGGAAATGTTGTTTTGACCTTTCTAAGCATTTGAAGTTAATCATTGGGAGATAAAATTGGGACTAGTGACTAATCTTGGGCTCACTGAAGAGGCTATGAAGGTCAAAGCCAGAGTCTCCTCTATACCAACAGACATCTTCACAGGGATCTTGACAAGTGAAGCTACTTCATTTCTCATGAATGAAAGCTAGGGGCTGGGTTTTACAACATCCTCACTAATGAAATCTCTCTGGTGAAAAATAACGTATCATTTAATCATCAGAAGAAAGAAAAATGTCTATTTCTGGCTTTTCATACTACTGAATTTTATACAAATCTTATAGTGAAACTTTCCTGAATTGGATGAGTATAAATTCAATGCATTAGTCTATACATGTAGAAATATCTTCCCCAAAATTACTTTAAAATACTTCAACAATAGGGTATGTATAATACAATCATTAACTTTGGGAGCCATACAAATCTTAATAATTCAGTGGGCAAATTTTAGAATGCTGGATAAATTTTAAAATGTTAGAAAGAAAATGGAGATAAGGGGAAATGTTGGAAAGGAAACAATATAATATTCTGTTAAATCATGTCATGAAAATTTGAGGCAAGAACCAAAAGAAAAACTGGGGGAACAAGAGTACAAAACTCCCAATTCCTTCTAGGCTGGAACATTCTTAGATGGCTTCTAAAAGGTTCCTTTGTGCTATGTCATGGGGTTATCTACTCTATACAAACTATCATAAATAAACTTAAGCATGGCTACTGCAAACTTTATTGAATCTATTTGTGTGACGGTTGAGCAAAGTTTTGTTTGAAAAGTATTCTTTATACCCTTAGTAATGTTCAGGGCATTTATTACATCAAGAGTCTCTGATCCAGGTGTGTTTTTGTGTGTGTGAGGGTGTAGTGTATACATTTTAAAAAAAAGTATGTTTATCAAATTTAAAGCATAAATTTAAAAATTAGATACTTATAATAGTATATGTTGGGTATGTTTTAAAAATAGAATAATGAGATTTTGAAAAAATAAAATGTAACAATTATGCTATCACCATTTCCTGATTATGTGTGACAGGAAAACATCTTCTCTTTTCTGGCTCATCTGCAAAAACTTAGCGGTAAGTGGAAACTACAAGATAGATCTGATCTGTTTAACTGATTTTAAAAGTTTCCACTTTTCCTTGTCAGTTGCTGTCCCCATTGAGGATGATGACAAGATCGTTGGGGGCTACACCTGTCAGAAGAATTCTGTTCCCTACCAGGTGTTCCTGAACTTGGGCTACTTCTTCTGTGGTGGCTCCCTCATCAATCCCCAGTGGGTGGTGTCCGCAGCTCACTGCTACAGGCCGTAAGTAACCAGTCCTCACCTCCCTGTTCTTTCAGATCAACTCATGCCCAAGCACTGCCAAAGAACACTCAGGGCAAACTACATAGTTATGCTTGAGGGTCAGGCATTCAGATCTAGGAGGCTAATCATTCCTCCCAGGTACTGAATAATGCATGGAGGGAATTTTACATGGAAAGGTAAACTTAGAGTTCCCTGATGTCCTTCCAAATGATGGTACTGAAGACATGGGGTGGGAGGAACTAGTGAGTGATGAGGAATACTTAGAACTAGCTTAAGAACATGAATCCATAAATATTCTTAATCATTACAGCTCAACCAGGGGGGTAAAAAGGCATATGGAGGAAATAATCCACATGAAGCTTCCAGTACAAGATTGAAAATAAACACAGTTCATTCTGCCCCCTTAAATTTTTGTCATATCTCTGATTCCTGGTGCATCTTCCCAGAATAATACGTAATCTCAATATATAATATATGTAATCTCAATATATAATAATATGTAATCTCAACCAGAGGAGGAGTAGCAAGTACTGAGGAGTCACCTCCAAATTCCTGTTCCACCTGCCATCATATTATTGGCATCACTTAGTCTTGGGAACTAAACATATTTAACTTTCTAACAAGAGGGTGGGCCTGTGAGTCTGTAGTGGTCGGGACACCCATGTAAGAGTTACCATCACCTGCACCATGTCGGGTAGAGCTGCCTTAATGCACAATTTTCTATGTGTGGAAATGCTTGCAGAGTATAGCGTGCATGCTGATGTTCATGACTGGAGTGAACTGGGAAAGGGGAAAAGCTCAAGTTGTCCTTAAAGAACTTTATGTCCTTTAATCCAGCCAAATCCAGGTGCATCTGGGAGAACACAACATCGCAATTGTTGAGGGTGATGAGCAATTCATCAATTCAGCCAAGGTCATCCGCCACCCCAGATACAATGAACAAAACTTTGATAATGACATCATGCTGATTAAACTGAGCTCACCTGCCACCCTCAACTCCCGTGTGTCTACTATCTCTCTGCCAAAATCCTGTGCGGATGTTGATACCCAGTGCCTCATCTCTGGCTGGGGGAATACCTGGAGTTTTGGGGGTAAGTGTCACCTGGAACAAAAGCACCAAGTCTGGAAATCCTAGAAGTGAAGGACATATAGAGGTTCAGTTAGTCTAAATTGTCACTCAAGGCAAGTTTCCCAGAGGATGGTTTGTAGATATATGGAATCTTAGGAAGATGCTTTTTCTGGAAACACAGCAAAAATGAGCCATGATAAAGATGGCAGATATTCAACTGAAATGTGATTAGTGATTTGCAAAGAAGTAGAAACTGAGGAGGTAAGCACAACAGAGGGACTTGGTACAGCCTAAAGCAGAGACCTGCTTGAGAAAGAGTCTCTAGATTTAAGATCTGTAGTCACTGATGCTAACGTCAGAGAGAACAACTTGTTGATTAAAACTGTTTGGAAGTCATTCCAGATAACAATTGTTCTTTCAAAATAGAAGATACTGGCAATCTGAGAGAGTAGCGAGGGTGGGGAGGGACGGGGGGGGGGGCGGGGAGATTGAAAGAAAATTTCCAGGATTCCTGTGGGAAATACTTTTCCATTTTTGCTCTCATGCCCATCAGAAAATTTTCCTGATGACCTGCAGTGTCTTCAAGCTCCCATCCTCTCTGACAGCACTTGCCGCGATGCCTTCCCTGGGAGGATCAGCAGCAACATGATCTGTCTGGGCTACATGCAGGGTAGAAAGGATGCTTGCCAGGTCAGTTTCTTTGCATACCTTCCAGTCAAACATCATGCCATTCCACAAAGTTTCCCTCCCCAAAACACAGATTGAAAAGCTGTGTTAGGGATGGCTTATAAGGGACCTTGGACAGATTTGGGATCAAGATTAATTTTCTTTTTGAGACATTAATGGCTAGGACCAAGAGTAAAAAGATACACAGAAGATGATGTACAAACAGGACATCTAGGAGCCCTGCTGAGGAGCAATATTGTAGAAGGAAGCTTTCTGAAAAAAGGCACAAGTAGCTGGGCAGCATTGCATTCATCAGTCCTCACCTCTTCTTGGTCCTGCATGCCTGCAACTAAGAAAAGAGCAGAACTAGGAGGAGGGAGAAGAAAGGAGAGGCATGCAGTCAGAGATTGAGAATTGGATTTCCAAGGGAAGGGAAGGTGCTTCCTAGAGAATTAGCAACCTGGGAAAAGAGAACCAGGGTAATGGAGAAATTGCATTTTGCCTTTATCCCATTTTGGCATAGTTGGGAGTTCTTACTGCCTCTTCCTTCTTGCACAGGGTGACTCTGGTGGCCCTGTGGTCTGCAACGGAGAGCTCCAGGGCATTGTCTCCTGGGGCATTGGCTGTGCTCTAAAAGGCAAACCTGGTGTCTACACCAAGGTCTGCAACTACGTGAGCTGGATTCAGGAGACCATTGCTGCCAACTAAGCATGTAAGCACGTGTACTGCTCTATGCACCATTCTCTAGGACAATTTCACTTCCAATGATGCCTGAAACTGTATCTAAAATAAAAATGTATATTCCACATCACATGTGTCCAAGAACTGTCCTTGCTTTGTATTTATGAACTTTCTCTCCAAACTCTCTGCTGCTTAAGAGGGTAGACATGGAATTGAACAATTACACAAGGAATGAATTGGAGAGGTTATAGCGTGATTCATTATGCCTGCTCAGAATGAATTTAGTAATCACCTACTATCTGCTAGGTATAAGCATGGATAAGCTTAGAGGTCACTGTTACCATCACATTTTTGAACAGAGAATGACACCAAGGTGCAGAAAGTGAAATTCAACTGCCCAAGTCCTTCTGCAAACTCATAGCCAGGTGGAGACTAGGTCCAGTTGTTCTGATTGCTGATGCATTGCCACGCTATGACACCACAGTCTTCTTTTGTGCTCTAATCTATCTGAAATTCTATGAGACTAGATGAGGGAAACCACCAGGTGGAGAAATTTTTATAGATTACTGATTTCCTGCATTCTCCTAGGTTTTACTGACCTATGTGTTCCAGTTCTCTAAGATCTTTCTTGTTTTCCCAATAGGGTTTTATTGCTATAATAGCCATGATGTGTGCAGGTAATTTGTGCCTCTCTTCCACCACCAGCCTCCCAAATCTCAGGCCAAATAATGTAGTATTTTGAACTCTAAGAAAAAGGAAGTGCAAATGCACGTATATTTGTAGGAAATAGATCTATTACACCAAGTTCATAGAAGATTTGGCTACAGAGTTGGCTTGGAGTACAAGTCGTAGCCCAGGATTCCTGTGCATATGCAGTATGGATCCAGGAAAAAGATATCATGGGATCTGAGCATGGAAACACTGGAGCAGGTGGAGGAGGTTTGAAAGGGAGAAGTGTTCCCAAACCTCCTTAATAAGGTGAAGGAGGGATCTTATCTTAGTCGGGTTAGACTGTTAAAAATGCCATAGATGAAGTGGCTTAAACCACAACTAATTTCTCATGGTTCTGGAGGCTGGGAAGTCCAAGATCAAGGTGCCATTGATCTACTTCTGGCATGTAGACAGTGGCCTTCTCACTGGGTCCTCACAGGGCAGAGAGAGGGCTCTAGTCTCTCCTTATGAGGACACTAATCCCATCACAGGGGTTCCACCTTTATGATCTCATCTAAAGCTTGCAAAGGCCCTGCCCCCTAATACCATCCCACTGTGGATTAGGGTTTGAGCACATACATTTGGTGGAGGGACACAGTCATGCAGTCCATACTGGGTATCTTGGAAGAGGAGAGTATGGGAAGGTACACACCTCACTACTAAATCTCTATTCTTCTGTAACTCTGGATGGCGTGTTCATAGGGAACAGTCCTGAGCCCTTAATATTGCCTGGTCAGTGCCACCAGGATGGAGCCCAAATTCCTTTTTTTTTTTTTTACATTAAAGTCTTCTAACTATTTGATCATAACTAAGCTGTCCTGTCTTATTTCCATATTTCTCATTGAATTGCTTTTATGTTTGCATAGAGTCTAAATTAATTTCATACATGACTCCTCTTTGTTAAAATAGGTAGCTATAGATCTACCTTAGCTAAACACCCAAGGCCTCTGTGCAAAAACAAATGAGCTGAACGTTTCTCCTGTTTCCTCTGAAATGCTTTCTATTCCACTCCATCGCCACCATCAGTATAGGCCTACCCACCTGTGCCCAAGTAGAGGGCAGATTCAGAGACCTGGCCGGCTAAGTGAGACAGATAAACGGTGAGAGATCAGGGCAGGCCTGAAGAGAAGTACGGGAAAAAAAAAAAAAAATCCCACTTCTTAATACCATTCTATAGTCCCTTTTTAGCTTCTCTTGTCACTTTCTGTCTCTTTTTAAAATCTAACCCTCTGTAATTTGTATATTTACATTAAACTGTAAAATCTGTGCACTCTCTGACCCAGAAGCTTCACTTCTAGAACTCTATCCTAATAAAACATGCATGTAAAAACAAAACAAAGCATACATGGGAGGGTAGCATTTAGAAGTCATTCGGTTGCAAGGACTAGAATATCCAGCTCATTAGGTCTTGCATTAATGGACTCTTAGAAATGAAGAAAGCTTCAGCGATGTTGTGATTCAGCAGTGCGAAAATGTCAAGGACCCAATTTACTCCTGGCTCTGCCCTGTGCATTACTCTCATTTACTGTCATTTCTGTCACTTTATCCTAGGGATTAAGCCTTGTGATCAAAAAGCCCTCAGGGCCCTACTTTCTCTAGTCTGAATCCAGGGAAAGAGATAAACAAAATTGCTCCCACCAGATCTAGAAACTGTCTTTCCCAGATAGCCCCAGCAGACATCATCATATTGTATGTTTTTATCTGAATCTGGTCATTTGCACAACTCTGAGCCAATAATCAAATGGGATTATGCTAATTAATTCACAAGGAAGTGATCTGGCATGGCATCAGAGCAAGGGGTGGGCTTTTCATGCTGCAAGAATCTAGGCCTACATGGTGTGTGTTTGGTTAACTGAGTATTTGTAAGACTAGTCACCAAGAGGAGAGGGTGTGGATGGAAAGGAGGAGGCCACAGTCTCCACTAGAGTAATCTAGGGTGCTTGTCGATATATTGTCTGTGAAATCCTGAAAACCCAGAAACAACTCAAATATCCATTTAACAGAGGACTGAGTAAATAAACCTGGCACATCCCTCAGTAGAAACAATGTAACTATTCTGTTGATTTATTCAACCACTTAACAAATACTTACTGAAAACCTACCATGGGCCAACACTTTTAAAAATGCACTAAAGATACAACAGGAGAAAATAGGCAAAACCCTACCTTCACGGTGTATGTATTCTCATTGGGTAATCAGAAAACAAATAAGACTGAATAGATTGCTGTTCCATGCAAATGCTGCAGGAAGAGAAACTGGATAAAGGGGAGGCTGACTGGAAGGCACAGACCTGCTTCTAAACTCCAGTGGATGTTTGAACAGTATGAGGTTTGGGGCATCAACATCCTGCATAGTCAGAAATCCTTGTGTAACTTATGACTTCTGCAAGGCTTATCTACTAATAGCCTACTGTTGACCAGAAGCCTTACTGATAACATAAACATTTGATTAACACATATTTGGTATGTTATATGGAGTATATACTATACTCTTACAGTAAAGTTGAGATAAAGTATTTTAAGAAAATCATAAGGAGGGACTCCTGGGTTGCTCAGTCATTTCAGCGTCTGCTTTTGGCTCAGGTCATGATCCGTAGGTTCTGCAATCGAGTCCCACGTTGGGGTTCCCTGCTAGGCAGGGAGTCTGCACCTCCCTCTCCACTGCTTCTCCCCTGCTTGGACTCTCTCACCCTTTCTCTGTCAAGTGAATAAATAAAGCTTTTTTTTTTATTTTTTAAGGAAAATCATAAGGAAGAGAAAATTTACTTGCAGTTCTGTACTGTAACTAGTCCACAAATAAGTGAACCCATGCAGTTCAAGCTCATGTTGTTTAAGGGTGAACATTGTAATCAAAGAAACACATAAAAAGACCTATGAAAACACGGGCTCCCAGGTGGCTCGGGTGGAAAAGCAGCTGACTTGTTTTTTTGCCTTAGGTCATGAACTCAGGGTCCTGGGATCGAGCCCCGCATCGGGCTTAGTGGGTCATCTTCTTGAAGATTGTCCCTCTCCCTCTAATTCTGTCTCTGCCCCATCTCATGCTCTGTCTCTCTTGCTCTAAAATAAATAACTAGATCTTGTTTTTTTTAAAGACTTATGAAAACATACTGTAATTTGAAATAAGCCACTTTATAGAGTCAGAAGAGATATCTCTCACCGACATATATTTACTACAAATAAATCCTTAATTCATAATTCCATAAGATCCAGGAACGACATGGTATCTTTGGAGCAAAACTAAGGAAATATATAAAGAGGTAACAATCTGATATTAGAAACAACTACCTAAAGTCAAAGGTGTTTTTTTTTTTTTCCTTGCTATGTCTAATCATAGTACAGACAAGTTCAGTTACCTATCACTTTCTCCTGAGAACTCTGAGATGGCTTTCAACTGTCAGCCTCATGGTTATGACCTTTTGTAGCTATGTAAAAGAAAGCAATATCTGCACATAGAAGTGCAGCTCCTTGAGTATTTTTTTTCCATATAGGATAGATAGCTTTCCATAAATATTTTTTCCCATATAGGATAGATAGGCTTGTGAAAGTTTACTTCGTATTAGTACACACCATAAGCCACTTGTTGGTTTTTCCATTAACAAGCAAAGAACTTCAGCACATGCTCAAGATGAATTCATTGGAGAAAATTTGCTTTAATAAGACAGATAGAAGCCTTTTTAATCCTAGAAATCTTATTTAATTCATTATTTAAAGGTAAACTATTATCGTCACTCATCTTTTATAGCAAGTGATTTTGGTATCAAACTAAAACTTTAAAAGCCTTTAGTTATACTTTTAAAGATTTCATTTATGTACATATGTATGTATTTGTTTATGTATTTGACAGAGAGAGCACAAGCAGGCAGAGTGGAAGGCAGAGGGAGAGGGAGAAGCAACTCCCCACTGAGCAAAGAGCCTGACCTGGGGTTCAGTCCCAGGTTCCTGGGATCATGACCTGAGCTGAAGGCCGATACTTTACCAACAGAGCCATCAGGAGCCCCAACTTTTCAAAGGCCTTTAAAAAATAAATATATTTAGTTACTATCTTGGTATTATTCTAGTTGTACTTTTAAAGGTCACTTAAGAAGTTCTGTCTCATTTAACGGAGAGAAATACAAGTCTTTACTTAATCTTGGAGATAGTCATGTATTCTGAGTAGCTCAGTCTAATCATCGTTTATCTGTACCCCATCTCAGCTATGGACTCTGCCTAACCATAGTCTTATCATATGATCCAACAATCGAGATAAAATCTTGTCTCTACACACAAAGCTACATATGGATGTTTATAGAAAATTTATTTGTAATTGGCAAAACTTGGTAGCAACCAAGATGCTCTTCTGTAGGTGAATTGATAAATAAACTCTGGGACATCCAGCCAATGGAATATGATTCAGTGCTAAAAAGAAATGAGCTATGAAGCAACAAAAAGACATGGAGGAAACTTAAGTACATATCACTAAGGGACAGAAGCAAACTGAAAGAGTTACATATTGTATGATTCTAACAATAAGACATTTTGGAAAAGGCACAATTATGATGTCAATAAAAAGAATAGCAGTTTCCAAGGGTCAGAAGTCAGGCAAAGCATAAACAGGCAGAGCCCAGAGGACTTTTAGGGCAGTGAAAATACTCTATATGCTACTCTAATGACACAAGTCATACTAAACTATGGACTTTGATGGGTAATAATGTGTCAGTGTAGCCTCATCCTTTGTAACAAGAGTACCACTCTGGTGGGGATGTTGGTAATGGGGAAGGCTACAGGGTATATGGGAAATCTCTGTACCCTCCTCTCAATAGTGCTGATAACCTTAAACTGCTTGCTCTTTTTTTAAAAAGTCAAAAATTATTAACAATTTTTTGTTGAGTGAAAATTATAAAGAATGGGTCGAGCCAAAAGTATTGCAATGCTGGCCGTGCTAACAGTGGACAACGCTAAGTGGAGTTATAATTAGTGAGTTTTTATTGTTGTTTCATATTTCTGCTGTTTTTTCCCCTATATTTTTATCAATAAACATATAATAGATTTTACAGAACAGATATATTGTTTGTTTTCAGTGAAATTCCCAGGCTGTTTACTTCACAAAACTTAGTCGTAGCCCTTACCACCTTATAAAAGTCCCATCACCCACATTCATGTCTGAGAAGGAAGCCAGCTGAGAATGAGTGCAGTGCAGGACAGGCTGGGATTATGGACCGGCTCCACCCTCATCCTCCCACATCTGTTCAGAGTCTCACATTCGTCACTGTGTGTCACGAGCCAAACACAGTTACAATAAGAGGGCAAAGTAATTTATTTTGGGGGAGAGAGCTATAGTAGACTGTGGACACCTGTGCTCCAGATGCCCTCATGGTGCTCAACAGCCTCAAATCGCTGACTTTAGGAGAAGCATGCCCAGGATAGGGCTGAGTCAAAATCCCAATTCTGTGAACCAGAGACATACTGAATGTTTAGTCCTTCTTAGTATTCAGGATTCATTCCTCCTTGTGGCAGAGGTGAAAAATACAATCATCAATATCATCACGACCAGTACTTATTAAGTTTTTTCAATATGTCTACATACTTTCAAGTAATATTCAAACCTCACAACTATCCAATAAATAGGCATGAATATTCCTCCTTACATGAAGCTTAGGATGTCAACAGTTTTCTTCAATGTAAGACAGCCATGAGTCTTGCTGCCAGGAATCAAATCCTAGAAGCTAGACCCCAGAGTCCATGCTCTTCACCACTATATAGGACTTCACAGAAATATTTGGACATTGGGAAAGAAAGGCATCCCCAGAAGCCTGGAAAATGTGGAGATACTAAAGTCATAGTCATTTCATTTAATAAGCATTACATAGCATTTCCTATTTCCCATTAGAACTCACTGTTGTAAATACTTTATAATTAGAAAATCTGAACAGATCAGTGAGGAGTACGGATTGACTCAGTAATCAAAAATCTCCCAACAGAGAAAACCCTCACTGGCAAATTCTAGTGAACATTTAAAGAGAAATTAACACTCATCCTTCTCAGACTCTTCCAAAAAAGTTGAAGAGGAGGGAACACTTCCAAACTCATTTTAAGAAGCCAACATGAGTCTGATACCAAAGCCAGAGAAGGAAGGATGCATCAGAGACAGAAAACTGTCTCTGATGGAACCCACTATTTGTCTCATATCTCTGCAGGGGTGGAAGGTAGTTAAGTTCCCATATAAGGCTAACTTAAAACAGGAGTGTAGCACATTGGAGAGTAATAAATGTCAAAGATAAAAACTGAACAAGTAAGAAGAATGATTTTATTCAGACTATTGCAGTAAGAACACCCCAGTTCCAAAGATCAGAGTGTCTCAGCAGGATGGTTTTGCCTTAAGACTTCTAGAGGGAGAAATAAACATGTTTACAGTGGGGAGTTTTGTAGTTGACAAAAACAACTGGTTTCAGTCAGGGGACTTCTCAGTCAGCTGAACAAAAAGTGTTTTCTCTGTGTTTAACCAGTTTCAGGGGAAAAAGGAATTCTAAGCTTAGCTAAACACTCATGAGACAAAGAACAGGGAGATGGGAGGGTCAGTTCTGGCCACCTTAGCAGGTGCAAGTGAAAGGGGAAAGTTCTGTGTTTGGTTTTGTCACAGGTAAACAAGAGTCATCCTGAGTTTTATGGGAGCCACAAGAAAAAGTGTTAAAGTCTCTAGTAACTCCTGTGCAGAAGGGTAGTTCTTTGTGGTAAGCCATTTCTCCGAACCCAAATTTCTGAGGATTTTTAACAGTCACTGTTTCTGGGAGCACAGGGCTCAGATGAAGTTTAACATGTCAGAGGAAATCCAGAGATTCAGTCTGAGTCCTGATTTTGCCAATAACTTCCATGAGGACCACAGCTTCCTCTTCATGAAAATGGGGAGCAAGGGATGGTTTGTTAAATTTATTTCTAAATAAATTATCTAAATGTTTGGTGAGTCTCTACGAATGGCAGAGAGACCCTTTAGAAGAAGGGAGATGGCAAATGAGTGTGGCCGGGAGGGACACCGTCACAAAGGGAGGATGGGACAACAAAGAAAGGCCATGTCACAGAGAGGGAAGGAAAGTGTCAGCAGATACATCAAACTCCTGAGAGATTTGTGATCAGAGAGGAGACATCAGGTGCTTGAATTGGTTTGCTCCTTCTTCTTCCACCCTGCATCAGAGACAGTGCCAAGCTGGCCATCATATAATTGGGTTTTGAGCAGCGCTAGTCTCAAGACTGCTATGAGATCCTTGCTTCTTCCTCTAAGCCCCAGTTAAGGTTTCCGTCCAGCTGTCGTGGCCAAGGACACTTGGACTAAAGACTGGGACGGTTTGCAGCTTGATCCAACTAGCCCACTTCTGGCAAGATTCGTGCCTGCCATGAAGCCCTGTCTCATCTTCACTCTTCTAAGCACAGCTGGTGAGCAGCTGGCCTTGGCTTCCTGGAGAGGGATAGGTGGGGTGGGTCAGAAGGGGAAGTAGGTAGCCACAACTGAGTAGACAGGAAAACGTGGGCATTTCTTTCAATTAACTGTGGAAGGAAACAAAAGGAACCACTCCCTCTGCTGACTTATCCCATCGGGGGGCTTTCACAGTCCCTCTGAGCCCTGTGGTCATGGCGGGATAAGTCACTATATTGTCCCACTCTTTCCTGAGACTCAAGTGGGGGATTTTTTGGACTGCCACTTTTTCTGGCCAGCCACATCGCCCTCTGGGCAGGTGGACCCAGAGGAGTGTGCGGGGAAGGCAGGCAGGTCGGGTACACTAGAAGGCTTATATCCCTGCCCCGAACCTTTCCATCTCTCTCACTGCCAAAGTCAGGTGGTATGTAATTATGACTTTCTTGTTTATCTGGCAAAAGTTAGTTAAAAATAATGTTTTGAAAAAAAATATTGGTTTGAAAGGACTAATGCATCCCCCCCACCCCTTTTTGTAATATACCACACTGCCAATCAGGGTTTCTGATCAGCGCATGAGTTAGTCTTACAAAATTTTAATATATTTCCATCTCAAACACAGACATGTGTCAAGGTCTGTAATGCATATAGTTTTGGTGACATGTATGATTCCTTCTGATTTTTAAAATGATGTTTAAAATAATTTGTAGTCCCTGGTATTATCTTTTTTTCTTTTATTTATTTCCAGCATAACAGTATTCATTATTTTTGCACCACACCCAGCGCTCCATGCAATCCGTGCCCTCTATAATACCCACCACCTGGTTCCCCCAACCTCCCACCCTCCCGCCCCTTCAAACCCCTCAGATTGTTTTTCAGAGTCCATAGTGTCTCATGGTTTACCTCCCCTTCCAATTTCCCTCAACTCCCTTCTCCTCTCTAACTCCCATGTCCTCCATGCTATTTGTTATGCTCCACAAATAAGTGAAACCATATGATAATTGACTCTCTCTGCTTGACTTATTTCACTCAGCCTGGTATTATCTTTAAAAGCCTTAGGTCAGAGAACAACTACCCTAGCCAACTCTTGCCTCTCATTCTGTTTGACTCTCTTTCTACCTGTGACTCTATTAATTCTTTAGGAGTTATTCTGGCCACAGATTCTAAAGATGATGACCCGAACTTACCAGAAGATTTTACTATTCCATACATGGTCTATCTGCAGTCCAGATCAGAACCCTGTGTGGGGTCTCTCATTCACCCTGAGTGGGTACTGACAGCTGCCCACTGCCCTTTACCGTAAGTATCCCTTTGTTCCTGGGAGCTGAGAGGGATCTGTTTAAACAAAAGCAGGTCTGGGGGGGGCATCCCAACCACCCTTAATGGCATTCTAAGGGAACGGGAAAAGCAGAGAAGAGAGAGGATCTCCTTCTCAGTAGGAAAAATAACACCCATTTGGGTGGTTTAGGAGGAGATCAATAGGAAGGTATCAGGAGACTCTCTCATGGAGAATAAATAATATCCATTCATTCAACATATTATTAGGCATTTACTATGTCTAGGAACTGTTTAATGTACTGAGAAAAGAGCAAAGAAACAAGATGGAAATAAATTTTCTCTCCTGAAGCTTATATTCTGGTAGAGGGCGTAAGCCAAAACAAATAAACACCCCAAAATAAAACACCAAAGAATGGCAAGCTGTAACATACAGGAATGAAACCAGAGATCTGCTCTGGTTAAGGTGGTCATTTCAGGCCGCATTGAAGAGAGGAGACCAACAGGAAGAGGAGGAGGCAGCTGAATGCATAAAGCCTGGGAGAACATTCCAGATAGAGGGTACGTACAGTCCCTGAAGTAATGAAGGTATTTGGCCAACTTTAAGACCAGTGTGGCCTGTAGTGAGTAGGGGAATGCCTACAGAGTGAGGGAAGAGTCAGGCAGAAGCCACAGGACGCAGGCAACAGGAGAAGGACAAGGAAACAATGCACAAAATCCTGCTCCCCCTTGTAAATCTGCATCCCTGCTGTGACTGCATGAGAATGTGCTGTGTACCTGGGACCTATTTAGAGTTTCAAGAGTCTACAAGGCTCATTTAAAACTCAGTTCTCAGCCACCTGATCATTCAAGACCATTTATTCAAACACAGATGGACCCCCTGCTCCGCACATGATAAGACATACAAAGGAAAGATAGTTCGTCCCCTCCAAGAATGGGAGTTGGAAAATTCAATATTCTTTCCTTAGCCATATCTAGTGCATGAACTGTTTTTGGTAGGAAATGGTGCTTGTATCTGTGGCACAATTGGATTCCTGGTGATGAAGTGGGTGTGTTTGAATGTGTCCAGGAAATACAATGGAAAATCATAATGGGAATCCTGATAGACTAACAGCCTTGAGGATCGATGATAAAGAAGGCAGCACATTGCAAATATAGTGACATGGGCTTGAGAGGACCTAAGAATATCTAGAAATGAAGGGTATTATACACTTGCTCAAGAACTGCTTGAGACAACATGGTAAAGGCACATCTCTATTACTTACCCACTCAGATTTTCCAAATCTTAGTACCAATAATAAAACTAGACTGTACCAAGTGTGCTCTAGGTGACTGATACATGCCATATTTTATATATACACTGGCTCTAGACCCTAATACAACAACCCCGTAAACTAGTACAATTTGACAAACCAAAGCAAGTCACTTCAGTTTTCAGGAACGAGAGAGAAAATGAAGATGACTGGGGAGGTCACTTCTGACATTTGTTGCCATTCTGACAATTCTGTGACATTCTCTTTCCCAACACCCTGCCCTCTTTCTTCCACAGCATTAAAATCCGACTGGGAGTTTATCAACCCAGCATCAGAAATAAGAAAGAGCAGATACGGAATTACTCATTGATTATCCCTGCCCCTGAGTTCAAGGCACGATCTCTGGAGAATGACCTGATGCTGATAAAACTGTCCAAGCCTGCTGTACTCAA
Organism: Mustela nivalis; assembly: GCF_964662115.1. Taxonomy (NCBI): domain Eukaryota; kingdom Metazoa; phylum Chordata; class Mammalia; order Carnivora; family Mustelidae; genus Mustela; species Mustela nivalis. Next base: position 11,389,036 of record NC_139031.1, read on the forward strand.
CTCCCACGTGGGGACCATAGCCATATCTATGGAGCCCTTAACATTTAATGATTCCTGCTTTATCCCAACCTGGACTTGGAATGAATACAAAAACCGTAAGTGTTTGAGTCTGTGTTCTTCATCCTGAGGAGGTTTTGGAGCTGGGAAAAAAATGTGGAGGGATATACTTGAAGGGAATGCTTGCCATGAGGTAATGTTTTTGACCCTACAGTGATTATTGCCAGGACCTTATCCTACCAAGGTTGTAAGCCAAGAAATATCATTCAGAGACTGATACAGAGCAGCCAATCTGACACTAATGAGTGGACCACGCAGTAACTGCCCTATCTCTAGAATATTGAAGACCAGAGTCCAGGGAACTGAATTCAGGTAACAGTGGAGGAACTAGAAGTCCTAACCTAAGAACAGTATCAAGGTGTCCTGTGGGAAGCTGGCTTACTGTCTCATTGACAGCTGCTGAAAGTCCACCACGCAATTTATCCAACAGCACTGAGAAAACCAAAAACAAAACTTACAGCAAGGTGACAGAGGACACTTCCCATCCCCTGCCACAGACAACCCAGTCTATGTTGATGATGATTCGCTTAAGCAGACCCTGGGAGATGAGGGTAGCTGAGGGAGCTCTTCCCACCCACAGAGTGCAACTCTTATACCTACTGCTTTCCCCCAAATCTCCCCCTCATAGGTGGACACCAGGGCCTGCACAGGGGCATTGATTTTGATTATGACATACTGTTGGTGTGTCTCTGGCCTTGACCTACCTCTGAGAAAAATTGCCACAGACCCTGTTGCCGGCATGCATGCTTCCAGCCTCTGAACTCTCTTGGCATGGGCAGAGAAAATCCAGTCTCTGCAGGAGCATGTTTTACCAAGGGCACTTTATGAAGAAAGTTGCTTTCATACGCATTTGTTGGTTATTGGTGGGTCTTTACTACATGGGGCTGCTAAAAACCTGTCATACCCTCTTTAGGGATTGTCAAAGGATAATGGGACCACCACTCAATACCTGAAATGAAATGATAAAGCTAAATTTATTAATGATTATAGTAAGGAGGAACAAAGCTGAGCAGACACCAGTCTTACTGAGCAGAGCAGAGTACTGGGCCAAATGGGGTTTGGGGAAAGCTTTTGGTACAGAGATTGGAGGACTTTCAGAGGCCTGAAGGAGTTTACATCTGTAGGGGCGTGGCGGTTGTTCATTGTTTGGCACTTTCCGGCATATATCTTGCAGGAGGTCAGATTGGATGATTTTTTTTTTATTTTTTTATTACAGATTTTTATTTATTTATTTGACACAGAGAGAGAGAGATCACAAGTAGGCAGAGAGGCAGGCAGAGGGGAAGAGGGAAGCAGGCTCCCCGCTGAGTAGAGAGCACGATGTAGGGCTCCATCCCAGGACACTGGGATCATGCCCTGAGCCAAAGGCAAAGGCTTAACCCACGGAGCCACCCAGATACCCCCAGACTGGCTGATTTTACAAAGGAGACATTGATTGTCTTGTTGAAGCTGTGTTCACTGATGCAGTTGTCATGACATTAATCAGGTTTACACCCAGCACTGATGGCCCCAGAACAATCCATCTGTCCCATAAAAACAAATAAAAAGTGGGAATTTTATATTCTCAGTATTTGGCAGCTTCATTTTTAATTCAGAAGAAAATTTCTGGGAATCTAAGTGAATATATTTTCTTTTTTTTTTTTTTAAGAATTTATTTATTTATTTGACAGACAGAGATCACAAGTAGGCAGAAAGGCAGGCAGAGAGAGAGGGGGAAGCAGGCTCCCTGCTGAGCAGAGAGCCCAATGCGAGGCTCAATCCCAGGACCCTGAGATCATGACCTAAGCAGAAGGCAGAGGTTTAACCCACTGAGCCACCCAGGCCCCCCATGAATATATTATCTGAAAAAATTGAAGTTTATGATTTTTATCCTTGAGTTTCAAGTCTTATTCAAAGTAATTACAAAAGAATTTGTTACATACTGTTTGAAAACAAAATAAAATCATACAAAGGTTTTATCAGATGGGTTCTGCATGTCAGAATCATAGTGACAAACTAATTCTATAAGCTCTTTGGTGTAAGAGTTTGGATGTTTATTAGGAATTCATTATTTCAAGTGCTTGGTTACTTTCACCTTGTTTATGCTACACATTTCAATTCAAGGTTAAAAACCTAAAACTGAACATAATTCCCCTCTCTTTTTTGACTTGACACTTTCTGTTTTAGGACATCAGGTTGATACACTATCAGAAAAATCCTGCTCTGTAAGCAACACTAGGGTTAGTTTGTGCAATCTCTAATCTGTCTTTTGTTGCCTTCCTCCTTGTCTCTCCCACCAGAGATTAGAATTATATTGGTTAGAAATCTTGCATTCTGAGGTTAACAGTAGAGTAACAATTACAATGAGGGAGATGAACACTCTGACTTCTTTGGGGGAAATATATTCGTATCCTTATACACACACCTATAAATAATCCATTTATAAATGATCTATTTCATTAAAAAAGCAGCTTTAGACACATTACAAATAGTTTCTCCCTTTATGGTTAAATGTAAATGTAAAAATTAAATGATTAAATATAAAGAAGTTGACGTAGATGCCAAATATAAAGATTTCTTAGGGATAATGGGTTTGTGTCTGTTTTCATGGTCATTTATAATCTCTGGTGGGTTTTCAAAGGTTTCTGAATTAGGCCAAGGAGACGGAGAATGACAGATCTGTTGTCTGATGTAAGGGAAAACGTCGTGATCTGAATCTGCAGCTCTGACATAGATACCGAATGAGAAACCCCCAGAAGGATGGAATGTGTGCACAAAGTAGGGAGTCATCACAAGAGTATGTGTAACAAGCACAGTAACTGTGGACTTCATTTGTCTTTTTTTTCCCCACAGTTAGTGACCCTGACATCCTGACGTGGATAAACCAGCCTTCTCATCCCTTCAATTACTGCAACAATATGGTAGGAAATAGAATGGCAGTACACATCATGTGTGTGGGAAAACCTTTGAACATCATATCTAAAGTCAAGGTATTTTTCCTTTCTTCAGATAGAAAGATTGCAGGGGGTCCATGAAGAGGAGGGGTGATTGTAGAAAATCAAATGGTGCTCATCCAAAAGACCTGAAGTCCCTTTCTTCTCCCCCCAGGCCTTTGGGTTGGTCATTAATTCCTCTTCCCTCATTTTATAGTTCTCGGTAGAACTATTTGTCATTTCTCCTCCTGCCTGAACTCAGGTTGGGCTCAAGCTTGAACCAAGAAAAGTTAGATCTAGGTGGATGTGAAGAAAGGGTTGTTACCTTTCAAGAAAAATGAGTCTAGTCCTTTAGATGCCTCTGAGTCTATAATATGCCATGTCTTTGAATTTATTCTTTTTCCATGAGGACAAAGCAACATTGACCTCCTGTTCCCTCTCTCTGGCAGGAAGTCTCAGCTGCTCCAGCCATCTGCAATGGGAGGCTGCATGGAATCTTGTGCTGGGACAAAGGAAGTGTCACCCTGGGAAGTGAAGCGTTCTTCACAGAAGTCCATCACTATGCAAGATGGATCATGAAAACTATTAATACCCACTGAGGCACTCTGTTCCTCTGTCCCCCAGGGAAACATCTTCATGATTTCTGTACTGAATTCACAACTCTCTTGACCTTTCTTGTTCTTGGATAGAATCCAAATAGAAAACATTCAGTTAAAAAAAAAAAAGACACTAAGAACTCATGCTTTGACCGCCAGTCTCTTTATACCTTAACTGCCAGTATGATGAGAAATGTAGCAACGTGCCTGTCAAGTGTTCATCCCTTTCAAAAAGTATTGAGTTGTCAGCTCCTTAGCAGACATTGCATATGCTAGGGACACTTGAGAGACTATGACCTATGCTTGGCCATCAAGCAGCCAGTTATAACACCTTATGGCTATTGTTAAAATGGAGATAAGAAGTAAGTTTAAGGAAAGCAGAGGAAAAAAAAAAATCCAGGTGTCACGCGAGAGGGCATTTCACCAAATAGGCAGACAAATTAGGAGAGAATATTGTAAATCTGAGGGAACAGTTAAGTCAGTCAGCAAGGACAAAAATGTGGCATGTTCTGGAAAATATAACTAAATAAATAATACTGGAGGGTAGAAAGTAAATTGTCTGCAGGGGAGGAGGCAAGATGTGATAAAAGATTATTATTTATAGGTGAGCAAGGTTTAGATTGTGAAGGGCCTGAACTGTTTGGTGAAGGAATTTAGATTTTATCCTGTTGGGATCAGAGGGAGGTGTCATACTCTATGGTAGAACCTCATCAAATTTCTGAATTGGGAGATAGTGAAGAAGCAGAACCTGTAGAGTTTACACGTATTGACTGTGAGTAGAAAGAGAAGTGTCTGGAATAATGCCCAAGTTTCTGACTTGGACATCTGCGTAGATGAGGGTTCACAAACATGCAGAAAACCAATATTTTCATGTGTAAAGGGTCAGAGCACAATCATGAGCAGGAAAGACAGGCATGTTATACATAAGATCCTTGAAGGACATGGAGGTGATCATGTCTAGCACACAGCTGGAGACAAAGATCTAGATCTTAGATAATGTCTGGGCAATGACAATAGGGGAGTTATATATTTATGGGTGGTAGCTGTGGACTTCAGCAGAGCTCTGTGCTAGTGGGAAGAGCTCTGAATGATGCTCAGTCTCTCTCTTGCCCTAGCATAGAGTGGAGTGACGTAGACCATCCAGGACCCACTGACCAAGACATCTAAAAATATGGAATTGAAAGGATTCCAAGTCACCCAAAAGTATGGGTCTACAGTGAGAAGCCATGAAGTCACAAATAGGGGAGTGGCAGTATGATATGAAGTCATCTATTAGGAAGGGAAAGGGGATCAGAGAGGGTCAGTGAGTTTAGAGAGAATGATGACACGGAAAGAAAAGACTCTACAAAGAGGGAAGAGATTTGGCATTCCATCCCATGAGAGTGGGGGTGAATCCATGCAACTGTAGAGATTGCAGGGGAGGGGAGAAAGGTTGTTTCCAAGACACTGATATACTCTGCTTTTCTTCCTCCACCAAAGCAAAAATATTAAAAAAAAAAAAAAAAAGCTGGATTATGACTAAGCCCATTTTTTCCTGACACATAAACAAAAAGAATCAAATTCTCAACTTGGGATACACTAAGGCCAAGTTTAATTCAAGATGTTTCCTTTTCTTGTAATTCTTGGCCATCCAAAGCACAAGTCCCTCTGTTTGCCTGTCTTCTCAGGCAGCCTTGCTCCTAGTTTCTCCCTGCTTCCTGTCTCTGATTCACTCACTACCCAATACCCTTTGTCCCCTTTACTGAATCAGATTCATATTATTCCAGAGTTTTTAATAAAATGATCATCTGATCATTTCTAAATTATGTCTTCAACACATAAACTGGCAATCCTGAATTTCCCAAGTCACTCTCTGTACAATGTTTCCTAATGGCCACCTCAAGCATTCTCCTCCTCCTCTGGCCATCAGTGCTTCATCTTCAGTGAATGACGTCCAACTAGGAGGTTGAAACCATCGATGATAATTTCAACTTTCCTACCTCCCACTCTGCAAACATACTTTGTGCTTTTCTTCCTCATTCTTTTGGATCTTCTCTGGAAGTGAGGCCCTATTGTCTCCAGCATTTACCCTCACTTATGATATGGATCCCTTCTCCTCTGACTTCCTCATGGACGGCTCTACTGAGCATCTCTACTTCTTTATATTTTTCCACTTCCCCTATCTATTGACTTTTTCCTATCACCATTGAAACAAAATAAATCCTAGTCCATCTAAAATACGGACCCCAAGGATGTCCTCCCTTGATCTGCTCTCTGGTTGCCTCCTGGGTTTTCTTTGTAGGCAGTGCCTACTTGATAATTCCTGAACAGTCTGCTCTGGAGGATTCTTCTTGGTCTGTCTTCACTCTCTTTCATACATGCTCTTCTCTTTTGAGTCTTCATTCAACTTCCCAGAGGCTTTTCCCCCATCTCTTTATTTGATTAACTTCTACTCATCCTTTAAACCTCGAATATCACTTCCTCAAGGAGGTCTTCTTCTGACCCTTATGTTAGGGTCCCTGCTATATGTGCTTCTATCTCCCTTTCCTTCCATCATTCTGACATTCATGATGTCAGGTTTTCTTACACCCATTTTCTCTGTTAGACTTTATCATCTCATCTTCCTTACCACTAAATCATCAATAGCTAATAAAGTGCTGGTACACAGTATGCATTTGTATTGGTTTTCTATTGCTGCATAAAAACATTGCCACAAATTGAACAACTTAATAGAGCACATATTATCTCACGGTTTCTGCAAATCAGGAGTTCAAGCATGGCTTAGGTGTGTCCTCCATTCAGGGTCTAACAAGAGTCTGAGGTAAGAATTTGCTTCCAGGCTTATTCAGGTTGTTGGCAGAATTCATTTCCCTCTGGTTGTATGATATCAGATACTCACTTTTTGTGGGCTCTCCCCTGAAAGCTGCTCTCAGGTCTTGAAGCTATCCTTAGTGCAGAGAGGTCATCCATACACAGTTCTTTGCCACTTAGGCCTCCTCAGTGTGTCTGTTCGTGACCCCATGCCAGTGGGAAGAATCTCTATTGTGCATGCTAGCAAGGTGGATGTGTATATGTGTGTGTATACACAATGTTAATATTCTCTATCAATGTAATTATCAAAATGAAATCCCATAATTTTGCCATATTCTATTAGTTCAAAGGAAGTCACAGGTCTCACACCCATGGAAAGGAAATTGCAATAACCCCACTGGGGTTTGTCCAAAATATTCAATAGAATTTCATAAAATAATAAATTTATTGGATCCCTATCTCTCACACAGTAAGGACTTATGCAAGGCTTATATATGCAAGGCTTACATAATAAGACTTTTCATTATATAATTCCTGTTTCTTTCTCTACCCGGTTAACACTTCTGCTGTAATACATGGTTGCTATTCCACAAACACACCATGTTGTTTCACATATTCTTGCATTTACAGAAGACTTGCCCTCCTTTTGAATTATTTTTTCTCTTCTTTTTATGCCAGACAAGCTCCTTCCCCTTCTCTAAGACCCAGGTAAAGTATAATTTTTTAGAAACTCTTTCCTTTCACACAGTATACACTCAAGAAGTATCTTTAACCTTGTGCTCAAAGCACATAATTCAATTAAAAAAAAAACAAACAAAACTTTTCCCACATTAGGAAACAAAGCAGATGAGAATAGGGAAAAAAGGAGAGAGAGAGTCAAACCAAGAAGCAGACTCATATCTACAGAGAACAAACTGGTGGTTACAGAGGGGAGAGAGTGAGACCTGGGTAAAAATAGACAATAGGGATTAAGGAGGGCCCTTGCTATGATGAGCACTAGGTGATGTATGGAAGTATTGAGTCACTATATTTTACACCCGAAACTAATATTACACTGCATGTTTATTAACTAAAGACTTAAAATTTTCTCCCACATGTTATTATAAAAAATTTTAAACATGCAATGAGGCTGAAGGAATTTTACAGTGTATACCTATATCCCCGGAGTAGTCTACCACTAAGCAGTCTGTTGTTGTTTTTTTTAATATCTTGCACTGATGTAGTATAACCATTATAGCAGATGAACCAATACTGATACGTTCTTAGTAACCAAAGTCCATAGCTTATGTTAGGGTTTGCTCTTTATGTTATATAGTATTATGGGTTTGGACAAAGGCATAATGTCATGTATCTGCAATTAGACTATCATATGGAATCATTTTACTTCCCTAAAAATGCCCCATGCTCTTCCTGTTCACTCTTCTCCCCATAACCCCAAATTCTGGCCACCACTCATCTTTTTACTGCCTCCATAGTTTGCTTTTCTTCAAAATGTCATAAATTGGAACCATTCAATATATAATACTTTTAGAACTGGCTTCTATCACTTAGTAATATGCATTTAAGGATTCTCTATGTGTTTCATCTTTTTTTTTCTTTTATCTCTTGATAGCTTGTTTTTTAAAAATCACTGAATAATACATTTTCCAGTGTGGATACACCACATTTTGTTTATCCATTTATCCATCTTGGTTGCTTCCAAGATTTGGTAATTATGACTAAAGTTGTTGTAATTATTCAGGTGTAAGATTCTGTGGACATAAGTTTTTAGTTCATTCAGTTAATAACCGGGGGAGTGATTGCTGGCTCATATGGTAAGATTATGTTTAGATTTTAAGAAACCACCAAACCATCTCCCAAAGTGGCTATACATTTTGTATTCCTACCAGCAATAAATGAACATTCTTGCTGTTTTACAGCCTCACCAACATTTGGTGTTCTTGGTCTTAAACTTTATTCTACCATTCTACCAGGTGTGTAGTGGTATCTTATTGTTGCCTTAATTTGTAATTTCCTAATGTATGTTGAGAATCTTTTCCTATATTACTTGTCATCTATACTTCCTCTTTGTTGTTGTGGAATGAACTGTGTCCTCCCAAAATTCCTATGTTGAAACCATAAACCCCAAAGTGATTGTATTTGGAGATAGGTCCTATAAGGAAATAATTTGGGAGAAATGAGGTCCTAAGGGTGGGGCACTGTTCTGATAGGATTAATGTCCTTATAAAAAGAGACACCAGAGAGCTGTATACATAAATACAGAGGAAGTACTGCAGGAGGATACAGTAGCCTACAAAGCCAGGAAGAGAGCTCTCACCAGAAACTGAATTTGCTGGCACCTTGATCATGGACTTTTAGCTTCCAGAACTGTGAGAAAATAAATGTAAGTTGTTCAAGATCCCCAGTCTATAGTATTTTGTTATCATAGCCTCAACAGACTAATGCATTTGGGACAGTATCTGTTCAGATATTTGGTGCACTTTTAATTGGGTTATTCATGTTCTTGTTGTTGAGTTTAAAGATCTCCTTATATATTTTGGATCCAAAATCATGTAACGGACAACGTGTTTTGCTAATATTTCCACCTAGACAATGATATCGGTGGAGTTTTAGCTCTGAACGCTTTGTTTTGCAATTGCCTTCTTATGAACCTATCATTCCCACTGGTCTATAGGCTCTCTGAAAGCAGAGCAGTGTCTTCACCTTTAGGCATCCTCTACAGTGAGCACAGAGCCTAGCACAAGTCAGACACATAATATAAATTACTGCCAGCTGTTTGAATAAATAAGTGGATGAACAGTATCATGAAAGGAAAAGCTGATCTATCTCAAGGAGGGTTTCAGTGTCAGGCAGAGGGGTCAGACCAGCACCAGCTGGCTGGGTTATGGCCGTTGGAGACAAATGTCTGTGTCACACAACCAGGGGTTAGCATCACACAGATGGGAGGGGTCACTGTCTTGAAGGACCTGATTTCAGAGTTTGACAAAGGGTGGACCAGAGAAGAGGGGGCTGGGAAACACTCTGAGCTCCAACATCTCTCAGATTAGGTATGTTTTCCCCTGAAAAGGGAAAGTAAAATGCTGAATTCCAGATCCATTCTCTGTCAGGGACCAAATCACCTGCTCTCCATTCTTGTCCCTCTGAGACCTGACATCATTCCCTAGTCTGACCAATGGACATCTCTTTGGGAGCTGAAACCTGCCACTAAAGGAATTCATGTTTTTGTTTTCAACCCTGAAACCCCTTCTTGCTGTATCTTACTGAGTCCTTTTCCACCCCGCCTCTGCATCCTTTCCAGAGACCCTAGGCTGAACTTCATCCTTTGAAAAGGCTTTTGAAATCAATATGAAGTTTATCTTCTTCTGGGCTCTCTTGAACCTGCCTGGTGAGTATCTTCACAATTTTTTTCTTTACTTGACAAAGAGAGATCCTAGGGGAATCATGAAAGATAGACAGATACAGACAGGAGGCATGTTCCAGACTACAAGTGTATAGAACCGACTTTCCCTCAGCACTGCCACTGCTCCCATCAGCTTTCCACCGGTGACACTGCCTGCCTGCCTCACCTCAGCTTTATTGCTCATATGCTCTTCTGGAAATATGGACATTAAAATCCAAATACCAAACCCTAATACCAAACCAAACAGCTTTATTGCTTGCATGCTCTTTGGGGAGGCATGGACACTGAAACCCTAATACCAGGGAAGACTGTGACCCAACTCTGGGCCCATCCGGAATGGGACTTCTCCCCTCAGGAGTGAATGAGAAGCAGAGGCAGGGGTTGAAAGCAGAGGTTCAACTAACAGACACAGCAGAGCATTCAAGGGTTTTTGGTCTCGTCCTTACAGGTTCCAGTTACTCAAGCAAAAACCTTGGAGGCATTCATAAAATCTTTCTCTCACACCCCACATTCAATCTGTTTGGAAAATTTTGTTGGTTCTATCTTCTAAATATACCCCAAATCCAATCACATCTCACCACCTCCACTGTTCACAATGGCCAAGACACTATCATCTCCCTGGATTATCACATAAATCCCCTAACAGGCCTCTCTGCTTTCTACCTCTACACTCAACATTTCTCAATAAGGAAATGACCATCACTGCCTTACACAAAACCCTGATGCTGTTCCACATTCCTTCAGAAGAAAGTCCCACATCCTTATGAGGCTTTACAAAACTCTGTATCATGATCTTGCCTCCATCCTTTCCTGCTCTTCTCCCCTTCACCTGCCACGCCAGCCACACTGGCTTTTATGATGCTCCATAAAAAAGTCTCAGGATGGGGCGCCTGGGTGGCTCAGTGGCTTGAAGCCTCTGCCTTTGGCTCAAGTCATGGTCCCAGAGTCCTGGGATCGAGCCCTGCATCGGGCTTTCTGCTCCTCAGGGAACCTGCTTCCTCTTCTCTCTCTGCCTGCCTTTCTGCCTACTTGTGATCGCTCTGTCAAATAAATAAATAAAATCTTAAAAAAAAAAAAAGTCTTAGGACTCTTGCTCCAACTGTTTCCTCTGGCTGGATCCCCATCCCCCAGATATCTGATGATCTAACTCCCCCACCTTCATTTCATTGGTCATTTCTCATCCTGTCCACAAGGCTTACCTAAACTGACTACTGTGTAATATTTCAGAATGCCCCACCGCACACATGCACATCTCTGTACTGCTTTTTCCTCTTTCTCTATTCTACTATTTTTCCTCACAGCACCAATCACCTTGTAATACACTAGACCATTTACTTATGTTTTGTGTCTACTGTTATAGAATGTCTTCTCTCATCAGAATATACAAGAGCAGGGGTATTTCTCTGCTTCATTCTGGGTATTTCTCTGCTTCATTCTGTGTAAACCCCTGTAACAGAGCCTGACATATACGAGGTGCTCACACTTAACCTGTTGAATTATCTCCCTCTCCTCAGATTGTGAGAACAGTTGGCCCGTTCTTTAAAATGGCAGTTATATTGTTTTGCCTTGCATTGTTGTAGGGAGAAAGGGATGGGACTGGTAAAAGCATTCTTAAAAAAGTATAAATACTAAGTTCTCCAGGAGTTGATTTAACATATGTTCACTGAATTGTAGAAGATATTTAAGAAAACCTACATTTTAATCTGAAAAATATTTATTGACAATAAAAGGGAAGCCCCTTTAGTTTTGAAATTGATATGTTTCTATCATTTTATTCATGTTTTTAGAAGAAAGTAAGCCAGTTTGCAAATTTAGCTTACAGAAAAAGGTACTGGGGAGAAGGGTAGGAACTTAAACGTATTAAGTAATTTTCCTTTGTTTTATTCTAATGATCTCTGCTAAAATTTCAGAATTTCCTGTCTATTTTTCTCTTTCCAGTTGCTCTGGCTTTTGATCCAAATTACCGAAATGATATCACTCCCCCATACCTGGTCTACCTGAAATCTGATTACTTGCCCTGTGTTGGAGTTCTGATCGACCCCCTTTGGGTGATCACAGCCGCACACTGCAACTTACCGTGAGTAATAAGCCCCCAATGCCACTTTGTGCTTTGGATTCTCTGGTTGGGCAGAGACCCGCCTCCCTGCCTGGTGCCACTGCCCAATGAAGTGGGGTTAGGGAGGCTTTCTGGGGACATGTTCAGTAGTAGAGAATAAGGTCTGTGGGAGGGGGCTAATAAAGGCTCATAAGGATGAATAAATAATCTCTGCCAAGTCTTCTCTCAAACAACTACATTGTTCCAGAAAGCTTCAGGTGGTGTTGGGGATTACAAATCCATCAAATGACAATGAAAAGGATATACAAGTAGTTGGCCATGTGAAGATGATCCAACATCCATACTTCTCAACCACTTCTATTGAGCATGACCTCATGTTAATCAAGCTGGGAGAAAGTGTTGAACTTAATGACTATGTGAAACTGGTCAACCTGCCTGAAGAACCTGTCCATGAAGGAACCATGTGCATGGTCTCCACATGGGCCTACAACCGATGTGATGACTGTGAGTGACCTCAAGATAATCCTTTTCTCCCAGAGTAGGACACATTCTTTCCCTTCTCTACTCTTGGCTTCTGAATTCTTCCCAGTGAGGCTTCTTTCTAACCTCTTAATTCATCCTTGTCATCTCTTTTCCCGTTTTCTATACCTCACTAAAGGAGTCCTTCAAGCATCCCCCCCCCCACTGTATCCTGCTATCATCTTTGTTTCCAGACATGATAGAAAAGATGTTAGTGCAAAGAAGACATTTGTATTCTAGTCCTAATTTGCTGGGTAACGGTTGGCCACTTTGTCTTTGGAGCATCAATTTTCTGAACTCCAAAATGTGTTACAAACTTATCAGATGTTTTCAAACCGTTCTAGGCAATAAAGAGAATTAAAGCCTTGAAAGAAGGAGAAATAATATGCATGTTTTAAACATAAGATAAACATATAATACTGTGCTAAATCAGGCAGAATTTCTGTATGCAAGATTGTGATACAAAAATAAATATGAAAAGTTTAAGAAAAATATTTCTGAGGGGTGCCTGGTGGCTCCTTCGGTTAGGCATCTGCCTTCAGTTTGGGTCATGATCTCAGGGTCCTGGGATCGAGTCCCACATCAGGCTCTCTGCTCAGTGGGGAGTCTGTTACTCCCTCTGTCTCTGCACCAACTTGTGCTTGCTCTCTCTCTTTCTCTCAAATAAATAAAATCTAAAAAAAAAAGCAAACTAATGATGTACTACATGGTGGCTAACAACATAATAAAAAAAGAGAAAAATATTTCTGAAACATTTTTCACTGGCAACATTCTGAACATTCACTCATTTCTTTACAAAATTAAAAAACAACTACCATTTGTAACAGTGGAGACTCTCCATATAATCTGAACCTCCTGAAATACATGTTCAATCTCAGTTTTCTTCTACCTCACATGCTTCAATTCCATGAAAAAACTTTGAGCAAATTAAGACAGCTTTTTCTCTTCTAAGTTTTGAGCCTGTCTGCCCACTATCCCATTCTAATATTTTATAAATTCGAAACCACTATCTGTAGCTATTAATAAAGAGAGTAATGGCTATGGGAGAAGGAAGGGCTGACTATAAGGAAAAGGGAACTATGGTCTGAATGTACTATATAGTTCTATGAGAGACCTTTAGGAAGAACTATTAGTACAATTTAGCTCCTGAGTAAGTTGTTTTTGTATTTAATATTCATCATTGTTATATACCATAGTATGAAGAAAGGAGATTCATGTTGATCAAGCCTGTTAGATTACACCCATCCATTTACCCTGACTCTATATTTATAAAAGTCAGGATAGAAGGATAGAAGTCACGTTTTCTAACTGTGCTGCCATTGTCCCAAACGTTTTAAACTGTTCTTTTCAGACCTTGAGGTACACTTCCTCGAATATATCAAAAATGCAGAAATTCTTTTTTCCCAGCTTTATTGAGGTATATAATTAAAAAATAAAGATTATATAGATTTAAGATGTATAGTGTCATATTCATATATATATATATATATGCACACCCATAGCACAGAGACACACACATACAAATATAGTACATATACATATAGTATATATAGTGTATATGTAGTGTATGTACATATATTGTGTGTGTGTGTATATATGTATATATAAATATATATAATGTGAAATGATGCCCCCAGTCGAGCTAATTGTCTATCACTTCAGATATTTACCTTATGTATATGTGTGTGGTGAGAGTATTTAAGATCTACTCTCTTAGAAAGTTTTAAGTACATGGGGCCCCTGGGTGGCTCAGTGGGTTAAGCCGCTGCCTTCAGCTCAGGTCATGATCTCAGGGTCCTGGGATCGAGTCCTGCGTCAGGCTCTCTGCTCAGCAGCGAGTTTGCTTCCCTCTCTCTCTCTCTGCCTGCCTCTCTGTGTACTTATGATCTTTCTCTGTCAAATAAATAAATAAAATCTTTAAAAAAAAGTTTTAAGTGCAGAGTACAGTATTATTAACCATAGCCACCATGCTGTACGTCCAATCTCCAGTACTTAGTCATCTAATAACTAAAGTTTGTACTCTTTGATCAACAACCCTCCCCACCATATCTTCCACCCACCAGCCTCTGGCAACCACCATTATATTCTCCATTTCTGTGAGTTTGGCTTTTTTTAGATTCCATATAGAAGTGAGATTATACCGTCTTGGTCTTGCTTCATCTGGCTTATTTCACTTAGCATTCTGTCCTCTATACAAGTAGAAATGTTTTGTCCTGTGAGTGTTAATTTGAGTTTTGAAAATAAATGTCCCCCTGGTGAGCAGTACGTTTGACTCATCTGGGTTATGACACTTCTGTCAAAGAGAGATACAACTTACCCCCACCCCACCTCCAAAATTCAGTTTATTTTGATCTGGCTAATGAAGTAATCTTTTTTTTTTAATACTTTTTAGCAGATACTGAGTTTTTCTGATCTGACAAATTAAAACTAGATTCTCTCTAGAATCTAGAAATTTCAAAGTAAAAGAGATGTTATTTAAGGGTACAAACTTACAACTAGTAGAGAAATAAGTCTGGGAGACCTAATGTATAACATAATGAATACAGACAACAATATCATATTATAATCAAACTTTCTAAGAGACTAGATCTTGATTACTTCCACCACAAAAAAGAAATGATAATTATATGACATGATAGAGGTGTTAACTATAGCTACAATAGCAATCACATTACAATCTATAAATATATCAAATAAATATTTTTCACACCTTAAACTTATACATTGTGATATGTCTTATATATTTCAATAAAAAATTTAAAAGGAGACTGATGAATTTAAACTGTGGGACAAATAATAAACGTGAAAGCTCAAAAACTAAAATAAAATAACAAAGAATTCCATGTTAAGGCTATTCTTTAAATTTTACTTTTAAGATTTATTAGTTTATTTGAGGGAGAGAAAGAGAAGGAGGGTGTACTTGCAAGGCTTTGGGGAGGGGCAGAGGGAGAGAGAATTTAAAGCAGACTCCACACTGAGCACAGAGCCTGAAATAGAGCTCGATCTCATAGCCCTGAGATCACCACCTGAGCCGAAACCAAGAGTTGCATGCTTAATTGACTATACCACCCAAGCACAGTCAGTTAAGCATTTAGAGTTGTTAAAGTAATTGATTTCATTGCAGAGATGTCTCATATTTTGCATTATCACTTCCAGGAATTTAGCCTCTTTTATAAAGAGATAAACATTTGTATCATGAGAAATGGTTAATCTGATCATTTCCTACTATCCAGCCAGCCCCATCTGTGATTTCTCTCAGTGTTTGATCTCGTGTCCTTTCTTCCAGAAGAAGAAAGGTGCTGAAAAAGAGCGCAAGGAGAAAAGGAGGTTTGTTATCTACTAACTCTTAAGGAAGTTGTACACCTTTCTTTTCTCTAGCCAAGGAGCCCAACTCACTACAGAATGTGAACATCTCCATAGTCTACAGGAATGAGTGCCTTGAGGCCTATAAAACTTACAGGATCGAAGATAGTATGCTATGCCTGGGCATCATTCCAGGAAGGAGGCAGCCCTGCAAGGTAATGTACTCTCAGTGCCTTCGGTTTCCCATTTTATTTCTTGTGTCTTTTGCCAGAAAGATAAGATAACCCTATATTCCTTTTGTTCTGGCAGGAAGTCACAGCTGCGCCAGCAGTCTGCAATGGGGTACTTCAAGGAATATTGACTTTTTTGGATGGATGTGTTTTGAGAGCTGATGTTGGCATCTATACCAGAATCTTTAAATACATGTCCTGGATTAGAAATACAATGGGAAACTACTGAGCTGCCACAGCAGGAAGTCTAGATCATGTGACACAGGCTGTCCCTATGTCCAGCCTCACACTGAAGCCTAAATAGATGCTCTCGGTCGCACCAGCATGCCTGTGTTCCTTCTGCTCAACAGAGTGGATGATTTGTACGTCCCCATATTGTGACTATACATGACAACCCTTCTTCCACCCCTTTTGACAAAGATGACAAATACCATACCCCTTAGGCAGTTGAAGTTTAGGTAGTAGGGATTGTATTCTAACAAAGGGATCATTGACCCATTGAAAAAGGCCACTAAGCCATTTGAGGTGACAAAACCCTTATCTACTTGCATTGAGTTAACATGTGCTTTTGGCAAGTTACACATGCCGGAAGGGAAAAAGGCAGCCTGACAAAGAATGAGCTAACTAGAAGCATGAGTGAGAGAAAAGGTTTCTGGGAGGGAACCTGTAAGAAGTATTACACTTATTTTCTCCTTGCCCATATGACTCTCAGCACCAGCCATAGATCCCGGTCATTCATTCTGCAGGGCTCTGGGTAGAGACTTGAGTTGTGAGAGGTTAATACAAAAGTGAACTGGAACATAGGACCCAGCAGATGAAACACGGAGTCTGGGCCAGATTGTCAACACCTGCTTGCCCTTTCTATTACGCTGGCTGCTACAGGGACTCCATTCTCTCCAACTGTTATTCTTGCATTTTTCTTCCTCTCTTTTCACCTCACCCCTGCAGCTAGCTCCAGTTCCCAACAGAGAGTTTTCACTGACAGTGACTGAGGATCAAAATCTCAGAAACCAAACTGCATTTTAGAGGGTTTTGCCTGTGGCCACTACAGGTGGACTGTTGAAAACTTACAGTCTAGCTAGAGGACAAGGGAACTCCTCTCAGGAAGCAAGTTCCAGCAGTAAATCGTGTCCTTTCCAGGATTTGAAAACCTCTTGGTAAAGCCTCGCTTGCAGCGCTCAAAAGCAACCCTTTGTGTATGAATTACTAAGGCAAATGTGAGAGCTTCACCTTTATGCGTGTTATTAACTGACATTTTAGCTATGGGAGAAACAGATGGTTTTTGCAAGAGAGCACCTCATACTGTGGAGATATTCCCCACCTTAAAATGAAGCTATGATTTCAGAAGTTATCCTAGTCTCTTATAAGCTAGTTGATTCTAGGTGATGAAGCTTATGTCAAGTTCACTGAATTCCATAGGCATCAGCCTACTGTCACACCACTATCACTGTACAGTGACTTCCATGGTTGGGAAACATTCTTCTGTTGTGGGGTATATAAGGCATTCAGTTAATTTAAGGATGGTGGTGCTGGGAAGATAGCAGGAAATGGAAAATCCAAATCTAGACTTATCATTCTCAGTGAGGACAATAGCTATTCCTTCCATGCTGAAAGGGACTACTAGGGTACCTAGGGTATAGTACTACATCAGGACTGTATCAGGGCTGAGTCACTGACACGGACACATTGTATCTGTAGCAGTAGTAGTAGTGAGGTGAGACTTTTAGGAAGTCCTTGTATATGCTCCATATGGTCCCATTATTTGTTTATGAAGTCACTAAAAAACCCTTGAGAAAATGAAGGACTTTAGAACACACCTGCTTACCTGAACTGTTATTAAAGTTTACAGAATTGAAAGCATTTTGGTGAGAATTCTTATGGGATATAATATTCTCCTGCTCCAAGCCTACCCTGAAAAATCCTACCAAAGAATTTTTCTCCAAATAGCTAATCCCTGTTCCTTCCATCTTCCTCCCTCTGAGTGCCTGTCAAGGTAGGCCAGAGACAACTCCCAAGAAATTCACATAAACCTCAGCCTTTCTGGGAAGAAAACAACCAGATGTGTTAATTGAATTTCTGTCTCCTGAGAAGAATCTCATTCCTCTCTTTCCTTCAGGGCATCCCTCGGAGGGGTCGTATTATCACAGTAGTCGGCATGCAGTCAGTCCTAATACATCAACCAGTGAAGTCTTTCTACCCTCACTGAACTATTTATAAAAAAAACTCTAAGAGGTCACAGTGTGGCTTAAGGAAAATTTCCCAGAGCAAGGGCTAGTGCAACTTATTTGGACTTTCAGGGCCTAGTTTTCCTCCGTTGTATTTACACTCCAAGTTGGGTGTGGAATGTTGCTAAGCATATCCAAGTCAACGACAAAAAGTCAGGTAACCGCAGCTAGATAGAGCAAGTTTCATGGCCAGTGGGTGATCTGGAGTCAGGCACTTAGTCTCCACTAGACCCCAGTGGCAAAGCAGAAGCTATTTCCCAAAGAGGAAAAAGGAGCATGACTTTGCTACCATTATTTTGGGACTGCTATTTTGACTTTCTTATTAGGCTTTGCCATAAACTTCATTTAGTACAGAAAAAATACTTCTAGAACCATTGGATCTCCAGAATTTTAGCTTAAGAAACAGATCCAATTAAACGGTCCAGAGCATGATATCCTAATGAGATATATGTTTCTTGTAAAATGTATAGGTCTTCAGATACCATTCTTAATAGTAGGGAGCACCAGTATAACAAGGCATTCATTTTAATAGAGGAATCCAACATACACCAGTAAGTTCCACTGGTTGTATCACCTACCTACTACGACATATCTGGCTTTCCAAGACACCCAGGAAACTTGCTCCTTCCTTTTATCTCACCCTACCAACATGATATTGTTAATACAACGGATCAACATGGTACCCTTTGAGACTGTCAAGTTCCTTAAAGGCTATATTCAGATTCAGGGACAGAGCAATGAGGACTGCCTGAGTGTGGAGGTAAAAATATACTGTTGTCCCTGACAAACGAAAGCTCATTAATTCTGAGCTTCTCAATGCAATATACAAAAATACATGTTCCAGATGGATAGTTGCATACTGAGTGTGAAAGACTGCATTTATTTGCTCTAGTAAGGAGCCACATATGGACCAGCAACTATAATTGGAGTTTACCACGCAATATTCAAACACTATCATTCTCCACCACTCTTATGACATGACCAACTGAAGAACCAAATGAAATTATAATACAAATTATCACCCAGCGTATTTCAAGTCCATGTTGGCAGTACTGGCCTCAGCAATGTGCTGATGTTTTAGATTTACTAAGGGGAAGTTCCATCAACTCTCTTTTAGCCCTTCCTACAACAAAAGCTTACTTCACAGGCCTGACAGATATTGTAGTGATTCTACCAGTTGAAGAAAAAATATATATATACCCCTTCCATGCCTGCCAGTGCACATAGGTACTGTGGAAGGAAATTCTAGATGGTTTCAGAGCCCCACTGAATTACTCTAAGGAAGGCTTAGGTAAAAAATCCAATTATCCCTCAATTTTCATAAGCCCCACTCTGATCAGAGGATAGCACTGATTATGAATCTTCCCTCCCCAACCACAAACATCACAGATTAGTACCAATTCAGAAAAAAAAAAAAAAAAATTCAACTATGTTCTTGTCCCTAGAGCACAGGTCACCAAGTAAATAGACTCAGTCATCTTTGTATGGGCTGGAAAGGAGATTCAATGTTAGAACAAGGTTCATTCCTTAGGGTACTGGGTTCCAGTTCATTCAAGGGGCACTGAATCAGGTAATGTAAGGAACTGAGCTTTGTGACCTAGGGAGGAGCCCATACCACTTTAACATGTTGACTCCCATCAGTCCACTATTACCAAATCTGTCAGGTGTTTTTTGGTTCTATAAATCAAGTAAGAACTTGAACTTCCTATTAGTTTCATTCTTGGGGATCCCATTTTTATAGAGAACCCCTGAAAGAATTTGCTTTAGGGCCCCAAAACATCACCAGATAAGATCGTTTGTTTCCATTTTAACAGTAAGAGAGGAAGATGAGTTTAATAGCTTGACATTTATCTATTTCCTTAAACAAGTTAAACTAAAATCTGAGAGGCCCTTTAGCAGAGGACAAAGGCCACTCTAAGTGGGGAATGTGACACCTGTAAGGTTCTTCTGCACAGCCTCTTTGTTTATTTTCACTTTATGCTTTTAGTAGAAAATATGATAGAATCCACCACTCAGTATGCTGAATGATGGGAGACTTCTTTCTAATTTTAAGTTGCAGCCTTGGGACTCCCATGTTGCCATGTATCTAAGCCATATTCTCTAACAGCTCAGTAAGGGACATGGCCAAAAATTTCCCTTCCCATCTGCCTTACTACTTTGTCTCTCTCAATTTGTTCAGAACTCATGTGGAAAAAATGGAGGGGGGTGGTCATTCATCAGTTTCCTCAAATCATAATAACTTGTTAGGATTTAGAGAGCATGTTTTTCCACTAAGTACGGGGATACCTCCTATAACCACTGTTCTCCAGGCTGAAAAGCTATGATTCCAAAAACTAAATGAGAATGGATAGGCCAGCATCTTACAAAAGCAAGGTGAAGATTAGGAAAGAGCTTCTGTTTGTGCACAGAAATTAATACCAGCTACAGTATGGATGAGACTTTGTAATTCTTCTCATGTGCATTCACTTCAAGAACAGGAGGTTATCCGAAACCATAAATTGAGCTCTGTTTAATAGGGGATCAAGGTTTTAAAAAAGCCTCGATTTGATGCCGTTAGCTATAACAACTAGAGTAGAATCAAGTTGCCCACTGGAAGCTAAAGATGGAGATGAGAAAGGCTGGCCTAGGACCTGACACTGGCAAGGAATCCCAAGGTCGTCGCTCCCAGGTCCTTTGAAAACTCAGCAGTACTAGGCACCTTCATTATATCACGTTGGGGTTTCTGGTAACTACTCTGACTAAAATCAAACTGATGTTCCTCATTGTCTCTCTTGCCCAGTCTATGATTTGTTGTCTGCTGTCGGTTTGTTTTTAAGAGATTATTGTAAATAATGTAAATCACATGCAGGATTTGCTTCAGCTATAAAATGCACATCTAAACTTGCTTTTGTCTGGCTCTCTGTAGCCCCAGACTCCTACCTTGAGCCATTTAGTTGGCACACCTATAATCTCGAGTGCCCCATCTACAATAGCAGCCCAAGATGGGGCTCCAGTTCTATCCTTGGTTAGAAGAAGTTTAGCTCGTCACCAAGCCAAACTTGCTGTTATACTTTTCTACCCAAATAGCCCAATTTTAGAGACTGGGCTTCTGTTCTATTCCTGCAGGGAAGCTCCCTCTTCTCTCCCACCCCTTCTTTTAATCCCAGTTCCATTAATGCTGTCTTTGTCTCGACAACCTTGTCTGATTCCCCAGCTCCTATAAGCTTAAGACTCTACCTAACCCTGCGCAGATGCTGCTGTGGACCCCCAGGAGGCCTGCTGCTGACTGCTGTCCATATAGCTTGCAGGCCTGCTGCCCCTCTGCTGGCCACCAGCTCTGAATTCCCTTCCACCTTCACTTCAATATGCTTTGCTGTCAGTTTAGCTGACTCTCCCTTGTGACTGCTATTCCCCCACTCTGATTTCCACCATCTGTCCCTCCAGTGTGAGTTTATCTCACTTCTAGAGCCACAGAAGGATGATCTTGGGCTTAGCAGCGCTGAAAGAGCGCAGGTTTGGGATCTAATTTTGTGTGTAATCCCAACTTCCACAGCTATGAGCTGTAGGTCCTCAGGTATTAAGGAATTTAACCTGTCTTGTTTTAGTTTATCTCTAAAACGGGACCGATAATACTCTTCCAGATTGTTGGAAGTAAATAGGATAATTTGTGTAAGTCATGGAGCATAATATTCAGCATATAGTAGGCATTCAATATACGATGATCCCCCTTAATCTTTGCAAAGGATTACTGCTCATCTGTTGCCATTTCTTCACATCTGAGTTTATTTTTATTCATTTAGGATGGAAACTATTTTCATGGACACACACACACACACACACACACACACAACACACACACACAGATCAATCAATCAATCAATCAGGTTATATCTGAGAGCCAAAGAACATTCATTTTTTTTTTTTTTTTGCTGACGACCTCATTTATTTACTAGTACAGTACTTTTTAAAATCAAATTCACTAAATACAAATAATACAAAGAGTGATATTTTGATATTACCATTTCAAGCAAAGACAATTTTCTCCACACAGGTGTCTAGCTGGAGAATATCATACATAGCAACTTTGAACTGCAGACTACGTTTGCCTCAAGAACATATTCCAAGCAAGAGCAATGATAGAGAGCAAAAGAACATTCTGATAGAATTTACCAATATATGTTCCCCTTCTTCATGTGTTTGGCACCTGTGCCTTTCCCAGCCTGCATGGGAAAAGCCCTTAGGTATAAAATACATAAAGGAAGTTTTGCAACGTCATTGTATTTATTTGGGTAGAGGTCTAAAACTATAATTGCAAGATAAGTACATTGTAGTATCACTTAGATAGGCAATTGCCAGATAAGGTTGCTTTCTTTTTGAAGTGTTTCCCTGATTTCAGAAATCCAATTCATTAGATATAAGGAGGAGAAAAAACAAAAGTAGAAAAGTAAGTTTAAATTCACAGTCTTAGCTATTATATTACTTTATTAAGTTTTCTCGCATTCTATACGTTCTCCTCAGTTTAGCTAATTGTTAATCCATGCTGGGATTCATTGTCTACCAAACCCAGTTAATACAGTTTATTCTTAACAAGCCTCATTAGTGTGTTATGGATGGATGTGTGCTTAAACTCAAAAGACTTGCACGGATCCTGAAGCTCTAATTATTAACCCATTATGAACTCTCTCTTCCCAAGCCCACCTCTGTCTAAGCCTCTACCTTCACATTAGATCCATGCTGGCTCTCCTGCTCAGGGGCCTGAAATGATAGCGTAGGGGCCCTAAATATGGGCTATGTTTCTGTTCAGGGCTCAGGAATCTGAATTATAAAAAAGACACTCATCCTACAAGTGAAACTTTGAGCTTATGCTTTCTGTTCTCCGAGGAATATGGAAAGTAAGAAGATGGGTAAAGAGAAAACACGCCTCATATTTCTTGAAAGTTCACACCATATTTGTTAAAATACTGAAAACGGAGTGGATATTCTACACATGTATTGATTAATTGAGAGGATGACTAAGACAAAGGAGAACAGAGAGATGGCTGTCTTAGGTAACGATACTCACCTGGCAGCCCTAGAAGTCCGTGACCTTAAAACGAATCCAAACTACGGCGATACGACAGAGCAGAATCCAACTTACACAATCATAACCTATGTTACTTTCCCCTCCAAAGGACTGGGTGCAATTAGTATAATTCTGTCTATTCCCATCTGGACCTGTTGAACCCTAGGACGCATCTGTGGGGCCACTGTCTTTTCAGGATGCTCACCTGACCTGTTGCCACATCACATGTGGACGTCCTTGTCCTCTTTGACCACGTCTGCAACATGAAGGGCGCTGCCTTTCTGGAAGGGACAGAGATGCCTGCCACGTCACACCTCCCTCGATGCAGTGACAATATATTCATTACTCAACAAGGCAGCATCATGGCATACTGAGAGTCACAGGTCTGACGCAGAATTCCTGTATTTGAGTGCTGGCTAGGTCGCTCAGGTGTCACATACCCGTTTCCCTATGAAAACAAAAACAAATATAAAATTCAAAAAACTTGGTAGTACTTGTCTAGTAGGGCACTTGAAAGTATTGGATGAAAAAAATGAAGTTTAAATATGTTTTAAATATGCTTCCCACAGGCATGGATGAATCCCTCACACCAGCCTGCGGACAAGAGACTACATCACAGAGACCAGTATTTCCTATGTGGATAACGACATTATGTTAAATAACATAATCCAATCCAAAAGCATTGTTTGGGCCCTTAACATCTGCCAATCTAGGGGAACTAGTTTAATCACCAAGGAATTAAGGGTCTAGGGGGTGGTATTAAGGCGTAGTTCATGGTCCAAGTGGGTAGGGCGGCATCTGGGTAGTGTCCACCGAGCTCCCAGGGACGGAAGTTCAAGGGGTTCATCAGAGTAATGGTGTCTTCCATCGCTCTGGTGAGGGCGCTCAGCTGTAGTTGTTTCCAGAGCTGCTAGCAGTGGACCTCGGCATTTCTTAAGAACAGGTGGTCCAGGCCTCTCTGCCCGGCCATCTCTGTATTTAACAGCCTCTCGGTGGCCTAGCACCAAGGATTTCCCGGTGAGGGCGTTCTCAGCAGTACCTTTTCTGGAGGGAGGAGAGAACAGAGGTATCCATTTGTCTCCAGAACTCTGGCCAGGCTCTAGACCTGCTCCCCATGACTGCTGTAGTCCTCTAGAGCTGGGCAGGTGTTCACCATAACACCTGAGTGGAGGTAGGGGGGCGGTGAGAGAAGGCACACCTGTCATCCACGCCAGACCCTGTCTGAGCGGATCATGGAGAACTATGGGCCGATGGCGCCCCCTGGTGGACAAAATTGCTCCCTCTCCGCAAGCCCTGAAGAAGTGTGCTTGCCTGCCGGCTCTGGGACCCAGAACCCCAGACCCTCATCAGAGACTGTGCTTCGAAATGACTTCTCATTCACCCCTCTCCCCTGGCTCCCAGTTACCTGCTCATCTGGTCCACATGCTCTGGGAGAGAGCTGCTCCTAGCTAGAAGCAGAGTGGAGCCGTCACAGCCGCCTTCTGGCCGCCCATCTCTGCGGCCTCCCTGGATTGGGGCTTCTCTCCCTGGGCACCTGCCTGCTGCTTCTGGGCCATTGCCCTGGGAGCTGAGCCTCCCTGCTCCACCCTCACTCCACGC
Organism: Mustela nivalis; assembly: GCF_964662115.1. Classification (NCBI taxonomy): domain Eukaryota; kingdom Metazoa; phylum Chordata; class Mammalia; order Carnivora; family Mustelidae; genus Mustela; species Mustela nivalis. The sequence continues at coordinate 11,413,764 of NC_139031.1, forward strand.
ATGGCCTTGCTCAGGTAGCAGACCCAGTTCTGAGCCGTGGCTGCTGCATCAATGTTTGGGGAGCCCTCACCGTGGATCCAGACCCTGGTCCTCTCTAGGTCAGGCTCTCTCTGAAGAGTTTACTTTTTAAAAAGATCAGCTTGAGATGGGGGTGGGGGGCTGAGACGTTTAGGTGGTGGTGAGCACCAAGTACGGGGATCAAATTGAAGAAGTGGGTGTTTATTCTAGGGGTGTGAGTGAGGGGCTACACTCTGAGATACTCCCTCTTCCTCCTTTCTGAGCCCTCAGGACTTCTCCAGGTTTCTTTCCAGCACCCCTCTGGGCGTTGAGGCCGGTATTAAGAAGCACCCATTTGCTACGTGGTCATACCGTGGAGAGTCCTGCCGTTTGATCCTAATAGCAAGCCTCTGAGCTGGGTTGAGTTACTGTCTGTACTTACAGGCACAGAAACCAGGGTTCGGGGAGATGGAGTCTTTCCTAAACCTTCCAAGGGGCAGAGCAAGGTCTGCAACGGAGCCCTTCAGAGGTTGAACTGGTGGTTAAATCGCTGTGCCGGGCAGGCTGAGCCCTCCCAGAAGGGCATGGGAAAGCTGCAGGAAGAGTCACTTGTAGAGAAGAGGCAACAGGGGATGTAGGGCAGCGCAGAGGGTTGGGGCGAAGGAGGAGGTTGGGTCTGTGGTTGGCGCCCGGGATGGTTTGTGTTCACTCGTCCAAGGGGGGGGGGGGGGGTCTCTCACTGTGTGTACTGCAGGTGCAGTAGAGGCCCTGGGTCACATTGGTCACATGTAGCCTCAGCTCTGTGCTGTTGACCCGCCTGACCCAGTAATCTGCTCCAGGAACGGACACAACCTCCTCATCCCCAGGACTCCGCAGAGTGGCCAGTACCTGTAGTGACCCCTAGAGGTCCTGTTGGTACCAGCTCATCCAGGGGTACTGGGAATTCCTCAGGATGCAGTGCAGGGTTTTAGCCTGTCCACGAGCTACCAGGACCCACCTGGGCCTTTGCTCCACCAGGCTCGCCGTGGCACCTGAAATACACAGTCAAGCCAGGCTAAAGTTCCCGCACATAAAGTAACTCCCGCATATAATCAGCTGCAGCCAAACCCCAAAGCTGGGGTGGTGGGGGGCATGAGCAAGGCCAGCAGCAGACTCCTGGGAACAGAAGGAGTGCTTTCTCTGGGGGTGCTATGCCAGGGAGGCTTTTAGCAAGGCTGGGACCTGGGAGCAAAACTTTCTGTCCCTCTTTCCCTCCCCCAACCCATGGACTGGGTTTTTCTGCCTGGCCTCTGACCTGTACTCATGGTAGCCACGAGCACCCAGACCCACAGAATGGATGGCGGTCCCATTCCCTGGCCCCACAGGCTTTCTCCGGCAAGGCAGTGGGACAGGGCCAGAAGAGCAGGATGCGGGTCTCTAAGGTGACAATTAGTAGCTGACACTCTAGGCCGGAAACTCAAAAGAAAGGGGCTTTTCCAGGAAACTCAATATTTTATCTCATTGCTTCACTGAGTTTCAAACCCCATGGGGTTTCCTGTTTCCTGCATGCCAACGGCCCTAACACAGACAGGTGCACACTCCCCAGCTTCACGGAGTGCCTTACTGAAGGTACGTGGCCTGCACCCTCTCCAGAGAATCTGCACCGCACGTCTTCACAAGGGATTCAAACATCTCAGTGCAAGCGAGCAGGCGGCTAGATTGAGTGAAGACCGCCCTCCCCGTGTGCCTCACACACGCACAGAGACCGCTCCGAGGCCTTCCTGGGCAGCACACAGTGAGCTCACATTTCTGATTCCCGTGTTCTCCTCTGTAAGGTCAACTAACAAATTAAACATAAGAGACTTAATTATCCCTGTTGGAAATAAGGGAAGAGACTTACCTCCTGTCCATTTTCTTAGAACATTTACTTTAGAAAACTTGTAATTATAAGTTCTCTCTTTCTTTGAAATATATGTCAGTCACCCAGAAATGTTTTTCTCCAGGACCTGCAATGAATCTCTTTGAAATTCGAACAACAAAGTGAGCCTAACCTAATTTAGAGTGCATGACTCACACTAAGATGTAAAATTATGCCCTGCCAGAAAGATAGGGCAAGCTGACTTGCCCTCCGGGTAAACCTGGATGGGACCCCCAGTTAGCAAGGGCCTCCAGGATGTCCTCTTCAGCTTCTGCTTTGAGGACCGGTTGTCCCTTATCTCGAGAATGTGTGTGTAATGGGTTGTGTCTGATGGCCTATACAAAAGGCTGGGATTTCTGCCTGTCTTTGCACCAACCTAACCAAATGCCTGAGATGTATATATATCACATTCTGATTTAATGCTTATTCAATAATAAGACTGCTTTCTTTCTTTTCTACTTCCAGGGAGAGGTTTCCTGTGTTGAGAAGAGTTCTGATTTTTGGTTACATTTTCCTGACAAGGCCCAGGGCTGGAACTACCTAGTGCTCGGACTTCAGACTCAGTTTACCTAGCTTGAGATGAGGATAATAGAGTGATTTCATAGGAGTCAATAGATCCGACCACAAAAAACATTCTTGGAATACAGTTTGGCACAGCAGGAGTCCTTAGTGAGTTGACTTCTGTCACGTCAGTGGTAAATTGCCAGTTCAATTTACATATGACAGAATTTATGGCAGGATTTACCTCCCTTTATCTCTCTCTTAGTCATCAGCTGAGATGAAAATCACAAGTTCTCATAGCTTTCTAACATTGGCAAGAGGAATCGTTTTCTAGAAAGTTTGGAAACCAGTGATCTGGGATATTAGATTTAAAAAAAAAAAAAAAAAAACCCTCTCAGGGCACCTGGGTGGTGGAATCAGTTAACTTGGTCTCAGCTCAGGTCATGACCTCAGGGTCCTGGGATGGAGCCCTGCATCAGGGTCCTCGCTCAGCGGGGAGTCTGCTTGAGGTTCTCTCTCCCTCTCCCTGTCTCTCCGACTCATGTCCCCCCCACCAAAATAAATAAAAAAAAAAAAGACCCTCTCTTCACCCTCAACATATGACAAGCAAAAACATGGGGACACATAAGGTCTAGCAACCAGACTTTACTATTTCAAGACCTGGGATCGCACTGTATTCACCTCAGCGCTCCCAGTGTGGAGTCTGAGCCTTACGGGGCCCTTGATGAGGGAAGAAGGGAGCCGCATGGAGCCAGGTGAGATCACGGACCCATCACTCCGGAGAGCTGACACATCGGGGAACAGCTGTGGCCTGACGTCCTGGGGCTTTGCGCCTCCCAGATCCAATATTTGTGTTAATCTGCTGACATATAAATACTTACCACAATACGGTTCATGTGGTTCTAGCAAAGAACAACAGTTACTGATGCTGCGTGCTGACAACATAATACAGGTTCTAATTCAGTTGTCTTCATAGCTTTGCAATCTCTGTGGTTCTGGATTTTTTTTTTTTTTAAGATGCTCATTTTCATTATGTACAATTTTGGGTAGAAAGTGGGTTTGTTAATATTTTCCTATCAGGTGACTTCAAATGCGCATGATCTAACCGTGCACAAAATGTCCATCTCCTGGCATGCCGAGGAACATGTGCTGCTTCTCTTTTGGCTTTTGCTCTCTTACCTCTTCCCAACCTCTTCTGTCCAGAGAGGGCAGGGGATGACGCTCTGGGAAGCATTGCCCAAATCACACGTCCTGAACTCTAGAAATGCGTATGTGCTCACACAGAGGTGTCCTCCCCTGGCAAGCCACGTGCATCGCAGTCTGAGGTCACAGTGGAGGAGTGACTCTGGGGATCAGGGACAGGCTCTGGAAGAGGAGAGCAAAGCGTAACTGGTCCGGGAGAGGTGAACAGGGAGAGAAAAGCGCAGTGGGTGGCCAGAGGGAGCCCCCCAGCAGAAACGCTGAGGCTGTAGGCACTGGCTCGCAGCTCCCTCCCTCGGCAGGCGCTCGGGCCGGTAGACAGATTTCAGGATAAGGGATTCTGGCCCCATCTTGGTTTACAGGGCTGGCCGACCTGTCTCCCGGTCGCTCCCTCCCTTTGCCTTAATCCCCAAACGCGATTGGGATCAGAGTGTCTCTGACACTCCTGTTATCTCCTCCCTGGATTCCTGCTCCTCAAGGTCAATGCCTCCCCAGCTCCTCCTCCTGTCCTGGCCCTGCTCCCCTCCCATCCTGGGCCATCCTCCCTGCTCCCATGCCCAGAGTTGGCATTATGGCTGCTGCCTTGGGAGATAAGTTTTTTTTCCTCCCATTGCACCCCAGTTTCTACTCAGGTGCTCAGGGGAGCAGCCAACAATCTCAGCGGGGGCCTTACCAGCTTTGATGAACTCAGTAGAAAATGGAAAGAGGATGCATGTTCTGGATGGAGGCATAAACAGATGCTCCAGGCCCTGACCACCACGGTTGGAGCTGAGTGCCTCTCTGTGATGTGTGGTCCGGTTTCTGGGCTGGGGGATGCCTCCCAGGCACACGTCTTTGTTAACTTTTCAGAGCTTCTCCATTCTCTGTTGCAGAAAAGACACTGGGGTCAGTGAAGTGATTTCCAGCTTTGGCTCAGCTGTGTCATAAACTGGATAGAAAAAACACCAGGCGGTGCCCAGGGGGCTTAGTGCTTAGTGGGTTAAGCCTCTGCTTTCAGATCAGATCACGATCTCAGGGTCCTAGGATCAAGCCCCACATTGGGCTCTCTGCTTGGCAGGGAGCCTGCTTCCTCTCTCTCTCTGCCTGCCTCTCTTCCTACTTGTGATATCTCTCTCTGTCAAATAAATAAATGAAATCTTAAAAAAAAAAAAAAAAAAACGCCAGGCATACAATGAGATGTGTGTGTCCCCTCCCTAAGAAGCAGTCAGCAGATGACAACTCCCTCTACCAGGGCAAGCCGTGGCAGGAAAGCACTTCTGGCAGCTGGGCACCCTTCGGTTGTCTGTAACCTAAGCAAATAATGGAAAGAGCGCTGGTCTGGGGGCAGATCCCCCGTGTGCCGGTGTTAATTCCGCCTCTGACGGCCTGGGGGATCAGGCACTACTCCTGTTACCGCTTGGTATTTCCTTTGCCTCATCTAAAAATTGAGTGAACCTAAATTCCTTTCCACTCTGGTGTTCTAATATTCTAACACTCCTTCTGTGCTTTCATGGTTTGAAAACCGAAGCACTTGTTGGTGGGGACCCTGGGCCAAGCCCCCAGTGGAGTGAGAATCCCTAAATGCGACTTCTCTGGCAGGCAATTCATGGAGGGAAAGGTAGAGCGCCAATGATCCCGAGGGCCAGTTTACATTTATCTCCCAGTCTCTCCCTCTTCTTCCCCTCCCCACCCTCCTCCTCCTCCTCTCCGCTCCCCAGGAATAGGCAGAAACCCAGGGCTGACCCAGACTTGCCCATCTGGAAAGCTGATTATGGCTCCTTCACCTCTATGTGTCCTTCCAGGGATTAGTAGCAAAGACTCCTCCGGGAGATAGAAATCATAGCCTTCCCCGAACACCCCCTCAGAAACTTCTCTCCTTCCTCTGCTGCATGTCGTCAGTCTCGCCCTCACCCCCGGCTATGCCCCAGTTCCAGATATAGAAAATGCCCATAAAAGCTGGGACCTGGGGCAGGTGCCAGAGAGCAGAGTGCTCCGTAAGGACATCCAAGGATATGGGGATAGGGGGTGCAGAAAGGGAGAGAGAGAGAGAAATAGAGACAAGGAAAGAAAGAGAGAGAAATAGAGACAAGGGGAGAACAGCAGGGAAAAACCAAACCCAGGGAAGACCCTGTCATGAGTGGGGGTAGAAGAGTCTAAGGACCTTCTCCTGAGAATTTCATGTCAAGTCCCTACTCTGGGACAAGAGCACTCTGCTCTGCACCCTCACTGGGCACCCCACACCTCCAGAGTTATGTAAGTGGCACCACTCTGAATCCAGAGGATAATCAGATCAGAAGAGCCCCAGTCTGTCCCTCCCCCATGGCACGGGGCCTGGCACAGGTAGAGGCACATATAAACCCATACTTCTTGAGTGTCCGTCTGTAGGAGAGACGCTCCAGACCCCAGGAGCCATGACCTGTGCCCTGCTCTTCAGGCTTCTCCTACTTATGGCCCTGGTGGCCTCCTCCCAAGGCAAACGCCTTGGCCCCACATCTCGCCTGCGTTATTCCAGGTTCCTAGACCCTTCCAATGTCATTTTCCTGCGCTGGGACTTTGACCTTGAGGCAGAGATCATCACTTTTGAGCTGCAGGTCCGGACAACTGGCTGGGTGGGCCTGGGTGTCACAAATCGCTACACCAGAGTGGGGAGTGATCTGGTTGTTGGAGGAGTCTTGCCTGATGGCAACGTCTATTTCTCGGTAAGTCTGAGGGTGATTCCTTTCCAAGGATGAAGGTCTCTTGCTGGGTTGAGGATATCTCTGGGTCCAGGAAGGATCCACATTTTCCAAACTTATCCAGGCACATGCCCAGAACACCAGCTGACTACTGATCTCTCCTTACAGAAATGGCCCATTGAAGAGTTTCAAACTAGGTCTTCTGGACTGCATGCCCCTAAGATGCTAGGGATTGGAACCACTGGACTGAAAGAGTCCTACACCACTAACTACAGGTCAATAGGGAGGGTCAGTGTTACCTGAGACCAAGTCTTCAGCCCTAATTTCTGTTAAACTCAGTCAGGTGGGCAACAACAGGCAGTGGTCTAATATCCACAGCAGCAGCTACATTAATAAGAGCTTAACATTGTTACGTACTCTTGATCAACCAGGCCTTGTTCCCAAATCTTCCCATGTTAAACCTCACAGCCTCACTATGAGGTACATGATTACTACCCCATTTTACAGATGAAAAAGCAGCCCACCCATTTCTCCCAATCTCACCCACAGGAACTGCATTTAAATGGGTAAGTGTCAATGTTATGAGCCACAAGAGAGGACAAATAGCATAGAGACTTCAGAGCGTAAGGAACTGTCAAGGGCTGGAGGTAGAGGAACACTAGGATTTATTGACTTGAGATTTGGAACAGGAAAAGTAAATCAAGGCCAAGTGGCGAAACCCCATCAGACACTGTGTATCCCTCTGCCCCAGGGATCCATCCTATGCCATGCTCTGTTCCAAGAGCAAGCTATGAAATAAAGGACCAGATTCTGCTAACTTAGTACCTTGGGGTTACTAAGGGGACACCAGCTTCTCCAAAGTCGTGATAATTGGGGCTTCCTGTTCTTACTCTTTGATATTCACTGGACCCCAGGATCAGCACCTGGTGGATGAAGACACCCTAGAGGAGGACGGGAGCCAGGATGCTGAGTTGCAGGGGCTGATGGAAGACGCCGTCTACACCACCATGCGCTTCTCTAGGCCCTTCCGCTCCTGTGATCCTCATGACCAAGACATTACGGTAAAACAGGAAGGGAGGGGGGAGAAGCATTCAACTGTAAGCAGCTTTTCCTTTCAGGGATGTGGAGTCAACCCCAATCTAGAACATGCATGTGTCTTAGGCAATGGTCACAGTTCCCAGGGATTCTGTCCCTCTCCACATTTCCAGGCACTGCCCCAGTTGTGCCCCTCTACAAATCCACAAGCCCTCTGCAGAGTGATTCCCCCATGGATTAAGCACCCACCCCAACCTCCCTGGCTCCCCTCTCCAAGAACCTTCCTTGATTTCACTGAACTTTAGAGTGTCATTTCTCAGATGTGGACACAGGCATCACGAGGGAATGTGTGCTCAATGTTTCCAGCAAGTTGGCCCCTGAGGTAGAACTAGAACCTGACCAGTTCTGACCCCCAGTCAGAAGCTCTTTCCACTCCACTGTGTAGATGTGAGCAAATGGCTTGTGTCAGTCCTTGGGTGTGGGTGTTTGCGAAGTGCTATTCACGGGCAGTAGCACCTTAATGCCTATGACACCTCCAGAGTGACACCATAAGGGTGTTGGCCACCTATGGCCTGGATGACACTCTGAAGCTGGATCGGGACCGTACTTTTATCAAGTCCATCTTCCTGCTACAAATAGTCCATCCTGACGACCTTGATGTCCCTGAGGATACCATCATCCATGACTTGGAGCTCACTGATGTAAGAGTCCTCTACCCATCCAGCCACCTCCAAGCCTCCTTCCCATCTTCCCATTCAATTTAGATCCTTCTTTTGCACCTATACTTAGTACTTCCTTGAATTGAGGTTACCGTGACTTCCTATAGTTCCCTGAGGACCACCAAGCTGTCTGTCCCTCCCCTGTCTTCTCTAAGAGCCTCATTTCCAACCCAACTCAGCCTTTATGTGTCCTTCTCCAGTTCCTCATCCCAGAGGATGACACCACATATGCCTGCACCTTCCTCCCTCTCCCCATCGTTAGCAAGAAGCATCACATCTTCAAGGTACAGTGAACCAGACATTGCTAAGGCAGTTGAGCAGTGCAGTGGGCACAGTCAACTCTGAAGGGATGGTGTTTAGAAAATTGCTGAGAAGAAGCTGAAGAGAAGTAGTTTCATGCTTTCCTGAGTCCAAAACTATAACTCCCAGCACTGTTCTATACGAGCCCCACAATACAGCAGAGATTTTGATGAAGGTCATCAATTAGTGTTTCCAGAGAGCAAAGTATAGTCCCCACCTTGGACCTAGAATTGTGCTCATGGTCCAGGAAGAAGTTCAGGCTCGAGGGACAGGGCCAAGGGCTGTCAGGTTAGTGAAATCTGGCCAGAGGGAACTCCAACATGGTCACCTGATTTCACAGTTTAGTTATTTCTAATTTTGATCTTACAAAAACTAGCAAATGTGTGGGAGCCATTTTTTTTTTCTTTAGAGGAGAATCCAAAAAGTCATGTGCTCAGATATAGTGGACTGGTGAGGTTATTAAGGGAAAGTCAGAAGTCTTGGGTATATTCTTGGCTAGATTTAGTATGTTGTACACTCAGGGGAAGAGTTTAAAAGGGTGAGGGTTGAGAGAAGTCGAACAAAGTGGGGGTAAGTGATGGGTTGGGGAAGAAAAACAGAGAACAAATAGAAAAGAAAGTGACACAGAAGTGGGAAATGGGTATAGATTTATTGGGGGAAAGAGGATGGGGAGAATAGGACTTGACATAGAAGATCTTGACCATGATCTGCCCCCTTCTCTCACCCAGTTTGAGCCCAAGCTGCTCGTGCACAATGAGACAATGGTGCATCACATCCTGGTGTATGCTTGTGGCAATGCCAGTGTTCTCCCAACGGGTATCAGTGACTGCTATGGAGCTGACCCTGCCTTCTCCCTCTGCTCACAGGTCATCGTGGGCTGGGCTGTTGGGGGCACAGTGAGTCCTGTGATGAGGGAACTAGGTGGCTAAGGGGGTGGGGTGCATGTTGTCAGATGACTGGGATTGCTGGACTGATGGCAGACCAGGAGACAGTGGAGGTCTGGGATGAGGGCCAGAAAACATGGGCAGGTCCCAGCCTCTGCACCTAGCACCCAGCCCTGCTTGCTGCCAGATCTGCTTTCATCCAACAGAGTTACCAGTTTCCAGATGATGTGGGTGTCTCTATTGGCACCCCCTTAGACCCACAGTGGATCCGACTGGAGATTCATTATAGCAATTTTCACAACCTTCCTGGTAAGTATCTACAGCATTTATGGAGGAAAATCTGGTGCAGCTTCCTGATTCTTTTAGGTGTTGGGAAGCTGCTGTGGGTTGCACGCTGGCTCATTTTGGTCACAGCCCTATCCCAGCTTTCCTCTTGTTCTCACATTGTGACCAGCTCTCTTGTCCTCTCTCATTGTTCCATTCCGCACCAGGCATTTATGACTCCTCGGGCATCCGATTATACTACACCGCACAGCTGCGCAAATATGACATGGGGGTCCTCCAGCTGGGCTTCTTCACCTTCCCCATCCACTTCATACCCCCGGGCGCGGAGTCCTTCCTGTCCTACGGGCTGTGTAAGACAGAGAAGTTTGAAGAGGTGAAGCTGGGAGGCACACCTTCCCTGAGGTTCCTTGTTTCCCATCACAGATCTGGGCTGGTCTGGTCCATAAGCACACACACCCTGAGTCTGAGACTTGGACAATAACTACAACCTGGTGCTCAGGAGAACCACTAACGTGAATCATGCAAGAGAAGGAAAGAGTTGGGGCTTTGGGGACTGTGAGGTGGGGCGGGAAGAGGGTCCAGGAGGGCCCAGGAAGAATGAAAGGGGCTCCTGTCATTCATGCAAGGAAGGTGTCAACTATTAAGGGAGGCAAATGGAGGAACAGGACAAGATGCAAACCAGACATGTCTCCTCCCCATCACAGATGAATGGGGCCCCAGTGCCCGACATACAGGTATATGGCTACCTGCTTCACACACATCTGGCTGGCCGTGCTCTGCAGGCTGTGCAATACAGGTAAGGGAAGACATGGACTTGAAGCTTTCCCATCTGCATATGGGAACAAATTTGAGGATACTTATTTATTCTGCAGTATAAGGTTATGCTTGGTTGGGATAGGAGGAGCTGGAACTATTCCTAGAATAGAGGTGGTCAGAATAAGACTGTGGAAGAAGTTTTCTGTTTTATGTGCAACCAGTCCCCCACCCCCAGCATGAGCTCATACACTGCTTTGTTCCCTCTAGAAACGGAGCACAACTCCGAACAATCTGCAAAGATGACTCTTATGACTTCAATCTGCAGGAGACTCGAGATTTACCTTATCGAGCAGAGATCAAACCGGTGGGAGCCTGTGGGAAGGCATGACTGGAGTTGAGGGAGGGGAGGCAGGATCAGAGGTCATTACTGTTGGCCAAGAGGGTTCTAAGGCTGTACAGGTCTTTCTGTGTCTTACTTTCAGCCTTCATGTTTCACTCTGAACAGGGCGATGAGTTGCTGGTGGAATGTCACTACCAGACGCTGGACCGGGACTCCTTGACTTTCGTAAGTACCTCCCTTCCCACCATGGTCAAGCACAATGGGCTCAGAATAGAGCCCGTCCCTGGCCTTGGCTATAGAGTGACTCTGATTATTCTAACTGAAACCTTTTTCTCCCTCCAATATTATTATCCACTCACATGGGGCTTTTCATGCTCTCACATCCTTGTGATTGTAGGATGTGTACAAGGGTGCCCTACTTTTCCTGTAAATGACCAATTTAACACCATGGGAAGACAGCATGCTATAGTAAACCAGAGCATGGACTCATGGCCTCCATGCCTGGTTCCAAATGTCAGCACAATCACTAGCTTTCCAATCTTAGATAAATTATTCAATCTCTTTGTGCCTCAATCTCCTAATTCATAGAGGAACTAATAATAGTACCTCTTAAAATTGTTGCAAGAGTTGATTACACTTTATAAGACATCTGGCTTATAGTAGATGTTCAGTTAGAGTTAGCTGTTGCTGTTATGGTCGCAAGGAACCCCGCCCTTTTTGTGTGTCAAGAGTGGCTCAGTGCTTATAGGATTCCAAAGGAGTTGCATGCTATTGAGGAAGAAACTACAGCCATATGTATTATTATTATGCAAGGTGGAAAGTGATACATACTGTAAGACACAAATGGGGATCATGCACAAGGGGATTCACAGGGAAAAACCGTTAAGACCCTCCTATGGTGAACTGAACATGTGACACATTTGAGTAGGTCCAGCTTTAGACATATAGAGATGAGGAATCCTGGAGAAAATCAAAAGGGAGTGACTTTTTCAGGAAACTCAAGATCTTCTCTCATTTTCTCAACCATCTTGTCTTTTCAAATCAGAGTAGAGGCCATGGAAATGTAGAGGACAGGGCAGATATTGTTTCTTTGTAAATAATATCAATAACTGTCCACCAATTGGAAGGAGAGGAGGGGAAAGGAAAGGGTGTGTAAGAAGTAGATGAACATTCATTCAGCTGGTTGTAGATTAAGGGAAAATGAAAACAGCATCATTGGTAGAATGACCACCTACACTATTTCCTACGTGCCTTGTCCCCCTCTCTCTGCTTGCTTTGTGACTTTGTGTTCCATCTCTGTCTCTCTTTTCTTCTTCAGGGGGGCCCCAGCACCATTAATGAGATGTGCCTCATCTTCCTCTTCTACTATCCCCGAAATAATATCTCCAGCTGCATGGGGTACCCTGACATCATCCACGTGGCCCATGAGCTTGGGGAGGAGGTATCAGAGTGAGTCATCTTGGAAGAGAAGAACTTCAAGTGTGTGTGGGAGGGGTCTTGGTCTGTCTCCTCTCGATGCTCTGACATAACACAGAATAGGGTTTTTTTTTTTACCCCCATATCAATGAGACCATCCAGAAAAGCAGGTAAGAATTGACCTCTAAGAGTTAGATACCTTACATACAAATTCTCTGTCTGCCTTTATCTCATGTGCTACTCACTCAGTCAAAGACTCTGTACTTAAGTCATTAAGTAATGACCCTTAATTATTTAGGGGTGAGGGTTGTCTCTGAGATTCAATGAAAGCCCTGAAACTCCTTTTCCAGGAAAATGCATATCTGTGCAAACACACCCATTCCACATACAATTTCAGGGCCTTTACATGTTCCCTGAATCCCTCAATCCATCTTCTTGGACTTCAAGGCTCCCAGATTAAGAATCACTTCTTTAAAGAGTCAGAAGTTTCACTTTTTCACTTTAAAAGAAACTGCTCATCTGTGAATTTTGCTGTTTCTCCATCTGCCAAATTCGTGGTTTTCTTATTGAGTCGTGAGGCATTCCTTCTGGCTTATGCCGACATGGAGATGATGCTAACAAACATGAAGGCATTTTGTCAAAGCTTTAAGTCGACCCTAACTCATCGTGTGTTCCCCCACCCACGGCAGCCCCATGGAGGGCATGATGGCCATGAACAATGTTGAGTGGACCCCAGAGAACATTAAGAAGGCTGAGAAAGCTTGCAAGGAGGCCCAGCAGATGGTGATAATAAAGACCATTGATGTGAGTGTCCCAGGAGACAGCACCCTCTAGGGATGGTACTGGGCTAAGCCAGGAAAAGAAGGGAGAAAGCCGATGAATGACAAAGGTGGGAACACTGGGTCAGGAAGGAGGGGCTGGGGAGCAGAAAGATGCTCTGGTGCTGCTCCGGACTGTGGAGTGGTGGTGGGGTCTCCCAGCTAGTTTATGAGACTGCAAAGACTGGGGAATCAGCAAGTAAAGGCTGAAAAAAGGGAATGAGTGGGGGAGGATTCTGTCTTTACCCATTTTCTCCCATTTTCCACGTGCTGCAGGAATTGGTGGAAAACACGACAGGCTGGATTCCAGACATCATCCCAACGACTCGGGGACCCTGCTTGGAGTCCTCTGGAGGCAAAGTGGAGCCTCAAGACAAAACCCCTGCAGGCTTCAGGGCTGCACCAGTGGCCCTCTCGGGCTCCAGCACTGCTACCCTGAGGCGCCTCTCTCTGGCTGCCCTCTTGTTTGGGCAGGGGGCTCTTTCTTGGCTTCTTGCCACCCTGCAAGTCGGAGTCTGATACTGTCTCCTCATTTCAAATACTCAGGTTACTCTCTGCTCAGCCTTCCTCTTATTATCAAATACAGAAATTCCCCTCTGCTTGGGCTCTCCGATGTCCCCTATCTGTGCCCCTTCCCATGACCCAGGCCACGACATTGTAGGCCTGGGGGTGTCACCTATTCCATAAAGGCTCTTCCATGCTGAGGGAAGCAATTCAGCCTCTCAAGCTTTGAAAACACTGATGGGACCACATGTTTTCGGACAAAATCTGGATTCAAGGCTGGACCACACTCTGAGAAGTCTGATGCTCCAGATTACCTAAGGGGATGCCAGCTGGGGAAGTGGCTTGCATGCAGTGGGAAAGCCCTCCAAACCCTCCCTTGCCCATACTGACCATAAAGGGGGCTCCTGATTCTCGTTTCTTAGGGCATTTTTTTGCTCAATGCTCCCTGTGAGGCAGAGGCAGCAAGCCACGTGTGTGATTGGTAATAAAGGGAGAGGCTGTGTTTATAAAGGACAAAGCTCAAGACATCAAATTAAATAAAATTTAACTCGCTTCCTGTTGCCATCTCCTTTCTTTGAGCCTTTGGTCCAGGAGAGGAAGCTGGGAGGTGTCTCGAATGGTTCAGTATAAGACATATAGAGGGTATTTGAGGATCCAGTTGCCCAAAAGGCAACATCAAATGCAGTCCTTGCTCTTCTCACCTGGCATTTCTATTCCAATATTCTGTATTCCTCCAAGGCTCCCAAACAAATTCATTCAACCCCAACCTCCAGATTTAAAACAATAACCAGGGGCACCTGGGTGGCTCAGAGGTTAAGCTTCTGCCTTCGGCTCAGGTCATGATCTCAGGGTCCTGGGATTAAGCCCGGGATCAGGCACTCTGCTCAGCAGGGAGCCTGCTTCCTCCTCTCTCTGCCTCTCTAATAAATGAATAAAATCTTAAAAAAAAAAAAAAAAGGTGGAGGGTAAATAAAGGGTTCAGTCCCTCGTTATTTTTTTCTGTGGCTTTTGTGAGGTCAAGAGGAACCGTGGGCTCATGTTTACAATGACCCTGGTCTTTCTTGCTGAATATTTTTTTAAGATTTTATTTTATTTATTTACTTTAGAGAGAGAGCACACAGGTAAGGAGGGGGCAGAGGGAGAGTCTCCAACGGACTCCGGCTGAGCAAGGAGCCTTGACATGGGGTTGGATTTCATGATCCCAAGATCATGACCTGAGCTAAAATCAAGAGTTGGATGCTTAACTGACTGAGCCACCCAAGCACTCTTCTTGTTGAATAATTTGATACAATGACTAACTTATGGAAAAGTTGCAAGAATTCTCATATATCTTTTATCTAGCTTCATCCATTGTCTATATTTTATCACAGTCTTCTCTCTCCTCTTGGTCTTCCTTTCTCTTCTCTCATTCTTATGCTTCCTCCTTGTCCTTCTCTCTCTTCCTCTCTGTCTCTCTCTCTCCTTCAGGAAGCTGATAACTTAGTTTCTTTTCCCTGTTGGCTAGAATTTCCACCAATGTCTAAATTCCTGCTACCACTGAGTCAGGATAGACTCAGAAGAAAACTCCCTGCCTCACCACTCCACTAACATGGTGGCTCCCAACCTTGACTCTGTATTGGAGTTACCTGGTTGATGGGCAAGAGTCCAGGCATTAGTGAATTATGGAACGCTCCAGGAGCTCCCAATACATACCCAAGACTGAGGACCTCTAAGCTAGAAGTTCAGCTGCTCTTGACTAGTCCAGTTCCTGCACAGACAGGAATCATGGTCCAGCTTCACACATCAAAGGCTCTACTCAGGCCCTCGCCAACCAGAGTGGCCCCAGTAAAGAGCCTGGAAGTCCCCATTTGCTAGGAGTTAGAATTTTAGTTGCTGGATTGTGAGGTTATGTGGGGACCTCAGAAAGGAGGCACATTTAGGGGGCTCAGGGAAGTGGCTATTTACCAAGAATTACTCAAAAATAAAGAGTAAAGAACAGAGGACTTTTATAATGCTGAATAATGAATACAGGAGGAACTTGAAGTTGGAAAATCACCATTTGAAAAATCTATAGTAAGAATTGATTCAGGCAAGACTCATCAACAGATGACAAATAGGAGGGGAATCAGATAGCTACCTAGCCTCAAAGTATCTCATCGTGATGTATTTATGACTTATTGCGAGAAAAAAATAGTAACTTTCCTGTGGAGAAACCTGGCACACATCACCTCAACCAAAGTAATATCACTAAAACTGGGCAAATAAATAGCCACCATGTATGTCCTGCTGCGGTGTGCCAAGAGGGACACAGCACCACTTCTGTGTTATTTCTGCCCCAAATGTACAACATCAATGCAATCATGAGGAAATATTAGGCAAACTGAAAATGAGGAATATTCTACAAATAGCTGGCTAGTAATCCTTAAAAACATCAAAATCATGAATGAAAAAGAGGGACTAAAGAATAGTTTCAGCATAGAGACCACTAAGTAGCAAACAATCCAATTAAACAGTTCAACGCAACATGTGCTTCTGGGTCAAATTCTTTGTTGCCACCTAAACCTAAACATAAATAAATACTTTGTTTGAACAAGTTAAGTTCATCCTCAGTTTTCCAAATCCCAAGTACTTTAAGCAAAGTCTTTGGTCAATTAATCAGCTGGTAGCAGAACACCGTGTGCCTTAAGACACAGAACACTTTGTCTCATATCAGGGTTTATGGTGCCAACAAGATAAGGGCATTGGCGCTCTCTTGGGAAAGACACAAGTGAGGGAGTCTATGACCAAGGCCAGTGGTACAGTTTGGAATTATGAGTTTCGTTTTGTTTTGAGTTAGAAGGTCAAGTTGAGAGGCATATATGCCTTGGTATAAGGTCTATCAATTTAATTCAGACGGGGCAGGTTGTGGGAAGATTCCAAAAGGCAAATGCAACTAACTGATGAATCTTTGCGCCTCATGCAGAACCCCATCAGGCCAGCCACACAATAGGGCAGGTGTGGTGGTAGATCAGAATGCTGTGCAGATGTGTTCATAGTAGGGGGTGTATGTAGTTAGAACCTTAAGGCACAGTTGCTGGAGTTCCTAAGTGCTGGGAAAGTTCATAATGTATTTGACTATGGAAGTGATCTTCAAACTCTTTGTGGTCTCAAAACTGCTCTCTTTATGGGGGTTCCTGGGGGGCTTAGTCAGTTGAGCATCCAACTCTTGATTTCGACTCAGGTCATGAACTCATTGTCGTGAGATTGAGCCATGAGGGAGACTCCATGCTCAGTGTGGAGTCTCCTTGTCCCTCTCTTTGCGCTCCCCCGCCCCCGTTCATGCTTTCTCTCTCTCTCAAATAAATAAATAGAATCTTAAAAAAAAAAAAAAGCACTTTACATTCAAATTTAGTGAAGACCCTGTGCTTGGTTTAGGTGGCTTGTATCTGTTAATATGTACTTTCAAAATTAAACTTGAGTCATTTACAAAATACTTTGTAAAATATTTATTTTTTCATTCATTAAAAATAACAATATATCAACTGCATGTTCACATAAATAAAATATTTTTATGAAAAACAAATATATTTTCAAAGAATAAAATTGTGAAAAGAATGATATTTTATATTTTGTAAATCTGTTTAATGTCTATCTCAATAGATACAGGTAGATCTTAAAATTGTTTCTGCATTCATCTATAGCAACACCACACAGCATAAAGTCTCTGGAAAATGCCACTGTCTACTAATAGAGGATGAAAGTTAAAAAGGAATAGAAAAGCATAGTATTGTGAAAACAGATTTGACCTTGTGAACCCCAGAAAGAGTTCTATGGCCTCCATGGGTCTCCAAACTACATTTTGAGAATACTGTCCTAGGATTATGTCTTCAATTGCATTCAACTGGCTATATTTGGTTATGACCATGAGTCTATTTATGGGGTCTGGCTGATCTAAGAAAGTAACAGACCAAGGATAAAGAGTAAATTTGGATATGAACGACCAAGAACATGATGAAAGTCCTAACACAGAAGGGGAGTTCACAGTGAAGTAATAAGGGAAAAGCTGGTAGATAGGAGAAAAAGTAAACAAGATTATAACTAATTAAAAGTCTACAAGAAATCCAATCCCAGGGTAGAGACTATCTCCCCTAAGCCATATCTTTAAATATTCATCTCCACCTGAGTCATTTCTAGTCTACAGAAGAGTTAGAGATTTGTAATTGAATCCAGTCATTCAGGATAACAGCAAGGACCCTAAGATTATCTCCTAAGGAAAACTGACTGTTAATTTCCTGGAAGTGCATTTAAGGTTTGTAAATAAAAGTACTTATCAAATTTGCAGTAAGAGTATCAGTAGTTCCTATGGAAGTAGTGGTTGCAAAGATTAGGAAGTTATGTTTTTAACATCTATAATCACATTTTTATTTCCTATGATAGTAAAAGTAACATCCAACATTTTTAATTTAATTATTTTAGTTCTTGGAGTCCAAATATATACAAGATCTACAGTGGTAACACTTTCCTTATCTATGGTTATACCTAGGATTGTTTTAGAAGTGAGGATATTATCAGGATGTGTAATAGTGTATTATTCTATTGGTAGCCATGGTATGTGGAAAAATCCATAGGAAAATAAGGCATGATTTTTAACATTACTAATTAAATGATTACTATAATATTAACAACTGTTGCTACAGTAGCCATGTGAGTGCTACATATCACCAGTGCTTTCAGTTATGGTATCATATCCCATAACCTAAGAACAATTTAGGCTACTTTAATAACTACATCTAAAGCAATAGTATTTACAGACACTAATATGGTATTTTCTGAGATACCAAAATCATCTATGAAGTCTCTAGCAAGGATATATAAAATATGTACCATTTAATTGATAAGTCTATAGGGCTCATAATTTTTAGAGTACATATTCTGGCTGCAGAAGAAGTATCCATGGTTTCTTTAATTATACTTATAAAAATAGTCATGGATGTAGCTTTGGACATATCAGCTGTGTCTATAGTGCTTGGAGTAGCCATATTTATAAAAACTGGTGTTAATATCTGTGAAAACTTACATAGCATAAAATCATGTATCTTTTATTGATTTTTATATCTGTAATAGTTGTTTTAAAGAGATGTCTGTAGTAATTATGATGCTGTGGATAGTAATCATGGAACTAGAGTAGCATTTATGGCATTTTCAATATAAGTTGGTTTGGTAGCAGAAGCATTCATTGTTGTTCTATCAAGAATGATAGTATTTAGAACATATGTGGTAGTATTTATAATACTGGTGGTAGCATTAGTTGTAATAATAGGTAAATAACTGACTGTAGAGTTTTTTACCTGATGGTGAGTTGTTGTGTCTACAAGAGTAGTCATTGATGTGTCTAAGGCTATTGTGGTATTTGGAATAGAAACATGTGGAGTATTACCTGGAACACTGCTAGAGTTATCTGCATCAGTGATATTTACTGCCTGCCCTGTATTATTTATAGTATTGGTGGTAGAGATAGCTATGGTATTAGTGCTAATAGAGTGAATATCTGTAGAAGAAATAGATACTGTAGGAATAGTATTACTAGTACTATTACCACCAGATATTGTAGGGGAAGGAGAACTGGTAATAGGAGTATGGTTGCCAGTGCTAGCAACATCAGTACTTATAGAAGTGGTTACCATAGCAACAGTAGTGTTCATAACATGAGTAGTTACAGAAAAAGGAGTCGTACTAGGAAAACTATTGAGAATACTACTGGCACTACTATTCATAGAAGGAGTGGTTGTAATGGGATCAGTATTACTGGTGCTAGTAGTATCTGTACTTATTGGGGAAAGAGTAGTGGCAATTAGAACAGTAGTATTGGTGTTAGCATCAGTATTATTTGTTGGGAAATGAGTGGTTATGACAGGAAGAGTAGTACTAGTGTGAGCAGTAGTACTTATAGGGGAAAACACAGTGGTATTAGTAACAGCAGTACTAGCTGTAACTTCAATAGTGCTTGCTGGGAAGGGACTGCTTGTGATAGGAAAGGTAGCACTAGTGTTAGTAGTAGTGACACTTGTAGAGGAAGGCATAGTGCTATAAGGGATGGTAGTAGTAGGTGTAAAGGTATTATTAGTACTTGACGGAAAGGGTGTGTCCGTGGTAGGAAGCATACTATTGCTAGCGGTCGTGTTCGTGGGGGAAGGCGTAGTGCTGTAAGGGGCGGTGGTAGTAGGTGTAAAGGCAGTAGTACCTGTGGGGAAGGGAGTGTCCGTGGTAGGAAGAGTACTATTGCTAGCGGTCGTGTTCGTGGGGGATGGTGTGGTGCTGTAAGGGGCAGTGGTAGTAGGTGTAAAGGCAGTAGTACCTGTGGGGAAGGGAGTGTCCGTGGTAGGAAGCGTACTATTGCTAGCGGTCGTGTTCGTGGGCGTGGTGGATGGCGTAGTGCTGTAAGGGTCGGTGGTAGTAGTAAAGGCAGTAGTACCTGTGGGGAAGGGAGTGTCCGTGGTAGGAAGAGTACTATTGTTAGGGGTCGTGTTCGTGGGCGTGGGGGAAGCCGTAGTGCTGGAAGGGTCGGTGGTAGTAGTAAAGGCAGTAGTACCTGTGGGGAAGGGAGTGTCCGGGGTAGGAAGAGTACTATTGTTAGCGGTCGTGTTCGTGGGCGTGGGGGAAGACATAGTGCTGGAAGTGTCAGTGGTAGTAGTAAAGGCAGTAGTACCTGTGGGGAAGGGAGTGTCCGGGGTAGGAAGAGTACTATTGTTAGCGGCCGTGTTCGTGGGGCTGGGGGAAGGCGTAGTGCTGTAAGGGTTGGTGGTAGTAGTAAAGGCAGTAGTACCTGTGGGGAAGGGAGTGTCCGTGGTAGGAAGCGTACTATTGCTAGCGGTCGTGTTCGTGGGGGAAGGTGTAGTGCTGTAAGGGGCAGTGGTAGTAGTGAAGGCAGTAGTACCTGTGGGGATGGGAGTATCCGTGGTAGGAAGAGTACTATTGCTAGTGGTGCTGTTCGTGGGCATGGGGGAAGGCATAGTGCTGTAAGGGTCAGTGGTAGTAGTGAAGGCAGTAGTACCTATGGGGAAGGGAGTGTCCGTGGTAGGAAGAGTACTATTGTTAGCGGTCGTGTTCGTGGGCGTGGGGGAAGGCATAGTGCTGGAAGGGTCGGTGGTAGTAGTAAAGGCAGTAGTACCTGTAGGGAAGGGAGTGTCCGGGGTAGGAAGAGTACTATTGTTAGCGGCCGTGTTCGTGGGGATGGGGGAAGGCGTAGTGCTGTAAGGGTTGGTGGTAGTAGTAAAGGCAGTAGTACCTGTGGGGAAGGGAGTGTCCGTGGTAGGAAGCGTACTATTGCTAGCGGTCGTGTTCGTGGGGGAAGGTGTAGTGCTGTAAGGGGCAGTGGTAGTAGTGAAGGCAGTAGTACCTGTGGGGAAGGGAGTGTCCGGGGTAGGAAGAGTACTATTGCTAGTGGTGCTGTTCGTGGGCATGGGGGAAGGCATAGTGCTGTAAGGGTCAGTGGTAGTAGTGAAGGCAGTAGTACCTGTGGGGAAGGGAGTGTCCGTGGTAGGAAGAGTACTATTGTTAGCGGTCGTGTTCGTGGGCGTGGGGGAAGGCATAGTGCTGGAAGGGTCGGTGGTAGTAGTAAAGGCAGTAGTACCTGTAGGGAAGGGAGTGTCCGGGGTAGGAAAAGTACTATTGTTAGCGGCCGTGTTCGTGGGGATGGGGGAAGGCGTAGTGCTGTAAGGGTTGGTGGTAGTAGTAAAGGCAGTAGTACCTGTGGGGAAGGGAGTGTCCGTGGTAGGTAGCGTACTATTGCTAGCGGTCGTGTTCGTGGGGGAAGGCATAGTGCTGGAAGGGTCGGTGGTAGTAGTAAAGGCAGTAGTACCTGTAGGGAAGGGAGTGTCCGGGGTAGGAAGAGTACTATTGCTAGTGGTGCTGTTCGTGGGCATGGAGGAAGGCGTAGTGCTGTAAGGGTCAGTGGTAGTAGTGAAGGCAGTAGTACCTGTGGGGAAGGGAGTGTCCGTGGTAGGAAGAGTACTATTGTTAGCGGTCGTGTTCGTGGGCGTGGGGGAAGGCATAGTGCTGGAAGGGTTGGTGGTAGTAGTAAAGGCAGTAGTACCTGTGGGGAAGGGAGTGTCCGTGGTAGGTAGCGTTCTATTGCTAGCGGTCGTGTTCGTTGGGGAAGGTGTAGTGCTGTAAGGGGCAGTGGTAGTAGTGAAGGCAGTAGAACCTGTGGGGATGGGAGTATCCGTGGTAGGAAGAGTACTATTGCTAGTGGTGCTGTTCGTGGGCATGGGGGAAGGCGTAGTGCTGTAAGGGTCCATGGTAGTAGTGAAGGCAGTAGTACCTGTGGGGAAGGGAGTGTCCGGGGTAGGAAGAGTACTATTGTTAGCGGCCGTGTTCGTGGGGATGGGGGAAGGCGTAGTGCTGTAAGGGTTGGTGGTAGTAGTAAAGGCAGTAGTACCTGTGGGGAAGGGAGTGTCCGTGGTAGGAAGCGTACTATTGCTAGCGGTAGTGTTCGTGGGGGTGGGGGAAGGCGTAGTGCTGTAAGGGTTGGTGGTAGTAGTAAAGGCAGTAGTACCTGTGGGGAAGGGAGTGTCCGGGGTAGGAAGAGTATTATTGTTAGGGTTCGTGTTCGTGGGCGTGGGGGAAGGCCTAGTGCTGTAAGGGTCGGTGGTAGTAGTAAAGGCACTAGTATCTGTGGGGAAGGGATTGTCCGTGGTAGGAAGAGTATTATTGCTAGTGGTGGTGTTCGTGGGCGTGGGGGAAGGCATAGTGCTGGAAGGGTCAGTTGTAGTAGTAAAGGCAGTAGTACCTGTGGGGAAGGGAGTGTCCGGGGTAGGAAGAGTACTATTGTTAGCGGCCGTGTTCGTGGGGCTGGGGGAAGGCGTAGTGCTGTAAGGGTTGGTGGTAGTAGTAAAGGCAGTAGTACCTGTGGGGAAGGGAGTGTCCGTGGTAGAAAGAGTACTATTGTTAGCGGTCGTATTCGTGGGGGTGGGGGAAGGCGTAGTGCTGTAAGGGTCGGTGGTAGTAGTAAAGGCAGTAGTACCTGTGGGGAAGGGAGTGTCCGGGGTAGGAAGAGTACTATTGTTAGTGGTCGTGTTCGTGGGGGTGGGGGAAGGCGTAGTGCTGTAAGGGTTGGTGGTAGTAGTAAAGGCAGTAGTACCTGTGGGGAAGGGAGTGTCTGTGGTAGGAAGAGTACTATTGTTAGCGGTCGTGTTCGTGGGCGTGGGGGAAGGCGTAGTGCTGTAAGGGGCGGTGGTAGTAGTGAAGGCAGTAGTACCTGTGGGGAAGGGAGTGTCCGTGGTAGGAAGAGTACTATTGCTTGCGGTCGTGTTCGTGGGGGTGGGGGAAGGCGTAGTGCTGTAAGGGTCGGTGGTAGTAGTAAAGGCAGTAGTACCTGTCGGGAAGGGAGTGTCCGTGGTAGGAAGCGAACTATTGCTAGCGGTGGTATTCGTGGGGGAAGGCGTAGTGCTATCAGAAACATTAGGATTAGTTATAACTTCAGTAGTACTTGTTAGGAAAGATGTAGTGGTATTAGGACCAGTAATACTAGTTGTAACTTCAGTAGTACTTGCTGAGAAAGTAGTGGTTGGGATAGCAAGAGTGCTACTGGTATAAACAGAACTAGTGATAATAGTCTCAAAAGTGGTAGCTGTAGTAGAAACTGTAGAAGGATGTGGAGAACTTGTCGGGAAGGTACTTGTCATAGTTGTAGTAGAAACTGTAGGGCCTTCATATATCCATGTAACATCTGTTAGCTTTTCTAGGCTGATAATCTTGTCGGTAAGTTGAATAGTCAGCTTCTGCCAGAAAAGAAGAGATAAATTTGGTATTTGAGTAATTTTTAAACATCACATTTAAGTCATTTTTCAAATTATAATTTAACAAAAACCAATACATTCATTCTTTTCCAGAGATTAATAAAGGATATAAAGATTCCTTTCTGGGTCACTGACTTTAGACAAGTAAATAGGGGAATATGTTGTGTGCATGATCCTTGTACTGGAAATCTGTGTCTTTTCACTTCATCAGGCCACACCACATTGCTTACAAGTATTTGCAGCTTTGATTAAGCATTGATAACCAACACTTATAAAAATCTCTTTCCTTTGCCACTAGCTTTTAACCTTCCAAAGGGAAGTCCGGTTTCATGTTTTCACCAGCCCCAACACTTAGTATAGTGCCTGGCAGATAATAGGCATCTGATATGCTACAAAATTTCCTACAAAGAAGGTCTGCATTAGTCTTAACTGGGAGTAATTACTTGCAGAGTGTGGTCTTGAGCTCAATAGCCCAGGAAAAATGTGTTGAAGTAGAGAACTAGCAAAGACTAGAGAGAGAAAAGCTATCTGATTGTTCGGAGGGAGGATAATTTTCCAAAATCCAAGTATTAGCAGGGCAGGTACTCATTCACTGCTTGGAGCACAGGAATGATACTTAATCCATTTTCACTTTGCTAAATGATCCCCTCCACGTCACCGGATCATACTTAGGACAGATCTAGTGTTATAAAGCGGGATACTTTTCCGTCTGTGGTTACTCTTGGTAACTCTACTGGTGTCTTCCAAGTAGATAGCTCCAAAATCGGGCCCTGCTAGAAGGTCTAGTAGGGTCTGCTATTTATCACTCTGTTTTGTTAACCAAATAATTTTATCTCACATCACAGGTGGGACATAATCATCATGATGATTACCACAGTTGAATTTGCACCAACCTGGAGGATCTACCAATTTGGCCAGGATCATGAGCAATTTCAGGAAAGAGGGAAAAAATCTCCCAACAATTTTAGAGGATCACTTTTTCATTTTAGCCTCTGCCACAGAAGGAAATAAGTTTTGTTATGCTAGCCTGAGATACTAACCTCACTTAATACATAGAACTACTTCTGGGAAGCCCATGGAAAGGATTTTACCAGACCATAGATCATAGATTCCTGGACTACATTGGGAAGACCACTGATGCTACACATTTTACAATAGGATTCAACATTCCCAACTTTTCAGGAACATACTACTGCATGTACCTTTATAACCTTTCAAATACAAGCAAGTGAAAGAATGAAAATAAAAATGGTGATAACTCTGCAGAATAATAAAATTAATTTATGATATAACATTCCTTTGTGACATACCTGACTGTAAGGTTCACTCGTAAAATTCACCACTGTAATTTTCTGGTTGTCATAGGTGAGAGTGACCTGTATCACAGAAGTAGAGCTTGTTCCCCAGATTTTAATATATCCAACTTTCAGTGGATTTGAGTCACTCAGATACTTATTGTGTATGGTCTGGATTTGCAATAGATTCTATAAAGAATATATAAAGAGAAAAAATACATAGGACATCTATCAAGAGACTGTATTTCACATTAAAATATTAAGAAAACTCAAATTACTATTGTTGTGCTAGTTTGCTGTTTTTATTCTTAAACACTTCATGAATATACACTTCCTGAGCATCTACCATGATAAACTTGATAACACCAACATAATGAAAGGTATTTTACTTATATCATTACTAATTTTTACAAAGATTTTTGAAAAGCAAGCATCGTTATCTCAATTTTACCGATGAGGAAATTGAGGTTCTGGTAGTAAAGAGAGTAGCTAAATGACACAGATATTGTTGGATCATGATGCACCCATGTGCGTAGCTCTGTATGAGTTAACACAGTGTGAACACAGAATCCCAGCAAACAGCCCCTAGACTAAGGACAGTTTGCAATAAGTCTAGGACTTGACAAAATCATGAACTTTTTTTTAAGATTTTATTTATTTACTTGACAGAGAGAGATCACAAGTTGGCAGAGAGGCAGGCAGAGAGAGAGGAGGAAGCAGACTCCCCAGCGAGCAGAGAGCCCAAAGTGGGGCTCGATCCCAGGACCCTGGGATCATGACCTGAGCCGAAGGCAGGTCCTGAGGACCTGAGCCACCCAGGTGCCCCCATGAACTGTTTTTGTATCAACACAAGGTTTAAACTAATGTGAGGTAAGTCAAAAAGTAGTATGTGATTAAGGCCTAAATGAAAATCATAGTGAATATTTGTTATAGGTGCTAAGAGAAAGGAGAAATCACTGCAGAATAGGGAGAGTCAAGAAAGGGCTTAGGAAGGGCATGGGACTTTAGGAAGCCAGGAAAGGTAGATGGATTTAGAAAGGTGAAATGAATTAGGAAGGGGCTGGAGAAAGAGTCATGTGTAAAAAAAGACACGTTTATTAAGTGCAAGAGCTGTGGTAGCTCATGCTGAGCAAACAAAATAAGACAGGTTAAGATGGGTAGGATGAAAAAGATTTTATGCGATGCATCAAGGAGATAGTTGCAGTGGAGCGACGCCACAAACTCCTTGATTCTTGTGGCAATAGTAGAAAGAAAAAGTAGTCCATTCAATTGGCTTTCTGGAGAATTTAATAAGCTTTGAGACTGACTGCACAATTGGAATCAAGGGAAAATGAAGAAAAGGGGATATAACTTGAAGTAAATGGGTCTGCTGAAGCTAGCGCTTATTGATTTGGGAGAGCCTACTGTTAAATTGCCTGGAATTCTGGGGTGCCTGGGTGGCTCAGTTGGTTGAGCAGCTGCCTTTGGCTCAGGTCATGATCCTGGACTTCCAGGATCAAGTCCCACATCGGGTTCCCAGCTCCTTGGGGAGTCTGCTTCTCCCTCTGACCTTCTCCTCTCTCATGTTCTCTCTCACTCATTCTCTCTCCAATAAATAAATAAAAATCTAAAAAAAAAATTGCCTGGAATTCTGAAAGCCAGTTGATAGCTTGAGATTGGCTAAAATGGTGGGAATACATAAACCACAGGAATTAACAAAAGCCACAAATCAGCTCCACACCCCCATTACTCTATGCCAGCCAGCACGCCATTGATAATTACCCCATGGAAAGTTAGAAGCTTTCTTTCATGTCAAGCCTCTGACCTTAGAAAGAAATGCCTTCAAAAATCACACAGAAATTAGAATTCACTTATCACTTCTTTGGAATAAGAGAAGAATGAGGTTTTAGAGTTAGAAAGCATTTAAGGAAAATGTAATGCTTTATAATAAAGAAACAAAGGTTAAACAGGGGAAGTGTCTTCCCTATGTTAAATACCTAGTTAGTACAAGCAGAACTAAAATCCAGGATTTCTAAATCAACAGTTTCAAAACATTTTGAGAGGAAAGATATGTAGTTTTTGATTCAACTTTTCTTAAATTAAGAACAGAGAATTTACTTATTTAATTAGTATACAAAGCCCTGCATTTAGTTTCAAAAAGGCAAGGATGGAGAGAGCATGACCTGACAATCATATCTATGAAGATAATTTGAAAGTTTTAGATGTCCATGAGATTTATGTGATGCATGTGTTTAATAATTTAGATGACCATGAGATTTATAGCATATGATACAACTGTTTAAAAAATTAAATTTAGGGCGCCTGGGTGGCTCAGTGTGTTAAGCCGCTGCCTTCGGCTCAGGTCATGATCTCAGGGTCCTGGGATCGAGGCCCGCATCGGGCTCTCTGCTCAGCAAGGAGCCTGCTTCCTCCTCTCTCTCTGCCTGCCTCTCTGCCTGCTTGTGATCTCTCTCTGTCAAATAAATAAATAAAATCTTTAAAAAAAAATTAAATTTAAAAAAGTTTAAAAATGTGAGGCAGTAGGAGTAAGAAAATAGAGTATAGCTAAAAAGAGGTAACAGTTGGACAATGAACTATTTATTGTTTCATGTCACTGATGTTTTGAGGTTGCCTGTTTTGCATTATAAAGTTCATGTCATCCTACAGAAATATATGGCAAGCCATATATGTAATTTTAAATTTTCTCATAGCCACATTTTTTAAAAGTAAAAGGAAATAGGAGAAATTGATTTGAAAATACATTTTATTTAACCCAACATATCTAAAATATTATCATTTTAACATGTATTCAATATAGAAATATTAATGAGGTATTTTACAACCTTTCAAATATTTCAAATTAGCCTAGTCACATTTCCAGTGCTCAAAAGTCACATGGGATGCCTGGGTGGCTTAGTCGGTTAAGGGTCCAACTCTTAATTTTGGCTCAGGTCATCATCTCAGAGTCAAGAGATAGAGCCCCACACAAGCCTCCACACTGCACTGGGTATGGAGCCTGCTTACGATTCTCTCTTTCCTTCTCCCTCTGCCATCCCCCCAACTCCACTTATGCTTGAGTGTGCATGTGTGCTCTCTTTTTCTCTCTCTAAAAAAAAAAAAAAAAAAAAAGTCACATGTGGCTAGTAACTATCATACTGGATAATGCAGCTCTAAGATAGTCTTTCAATCCTGGGTACCACGTTTTGAGAGGAATCTAGACTAATTGCAGTCCAAACAGAATAATCAGATCTGTTTAAGAATAAAACAGAGGAAGTATGAAGTTAGCCTGCAGATGAATAATTCCAAAAGAAGATGGAAGGTATATATAACAGACATCTTCAAATACCTGAAGCACTGCTATGGAGAAAAGACAATTGATTTGTGCTATGCTTTTCCTTAAATGCAAATCAATAGATAAAAATTATAAAGAAGCAAATTCCAGGTTTGACATAGAATGATTTTCCTACTCTAATGAGAATGATATAGATTATCTCTGGAATCATTTAACATGCCTGGTAGATTGGTTGTATTATTTTCTCCAATTATTCACTCCTCCCTATTCATACCCTTTTTCCAAGTAATTTTGGCAATGTCCTCCCTCTCTGGATGGGGCATTGTATCCCATCTTTGTCTTTGGGCTTGGCCATCTGACTTCCCCTTGTTAATAGAATATTAGTCAACTTGGTGCAAATTGGAGATTCTAAAAAATGCTCAAGCATTTCCACTTCTGTTTTTGCCCTCTACCACAGTCATAAAAAGCGTCCTGTCCAGACCTGCCATAAGGCAATCTTAGGACATATTAATATAAGGACTGGCTTAAAAATTTCCAGGCAATTTGATAGTGGGCTTTCCCAGGGACATCTGGGTGGTTCAGTTGGTTAAGCATCTGCTTTTGGCTTAGGTCATGATCCTAGAATCCTGGGATCAAGCCCCATATTTGGCTCCTAGCTCAGCAGGGAGTCTACTACTCCCTCTACCTCTATGTGTGTGTTCTCTTTCACTCTTTCTTTCTTTGAAATAAATAAATCTTTAAAAACAAAAACAAAAAACCCCAAACAAAACTGTAGGCTTTCCCAAATCAACAAGAGCTAGCTTTAGGATGCCCATTTACTTCAAGTTATATCCTCTTTTCTTCATTTTCCCTTGATTCTGCTTGCAGTCAGTCTCAAAGTCTTATTAATTCTCCATATCACCAATTGAACATATTTCATTTTCTTAGATCACTGAAGAGTCAGCTCACTCTTATACATACATACCTATGTGAGTGAGTACAGCTGGGATCATCCAAGCAGCCAAACAGTCCCGTTACTGAGTGTAAGCCAGCCAAGATCATCTAAGTCCAGCCCAGATTATCAGAACACTAAAAACACCCGGGCTAAATAATGTATTGTTTGAATTATTTATTTATTGTTACAAGCTGCTGAAGTTTTGACATTGTTTCTTATACACCATTATTGTGCAATAGATAACTGATTTAGCATTTATCCCGCAAAATATTATCAGCCAGAAAATGCCATCTCATCCCCAGAAAACATGCTGTACATTTGAAGATCCATTTTTTTCACCAGCATTATATGAACTACAAGTTTCTTCTTATAAAAAAATGATGGCATATTGGATAATTATCCAAATAAGGACTGTTTATTCCTGATGTTAATGTCAATGGACCCAATTTATAAGTGTAAAAGTAGGACATTCCTCCTATTAAGATGTAGGATATTATTTTGATATAGTTAACTGATAATGTTTAATCTGCAGCTAACTGGGAATGGGTTTATAAAATTCAATAAAATAGTCTTACCTGAGCTGCAGTAAAATTTGCCAAGAAATAGTTTCCATTTTCATAGGTATCTGCAAGCAAGAAAAAAGAATAAACTACTCATTGCTTCAACTGTAGCAGATAATCTTGTATATAGTCAAAGGGGTCACAATTACTGATCAGGATAATCATGACCTCTCTGAGAAACATTAAGGATAAGTAGCCAAGGGATTCTTTCACAACAGGTAAGTATGGGGATGGAAGAGGGTATTTCAAGTGAGGATCAAGTGGTTGTAAAACCAGAAAATCTTGGATAGATTTCCCAGGATAGATACCCCAGATGAGGAAATGTGAAGGCTACTGACTGGTTTCTTCTGTGCCAGTGTAGCAAGCACATAACCATGAAGGTTGACCTTGCTATGATGATAAAAGCTCAAAGCAGAGGAGAGTAGCTAGGAATTCAGGCTCAAGTCAGACTGACATGGATTCAACTTCCTGCTCCTACACTTAATAGTTGTGCAAACTATGACAAATAACATTTTATCATCTGTAAAATGGAGATAGTAGCACCTAGCTCATGGTATGCTGCATGAGCAGAGTAAGTGCTCAAAATGTATTCTTTACTATCATTAGCAAAGTCATCATCATCTTCACCTTCATGGTTCTTCTCTTAGACCATCCTACCACATTGCTCTAGTTCCCAAACCCTTCTGCCTCTACATAACTTACTCCATCAATTCTTCCCCAGACCCTCTTTTCTCCTCTGGGTTCCAATTATGCTCGAGAACACTCCATTCTGACAAACCCTCTCTATAGCAAGCAACCACCACATCTCTTTTTTTAGTGCCATATTGTCTCAGAAAAGGTAGCCTCTGTTTGTTATGTCTGTGGACTCGACTCATAATTCAATCCTACATCTCCTGTATTTCAGTTCTTATGTTTCCTTATTTAACTGGGTCTAATCTTTTCAAAGTCACCAGTGACACAGTATATTAAATCTAAGTATCTCTTCATGATATTCAGGTGTTTTAGATCTGTTTCCCCACACACCGCTTCCTTGAAATAATCCTTAGTAGAGGCCCACTTTACTCATCCTTCTCATGTAGGTTCTATAATTCTTATTTCTTAAGAGTCAGTTCCATTTCATGTTCTGTTCTTGCCCTTATGACACTCCATCTCTTACCAATATTCCAATATCTCTGTCCTTGAACCAATTAATTCTCTTCTTTATTTTCTATAAATTACCTCTATTCTTGCAGAAATAATCATAAGGCCTGTATTTTTTAAAATTTAGCCTTGGTTAGAAAATGTAACCTAAGCAAATATCATAAGACTCTTCTAGCAGTTTGAACAAAGAATGGAATTTTGTTAATAAGGTGATCTAAGATTATCCTTGAACTAGCTATCAAGTCTCCTTATGTAAGGAAAAATTTAACAAATAGTTAAAAACCTATTAATGGAAAATTTAAGTTAAAGCTATACTTACATTATGTCTTGGTGTTTTAAATTTTGAATTTCTAAGTCTGTTTGGTGAAAAGGAGCAAAGAGCTTCTCCATAGGAGTTAAAAAGTGTAAAAATCTTTAAACTCTCAGGGACTATTGATTTTTAACCTTGAAACTAAGATATTTGTTGAAGGAAACTGAAATTTCATAGAAAATTGTTTTCCCCTTAAATTTTTGAAATATATTGCTCATAGGGAGCTGATTTCTTAACAAAAGATGTGATGTTATTAACCCACTATGACATTAATCATCTAGTTCCAATTAGCTCAAGCTATATAAAAGGATTCTATGTTCCCTTAAAACATTGGTTCCCAACCATCAGTCATTTTGCTGGTGCGACATTTGGTGACATCTAGAAAGACATTTGATTGCTACATCTTGGGGTTGGAGGAAATGTTTTTGGCATTTGGAGGGGTGTTGCTAAACATCTTATAATGAACAGTTCAGCCACCACCCATAACAAAGAATTATCTAGCCCAAATTGTCAGTACAGTCAATCAGATGTCTGATAAGGGACTTGTATCTAGAGGATATAAAAACACTTACAATTATATAATAAAAAGATAATCTAATGTAAAAGTTGACACAGTTTGTGAATAGACATTTCTCCAAAGAAGATTATGAATGGCCAGTAAGGTACACCTGGGTGGCTCAGTCAGTTAAGCATCTGCCTTCTGCTCAGGTCATGATCCCAGGGTTCTGGGATCAAGCCTCACATGGGGCTCCCTGCTTGGTGGGGAGTCTGCTTCTCCCTCCTCCACTCTCCCTACTTATTGTCTTTCCCTCTCTCATTCAAATAAATAAATAAAATCTTAAAAAAAAATGAATGGCCAGTAAGTACAATAAAAGATATTCAATGAGATTAGTTATCAGGGAAAAACACAAATCAATAGAAGCCACAGTGGTATATTATTTCACCCAGCAGGAAGACAATAATAAGTGTTGGCAAGGATGCTGAGACTCCGGATCCCACATGCACTGCTGAAGGAATGTAAAATGGTGCCGCCTCCTTATAAAAGAATATGGGAGTTCCCACAAAAATAAACATAGAGTTACTATACAAAGGGGACGTTCCAATCCTAAGTATGCACCCTAGAGAACTAAAAAAATGTCTATACAAAAACTTGTACACGAATATTCATAGCAGCATTTTTCTTAATAGTGAAAAAGTGGAAACAACTCAAGCATGTACTAGCTGATATATAAAATGTAGTATAGGGGTGCCTGGGTGGCTCAGTGGGTTAAAGCCTCTGCCTTTGGCTTAGGTCATGATCCCAGGTGCTGGGATCGAACCCCGCATCAGGCTCTCTGCTCGGCAGGGAGTCTGCTTCCTCCTCTGTCTCTGCCTGCCTCTCTGCCTACTTGTGATCTCTGTCAAATAAATAAATAAAATCTTTTAAAAAAATGTAGTATATTCATACAACATCATACTATTCATCCATATTAAAGAAATGAAGTATGGATACATGTTACAACTTGCTAGAACCTTAAAAATGTTATGCTAAGTGATAGAAGGCAGTAATAAAAGACCACACTTATTCCATTTATGTGACTCCATATGATTCCATTCCTATGAAACATCTAGCATACACAGATGTATAGTGACAGAGTAGTCAATGCCTAGAGTTGCATCTCCTGGGGCTGGAGAGAATGGGGGCAGGGCGAGGGAGGACTGAGGGGTGATATCTAAAAGATGGAGGGCTTATTTTGAGGGTAAAGAAATTTTTCCAAAATTGTCTGTGTAATGGTTGCACAACTTGGCAAACATGTGAAAACCAGTGAATTGTACACTTAAAAATGGGTATGTTACAGAGTGTGTGAATTGTATCTCAATAAACTTGTTACCAAAAAGTTAAAGACAACCCCCAAAACTAACAACAACAAAAAGGCATTTATTTTTTATAAAAATGTATATAAAAAAGACTTCTGGGGTGCTTGGGTGGCTCAGTGGGTTAAGACTCTGCCTTCAGTTCAGGTCATGATCTCAGGGTCCTGGGATGGAGCCCCGCATTGGGCTCTCTGCTCAGCAGAGGCCTGTTTCCCCTCTCTCTCTGCTTATCTCTCTGCCTACTTGTGATTTCTCTCTCTGTCAGATAAATAAATAAAATCGTTTAAAAAAAAAAAAGACTTCTACCTGATTCATCTTAAAGATGAATACAGTGTGATTTCTACTTGTCATAACACTCCCAGGCTTCTCACTCCTCTCTTCATCAGACTTTCTGTCATCGCACCCTATTTGCAAATTGCAAGCCCCACCAGGGGACTCCATAAACATCTCAAATCCCAAGCATGCAAAATTAATCTCCTTATCTCTCAGCATTCGCTAATGTGGCTTTATTGCCCATGTTCCGTGACGATGATTCTATGATGAGGGAATCGCTTCCTGCCCAATCACCTACGCATGCAGCTGGCGTGATCTGATGATGCCGTCAACAGTCAGCCTGGCGAGATGTCACCGATGTGATACACTGTTAAATAACCTTGGCACAGCCACGAACTCCTTTAGCTGCAATTTTTTGCTCACCGAACAAATCCCTGATTAAAATCTCATGCTTCACCTAGATTTAATTTAAGAAAAAATATGTACTTCCTAATAGATGGGAACATCCTAGCTCTTTCATATAATTCTTAAGTTTAAAAAATTGGCACTGTAGCTTATTATTGGTTTACAAGATTTAAGGCTGCAAATCTCTTAAAACCTAATTTGGGTGGCTGGTTAACCTCCTTTTTCTGACTTTTGGACTTCCTGTTGTCATAGTAATCACACTGATGTAAATGTAGTATATCTTACCTAATATATCTTATCTTAAAGACTTATACTGTAATTTTATTTACCTTGAGTATTAATGATATAGTCTACTCAGCATCTATGTGCCAGGAATTCTCTCTACATATGAAATCATTTTATCTGCATAAAATGATCTACATGATAAGTACAGTTTTGTAGATAATAAAGACAAGAAAATACTAGCAAAGAGATGTTAAGCATCCTTCCAAAAGACATATAACCAAGAGATGACTGAAGTGATGTCTGATTCCAGGGCTATGGGATGCCACGTGCCACATGTCTCTCCTTGGAATTCACTTATCAGATTAAACTTTACAGAAATAATTGAAGACTAAGTTGAACTTGGAAAAAAGTAATCAAATCCTTTCGTATCCCACCATTAACCTGGTCCTACCACTAAATGAGCAATCAAATTATTTGAAAAATAGCTCTTTTAAATACCATATTCAATGATTATGGGGTTATAATGCATTATGCATACACTGAAATTTAAAGTACCATCTGAAATACTATCAAAAACTTAGAAATACTTTGGATGTATTTAACAAAATATGTGTAAGACCCATGCACTGAAAATTACAAAATGCTCTAAGATAAAGAAGACCTAAGCAATTAAAGATGATACACAGATATTCCCAAATTGATTCATAGACTCAATGCAATTGCAGTCAAAATTCTAGCAAGTTTTTGTTAATTACTATTTGTCAAAACAGTTTTGAATCTACCTTAATGCAGTGTGGTATTGGTATAAGTATAAACATAGAGAACATGAAACAGAACAAATAATATAAAAATAGATTCTCAGCCATATAGGACCTATTCATAGCTAACAAAAGTGTCAAGGTAATATAACAAGGGAAAAGATTCTGCTTTCAGAAAAGGTGCTGGATTAACTGGATAAACATATGAGGGAACAATGAACCTTACATACACACAAACACATACAAAATTACATACACACAAAATTTAATACAAAATAGGTGATAGTCCTAAATGTAAAAGCTATGAGAAAAATCTCTGTAACCTTGGATTAGGCCATGTGATATTGTGATTTATATTCTGTATTTGGTCTTCATCCCACTTCTGCCACAGAGCTCTTAAAACCCTTGGAATTTCCTGAGTGATAAGAACTAAGTATCTTTTTGTTACGTTAATAAGTTGATTTAGGGAAAGCACTTCCAGTTCTGGGTGATCAACCCTGTGATTTGCAGGTTGGAACTTCCAGCCCCACCCAGAGACTTTTGGAAGGAAATTGGGGCTGGAGAGGATGGTGGATAATGTAGTGTCAGAATTGAGTTGAATTGTAGGACACCTAGATAGTGTCCCAGAATTACTTGTAGGTATGGGGAAACACCCCCCCCACCCAACACACACACGTTAGAATTAGTACCAGATGCTTTTTAGACCAAAGCACAAGAAGCACAAATATCAAAGAAAAGCATGGTAAAAAAAAAATGGATTTTTATCAAAGTTTAAGTTTGGTTTTTTTTTTTTTTTTTGTAAGATACTATAAAGGAATTATATAGGCAAGTTACAGACAGGGAGATAAAAGTTTGGTAAACATAACTTCTACAGATCACTAAGGAAAAGGCAACATAATAAAAAATAGGCAGAGGACTCGAACCAATAACTCAATATGAAGACATAGAAATAGCCAATAAACATAAGGTGCTCAACATCAAGGAAATGCAAATTAAATCCACCATAATGAGGTGCCCTAGGTATTACTAAAATAGTTAAAATTTTAAAGACTGACAACACCAAGTGTTAGTGAAGATGTGGGAAATTGGAACTCTGAATTTTTGTCATTAGTGAAGAGAAACAGTATAGCCAGTTTAGAAAATACTTGGGGTTTCTTCAAAAGTTAAACATACACTTACCATCTGACCCAGCCTGGCAATTTCACATCCAGACTTTTACCCAGGAGAAATGAAAACGTATGGTTACAAATAATACTCAAATAAGCAAATAATACTCAAAAAATACTCAAATAATCATGGCAGATCAAAAGCTTCTGCACAGCAAAGGAAACAGTCAACAAAACAAAGAGGCAACCCACGGAATGGGAGAAGATATTTACAAATGACAGTACAGACAAAAGGCTGATATCCAGGATCTACAAAGAACTTCTCAAACTCAAAACACACAAAACAGATAATCATGTCAAAAAATGGGCAGAAGACATGAATAGACACTTCTCCGATGAAGATATACAAATGGCTATCAGACACATGAAAAAATGTTCATCATCACTAGCCATCAGGGAGATTCAAATTATAACCACATTGAGATACCACCTTACACCAGTTAGAATGGCCAAAATTAGCAAGACAGGAAACAAAGTGTGTTGGAGAGGATGTGGAGAAAGGGGAACCCTCGTACACTGTTGGTGGGAATGCAAGTTGGTGTAGCCACTTTGGAGAACAGTGTGGATATTCCTCAAGAAATTAAAAATAGAGCTTCCCTATGACCCTGCAATTGCACTACTGGGTATTTACCCCAAAGATACAGATGGAGTGAAAAGAAGGGCCATCTGTACCCCAATGTTTATAGAAGCAATTGCCACAGTCACCAAACTGTGGAAAGAACCAAGATGCCCCACAATAGATGAAAGGATAAGGAAGATGTGGTCCATATACACTATGGAATATTATGCCTCCATCAGAAAGGATGAATACCCAACTTTTGTATCAACATGGATGGGGCTGGAAGAGATTATGCTGAGTGAAATAAGTCAAGCCGAGAGAGTCAATTATCATATGGTTTCACTTATTTGTGGAGCATAACAAATAACATGGAGGACATAGGGAGATGGAGAGGAGAAGGGAGTTGAGGGAAATTGGAAGGGGAGATGAACCATGAGAGACTATGGACTCTGAAAAACAATCTGAGGGTTTTGAAGGGGTTGGGGGTGGGAGGTTGGGGGAACCAGGTGGTGGGTATTGGAGAGGGCACGTATTCCATTGAGCACTGGGTGTGGTGCATAAACAATGAATTCTGTTATGCTGAAAAGATTTTTAAAAAATCATGGCAGGTTTATGCATAATGGAAAAAACTTAAAACAACTTAAATATTCATCAATAAGTAAATGGATAAACAAGTTATGGTATATCCATACAATGGGATATTATTTTTCAGGAGTCAAAAGGTAATAAGCTACTTTTATATGCCACCAGATGGCAAAATATCTTGCTACAAAAGTCATTTTTCTAAGAAGCAAAGCACAAAAGGATACACAATGTATGATTCTATTTACATCAAGCCTAGAAAAGACAAATCTCATCAAGCCTAGAGAGACAGAAAGCAGATCAGTAGTTCTAAGAGCCTGAAGTGGGGGTTGAGAGTGCGGGGTAGTTTGCTGAAAAGATGTAGAAGGGGAAATTTGGGTCATGAAAATATTCTAGATCTAGATTCTAGATTCTTGAATCTAGATTCTAGATTCAATATCTAGATTCTAGATCTTGACTGTGGTGGTAACAATATAAATGTATCTATTTGTCAAAACTTATTGAACTGTATACTTAACATGGATACATTTTGTGTAAATACAACTCAATTAAGTTGATTAAAAGAGCAATAATTTCACTTCTAGGAATCTACCCTATGGAAATAATCTGAAATGCAAACAAAGGTTAATACTGGATGGTGTTCATAACAATGAAAACTAAAAACATCCTGTATCTTAGATTAGAGAGTAATTACAGAAAGTCAGATAAATTGTGGCATATCTTCTCAGTGGCATAGAGTAATCATAATGGTGTTTATCAGGAGTATATGATAACATCTAGACATATTTCTATCATTGTGTTAAGTGCAAAGAAACAGCATTCAGAAATTAAATATGCAGTATGTTTTCAGTGATATAAAAAGTTAAGTGTTTTCTTAAATAACATGAAAGCAAAAGAATATAGCAGTAATATTACCTTTTTCCTAGTTTTCTGTCTTTAAAATATTTTCTTTAATGATGCTATATTACCCTCTTAATGAAGAAAGTGGAAAGGAAGATATTACTAGTGAAAAAAAACAAGCTATGATTTCAGAAAATGTGATATGTTAAAAGATTAGAATGTTCTAGTCTGCAGTAACAAGTATTGGAAAATGGGTGTCAGTTGGTAACAACACATCAGTATTTCTGTAGAGATGTCTAAGGAAGAGGATGTTCTGACTATTGTGACAGCCCCCAATTATCTCGGTAGCACTGTCCTATTCCTAGATTAGGGAAAGCATACAAAGTAATATTTCGTTGACATAATGATCTTTTCGACAATGCTTAACTCCCTACTTCTGAGACACTAAGAAATTTTGTGAGCTTTCATTTGCCTCTTGAGTGAGCCTACTTAGGAGGAACAGGGTGCCTGGTAATAGGTGGCTGGCCCAAACAACAGAGCCAGGTCTATGAACCACTGTGAATGAATGAACTGTCAGCCTCAGAGTTGCATCCACACTTTTATCAGAACAAGGCAGTTAGTTATACAGAGATAGATCCCTCCTGGAAAGATATATTCAAGGCACTGAATGAGAAGAACATGCAGCCAAGAATACTTTATCCAGCAAGACTGACATTCAAAATGGACGGTGAAATAAAGAGTTTCTAAGACTGGCAAGGCTTAAGATGGGATTAGGAGGGAGACAAACCATAAGTGACTCTTAATCTCACAAAACAAACTGAGGG
Source organism: Mustela nivalis (assembly GCF_964662115.1). NCBI lineage: Eukaryota > Metazoa > Chordata > Mammalia > Carnivora > Mustelidae > Mustela > Mustela nivalis. The sequence continues at coordinate 11,451,821 of NC_139031.1, forward strand.
TTGCTGGGGGGAGGGGGTTTGGGAGAAGGGGGTGGTATTATGGACATTGGGGAGGGTATGTGTTTTGGTGAGTGCTTTGAAGTGTGTAAACCTGGTGATTCACAGACCTGTACCCCTGGGGATAAAAATATATGTTTATAAAAAAATAAAAAATTATATTAAAAAAAAAAAAAAGACTATGCAACCACCAAGCCGATACTGCTGGAAATATTAAGGGGGTTTCTTTAAAGGAGGAAAAAGCCCAAGAATAGCATTGAACAGAAAGGTAGAGACAATCTACAGAAAGAAAGACTTCAAAGGTAACACGATGTCAATAAAAACGTATCTATCTATAATCACCCTCAATGTGAATGGCCTAAACGCGCCCATAAAATGGCACAGGGCTGCAGACTGGATAAAACGACAGGACCCATCCAAATGTTGTCTACAAGAGACCCATTTTGAACCTAAAGATACACCCAGACTGAAAGTGAAGGGATGGAGAAGCATCTTTCATGCCAATGGGCCTCAAAAGAAGGCTGGGGTAGCGATTCTCATATCAGACAAATTAGATTTTAAACTAAAGACTGTAGTCAGAGATCCAGAAGGACACTACATCATTCTTAAAGGGACTACCCACCAAGATGATCTAACAATTGTAAATATCTATGCCCCCAATATGGGAGCAGCCAATTACATAAGAAAACTGTTAATCAAGATAAAGAGTCATATTGATATGAATACACTAATCGTTGGAGATCTTAATATGCCTCTCTCAGAAATAGACAGATCATCGAAGCAGAAAATCAATAAAGAAACAAGAGCATTGAATGACACATTGGACCAGATGGACCTCATAGATATATACAGAACATTCCACCCTAAAACAACAGAATACTCATTCTTCTCAAGTGCACATGGAACCTCCTGGCTGAATTCATAACATCACGTTGCTGAACCTACAAAGCTGGGGGCCCATACATTGTTCTATAGTAATTACAGTGTTATATAAGGAGCAGGCAAAAATTGCAAAAATTCTCCCAACACCATTGCTCTATAACAGTAGCAGAAACAGGTTTAGAAACAGATTATGCCAATTAAATCCTGAGCTGTGGTTTTTCTGCTTGCTGCATGGAGATTCCAGAACCTTCATACTCACCAATGCTTTGTCCATCATCCCAGAATATCTGGCCTTCAGCTTTCCCATTGTCATCCAAAGCAACAATCAATCCCATAAATTTTTGTCGACTATGAAAAAAAGGAGTTATTTTTCTCTAGATTATAAATTGTAAGAGTGAAGGACAGTTTCTGTTGAAAATATTACTCATCCAGAACAAAAAAAAATGCATTAAAAATGCACATAAAGTTCTAAAAATAGGTAAATTAAAATGTATCTTCTTTATAAAAGAGCTTATTGCATGCCTCTTAAATATTAAGGTTTCCTGGATGGTTTAAAACAGAATTTTATTTTCAAAAATTATACACAAAAATGTCTACTATATAACACAGCAAAATGTATAAATACCATTAAGGCTGAGCTATACTTAGATATTTATCTATCAAAATATATTTGCAATTAGAAATGGATTCCATCTCAAAGGATGTATGTGCAAACCAATTTCAATTAAGTGTAGTCATATTTAAATTATTTTATGTAATGAAAGAGTATTTGTTTGGAATTTTGAGGTGGTTTCTTTATAGTAGGGACTTATAAATAATTATGATAAGTAAATATGAAATATGTTTAATCAATGTCCTTTAATTTTAATATACCTCAAGATATTTAATTTTTTAAAGATCTAATTTTTAATAATTAACATGAAATTATCAGGCATGATCTTCTTGTGGATTAAAAATATAGACACTTAAAAAATCAAATAAACATACTTACTTACATATGTATTATAAGTAATATATTAAGATATAAATTCCTTAGGAAGAAAACCACAGAACGACCCTTCAGTAGCTTCCAGACTGCTACAGAATAAAACACAAGGTCTTGCTCTGGCATTTACACCCTCCATGACCTGATCTTAGCCTGCTTGAACTTTATTTCATCCCTCTTCCTCTCTACTCTCCAATTAAACTGACTGGTTTACTATGCCCCAAACCAAACTCATTTTTCACCTTTAGCTCTTTAATACTCCCAGAATATTTCTTTCCCTGCCTTCATATATTCAAATCCTATTTATTATTCAAGACTCAGCTCAAAGCTCTCATTCACGTGAACTCATGCTTTACACCACAAGGCTAAGTTAACTTCTTTCCTTTTGAATGGTTATAGTTCTTTTTATGTGTCTCTCTTCACATAACATGTTCCCTTTAATTTAGTACCTAAACACAAATATAAATATATAAATATAAACGTATAAATATTTATATTTATATAAAATCTATCCCGAGTTGACCAAAGTAGACCTGGAAATAAGCACTAAATCCTCCTTGGATAGCCATCACAAATCAAGGAGCTCATAATATCCCCAACATTTTTAATAGTGTGGAAACGGGTAAATGCTACTGCCCTCAAGAAAATTTTTGCCCCAGGGGTAATGGAGTAGCTCCGTTGATTAAGCACGGGGCTCTTGATTTTGGCTCAGGTTGTTATCTCAGGGTGGTGAGATCGATCCCTCTTACTTGACGCTCAGCATGGAGTCTGCTTAAGATTCTCTCCCTCTCCCTCTGCCCTTCCCCCGACCCCACTCCTCCACCCCCACATGCACACTCTCTCTCTAAAATAATAAGTAAAATAAAATAAAATAAAATAAAAATTAAAGAAAATTTTTGCCCCAGGCCTTGGACACAGCTAAAGATAAAAGATCTCCCCAAGACTGACTTCACGAATGCGTTCTCCCCCAATCCCAGTCAAAAGGCCCTTATGGAATCGAATCAATAGGAGCGTTTGTAGTTGTATTTATTTATCCACAGAGCTTTGGTGAAGGTGGGCAGCTCCCTGAGAGGCTGCCGCATTATGACAAAGCGTGGCCATCCAGCTTTGTCCTCACCTGGCTTGAGTGTTCATTGCGGGCTCTTGCCAAGGCAGGATGTAGCCTCCTCTGATGTGAAGGTTGATGTGGTCAAGGGGTGCGCCCAGGGTTTTCCACTCACCTGTCGACACACTGCCAGTTTCCTAGGAGACAGAATATAGGCAAGGAGGGATGACGATAAAGAGAAGAAATGAACAGATGCATGCTTTAATACAAGTCTTTCTAAGGAAGCATGTTTGAAAGTCAGCAAGAAACAGTAAGTCAAAGGAAAAAAATCTCTGATTTTAGCTTTCTTAAAAACTCTAGAAATCTAGCCTTTTCTCTGTGTTCTCCAGAGAAGTAGGAGTGAGGGGAGAGAAAAGTCAATGTATGGGTGTCAGATTTTACCTAATGATGCTTTTGTGGATAATTTTGTTTAAGCAAACCTTGCTTGGCTGAAAGGTTGAAAATTACTGCCTTAGAAATTATGTGCCTGAAAGACAGAAGAAAGTGCTGGCCTCCTCTCTAGGCAGCACGGACCAGTCTGGTTCTTCACAAAATATGTGAGTTCTTACCGTGCTGTAGTCATACCAATGGGCTTTGGGAAAATAAGCAGGAATCACAATAGTATTCTGAAACATAAAAATGACACATTATGCATATTCCAATAATGTAATTAATAAAAATATTTCTCTAGAATTAAGATAAAAATGGGAATTTTATTAATGATTTTAAGAGTTGGGAAGTTTTTAAAAAAATTTTTAAGATTATTTTAAGACTTTATTTATTTGGGAGAGAGAGAGCACCGAGGGAGAGGGAGAGGTAGAGACAGGCTCCATGCTGAGCAGAAAGCCCAACACAAGACTCGATTCCAGGACCCCGATGTCATGACCCCAGCCAAAGGCAGACACTTAATCCACTGAGCCACCAGGTGTCCTGAGTTTAGGAAGTTTAATTGAAAAAGATCTGAGAAGGGGTTCCTGGGTGGCTCAGTGAGTTAAGCCTCTGCCTTTAGCTCAGGTCATGACCCCAGGGTCCTGGGATTGAGCCCTGCATTGGGCTCTCTGCTCAGCAGGGAGCCTGCTTCCCTCTCTCTCTCTGCCTGCTGCTCTGCCTCCTTGTGATCTGTCTCTGTCAAATAAATAAGTAAAATCTTAAAAAAAAGTCTGAGAAAATTCTTCAAACATAGAGAAAACTTTTTTTTTTTAAAGGTTAACTTTATAAAGATGTGGGGTAACAAGACAATAAAATGAGAAATCAGTTGGGGTTGTGAAGTTTTCATTAATGGGGATTTGGGGGGAAAAAAAAAAGATCTCCCTTATATGTTCTAGAAAGTTATTTGCCGGAAAAGAGCGAGTGGGACAAGATGATCTTTAAAAACGCTCTTCTTGCACTTGAGATTACGTGACTGAGGGTTTCTAATCTATGACAAAAAAACAAAAAAAAAAGACAAAACAAAAAAACTCACACTTTTCAGCACAGGGCTGATTAAGAGGGCAGGACCCAACATGAACTGACTGTCTATATCCCACGTTTTCTTGTCATTCGTAAACCTTAAAAAAAAAAAAAAGAAGAAGAAGAAGAAGTATGAAATACCCATGAAACTGTTAGGACTGCTGCAGAGTGCTCGCCACAAGACATGGCCAGAACCTAGGCTTTGGGGAAACAGGCTGTACTCACTCATGGAAAAGGGGTCGGACGACAGTGCTGCCCTCAACATGAGCTTTATGCATCAAAGTGTAGAGGTAGGGCAGCAGGGTGTATCTGATCTGAAGGACTTTTCTGGAGAACATCTCAAAGGTTGAATTCCAGGCCACAGGATCTTGTCTCTAAAGAGATACAGGAACATGGGGGAGACACTTCTTTATGCTATGCTAACACTTTCAGAAAAAGGTCAGCAGGCGCTTCTCCCAGGCACCAGGGACACAGATTCCTCCCTTCATTCTGTCCCATCCTCTCTCTTGCCCCCTGCTGTCTGACTGAACTAGTGCTACTTCCTTCCCACTCTGTCACAGACTCCTAAGTCCCCTGCACAGGGCTGGAGAGACGGGGCTCTCTGCAGCACTGACAGAGCTTGGATGGATCTGAGTAAAATAAAAATTCTCCAAGGAAAAAGAGCTTCTTTTAGGTTAGCTCCACAGGGAGCTACAAACCCTGCTGTCCTCATAGGCACGCATCCCTCGAGACATGAACAAAAGTGTTTTCTTGAGAATTGCTTATAACTCTGGGGTTTTGAAGTCTGAGGGTTTCCTAAGAAATGGAGGGTCTGATTTTTATGATTTTTCCTCAACAAAAAAGGATGCTTCTTTTGAGGGTGAAGAAGAAGTGATTTGAGCACCAGCCGCTGCCTCACCCTGGTCCCGATGGTGTTGTGGTTTCTGGAAAAGGGATAAAAGGCCCCCAGTTGCATCCAGCGAACACACATCTCATATTCAGCATTTCCAAAGAAGCCACAAATATCTGCTCCTGTCTGAGAAGATGCAAATTCAGAACATGAGGTGGGACTTTTGTAGGTTGCAGACACGCTGGAATATGACTAATTAATAACGGCCCCGATGTAACTTACATACGATATTCCAAAGAGACTGAACTCCATCATGCCTGCAACGAGAAGACACAGCTGTGTTGGACACAGCAGCCCTTTCAGAGGGTAGTTTTGCCCTGTCTCTTCCATACCCTACTTCGAAGCCCTGGGTCAACAATGATGAAAATATCGAACAATGGGTAGAGACTCAAACTCATACCCACGGAGAAGTCAGCTCCTGCTGCTTTCACTGCTCATGTGAAGGATAGGCAGACATAACCAGTGCCTCTGCCACGACACACCCCAGCCTGCTCCCTGCCAGCAGGGGCCCCTGGGGGGAAGCCCACACACCGATGATGGATTTCCTCAGCTGGTCCCACGCGGCCGTGTTGTCGCCCAGCCAGTGGCCTCCCCAGCGGCCAGAAGAGGGGAACGTGGAGCGCGTGATGACGACCCCTCGCTTTCCCGTCACTTCCTGCACAGCTCTGGTTGGAAGGGAACAAGGAAGTGAATTGGGCGTGAATTCGAGGATGGAACAGCTGTGGGACTTCATTACAGAGAGCCGCTCGAGTCTGAAATATGGGGTGGCAATGGTCTTCCATTTGGGGCCAAAAGGTGTCTTCCCTGGAAGCATCTGCTATTTAAAGGTGATCCCAAGAGTTACAGCAGGACAACTGGAATCCATCATCCCTTAAATGTGGATTTCCTTTCTTTAAAATAAATAAATAAATAAATAAATAAATAACAATTTACCTAGTTGCCTACATCGAGGTGACAGGAAGGAGCTGGGTGAGGTGTGAGGCAGGTGTTTACAGAGCAATTGCTCTAACCAGGTATTAGCCTGGTCATTCGCCTCACAACCTCCTGAGAAGGTCTCCTTGGCCTCCATTCCTGTTACAAAACTGAGGCTCAGAGAAGTTGGACAACGTATCAGAGGACACTTAAAGAGCAAGGAGGCAGATCTGGGATCCAAATCAGAGTATATATGACTGTAGCGATTTGGTAATTCTCTCTGTGCTACTCCTCACAAAGTGGGATACACTTGGCACACAAGGACAAATATACACAAAGGATGTTCAAATACCTCCCTACGGAGGGTGGGTCTTCTGCCTGCAGCTTCAGTAAGAAAATAAAAACAACGCGTGGCAGGAAAATCAATGGAACAAAAAGAGAAAGGCTATTAACAGATCCTAGTACATAATTTAATTCACATATTTGCTGAAGAAAGCATTACAAATCAATAGACACAGATGAATTATTCAGTAAATGATGCTAGGGAAAGGGGCTCGCTACTGTGGCAGAGATTAATCCATGGGGTCACTTCCAATATTTCACACCAGCATAAATCCCCACCTGGATGGATACACACTTAGACACATCCACACACACATCTGACTGAGAGGTAATGACGGTCTCAAATAAGGCAGGGATGGAGAGGAAGGGTAGATGTGAGGCAAAGAGCTTTGTCACTGACCATTTCAGAACTCTAGAAATTAACCAGCTCTGGAAAGCAATGGAAATGGTCTATCCAAGAAAAATGACTCAATCTCAGCAGGACAGTGAGGTCTGTGGGCTTTGAACTTGGGCTGCTCCCAGCTGACCCATCCCTTGTTCAGTGGCTCCAACAGCCAGCAGCCCTGCAGCAGCCTCACAGGTCTGATCTCTTTGGATGCTCTGTGAAAAGCACCAGCCCCTGAACACAATTGATACTTTTGTTCTAGCTTCCAACCCCCTGGATGATCTCTCTTCCCAAGGCTCTGTGGCCAGAGCCTGGAATTCCCAAAACAGTAACAATTTTCTGGCACCATCATAGGTATTCAGGCTGGGGTTCAGTTGGGACAAAGCTCGGCTGTTCTTAGAGTAAATTCTGGAGCAGCAGAACAATGGAGAATTTTGCAAAGATCCTACATATTCCTGAGGACTGAAAAGACAGCACATGCACAAGGCTCTGGGCATGCCCAACACTGGACCATGAGAGGAGAAAGTTCCAGGGACTTACTTCTGGCCATACCACAGGTCCTGAGTCAGCAGAAAAGGAAAGGTCTTAGAAACTACCTCAAGTTGAAGGTGTGGCTTTTCCTACTTGTCCCCTTGGCAAAGGGTGGATGACATAGAGGCCAGGAATCCAGATGACCAAGAAAGCCTTAACATTCCCTCGAGCTTGACTAAATTTTAGGCAGGCTTCTTCCCTTTATTATTTTCTTTTTTAAGTTTGTTTATTTGTTTGAGTAATCTCTACACCCAACATGGGACTCAAACTCATGACCCCAAGATCAAGGATTGCATGCTCTTGGGGTCCAGCCATCCTCTCTGGGAACACACTCACTCGTAGGTGGGTCTGGTCTGGGCCCATCCGTACAGGCTGTGAACGTCGTAGTGCCGCACCCGCGAGCCATCTGGCAGGATCTGCTCACTCTCCATGCACAGGGTCTTGCTGCTCAGGCCCTTTTCCCTGGACTCCAAATCTGAGTGGAAAGGCAGAGTTAATTCCCAAACAACTTGCTGTGTTCATTCACGAGAAATGCTCATTATTAGCTTTGCTGTTTCTCCATGTCACTCAACGACTTTGTTACCAGTTACCAGTTCCAATTTCAAGAATGATTTTGTCTACAAAATCAACATCTTTATAACTAATGAAGGGTAAAGACAGGGTGTGGAGCTGGGCAAGGCACGCTTCATTGTCCTCTGATATTTATAGCATGCAACCAGAGCCCACTTATCTGTACAATAAACTCCTTTGTTGTTATGACTGTTTCTTCCACTAGATGGTAACATTCTCAAGGGAATAGATCTTGTTTCAATCCACTGTATTAAGGTCTCTAAATTTTCTGATTCATTAGCACTTGCCTGATACATAAATATTGGGGGAGGAAGGAGAAGGAAGGGAGAGGGAAGGAGGGGAGAAGGGACGAGAGGGGGAAGGGAAGGGAGAGGAAGGTACGCAGGAGTTAGTGAGCCATGGACAGGCTAACTGTGACCCAAACATCAAAAAACTTAGATTGCAGATTCTGTCCCACAAACTACTGGTTTGGTGTTTCTAAGAAGGTAAGTTGCTTCCTTCCCTGGGTTTCTGTAAGGACTCAACTTTCTGAGATACCTTTGATGGTAAGGTCCTATGATGCTCTATTCTGTTTGTACTACAGAACAACTAAGGCATGTCCTTCAGGAAGTGTCTGTGGACACGGACAGAGAGAGAACAGAGCCCAGATTTTCATTCTCTAACCAAAATAGTCTGTGTTGAGGGCGGGGGGCGTGGTTTATTTAAAGTGTGAGCAATCAGTTCACAGTTACCAATGTAATCATCCTTTGCTTGGTCTTTCATAATACATCATGTCATTATTTCTATGCCTATTCCATAATTTACACTTGCTCAAGGTTATTCTATTTGGGATTTTATGTCATGTGTACAAGTACTTTCATTCTCCAAAATTAGGCTTCACTCTGACGAGAGAAGGAAAACTTTCAGAGTTTTTGAGTAGGGGAGTAATTTGATGAAGGAATCATTTACATACATGGCATATAGGGTGGATTATTAAGAATTTCATCACTGCAGCCCCTGACAGATCCATCCACAAAGTTTGATGGCTCGTTCATATCCTGAAATGAGTTAACAAGAAAGATTCTGTGATGTCAGAGACGCTGTGACCTTGGCTCTGGAGGACACAGGTTTCACGGAGATGAACACATCTTATTTAAGAACTCAGCTAATCACTTCATTGCCTCCATTTACTCTAAGACATTGACCCAGATGGACTCTAAGAACCCATGTTTATCTACGTAGAGGGTGAAACTCCTAGCTTACCTGGCATTTTTAAACTTGTGAGGATTATTTCATAGTAAAAATATAGCAAAAATATGGAGCTCATGCTGAATCCATGATCTAAGGAGATTCCTTGATATATCTCCCCACACAAGAAGCCCATTTTTGTTTTCCTATGTATGAATTACTCACTTTTTATCTGAGGCCCATGGTTGCTATTCTCTTCCCCTACTCTTTCTTAGTCCAATAGCTTGGACTGATTCTGACATCAGCAGAGACCAAACACAAGGACAAGTGTCTCGCTTTCTGCAGTAGATGCAGTCCTGAAGAGTTGTGGGTTAACCCAGAACCAAATCTGGAAATGAAATCATACTTGGAGTTTATTACTAAATTTAAGCAGTGGTGGTTCCTGAGGTGAATGTTCACTGCCTGCTTTGTTAGTGGAAAAGTTAAGATTTTGTAAATTGAACTACTTTTAACAGGAAACACTAAGGGCAAAGGCAGGTGTTGGGAACCTATTTACTACTTTTTTGAGTTTTTCAGCCACATCTTCCCTCCCCCAGAACAAATATCCCAGAGTAATTATCTCCCTATTCCTCGGAGCTACACACGTTCTTCATTATCTGTTTTGCCTTGTTCAGGCTAATCTTCCATGTGTCTGCTCTGGTCTACCTACACTGAGAATAGTGGCTGGAAAAGCCCTAGGGTTTCCAGTGGGCTTGTAGGTCTATCTCTGGGTGAATTATGACCTTCTTTCAGTGTAGCCCAGACCTGTGAAACCCTTGAGAGCTGGCCGAGAAAACGCTCAGGATTTCAGGCCACTGGACAGTGGGGAAGAAAACTGGAACACTGATATGCTTCCTATCCCTAGACAAACACAAGTAGAAGAGCCTTTGGACACATGTCCCACAGATATTTCATGAAGCCCTGCTCTTAAGCCCAACTGACATGTGTAAGCAATATCTAAACAGACCTTTGAAAATGAGTCTGTACCAGCACCGTGGTGAACACCTATTGTCTCTTGAATTCATGCCTTGCCAGCCCCTGCTCCACCCCGTATCACAGGATGGCCCCTCAGACTCCCCTAGTATTAACTTCTGAGTAGTTTGGCCAATGGGAGGCACTAGCCAGTGAATGGAGGTTGGGAGATAAGAGAAGCTGGGGTATTTGTCCCTCCCCCACTTTCTCTGGCAGTATCTCCAGTAGTGGCCCATCTCCTCCAAGGGCTCCAGCTTTTGCAGGCATGTTCCTGGGCAGATGCACAATCCTCTCTGTGTCTCTAGGGGTCCAGAACCTCAATTATACAAGAGTATCCCTCTCTCCCATTTCCCCAGCCTTAGCTCCCTCCTCTGTTTGTCTCTGCATTGCCTCTCCATGGTTTGACTCCTAACATTTCCAAAAAGAACCACCAAGGGTGCACTTACAATCCACAGTCCATCAAACTTCAAGTTCTTCCCTGGCTTTTGGAAATCTTCATAGAGCTCTTTGATTTCCATCTTCCACCATGCGGCTGTACTATTACGAAAGAAGTCTGGAAAAGCAACGTTGGCTCTGTACAGCTGTAAGAGTAAATACATACTTTCAGGATGGGTCTTCACCTGTCCAGGAAGGGGAGTCTGGGGACCAGGAAGGGGTGAGGAGCAGGTACCTGTGCAAGGCACTGCCCCACTCAGGGTCTGAAACTAGTCTCAGCTCTGCTGTTGCTTCTACAGAGTTTACTGTGAACACAAAGCTCAGAGAAGGCTGACTGCATTCTTTATTCTCCTAGAAGGGCGTTAGATAGTCTTAAATCCCCTTGAAACATGAGATCTGTTTAATGACCGGACCTTTAATCATATGAACTGGAAAATTAACTATCTGGGTCTAAATGATCAAACTTTAGATATGCAAATATTTTTTCTACTCTGACCAATAAAGGAGACCAGTCATCCAGGGAAAAGTGACCTGCAGATTAAAGGGGTGGCTTGATGTCCAGGTTGATGTGACATCAAGTATGGAGATCAAAAACATCAACCCTTTTGAACTGGCTGGCATATTTTCTTATATGGGGACAATTCATTAAAAACCTAGTCTGTTCATAACCTCTCCAGTAAAAATATTCTGGATTTCAATTTATTATTTTTCAAGCACCATTGGATTTAAACATAATACCACCTATTAAAGGCACACATGTGAAGACACTTCACTTGATTTCCCGCTACACATTTCCAGTTTAGTTGCTTATTGTGTTTTCTGTTCTGTCTGATCTCATTCTACCAAGAAATTACCGGTTGACAAGCATGCTCAGAGAGTTGTTTAACCAAGTCCTGGGATAAAACTTATAAGTATCCAGATGTTTAGGGCAATGTGGACAGAAATCTGTACACAACTATACCTTAACCTGAGTTTCATGGTCAAGGGATGTATCCACATTCACATTGGGCAGTTCTGGCCAAGCCTAAAGAGAAAGAAGAAAAATTAAAACTTCTGAAAGGCATTGCATAAGGACCATGAGATGATTCACGTGTCAGACTCTAATGACATGCATCTCCATAAAATTCCTGGATTTCTTTGTCATTAATTAAATAGTAAAATCTGAATATATGAAATTCTGTTAGGAGAAAATAGAGTAGGGTCCTTTGACTCATTTCATAAGCTTTCAAAATCATTGAGTTAAAAAACAAAATAAGCTAAATCTATTTTAAATATATCTTCTGAACAATCACCTTTCAAATGACTATTCTGCTGTCTATCATAGACATATAACAAAATTCTCTCCAAAAGTAACAAATTTAAAACATGACTCTAAAGAACTAAGATTTATTTCATTCACAACCTATAAAATTAGCCTTAATATTCTTAAGTAGCATTAACACTTACTGGAGACTCCAAATATACATAGCATTAAAAAAAATCCAGAGTTTCAACCAATCTCATCTATAACTAGAAGGGCATTAACTATATACATTAATTAACTAGAAGGGCATTAACTATATATGTTGATTAATTAATCCATTCAGCAAATGCTTACTGATACTATATGATAGGCACTGTACTATAATCTGCATCTACTGAGATTTAAGTAAGAAATAGTTCCTGTTTTCTCATTTTTAAAGATGTGTTTATTTAAGAGAGAGAGAGACAGAGGGAAAGAGCATGAGCAGGAAGAGAGGCAGAGGGAGAAGGAATCCTCAAAGAGACTCCTCATTGAGCAGGGAGCCTGACGCAGAGCTTGACCTCAGGACCCTAAGATTATGACCTGAGCCAAACCAAGAGTTGGACTCTCAACCCACTGAGTCACGCAGTCATCTCTAGTCCTTGTATTCTAAGAGTTCACAGATAAATGTGTGTGCTAAGTGACATGCTATCCTCTCTGAAGATGCTAATATAGAAAATGGGAGAAATGAGCAGAGCTCAACTGGTCACTGAATGCTTCTATGAGAGTACATTTGAGTTGGTCTTGAAGTGCAGATATTATCTGGGTAAGCTGAGAAGGCAACATCCAAAGGCACAGTAAGCAGAGCATGCACCTAAAACAGCAGGAAGCGTAGCACAGTTACAGAGCAGAGTCTGAATCCTGTGTAGGAGCTTCTGTCATCTGGGGTCAGGAAGTACACCTACAATCCTGTTGCTATAAAAGAAACAGATGAAGACTGAGAGTTCGTCAGACACAGACTTCAACAGACACAGACTTCAGAGCCATTCCCAAAGGAATTCTTTAGGTTTGTTACATGACCAGCTGGAATACATAAAGGTTGGAGCATCAGAATATCTCCAGACAATAAAACAAAGCTCATTGATACTTTAGAGACTTAGACCTGTAACCTTGGTCTTATTAATCAGCATCAGGAAGAGTTCTACTCATTCATGATTTATTAATTACCTAATATATTTTGCCAGGATTTATTGACAGCCTCTTTTAATCAAGACATTCTGGTGCTGATTAATTATGGGCATCTTCTCCCAAGGCTCACCTTTCCCCAGACAATGTCATTACTGTTGGGCCATTTGATGAACACATTGTTTTCCTCCCCTCTGGTGAATGGCTCATATTTGGTCTCGTTGCCAGAAATAGCTGGGTCCTGCAATGAAAGGGTTTAAAACAGCAAACATGAGAAAAACAGCTCCAAGACAAAAAAACAAAAACAGAATACCCATAGATAATTTGCTTTATGTCCATAAAATTCTTGAGGAATAAAGTATGCTGTTGGAAAACATTCCTGGAGATAAGCCAGGTTAATAAGACATTAACCTCCCACAAAGAAAGTCAACTTATTGTGCTCCTAGAGTATGGTATCAATACTCTCTAAGAACATGAAGCTTCTTTCTTCTGTTCTGTGTCCAAAGTGGCTTCCCTGTTTACCCCACCCCATACCTGCCTCAGTTACCCTGTATAAAAGTATCCTATTTCACAACTGTCATATAAATCACCACTATCTGAAATTATCTTTAATTTTTCTCATTTTTTGAAGTTTTTATTTAAATTCCAGTCAGTTAACAGGCAATGTAATGTTAGTTCAGTTGTACAATATAGTCATTCTTTAATGGTGATTTATTGGCTGTCTCTGATTGAATAAAATCCTGTAAAAAAAAAAAGGACAATGTCTGATTCATTAATTTATATCATACACACAAACACACACACATACTTTTTAGAATGGTGATTTTCAAAGACCCAGTATTTAATTAATACTTGAATGAATGAATGAATGAACGAATGAATGAATAAAAGTCAGGAAATAATGTTCTATTTCTTGGAAGCTAGAAGGGAGGACCATTTGCAGGTAACTACTGTGTTTATCAAAATACAGCCTCCAGAGCAAAATCATAAATTGGTGTTCTGAATCTTAGCTCAGTTGTTTGTGAGTTTAATTAAGAAGAAGTAAATCCCCTGAGCCTCACCACTGCTGAGAAATTGATACAACTGAAGTGGCTTTTGAACCCCCTAAGGTAAATATGAGACTAGGATACAGCGATTCCCTCAGAGGCACAGCCTAGAACAATGAGGCCTTTTGGATGTTGCTGCTATATTCAGTGTTTCAGTCCATAGTTCTGACTCTAACCAAGGGAATTGTAGTAACATAATACATCCCAGTGATGGTTATGAAAAATAAATCTTGCTAAGTATCACCTTTGGAAAGCCATTTTTCATATGTTCTGCCCTCCTGTGTTTATTCACTTTTTAAAACTTAAAAAAAATTACTATAGTCTCACAGGAAGTTGCAAAAAAATGTACAGGGAAGTCTTGTGTACTCTTCATCTAGTTTCCCTCAATGGTACTATTTTAAAGCCATGAACACAGAAACAGAAAATGGGCTCTAATCTTCTAAATACCTACCAGAATGAGAATGAATCTCATGCCATTATTCTTCATTTGCTCAATCAAGAAGCTGAGGTTTTTGAAGCTGGAGCTGAGAGTGAAGTCCAGCTTCCGGTCCATGTAATCGATGTCTACGTGCTGGACGTCCTACAGGAAGGAGCAAGCAAGGTGCTGGGGATGCTGTGGCAGTACCCCTCAGGGCCTACAAATGCCTCTGCTGACCCCAGCCCAGGCCCCTCCTAATTTGTCCAATCTACCTCCCCAAATACACACACTGAAGATTGAAATTGCTTTCTGATTCCTGCATACAGATCACCTGTCCCCATCCTTGGAATTGTCTCTCCTTTCCCTCCCTTGATTTGATTCTTTTCCACTCTTCAAATTTCAAATTGGTGAGCCTATCAAAACAAGTGCTAGTTGAATATTCAAGGGTAGAAAGCAGGACTTCCCTGAGAAATATATTTATTTCCCCCCATCCAGTAAACCTCATTGGATTTATTACATTTAGAACTATCTTATTGTATAGCTTTTAGAATATGTGTATTTCTATCATTCTGTTCTACTGGATGGTCCTTGAGATGAGAATTTTGTCTTCCCTTTTCTCTAAATATTACCAACCCAAGCTTCTGCATGTGAAAGTCACTCCATCTAGGGTTGGTGAGTAATGGTTAATGTGGTTAATACTCACTTGAATAAAAGAGATACTCCTTTTTGGCCTGAAGAGGATAATCACCCATATTGCCTTAAGATTCTAAGTACAGCTTTATTGGGGAACAGAGACTTGTGCAAAAGCCAAAGCTTGGAAAAGAACAAACTGACATATAAACTTGGTACAGTAGATCTCTGGGTTTTTTCATCTGTTAATCTTCCTACTTTTTCTACTTTATGTTTAATACATATATGGTAGAGTAGTACATAAAAATAAAATACTTAAAGCCTGGGTGAATGTTTCAAATGATCTTGATGACAACATCATAACACTTCACTTTATTCTCATCTTCCAGTCATTAGCTGTCCTCTAAACTCTCAGGAGGTGGACTGACAGCAGAGAAAGAGCATGAGGAACAAAAAACTGATGATTACATAGGAGGAAGTGTGTGCTCTCTGTGGACTTCTGCTTGCTGACAGCAATGGCCTACGTTTCTCAGGGCTTATGAAGGGGACTAGGTGGTTGTTGTGTGATATGCATATGTGGGTATGTGTGATTCCCAGAGAGTGAAGACTTGATTTTAGCTGCTTTCTTTCATACTGTCACTTTATACTCATCCTCTCTAAGAATTGTCATCCTTTTGACAGAGTCTCACTTAGAAGTTCCCAAAGTCATGACTTAAGACTAGCCATGTCTACTGCAGGGCATTCTTGACAAAAGGCAACGAATGAGTAACAATATTGCTCAAACACACTGCCAACCACTGAAGAATTAAGGCAACTTTCAATTTTGAACCCTCGATTTAAGGGTGGCGTGAAATAAATTTGGAAATCACTGTATTCCACACAAGACTGGCTCCGTAACTACATTTTCCTGTACTGAAGTAGTCATCAATAATTTCCCTGAAGACATTTTCAATCTATAATTAGGCACAAATTCCCATAGCTAATTAAACCATGGGCTGAGTGGGGGATTCATACATAGGGAATCTGTGCCGCTGTCATTGCCTCATACAATTGGGAGATCTCAGTATCATTCTGGTATCCATAGCGACTTAGCTGGAATCCCAAGGCCCAGTATGGAGTCATTGCTGGCCGACCAATCAACTAGAAGAAAAAAGAAAAATGGGTCCAGGACGACTTTGGAGGAAAGGGAAAAAAAGACTTATACTTGAAGCAACTTGAGCACTCCTACTGAGCACTGTCTGATCTAAGAGCCCTTGCTCAAGAAAAATAAGAAAGTCAAATGAATATGGACTGATCATCAATGCAGGATGACAAAAAAATCTCCTATATTCTAGAGATTCTACTCTGGGAAGGCTAAGAACTCAGGTTGTTACTGATTAGATATTCTTAGGATGCTTAGCAAATAATTAAGAGGCACATGGGTTATCTGTATGCTTTTATACCTGTAACATTAGAACCTAACTTCAGGAAAGACAGCAATAATATAGTAGGAATACCCAAGGGACATAGAAACAAAAATCAACTATTTCAGTGATAAGAACATGGTAATAACCAATAAACATTTGATTGTTTATCAATGCATAGAGTGAATTCTAACCTCAGTGTATTGTTGAGTTACAAGTTCAGGGGTTGGCCCCAAAACCATATAAAAGTCCAAAATCCCTCCTGTGGTGCGGTATGTCAGGGCAGGAGTGGGCTGGAATGACACATCTGTTTAAAAAAAAAAGAAAAAAAAAAAAGACGACAAGGAGTCCTTGGAGCTATACATCCCCTACATAGGAAATCGGCCCTAAAATGTACTCTTTACTTTCTCTCTTCCTTTCATGCCCTCCTTCCCTGGAAGGCTTTCTCTTATGCTGTGGAATAGGTGGATTTTCAGGTCCTCAAACATAATCTTAATCTCAACATCTTGTATCGCTCTGTGAAAGGAAGTTAAACTGTCACAGTAAAAGGTCTTGCAATTTAGTCAAAATTTTACTGCTAACACCTGGCCTAAAGCTCTTCAAAAATCTGGAAGGAAGGAAGGAAGAAAGGAAGGAATGAAGGAAGGAAGGACGGACTTGCCCTTGAATCTCTCTATTTCTACTGGTATTCCAGATCTCAGGAAAGTAGCCACAGCTGGTTATGTGCAGGAAACGTGCCTCTGTCTTACCCATGGCATTGCTGTTTAGCAGGAGCACCCCATGGGCACTTCCATCCTCCTCCAGTGCCATGTAGTAGGGGTGGACGCCATAGGAATTCTTCTTGTACTGGGAGAGTTGTGGGGAACAGTAGGCAGTAATCAAAAACAGAAATATCCAAAAAGTTGTTTCTACATCATAACACAAATAGCAAGCTCCTATTCAATATTGAAGATTCACCACAATGTCATGTTCTTTATGAAACCTTTCTTTCCACCGCAAACAAAAAAATCAAGTGCCCTCCCCCTCCATGCCCTCCTCATTTATTACTACATAATTCTCTCATAGCACAGATTATATTAATATAATTATATTACATATATTATATACATATATGTGTAATATGTATATATTATATGTATATATACATGTATATATATGTATATATTACACATATGTATATACATGTATAATACATATGTAATATGTATTATATTATACACATATTATATATGTATATATATTATATATTATATGTATATATAAATATATATTTATATATCTATATTTATAAATATATAAATATATTTAATAATATTTATATTTTTATTTAATATTTTATTTTATAATATAATATTATATTTTATTTAATATTTATTTATATTTAATAATATCTATATGTTTATATAAATATACATAAATATATTTATAAAATTCATATATATTTATATATACATATAATATATACATGTTACACATATATGTATATACATATATAATACATATATAATATGTGATAAGAACATGGTAATGTATTATAATATAATACATATAATATTATATATGTATTATATTATAATATATATTATATATATATACATATATATGTATGTATATATACATACCGGTGTTAGTGGTAAAATTTTGACTAAATTGCAAGACCTTTTACTGTGACAGTTTAACTTCCTTTCACAGAGCGATACAAGATGTTGAGATTAAGATTATGTTTGGGGAACCTGCAAATCCACCTATTCCACAGCATAAGAAAAAACCTTCCAGGGAAGGAGGGCATGAAAGGAAGAGAGAAAGTAAAGAGTACATTTTAGGGCAGATTTCCTATCTAGGGGATGTATAGCTCCAATTATATGTATATTATATATACATATTACACATATATGTATATACATATATAATACATATATAATATGCATTATATTATACATATATTATATATGTACATATAATATACATATAATATATATACATATATAATACATACATATATAATACATGTAAAATATATATTATATATATATAAATTATATATATATTATATATATAATATATATATAAATTATATATAAATATATAATATATATATAAAATTATATATAAAATTATATATAAAATGGACAGCATTTTTTAAATAAGACATGTACCTGACACATAGAATATACTAAAGAAAAGTTTACAAAGTAAAATCCAGAGTCCACAGGAAAAACATGTGTTAGGGACAGAAGGAGCATAACCTGTGGCCTATTTTGTCTGAGAACAGAATTTGTCAGCACAGGGTGAAGCTCATTAATCGGCACTCTACACGTACATATGGATTAAGATAAATTTATACGGAGAGAAACTGATCGATAGTCTTTTTCTTTTGTGCTTACTGCTGGGGGCTCATCACGAGCAAACATTCCCCACGTGGTCCAGCTCATATTTCTTCTGAAAGCTGTGTGCTCCGTCTCCCCAAAGCCATAGATGTACTGAGAGGGGAGGCGAGTAGAAATGGAGAGGAACATGTCGTTGAAGGTGAAGCCAGGCAGCTGAGAATCCCAACTGTAACACAAAAGCATATGTCCACATTGCCCTGATCATGGGCAGAGTAAGCAGGGGGCCTGTTTGGGAATTCTAGTGGCTTCTGAAGCCTTCTAAAGAATGCACAGCTGGAAGCAGACTCAAATACTGTGAAACGACATAGCTCATAACAAAGGCCATGACTCACTGCCAATGTTCTGCATTTGCCTTTTTATTCTGTGGTCTACCAGTCTGAGAACTCCTTTTCTGGGCCATGGGCTCCCTGAAGGCGTCGACTATGTCTCACTCATCTCTTTATCCCAGTGATCATTGGAGAACCGGTTTGAATACATGTATGAATCAATAAGCAAGGTCTAATCACGTTTCCCAAAAGAAAAGGGGGAAGCTCTTTGCATGAGTTCTCTAGATTGGTCAAAGGACTTCTTAGCAAAGAAGGCAACTGACCAAAGTTAGACACTCAGTCAAAGAGAGACAAAGGCTGTTTACATGTGCGCACAGAGGTGATGGTTTTTACTTGGAAAGGGAACTTCAGCCCAAGGCAAAATCCTTCACTTCATTCCATTTAGCAGCAAGACAAGGGATGAGAAATGACAGCTCTTTTAACATTTAACATTGGGAAAAGACTGTAAGTCTACAGCGCTGATAAAAGCAAAGATTGTAAGAAGCTGTTTCTCTTTCCTTAGAAAACTTTCCCTCTCTCCCAAGTCTTCTGTTATTTTGTCATGAGGCTACATAGAGCTGATTTCTATCCTTGGTCATGCTTACTAAAAAGAGTTTTCTGTTCTACTCAACAAGAACAATGAGTAGTACATGCATTTTTCTTTTTTCTGAATCGAGCAACACTTATTTTAAGCCTTTGATTAATTTTTCTTGTTGAGTTAGTGACTAGGAGAAAATGGAGTAACAGATCTACTCCCTGTTTAACACACACATACACATACTTACATTGTTCTCTGAGATTAATACTTTATGTGCATTAATTAGAACTATCATAATTAGGCCCAGAACCACTTTAATGAGAACCAAATAAATAGTGCTTACATCACAGTGCCAGAGCTTTTTCTTCGAATCTGGATCCCAAAAGGATTGTTTTGAATCTTGACGTCATACAGACGGTCTTCAGCGGAGCCAACTGGAGAGGGAGGGGTGTTCAGAGGCACGGGGACCTCGTACCTTTTGTTCGTGGAATCAAAGATCTAACAAGAAGAGAGAAGGAAACTTTCTATGGTATAATCTTCGACCTAAACTCTCTCTTGCCGCTTCATATCATTCAGTTCCCATGTTTTCTGGCCAGTTTGAATCACATTGGGAGGCATCAAATATCCCAAAGCAAATGGATGTGATTTGCTACCTACAATGCCCAATATGGATCCCGAACTCCCAAATGCCTCAGAAACACCTATTCATAAGCAGGGAGGGCACTTCCTCTAAAGAATTTATGAATTCAGTATATAGAATTTCACAGATAGAATGTGTGTTTGTGTGTGTGTGTGTGTGTGTGTGTGTTTATGAGCACATGAATATGTATGGGCACATAATAATGTAAGATTATGTTTGGGCATGTATGTGTATGTCAGAAATTAGAGAACTGAGTTTTTATATGTACTCAGATCTTACTGTTTGTGCTTTCAGATGCTTAAGACAAGTTTGGTCCATAGTCCTGCTTCTTAAAATTGTGTTTCTCAGACCCCGGTGACTCGTCAGAAATGCAAAGTCTCAGGTCACCCTCTCCTTCATTTTCTGAATCTGAATCTTTATTTTCACAAGATCCCCAGAGTGATTCATCCCACATATTGTGAAAAACAATGCTTAGAGCTGAGTTGTCCAAGGTGACATGGGGTGAGACCCCATGACTCCCCTGAATTCAAGGCTGATCTCCTGAACTCAGGAAACTCCTAGAAGTTTCTGCCTAATTGTAACTTTATCTTTTAGAAACTAACTATGGGATTTCTGGACCAGGAAAAGAAACATTTGAGGAGAGGTCTGTGTAGATGAATCAGAAAGTGCAGGCACAGTTACCTCAGCTTCATTATAATGTTAAAACCCCCTTCTGATATTCCTCCCAAACCCTAACAGAAGGAGCCGGCTTACCCCTGTTGGGGAGTCACCGGCTTTGAAAATCATTCCCTGAAATGTCCTTGTTGTAAACATAAAGATGACCTTGAGAGGCAGCTCCACCTGCTGTAGTCTTTGTCTCTAACTCACCCAGCAGTGGACCCACCAGACACTTATGGCCGTTAAATGCTCGAAAGGTGCTAATCTGAATTGAGACTTCTTATAAGTGTAAACTATACACCAAATTTTGAAGAGTTAGTATGATTAAAAGATTCTAGGGGTGCCTAGGTGGCTCAGTTGTTAAATGTCTGCCATCGGCTCAGGTCATGATCCTACGGTCCTGAGATCAAGCCCCGAATTCGCCTCCCTGCTCCACAGGAAGTCTGCTTCACCCTCTCCTGCTTGTGTTCCCTCTCTATCAAATAAATAAATAAAATCTTTTTAAAAAATAGATTCTAAAATAGCTCAATAACTGTATTTGGATTACATGGTAAGATAATATTTCAGCATGTTGGTTAAATAAAATCTTATTAAAATGAATTACATTTGATTTTTTTTCAAATACATCCTTAGGAGTGTGGCTATTAGGAAATATATGTGGTTCACATTGTACTTCCCTCAGAGCAGAGCTGTGGGTCTCAAAGTGTGGCCCCTTGACCCACCTCAGCATCAGAATCATGTGGAAACATGTTAGGGATGCAGACTCTCAGACTGGGAACTCTAGGGCAGAGGCCCAGCCATCTGAGCTTTAACATCTGAACTTTAATTTAACAAGAATTGTGGGTGATTCTGGAGCTTTCTGAAGTTAAGAGCCACTGTGATAGAAATAATTCTAACACTGGAAGTGAGTTAATGCCACTCGTGTGAATTTCCCATGGAGCAGACACATTTTTCACAGGGCTAAGGGAGGGATCCTTTAAGGACACTTAATGACTGAGCGCTTGGCAGTGCAGAACATTCACAATCCCGGTGGGTCCAAGATCACATCCTGGACTGGTACCTCTCTGGGCCATGGTGCCTTTGTCCATTAAATGATGGATTTGGACCAACAGTGTGTCAATGACTTTCATCCACATGGAGCTGTAAGAACTCTGTGTTGAGAATCAAAACCTGCACCACCTTGGAGATTACCTTGAACTGCAGCATGTACTCTGTGTGGTAGATCACGCTCAATTGGAGGAAGCTGATTGTCGCAGAGAGAGAGCCAGAGGCAGTGGCTGCTCGGGTTGATTCAGGGGCCCCCAGGTGGGCAAGTTTTGTGGTGATGCCCGTAGGCAGGTACTGAATGTTACTGGCGGCATAACTAGGGATGGTGTCGTAGTAACAGGTGGGCACGTCAGGAACAGTTGTGCTCTGGAACAAGAGAAGAAATTCCCCATCAGCCTCTAGCATCACACTTCGAGGGTCTGATTTCTAGAGAAGCTGGTTCACGCAAACTAAGTCTCTTACACCATGCCCAATATTATGGCTTTAATTATGTTCCTCCCAAAGATGTGAAGTCTTACCCTGGTATCTGTGAAAGTGACCTTATTTGGAAATAGAGTCTTTACAGATGATCAGATTCAATGAGATCATTAGGATCAGTCTAATGCGATATGACCAGTGTCCTTATTAAAAGGGGAAATTTAGACACAGAGACAGACCTGCACTCAGTGAGATGCCCATGTGAGGATGAAGGCAGAGACTGGGGTAATGTTTTTATAAACGAAGCAAGACCAAAGAGTGCCAGAGAACCACCAGAACCTGGGAGAAAAGCATGGGACAGAGTCTCCCTTCATTTCCTTAGAAGGAACCAACACTGCTGACAGCTTGATCTCAGACTTCTAGCTCCCAGAACGCTCACATAACAGATTTCTGTTGTTCTAAGTCACCTAGTTTGTGGCACTTTGTTACGACAAATGTACCAGCAAATGAATATATCCATTTAAAAAACACATGCTCTTTGGCTTCCTCTCCTGGGTAGGCAGGTAAGGGTAAGCAGGAAGCCTGATCTGGAGACTAGAATCCTCAGGCAGGGTTCTACTCCTGGTGTCCTCATTGCTGCCATTGTGACCTTGAGGTAATCTCTCTGACTTTCATTCTATATATCAAATGAAGAGAAAAAGTCTTACCAACGTACCTTCTGCATGGACTCTCTAATAGATGAAAAAAAAAAAAAACCCTCACTTAAAATACTCAATACACAATGCATACCCAATGTATTGCTGCTGTGTTAAAAATAAAAGTGGGGCTTTAAATGCTGTGGTTGGAGGAAAGCCAGAGTGGCAGTAAGTGTTTTCTGATTCAGGATATCTGAGGAAAACACGGGTCTCCTCTCACCCAGAGCTGACAAAATAATTTTTCAGTTGACATCATGTCATTTTCTTTCTGAAGGATGATCGCTCTTTAACCCATCAACAGTTTGGAAGTGTTTTCTAAGTGTCTAATTATCCACAGGAAGTTTCTCCAACTTTTTGCTCACTGTGGTGGTGTGTTCCTGATCATTACCTCCCAAAGGCACCCCCGCTGCCGGCAACTCTCCTCAGACACCTTAGAATCCTCAGGGTAGCAGTTGAATTTCTCCAGGTCACTGACTGGAAGTTTCCATTCGATGGAGAAATTCTGACCAAGTGCCAGTCCCTTGAGATCACTGATCTTCACCATCTGGGGAAGGAGAAAGGAGGCTGCATGAAAAACAAGGTGAGGCTGAGACACCCAGCCAATGTCCTTCCCTGATGATCTGGAAGGGAAGCTAGCCCTTCGTCCAACACCACTTCATCATGGGATATTTGGAATATTATTTATTATCCTCTGCATCTTTCAACCTTCCTATCA
The DNA here is from genome assembly GCF_964662115.1 of Mustela nivalis. Classification (NCBI taxonomy): domain Eukaryota; kingdom Metazoa; phylum Chordata; class Mammalia; order Carnivora; family Mustelidae; genus Mustela; species Mustela nivalis. The sequence continues at coordinate 11,475,765 of NC_139031.1, forward strand.
GGAAAATGAACTTGGCTTATTCCTGACCTTTCTCACCTCATGGAGTCACTGTGAAATGTTGAATGGGAAGGGCTTTCATCATGTTAAGGATTACAGATCACAAGCAGGGCTCTCTGTAAGACTTGTTGCCCCCTGGGTGTGGTGCTCACATACTGTAATAACGATGCCAGTAATAACAATAGTTAAAACTTTATGGAGCGTTTATATGGGCCAAGCACTGTGATAACCACTTTAGATGCATCATCTCCACCAATCGTAGAAGGTAATCCTATGCTGCAACTAATATGGCTATCTTCATTTTACAAAGTAGAAAACTGAGGGTTAAAGAGGTTTAATGCTTTGCCCATGATCTCATAGCTAGGAGAAAGCAGAACTAGGGCTTGAACCCCATTCTGCCTCGTACAGAAACCAGGCTCTTATTTTTTGTAATCTTCATTGTCAAAATGGAAGGAGGCTGCCCTAAAAAATAGTGAATTTCCCAGCACTTGAAACAGTCAACTAACAGTTGGAACCTTTTGTTAAAGATTAGCTTGTAAGGGACTCATTCAGTAAGGGCAGAATTGGTTTATCCCTCGTGTTTTGTTCAACTCTCCTTCAGTGTAATGGTATAAAAGCAGTGTGTCAATTGTTTCTCAAAGAGAGTCTTTAACTTAAATGAGAGGACAAACGTGTAAATACTCTCCAGAACTAGGCCAATGTACTGAATCATATTTTCACTATATCACTTCTGGGATCAGCAGGTCTAGTTTTAAATCTGCCCAGAGAAGAACTGCCTTGCCTCAGAGTCCCAGCACCCACAGTCTTCTTCAGTGTTCTAATGCAAACAAAGCTCAGGAGTCCATATTTAGCACGCATAGTTTCTCCTGTAACTGCCCTATGGTACGGTAGACTTTGCAGCAAGCTAGCTGTCTCTGAACCTGCCCAAAGTGAAAAGAGCAAGGGAGAGCTGGCTATCAGTATCGTAGGCCCGGGCTTTTGACAAGGGCCCTGCAAGATGGAACAGTCGCCCACCTTTGATGAAACATTGTAGGCAACATTTGAAACGGAGGTGGCAGAATTACTATGTAAGACAGTAAAATCAGTAGGTTTCTTGTCCATTCCCAAGATTATGATATCTGTAAACATGAGGTTGTTAGGGTCCGTATAGTTATTATTTACAGTCTTTGCCTGTAGACGATTCTGGAAAGAAAGAAAAAAACAGAAAAACATCTGTTTAGAAACTAGGTACATCACCACATACCACTCAACATTTTTCTTTCTGACATCTGAGGTATGTTCTTTATCTCTGAAGTTCTAATTGGTGCCTGGTGATCAACCCCAGGAAATCTGCTAACCCAGACTCTTTCAACCTTCAATCTTTCAGTAACATTTCAGGTTTGTTTTGGCTCACTGGTTACTGATTGATTCCATCACTCAGAAAACATGTCCCTGACATCACAGAATTTCCAAGTGGACAAGATGGGTACTCTCTTTTTTTTTTTAATTACTTTTATTAACATATAATGTATTATTTGTCCCAGGGGTACAGGTCTGTGAATCATCAGTCTTACACATTTCAAAGCACTCAACATAACCCATATGTCCATAACCTCCCCCAATGTCCATAACCCAGCCACCCTAACCCTATCCCCCCCAATCCCTCAGCAACCCTCAGTTTGTTTTGTGAGATTAAGAGTTTCTTATAGTTTGTCTCTTTCCTGATCCCATCTTGCTTCATTTTTTCCCTCCCTACCCCCCACAACCCCTACTCTGCCTCTCAAATTCCTCATATCAGAGAGATCATATGATAATTATCTTCCTCTGATAGACTTATTTCACTTAGAATAATACCCTCTAGTTCCATCCATGTTGTTGCAAATGGCAAGATTTCATTCCTTTTGATGGCTGCACAGTATTCCATTATATATATATATATACATAATATACATATATATATATATGTATAATATACATAATACATATATATATATATATATATATATATATATATATATATATCACATCTTCTTTATCCATTCATCTGTTCATCTGTTGATGGACATCTAGGTTCTTTCCATAGTTGGCTATTGTGGACACTGCTACTATAAACATTCAGATAGATGTGTCCCTTTGGATCACTACATTTATATCTTTAGGGTAAATACCCAATAGTGCAATTGCTGGGTCATTTTCAACTTTTTGAGGAACCTCCATGTTGTTTTCCAGAGTGGCTGCACCAGCCTGCATTAAGATGGGTACTCTTAAATAAAAAGACACCAGCACACACACAGACCTATCGGCCCACAAAGATGAAGACACACACACACACACACACACACACACGAAGTACCTAAATACTTTCTTTTTCCTTTTAATGATGATGAGGATAGGAGCTAAAATTTATGAGTGTTTACTCTGTACCGGGCTTGGTGCTAAGTATCTCGTTCCATTCCAACAGCAAGCTATGAGCCTGAGCCCATTCTTGGGAAGACAGAAGCCCCGGGGAAGCAAACAACCTTCCCAGAGAATCACAGTTCAAAAGTGATGAAGTGGAGCTCTGACCAAGGTGGACTGAAGAAAAAAAGGGGGGGATGGGTACTTTGATGTTTAAAAAGATTAGGAAACCCACAAGCATGCCCAAGTGATTTTTTTTGCAAAGGCTCAAAAGTTATGTAGTAGAGAAAAGAGAGCCTTTTCAACAAATGATGCTGGGTGAGATGGCCATCCAGAGGCCAAAACTAAAATCTGTGTCTCAATCTCACATTGTTTATAAAAACTAACTCAAAGCAGATCACAGACTTAAATGTAAAAGGTACAACTAAAATTTTAGGAGAAAAATAGTCAAGAAATAGAAATAGAAATAGAAAAAGTCCTTACAGTGGACACGATAAAGCATGATCCATAAAAGAAATTAAAAAGATAAGTTAGGGAAAAAAAAGAAAAAAAAAGATAAGTTAGACACATCAAAATTTAAAACTTTTGCTTTGTGAAAAAATGAACAGACATGCCTACAGACTGATAGGAAATATTTACACACCACATATCCAAAAAGGAAGTCCTCTCTAGAACATATAAAGATCTCTCAAAACTGAACAGAAAAATCAGCCAGTCAATGAGAAAATAGGCAGAAGAACTGGGCAGACATTTAATCTAAGAGAATATAAATATACACAGATGGCAAATGAAAGGATGGTCAACATCATTAGACATAAAGAAATACAAATTGAAACCACAATAACAGGTCATTATACCCTTATCAAAAGAACTAAAATTAAAAAAAAATTATGACAACATATATGCTGGTTATGATACAGAGAAACTGGGTTGCTCGAACATTGCTGGTGGAAATGCAAAATGGTAGGGCCACTCTGAAAACCAGTTTGGCAGTTCCTCACAAAACTAAACATGTGATCACCGTAAGACCCAGCAACTGCACCGTTGGGTGTCAATCTCAGACAAATGGTAACCTGTCCATGAGTGTTCATAGCAGCTTTTTTTGTAATAGCCATGCCTGGAAATAACCATTTATTAAGTGAATTGTTTTTTTGTTTTTTTTTTTTAAAGATTTTATTTATTTATTTGACAGAGAGAAATCACAAGTAGATGGAGAGGCAGGCAGAGAGAGAGAGGGAAGCAGGCTCCCTGCTGAGCAGAGAGCCTGATATGGGGCTCGATCCCAGGACCCTGAGATCATGACCTGAGCCAAAGGCAGCGGCTTAACCCACTGAGCCACGCAAGCGCCCCTATTAAGTGAATTGTTAAACAGAAGGTAGACATATATATCTTGGAATGGTCCTCAGCAACAAAAAGGAATAGACTTTTAATATGCAATGCCTTGGATGAATTTTGAGAGAATTTTGCTGAGGGAAAAAAATGTCAGTTTCAAGCTTACATGCTGTATGATTCCATCTATATCAAATTCTTGAAAGGATAAGATGTTCCCATGAGGGGAACCTGGATAAAAGGGACAAGCAGAACTCTCTGTATTATTCCTTATAACTGCATGGGGCTCTATAATTATCTCAAAATAAAAAGGATAATTTATAAAACAATATCTGTTCTTATTCTTCATTCTTCTTTTCTTAAAAGAAAGGAAAGAGATATCCACAAAAGAAATCTCACACATGTACAATCAGACTTCAAAGAAAACCAAATTAGAATTCTCATATCCTCTGATAGCATTATTGCCTTTTCTTCCTCTTGATGCCTTTGGGAGAGAGAGAGATGAGCAAGCAATGATCTGTATCTTTCTGGCCATCCAAATTCTCAAACCCATCTTCCAACCTCTCAAAACCACCATTTAGTACCTATGCCAAGTTTTGGGGGCTGGAAAGGAAGACCATTATGGAAGAACCTCAAAAAGGCCCCATACCACTCATCATCCCTGCCCACATCTCACACATACTTGTACCCCATTCCCTCTGGCCAAGGACACATCCCAGAAGTCAGGACTCATCAAGCTCAGAGACAATGATTTTTTTTTTTTTTCTAGAAGAAAGAAAAGTTCTTCACTGGAGTTATACTGACTTAAGAGGCTTATATATCTAACATAGATTTAAAACTCTCTTTTTAACTCTAATCTTTTCTGGGGCCATCATGCGTACCATCCCTGTTCCATAGGACCAAGCATCGCAGCAAACCAAAAACTCAAAAAGCCATCACAGAAAAGAACATATACTGCATGTTCCTCAAAAACAGTACTTACAGAGCTGACAGAAAAATCATATAGAATATACTTCTTTTCAGCATCTAGAAGAGAGAGAGAAGTACCCATGATTATAGGAAGCAGAGGAGCTGCATGGTCACGCTTTTCTCTCCTTTTTCTCTGCTTATCCAGGTTCTGCCCTTTTTGCCAAACCTCCACCAAGTTTCCTGGACTGCTTCAACCAACCCTAATTGCTTTGTCCCTCCAAACTCCCATGATTCTCTGTGGTACCATTTTGCTGGCATTTAATACATTGTGACTTGCATTTGTAGTCATCCACATACACATTGTGTTTATCCTGCTGGACCAGGAGTTCCTCAGGGGCAATGCCTACATCTTATTCATCTTCATATCCCCTGCCTACAGGGCAATAATAAATAATAAATAAATAAATAAATAAATTTTTATTATATTTTAGATAATTAGATAGATAATTAATATAATAGATAATTAAATTAGATAATATAATAAATTATATAAATAAATTTATTAAAATCCAATAAATTTTAATAAATGCTAATTCAATGCAGGGCAGGGTTTTTATATAATCACAGACCATAAGCTTATGTCAGCTACTTCTGTGGGAATCTTACAATGGAAAAGCATACTATACAAATTAGATATTTCCCCCTCAATAGTAATCAAAGCAGCATTTTACAAATCTATTAACAAAAATGTATTATTTGATATTGGTAATGACACCCAAAGAAGAGATAATTTAATTAAACTAAACTCAATAATGTCTGTTGCTTTGGTAGTCAATAACATACAGGTTGATCATCTGATCTATTTTAATGCATTGTGCTTGGCTAACCGAACTTCCAGAATAAATTTGTTCTAAGCTTGCAGAAATCAGCACTGATGTTAATAGAGTTAGTGCCATATTGGACAGCCTGCAATGAATACTTTTCACTGAGAACCCCAGGGAGGGGACCCCCGGGAGGCCTACCATTAGATACACCATCATCCCAGTACAGCTCGCCCCGTGCCTGTCTCTTGTAGTCCAAGGCAACAATGAGTCCCAGGGAATTCTTTCGACTGTAAAAGAGCAACTCCCAGTTTCAGAGAATGAAGAAGGCATAGAACGTTGTTCAACCAGCCCCTTTCATGTCTCAGGGACAGATGAACTCAGAGTCTACCCCAGAAACAGAGTAGATATTGACATTTTATGAAACATGGACATTGGGTGTGGTTAGACAATAGAGGTTGGTAATGAATGACCATAGAAGAATGGTAGAAGGAGGCAGTTCCTGCCAAAGACTGGGTTTGTGATACTACTAACAATCAGCACTTACTGGGTGCTTGCCATGCTTCTGTGTCCTGAATACAGTAAGTCATGTCTATCATTCCATTTAACCTGCTTGATGACACTAAAACATCCAGTTATTGTCATCCCCAGTTTGCTCATGTTGTGCAGCAACACAGAGAGGATGTTGCCCAGGGCAACACCTGTGGTAGTGACAGAGCTGGGGTCTGAACCTGAGCATTCTGGCTCTTGACCTTGGAAGCTATGTCCACTTCTGTGTGATAACTCTCACCTCCTCTTTAACTTGCATTCACTCAAGAAAATCTGCTTGAATATAGTTTCTGGCCATAGGGAAATCCTCACAAGTGAGGATTTTGACTGCTCTTAAATCTTATTCCATTCCCAAGTGAAAGACTCTAGAAACGTGAAGACTAAGGCCACCTTAAGGTAAATGAACATGAAAGTACCACTTTGGGGCCAACCTAGAAAGGAGGGGAGAGAGATTCCTTACTAGAGATGTCTTCTCTTGACTTATCTACTTTTAGTGTCTATTTGCCTGTCCCAAGACATCCTCCCTTGGCACATCAGGGCAGTTACACCTTAGAAGAATGAGGAGCTTACCTGGCCTCGGTGGTTGTGCTGGGTTGTTGGATGGGAAATATGAAGCCCCCTCGGAGGTGAAGTCCTATCCTATCAAGTGGCAGCAGCATCTCCACCAATTGTTTCCTCCACTGGATGGCTACCCCCTAACCAACAAAAAGATGACAGAGCAGACAAGGGACCATTGGACTAGGAGGGACCATGCAGATCATTCTAGATCAGTTGCCTCATTTAAAGTAAGTCAGTCAGGGCAAGACAAATGCTCTATGGTTTCACTCATCGTGGAATTTAAGAAACAAAACAGATGAACATAGGAGTAAAAAAGAGAAAGGCAAACCATAAAACACTCTTTTTTTTTTAAGATTTTATTTATTTATTTGACAGAGATCACAAGTAGGCAGAGAGGCAGGCAGAGAGAGAAAGAGAGGGAAGCAGGCTCCCTGCTGAGCAGAGAGCCCGATGTGGGGCTCGATCCCAGGACCCTGAGATCATGACCTGAGCCAAAGGCAGAGGCTTAGCCCACTGAGCCACCCAGGCGCCGGTAACTAAGGGGAATTTAAATATAATTTAAATATAACAGAATTTAAATATAAATTCTCCTCCTGAAACTAACATTATACAATAGTGTAACTAAGAGGAATTTAAATAAAAACTTAAAAAAAAGAAAAGAAAAGCAGAGATCCCCCGTAAAGCAAAGGGCAGCCCAAAGCATAATCAAAATAGCAGATTTGAGCCTCCAACCTGCCCTAGTTCTTTGACTCACGCTGTGTGGTGATTCTTCCACAACTGGGCTTTCATTTTCTAGGGTATCCCAGCCTCAGGCCAATTATTAATCCTCATAGCTGCATAGTAGCCAGCTTGATACAATGAAAATTCCCCTAAACCTACCCCAGTTATTCAAATTATTTCATAGTACACCTAGAAAGGCCTTCCTCACAGAAAAGTATCCTCTATCAACCAAATGTAAAATGTTATGCTATTATCCTACCCAAGCTCCCAGGACTCCTGCCTTAGATTGCCCTCTGCTAGAGGCTGGTCCCTGACGCAAGAGGGGCTGCCTTACTTACTGTCTCATAGTCGTACCAGATGGCGTCCGGTATGTATGCTTTCACTCGGTCCACACCCTAGGGAAACACCAATATGAGCAACATCAGCATGTCTCTCACAGTTTACACAATAGCTACGCCATCTGTGCTTGTGTGGGTTCATCTGAACAATCCTGAGAGATGGTTAGGACCATCCCATTCTACAGGTCCGAAGACAGATACTCAGAAAAGTTGGGCAGTTCACCCAAAGCACAGTTCTGCCTAGAAAGTAAGTCTCTAGGCTCCTGAACTTTCTAAGAGAAGCAGAGAAATTTTGTTCACTGAATTACTTGTGTAACCTGACGGGTAGGAAGAGACTGAAACAGCCAGGCCTCGAGGAGAGACTTCCAGCAGGACTGCTGTGGCTCGCAGCACCTGCCGAGAGATGGCCTCTGACATGAGTACACTGGCAATCTCCCGGGTTTATGAAGTGATCAGCATCGTCCTCATCCCTCCCCCACACTTCCTCCCTCACACTTTGGAAGGGTACATGTGGCCCTTCATATCTGGTCTTCAGAGTAACGCCCTGCCCTTGCCCAGACCTCTTTCCCCGATCCTCTCTTGACTCTTCTCCTTTCCCAGCCCAACCCCAAGAGCACATGTCCCCTGGTCCAAAGGAAGCACAGAGGCATAGCCAGCCCAAACTCATGAGGCATTTAAAGCCTATCAATCCATGGTCATATGTTTAAGAAAACAAGTTTTAAGGTAATTTTGCAAAACAGAAATTGCTTTGCTTGGAGATAGAGGGAGAGAGAGAGAATGAGCAGAGTGAGGGGCAGAGGGAGAAGCAGACTCCACACTGAGTAGAAAGCCTGACATGGGGCTCAATCCCAGGACCCTGGGATCATGACCCGAACCAAAGGCAGATGCTTAACTGACTGAGACACCCAGGTGCCCCATATTATATTTATATTCATATTTAAATGCAGCCATAGATACTCCAAGCTCAGCTTATTCAGCTATAGTACCATGAGGACAAATGTGATATTCCATCCCATTGTTCACATTAGAAACACACCTCATATAAAACAGGCGTGATGAGGAGTCCAGGCCCCCATAGGAACTGCTCATGTATGCCCCAAGTAGCTGGGTCCTGGTAGAACCTGGAAAACAGAGAAGGCAGATGAAGCCTCCAGTATAGAACAACTGTACCCTAGGTGGCAACAACCACTAACAAGACAATGGAAATGAATTGTCTGAAAGGGATTCTTCGCGAGTCGGGAAACTCACTCATGGACCAGGGGCCTCGCTACAGTGTCCCCCCGGGTGTGAGCTCGGTAGAAAAGCGTGTAGAGGTAGGGCAGCAGGGTGTAGCGGATGTTCAGATAATATCTGGAGGAATTCACCAACAGAGAGTGTTCACCAAAGGCAGCAGGATCCTGGTCCTAGAAGAAAATGAAGCAAATATGAGATACTTCCATTGCGTCTTAAAAGTTTGTTCCATTATGATAAGAGGCTTTCTCAGATGAGAGTAGCTATGTTCTCTAACTTGGAAGATATCAAAGCATTTCCAAAATCAAAAGGATCTTGGTAATGTTTCTTGATTTTATAGATGAAAAGACAGTATATCAAAGATTACATGATTCTCCCAGTGTAAACTGCAAGCTGGTGACAGAGCTTAAATTTGACCTGTGTCTTCTGATCCCAGTTGATGGTAGCCTCAAGGGTGATAAAGAAGTCCATGGTGGTGGGGGGGCGGGGCACCTGGGTGTTATAGTCAGTTAAGCATCAGACTCTTGGTTTGGGCTCTGGTCACGATCTCAGGGTTGTGAAATCGAGTCCCAACCTGGACTCTGTATTCAGCGTGGACTCTGCTTGGGATTCTCTCTCTCTCTCCCTCTGACCCTCTCACACACGTTTCCCCTCTCTCTATCAAAATAAATCAATTTTTTTTAAAAAGCCCAGGAGGTTGCCATGGAGATAAAGGGGTTACAGTGTCCCCTGCTCCCTTCTTAGCTGATCTAATTTGTTGTATATTGAGGTTTCTCATAATACTCCACTTGGCTAATAATAATAACAGCAGTAAGTTGTACAACCAGTGACAAGAATTTGAATTTGAAGCCCACTACCTTAGGCTGCATTGCTTAGCACCATGATCTATAATTCATCTTCTCCTTTCCATGCAATTTTATGAATTTACAATTTTGAAATTTATATGTAGTTTTGTCTGTAATGCGTTCACCATCGATATTTGTTTTCTTTTCTCTACCCCAGAAACAGTGACCTCTATTTTTTCTTCAATATACAATGTGCAAAGAAATCATGTCTTTATCCAAGAGCAAAGAAATAGGCCTCTCTAGAAGGGAAATCTAATTTTCTTTGGACCTAGAAACAGAACTTTTCCATTAATGATGGGGCTCATTTTGTCCATTTTCCTTGTAATTTGTAAGATAAGAAAGATAATGTATGTCATATTGAGATCTGTAATCCTGCACTCTATTGCTGGGACTGAATTTTAGAGAAAATTACCTAAATTTATTCCTTTCTTTTGTTCCCAAAGATGCTCATTTCCTCCTTTCAAAGGGAGTAGAAAGTAGAGTGGTCTACTGCAGCAGACCACTGTATGCCTCCAATGTAGGGCTCATGAAAACCCTGAGACCAAACACTAATGAAAATAACATTCCACATTCTCCATCACTCAGGTCTCCAGCCAAGAATGTGTAGAGCTGTACTGTCCACTATGGTGGCCACATACCATGGGGAGCTTTTGCACACTTGAGATGTAGTTAGTAAGAGAGAGGAACTGAACTTTTCATTTTACTTGACTTTAGTTCATTTAAATATAATCCTAAAAACTGAATATTTTTAAAGAACTATTTTTAAATAAAATAAAGAATAAAAATAAAATACTTTTAAATAAAATATTTTTTCCATTAAATATAACTTTATTGTTTTGTTTTATTGCATTCCAACTGCTGAAATCTAGTATCCAAACTGAGATCTGCTGTAACTGTAACATGCACTTGAACTTTGAAGACTTAGTAGAAAGAAAAGAATATAAAATATCTCATTGATAATATTTTGTATTAAACAGGTTGACATGATCATGTTATGGACATACTGATTTACACAAAATATACTTAAAATGATTGCTTCTGTTTCTTTTTACTTTTTAAATTTACATTTAAACTTCATGTATGGCTCTCATTGTCATTCTGTTGCGCAGCACTTGTGGAGGGACAGGAAAACAAGGACTGAAACTTAGCAGGCTAGGGGGTCTGAACGCTCTTATCTAACTCCTTCCAGGCCATCTCAAGAGGAAGGCAACCTGCCAAACATGCTTAGAAGCCACCAGCTTAGAAGTTCGGAAATAACCCAACTCTCTCCAGCTCGTAAATGGCTAAGACAGTCTGGAGATAAAATACTTTGGTGATTTGGCTGAAAATCTTTCCCATGTTAGAGACAAAAATCAAGAAGGGCCGCTAAAATGATCATCAGTAAGCTACCCCATTGAGTGTATTAAGATCTAACCTACTCAATTTTGAAACACTTCATTAAAATAAAGGGCATTCCACCTTACTTGTTCCTGCCATTGTCCCAGACATCTCCTTAAGAGAGGTTCTGAGCCCACTTCTATATACTCACCCATTTAAAAAAAAAAAATTTTTTTTTTGGATAGAAAAGGATAAAAGAGTAAAAAATAGTGAGGAGGGCAGGGTCTCACAAATCATTCATAGAAAGAGAGAATGGTGTAACAAGGTGAAAAAAAGTCTTTAGATCCCTGGCCTGCCACTCCCTAAATCATCCCTCCTTGCTCCTCCGTACTAGAAGGGGTTTCTCTTGTATTGCTTGAGGTAAAATACCAGTGGACTCTAACTGTCCCATCTTACACAGATGATAAAAGAAGTGATAGCAGCACCATTGAAATTCTAGCAACCCTTCTCACCTTCATTGGTGAGTTAAGAAAATCAGTATAAATCAATATAAATCACAATAAAATCATTCGTTACATACATACATACATACCATGAATCCTTATCTCAATACTCTGCTTTTTAGATCAATGACCCAAAATTTATCTGTTCTCCTTTTGTACTAATGGCCAAGATATAGGTTTTTGTTTCTTTTTCAATCCTTTTTGAGAACAAGTACTTTAGACAATCCAAGAAGTTTCCATTGCTTCTCTTGGGGACCTTACCCTGAACCCAGGCCCGTTGTGATTCCTCGATAGTGGATAAAATGCTCCAAGCTGCATCCATCTTGTGCAGAGCTCCTCTGTGACATCTTTTGTGTAACCACAGATGTTGGCACCTACCTGGAGAATTAGCACATACAAAAGACAATGGTCATTGATAGTAGCAAAAGCATTGACCGTATTCCTATCTGGTAAAGGGGAAAAATCTTATTCCCATCATTATATGCTTACAGAGGTCCCAGACTTTCAGAGCCAGACAACGGTACAAAAGCGGCAAATGTGCATGATGAATCAGCAGACGAGAGCTTATTTCAATGTTCAGTTCCCAATTTCACACTTTGTTATTCACTGATGCTTTGCTAATGGAATCTTCGGTGATGCTCACATATTTTACTTACGGTGTCTCCATGCTGACTTCAAAGACTCCATGGACGACTACCCAACGATAATGTTTTACCATTCTATCCTCAAAAGACAGTTCATGCTGCATGTGAAAATGGATTTTCTAATACATACCACAGGGAGACATAAATGCTCCTTGGTTTTTAACATCACAAAACACTAATAAAGGAAAGAATACCAAAGAACAAAAGGTAAAAGTTCCTTGTCGAGAGTAAAACTCACCATGGGGATACCAAACAGGTTGAACTCAAGGATACTAGGGATGGACCATCGGAGATCATCCCATGTGGCTGCATTGTCCCCCAACCAATGTGCAGCATATTTGCCAGATCCAGCAAAAGTAGAACGGGATAAGATCAAGTTACTTTTGTTGGGGAAGATATTCTTCATGGCCCTGAAAAGGAATACAATCTATTGAATGTGAGGTGAGCTGTGAATATCTAGGACTCACCTGTACCCAAGGGGAACAATGGGCTTTCCAACAAAACAGAAAAAACATCAGGACTTCACAAACTAGGTGAGCAAACTAGTTTTTATTATCTTATTTTATTTAAATTCAATTAACATATAGTGTGTCATTATTTCCAGATGGAGAGTTTGGTTGTTCATCAGTTGCATTAAACACCCAGCGCGTGTTACACTACGTGCCCTCCTTAATGCTCACGACCCAGTATTTTTAAGATGTAGTACTTTTTTTAGTATCGTATATTTAAGATCTAGTATTTTTAAGAGCTTCTTTCCCACTTCTGAATAAGGTTTCAGACTTCATATAAGACAGTCCAAACCTCTATAGTCCAGTCCCCCCAAAAATGTCTTTATGCTCCTGGCCCCTCTTTCTCTTATTGGATCTGACTGTGTTTTGGCCCTTTTGATCAACAATACATTGTGGCCATGTCTTGAGTTCTTGACTCTACCTTTTCCACCTAGACAAAGCTTTTCCAATGTCCCTTGTTTCCATGTCTTGCTGCCCCTCTATAATCAATACTGTCTAGCACAACACCAGCTCAGGTTGTTCCTCTGCTGGAGCAGTTTGTATACCAGCTGGGCTCTAGGCAGCTGGGTTCCCCTAAAGCCTTAGAACTTATTATTAGCAATTCTCAATGTTGGGAAGTCTTAATCTAAAAAATAATTTTAAATTATTTTAAAATTATTAAAAAATAATTTTAATTGAGTAAGTCTCAAAAGATAACACGATACTCTTTATCATGTGTTAAATGCAATTAAAATATAAAATATTATTTTCGTTGTACTACAAACAAACTACCATACATCAAATAAGATTCTATAAAAGATTAAGCAAAGGGATTGAGAACATGGAGTTCAGAAAGACAATTACTTCAGGATAGAGGGGAGTGTGAGGTGGGGTAAAAACACAGTAAAATATAAATTATCTTGCTTAACGTTTATTCTGAATATTCTTTTGCATAAGCTCTTTCCTGAAATGCCTCTCCCTTCTTTCCCCTTTCATGCTAAGCAGCTCATACCTTTCTTTAGCGATCTGAAATTAAACAAAAGTACAACAATGGGGTGGTGAAACTTGACCCACAATTGCTGCTTCTATATTTCCTTTCAGTACCACGGTCTGAGACAAGTACATGACCTGTCCCAGCCACCAACGGTCTCCCAACTTCATACTCCTGAGTACTACCTTATGTGGAGTCTATAATGGCAGCATGATAGAATGGCAAAAGAGAGAAAATTCTGAAATAGAGGATGGGTTTGAAAGCATGAAGTCTTCCCTTCTGACAATTTAGTGACCAAAAAGTAAAGGTAGCATAAAGGAGAACACTCAGTCTTCAACTCCTACCCTCACGTCTTTGATCTCAACAAGCAGGCACTTTGCCTTTATTACCATTGGCTAGAGGGTTTATGGCACACTGTAATCACCCACCATGAAAGGAACACATTCAGGTTGTACAGAGTGAAACTGAAAGCTGGATAAAGTTATCTGAGGTTACAGGTTTATGTAGAGGCAGACCTTTATGGTACCTCAGATTAGATAAGTCTCTTTTCCAGAGTAGAGGAACAATCTTATTCAGAGATCCTCAGGTCTGGCTGGCTTATCATTGGTCCTGATCTCTGAGGGGATCTGGTCTTTCTACTTTCAGCTCAGAGGGAGAAGTTCCTTCTTAGGGTAACCACTATCCCAGACGATAGTTCCAAGAAGGTTGAACCAAATACTAATCAGATATATGGCTTAAATGTTGCTGGTGCTCAGATCCCACTGAACAAAAAACATATCCCCACTGTTCTCTGGGAACTTAGGTCATTCTGTCTGACCTAGAGAGCTTAGAAGGGCACTTAACCTTCTCCATTGTAATTACCTTTTAACTATTAATCATAGCTATTAGACTATACTAACCACCCCATCACGACCTTACAGCACTTTTATTACAGGGAGACACAAGCAATAAAGCAATTTGCAAGTCTCTTTCCGTCCTCCAGGCACTCTCCCTCCGACCCTCCATTCTTAGATAGAAGCGTTTCCGAGTGACCCTCCGTTCTTAGATAGAAGCGTTTCCGAGTCAAAACAGATTGCAAGAAGAAGGAACTATGGGACCCATTAATCCAAGCCTCTAGTTTCAAAGTGGAGGGAACTGAGGCCTTATTCTTCTAGCTTATTTCCCAGGAAAGGCAGAGTAAGAGAGAGAGAGAGAGGTCAGAAAAGAGAGGATAACAAAATCAGAAACGTGAGTCCTTCTTCTTAAAGCCTCTTTTTGGAGATCAAAACTTCTGCATTTATGAGACAAGGACTCTCTCTCACCTGAACGATCCCACATAACACAAAGTCAGGAGGGCAAAATGGTGCTGGAGAACAAAACAGGGGTGGTCACACATCCTCTGCAGGCCCTTCTTGATGTCTCTCCCTCAGGCCAGGCAGCTATGCGACACACGTCTCAAGTACACACACACTTCCTCAGGCTAACGCTACAGGGACAACTTTGCCCTCAAAACGCTTGCAGTCCAGCAAGAAAAAAAAAAAGGAGGGGATTGCCTAAATGTTATAATGTAAGGTTTTTGTATATTGAGTATATTGTAATACAAAAAAGGTAGCATAAAAAAGGGGAAATAATCTTTTCCTACAACTGACAGGAAGGTTTCTAGAAACATCTGAAAAGAGGCTTTAAAGATAAGCGTATGTTTGCAGACAGGAGAACTGAGAGAGAGTCTGGGGCGGCCAGTGGGGAGAGAAGCCAGGAGGATGTGGTGTGGGCAGCTCTGCCAGGTAGACAAGGGACACTCCGGCAAATTTGAATTTTTTTTTTTTTAAAGATTTTATTTATTTATTTGACAGAGAGAAATCACAAGTAGATGGAGAGGCAGGCAGAGAGAGAGAGGGAAGCAGGCTCTCTGCTGAGCAGAGAGCCCGATGCGGGACTCGATCCCAGGACCCTGAGATCATGACCTGAGCCGAAGGCAGCGGCTTAACCCACTGAGCCACCCAGGCGCCCCGGCAAATTTGAATTTAATTTAAACAATAGATAATTTTTAGTGTAAATAGGTCCACTACAAATTTAACTGGGCCCTATATTTTTATTTGCCAAATCAGGCAACGCTGGTATGGTTTGGTAACAGGGCTGGCTTCCAACTGGGGGCTCTAAATACCTTGCACATTATTGCCTACCAGTATCTAAGGAAGTCCCTTAGTCACAAGCCAATCAAAACTAATCTCACATACGCACCAAGGGGCTCTATAAGAAGAGCTCTTCAGTACCATCTAAGATCTGAGTTGCACATCCTTATAATCATAAAATATATTTGAAAAACATACTTATGGAAGATACACAAAAGCCACCACCTCCCACTTCCCCTACACAGAAATTAGGCGAAAACCAAGTGCTTACGAGTCTGTTGCTTTTGCCATGGAGTAGCCGTACAGACTGTGGACATCATAATGAAGACCCCACTGAAATTCTGCATCCATGCACAGGGTTCTTGCAAAAAGCAAGCGGTCCAGAATCCCTATGGGGAAACAGCCATCAGTGAAGCACTTTCCTGTCAATCAGCTCTAACAAAATAATGACCTAATTATTTGCTTCCCAGTTACTGTACCTTCCCACTCAATCTCCACCTGACAAAATCCGTTCCGGCTTTAAATTCTGTCCTAAATGCTACATCCTATCTGGGACCCACACTAAGCCCCACTCTAAGATAGATCATTAAAATTAAGGTGCATTTCCTCGGAGCCCATAAAACATGGCGCTAGGTGGAGGCAACTGGGAAATGAGCTGAGAGGAATGGGAAGTTGGCCTGAAATGAAATACAAATACAGCAGCACATTTCTCTACACATATTTGATCAAGAGGAATTGTGGAAGCAGCAGAGATGAGGCAGTGGGAAGGAAATACTTTTACTCTTCCGTGACAGGCATTCAACAACAGTTAGGTTTTGTTTTGTTTTGTTTTAAGAAATGAGATTTGAGGGGCACCTGGGTGGCTCAGTGGGTTAAGCCTCTGCCTTCAGCCTAGGTCATAATCTCAAGGGTCTTGGGATCAAGACCAGGTCGGGCTCTCTGCTCAGCAGGGAGCCTGCTTCTCTCTCTCTCTCTCTCTCTCTCTCTCTCTCTGCCTGCCTCTCTCCCTACTTGTGATCTCTCTTAAAAAAAAAAAAAAAAAGAAAAGAAAAGAAAAAGAAAGAAAGAAATGAGATATGAGACTTAAATAAAAGTTTCATAAATAAGAACTCAGATTCTGCTTCTAAAATCACCAATGTCTGACCATTATTTTCTCTTTTCATACCTAAAACGCTCAATATTTTCTGCCTTGTAGCCTAGAATCTCGTTCTTTTCTTCTTATACTTGTGGACCTATAGCTGGGCACCACATCCGCTCCCCATCATCAAGCCTTACCATCGATATAGGGCCTCAGAATGAAGCCCAGTTCCAGAAAGTAGAGGAACCAGGAAACCCTGATGTTGACGTTTCCCTACTAGTCCCACAGAATCTCACCAGCCAACTTAATCAGAAATTAAGTTGAATGATAAAACATTATGAAATTTATATTTTCAACGGAGCTTGGTTTGTGGAATGAGACTCACAACCACTTCCATGATAAGATAAAAACACTAAAATTGTTCCAGGGTCAAAGGTAATATAAGTCTTTATCGTGCTAATTGTACTGTCTAATCCTAAAAAGGTGAGATCACAGCAGAGCCGTTAGAAGGTCGTGGCTAGTCATTGGTAGGTAGACTGAAATGCTGGGACCTGGGGTGTGAGGTGCTTGCCAGAAGTAGGCAGAGGGGGAGGAGACTGCGGTTTTCTACAGAAAAGACAAAACAAAACAAACCTTGGCTCTCGCTAAGAAGAAGATTAAGAGATTAAAAGGGAAACATGGTAAAGTGATCCCTAGTTGGAAAAAAAACATGGGGGAGGCGGACATAGAATGAGGAGAGAAGAATGAGGAATAAGCAGACAAGCAAACAGTAGATTTTACAATAAATTAAATGGCTTGAAGCCAGGATTCTTCCTTTAAAATTTCTCCACTCCTCTGGAGACCAAAAGGAGCTAAAGAAGCAGGTCACTGATGGTCCAAGGTTCAGGTGAAGTGGACAAACCAGAATTAACTGGCAGGGACAAGCCAGATGCTCACCAAAGCTGTGTTCTCCTCCTGGGGGAGTTAAGATTATATTTCACACTTTGGCTCAAGGTTAAACTGAGAATAAGTGATTGGGTTCTGAGCAAAGAATTGCGAGCAAATTGCATACGCCCTACTTTGAGGCCTGCCAGTAACACTCCTCCACCTTCTCTCTCCTTCACCCAGGGAGCTGGAAACAAAGGACTCTGAGAGAACCCAGCCATGGAACCAACGAGATCCCTGAGCCACTGCTCAGATGAGAGCCACGCATCTCACGCTAGAGTAGATGAGCCAAGAATGAACTTCTGTTGCTTTAATCCACGGAGATGCTGGGGTTCACGTGTTTCCACAGCACAATCCATCTGTTACTGTTTCACACACATACACACTTTTGAAATCAGGACTGGAAAGTCTAAGAATGAGACTTAAATTAAGAAGAAGCTAAAAGGAACAATGGATACTTTAAATTGTGTAATGAGCAAAAAAAAAAAAAAAAAAAAAACAGTTCACAAAATTACAGAGTTACTTCAGTGGAAGGTAGTTTGGACCTTAAAGTATTCTGGAATTCTCATAAAGTTGAAAACTGAAACCATTTGCCTAAGGGGTTTGGAGACCACAAACAGGATGGGAGGACCACGGGGCCTTTGGGGGAGGCGCACACCCACCACCCGCTCGCCCTCGGTTCCATCGGTCAGCAGGTGGCCAGAGCCCCTGGTGCACTCAGGAAGGGCTTCGGTAGGGGAGCCGCTGCCGGCGTGTCCACAGACCCCCTGCCCTGGGAACTGAGACTGTTCGAGGCCACGTGGAATGCCGTGGGGCGTGCTCTAAGTGTATCTTGTGACAACTTACGGGGAGTAAAAGGAGGAAAGTTGAAGGTATTATGTTCACACTCGCCATCGGAACCGTGGAGAAAGCTGGATACTTCATCCATTTCCTTCGACACACAAGAGACACAAGGGGAAGGGTTACAGATGCAGGGTTAGTCTTCCAGGAAGGGTTACTGAACTAGAAACCCCATGTCTGCGACCTCTGATTGACTGGGATCTCGAGTAATCTGCCTAAATCTTTTTGCCCTCTGTTTCATCTTTTAGATTGGGTTGTGTCTAAGGTGCCCTCCAAACCAAAGTGCTGTCAGGCACATTTTACCTTTTATACATTGATCTCAATTAGCTAATTAAGCGATACCATTTCCAAAGGCTGATTCTTACCTTATGAATAATGTGAGTTTTATGTAGCTGTTAATGTTTCAGTGCTGTTCGAAAGAGCCTAAGACAGAGGAGTATTTCTGTTTTATAATTCCCCCTGTCTTTTATTCCACTCAGTGAGGGGCAAGAAGATATAACAGAAACCAAATCTGTCTCTTTAAAATGGATTAAAAATAGGTGAAGCTTAATCTTGCTAATGGAAATAATTTTCCAAATTTCAAAGAAATATCTCCACCTGCTATCCCTACCTACAAAATAAAGGGGATTCATTAAATTGTTCTCTGATTAACTTTAAATTTGAATGAATCAGTGTGACAACCTCTCATAAAACAGTTGAAAGACAGTTAAGGGAGGAAGAAGCTGAGACCCTGGAAAAATAAAGGACGTTCTCAAAAAAGAAATAATCAGTTGGTGGCAGATCCAGAATTAAAATGTGGGGTTTTGAGGGGTCTATTTTACTGCATATAAGCTCTGCATTAAGTAAAATGATTTTATTTATTTTTTTTAAAGATTTTATTTATTTATTTGACAGAAAGAGATCACAAGTAGGCAGAGAGGCAGGCAGAGAGAGGAGGAAGCAGGCTCCCTGCTGAGCAGAGAGCCCAATGCGGGACTCGATCCCGGGACCCTGAGATCATGACCTGAGCTGAAGGCAGCGGCTTAACCCACTGAGCCACCCAGGCGCCCCAGTAAAATGATTTTAAATACCACTATGTCAAGGAAACTATTTTGTTACATACAGATCAGGGTCAAAGCTCATTTTCAAATCTTGGACTATCCGTTTCCAAAAGAAGTTTGATTCCGGAATAACAACTTACAATCCATACTCCATCAAACTTGAGAGTTTTATGAAATTCACTGAACTGCTCCGTCCACCACTGAGTGCAAGTTGGATTACTATAATCAGGAAACACTGTCCTTCCGGGGTATCCCTAGAGAATAAAGAAGGCGGAGGTGGCAGTGGTTATGCCTGAGGGCCATGACACATTCTTTGCTGCTACAGCTTCTGCCACCAGGAGCCCCAGGCATCTTATCATTTCAGAATCAAAATTTCCCCCCAAACTAAATAGTAAACTGGATGCAAGTAACCAAAGGAATCCAAAAGGAAAGGAAAAACAGCCAAGTAAATACATGAGAAGCCATCAGATGTCTTTTTTCAATGAAAACATAAAAACAAAATTTCATGATGTCAGACCAGCGAGGAGCAGAGTCTAAAAACACTCATCCATCTAACTGGGTAAGATTTTAGGAGAGAATGACTAGATTCACTTAATGTGTAATCTTTGAATAATGATGTTTATAAATGATACATTTGGTTTAGGTAGAGAAATGATCTGTTTTAAATGGTGAAGTGAATTTTGTGCTTCTTACTTGGGTCCAATATTTCTTATCCTCTCTATTCCTACCGATGTTGCTTTTAACATTTTTCATAAATAGCGCAAAGATAGAACTTACAGCCAAATTACTGAAAACTCTGAATTGATAGGGTATAAGCTCTTTTGCTTACATTCTTATTTAAGTTCCCAACAAACTTATACGTTGTCATTAGGTTATATATATATTATATATAAAATATATATTCTCTGCATATTAATGTATATTATGTGTCATATATTACATATATTTTATAATAATTACATATATTTTATATATTATTACATATATGTGTAATAATATTACATATACAATAATATTACATATGTTTTTATATGTTGCAGAGACTTCTTAAAAACTCAACATGAGAGCTTAAAATTCTCAGTTTCAGTGGATTGAACTCCTGGTCTCTTGTGTTAGGTGATAGGGCACCAAATAATTAGAGGTAATTTTGAACTTAGGAAATAGGCAGTGTGGTAAAGAAGTCAGCTACAGCAACATTATCTAGAGTAGGCCCAGCAAACTTCATTCCAACCAAAATCTTTATTTTTTATTTATTTGTCTATTTTAGAGAGAGGGAGAGTATGAGTGGAGGTGGGAGGAGGGTCAGGAGAGGGAGAGAGAGAATCTTAAGCAGGCTCCATGCTCAGCTCAGAGTCCAATGGGGGGCTCAATCTCACAACCCTGAGATCAAGACCTAAGTCAAATGCTTAAACACCTGAGCCACCCAGGCATTCCCCAAACACCTTTGTAATAAATCTCCCCCCACCTCCAAGACTACTACCTCAGCCAACATCTCAGATCAAATGTTTGATGTTATTTGTTGGTCAATGGAGGCAACTAATTAAATTCTTGTAATTATATGCAAATTACCAATTGTGTACCATTCGAATATGAGTATATTGAAATGACTCACAGGTTTGGATAGTCTACTTTTCAGATAATCAAAATCATGTTTATGTGACCATGAGCTCTGATTTTGTACTTATATATGAATACTGGTCTGATTTTTTAGAAATTCACTTCAAATAAAACAATAAAATCAAAGCATTGGTTTGGGGAAGGAAGAAACTACTGTTTCCTAGAAGGTTAGACTCAATGAAAAACAAATAAATAGAATTAAGTATTGTAAATAAAATAAATGATATAAATTAAGTGAGCAGTTAGACTAAGGGGCATTGATAAACCTGAAAATACAGATTTGTAAAGTAAACTGCCCAGGAGCAACACAACTTGCAGCCGCATAAACTCTCAGATTAAGTATCAGTTTTCATAAATGTCACATAATCCAACCAGGTAGGGCTGACCCTATATATAACTGGAATAGAAAGTTGCCTCCATGATTTGATGTAAAGTACTCTGGAAATTAGGCTTCTAATCAGCCTACTCCAATGCCTGCAGAAAGGCTGGGCTCTATAAATCTCATTTAAAATAAAACTACATTAGCTGAGACAGGTTTCACATTAGACTATGAGCCTCCTGTTACACTATTGTAGCCAAACATATTGTCTTGGGAAAGAGAGAAATTGAGAGGCAGGTGGACTTGAAGAATAAATGAATTTTTTTTTTCTTATGCTACATTGCTTCTCAAATATCTATAGTCCAAAGGTCAGGGGCTAGCTTTTTAGAGACTAGACATTAATTTTTCCCACCACAAAAAAAGAAATGATAATCATGTGATATGGCAGAAGTGCTCTCGCCACAATGACAACCATATTGCCATATACAAATGTATCAAATTAACATGCTGTACACTTTAAATTTACACAATGCCATATGTCAAATATATTTCAATTTGTTAAAAAATCCTTCAGAATTTTAATCATTTTATTATTACATCTACCATTTTAAAAATAATAATAAAAGAAGCCTCTAAAACCATGAAATCAATAATAATGTTACTACAACATACCTTCTACTTACCTTCTTAACGAAAGTACAGACTTCCCCAAATGACTGTCACTTATTGATTCCCTTGCAAAATTACCTGCCCAACGACAAAGCCATTGTCCCCCAAGATCCATACTCTCTTGTGGCTTCCATTCATATAGGGCTGGTAGTCAGAGTTATTTAAGATGCCAGGATTCTAATAATAAATATGATAACAAATATCACTTTTATCCCTTTCTTTTGTACTTCGAAAGGGAAAGTGAGGCAACAGACTTGTTTGAACATACCATAATGATTACATATTTCAGTCCTTGCTTATGTAAGTCATTGATAAAATTTGAGAGATTAGGGAAAGCCTTTTCATCAGTAGTAAAATCCTTATTTCCATCCATGTAGTCTATGTCAGAGTACTGGACATCCTGAAAGATAGTGACAGACAGTTAGAACCTAGGAAATATCACCGTGCTAACTGAAGGTATCATTGCTCTGGTTCTTGCTCACTAAAACTGAAGCCATATTTCTTTCTTTCCTCCCTCTCCTTCCTTCCTCTTTCCTTCTTTTCTTAAGATTCTATTCATTTGGGGGGGGGAGGAGGAGAGAGAGAGATGATCAGGGGGAGGAGCAGAGGGAGAAACTGAGGCTGACACAGGGATTGATCCCAGGACCCTGAGATCAGGACTTGAGCCAAAGGCAGAAGCTTAACTGCCGGAGACACCCAGGTGCCCCTGAAGTCATATTTCATAATGGTCCTTGAACTTCCAGGACTTGGCTACCTCTTAGAATAAGCCCCTTCTGAAAGCTTCAGGCACTCTTAGGTTGCAGCTTTATGTCTTTATCCTGACAGATGCATGTCATGAAGTACTTGAAGGAAGTTGAGGATAGGGACTGTGTCTTGTTCATCCCTGCAACATGAGAGCTTGGATGCTGGACATAAAACAGGTGCTCTTTAAATGTCTGTTTGGATGAGTATATGAGTAATGATGTAACCATGTGCTAGCTTGGACCCTAAACATTAAGCTAGAATATATCATAAGAGGAGAAAACAGTCTTCTTGCTCTATAGAACTGCTAGAATAATAACTCACAAAGATAAACGACAGAGGGGCAGGGCTTTAATTCACCAAAGTCTCATACATAGATTATTTTAGTGTTTGCATACCAATCTGTGAGGAGCAGGGGTCATTCTTGGTGAGAAGACTGACATGTGAAGGGGTTGAGTGACATTTCCCAAGGTCGTACGCATGGGTGGGTGGGGTCGACTGGGGCTTTTGGGATATGATCTTTGAGTCCAGCTGCTCTTTTTTTCCCAAACTGCCACAACTTCAAGGACATCTGAAGGTCTTCA
This sequence comes from Mustela nivalis, assembly GCF_964662115.1. Lineage (NCBI taxonomy): Eukaryota > Metazoa > Chordata > Mammalia > Carnivora > Mustelidae > Mustela > Mustela nivalis. The sequence goes on from NC_139031.1 coordinate 11,499,303, forward strand.
AAGAAAGTGTTCCTCATGTGTTTGAGAAGCTTCCAGACCGGCAGGAAAATGTGGCTCGTGGCCTCTTGCCAATGCAGCACACCTGTTCTAACACTAAGCAGTCAGTACTCAGGTGCCTCCACTCCCACATGGTGGGAAAGAACCAGTCCGTGGAAGGAAAGCTCTTTTGTTCATGAATCAGCAGCACCTCAGGAAAGCCCTTTGCACCAGAGGTACAGGGATAGATTGCAATAAATACCACAAGTCACCGGAAGAGCTATTTTTGAATCCTGGTCCTGCCATTTGGCTAGTTCTAATGACCTTAGAGAAGTTATCAACTATGCAGTGGTATTTACAAAATACCAATAAATGATGTTTAACCATGATTGTGAAAGCACCTTGTAAAATAATAACCATGTGGCAAACTTTGGCCTGATTCCTCCCGGAATTAAGTGCTTGTGGGTATTGATTTGGGAGCATTTAAATAAAACACATGATCAATTTCCTCTTAATAGCGAAACACCACAGCAGGTATGTTTTCTCCCAGGAAAAAATCATCTCCCTACCTGCTCTTTTTAGCTGCCCTGAGAAGGCATTGTTAAACCCCAAGATCAGGCCAAAGTCATTTCCACCTGCACCTTCTTCCTTCACATGCTAAACAAATAAATGTTTGCAACACAGTTCCCAAGATCTAGCCCCAAATAAACTGTTCTCATAACTTCATTAAAGGCATTCCACACCTCCTGGAGGAATTGATCAAGTACTCTATACTTAATAATTATCTATTTACTAGTGGACATTGAACATCATAAATACTTGGCAGCCACTGAGCTTTCAAAATTATAGTCTACCAGATCTGGAAGGAGTGTTTAAGGTTGCTATGAGAAACTCACTTCCTGTGATTCATTTTTACAGTCGTCAGCTCTTGTTAACTGTATCACCCTAGGTGATGCTTTCTTCCATAAAATAACAACGAATTTGGATGGAGCTCATCCTCTGTACTGCCTGCATTCCATGCCTAGTGTAAGGAATTCCTCACTACCAGTCCACCAATGGACTGGTAGAATATAATGGACTGGACAATATAAAACATTCTCATTTTATAAAAGGGGAATTAAGTCTCAGAGATGCTAAATAACTAGCCTAACACTGACAGAGGTAAAGCTAAAGCTTTGCAAAGAAGTAAAGCCAAACTTCAAGACCATATGCATCCGACCCCATAAACTGCTGTTTCTATGATGACACAGGTAATCAGCATGCAAATCTCTGACCCTAAGTGTGCCTGTTTGTCTGTCTGTCTACATATGTATGTACATATCTATCTATCTATCCACCTCTCTGTATTTCTTCCTAATACATTGAATCAGATGCAAAAACTAAAAGAAAGTGGTGCTTTACACATGTTAAGAGAAGTTCCAACTTACATAAGGGATCTGAGCTACACGATTTCGATCCACAACCTTCTTCAACCCATTGATGCCACCATAGTTCCTGCGACTAAGCTGGAACCCAAGACTCCAGTAGGGAGGCATGAATGGTCGTCCAATGAGCTGAAACAATAAATATAAACATATCTAAGCATTTAAAAACTACTGTTTTGAGCACCATGTCTGATACAGAAAACACTGTTTCCATTTCCATTTATAACTCTCCAAGCCAAAGCCCATACCTCCAGATACTCCTGAACCACTTGTTCTGGAGTATTTCCCAGGAATATGTAAAAGTCAAGGATGCCCCCAATTGTGCGGTAAGTGATCGCAGGAGCAGGCTGCAGGGTGACCTCTGAAAGGATTAAAATGAGAGTTATAAGAATTTTGTGGTTGCAAATATGCTTTTCTCTGGAATATTAACACCTGAGTTATCCAAAACAATCCCAAGAGAATGAAAATCATGTTTCTTTCTTTTATTTTAATTTTTTATTTCTTTTCAGCATAACAGTATTGTTTTTTTTTAATTTTTTAATTTTTTCAGCGTAACAGTATTCATTATTTTTGCACCACACCCAGTGCTCCATGCAGTCCGTGCCCTCTCCAATACGCATCACCTGGTTCCCCCATCCTCCCACCCCCCGCCCCTTCAAAATCCTCAGATTGTTTTTCAGAGTCCATAGTCTCTCATGGTTCACCTCCCCTTCCAATTTCCCTCAACTCCTTTCTCCTCTCCATCTCTCCTTGTCCTCCATGCTATTTGTTATGCTCCACAAATAAGTGAAACCATATGATAATTGACTCTCTCTGCTTGACTTATTTCACTTAGCATAATCCCTTCCAGTCCCATCCATGTTGATACAAAAGTTGGGTACTCATCCTTTTTGATGGAGGCATAATACTCCACAGTGTAAATGGACCACATCTTCCTTATCCATTCGTCTGTTGAAGGGCATTTTGGTTCTTTCCACAGTTTGGCGACCATGGCCATTGCTACTATAAACATTGGGGTACAGATGGCCCTTCTTTTCACTACATCTGTATCTTTGGGGTAAATACCCATGTTTCTTTTTTTTATGGATTACTGAAATTTATCATAATATTAAGTGAGTAAAACACAAATGAAGAATTGATTTTTTAAGAGAAAGCAGAACCAGTTCTATTTTTTGTTATAATTTTTTTTTTTACTTAAATTCAATTAAGAACAAATTCTATTTTAATCTGGCTGTATTACAATACAAATGCTGGAATTTGTGAGTGATTTAATATAATGAAAAGTTTTAAAAACTTTATAGATGAGTTTCACTCACCAATAAATAAATAAATAAATACAAGCCCTTATTAAGGTACTATTAGTCCAGAAGCTTGAGGGAGGAGATTCTGGAGTAGGGAAAGGATGAACCATGAGAAACAACTTATAGAACACAGTGTCGTTGCTTAGACAGACAACCTGCTTTATGTGTTGAAATCTACAGGTATCTTTGGGACCTGTCAATGCATCTTATTATGTACAGAATATTATTGAAAATACTGCATCAGAAGAGAACCCCAAAGAAGTTTTCAATTTGGGGACTTCATCAAGATCAAAAGCTTCTGCACAGCAAAGGAAACAGTCAAAAAAACAAAGAGGCAACCCATGGAATGGGAGAAGATATTTGTAAATTACACTATAGACAAAAGGCTGATATCCAAGATCTATAAAGAACTCCTCAAACTCAACACACACAAAACAGATAACCATGTCAAAAAATGGGCAGAAGACTTGAACAGACACTTCTCCAATGAAGACATACAAATGGCTATCAGACACATGAAAAAATGTTCATCATCACTAGCCATCAGGGAGATTCAAATTAAAACTACATTGAGATATCACCTTACACCAGCTAGAATGGCCAAAATTAGCAAGAGAGGAAACAACATGTGTTGGAGAGGATGTGGAGAAAGAGGAACACTTTTACACTGTTGTTGGGAATGCAAGTTGGTGCAGCCGCTCTGGAAAACAGTGTGGAGATTCCTTAAGAAATTAAAACTAGAGCTGCCCTATGACCCTGCAATTGCACTACTGGGTATTTATCTCAAAGACACTGATGTAGTGAAAAGAAGGGCCATCCATACCCCAATGTTCATAGCAGCAATGGCCACAGTCGCCAAACTGTGCAAAGAACCAAGATGCTCTTCAATGGACAAATGGATAAAGAAGGTATGGTCCATATATACTATGTAGTATTATGCCTCCATCAGAAAGGATGAATACCCAACTTCTGTAGCAACATGGACAGGACTGGAAGAGATTATGCTGAGTGAAATAAGTCAAGTAGAGAGATTAAACTATCATATGGTTTTGCTTATTTGTAGAGCATAAAGAATAGCATGGAGGACATAGGGAGATGGAGAGGAGAAAGGAGTTGGGAGAAATTGGAGAGGGAGATGAGCCATGAGAGACTGTGGACTCTGAGAAACAAACTGAGGGTTTTGGAGGGGTGAGGGGTGGGAGGTTGGGTAAGCTTGGTGGTGGGTATTACAGAGGGCATGTATTGCATGGAGCACTGGGTGTGGTGCATAAACAATGAATTCTCGAACACTGAAAAGAAATTTTAAAAATAAATAAAAAATTTAAAAAAAGAAACAACTTTCAGCATAAGCTGAATTTATAACAGTTTACGCTACTTTGGGGTTTCTATACAGAAGTATAGTAGGTTAAATACACATTCTGTTAAACAGTGATCTTGCCATAAAAGTCATTTTTATAAAAGCCACATCCCAAAACGTATTCCTGTTGAGATAAAAAGATGCCTCCTACCCATGGCATTACTGTTCAACAGAAACACCCCAAAAGAGAAGCCGCTGGTGTCTTCAAGGCACAGGAAGAATGTATGAGCTCCATACAGATTAATCATTCCCTGTCAAGAAAGACGATAACAAACAATAGTAGTACATGTTAAAAATGGTTTTCTTTACCCTAAAATAAAATCAGAAGCGTATAACATGTACTTGGTCAAGACTTGACATAGTTCAGTATTCTATCAAAATGGTATTGAAATGGTAACATCAACTAATATATGAAATAAAATACATACCATGGAATATGATTAGTAATAATAAGAGATGAAAAACTGATCCATGCTACAACATGTATAAATCTCATAAATGAGATGCTAAGTGAAAGAAACAGACACAAAGGAAACCATATATTGCATGATTCCATTTATAGGAAATCTCCAGAGAAGTTGAATCTATACAGACAGAAATAGATTAGTGATGTCCTGGGACTCAAGTGGGTACTGGGGTGGGAATGGGGATTATGTCTATAAAGGTATGAGGGATCCTAGTGGGGTGATGAAAACCTTCTAAAACTGGATTACAGTGATAGCTGCACAACTCAGGAATGTACTAAGCAATCACTGAACTGTCCCCTTAAAACAGGCGAGTTTTATAGTATATAAGTTATATCTCGGTCAAGTTACTTTTAAAAGTTTGGAAAATATCTGCAAAGACATAACATGTTAGCAGAAGATGATGTCATTATGAGAAATTTTGTATCTCTTTATGTCTAACCGTATTTTCTAATTTTTCTATAATTAATATGTAAGACTTCAGTAGTAAATAAGTTTAAAATTTTTTAAAAGATACTGAACCTGTCACAGGGCCATGATGAGCACTGATATAGAAAGAGATAATGTGTATTACTATGAGTGAAAAAAAGATAGAGAAAGGAGGGGGGGAAGAAAGGGAGGAAGGAAAAAGGAGAGAGTGGGAGGGAAGGAAATGCAGGCAGGGAGAGAGGGAGGAAGGAAGGAAGAAGACGCCTCTCTAATCTGTGACTACATAACTCAAGGATTTGTCAGCTCTAGAAAGCCAAGCTTAGTACGATGGTTAGGGTTCCATGTTTGTCAGGGGCCTTGAGCAAGCACTTTAGTGAATGTGCTGATATTGCTTTACTCTGCTTGGTTCAGTAAGTGTGTTCCCCTCATTGCCTCCGATCCTGGTGGGTGGGCCCCTTAATGTGCTACTTGATCTGTTCATCTTCCAAGGAATACGAATTCCAAAACCTCAGTCCCATCCCTCCCTTGCAAGGTACATCAAACCTGCATCTTTAGCTCAGGTTTGGGAAACATCATCAGCGCAATAGAGGCTTTCAGACCTGCTCTACAAAGCAATGCTACTCAAAGTGTTATCCATGGACTGGTACCTCCCCACACCTTTTGCTGTAAATCAGCAAGGAAAGTACAAAAACAAACCAACAAAAAAAACAAAACAAAACTAAACTAAACCAAGAGAAAGAGTTCAGAAACTTTTATACCATTTTTTTAAAAGATGTATTTATTTATTTATTTGACAGAGAGAGATCACAAGTAGGCAGAGAGGCAGGCAGAGAGAGAGAGGAAGGGAAGCAGGCTCCCTGCTGAGCAGAGAGACCATGTGGGACTCAATCCCAGGATCCTGAGATCATGACCCAAGCTGAAGGCAGTGGCTTAACCCACTGAGCCACACAGGCGCCCCTTTTATAGCAATTTAAAAGTAATTTTATATCTCTTCATTCTAAAACTTGAGTTTATATTTTATATGTCTTTGAGTAATTTTATTTCATTTCCCCATGATTAAAAAGAAAAAGAGAGAGAGAGAGAAAGGAACTAATCCTTCACTATAGATAAGTTGAAAGGCACTGCTCTAGACCAGCTCTTTACCCACCATAATGCACATGTGGTTCACTTGTAGATCTTATTAAAGTGCAGATTCTGGTTCAGAAGGTCTGGGCTCTGACCTGAGATTCTGCATTTCTAAAAACCTCCCAAGTAGTGCCAGGACTGCTGTCTCCAGAACATACTTCAACTAGCAGAGACCTAGAATAATACTGAAGAGGATTTTTTTTTTTTCTTTTAGTCCACTAAGTTCTACTGGGAGTAGTTCCGGCTGATGCTCTTGCTTAGATATTACCCAATTATTAAAGACAAACATAGTTATTTTGCAGAAGGATTTTCTAATATACATTAGGCCACCATATAGTCATTGAATTATATTTTCCTTTAAAAGTGGGATGTTTTTAAAAATTGATACATTACTGATGAATCACTGACCTCTACCTCTGAAACTAATAATAATATAATTAACATATATGTTAATTATATTATGTTATATTATTATATTATATATTACATTATATTGTATTATATATTATATTATGTTAATTAACATAACATATAATTAACATTATATGTTATTTAGTTGAATTTTTTAAAAAAGGTCTCATCATGAGGAAAAAATGTACCTAGTGTGGTGACAAATGTTAACTAGACTTATTGTGGTGATTATTCGCAATATAACAAATATCGAATCATGATGCTGTACACCTGAAACTAATAAAATGTTGTATGTCAGCAATACCTCAGTAAGAAATAATAATAATAAAAAAAACAAAACTAAACCAAAAAAATTGATATGTTACTAATTGTGAGTTTATAAACCTCAAGAACAAGTATCATCCAGCACAAATGGATCTAACTTGACAAAATAAGATACAGATAGAACTCTGTAGGTTGCCTGACTCTAGGTCACTCTCTGGAAAGGAGAGAAGGGATTCCTTACCATGAGCCATAGGTAGGAGGAAGGGAAGCTCACCTTGGTGGGTGCGGCATCGCGAGTGAAGATGGGCCAGGTCTTCCAGGTCATGTTGTGGCGGTACTCCTGGTGCACATGCTCCCCCAGCCCATACACAGCAGTGCTGGGCAGTCGGAAGGACAGCTGCAGGTACTGCTGGGCGAACTGCAGGGGCCCGATGCTCGTGTCCAATCTGGGCCATGGGGCAAGAGTGGGAGTCACCAAAGAGCTCTCTCTGCCAGGACCTCACCCGCTGCTCTCCCTGTTCACTTTGAAAACAGTTGTTTCAGGTGTTCTCAACCACATTCGTACTACCTTGGACGGCTTTCTAGGGTGTCTCTGATGCTTTCATTCTAGAGGAGATGTGATACCAGAAACGCAAGTTGGATGGCTGGGGCAAGAGAGCAGATGGGACCTCACATTTGCTGGGCAACTACTTTATCCCATGACCTGCTCTGGATGCTTCATGAATACAGCTTCGTTTACAGAGCAACACTGGATATTCTCATTCCCTTTCTATAGATGTGGAAACTGAGGCTGGTGTGAGATGCTTTGCCTCACATCCCAAAGCTGACCGGTGACTTGCTGGTGCCAGAACTTGAATACAGATTTTATTCACATTAATCCCTATACTTCTCCTATACAATTTATGTTTCAATCCCAGGCTGTTGTTAGGTTATTCATGGCAAGTTTCTCACGGAATAAAAACTTGGAATGATAAACAATGAAGCTGAGTTCCAAAGTGAATGGTAATCCAAAATAATAAAATTTCCTGTTTCATAATAGACATTAACTGCAAGTGCATTTATCTAACTTAACATACTAGCATATTATTTAGTATGCTGTCCTCCATAATCATGACAAATTAACAAGTGTTAATGATTTACAGTAAAAACATTACATTTTTCTGAGGTCCAAACATTTTCCCAGGTCATACTTATCTCACCATCCACCCTCACTAAGTCAGATTGAATAATTGAGACTGTATATTCAAAAATACACAAAGAGTGTTGAAAAGCTCACAAGACTCTTTTGTTGCTTGTCCTCATTATTTTGAAGCTGAAGGGCTTATCAATGACCTCTACATAATAGTTCAAATTGGAGGTCTTGGTGGTCCTATCAGACAGGTTAATAATTTCAGAGGGAACTTCATAGCGTCTGTTGTTGATATCATTGATCTGTCAGAAGAAAAAGAGAAAGACCAACTCCAGATGAAACCACATCGTTGTAGAGCTAGAAAGGATCCTCACTCTCAGCCCCCAGTGGAAATAGCTTCTAATTCTTAATCCTGTGTTTCTTGAGTTGTGAGACAAAAATCACCCAATCACGTGTCCTCCACAAAATACGAAACAGCCCACACATCCCATTGGGAGATTCCTGCCGAGGGGAACAAAAGCAACTTTTGCCTCTACACCTCTATGCAGTGCCTCAAGGAGAAGGATCTGAACCCAGTGTAGGGACACCGCTTTCCTCAGAGATGTATTCAGTGGTAACTACCAAACCAACCTTAAAGTGAAAACGATTGGATGTCTGATACTCAGCTGTGAAGCCAGCCTCCTTGACATCATATCCAAACAGAGATGGGAATGACAACTTTTCCAACTGGGCTGTAAACCCTAGAGATGGGGGGAGGAAAACGGAGAGGGGGAGGAAGCTTTTAGACTTTATTTTGCAGTTAGTGTATCTGAATCATACAGAATGATTCCCTGGGACCTCATCAAGGTGATGCTCACCTGTCTTTGTATCATTCTGTCTACTGATGATGTGATAGCCCCAGTTCCTGGGGAAGAAGCACCAGGGGACATTAATATCTGGCACAGGTTTCCAGCAGCACTTATGTTGCTGGCTGCAGACATTCTGTAACAATGGCACCGAGTGAGCATGATATAAAATGAAGGAAAGAAAGTTCCATCTATTTATTTATAACCAATTTTATTCCAAGAAGAATTTAAGATAGGTCCCATTTACATGCAAACATTTATTTCTTCTTCTTTTATTCTCACATTTGCCCAGCCATCCAATATGCATTTATTACCTAGCCGACATGAAGCTAATAACACATATAAATAAGACGCAGTTCTTGTCTTTGGCAAACTTCCATTACAGTCTAGTAGTACATGCAATTTCAGTATGACAGGAGTACTCGGACAGAGAGTGCCCAAGGGCTAAAGAAACACACACGCCAGTCAGGGTACACAGCCTAGAAGACTGCAAGCAAAGTGAAGAAGGCTTCCAGTAGGTGAAAAGCAAGCCCACTCCTAGTGCACTGGGAGGGATTAAATAAGGGAACAAGAGACCAGTATTCCAAGCAGAGAAAGCAGCAATGCATGATAGATTCATAAAACCACAAGTTTATTGTGCCAAGAACACTGAGTAAGAGAAACACACTGGAGGGACACAATATTTATACCACGAGTAAGCTGGATGTCGGACCAACCAGTTTAGACTTTCTCATAAGGAAGGGTCATGGAAATGACTAATATACTGTTAGTCATTTCCACATGTGGATTATTTTTACTTTGTTTTGTGGATTATTTTTACATATATATATATATATGTATATATATATATATATATATATATATACATATATATATATACTGTATATATATAAAGTAAGAAAAGAAAAGAAAAGAAAAGGAATTAGGAATAAAGACAGAAAGAACTGGGACAGAGAGTAACATAAACAAATTCATGATGTCCACAAAGTAAAAATAATCCACATGTGGTTTGTCAGAGTGGTTTGATTATGGAGTTTTAAAATTATTATTTGGGGTGTCTGGGTGGCTCAGTCCGTTAAGCGTCTGCCTTCAGCTAAGGTCCTTGATCCCAAGGCCCCAAGTCCCACCTGGGGTCCCTGCTCAGAGAGCCTGCTTCTCTCTCTCCCTCTGCCACTCCCCCTGCTTATGCTTTCTCTATAAAACAAATAAATAAAAGCTTTAAAAATGATTACTTTTTGGTAAGATGTATTTTTATAGATCCTACAACTTTAATATTCACTTACATAAAAGTTGTTTGTTATAATGAAGAAATAAAATAGATAGCAAATTGAATCAAACTGTTGAAACAAACATAGGCATCCACTTCTCCACCCAACTAAATTTACATGAAGTGACAGAAGTATCATTAAGAAAAAAATACAAAACCAGGGGCACTTGGGTGGCTCAGTGGGTTAAAACCTCTGCCTTCAGCTCAGGTCATGATCCCAGAGTCCTGGGATCGAGCCCTGCATTGGGCTCTCTGCTCAGCGGGGAGCCTGCTTCCTCCTGTCTCTCTCTCTCTGCCTGCCTCGCTGCCTACTTGTGCTCTCTGTCAAATAAATAAATAAAATCTTTAAAAAAAATACAAAACCATTACAAAGCAGCCAGCTGTAATGCATTAGGGCAGAAATGGTATGAAATTACTGAAACACAAGAAGTAGACTTTATCAATTCTAGGGAAAAATATATTCATAACCTAGAACACAGGAGGAGGAAAAGAACTGCTCCAAGACAAGTCAATGTGGAGAAGTGGAAGAGAACCTGGGGCATAGCTTTGGATGATTAATTGGGAAGTTCCATGAACATTTAGCTACCCAATCCAACATTCCTTATAGTTATTGGTAGGCTCTGGATAACTGATGGGCATCACGAAGTATTTGTTCAGAAACTTAAGGAAATTAGGAAAGATGCTGGGAACCAGAAAACATGGCAATGCACCAGTTAATAAGCCAGGCCCCTCACCCCCAGACAAGTACCACATTCTCTCCAGGAGTCCTTTCCTTCCCTCCTAAAGACTTAGTGCAAGCCAACAGCATAGGACAGGCGGTCATAGATAATTAAATACAAAGATGACAGCTAAGAACCACCAAACATGAGAGAAACCAACACTATGATAGACACCAAACTTAATAAACAGAAGAAACAAATTGTAGGAAACAGTTAATTGGAAAAAAATTACAAACCTTTTAAATAGATATAACTATTATCTTTAGAGAGAGGGACGTAACTATTGCTTCCATTAGAAGAAAAAAGCAACAAAGAATATTGAAAGTTAAGATCTGGAACAAAAAGATTTAAAATTCCATAATATTTTGACTAACAAAAAGGAAAGAGAACGATGTCAAGACAAGAAGAAATTTCCTTTTAAAATCACATTTAGGATTACCTCAGAACACAAGGACAAAGATATGGAAAGAGGAGAGAAAAGGTAGGCGAAGTGAACAGTGGGGCCAGACTAGAAGATTCCAAAAAGGGTGAAAAGAGGACACAGGTGAAGGAAGGGGGAATCAAAGAGGGAAAGTGACGTCAGACGTGATGAACAACTCAATCTACCACCCAAGTACTTAAAAAAGACCAAAATAGCCCCAGAAAAACTACATGACCCAGAAAAGACCATAATAGACCCAGAAAAACTACTTAATGAGCAAAAGCAGTAATTAATGAAAGAGAAAAGAATCAAGTGTCGAAAGTTATCAGTTTAAAACATGAAAGAAGCATCTCCTCTGTTCCAGGTATGCATCTAAGTTCATATGATACAGTGCAGCCGGCAAGCTTAATACGTGAGACAGACACCACCATTAATTAAATACATTGTTTCCACTACTAACTTGAAATGCCATTTTCCTGACAAGCTGAATTTCAGTGCACATATATGAGACTGTGAATATGCATTTTGGAACTTACTATTCTATAGGTATGGCATATGTGTCAATTCCTGCTATAATTCTACACGGATAATTATTACAGTGCAAGGATGTATTTTGATATTAGCTTGGCCGATCAATAAATCGAACAAATACTCTTTGAAAAGATCAAAGAAATATTAATACCTTAAGAAATCCTCTATTGACAAAAAGAGGGACAAACAAGATTAGAGACCAAAATGGTGAATGAAAACAGATATATAGAATTTTTTTTTTTTGAGAGAGGGAGAATGCAGTGCATGAATGGGACAGCAGGAGAGGGAGAGAGAAAATCTCAATTAGGCTCCATGCTGAGCATGTAGGGCTCCATCTCACGATCCTGAGATCATGACCTGAGTCAAAATCTAGAGTCTGAGACTCAACCAAGTGAGCCAGTCAAGTGCACCAGGTATATAGGATTTTTAACATAACTAAGGATTGTAAGAAAACTCTAAAAATATTTGTCAATGAATGTGAAACTATAATGTGAACCTTCAAATAGTAAAATATCAAATAATCAACTGAAATGACCAGTTGCCATGAGAAATTGTAAGTAACCGAAGATGCTTACCTTAAAAAAAAAAAAAGATACTTTGCAAAAAAAAAAAAAAAGATACTTTGCTGAGATGATTTGGGGAATAGAATATTCTCATATTATATATATTTTTCAGAACATAGAAAAAGATGGAAAATTTCTTGATTCATTTTATTAAACTTTAATAATTCTGGCAACCAACTAGACAAGGAAAAAATATATAAGCCAATTTCACTTAAAAAACATAGACGTTTTTATAAACGTTAAATAAAAGGTTAACAATTTGAATTCATTAGTGTATTAAAAGAATTCATGCATAATAGCTAAGTAAGGTTTATCAAGTATAAAACTAAAATGGTTCAAAATTAAGAAATACTTTAACATAATTTACAACATTGACCAAAGAAAATCCTAAGATCATCTCAACAGAAGCAAACTTTTTAAAATTTTTCAATTTATTTATTTTGAGAGAGAGAGAGCACATGCATGTGTGTGTATTGGGGGGGAGAGGGAAGAATCTCAAGCAGACTCTGTACTCTGCATGGCTGACATGGGGCTCCATCTCATGACCTGAGCCAAAGTCAAGAGCTAAATGCTTAACCAACTGAGCCACCTAGGTGCCCCAGAAGCAAACTATTTTTAAAATAAAATAATGTGGCAAATTCAAAGTTCCTAAATTCAAAAAGAAAATTACAAAATAATATATAGTATAATTTTTGTTAAAATAAAACAAAAAATGTATTAATATATGTGCATAATATATGCATATATGCAAAAACCTAGAAAAATCAAAAGAAAGATACACAACAAGGTATTGAGTTGACTCTGGGGAGGGGATTTGGAGGTAGAGAGAAAGCATTATGAATAAGGAAAGACCTTCCCACTTTACTTTGTACATAAGTATGTTTCAATCTTTTTCATTAAAAGAATTTATCCAGCATAAATTCTGTGATAAAAAACACAAAATATGTCACAAGGCTACTCATTTGGAAAAGTATAGCACCGACAAGTATTTCAGATGCTAACATCTGATGCAATTGCTTTGAAAGATGATAAAATGAATATAACTTAAATCAATCATGTCTATTATAAACAAAGCAATCACATTATAACCATAAAATAGTCTTAAATGTACTTATTAATTCTGCATAGATACAGCTGATATTCCTGCCTCATCCTCTCCAGATAAGAACAACAAAAAACGCTCAAGGGGCTCAGTGGAGAACGAGTTTGCAGTTTCTGGATAACTGATATTCCTCATTCTGAAGCAGATACCCAGTGGCTCTGCGACCTCTGAAACTGAGGCTGGTAAAGTCCAAAAGTTTAGTTTCACTGCCATAAATTCTTCCAGTCTGTAGACCTCAACAGAAAGCAGCAAGGTAAGAAATATAACACACTCTGGTAAATATGGTATTTTTTAGCGCAGTCTGCCATAACATCCCTGCTTTAATTTTAAGCCATCCCCAGTGTTGCAGACACAGAAGTTCAGACCTTTGATGTTGCTACATCTCCTTATTCTTTTCCATTTCCACTGCCACCACACAGGAACACAGACCCTCAAAAACGGCTGATTGGACGACAGTGGTTGATTCAGGACAAGTCTCCCTATCTCTATTTTTCCCCTAACACCACCTTTCCAAAGATTATTCTCCAGTTATCTTTTAAATAGACTTTTATGCTATTTTCCACTCAAATTATTAACTAGTAGAACTTGAGAATTGGTTAGAAATTATCTAACCAAACGTCCATTTGATATAAGGATTTTTTTCAGTAGTGCTTCTGAGAGATCTGTGAATGATGTGTAGTGAATTTTTTCAAAAATCCCAAAATTTCACCTTCATAGTTAATATTTTACTGAAGCGTTATTTCTTATGTTTGGTAAAAATCAATCTCCAGAAAGTTCCATTCTCTGAAACTTACTATATTTGCATATTTTCTTTTAGATAAAATATCTCAAACAATATTTAAAAATTAGAAGAAAAATTTACCCTTCATGTTAGAAGACAAAGAAAAAAATGCATATTGGGAAAAATTTAAATGGTCATTAGTTGCAGGTATCATTATTGTCTAAGAAAATCTAAAGTTCCTATAAACAAACTAGGATAATTAATAAAGAAATTTAAGATTATTTCTGGTTCCAAGATCAATATTCAAAAAACCTATTTTAAATCACTATGCCAATAACAACTTAAACAGGAAATTAAAATTCAAAAATATTTAAATAAAATCAAATAGCAAACAGAAAAAAATTTGAAAAAAACTTTAGATCTCTACACCAAAACCTTCAAAATTAAGTTTCAATAAATAAAGAAATATAGCATGATCATAGATTAGAATATTCACTCCTGTAAATATGGCAATGGTCACAAAATTATCTGTACATTTTATGTGAAGAGAATAAAATTTCTGGCATACATTTTTGAAGAAAATGAGTGATTCTAAAATGTATTTAGAAATCAAAAGCATCAGGGCACCTGGGTGGCTCAGTCTGTTAAGTGTATCCCTTCCGCTCAGGTCATGATCCCAGGGCCCTGGGATCTAGCCCCCACATCGGGCTCCCTGCTCAGCAGGGAGTCTGCTTCTCCTTCTCCCTCTGTTCCACTCCCCTGCTCATGCTCTCTCTCTCTCTCTCTCAAATAAAAGAGTAAACTCTTAAGAAAAAAAGAGGAAGGAAGGAATCTAAAGCATTAAGAATAGCTTAGGCAATCTTGAAGAAAAATAAGAACGATATGGAGGACTTACACAACCACATATGATGACCTTTTATAAAGATATACTAATTAAGGCAAAAGAGTAGACTAACAATGAAACAAAATAGATATTCCAGAAATAGGTCCTCACGGAGACATAAAATTTACAGTAAAGGTGCCACTACAATGTAGAAGAGAAAAGATAGTCATTTCAATAAGAGGTGATGGATCTATTAAAGAGTCAAGAAAAGAAATGTCCTGGACTTTTACCTGATACCATACACAAAAATCAATTCTAGCGTGCTTAAAAATCTAAATTTGAAAAATAAAGCAATGTTTTTACAGGAATATATAGGAATATATTTTTCTAACTTTGAAGTAGGCAATATTTTTAAATAGAATATAAAATGAATATTAAAACTCTGTAAGTGGATTTTGTTAAAATTAATAACTACTTTTCATCAAAAGTCATCATTGGGTTAAAAGTCAAATCACAGAATAAGAGAAGATACTTAAAAAAAGAGAAGATACTATCTATCTATAGATAGATAGATAGATAGATAGATAGATATCTGATAAAAGATTTGTATCCAGAATATATAAATGATTACCACAAAGCAATAAGAAAAATATGAACAGCCCAACAGAAAAAAAACTGGTTAAAAAATTAAAAGACACTTCACAAATGTGATTATTCATGTAGCCAAGAAGTAATGTGAAAAGCTGGTTAGCTTCTTTAGTCATGAGGGATGTACATGGCATAGGGAATGTAGTCAATGATATTGTGATATTGTTATACAGTAACAGATGGTAACTATACTTATCGGGGTGAGCATTGTGTAATGTATGGAAATGTTGAATCACCAGTTGTACACCTGAAACTAAAATAACATAGTGTCAACTATACCTCCATATGAAAATTTTTAAGTTAAAATTACATTAAAACAAACAAAGAAAAAGGAGAAAACACCAAGAGTAGGTTAGGATGCAGATAATTGCTCTTATATACTGCTACAGGGAGTGTAAATTGGTGCAAACACTTTGTAAAACTATTTTGCAATATCACTGAAAGATAAAGATGTATATATCCTATGAACTGGAAATTCCGTTCTTTTTTGTTTTTTTTCCAGTTGCCACTGCATTTTTAATTTAATTTTTGCAATGTTCCAAGATTTATTGTTTAGGTACCACACATTCTTATGTATTATTATTTGCCTAGAATATAACTGTATACTTAATAACTCAAGAAGAACTACAGAAACAATTTAGAAATGATAGGAAATTTCAGCTGGCCAATTATATAATTAATATGTTATGATGTAATATAACATAAATATATAAATATAAAATAAATAAATATAGAATAATCAGTAATTTAAAAAGCACCAGTTAGAAAACATTGTGTTTTTTTGTGTTTGGGTTTTTATTTGTTTGTTTGTTTTTTCAAGTTTTTATTTAAATTCTAGTTAGTTAACATAGAGGGTAAGATTGGTGCCAGGAATAAAATTTAGTGATCTGTTTAACCCCATTTTAGAAGTCTCTTGTTGTCACAAATCACAGGAGTTCTACAAGTGACTGACTGTCATCCAAATGTGCTTGATGGCCTCTGTTCGCAAGGAATACATGGTCTAGCCCACAGATATTTCACCTTCTCATGGCTAGCCTTGGAATCACACTTAGAACACATTTAGTAATGCTGGGAATCCCCCCTTCTTCAGACTCGAGACCCCATGAGCCAACATTCACTTAGTTCCTCCTCCTCGCTTTCCATTTACCCTCTCCTGCTTCCCCTGCTTCCACAGTGTTGCTGATTATTTTAATAAGGCAAGGAAGAAATGACTCCAAACAAATCAGGGGCCCTCCATCCCTTCCACCACCACCCCTGTCCTGCTTCATATATTTCATATATTCATTTCTTTTAAATAAAACCCAGAAGACCAATAGCAGGGAGCCCACTTTTCTGACCTCTGACACCACCTGGCCTGGAGCACAGTCTATCCTCTCTGACTCAGGGATCTCTGGGCATTCTGGAACAAATGCAGCCTCTGCATAGGAATTAAAGGAAAAAGTTGAACATTTATAGTGCAATCACAATACCAGGAAGGGTGCAGGGAAAGTTATAGACTTTCAGCCAATTCTCCAGTCAATGCTTACTAGTGGCCGGTATCTACATGTGCATACAAGTGCTGAACACATTTGCCTTTTGTTCAGTTGGTTTTTATTGAGATATCATTCACATGCCATAAAATTTTCGCCTTCTTAAAGTGTACAGTTGAATGGTTTTCAGTATTTCACAAAGTTGTGCAACCAAGCACCATTATCTAATTCCAGGACATTGTCATCAGCCCAAAAAGAAAGCAGGTACCCATGAGTGGTCACTCCTTACCCCCTTCTTCTCCCAGTCTCTTCAAACCCTAATCTGCTTTCTGTCCCTGTGGATTTGCCTAGTCTGAGTACTTCATATAAATGAAATTGTAAAGTATGTGGTCTTTGGTGTCTGGCTTCTCTCACTTGGCGTAACTATTCTCAAGGCTCACCCATGGCGCAGCATGTAATAAGTACTTCATTTCTTTTTTATGGATGAATCATACCCACAGTATGGATATCTAACCCTTTACAAAATTCCGTTCCAAAGTTCATGTACATTTGTGTTGTTTCCACTTCTTGACTATTGCACAGAATTCTACAATGAACATTCCTATACAGGTTTTTGCATGAACAGATGTTTGGAATTCTCTTGATTATAAATCTGGAAATATAATTGCTAAGTAATGTGGTTAACTCTATCTTTAAGTTTTTGAGGAACTGCCAGACTTGTTCCCAAAGGGACTTGCCCCATTTTACATCCCCACTAGCAGTACATGAGAGTTCCAATTGTTCCACATTTTCAACAATGGTCATTGTCTGTCTTCTTCATGATAGACATTTTAGTGGGTGTGAAGAATGTTTGATTTTGACTTGCATTTCCCAAAAACTGACACTGAACATCTTTTCATGACATATTGACCATTTATAGATCTTCTACGAAGAAATGTCTGTTCAAATCCTCAGCTCACTTTAAAAAACTAGATTATTTTTCTATTTTGTTTTGAATTGGAAGATTTCTTTATATATTCTGGATACAAGAATCAGATATATTCCTTGCAAATATGTTTTCCCATCCAGTAGGCTGTCTTTTCACTTCCTTGACAGTGTCCTTTAAAGCACAAAATTTTTTAAGTAAAATTTGCCTATCTTTTCTTTGGTTATTACACTTTGGGTGTTATATCTAAGACACTGTTGCCTAACCCAAGGTGAAAATATCTATAACTATGTTTTCTTCTTAGAATTTTATAGATTTGGCTCTTACAATTCAAGTTTTGATCCATTTTGAGCTAACTATAATGTGTGATATCAGGGGGGGATCCAGCATTATTTTTTTACATGTGTATATCCTGTTGTCCCATACATTTATTTTTTTGCTATTTTCCCCCACTCATTTTCAGCCATCTGTGAGGTAAACTGGAAAGATATTATTGTTCCAATTTGAACAAAGACCTTCACTCAACATTGCTATGTTTACTTTAGCTTTTTTTTTTTTTAAGATTTTATTTATTCATTTGACAGAGAGAGATCACAAGTAAGCAGAGAGGCAGGCAGAGAGAGAGGAAGGGAAGCAGGCTCCCTGCTGAGCAGAGAGCCCCATGCGGGACTTGATCCCAGGACCCTGAGCTGAAGGCAGCAGCTTAACCCACTGAGCCACCCAGGCGCCCCTTACTTTAGCTTTTGTCACCTTTGTAAGCTCCATCCCCACCTCTGCCACCCTGCAATGTAGCTTCAGAAGTAGGATCTAGTTTAACAGGCTCCATGAGCCAGTCAACACCCAGAATTCCATTTGAAGCTTGAGTCAACAGTTACTGCGGGCATAATAGGTACCCTTTAATACCTTTGTTTCTATTCAAAAAAGACTTCAAAACAACTCTCCTATATTTATGGCTCTTGTTTGTATATATACTTAAATAAAAATTTATTTTAAAATTGGGTTAAAGATCTAAATGTAAGACTCTTGAAACTGTGAAACTCCTTAGGACACCTGTGTGGCTCAGACAGTTAAGTGTCTGCCTTCAGCTCAGGTCAGGATCCTGGGGTCCTTGGATTGATTCCCACATAGGTCTCCTTGCTCTGTAGGGAGCTACTTCTCCCTCTGCCTGCTACTCCCCCTGCTTGTGCTTTCTCTTTCTCTCGTCTGTCAAATAAATAAATAAAATCTATACAACAAAGGAAACCATCAACAGAATGAAAAGGTAACATAAAGGATGGGAGAAAATATTTGCAAACCATCTATCTGAAAATGGGCAAAATTCTAAAATACATAAGGAATGCATACAACACAATAGTAAAAACAAATAAAAAGGATCTGATTAAAAAATGGGCAAAAGACTTCCATAAGCATTTCTCTAGAGACACACAAATGGCTAACAGAAAAGATGCTCAATGTCAGTAATCATCAGGGAAACTTAAATCAAAACCACAACTAGATATCATCTCATATCTCAGGATGGCTAATATATTAAAAAAAAAAGAAAAGAAAAGAAATAAATAAAGAAAGAAAAGTAAGTTTTGGTGAGAATGCGGAACAATTGGAACCTTTGTATGCCCGTGGTGGGAATGATGCAAATTGGTGCAGCCACTATGGAAAACAGTATAGAGGTTCCTCAAAAAACTAAAAATAGAACCGTCATATGATCCAACAATCTCGCTGCTGGATATTTATTCAAAGAATTCAAAGAATTGAAAGCAAAACCTCAAAGAGATACTAGTACTCTCATGTTGATTGCTGTGCTATTCACAAATAACGAAGATGTGAAAACGAACCAGGCATCCATCAACCAATGGATGGATAAAAAAAATGTGGTATGTGTATATATAACAGAGTATTATTCAGCTGTAAAATAAGGAAGGAAACCCGGTCATTTCCAACAACACGGGTGAACCTGGAGGACATTATGCTAAGCGGAATAAGCTGGTTATAGGACAGATGCTGCATGATTCCATTTATGTTAGGTATTTAAAATAGTCAAATTCACAGATGCAAATACTAGAATGATAGTTGCCAGGGCAAGGGGTAGGGGAAGATGGAGTGTTGCTAACCAGCATGTATAAAGTTTTAGTTATGCAAGATGAATAAGTTCTACAGATCTGATGTACAACATCGTGCCTCTGAGTAATTGTGCCCGATGTACACTTGAGAATCTATTAAGAGGGTAGACTTCATGTTAAGTGTTCTTACCAAAATAAAAGAAATTAAGAAAGAAGCCTCCTTTTTAACTCAGGGAAGCATATCTTCAAAAAACATCTTGAAAAAAGCCCAATATATAGAACAGGCGAGAGTTGACTATTCTGCATGAATTAGACTGTGGTTTCAGGTAAATGGAGGCATGAAGATCTAGTTTTATGTTAACTAAAAGAAACTACTTATTCATGTACATTAGATAGTAATGTCATGGGACTTGTTACCCAAACAAAATTTAATAGGGTAAAAATAGTAATGGTCTAAAAGTAGCTTTTATCAATGTTTTTCAAATCCTCTTTCAAAGACATAATTGTTCCTAGAAAGCACCCTAATGTTTACTGTGGATAATAGTGAAGAGAGATTGAGTAGGTAGGGTTCTGCTATCAGCACAATTTCTTCTCAATATACACTTAATCTACATGTAAATGTGAGCTTTAGCAAGCAAAATAAACCACAAATACTGTTTTAATTAGGGATAGATTTTTATATTACACACTATTATTTTATTATTTAGAATATCATGTGCATGGAGGAGAAAGCATTCTCTTGATGCTCCTGTGTGAAAGAGAACAGTTTCAAAGTTATTGACGAAGAAATCATAGCTATTTCAATCAGAATATGGGCTGGAGGCTGATTATAATTGATATATTTAAGCCAAGTTAATCAACTTGCTGCAACCTGATTTCCTTTTCCATAATGTAGTGGGATTGGGCACTGTTACCTCAACTGTTCTTTCTACTTGAAGGCTCTACTACTTTATGACTGGATTGAGGGACAGACATCTGACAAGCCTAATTTTGCATCTTGTTAAAATTTCATCAAATGGGACTTGGGAGATCCTGAATGTCATTGGCATTCAAGGTTTTGTTGTAGAAAAAAGAAAACTTGTCTTTTGAAGATTGGTTGTGGATGTGGATTTTGAGTGATACAACATGGTGCCATGCTGAAGAGTGAAGGAATATAATCCTTCCAACCCCAAAGCCACAAGCATCTTCCTTACCTTCAGTTTTCTCAAACACAAAAAACATCAAGAAGATATCTAAGGCCAGCACAGTTAGGAAGAAGATGATCAGAAGGACTTCCAATACAGTGAGTTTCCTTGCCATCTAGATGGACACAGATAATGGGATTTAAGCAAACCACAAAGTTCCATCAATCCAAAAGGAGAGGCATCATGATTAGAATGTGAACTCATTTGCGAGATGACTTAATTACAAGCATTCCTCCTCACATAAACCAGAGAGTATTTGTCTCCACTCATCACAGTATTTAAAATTAACTCTAGTCTGTGCATCCATCACCTCTAGAACCCTTGCCTTTTTGTCTGCAGAGGAATTGAGTATTGTCTAAGGCAAGAATATGTCAGACATAAAGAACGGAATACAGGATAGAGATGAGGGGTTGAGGTGCTTCACAAAGCCCTTTTAGACACCACTTTGATCCTCACACCCACCCTGGGCGGTAGAGTGGAGGGTACACTCAGGGAAGGAAAATGTAACAAAACCAGAATCCTGGTCTTCTTATTCCAATTCCCATGCCATTATGGCAAGATGTTTAATTATTTAGAAGTGATTAATTCTGTTATAACTCTGTTAAGACTGAACCTAATCCTGATCTCCAACACAATGCTTGCTTGCATGGTCACAGCACACAAACCCATATAAATTTGGTGGCTCACCATAGCCTTGCCAGTCATGCATACATAGACCCAAGTTTTAAAATAGTTGGTGCATTGGAGTGTGTAGTGAACTGGGAACCAAAGAATGTTTTGGTTCTTGCCCTGACTTGCATACCAACAGGTGGGCATTTTAACTGTCTGGGTGTGCATTTCTTCATCTCCAGACGTAAGATTCTGGAGGTACTCCCAAGTTTCTGCTCTATTTATAACAAATCTCACATTATACATATGTCTCACAACCCCATGACGGCCCTCACCATGTCATTCCTGGACTGACTCTCCACCATCTTCAGCACTCCTCCCACCACCAGGGCTGTACATTGACCACGCCCTGGAATGCATCACTCTCGAGCATTGTTCCATTTCTGAACTCACTCTTAGCTTTCCTATTTACTGGGCAGAAACCCATCCCCTTTTATCCTGTTATTGCACTGTTTATTCTTTGATCTCATTGAGGCTTCTTTTCTGTTCCACTTCCTCTTAATCTCTTAGTCCCTCCTAGCCTCCTGGCTATTACCCTTCTCTGACATTGTCCTCAATAGTCCTTGCTCCCTCATCTGCTAACTGAATCTATACAATGAAACCGTTGATCCAAACTTCTGCCTTCCAGGTTTATGCAATCAGCCCAATGGGGATGCCACAGGGTTCATAATCTGACAAATATACTGGGCCTTCAAGCCTAGGGACAGTCTTGCCATCTTCTCTCATTTTTCACAGAAGAAACGTCAAACATTGATCCTTGTTTTCAAGCCCCAACTGTTGTTACCTACACTGTTACTCTCAACCAGTATCATCTCCAACGTTACAAACAAAACAACTATTTTGAAGAAACTATTTCATCCCCCTGCTTCTCAACCCAAGCTTTTCTATAAAAATTATCTGTATTTAAGTAAACTTATTTTTCCCCTCTTCTCAATAGAAGAGTTTTCTCTCCTCTTGCTAAGGATAACCCTTGTATCTATTCTACAGATCTCATACACTTGGAATTCCTCAAAAATCTTGTTCCGCCAATTATCCTTCCTCTTCCTTGCATTATCAACCTCTGCCTCTGAATATATTCTTTCCCCTCAAAAGTATACCCCAAGTCGCCCTAAATTCTGGTGATTACTCTGTGTCTTTCTCTAGGTACCAATATAACTTTTTTTTCCTCTTATAGCTAACTTTCCAAAAAGATAATGGTACACTGTCTGCCTTACCTTCCTTGTATATTACTGGCACGGCTTCTGTTTCTTGCATTCCACTGAAATTCCCCTAAAGGTCACCAGTGATTCAGCTGCTGAATACAATGGGCACTCTCTTAATCACCCCACTATCAACCACTCCTTCTTCTTAAAATTTCTCCATGTTTGGATTCCTTGTCATTTAATCTTGGTTTTCACCTACCTTTCTGGCTCCTCTTCAATTTTCTTTTAGTTCTCTGTTTCATTAAGATATTGATATTCCCTGTATTTTCAACATAGGTCCACCATCCTCTCTCATTTAGCAAGCTCCACCACTCATATTATTTCATATAACACCTGAGGGCAGTGCAATCTGTATTTCTAGCCCAGAGATTCACATTTATATGTGCAACTGCCTATTAGATATCTCACCAGGATGTCCAACACACTTAACCAAATTCAACACATTTGAACATGTGTTCTCTGCTCCCCACACCCCAGCCCTAACTTCCACCAATTCTGTCCAATTGGCCTCTCCTCAATAATTAATATCTTGAGGAACAGAATCACAATTTTGTTAAAAAAAAATCCGTATAACTTTTTTGACTTCTCTCTTTTTTGCAATTCTCACAGCCAGTCACTAGTTCAGTCAGACTTCTTCCTCAGTATCTTTCAGATCTGTTTCTTCCTCTCCATTCCTACTGGAAATGCTTTGGTCAGGCCATTATTTTTGGCCTGGACTGTGACCACAGCTTCCTCACTGGCTTCTTGCTTCTAATCAGAGGATGGATTAGTCTTTTTGCTGCAAAAAACAGGGTTATTTGGTCTTCTTATATACACGTCCTCAGTGGTTCTCCAAATAAAATACACTCTTTAGCTTTGTAATCAAAGGTCTTCGTGACATCTATGCCTGCATGGCCCGCCTCTTCTCTCCCCTATGTTCCAGCCATACCAAACCAACAACTGTGTAGTAATAATCTATAAATCCATGTGAAAAAAGAATTTTCTTTTTTCTTTTTCCTACTTCGATATTCCTTTAACTTTGCATTTCCCTGTACTTGTGCTCTTGTCAGCCCTGGCCCATTGCCATGACCATTTCTATAAGTATTTCCAATGCACATAGTTTCACTTTTTAATTGCGGCAAACTTTTGGTTAATGTGTAATAGGCACCTTCATTTTGAAATGGGGGTAAGAAGCAAGGGTCTACATATAATTTGCCAAGGGAGGGTCGAGTTAGGATTGGGGTTTGGAACTGAAGGTAGAGTATATTAACTGTTTTTTCCTGTTAACCTAAATCTATCAGGTGTCTCTCCTCTAAATTATTCCAAGTTTTACTCTAATCCCTATAAGATGTATGTAACATATAATATTATATTCCTATGATACCCCTACACCAAAGCTGACCAGGCAGGCATTATGATCTCAATCTTATGTCCATGTTAGCGTATTTTGCCTAACCGTGGTTAGTGGTACAACTGAGGCAAACACTGAGGCTCTGCTTCTTAAACTAGTCCGAGTATTTGCACTCTCTCTACAATGTCTCCTAGGCTTCAGGGTTTACAGATCTAGAGGCTGGATCTCCAATGGTAGAATTTCAGGCAGTGAAAGAAATCTGAGGGACCAACCTCATATGCTTGCTGTACCTGACTTCGTTACTTATGCATACAGCCTATGACTCACTACCACAGCAAGCAGATTGTCACTCATCTTCCCTTCTCCAGGCATTGTGTCTTTCCACGACGAGACTTTCCTTCCCCACCTCTACAAACCCAAAGCAACTACTTCTTCCAAAGCTCCTGAAAACTTCCAGGGAGCAGGCTCAATACCCGAGGCTCAAGAAGTTCAGAAGACTCTGGGGACAGCCTCAGGCATTTTCCTGCCACAGGAACTATTGCCATGCTGGCAGAGAGCATTCTGTAAAGGTAGTAAGTCTCTCCTACTTAGAAGCCCTCCCTCCTCAGAGCTACTCTCTGTTAGGGGACAGAGTCGACCACCCCTCAGTCAGGCAGAGAATACTCTCGATAATGCAAGTCACACAGCGAGGTTTATTTCCAGCTAGCTGGGGTCCAAGTATCTGCCCGGTGCAGGGGGTTTCGACAAGGACCCCGAGCCCTCAAAGCCAAGGGTTTATATAACATTTTCAAGGCACTTTTTCATAGCTACATATATATCTTGTGCCCCACTTTGACAGTTTAACTTTGTTTAACTTTTTGCCACCCCAGTGTCACCTGGCGGTTAAGTGAGATTTAGGTTTAGAAGAGATTTAACTTTATTTACATTTTTTTCTGCCTCAGCCTCCTTCAGTTTTATGGTGGGGAGGGCGACACCAGGCCTCAAGGAACTGAGTCATTTGTCTCTGGAAATTGGGCCATTGAAAAGATAGCCTTTTTGTTGTAAATCACCAGGACATTTGCAAACCCAGTGAGACTCCTGTCTTTCAGGATTGTGATCTCTGCAAGTTAACTATTTGTTTTTCATTAACGTCTGGTCCCAGTGGCGCCACCGCCTAACCACCCTGGTGGTATATGATTAAGTTTTTAGGTTTTAGCTCCTTTCTCTTATCTCAAGTCACGCAGTGTGGGCCGGTTAGGGACCCTCAGTAACATAGTTTCCCAGCCTACAGGATGGCCATTCTTATGCTAACCCACTCTTACACTCTCCTTTATCAAACACAATTTTTGAACAACTAAAACCAGGTTATTATTAATTAACTTAATGATCATATACCATTTCTCTCTCTGCTCAAATAGATGCATTCACTAACTTCCCAATCCATGTCACTTTCAGCTAGCTTCCAGAAGTATCCTATCTGTTCTTTCCTTTTTTTTGTCTCAGTGAGAGAGGAACACCTTGCATTTGACCCTCCCCATCTGTTAAACCTCTCCTGGCCCATCTCCTGTCCAGTCAGCCTGTACTCCATGCACTATCTCATCCCCACTCCTCATAGTCTCTGGAAAAGAATGAAAATACCCAGAACAAAAAGCATTGTGTTGTCCAGATCATTTAGCAGAGCAGACAGGGACATTTAAAAGAACAGAACACTACTTATTCAAAGCACCACATACTTGGAGAAAAGTACTCACCTCATAGCAGTATCGCTTTATTTGCTGTGTCTATCCCTCACTGGTTCTTGAGGAACACTGAGCAGAGGTGTGGTATAGACGGCTTCTGCCAGGATTGATTTATTGCACTGTAAGTTTGACGGCGATTGGAGGAGAGGAGTGCATTTTCCAGTGAACCATAAAGGGCCTTTGCTTTCCTTATGACTTAGAGAAAGCTCCATTTGTTAATAAAAGGGGAAGTTGGGCTTTTGTTCTTATAGTTATGCTTTTTCTGTGTTCCTGTTCATATCCAATTACTTTGCTTGTCACACTGCATTATACTTGCTTGTCTCTCCACATAGCCTGAAGAGCTCAGGGAGCTGGCCGTCTTCAGTCATACCTGCAGACCCTGTGCTTAGCACTCTGCCCCACATAAATATGTAGCTATTTGTTGAATAAGTAAATGAAAAAACGAATAGCTCTTGCTTGGTTTACCCATATTGTTCCTTTTCTCATTTTGTCTCCCAAAGTCTTTTTTTTTTCTTTTTTTAAATTCAATTAGCCAACATATAGTACATCATTAGTTTTTGATGTAGCATTCAATGATTCATTAATTGCATAGAACACCCAGTGCTCATCACATCCCATGTCCTCCTTAATGCCCATCACCCAGTTAGCCCATCCCCCCCACCCACCTTCCTTTCCCACAACCTTCAGTTTGTTTCCCAGAGTCAAGAGTCTCTCATGGTTT
Source organism: Mustela nivalis (assembly GCF_964662115.1). NCBI lineage: Eukaryota > Metazoa > Chordata > Mammalia > Carnivora > Mustelidae > Mustela > Mustela nivalis. The sequence goes on from NC_139031.1 coordinate 11,526,098, forward strand.
GTCTCCCTCTCTGATTTCTTCCCATTCAGTTTTCTGTCCCTTCCCCTATGATTCTCTGCACTATTCCTTATATTCCACATGAGTGAAACCATATGATAACTGTCTCTTGACTGACTTCTTTCTCTCAGCACAATACCCTCTAGTTCCATCCATGTCAATGTAAATGGTAGATATTCACCCTTTCTGATGGCTGAGTAAATCCATTCATCTGTGGAAGGACATATCCTCTCCTTCCACATTTTGGCTATTATAGACATTACTGCTATGAACACTGAGGGGCAGGTGTCCCTTGGGATCACTCTGTTTGTATCCTTTGGATAAATACCTAGCTGTACAATTCCTGGGTTGTAAAGTAGCTCCACTTTTAACTTCTTGAGGAACCTCCATACTGTTTTCCAGAGTGGTTGTACCAGCTTGCATTCCTACCAACAGTGTAGGAGGGTTTCTCCTTCTCCACATCCACATTCTAACTGGTGTCAGGTGATTTCTCATTGTGTCTTTATTTTTAAAATATTCTTGTGAAACACTTTTCTATGAGGTTAAATGGTTCATGGTTAGTTAATGAGTACTGGTAATCCTTTTGTCAAATTGGTCACATGCTTGAGCTTTTTGCCATGTAGTGAGCTACAGAGTTAGACAGGTAACATTGCCAGTGGTTTTCTCTTCATTTTGGCAGTGGAGGAGTTAAACAGCACCTGTACCTCTTCCTGCTTTATTTTTATTTTTATTTTTATTTTCTACTTTCTTCTTTTTTTTTTTTAATAAAACCACCAAAGTTCTTTTGAGTAACTCAGATATTAATTTAAATAAGCATTCCCATCAAATGTTCTCAATAAAATAAACACCATCAAAGTAGATGCTATATAATCTTAAAGTGAGAAGATACCACTACTGGAAATGTGTCATGCTCTTTGACTGTTTGGCACCTTTAAAAAACTTCTAATATTTAAGGAACTTTCCACCTTGGGGTTCTGTCCCGCTGATCCCAAGTAAGAGGCTAGAAATTCTCTTTCACAATTTTCCTTTCAGCCAAGGGAGAGGCAGGTTGTCTGTGCTCGGCCAATGAGATGTGCCTATGAATCCAGAATGGTGAAGAGACATTGTTTCAGAGGCAGCAGGGACTGGGGAACCTAGTGGCATCCTACGCTTGGTATAGGGGGGATAAGCTGCCAGACAAATGCTAAGGACCATGGCAGTGGAATCTCCTACAAGGTAAACAGGCTGCTGTACCTAGCCACATAGCCTATAAACCTGACAATCTAGTCCTCCTGGAGTTTCAGTGAGTCACGAAAATCTTTCAAGATTCTTTTTTGTTCTTAAGCTAGCTAAAGTGTGTTACTTTTGTACTGAAACATAACTCGTATGCCATGACATTCACCCTTGCAAAATATACAGTTCAGTGGTTTTTAGTATATTTACAGAGTTTTGCAAAAATCACCACTATTTAATTGCAGAACATTTTCATCATTCCAAAAGAAATCCATCACTCATTCAAGGTCACTCCCCATCCCCCCTCTCCTCAATCCCTGCAATCACTAATCTACTATCTTTATGAATTTACCTATTCTGAACATTTCATATAAATAGAATCATATGATATACAGCCATTTGTGTCTGGCCTCTTCTACTTGGCATAATGTTTTCAAAATTCAATCATATTTTACACAGGTATCAATGCTTCATTCCTTTTTACAGCTCGATGATATCCATGACATCAATATATTACAGTTGATGTACATTTAGGTTGTTTCTCTCTCTTTTCTCTCTCTTTTTTTTTTTTTTTTCTTTCAGGAGCACTGCTGCTATAAACATCATGTGCAAGTTTTTGTGTGGATATGTATTTTCAATTCTTTCAGGGACACACCTCAGAGTAAAATTTCTGGATCATATGGGAACACTATCTTTAACTTTATGAAGAATTGCATTTTCCAAAATGGTGACAGACAACATTTTACATTTCCACTATCAATATATGAGAATATATGGTTATTTACCCTATATATAACAATATATGAGGGCATGCCATCTTTCAATGGCATCTAAGATCCATAGTAATATAGTAGCCATAGTAGTCCATGTTTGCTTCAAATCCTCAAGTGTATGGAAAGCATACACACACATACACAGAAAAACTCTGGGAACTTTGGGAATGACATAAACACCTATCTTTTGCTCCAGTAAAAGAGAGCCTTTGTTAGAGGGAAAGTGTACTTGGCATTTCAAATTGGGACAATATCTTGGCAAAAGATCAAGAAAGGAGATTTGCTACTACATAAGATCATTCTATTCTTTTTGTGGTACTTTACTCTTAGCTCCCCGCATTCCATGCTCACTTATGACATCATTCACATTTCAGTATTGACAACCCCAGCTATAATCTGTTTCCAGAAGTGCAGAAATTAGCTAACTTTGCCATCCCTTCTTACTAACTAGCAACTGGAAGATATTGGGTCCCATGATTATGCTGACCAATGAAAAAGAGGCATTTTAAAGAGAAGAAACAAGCATGCAACCCAGTATCTTCCAATTGTTTATTAGTAAGAAGGCATGGTGAAGTTAGCTCTCGGCAAAACTTACAAAGCAATCAAAGCAAGCAGAGAGTTGAATCATTAAGACAGAAACCAACAATATGCATGACCCTTAACTTTCAAAGCACCACCCTCCAATGCAAGATGCAAAAATCTCAATGAAATTGCTATAATGACAAGAAGGAAAAGGTACTGACACTTGGACCATACCTGTCAAGGCCAACACAACCTTGTCTTTGTAGGTACCTATAATATTAATGTTATTAATAGATGAGATAATATTAGATCATTAAAAATATGCTTTTAATAAGAAATGGAATGAATTTTCTTCCTCTTTAAGTGAGAGGGTTTCAGATTTCTTTTTTTTAATTTAAGCATACCTGCAAAGAGATAAAGGGAAATTGTGTGGTTTTAGGGAGAGAGAATATCTCAAAAAGACTCTAAAATTTCCCCAAATAGTTGGCCAGGAGTTACAAATGTAGGTCCATGTTACAAGGTCTGCTTCAAGGTAGCCTCAAGTGTATATGGCTCCATGTGTAGACATTCTTATTTTTTTTCCCAAGTTTTTATTTAAATACCAGTTGTTAACATACAGTGTAACATTAATTTTAGGTTTAATATGATAAATATTAATTTTTAATTTGATAAATATCAATAGATATAACCTCATGAACAAAAGCTCTGGAATCCTCAGTAATTTTTAAGAGTATAAAAAGGTGCTGGAACAAAAGTATTTGTGGAATTGCTGATTTGGTGTACTAATTTTCAAATGTTTTACACAAATATGTTATATGAAATGTATATGATAGATAATAGTCCACATAAATAAAAAATTTAAGCATGTTATATAGACTTTTATATATTAAGCATATATGTATACATATACAACGCATATACTTTAAATTCTTTCTTTTTTAAAATTTAAATTTAATTAACCAATATATAGTACATCATTAGTTTTTGATGTAATGTTCAATGATTTTTTTAGTTGCGTATATCACCCAGTGCTCATCACATCATGTGCCCTTCTTAATGCCCATCCAGTTACCCCATACCCCTACTCCCCTCCCTTTTCACAGCCCTCAATTCGTTTCCCAGAGTTAAGAGTCTCTCATGGTTTGCCTCCTCTCTGATTTCTCCACATTCATTTTTTTCCTCCCCTCCCCTATGATTCTCTGTGTTATTCCTTATATTCTACCTGTGAGTGAAATCGTATGATGTAATTGTGTTTCTCTGATGTCCTTCTTTCATTTAGCACAATACCCTCCAATTCCATCCGTATCAGCGTAAATAGTAGGTATTCATCCTTTCTGATGGCTGAGTAATACATCCTTGTATATATGAATCACATCTTCTTTATCCATTCATCTGTTGAAGGACATCTCAGTTTGGCAATTGTGGACATTGCTGCTATGAACACTGGGGTTCAGGAGCCCCTCCTTTTCATTACATCTGTATCTTTGAGGTAAATACCCAGTAGTGCAATTGCTGGGTCATAGGGTAGCTCTATTTTTAACTTCCTGAGGAACCTCCTTACTGTTTTCCAGAGTGGCTATATCATCTTGCATTCCCATGAAGAGTGTAAGAGGGTTTTCCTTTCTCCACATCCTCACCAAAACCTGTTTTTCCCTGTCTTAATTTTAGCCATTCTAACTGGTGTGTAAGGTGGTATCTCATTGTGGTTTTTATTTGTATTTCCCCAATGACAAGTGATGTGGACCATTTTTTCATGTGTCTGCTGGCCATCTGCATGTCTTCTTTGGAGACGTGTCTGTTCATGTTTTCTACCCATTTCTTGACTGGATTATTTGTTTTTGGGGTGTGGTATTTGATAAGTTCTTTACAGATCTTGGATACCAGCCCTTTATCTGTTATGTTATTTGCAAATATCTTCTTCTATTCCAGTTGCCTTTAGCTTTGTTGACTGTTTCCCTTGCAGTGTAGAAGATTTTTATCTTGATGCAATCCAATAGTTCATTTTTGCTTTTGTTTCCCTTGTCTTTAGAGACATGTCTTGCAAGAAGTTGCTGTGGCTGAGGTAAAAGATGTTACTGCCTGTGTTCTTCTCTAACATTTTGTTGGATTCCCGTCTCACATTTGGGTCTTTCATCCATTTTGATTTCATCTTTGTGTATGGTGTAAGAGAATGGTCCAATCGCATTGCCAAAGAGAAAGTCAAACTCTCACTCTTCAGAGATAACATGATTCTTTATGTGGAAAACCTGAAAGACTCCACCCCAAAATTGCCAGAGCTCATACAGCAATTCACAATGTGATAGGATACAAAATCAATGCACAGAAATCAGTTGCATTTCTGTACACTACCAATGTGACTGAAGAAAGAAAAATTAAGAAATTGATCCCATTTACAATTGCATCAAAAACCATAAGATACCTAAGAATAAGACTAACCAAAGAGATAAGGACCTGCACTCTAGAAACTACAGAACACTTATGAGAGGGACACCTGGGGGTTCAGTCGGTTAAGTCGCTGCCTTCAGCTCAGGTCTTGATCCCAGGATCCTGGGATCGAGTCCTATGTGGGGCTCCTTGCTCAGCAGGGAGCCTGCTTGTCTCTCTGCCTCTGCCTGCTTGTGCTCTCTTTCTCTCTCTCTCTGACAAATAAATAAATAAAATCTTAAAAAAAAAAAAAGAAAGAATACTTATGAGAGAAATTGAGGAATACTTAAAGAGATAGGAAACATTCCATGCTCATGGAATGGAAAAAGCAAACGTTATTAAAATGTTTATGTTGCCCAGAGCAATCAATATATTCAATGCAATCCCTATAAAAATACAATTGACATTGTTTGCAGAGCTGGAACAAACAATCCTTACATTTCTATAGATCAGAAAAGACTCAGGATAGCCAGGGAAACGTTGAAAAAGAAAACCAAAGCTGGTGGCATCACAATACCTGACTTCAAGCTATATTACAAAGTTGTCATCATCAAGACAGTATGGTATTGGCACCCAAACAGACACGCAGATCAATGGAACACAATAGAGAACCCAGAAATAGACCCTCAACTCTATGGTCGACTCATCTTCAACAAAGCAGGAAGGATATACAATGGAAAAAAGACAGTCTCTATATTTAGAATTCTTTATTCAAATAGAATTCCAGTATGTAACTGAGTAAATGATTGAAGCCAGGATGGGGAGCTCAGATCCCTGCCAATCTACCTTCTTCCCTCTCCTAGAGCACAATGCAGAGCCCCTTTCCAGAGTTAGGATATCACAGCTTTACTCTGGCACTAGAAGTTTGCAGATGAGGAGGCATGTTCCCAGAGAGACAAAGTGATTTAACCAAGTCCCTGACCCTAAAGATTGCTTCTGAGTTCTTTTCGTTTAGAGAAAAGCAGCAGAAAATGCTCAACCAGTGGGTCCAGGCACTGGAAGACAGCTCTGCTTAGAAAGAGACACTAAGAGAGCCACAGACCCAATTCCTTCACTGATGCCCTTCCCAGAGCTGCTAAGAATCTTTTCAGTCTTACACTGAAGGTCTTCAAGCCCATAAGAAACTGGCTGTTTAAAAGCCAAAAGGCTGAATGAATTCAAGACAGGTAACTGACAGTGGCTTGGGAATTCTTACAACAGTGATGGCTACATAGGGACCCAGTTGCTAAGCTGAAGTTTGAGAAGCAGATGTGCCTTAATCAGGGAATTCTTGAATTAGGACCCCCAGAATTGCAAGGAGTATAACTTCGGGAATCTGAAAATATTGATGGGGAAAATACGTCTTTGTTCACTAATTTCTAACCGAGATTTAGCATTTTCTTAGATTATAAATGTAGATAGCAGAGCATGGCAGTGTTAGCAATATATGTCAGTCTCTCAAAAATAGAATCACAGATATTTTCATATCACATTATGAAACTTATAGTAGGTATCTCAAAATATTGTTTATGCCGATCATGACATTGAAATTATGACCTTATAAAGCCCACCACTAGATTTTGTTATTTAATGTAATCATTAAAAATTGCCTCATGTTATTATATTAATTTTTTAAAATATTCATATAAATGTATTTTAATATAATCGGGTTTCTTTAAAATAGGATGCATTCCTGGTGTTTAAAAAAGAAAAAAAAATATTTAGGGAAGTATACACACTTGTTTCCAATCCACTCATTATTCGAGGAATACTAAAAGTCAATATCTCTGTTGAACACTAATATACCATTTCTTTATCCCAAATTTTATCTATCTCAGGTTTTAACCAATCGTGATGCAAATTCCCTTTTTGCCAGTTGACATTTTCCCAGACATTTTGCCAGTTGCTATGATGAGTAAAACAACCACCACAACCCAAGTAAAGGCTCCCATAAACCTGAATCTTAAGAAAAACCCATTCCAGAGATGTGAGAGAAAGGGTGGATAATCATAAATCCATTAGTGGTTAGACTGCAGGAACTCTGATGCCAAAGACAATAAGACCAACTTACAAGGGTTTGTCAAACAGTAAGACTTAATCCCAAAGGTAGGTTACCCAAGGGTAAAAATATCATAAAATTCAAAATCTCTTGTAAATTTGCTTGTTTTATTTTTCTCTCGCATTTAAGTTGCATGCATTTGTGTCAACTGTGGTTATACATGTTAGGCACAGAGCGAAGAAATAAGATTTACACATTTCAAAGGATATCACTGCAAAAATAAGTTACATCTTTTACATTCAAACTCCTTTCTTCAGTTTTGCCTGCTTCAATCTCATCCTCACACATACTTCCATATTCTGTGTTCCCCCATCTGTCTTCTGGCTTTCATGTGAGTTGGCCTTTCCCATGAGGCTACCATTACTTAGATTTTTGTGTTTTCATATTACCTGTCATGATCATTTCTTATCACCATCTTCTGTTTCCTCTCATCCTTCCTGCTAACCATTCCTGTAGTTCCTTTCTTTCCTCTCATATCATGCTCTCAGCCAATTGCTCCCCTCTCCCTATAAACAACAAGCAGATGTTCTTTCTGCGTACTTTCTTGAGGCATTAGTCAACCCCAGGACCTGGAACTGTGCTGGCAAGCTTTATCATGTGTATTTAGCAAGAGTGGAGCCCATCCCTGATCACACACACACGCCCCTTCATCATGGACCCAGTTCATCTTCAGTAGATATTGTATGATGAGCCATCAGTACCATGTTTATCAACAGGAAGACAACCCATAGACTTCCCACACTTCCCTATGGCCTATACCACAGGGCTAAGACACAGACAAAATATATAACAAAATTAATAAAATACTTTACCCATACTAAGCATGAACCAATTAAGAACACACAATAATTTTATGAGCATGAAATATAAGTAGTTCCAAAGCTGTTCGTAATTAAGATCTTGTTCTAAAAATTCAAAGAGTGTTCCACGTCAGTGAAATGAAATTATGGAGGCTGATGTCTCTGGTGGTCACATCAATGCTTAACACCTGTTGGGAACCAAAGGAAAAGGAGTGGGCATCTGATAATTGAAATTCCCTCCATTCAAATGAATCAGATACAAGCCAACAGTCCACATGCCCTCTGCTACTTTCACAATTCATTGCTTAGCTGTCAAGCAGCCCTCAAATTTTCAGGTGAGGAACCTATTTCTTGATTCCTTAAAGTACAAACTTGTTCAGTAATAGGGAGAAGACAACAGGCCCTAAACTATGTAATCGCAACCCCTGCAGAAAAACAACTGCCCCGAAAATTGGAGACGTCTTTATTTCCATTCCTCAGAACCCTCCTTGGATTTCCTCCTTTTCCTGTTCCCCCATAGTTAGTTGGTGATTGCCCAGTGAAAGTCCAACAGGTCAACTTTTTTTCTAGGTAAATACTTTCCGTAAAGCGTCACTGCAGGTGCCGTCACATAGTGTGACAGTCCAGGAGTCGGTCAGCAACAAAAGTGGGCAAATTCCTTTATGAGACCTTGGCAAAGCTGGGGAATTTGGTTGACAAGAAAGCCACAAATATGAGGAAATGAGCTAAAAATACAAAACTGAAGGAAAACTTTTGTTTCAGGCTTTCTAATCAGGAAGGATTATGAAAGAAAACCAGTCCAGGAAAAAGCAAGAAGCAAGCACACCCAGAAAGATCTATTTACCATGAGGATAGATGTTGGAAACCCCATACTGCATTGATCCCAAAGTGCAGATTTTCCACAATTTTAACATTCATGAAATCAGAATGTGTTTTGCAGTTAACAGCCTTAGAATTACTGGGAGCTAAGCAGCATTCATTATACTTGGTATTGTCTGTGCATGCATGAACTTCATAGCTATTACTGGTATTATGACTAGGTGGACTACAAACCACTTAGGCATTATTTTAGGAAAGAATAGGAAACCTGGCTTATAGTAAGATCAGAAAATTACTTGGATTAAGACTGGTATAAAGCATTTTCTTTTTCTGGAGAAAATCCCACAGATGCTAGTGAAAGAGTTTTTATGAAATGATGTATCACCAATGCTTCTGATAGCACAGGGGAAACTCCTTAACCCATTCATACCACATATTTTTCTTTTAAATAATAGTAAATAAAATAATTTATAATATTTACATAAAATTTTGAATAATAAGATTCTGTGATACAAACTGGTTAAGGCATTTCTTTTTTAAAAAAGTATTTTATTTATCTATGAGAGAGAGAGAGCATAAGCAGGGGGAAGGGGAGAGAGAGGGGGAGAAGCAGACTCCATTCTGAGCAGGGAGTCCAACATGTGGCCCAGGACCCTTGGATCATGACCTGAGCAGACACTTAACCCGCTGAACCACCCAGGTGCCCCAGGTTAAGGCATTTCTAGTATTCCTTTACATTCAGAGTCTGCCTCATCTAAATTACTTTGATGAAGATTTATCAATGTTCATGTGTCTCTACGTACTATTTTCCTCTATATTATCTCTAACATTTAAAATGATAAAAATCTTTGTTTAAAGAAAGCTTGCACAAGTATTTGCAAAAGTACTTGCAAAAGTATTTGTTTAAAGTATAAATTTTAAATGATACAAAAGCATTGTGTCATACTCTGGAATCCTTTTTGCCTTCTTCATGACACATGAAATTATGGGGCACCTTTAACTGATGGTGTCTTGTCTTTGATGGAATATGGCAGTTCAAGCTGTTTGGAAAGTACATTTCTGAAGTGAGGTGGAGGAGAAAAGACAAATTTTTACATAAATTTGCAGACAAGAAAACATATATGCAAAACAAGGATCCAGACCCTCAATTCCAAATGATAAGTCGGGAATTTTCCCTTCATCTCCAGGCTGTACACTGTTGGCACACTGAACACAGAGAGCTTCCTACAGAACTCTCTAGAAAAGCCTGCCATTTGGAAGAGAGGTAGGCATGAACTACCGTAGGACTGGACTGGAATATACGTTTAGGACTTTTCCCTGGTCACAAACCTGTGTCACGCGGTCATAATTGAAGGCGGGCGTTATCACCATGTTGCTCGTAGAGATGCTGACACTAGAAATGGGAACACGGCCCACTCCCCAGATCTCAACGTAGCCCAGTTTCAAAGGGTTTGAATCAGTGATGTATTTGTTGAAAATTATATGACTCTGGATCATATTCTGTTAATTAAAGATAAAAAGAAACCAGAGGGGGGAAACAAAAACAAAATCCATTTAAATTTTCTCAACTTTGTTTTTTAGAAACAAATGCAGATCATGAAGTAAGACAACATGAAAGTCACCATCTTGTGTCCTTGGATAATGCAGACTGTGACTTCGGCCCTCCATCTCCCGCTTCCAACCATCATGCAACTTTGCATTGGCTAAGTACTCACAGTGCCTCTAGAGTCACCCTGAACTCTAAGAAGACAAAGAGTCTAAGCTATCAGCAACCTTCTGTTCTACATGTAGAGAAGTCACAATGCATGCAGACCATTGCAGGGCAACATAGGAACAAGGGCTAAATAACATAGAAACAATCGCTCTGTCTGTGCCTTGCTGAACTGGAAGAAGTTACTGATGAAATATGAATAGGTTTAATCACAGAAAACTTCCCAAGAACATAGTAAGTTTCCGTCTGAATTTCAGAGGAAGGAAAGGGTGCAAAAGAACAAGATGAGCAGGGAGGAGATTCTAGGCAGTACTTTATGTCCTTAGGATACCTGGCATCCAACTAAGCCAACAGAACTCTTTTTTCCCTTCATGGTATCAGGCATACTCACCTGACTGGCAGAAAAGTTGGCCAGGTAATAGAGTCCTTTTCCATAGGTATCTGCAAAGAAGCAACGAGGTAAGCATGCTCTCCAATTCCAATTGCTTGCTTGTTGAGAAAGTAGGGATGATTTTGTTCTTCATTTTACTTTTCTTCTTTACAGAGTTTTGTGAAATCAGTCAGACTTTTCCCCCAAACTCCATTTACACAAAATGTTTGAAATAAGCATGTACAGATGCATCTGTCTAACAGGGTCACCTCCTAGAATGCAGTTTCCTGACACCACTCTTAATCTGCTTCTCTTTCTCATGGCCTACCATTCTCAACATCTTCCTAGCCACCTCAGAATTTCTCGATTCCTAAGGCTAGAGGCACACATATGTGTGCCTATGTGCATGTACACCCCCATCACAAACATTAACACTGTTGATGGTCAGCTTATTTTGGTCAGCTTGGTCAGCTTATTTTGAGAGGTATCGGGCAACTTTTTAAACACAATCTCCAGAGACCGAGAAAAACCATAGAGAAGACTTCTTTGTCCTTTATCCTTAATGTACGTCACAGGTTTGGGGAGAATATGAAGTTCGGCATGTCTAGCACAGGCATCCGTACCCTACCTCCTACTTTTGGGGCTTGGTCACTCTTCCCCATATTCTATCTCTCACTCATTTGCTTACCACTGAATCAGAGGGCATTGGCTATCCTCTAGAGCTGTGCCTTCCAAGATAGCAGCCACTGGCAGTATGTATCTATTTAAATTACAATTAATTACAATTAAATAAAATTAAAAATTCAGTTCCTGGGATGCACTTGTCACATTTCAAGTATGCAATAGCCATCTATGCCAATGGCTACCATATTGGGCAAACAGATACAGTCTATTTCCATTACTTTACTGGACAGCATTCGCTTGGACATAGTTAATGGAATGTAAGCCTTCCTCCCAAGAGTTTACAAGTTCCTATAAACTCCTAGTGGAAAATCCCCCCAAATAAATAGCACAGCTGATAAAGGTACTGCCTTTCTTATTGGGACAGTAAACCATGAAATTAGGGAATGTGCCCGTGAACATAAACCACATGATAGCAGATTCCCATTGGCTTCCATGCTGTGGTCTTGCACAGAGAATTAGGAAAGTTGGGTAATGGCAACAGATTCAGAGCTACACTTCATTTACATGAGGCATAAGGATCATATACAATAGGTATTGTACACTTGAAATGACAAATGGCTATGTTTAAGAATGCAAAACTGTTTTAACGTGGCAAAGATAAAAAGCAGGCCTGTCCCCCAGTCAGTGGTATTGACACGAATCCAAGGCAACCCTACTTACCAATGCTTTCCCCATCATCCCAGAAGAGCCAGCCTTTAGCAGTCCCCTCATCATCCAAGGCAACCTTGAAGCCTATGAATTTCTGACGGCTGCAGTGAGGTAGAAAAAAGTCATTAGCTAAAAACAAAACCACTACCACAAAACAAGGGTTTTCATAGAAACATAAGGGAAGTGCTTTATGGTATAAAGACTGGGTACTAGGATTCAAGACACTTGAGATCTAGTACTAGCTCTATCTCCAGTGGCTGTATGATTTCATATCAGGAATGAATGACTGACTGAATGAATGAATGTATTTTCCTTTAAGGAGCTACAATCCTATAAGTGCTCTAAAAGTACCACACTAAACTACAAGCAAACTCACTGGTTCTTTGAGAAAAATCCTGATGTGATCTTTCTTTTTTCATGAACCAATTTCCTAAGCACATGGACAGTGAGCTGTTTATAAATGTCTTAATTTATTCAGTTTTTAACTGAATTTTTTTAATCAAATGGCTATGGCTCTAAGAATTTTAGTTTGACATCAGACAGACATGGATTTTTGTCCCTGCTGAACTACTTACTGTGTGACCACTTGAAGCTTCTCTTTGCTCATCTGTGAAATATTTACATCACAAATATTTTTTGTTAAGAAAAATAAATAATTTCCAAGAAGAAACCTCCATATTAGTATAGTTCTAGGCACAGAGCAAGCATTTACTTGATGTTAGCTATTAATTATTATATAAGCTTAGGTCTAGAATTCTAAAATCCTGGATGTGAGTAATCTCAGCCTCAAGCTTCAGTTGCAATGTGGCTTACACAATTTCTCAGCCATAGTTTTCTTAGCAGAGTCAATTAAGATCCAGAGAGTCTTCTAAAACTAGTATGAATCAGGTTGCTCCTTGTTTAACTTCCATTTCAAGTATGAAAATTAGATCTATCATCTCACCCACTTAAATCCAAAACAGTTGTAAAAAATTGTTCAAAGAGTGTAGAGTCAAGGTTAAAACACGAACAAACCCACACACAAAAATCTATAGTAAAATTCCTTTGGGGTCTGAGGGTACTGCTTACAAATTGGTGGGCTTCACCAGGATCTGAGCTAACAGGAAGGTAAAAGAGAAGCTCTGTCCCTTGTCATTCACCTTAAGTGCGTGTTCTGTGCAGGCTCTTGCCAGGGCAGGATGTAGCCCCCACGGACGTGAAGGTTAATGTGGTCAAGAGGGGCCTCCAAGGACTTCCACTCTCCCCTTGCTCCAATGTCCCTACCCTGTGGGCCAGAAGATGGTAAGACAGGCTGAGAACACACCTCACTGAACGACACCTTTACCAGACACCTCGTCCACTCTTCTGGACTTGGTGCCTGTCTGTGACCCTTCAGCACACAGCTTATTATGCATCTCCACTCACTCAGTGGCTGTGAGGACTCTCACTGTTGCTACAACATCATGTCAGCACCCCTTGTGTTGTGGGGGTTTTGCTGTACAAACTCCATGAGACTGCAGTGTGGATCTCAGCCTACCCTCATTCTACATCCTGTTTCTGCGTCAGAGAGCAGTGCTGGAGGAGGCTGAGCGAGCCTTTCACTTATTTCCTGTTGCTTCCTAATAAACACTCTGCAGTGGCATTTCCAGACCTTTCACTTTGTCTCTGCTCCGTCTCCTCTCGCTGCCTCTACCACCCTCCAGCATCACCAACTTCACGGAAGCCTTGCCTCCCACTTGACAGAAAGAATTAAAATGAGCGGACTTACTTTACAAATCCCTGTCTGTAACTCACTACAGCTTCCTTGTTCAACATCTTTTTCTTGCTTCCTGCGTGGCAGGAGAAGTCCTCTCTCACCCAGAGCCATAAAGCTCAGTTTCTATGAAGCCGGCCTTCCACATTTCTTCAGCCTACGGCAGGGCTTCCCAGCCCTACCACTATGGACATCTGGGGCCAGAAAATTTTTTGTCTCGGGTAGATGTTTTGGGGATGCTTACCCATGTTTATACCCTAGATACCAGGAGCACCTCCCCAACCTTGCCCACCACATGTGATAAAAGGTCTCCAGATGTTGCCAAATGTCCCCTGATAGGCAAAATTCTCCCATTTGATAATTGCTACTTTAACGGGAAGGAGGTAAGCTACCATAATTTTCCTCTGCTTTGGTCCCTTATGTTCATCTTAGCTATATTCTGCCAGTACGGACTGTAGGGGTGGGTGATCAGAAGGAAGCCCAGGGACGGGTGCCACACTTCCTGGAATGGACTCTGCTTCACCGGCTTGCCTCAGGACTCCAAAGTCTACACAGGGTTTAATAAAAGGTCCAACCCCACATCTCTGGGCTTCTCTGGTTTTTCTCACTGATAGCATGAGAAAATCTGATTATATGATCTTTAATGACATTTCACTCCATTATCTGATGAACATGACATTTCCTCCACTAATTATCCCACTTTCAGGTGAAACTCGACACATGTAAAACTGTCAAGTTATCTCTCTACCAAATTCCTTATTTCTCTCAAAGGTATTTCCATTCTACTACGTGTTATATAAATACACTGTGATTTTAATCTCGTGATTTCATTTCTAATACTTGATTAATCACAAGCTTGTTTACTTTACTTTAAACAGTTTCTGGGGGCGCCTGGGTGGCTCAGTGGGTTAAAGCCTCTGCTTTCGGCTCAGGTCATGATCCCAGGGTCCTGGGATCGAGCCCCACATCGGGCTCTCTGCTCAGCAGGGAGCCTGCTTCCTCCTCTCTGTCTGCCTCTCTGCCTACTTGTGATATCTGTCTGTCAAATAAATAAGTAAATCTTAAAAAAAAAAAAGTAAATAAATAAATAAATAGTTTCTGACCAGGCTAGTCTAACAAATTGCTGTTTAAATATCCATTAAGATATGACTGTAAGGTAAAAATCTCAAAGCAGCACTATTAAAATAAGAATAGACAACCCAAATGCCTTTGTGGGGGAGAATTTACATCAACTGTATAAGTCATTGATTATAATTGAGAAGCACTGCTTTAAGAAACTAACATATGTAACACATGTAGACATATGTCTGCATGTAGAATCCAACATATGTAACATATGTAAACGTATGTCTATACTGTAAACTAAGAAAATGGCCACAAGTAGATAAAAACTTTGATTCATACACATTGCCTACTCTTAAGCTTCATAAACATAGGTAACTAGAGTCATGCCTCCACCTCTCCCGAATAAAGTCTACAAACCGCAGTGCCCAGAATGACAGAAAGGAGGGGGAATGGGGAAAAGACACTTCATAGAATGATCAAGCACAGAGGTGTACCTGAGACAGGCAGAGAGCTCTAGGAGGAGCTGTAAATTGCTGGGTTTGCACCTTATTTGGAGAAACTAAGACTTGGCATAGAGGAAGAGCCAGGCTTACTGAAGTAGACCCACTCTATGAAGCACATCAACCTGTCGTGCCTTCAAGGCACCTGCCACTTCATAAAACAAGTGAGGCCTAAAGGCCAAGCAATAAGGGGACCCTCTTGCTTCTGCTGGTCAGATGAGCATAGGCGGGAGAGTGTGGGGATGAGAATTCACAGCTACCAAGGCAGCTATGATAGGAGCCACGATCCTTGAGAAATGGGAACAACCATGATATATCATACATTCTTCACTTATCCTTCATTCGAGGCATTTGCTAATTCCCAAGTTCCATTGCACAAATAGCAAAAAAAATGTGCAATTTTTTTTATAAGCTAAGCTGGGCGTCCTTGTGTTTTCTCTCAGGCTTTCCATCCCTGCCCAGGCACCTCCCTTGCTGCAGCCTAGTGCTGGCCCTGCACGAGGGAACCTCCGTGTACTCAGAATCACTGACGGGGAGTGAACAGAGCAGTCAACAGGCAAATTCAAAAGCAAGCCTAGCTTGCTTAAAAACAGTTGGCTGAAAATAAAAAATAAATCAAAATAAATAAATAAATAAAGACAAAAAAAAAGAGTTAATATTAAAAAAAAACTAACACATACAGAACACTCACAAAATATGCTATTTTATAGCAATTCTGCGAAGGAAGTGCTCTTATCCTATTTAGAGGTGAAGAAGTTGAGTCGATAAGATTACAAGTGCCTACTCCAAGATCACACATCAAATGAGTGACAATGTCAGAACATGACCAGTGGGTGTGTCAGATCCAGAAGCCTGTGCACACTACCATTTTTCCAAGTTGCATAAATCACCAGAAAAACTTACCGTGTAGTAATCATACCAGCGGGCTTTGGGGAAATACGCAGTGACATTTCTGGCATTCTGAAATTAAACACAAACAAGGCTTGGGAGGTAGGCTCTTGTATCCAGGGCAGTGTAACTAATTCACACAGTTAAAAGGCCAAAACAATAGTATTGGTTTTGGACCCACATGTTCATCTTTTCAGAGGCCAGTAATGTTGGGAAGACTTTCTTCTATTCCCTCTTACCAAATGGGATATTTGCCTATCCAAAATTAACAGTCTCCCGAAAGCCCTTTGGGATCAGGACTTTGGGAGGGCGGGAATCACCCTTTGCTTATAGACTCACCCCTCTCGAAAGAGACAAACTCGGGTTTGGAATGGAGCAGAAGAAAAATTTGCAGATTTTATGGTGCCAGAACCTCAGGGATTATGATTAGTGCAGGAAGTTTTGCGGAGGATGCAATTAGCTGCTATTTTAATCAGAAGCCTATATACATCAACAAAAAAAGCGAAGAAATGGCTTTTGCTGCCTGAAAACATCTTTTAGAAGGAAGGGAAGTACTAGCTAGAAGCAAGATTATGCACTTCGGTATAAACAATTCTATAAAATTTGTTTCTGACCCATATTCACCTATACTCCTTATTTTAGTTAATAACTTTATTTTAGTTATTTTAATCATTTAGAAATGATTCTATCTTGAAATATGCCATAAGGTTCTTTCCTTCTTGATTATCCTATGAATCAGAATCTGTTATGCTGATTTAAAGATGAGGAAGCAGACGACCAGAGCACCTAGGTAGGTGTTGGACTTCAGCTCAGAGGCAGAAGAAGAGACAGTAGAGCAAGAGACCCCATCTCAGGACACCCAGCAGACCAGGCCTCTTCTGCTACCTCTAGTCACTGGGCCTTGTAGCTCTAATTCTCTGTTCCTCAGAGGCCTCCATACTCACAGGCTCCAGGACAGGGCTGACCAGGAAGGCTGGGCCAAGCAGAAACTGACTGTCTACATCCCAGGTCACCCGGTCTGATACAAACCTAGAAAGAGAAACCAAGGTACCACAATCAGGACCCCCAACAGGGCCTCAGGCCAGACCCTGAAGAAACTCCTTGAGTTCAGACCCAAGTCAGAAATCCAAATGCATTCTATACCTTCCTTTAACTCTTTCCCTAGGTCTCCTTTAATCAGATACATTCTTCCTTTCTGTCATGTTCTTCAAACCCCAGAAATGGTTGTATTTAGACACATTCCCGCCTATACATAGCTCCACGCAAGAACGGCCTTCAGCCCTCAAATCTCCATCCCTCATATCTGGCCATGTTTGGTGACCTGAGCTTCTACAAGAGATAGGCAGTTCTTCATATGCCCAATTTAGAAAGAAAGTATTCCATGCCGTATTGTAATCACTTTGAATTTTTTTCGTTCAGTAGTCTTCTATCAAGGACCTAGGGCATGACTGACGCTGCACTAAAAGGAGTTACAATGCATGGTCTGTGCCTGGAAAGCTAATGGCAAAGGGCAATCATGTCTTTAATTTAATTTGGATTTTTTTTTTTTTCAAAAGCCATCACACAGAATGATATTGTCCCTTAGTCACTGGGACCCCAGTTAGACTAACTCACTCATGGAGAAGAGGCCGCACGACAGTGCTGCCCTCCGTGTGGGCCATGTGCATCAGGGTGTAGAGATACGGCAACAGGGTGTATCTGGTCAGCAGCACACTTCTGGAAATATTCATGAAGGCAGCATCCCAAGACACAGGGTCTTGCCTCTAAAGGAAAAAAAAAGAGTGTTCAGAGCTCACTTTGGGGACCTGGGAGCTTAAGGAAGTCACTGAATGCTTATTACAAACGAAGATCACACATAGTTAAACCAAAGTTGATTATAGAGGGTCCTGAGAATATTCTTAATATACTGAAAGAAGTCACTCATGCTTGCCCAAGACAAATGATGAAATGTCTCTGTAAGATATTCTGCAATATGGAATATATTTGGTACAAGCAGCCTAAACAAACAGAAGACTCTAAAGAACACTGAGGAATCTGGTTCACTAAAACAAGGACCTTTCCATGTACCTGTTAGCCATGTGTATGTCTTCCTGGAAAAACGTCTATGTGATTTGTCTTCCCGTTTTTAAATGAGATTGGGGTTGTCATGGCTTTGTATGAGTGCCTTAAATATTTTGGATATTAACTCCTAATCAGAGATATGGTTTGCAAATATTTTCTCCCATTCCCTAGTTGTCTTTTCATTTTGTTAATTGTTTCTCTTGCTATGCAGAAGCTTTTGAGTTTGATGTAGTCCTACTTAACTTATTTTCACTTTCCCTGTTTGTGCTTCTTGTGTTATAGCCAAAAAAAATCATTGCCAAGAACAATGTCAAGGGGGTTTCCCCTATGTTTTCTTCCATAATTTTTACAGTTTCACATCCTACATTTAAATTATAATCATTCTGAGTTAATTTTTGTGAGTGATGTAAGATAAGGCTCCTATTTCATCCTTTGGTATGATTATCCGGTTTCCCAACAGCATTTATTGAAGAGACTGCCTTCTCTTCATTGAGTATTCTTGGCTCCCTTGTCAAATGTTATATGCAAAGGTTTATTTCTGTACTTTTGATTCTGTTCCATTGACCTCTTTTTAGGCCAATAATATACTGTTTTGACTACTATAACTTTGTGATATAGTTTGAAATCAGGAAGCACAATGCCTCCAGCTTTATCCTTTTTCAGGATTGCCTTAGCTATTTGGGGTCTTTTGTAGTTCCATAAGAATTTAAGGATTTTTTTTTTCTATTTCTGTGAAAAATGCTATTTCTTTCAATAATGATTGTACTGACCCTATAAATGGTTTGGGAGTAGTATGGACATTGTTAACAATTTAATTCCAATCCATGAACATGGAATATCTTTCCATTTGTTTGTGTATTCTTCAGTTTCTTTCACGTATGTCCTATAGTTTTCATTGTATAGATCTTTCATCTCCTTGGTTAAATTTATTACGAACTATGTTATTGATTTTTTAAAATTTCTTTTCAGCATAACAGAATTGTTTTTGCACCACACCCAGTGTTCCATGCAATACGTGCCCTCCTTAATACCCACCACCTGGCTCCCCCAACCTCCCACCCGCTGCCCCTTCAAAGCCCTCAGATTGTTTTTCAGAGTCCATAGTCTCTCATGGTTCACGTCCCCTTCCAATTTCCCTCAACTCCCTTCTCCTCTCCATCTCCCTATGTCCTCCATGTTATTTGTTATGCTCCGCAAATGAGTGAAACCATACGATAATTGACTCTCTCTGCTTGACTTATTTCACTCAGCATAATCTCTTCCAGTCCTGTTCATGTTGCTACAAAAGTTGAGTATTCATTCTTTCTGATGGAGGCATAATACTCCATAGTGTGTATGGACCACATCTTCCTTATCCATTCATCCACTGAAGGGCAGATTTTTGATGCTACTGTGAGTGGCATTGTTTTCTTTCTTTTTCTAATATCTTGGTGTCAGTATACAGAAACACAACTTATTTCTGTATGTTCACTTTGTGTTCTGCAACTTTACTGAATTAATTGATTCATTCTAGCAATTTTTATGATGTCATTAGGACTTTCTATATATAAGATCATATGAACTGTAAACAGAGACAGTTTTACTTCCTTTCTGATTTAAATGATTTTCATTTCTTTTTCTGCCTGACTGGTCTGGCTAGGACTCCCAGTACTATGCTAAACAGGAGTAGTGAGAGTAGGCACTTGTCTTATGTCCAATCTTAGAGAAAATGTTTTCAAGCTTCCACCTTTAAGCATGGTATTAGCTGTGGGCTTGTCGCTTACAGCCTTGAGGTACATTCCTTCTGTGCTTAATTTGTCTAGAGTTTTCATCATGGAAGGAGGCTATGTTTTGTCAATTTTTTTTCCTGCACATATCAAGATGATCATATGATTTTTATCTTTCCTTCTATTTATGTAGTGTATCACACTTATTTGTGTGTGTTGAATCAACCTCATATCCCAAGTTAAATCCCACTTGATCGTGGTATGTGATTTTTTCCAAGTGTTGAATTCAGTGTGCTAATATTTTATTGCAAATTTTGGGATCTATGTTCA
This sequence comes from Mustela nivalis, assembly GCF_964662115.1. Taxonomy (NCBI): domain Eukaryota; kingdom Metazoa; phylum Chordata; class Mammalia; order Carnivora; family Mustelidae; genus Mustela; species Mustela nivalis. The sequence continues at coordinate 11,546,378 of NC_139031.1, forward strand.
TGAGGGACATTGATCTTTAGTTTTCTTATAGCGTCCTTATTTGGCTTTAGTGTCAGGATAATGCTGATCTTGTGAAATGAGCCTGGGAATGTTCCCTCCTCTTCAGTCTTTTGGAAGTGTTCGAGGAGGTCTTGGTGTTGATTTTTCTCTAAAATTTTTGATATAATTCACCAGGGAAATCACTTTTCTTTGTTGGGGATTTTTATTACTAGCTCAATCTCCTTATTTGATATTTATGTTTGGCTTTTCTGTTTCTTCATGTTTCAGTCTTGGTAGGTTGTATCTTCCTAAGAATTTCTTCATTTCTTCTTGGTTGTCCAATTTGTTAATTTACAATTGTAGTTTCTTGTGATCCTTTGCATTTCTGTGGTATTGGTTCTAATGTCTCCCTTTTGCACTTATACTTTTCTTTATATGAGCCTTCTCTCCGTTTTCCTTATCAAGTCCAACTGAAGGTTTGTTAACTTTGTTTATCTATCCAAAGAACCAGCTCTTAGTTTGTTGACCTTTTCTGTTGTTTTTCTGGTCTCTACGTCATTTATTTTTCCTCTGATCTTTGTTATTTCCTTTCTTTTGCTCAATCTGGGTATACTTCATTCTTCTTCTGCTAGTTCCTTGAGGTGTAAGGTTGGGTTGTTTATTTGAGATTTTTCTTTCTCTATTAATGTAGGTGTTTATCACTATAAACTTCCCCTTAGAAATGCTTTCACTGCATCCCATAAGTTTTGGTATGTTGTGTTTCCATTCAAGATTTTTTAATTTTTTTTTATTTCATCTTTGACCCATTGGCTCTTTAGCTTCCACATATTTGTGAGTTTTCCAGTATTCCTCCTATTATTAGTTTCCAGTTTCCAATGGAAACATACAAATTGCCGATAAAAAGATGCTCAACATCACTATTCATCAGGGAAATGCACATCAAAACCACAATGAGATACTACCTTACATCTATTAGAGAGCTGAACAGTGGCTATGAGGGGCTGGGGGATGGGAGAAATGGGGATGTATCAGTCAAAGGCTACAGATTTCCAGTTATAAGATGAATATGTTCTGCTAATGAAATGCACAGGATGGTGACTGTAGTTAACAATACTATATCATATACTTGAAAGTTGCAAAAAGAGTAAATACTAAATATTCTCACCACAAAAAATAGAAATGGCAATCTTGTGAGGTGATGGAGTTGTTAACTAATCCTCCCATGGTAATCATTTCACACTACATAAAAGTATCAATTAAAAAACAAACATGAGGGTTCAATGGTTTTGAAAATGTCACAGAGAACACAGCTCAAACTTGGAGGTTGTATCCCTAATGACACAACACTTCTGAGCTATAAGCGAACATCCTACCCTGGTCCCAATGGTATTGTGGTTCCTCGAAAAAGGATAAAAGGCTCCCAGCTGCATCCAGCGAGCACACATCTCATATTCAGCATCTTGAAAGAACCCACAAATATCTGCTCCTGTCTGAAATGAGGTAGAAGAAAACAAGTCTGTTGGTGATTTCTGAAAGGTGTCACTACCTGCTTGGGGGTTAGAAATGACCCAAAGACACTTACATAAGATATGCCAAAGAGGCTGAACTCCATCATGCCTGCAATGAGAACACAGCTGGGTTAGAGGCAGCAGTTGTGATCTGCCTCCTCCTCCCTCAAGAATCCTTTAGCGAGGGTCTTAACCCCCTTCCCACCAAAAGAGGCCCTTAAGGATAAACCCACACACCAATAATAGACTTCTTCAGTTGGTCCCAGGCAGCTGTGTTGTCGCCCAGCCAGTGACCTCCCCAGCGGCCAGAAGTAGGGAACGTGGAGCGGGTGATGACAATCCCTCTCTGTCCTGTCACCTCCTGCACAGCTCTTGTTGGAGGGAACAAGGAGGTGAATGGGGAGAGATCAGAGGAGGAAAGGCCACAGAGCTTCTCCTCCCAGAGTTTTGGAGCCTAAGTTATGGCAACAAAACGTCTCCTGAATTATTGGAGGAAATATGGAAATCAGAGCCATGATGAAATCCCCACTGACTAATCTCAGAGGATAGACATGATAGTAGCACCTACACCTTTACATGGTGTTTCACAGTGTTTTACAATAAACTTTATAATAAGCCTATTGAATCACCTAAAAATAATGACTAATCACTAAGTCTTAACCACTTCTTTACTAAGTACTAAGTTTTTGTATTTGGGAAGAAAGAAGGTGAATTTCTTTATGAGACTTTCCATTAAGAGAACTCTTCTTATTCATTTAACTCAAAATAAGACAGGACTAATTCAGCAGAACATCAGTTGGCTCTCCAACAAGAATAATTTTTTTTAATATTTTTATTTATTTATTTGAGAGACAGTGAGAGAGAGCATGAGAGGCAAGAAGGTCAGAGGGAGAAGCAGACTCCCCATGGAGCTGGGACTCCGGGACCATGACCTGAGCCAAAGGCGGTTGCCTAACCAACTGAGCCACCCAGGTGCCCTCCAACAAGAATAATTAAAAAAAAGAAGAAGAAGAAGAAGAAGAAGAAGAAGAAAAGAAAAAGAAAAGCCAACAGAGATGAGTCCCTTTTGAAATAAAAGAAAAGACAGCCAGTCCTCTGTGTTCCCTTCACCTCTTGGAATTAATTACAGCATCAGCTGCCATGTGTGATCACTTGTGTCTCTGTGTATGTCTCTTTCACAAGGACTATCTTTCTCTCTGACAATTGCTTACTTAAAGCCGTCCTTCTTCCTCTTCTTCTTTTTTTAAAGATTTTATTTATTTACTTATTTGACACACACAGAGAGAACACAAGCAGGGGGAGCAGCAGACAGACGAAGAGGGAGAAGCAGGCTTCCCGCCGACCAAGGAGCCTGATGCAGGGTTTGATCCTGGAACCCTGGGATCATGACCTGAGCTGTAGGTAGATGCTTAACTGACTAAGCCTCCCAGGCACCCCTAAATCTGTCCTTCTAACACTGATCCTGGAGCCTGGCTCCATGCTCATGTTTGCTTAATAAATAAGAATTGTGACATAGTTGTGATTTAAATCTTCCTAACCCTTGAGAGGGACATGGAAGGAAAAGCAGGGTTCCTTCATCAACCACTGGCTATCCCTGAAGGTCAGGTGCACCAGAGAATAGAGAGGGTGACTCACTCATAGGTGGGTCTGGTCTGGGCCCATCCGTACAGGCTGTGAACGTCGTAGTGCCGCACCCGAGAGCCGTCGGGCAGGATCTGCTCACTCTCCATGCACAGGGTCTTGCTGCTGAGGCCCCTGTCCCTGGACTCCAAATCTGAGAAGAAAGATCTAGTGATGTCAATGCCACACCTAATCCTGTTATCCCTGACTTCTCTTTAAGGGATCCGACACTGGATCTTAAGTCTAATTTGACCCCTGCATGGGTCACTCTCCTCCTCAGGGGCATGGGACCATGCTCGGCTCTGAGCTGCCATGGACACAACTGTTTTAGCCTCAAGTCCCCTGCAGGGTTTTCCAGGAGAAAGTGAGGGCAAGGGTGAGGAAAACACAATTGTCAAACACCTAATTAGTTGACAGCAGGCAGTCTAAATATTTTTTCTTATAAATAATTTCATGTAATTTTTATTGTAACTCTGTAAAAGAGATAGCATTTTCTTCCTTCACAATTTAAAGCAAAGATTCGGAAACATCAAGTAATCTGTTGATGGTTACACAATTCTTAGTGATGGTCACACAATTTCTGGAGCCAAGATATGAACACAAGGATAACACCAAAGTCCATCGACTCCCTGATAAGAGAAAGCTGCTGCTTTCCACCCACTGGCAGCACAAAAAACTCCTGTGGGGGAATTCACAGAGGCCTGAAGAATTAAGAAACTTAGACAGAATCCTCTGGGGACATAACCACAGTTAAGTGTTTTCTGAACAAATCTGAGAAATTCACCCAACAGGGCCAATAACGTATACACTCTCAGCTGGATAAAGTGCTTGATGCGTATTTGTCTTGCCCCCCAACCCCCAAACCACAGCACCAGTTAAGATGTGCCCTGAATAGTCAGAACTCTTGTGGCGCTTGTGGCGGTCATGTCCTCGTAGTCATGGCTCTGCCAACAGAGGAGGCCGAGGGCTCTTACACGGCATATAGGGAGGGTGGTTCAGAGTGGCATCTTTGCAGCCCGGGGGAACTGCTCCATTCACAAAACTCGCTGGCTCATTCATATCCTAGAAATGTCCAACACAGATAGATCTTACTTTTTCAAATCATTACATCCTGCCAACTCAGAGACAAGGAAGCAATGAATAAATCATTCGCCTTCCAGCAATCCCGTAGATACCAGCCCAGGGACCCTCATTAGATCCAGCTGAGAATTGACTAGAGAGATCAATCAAGCCCACAAGAATGATTGGCTAGAGGATTAAAAAAAAAATCTCCCTCAAGGTATGAGGGCAAGGCTCAAATTCAGGAAATTCCTAGTAATCACCCTGGCATTTTACAGCAGGAACTTCAGGCGAGTTGTAAGATATGAGGAGTGTTAGGGATGATCCACTTCTGATTAGAGGAATGGCAATCAGATGGGTTCAAAGTCTTTCTTGGATGATTATTATTCCTCTTGATTAAAGGTCACGATATATAAGCTTAGACACACAAATACAGAAACCCACCCACCCACATGTGCACAGACACGAACCCACACACTCACAATCCACATGCCGTCAAACTTCAAGCTCCTCTCTGGATTCCGTGGGTTGGTGTAGAGTTCCTGCAACTCCCTCTTCCACCATGTGGTAGTTGAGTTACGGAAAAAGTCGGGAAAGGCCACATAAGCTCGGTATAGCTGTAAAAATTAAATGTAGTTTATCGGTCCCCCAAATTATATTCGATAGCAAACCGACATTTCCTGAGAGCATAACTCATGTACATCCCTATAACGCATGATGATAGATAATTTAGACAGAGCCTAGATAACGTGTGCAGCTTACTTGAAATATGAGCGCACAGAAGAGACATTAGCACAAATTAGACACCTGCTTAGCATTTGGTAAGTATCCATGGACTGTCTTCCTTTTTGTATCAACATGAACAGTACCAACCAACACCCTAAACTCACTGTCTCGTGTGCTAGATGCTTAACTTTCAACCTCTGTCCTGCCATTTCCGAAGCTTGGCTCAGACAAAGTGGGAGCCAGGAGAGACTGCAGCTTCAAAGGCATCAGACGGACTGTCGACAGGATGGAAGGCAACACCCAGACGATCCTCTCCTGTCTCACTCCCACTGGGGAAAGGAGGTGAGGGGTGAGACATTGCACTGGTGTGCGTGTGTTTTCTGTAGTTACAGAAATCACTGGACAACTGTACTTGGGTGTCAAGTCACTTGGGAGGAGCTAAAGAGGAAGTTTTAACACTGCTCTCTTCTCTTCATCCTCCCCCAAATAATAAAAGCTGTGTCTTTATTTTAACCTGGATCCAAAGCTTAACTGTATTACCAGAATTTTGAGAGCAATGATCTTGTTTTATACTCTTCTGGTTGAACTTTGTACTCCCCCCCTCACCGTGCTTAGCTTCAAACCTAACGTGAAATAGATGCTCAGTGAATAATTGTGAGTTCGCACCTCCGAGTGACAGCAGCAGCAAGTATTTATAAATTTCTATACATCCCATGCTGCTTGTAATGGTACTTCATGGTCCTTTGTATGTCCCAGTAAATAGGTTCCTCTGTGTTCCTCAGTGCATTTTAAGAGTTCAAGAGTTAAGTAATGCTACTGGTGGGAGGAGAGGGTCCTGGGGGAGGGGGGTAAGGAAAAGGGGGTACAACAGAAAGAGGACTTGGTTTAGGAACCCTCCTCTTACATACATACAATAGACAAAAGGCAATTATGAACCCATATGTCTAGGTAAAAGGCAAAAAAAGAACACAAAGAAGAAAACAGAAATGAAACAAAATGCAGGGATCCAGCTCACAGTGAAGTGAGGAGCGGTGAACCACATCACTGAGAATCTTTTGAAAGAGATGGCTTTTTGCTAGAAAATAGAGGTAGAAACATGGAACCCAAAGAAGAGAACCTCTCACCAGAAACAGAGCTCCAGCTCAGGCAGGGTTAGAAACATGGTGTAGAGGAGGGAGATGGAGGATTAGGGTAAACAGAGTCAGTACCAGCCTTGCCGGAGTCACAACTGAATCCCATAGGGGATACAAGAAGAAAGTTGACCGATTCTAATTCATTCGTCTCACTGAAGAGTGCTCTGATGATTTACGCAAGAAAGACATGCTTTGCCATTCTCCAAGGTGCTGGCTCTGCCTCACTACCATCTCTATGCAGCTCCAGCCTTGCAACTTCTGTCGCCACTCCCCTTGATCTCAACTCGTGACGAACCCATCTGCATGTCTGGTCATTGGACCACTTTCACAACCCACTATGCGCGTGCTAGCAAAATTCAGTTCGTAGCCCCCAACCCTAGACTTCCTGAATTCGATCTGAGCTTCAGATTCAGTAATCTGCTTTCCATAGGCTGCCTACTGTTTGCTTGTTTGTTTGTTTGCTTTATACTACCCACAGCCAGGCCAGACCTGGGTATCAGTAGCTTCGTCCCCACCAGCATCATGAGTGGGTCTCATTAATATAAGTAGTCATAATTATTCTATCTACTGAGAATCTCTTACATGCTATCAAATACATATCATGACTTTATTAGGGTGCCTTCATTAGAATCTCTAATAAAAATACAACTGTCATCTGGGGCAGGAGAATTCTTCAGAGAACATCCCCCACAATCAGAACTCTGAGCATCCCTAGTCACTGTCCATTAAATGCCATTTGGTGCTCCCCTGTAATAATCAAAACTGTCCCACAGATTTCCAAATGCCCTCAATGGCTTACAATTGTAGGAGAGCCAACCTCTTTGTCACTGAAGTGGCCCCTTTCCCAGTATGATTTAAAAATCATGGTACTAGCAAAAAAAAAAAAAAAAGATACATAAACCAATGACACAGAATAGAAAGTCCAGAAAGAAATCTACACATGTGCCATCAACTAATCTTTGGCAAACATGTCAAGAGCACACAGTGGGAAAACAATAGTCTCCTCAATAAACAGTCCTAGGAAACCTGGATATCCACATGTAAAGCAATGAAACTGAACCATTCTTTTACAGTACTCACAAAAAATTTCCAACCTGAATTAAAGCCTTAATTTTTTTTTATTTCTTTTTATTTATTTATTTATTTATTTATTTATTTATTTTAAGTAGGCTCTGCATCCAGCATGGAGCCCACTGTGGGGCTTGAACTCATGACCCTGAGATCAAGACCTGAGCTGAGATCAGGAGTCAGATGCTTAAATGACTGAGCCACTCAGGTGGCCCAAGACTTAATTATAAGACCAGAAACAGTGAGACTTCTAGAAGAAAACAGGGGAAAAGCTCCTTGACTTTGGTCTTGGCAATGATTCTGGGGGAGAATCTGATACTGCAAGCACAAGCAACAAATGCAAAAATAAACAAGTGGGACTACATGGAAATAAAAAGCTTCTGCATGGCAAATAATCAAAGTAATGAAAAGACCACCTAGGAAATGGGAGAAAATACTTGAAAACCCTGTATCTGACAAGAGATTAACTTCTAAAGTATACAAGGAATTTATACAATAGCAAAAACAAAAAACAAAAAACAAAAAACCAACAACAAAAAACAGATTAAAAAGTTGACAAAGGATCTGAATAGATATATTCCTAAATAAAACATATAGATGGCCAAAAGATACAAGAAAAGGTACTCAGCATCCCTAATCATCAGGGAAATGCAAATCAAAACCACAATGAAATATCATCTTCTACCTATTAGGATAGCTTTTACCAAAAAGACAAGAGACAACAACTGTTCATGAAGACATGCACAAAAAGACATGCACCTTGTGCACTACTGGTGGTAATTTAAATTTGTATAGTCATGTGGAAAAATAATATGGAGGTTCCTCAAAAAAGTAAACAAAGAATTACCAGGTGATCTAGCAATCCCACTTCTGGATATATATCCCGAATAAAATGAAAGAAATATCTAAAGAGACATTTGCACTCTCGTGTTCATTGCAGCATCATTCTCAACAGCCAAGATGTGGAAAAAATCCAAGCATCTGTCAGTGGGTGAATGGGTAAAGAAGATATGGCGTACATATATACACACAATGAAATATTATTCAGCCATGATAAAAAAGGAAACCCTGTCATTTGCCACAGCATATTTAAACTTAGAGGACATTATGCTAAATGAAAAACCTGTACAGAGAAAAATAAATACTATATGATCTCACTTATATGTGGAAACTTAAAAAAAAAAAAAAAAAAGGAAGTTTGAGCTCATAGAAACAGACAGCAGCATGGTATCTACCAGGGGTAATGGAGTGGGGGAAATGAGGAGATGCTGGTCTAAGGGGATCAACTTTTATTTTTAAGATGAGTAAGTTCTGGAGATCTAATGTATAGGCTGATGACTACAGCTAAAAATACTGTCTTGTATACAGAAAAGTTGCTATGATTTTAGATCCTAAGTATTCTTTTTTTTTTTTTTTTTTTTTTTAGATCTTACTTATTTCAGAGAGATATGGAGAGATCGCAAGCAGGGGGAGTGGCAGAGGGAGAGAAGCAGGCTCCCCACTGAGCACGGATGCAGTGCTAGATTCCCAGGACCCCGGCATCATGACCTGGGCTGAAGGCAGACGCTTAACAACTAAGCCACCTAGGTGCCCTATCTTAAGTATTCTCACCACACACTAACAAATGGTAAATGTATGAGATGATGGATGTGTTAATTAACCTGATTATGGTAATCATTTCATGATACATATATGTATTCAATCACCACACTGTATACTTCAAATATATACAATTTTGTCAGTCATACTTCAATTGTATTAGAGGAAAAAATACTAAAAAAGAAAAAGAATGAATGAATGAATGAATGAATGAGTGTTAAGATCAAGGAGACCCTGAACTTCTCTAGCCTGGCAGACTACTGTGTCCATATGGTCTCTCTGGACCAGCAAATTTCAAATAGTTTCCTATGAGAAGCAACAGAGAGAAGAGGAAGCTAGGTCCTCTCCCTTGAATCCTTATATAAGATCCATTACAAGCAAGAACTTATTACCCAGAGAGAGCAAGTTTTAACGTAAGGATGGAAGCTGGGAGGTAAGAGAGAAGTTGAGAAACCAAGGAAGGATGGGGAATTTATTTTTATATTATTTTAAAAAATATTTACTTTATTATTTTAGAGAGAGAGCACTTGAGGGGCAGGAAGAGCAGAGGGAGAAGGAGAGAGGAAGAGCAGCAAACTCTCCGCTGAGCACAGAGCCAGATGAGGGGCTTGATTTCCGGACACTGAGATCATGACCTGAGCCAAAACCAAGAGTTAGACACTTAACCAACTGTACCACCCAGGTTCCCCAGGATGGGGGATTTGTAAGAGTGAAGATGGAGAAGCTTGTCCATGGAAAACAGAGAAAAAGAAAAATACAGAGAAAAAGATTCCATCACTCAAGACAGGGTTTGGAGACTATGTTCAAAACATACTCAAGGGATGCCTGGATGGCTCAGTCAGTTAAGTGTCTGCCTTCAGCTTAGGTCATGATCCCAGGGTCCCAGGACTGAGCCCTGCATTGGGCTCTCTGCTCAGCACGAACCTGTTTCTTCTTTTCTCTCTGCCCCTCCCCCTGTTCCTGCATGCTCGCTCTCTCTCTCTCTCTCTCTCTCTCTCAAATAAATAAAAATAAAAATCTTCAAAAATATCCTGAAAAATATTCAGGAACAACAATAAAAACAACAACAAATACACTCATTCTAGGCAAACAGTATTTCTTAGGAGGTAGAAATTTCATGGGCCCTTGGAATCTGGCAGCCTTGGATTTGAAATCATCACTTGGTCACCTAGAACTCCAGAGCAGTAATTTAAGCTCTCTGAATCCTAGTTATGCTGAAGATAATAATCCCTGCCTCCCAACTGGGAGTAAAATATTACATATAAAGTGATTGCCACACAGATGGACACACAGGACATAATCCCTCAGTGTATTCCTGAATGCACACGCATGGGGAAATCCACTATCCTGAGAATGGCCACCCCTTCCCAGCAGCCCTGACTTCTCCCATGTCCACAAAGGGTCCTTTACCTCCACTTGAGTCTCCCAGTCTAGAGATCCATTTATAACAACATCAGGGAAATCAGGCCACACCTGTGGAGAGAAAACTGTTCAAAAGCAATGCACTAGATAATTTATCTTATATAGTACTTCCTAAGAAACTATAAACCATGGTCGTAGGTGGTAATACCTTGATTTTCATCTAGAAAAGTAGATCCCACAAGGCACCCACATACATATATTCCCTAAAAATTCCTTAACTGTGTTGACAAATATTGATGGACAAAATGAGAACTTCTGAGCCCTAAACCCAAATGGAAAAGGCCCAAAAACAACATGCACAGACACGCTGTCACCCACCCCAGGCTGGGGATTAGTGGATCACCGCATTGGTCATACCTTTCCCCAGACAATGCCTCCACCATCTGGAGCTTTGATGAAGACATCATCTTCCACACCCCGAGTGAATGCAGGATAGTTCTGTGTCTCATTACCAGAAATAGCTGGGTCCTGAAATCAAAGCACAGACTAGGTAGAAGTCCAAACCCAGAGAACAACTTGGGACAGAAAAAAGAATTCTTCAAACAGAAAGGTACCAGCATCCACCTGAACCATAATGTTTCTGTGAATCCTGGGAAATACACCTTTCTTTCTGAACCTCAACTTCTCCACTCATGACATGGACGGAAACACAAAAGAAAGCTTCCTCCACCAAAGCCCATTCACTCTCTCTAACAAACTCTGCCCATTCCCAGAGGGACTAACCAGAATGAGGATGACCCGCATCCCGTCATCCTTCATGCGATTAATCAGGGCTGGAAACCCCAGGAACTTGGGGCTGAGGGTGAAGTCCAGCTGCCGCTCCATGTAGTCGATATCCGAGTACTGCACGTCCTGGGGGGAGCGCAGCAGAAAAATGAGTGGCTCTTGCTTGGAAAAGGCCAGGTTCCAGGTGAGAACAAGCTTCTACTAACCAGTGGTGAATTTCATAAGGCTTCCTTTTGACTTATTCTAACCTCAGGTATCAGGTATTAGATTCTGGGAAATTTTCAAATTTTCAGTAGTAAGATAGAAGAAAAAAAACTAAATCGGCAAAAATAGGATGATAATGCCTATCTATCTGCCAAGACTGTTGGGAGGATAAATGAAAAGAGAGGATGAGACAGTGCTTTGTGAAAGGCCAGTAGGAGTGACTGTGGTTACCTTGCCAAAGAGGCTGCCCCTGGGATCGGTGGTTCACTTTCAGAGAAAAGAACATAATGTAAGCTCCCCAGCACTAATATAATTGGATGGATGGAAAATCTACCTTTTACTTATAAAAAAAAAAAAAAAAAAAGGCACCTGTGATTGCTTTAGAGTATCCAATCCTGGAGGTTATCAGACATAGCTTTCTTTTTAAAAATGAAATACTGCATACCATGCTTACCATTAATAGCAACAATTGTAAATAAGAGAAAAAATATTGAATAAAATTTAATATGTAAGAAGTTCAGGGGATTAATTCTCTGATTCTTGGACCCCACTTCCCCTCAAGAGAAGGATAGAATTTGTTTCCATATTTATTTCATCAGGAAACTGATAACCAAGATCCCTATCTTCAACTTTAGCTCAAAGCTGAGGGAACACTATGCCAGCCAAGTTTTGGAAGTGAGGTTTTATCAGCACCTATGGTGATCTGACTAAATTTGGGTCATTTTCTTTTCAATTAAGCAAAACTATTGTTTGGGCAACCTTTTATTCTTAAGATACCAAAGGTGTTTTGACCAAATATTTTAAAGTCATATAGTTATAGGAACTGCCCTCCCTTGAAGGCAAGCTAATCCAGATACAGAGAAGACTAGTAACAGCCATGAGGTACCAGAGCCAATCCACCCATATGAAGAACATACATAAGGGATCTGGGCAGCCACCATCTCTTCATACAAGCTGGCAATCTCAGAGTCATTCTGGTATCCATAGCGACACAGCTGAAACCCCAAGGACCAATAAGGAACCATCACTGGCCGACCAATCAGCTAGAAAATAAACAGAAAATTCATTCCTTAAAAAGGAGACTCGGGATTAAAATTGTTGACATATTATTAAGAACATCTTTCTGGCGTCCTATCTTAGATAATCAAGAAATTCAAAAATGGAGAGAAACTGAGTGGATGTAGAACCACTGGGATAGCTTGGAGAAAGCTTTCTGCTAGACTTTACTTACTTCCCTAAGAATTTTGGAAAATCTGATTTTACTCTGATTCCTAGTGGCAGTCGAGCTTACTGGTTCAGATCTCAGAATCTAGAGGGAAAATGCCTGGCCTACCATATAAACTCTAAACTCTGCTGGCTATGTAGCCCTGTGCAGAAGTTAAAAACCTCTTGTTCATCAGTTCTTTCACTTGCAAACTGGGGATAATAATAGTGCTCACTTCATTAGTGTTCTTTGTGAAGAATGAATGAGTTCATATATGTAAAATGATCAGTGACACATAGTAAGTTATATAAGTGTGTTACTGCTGCCAAAGTAACTGTCGTGACCACTAATGACCACCATCACTACCAGAACCATCACCATTGCCACATCACCACCTCTGCCCCACATGCCCCACCTCTACTACCACCTTCATCACATCCACCACCACCTGTACTACCACCTCCACCACTTCAATCACCACCTGCACCACCTGCACCACCTCCACCATGACCATCTCTAGCACCATGATCTCCACTACCACATCCCCCACCATCACCACCTCCACCACTACCAGCTCCACCAACTCCACCTACCACCATCTCTACCACCCACCATACCATCACCACCACCTCCACCACTACCATCGCCACTGCCAACACCACCACTGGCACCGTACTACTTCTGCTACTCTGCAGTGCTTTGAGGGGCTGCAAATTTAATGGTTATTGGGATATATTTTCTTTGCTCTTCATTTTATAGTCTATCTTCCAGAAGGATCAACAATTCCAGGTATCATCTGAGAGTTATGCTAATCAAGGTGGATTGGGTACTCAGAACCTACTGTACGAGTAGTTGATAATCAGTTTAATGTCCTCCTACCTCAGTATACTGCTGAGTGACAAGCTCTGGAGTTGGCCCCAAGAACACATAAAAGTCCAGAATTCCTCCTATGGTGCGGTATGTCAAGGCAGGAAGGGGCTGGAAGGTCACATCTGAAAATATAGGAAAACACCACTCAAGCTGGAAACCTTCAAGGTGACAAATAACCCCTCAAATTCTTACCCTTTCCTTCTCCCTAGGCCTCTTTATTATGGAGTATTAAGAGAAAGTATTTTTACTATACCTGCATCAAATTGAAGAAGTTAAGTGAAAGTCCCGGGGAGCTACCCCTGGAATTTTTGCCCTCTGTCATTCTGTTCTTTTAAAGTTACTACTACATCTTTTATTTTAGAAGAGTTTAAGACATAGAAGAAGTTGCAAAAATGTACTACAGTTCCTTTGTACACTTTACCCAACTTCCCTCAATGACCACATCTTATGTAACTTGTGCATTGTCGAAACCAGGAAACTGACATTCACATGAAACTATTAAGTCAGGGATAGACCTGATTCTGATTTGACCAGTTTTTACATGCATGCTTTCCACCCACCCCCTATTTTTCCACCCTCGTTCCAATATACCATATAAATTTTCTTCACACCCTTGTACCCCCAGAGTGAGCACTCTTAACCACAGCTTCACCATTAATTCAAATTAAAAAGATGGCTTCCACTGGCTGACCCCCAGGATATTTGAGACTCACTTGTTCTTTCTATCCCTTCTTACATCCCTTCTTGTATGTTTGCCAAATAGGAGTTAACTCTTGTTACAGCATGTTACTAAACTGAAATAAACAGAAAGGCTATATAGGAAATGAAATATAAAAACAAGAACACTGTCCCCAAGATAATAATTTTGACTTCAGTCAGCTAGTTCGAACACACTGTTACTCAAAAATGACTGGTTCACAGAAACAAGGGGAGATGCTGGCATCTCTTACCCATGGCATTGCTGTTTAGCAGGAGCACCCCATGGGCACTTCCATCCTCCTCCAGTGCCATGTAGTAGGGGTGGACACCATAGGAATTCTTCTTGTACTGGGAGAGTCGTGGAGGGAAAGTGGTAAGAGGTTAGAAGACATAGTGGCCAACAAAGAAACTCCACGAAAAAAATTATTGGCAAGGTATGTCCTGTTTTCTCTGTGCAATTAACTAAATACATAAAAAACAAAGGAGACTGAGCACAGACCCACTCATCTAAATGTGGAAATGTGACCATCTAAGGTGAATCTGGGAAGATGAAGCATGGAGCGTACATAGTGCATAAAAAGAAGTAGACACAGATCCCAGATGCTCTGTCCTTACCCCTGGGGGCTGGTCTCTGGAGAACATCCCCCATGTGTGCCAGTTCAAGTCTCTCCGAAAGGCTGTGTGCTCAGTTTCCCCAAAGCCATAGATGTACTGGGAGGGAAGGCGAGTGGAGATGCGGATGAACATGTCATTGAAGGTAAAACCAAGGAGCTGAGAGTCCCAACTGCAACAAAAAAGGGTGTATTTGGGAAAGAAATGGGCCATCCTGTTGGCTTCAAGCAGCTGACTTTTCAAGGACAACAAAACTCTTGATTCCCTCTCTCACCCAGAGCCCTGTTAATCTTCCCCAAAAACCACAAAGTCCATTTGATTAAAATAATCTTTGATGCACGTGCTGCCAGCCCAGGAGCTAGCCTTCATTCTTCTGGTTTCCTCTCTCACTGCCTCCCTTCAGTTCTGTCTCCTGGATGCCAAATCCAATCACTTTTCACATCTTGGGTGCTACCGCTCCACACCAGCCCAGGGTGCCACTCTTGGTCCTCTCTACTGTCCCTTCGCTACTTAACATCCACAGCCATCCAGCTACAGTGTGCTGCGACCACAACAAGCATTTTCCCCTCAATATGCAAGTGTGCTTTCATGGCCTGTGCACTTCTTATTCCATCTGTCTGGAATGTCCTCTCCCTTCCCCCAAATCTCCACATGGGTGGATCCTTCTCATCTAAGTACTACCTCAAATGTCACCTTCTCTGAGATCCCTACTCTGACCCCAGTATCAAAAGCAGCAAATGCCCCATAACTCTTTATTACCCTGTTCTTTTTCCTACCTAGCAGTTGTCACTATCTAAACTTCCTTATTTATATTTTAACTTACATTATCTTTGTTATTGATCAAATAATTTTTGTCATGAGAAGAGAGACCTCATCTTCGAGAACTACCTAATATAGAAATAATATATACTAACCACCCCATAAACACTAGTTGAATGAATCCCTAGTACATGTAAGTATCTCAGTAATTACTGCCAGGGGACTAAAGATTTCCCATAAGAACAGGCCCCAAAGGAATAATGTATTCATAAATCTGGAAATGGATAGTGTGGTGTTTTGAGCCAGGATATCTCCAAGGACAATGAACCTGGCAGTGCAGGGAACCATCAATTTCAAATCAGACTAGAAGCCACCTACATTACAGTGCCTGTATTCTTCCGGCGAATTTCAATCCCAAATGGATTCTTCTTAATAAGGACATTGTAGAGTTGACTCTCAGAGGTGCTGGAAGGAACTGTGGGTATGTTGAGAGGAACCGGGACCTCATACCGATTATTGTTGGGATCATAAATCTAGGGTGAGTGCAAAGAAAATTAGGAAAATATAGTACTCTAGAAACCTACATACCTTAACAGAAACTTGTATCCTTAACACAGAGTGTGGATGCTGTATTTGTCTCCATTAAACTCATGATACCAGGGATTTAGTTATTATATCAAAGAACAATGTTAGACTTAACATTTTGACCAGAGCCTGTCATCTCATTTTTAAGGCCCCTATTACAGTAACACATTTGCTTTGATATTGTTGATATCTTTGAAAATCAGTACAATATCAGTTTGGTAGATATAAATCTATTATTTATTTATCTGTGGTTGCATGTGAATATCTGAAAACTTCTCTGAATTCAAAAAAAGTAAAAAAATATGAACTCCATTTGATGAAAATAATCATAGATGTCCTTGCAACAAATGGCATCTAAATTGATTCACCAAGTACATACTCAACCCCTGCCCAACACTATAGACACTAGACACACTAAATCAGATAACACATTCTTGCTGTTTTTAAGAAATTCACATGCTAATGGGAAATAAAAGAGGTGCCCACAATATCTGGGTGATGATATGCTCATGTATAGCCATGTGGGAGTGTTGTGACATTATAAAGAAGAAAATGCCCAGCACAGCTTCTAGAAGACTGAGGTGATGTCATGGGCAAAATACAGGCTGTATTAAAACCTTTGCAGCTGTTAACCCAGCACAACAAGGAGATAAAGTCATTCCTGGTAGAGAAATAAATGCAAAGACCCAACGTATTAAAGCTGGGTCAGAAAGAGGCAAAGACTGGGGGGGGGCGGGGGAGCTACTGTTTGATCAGGAGGTAGAGGAGGAAAGGGTTAAAGCGGGAAATGCAAGCAAGTTCATTTAGTTCAAACTCACTAGGTGCCTACCACAGGCCAGCACTATGGTGAGGCCAGGAATATCAAAGAGCATCTTCCCTGCATTAGAAGATGTAAAAGGAGTCAGTCTAGGTTGATAGCAGGTTGTGATGAAACTTTGGGGCAATGTCCAATGTCTTTCATTTACTCTTTCATAAAACATCTGAGTGTTAACTGTCTATCAGGCTCGGTGTCAGATTTCAGAAACACAAAGATGAATGGACAAATTCCTGTCTTTGAGAAAAACAGACATAAGAACAGGCTGTCACTAATCCTTAGATGTCATTAAATCGTAGGAAAGAAAGAGATCACTACACTCTTGTGGCTACTTCTCAGCTATCCCAAATTCAGTATCCCAAACTGAACCCATCATCTTATTCTGCCCAAGCCCAAACCTGTCCAATGCTCCCATTTCAGGTAATATCACTGTCACCCACATAGAGACACACGCCCGGAACATGGCAATCGTTCTCGATGGCTCCCTCTCCCTCATTGCCAACTTGCAGTCATCACCAGGTCCTGTGATTCTACCTTCTCAATTCTCCCACCATCCTCCTTTCTTATACCTGGTCTACACTTGGTCACCCACAAGGACACCCTAACCGGTAGCCTCCTGGCTGGCCTCTCCTTTTTTACTCTTGTCCTGCCAACCGTTTTCCTTACAGCAGACACAGTGACCTTCTCAAATGCACATCAGAACAGGCAGCACTGGTTCATCAGTGGTCTTTCAGTGCCCCCAGGATAATGATCTAGTATACTTCGGCATGGTTAGCTCAGAGGAGCAAACTTATTTTAGGGTTCTGTGACCTCAACTAGCAAAATGTAATGGGACTGCCAAGTGCCCAGTGGGCACTTGATACATATGGGTACTGCAGACACATACCTTAAACTGCAGCATATCATTCTTATGATAGGTCACATGCAGACGGAGGTCGGTCACAGGTACTGAGGGCAGAGCGGAGGCATAGAGAGAAGACTTTAAAGACAGGGTCGCGGTGGCTCCATGTGAGTGGTACTGAACGTCACCAACAGAGTATAGATCACTGACGAAATAACAAAACGGGGCTCCTGGAGAAGTGGGTACCTGGAAAGAAAAGCTAAGGTCAGTTCAGCATGAAACCCTAGAATTATCAAATACAAAGGGCTAGAAAAGGCCATTTACAGGTAGATAAAGCCAGACCATTACTCATTTCCTTATATATGCTTTGGTAGGGACATCACTTTAAATTCCTGGTCTCCTTGCAAAGTATTTGGGGGAAAAAAAAAATCCCACTCCTATTCCTATATCCAGATACACACTCAGGTTCCTTTGGAAGTCCTGCCTTTCTATGGGTTTTAAGGAGTGACATAGGTCCTGATGCTATGCTCATAAAAGTCTAGGTTGAGTGTCAAGGATTTTGATGCACGCTAGTGTTGTTGGGACGGTTACCTCCCAGGCACAGCCACGGGCAATACAGTTTTCTGCAGAAGCACCGCTCTCATCAGGGAAACAGTCTATTTTTTCTGCTTCCTTAATCTTCAGGGCCCACTCCACTGTGTATGCTTCTCCCAGGATAAGATCGATTCCCCTGATCAGAGCAACCTGTAGGGATGAGCAAGTGACAAGGAAATTTACCCCCAGGACAAAGTCCTTGTAAGATATGAAACCTCTTTTAGAAAAGGGAATAGAGACCAGAGAAGACTCAACAATCCAAGTGGCACTCCACTGGCACTTCTAGGAGGAAAGCTACATGTAAGGCGGGAAAGGACGAAAAGACAAATGTGCCGACTCTATCAGAATCTCATACCCCACATCTGGAAGAGAAGTAAGGCAAATAAAATCTTCTGTGATCACCCATTGTCTTTCTTTCCCTGATTCCCCTTCCTCTTCCTTACTTGGACAAAAGACCTTCCTGTGTTTTCCCTTGTAGCATAATACACACGAGCTCACGGGGCCATCCAAAATCAAGCTTATGCTCTTGCCTTCCATTCCCTCGCCCACTGTCCTGTCTTGGTCTGGAGTGGTGGCAAGAACATTCGTAAGGACATGTGGCTTGTGTTCTCATCTCCATTTCACTAGGGAAACTTAGCCAAATCATTTTGATTCTTTGGGTCTCAGTTTCATCAACTGCAAAAGTGGGGAGTTGGCAAAGATCATTACATTTCTTTCCATTTCTAACATCCCAACTTCTTCATTTCTCCAAGACCAAAGCCTCAAAACCTGAACCCTTGCTTCGTTGTGTCTCACTAATTAAAATATTTAATATTTTCTGTGTATTTTCATCTCTTCTTTAATTAGCAATTTGCATAGTGCAGGTCCTCATTTGCCCGGAGTTACAAAATCACACTCTAAGGATAATCATCCCTTTTCCAGACTTTTCTCAGTCTGAATTCACCTTAAATTTCCCTGTTTCACAAATCTCACTCTCAAAGCAATGCTTTCATAATAGCACAGCCTGGATTCAAGGATTCATAGGACACACTTGAAGAATCAGATCGCACTTTGGTATCTAAGATCCTCTAAAATCTGACCACAAACTCTTTGTCCGAACTGATATCCTCCCTATTCTAGTTACAGCATATTCACAGACCAATGTCAAGCTAGTCTCAACCCTTAGATTGTCTTACTCTGATATCTCAACCTTGCATACTTTTTCTAGACAAATGCCCTTTCTAGGAAAATGGTGTCTTTTTGTGGAATGTCCTGCTAGTTGCCTGCCTTATATAAAAGTTCCCTTCTGACTCACTATTTCAGCTTAGAATATTAAAGTTCATAATTAAGAACTTAATTTTTTAATCTGTGTAACATAGCTGCAGCCCTTAATAGGCCAGTGCAAGTCTATGGGAGTTGCTGGCCCATCTTCATTTTGATTTAAGGGACTTCCCTGTACCTTTTCTTTCTGCCTCCTCTTTCATTCTGTAGTAATAGGGCCACAGCAACTGGTATTAAGCTGTCATTTCCAGTTAACGCTGACAACCTTGAGCCATTGAACCAAAGCTGGCTACTGACCACTTTCTAAACTTATTGCATGAAGAAGAAAATCCCAATTTGTTCAAAGTCCCATTTTGCTCCATTTCCTATCACTCGTTAGCTGAATGAATATCTATCTGATAACACCCTCACTCAAAGTCCAGCTCAAACCCTGACTTCTCCAACAGCTTTGCTCAGCTGTGCCATTAGACTTTGAACATTAAATTAGGTATAATATCAGTAAATATTTCCTCTGTGTTGTTTGGACTGTCTGTCCCCTTCCTGGTAAATTTCTGTGTATAAACTGTGTTTCCCCACCACCCAAATTCAAGCACCAACAATTCTTTCACTCTTATATTAATTAATATAACAAATATTTATTGAGTTTTTTTTTTTAATATATGCACCTCTCAAATGGCTTGCACTTTGCAGTGCACATAACTAACCATACAATGAGTTGTCCTTTGAACAACATGGGTTTGAACTGCCCGGGCCACTTACATGCATGTTTGGTTTGTTTTTTTCAATAAATACAGTACAGAACTGCAAATGCTTTCTCTTCCTAATGATTCTCTTAATAACATTTTCTTATCTTTAGCTTGCTTTATCATAAGATTAGGATACAGAATTCTTATGATACATAAAATATGTGTTAATTGACACTTTACCCATAAGGCTTTTGGTCAGTAGTAGGCTATTAGTAGTTAAGATCTGGGGAATCAGAAGTTACTTACAGATTATTGATAGCATGGGGGGGGGGGTTCAGTGTCCCTCATGCTGTTCAAGGGTCAACTGTGCTTTATTTCTAACTCTATAATATAGGTATTCTCAGCGTATGTTGTAAGGCAAAATGGCCAATGTCATCAATACATCATTATAGCGGAATGCCAGATGTACTTATTTTCTCCAAATTTGGAAGATCTCTCACAAACATGCTGAGCCACAACCCCCAGTCCCAGAACATCTGGAGGGCCTGACCTGAGGAGGATGGAGAAAAGGATCCCTCAAATGCTGAGATACCAGGCGAACAGATTGCAACTCGCTCAGGAGCATCAGGTCTCACTGCAACTGATGAAAAATTATTTTTTATGACTACCCAACCAATGAGTAGCCATTAGCTAAGCTGGTCAGAGTCTTTGACTTGAAATATTTTTTACAACGTATGTCTGAGCGAAAAAAATCTATGTATCTGAACACAGTAAAGAAAAACGCACTTCAATTTTTAATTATAGGGATCCCACCTCCCACTTTGCCTTTCTAGCTTCAGCCATCTTATTCCAGCTTCTCAGCAGCTCCCTGATCCATTCTAGCTCTGGCTTAACCCTTGCTTTTTTCTCTCCTAACCCTCTGACTTCCCCACCTCAGACCTCAGAGTGTGCCCTGGTCCTTGGCAAGAAGGAACACGATAAGCTATAAATTCTTGATAAACTATCTCAACAAAATGGATTTTTACCTGTAGGTTAGAATCATAAGTGACATTAGGAGAAATCTGACTTGGGACACCATTGTGTTTCACGGTAACATTGGTAGGTTCCTGGGTCCCAAGAATTTTAATCTCTTTAAATACTAAATTATTGGGGTCTTTGTACGTTGACTGCAAAATCTTCATATCCAAGTGGTTCTGCAAAACAGTTAAGCACAAAGTTCTGATGATTGGTTGTCAAGTTACTCAAATAGTCTATCCTAGACCAGATACCCAAAACTGCTTCAAATGCCTCTTAGCTGTCTCTACTAACACGTGCTCAAGGAGTACAAACTTTTTTTTAATACTCCCCTGAGTGAAGAAGAAAGAGAGAAACACACACAGAGAATTTTTTTAAAAGGCTGACTACTGTGATTTAACCATATCACTGTCTCTTTTTTACCAACATGGATGATTCAATTATTGGGAGTTAAGTCATAAATTGAAACGTCCCCATCTAAGCACTGGGTGATCTACGGAAGTGCTGAATAACTATATTGTACACCTCAAACTAATATAACACTGCATGGTAACTAACTGGAATTAAAATAAAAACAAATAATAATAAAAACAAAGTTCTTTTATCTTCCAAAAGAAAGCAGAAACGTGCTCACCTACAGTCATAAAGGCATATGAGGCCATAAATGTAATTTCACACATACACAAACACACATAAGCTATCAGAGAAAAGCCCACACCTAAGAATCATAGAAATGTGCTACTTACTTGGGTGGCAGAAAACTCACAAAAGAGATAAACTTGATTGGCCACAGTATCTGAAAGTGCGAGAAAGGTGAGTCAGCCTCTGCCCTGCCCACTGCTGAAGAAGCCATCACGCCTGGGCTGTACTGAAAGCTTCATCTTGAGAATGATAAGATTATAGACAGAGTCTCCAAGGCCAGGCCACTGTTTTCCCTTTTCATTCCTACTTACTCTTGAAATGATTCCCTTCCAAGTGCTTCCAAGGCATATGCCTCAAGTGAACCTATTGCCTAAGCCTGGGCCCCGAGAGTTGTTAGTATACTAGAGCCAGAAGAATACACAAAGCAGCATGTCTGGATACAGGCTCATGAGAAGAGCACGCTCTCACCCTGCCTCGCTGCCATGGTGTGTGTTTCCTATCACTGACTTTTGTGCACAAGTATTTTGGGGGAAGAGATCTACAATGGCAGGAACAGTCTCGAAAACATCTTTTTCAGATGCCTGTTGACAATAAAATGAGAGCCTGTATATATTGCCTGTCTGAGGGGAGCATGCTAAGAGGTAGAAAATATGTTTTCCCTCCATCTGTGGTCCATCTACCACTAACCACGAACAGTGCAACCCACATGAAAATTTTCCTCTTGAGTGAATAGCGCTGCTGTGCCTGGGGAGAGTCTACCGCTGGCTGGTTGACCAGTGGGAGTCACTCACAGATGCAGGTTGTCATTAACAGTGCTCACCTTTAGTTTCCCCATCATCCCAGAAAAGTTCGCCTTTTGCTTCTTTGTTATCATCTAGGGCAATGATAAGACCCAGAGGGTTCCGGCGGCTGTTGGAAACAAGGTTTAGGAAGGAGAGAAACACTTATGTCTCAAAGAACTTTGCCAAATGAAAATGAGCTGGGAATGTTGCCATCAGCTTTCTTTCCCTTTTTTTTTTTTTTGCACCCCGACCAAAATCAGTTTGAGAGAGAGAGAGAGAGAGAGAGAACACACAAGCAGGAGAGGCAGAGGCGGAGAGAGTGAGAATGCCAAACAGACTCCCTCCTGAACGCTGGTCCCAACAGGGCGCTTGACCCCACAACCCTGAGATCTCAACCTAAGCCTAAACCAAGAGTTGGATGCTTCACCAACTACATCACCCAGGTGCCCCTGCTATCAGATTCCAAATGGGAAAGGTTATTAGCAGCAGATGGCTCGGCTTTTCTCCAGGCACAAAAGAAAAACAACAGGCGCATCTTTCTCCAGAATCAGTAACGTCACTGGAGACAGAAACACTGCAAACATTAGCAATAAACATCTATGTAAGAAGCAAGAATTTAAGTGTCAGAATCATTGCAATTGCTACTAAAAAAGTTGCTGAAGCAACTATTACTTAGAATACAGACGATTAGAAGAGAAAGACATTCTACACAATAATTGGTTCAGCCTAATTTTAGAGTTTGTGCAGGGGACATTTTAACTATAGTTGGGGGGATGTATTTCCTGACAAAGAAAGTGACTCCATTTTTACTCAAAGGCAATAAAATACAATAAATCCCATCTATTTAATAGCAATTTTCCTAATCTGATTATTTATTAATTCATTTAGAGAGGAATATAAAACACAATAGTTATCTTCTTTATAATTTAAAATATGAAACACAAAACATGGCTCAAAAAGGTGGTAAGTACATGGGTGGAGAGAAAGAGAGAAAGAGCCATTTGACATTTAATCTCTCCTTGTGTCACCACTCCCCAGACCCCCTCCCAGTTTCCTGCTCCCACTGGTCTGTCACTAACATCATACTTTCTGCTCTTTCCCAGGTCAGCCCCCCACTGTGCCCTATGAAAGGCAGGTTCCGTTATCAGTCAAATCACCTGCTTTCTCTCTTAACACGCATGTATTAAGTAGCTCTTGTTTTTTAGCAAGTCTAAGAAATACAAAGATGAATCGATCACAACTCCATTGATGAGCTTAAACATTATGAGAAGGATTAAACATGTTCACTGCATACTCAAGGCAGAAAGTAGAGTGACACAAAAGTCAAAAGACTTACAGGAGTCTAAAATGGCACTTCCAGCAGTGTGGCTGACTAAATATTCTGGGGGACACCAGGCACCCTGAAAGACCCACCCAACACATGATACTTAAATGCTGCTTCAGATGACCTCAAGCTGACAGCAGTCCTGACTTGCAACTGAAGAAAAGAGGCAAATCCTCTCTGAAGGAATGAGACCCATGTCTGGATCCTTAAGATCATTACACTTGAAAGACAAAAACATTACTAAACATACCAGGTAATGAAGGAAAGTTGGCAGAAACAATGAACAATAATTTGGACTTTCCAAATGATTTTAGACAGAATTTTCTCAGCTAAGGCACAAAATAATATTGAACAGTATACAAAAGAAGGATAAAAAAAAAAAAAAAAAAGTTTGGAGTGGCATCACTCCCTCTGCTGGAAGAATTAAGGAAGCTCTTGCAAATAAAATCTTTAATTTGGAAAGTCATTAAGAATGCACCAGGCAAAGGATGTTGGAGGGGCTAAGAAGTACAGAAGCCCAAATGCCGTCCAATAGATGGGTATGTCTGGGAACATCCGGCTTTGGGCATGGCTGGTCTACGGGAGTGTACTCAGATGTCTCCAGAGGCATAGTTAACTTGCAACCAGATTGTGATTGGCCTGAACACCCTCCTCATGAAAGAATTTGGACTCCACACAGGAGAGCAACAAGGAAAAACAAAAATCTTCATTTTGGAAAGATAATTTTGGTATCAGTATGCAGAACAGCCTGAAGCTGAACAATTAGATACAAAGAAAACATTTGGTGTTAGATGTAGAATTTTGCCTCATTATCATAAGAAGTCTGCAATATGAAAAATTAAGGTAGTAAGGAAAGTTTAGAAGAAAAAAAAAGATTTCTAACCTCCAAAGAACCCCCAGTCTATTAAAAATAAGACTTTTAGAGACATGTAGAGATGTGTACGTCTTTAGTACAGATGGAGTCTAGAATTTCAGAATCAAAGACTCATAAAGGAGAAATCAGTGCTACGAAGGAGATTTGAAGTGAGTAAGTAATTTTTTTTTTTAAAGATTTTATTTATTTACTTGAGAGAGAGACAGCGAGAGAGAGCATGAGAGGCGAGAAGGTCAGAGGGAGAAGCAGACTCCCCATGGAGCTGGGAGCCCGATGCGGGACTCGATCCCGGGACTCCGGGACTGTGACCTGAGCTGAAGGCAGTTGCTCAACCAACTGAGCCACCCAGGTGCCCCGAGTAAGTAATTTTTGTATGCTGTTCTGTATCACAGGAAAGAAATGGCTCACTGGGAGATAAGGAATGGGAAATCGAGATTATAGGGGAATGGAAAGTGGACTCCCTCTCCCTAGAAGTAGAATGAATGAGTCAAGAGCATAGCACAATGGATGAATGATCTGGCCAAGCAAGTAGGGTGATCAACAGTCCCTGTCTGCCCAGAACTGAGAGGTTTCCCAAGACATGAAACTTTCAGTGCTAAAATTAAACCGGTTCTGGGAAAAACCAGAAGGAAGACCACTCCAGCAGCCAGTGTGCTTTGAGGAGAAATGCAGGAGGTTTAAGTAAGGACAGGGAGTAAGTTCTTTCAAAATCCATCTTGTAAATCACAACTTCCTCAGAAAGGGCCAACAGAAATGCAAGGGTCACGCACACCCCGGCCCCCTTCCTCCCATACACCATGGAAAGCTTCAGCATTTTCTGCACGGGCAACATAGGGGGATGGAAATGACCAGCTTTGTCGCCAGCCTCGCCCTAGAAGGGAATTCCTGCCATGCTCTACCTGGCCACCGTGGTGGTGGCTGGCTGTTGTGTGGGGAAGATGTGGCCTCCTCGAAGGTGAAGTCCGATTCTGTCTCCAGGAAGTTCCATCTCCACACTTTGCTTCCTCCATCTCACTCGGGCCCCCTGGTGCAGGCAGATACACGTCAAGCACCTTGGCAGGGTGGCCCACTCGCACCCCCCTCATACCCATGGGCTGAGCTGTCCGCAGCTCTCTCGTTTTTCCACCAAGCTGACTTAGTGTCTAGTCAGACAATCAAGCGAGAGGAAGGAAACAAATTAAGAACAGGTTTTTGCCATCACTTGGGAGTTTGGGGGAGCGTTTACGTCATGCCAAGGCTATCTGACATATATTAGATGAACTGATAGTTTTAAACAAGCTAGCTCACTCCTGACCCAGCTGAATTTCTCCATGGGACCCTCCAATATTTGCCCTTATCTTACTGTTGAATAAAGTGTATAAAAGGTTTTTTTTTTCCAGATCTCTTCATGACTAACATGAAGTGATTTAGGCTCACTTTACCCACTGTGCTACGAAATGACAAGAAACAGCACAGAAACCCTCTTCAGGGTGTGGACAGGTCTTCCTCTAACCAGGGAGGCATCTTATCTATGCAGCTGTGGTCTTGAGGAGTTAAGAAAAGTCAAAGCTACTTACAGTCTCATAATCGTACCAGACAGCATCAGGCATATATGCCGTCACTTTCTCTGCACCCTGAAATTAAAACAAAATATTGTTCTTTGTGACTCGGCCTCTGAAGGGGATAAAATGGATTTTTTAGCACTCCCAAGGGAGTTTCTTAACCATATACTGAGAGAGCATAAGTGGCCTTTCTTTTCTCTGTTATCCAATCGTGCCTTTCTTCTAACAGGAATAACAGAAGCAATAATCTGCAACACAAGGGAAAATCCCAGTGGAATCACATTAGGAATAATAATAATATTGAAATACATGTTGTGGTAAAAATTCCAGCTTTACATGAACGCATGTAATCCTCTCACCTGTCTCTGGTGGCAGATACTCTCATGATCTCACCTTTCCAGCTGAGGCACTTGCCCCAGGCCACATGGTGCTAAGAGGCAGAGGCAACGATCACACCCCGATTCCACCCAACCTTAAAGACAGTGCTGGGTCCCTGCTCCATTCTGCCTCTACCTCACAGAGCAAGTAGGATCTACCAGGAGACTCTGATGATGAATAGGACTATTCCCAAACCCAGAGCCACCAGCAGATGCTTCTACACTTATTGGGAACTTGGTTAGAAAAAAAAAAAAAAAAAGACTCATATGTAACCCATCTCCAACTTCCCCAAACCTCAGCACACTGTCCTCAGTGCCAGCTCAGGCATGGAGGCTGGACTCAGGCTTGGGATAAAGAGAAGAAAAATGGGCCTAGGAATAGAAGAGTTTGGAGGGTAGCAGAAATAGAAGCAGAGACCCTCCGGGTGCCTCTGTGGGACACTTACCTCATCCAGAACCGGAGTGATCAGGAGCCCAGGGCCCCATAAAAACTGCTGGTGCACATCCCACGTACTGCTGTCCCCATAGAACCTGGAGACAGAGAGACATTCGCTGAGATCTGGGCCAAGGCTTCCTGACAACTCTCCCCCCAACTGTCTAAAACATGCAGGCCACCTGTCTGTGGTAACCCTCTGGATTATTCTGGGACACCTGCTCAAGTCCTGCGTCTGAGCCCTGGGAGGCAGATCCACTTTCCCCATCCCAGGCCCTCTCCTTTTCTTCTCTCTGGTCAGACACTTCTCCCTGGTTAGATGAATGCTGGGCAGGATCCGGACTCCAAGTCTAATCACCATCTGCCCCTTTAAATAAAATAAGCGTAACAAGCAATACCTCCCCAAACTTCAGAAGACTATCAAGAAGGAACTGAATGTGATCATGGCACATAGCAGATAATTTAAAATTCTACTCTTTTCTCTTTTCGGGCAGCTGCCTTTCAACAGGGAATTCCAGGAGGCGATAAAAATGGACTCAAAATAATGAATGTATAATAATAGCAATAATAGTAATAATAATAATACTAATAGCAGATAGGTGCCTGAGAGCCTAGAATGTCAGACAACTAAGGGAGTTAGCTGCATTTTCATATGAAAAGACTCTTAAGTGGCTTTATTCAGAATTAAGTTGGAGATGCTCATTGGCTGGCAGTAAAAATTCTGGAATTCTAGAAATCTTCTGTACTATTGTTTTTTTAAAAAAGATTTTTATTTATCCATTTGCCAGAGAGAGAGAGAGAGAGAGAGAAAGATGGAGAGCATGAGCAGGGGGAGTGGTAGGCAGAGGGAGAAGCAGGCTCCTCTCTGAGCAGGGAGTCCAGGACTCTGGGATCATAACCCAAGTCGAAGGCAGACACTCAACTGGCTGAGCCACCCAAGGGTCTTCTCTGTAATATTCTTATTCATGTGTAAACGACAGGTTCATCCCAGGGCCTGAACACAGCGCATTACAGAAGATACCGTCCTGTTCACACTATCAAAACTTTTAAATTAAGAATCAAAAAAAGAAGGACGCCTGGGTGGCTCAGTTGGTTGGATGACTGCCTTCTGCTCAAGTCATGATCCCGAAGTCCCAGGATTGAGTCCCGCATCGGGATCCCAGCTCTACAAGGAGTCTACTTCTCCCTCTGACCTTCTCCTCGCTCTTGCTGTCTCTCACTGTCTCTCAAACAAATAAATAAAATCCTTAAAAAAAAAGAATCAAGAAACGAAGGATTACAGAACTTAAATGATTTGTGTAAGATAAAGAATTAATTGGTGGCAGAAAAAATACCCCAAAGCCCCAAAGTTTTAGTCTACTTCTATCCCCAAAAGGGAACAGACTATACCATTTAAATATACCTCTAGAACAGTATAGAGGCTGCGTAACTCAGTTAAAAAAATACACATGTATCTGAATAACCAATCAAAGTGTCTCAATATTCACGCTGGTATTTGATCAAACAGTCCATGTGGCCGCCCACATTAACAAAAGCTCTTTGGATGAGGTGAACTTACTCATGCAGAAGGGGCCTGGCCACCGTGTCCCCCCGGCTGTGGGCGCGGTAGAAGAGGGTATAGAGGTAGGGTAACAGGGTGTAGCGGATGGTAAGGTAGTGCCTGGAGGAGTTCAACAGCAGAGAGTCAGCTCCAAAAGAGGCAGGATCCTGGGCCTGGGAGGAGGAGCAAGAGGTTGCCACTGTGACCTGGCTGTGAATGACAGAAGCATCTGGAGAACTCCAGACCCCCTTCTTCAGAACCCAAGAGTGTCCTTCCTCAAAGACCTGGAGCCTAGGGTGTAAACTTGGCCTCTGAGCCATACAGGTGGGCAGAATCACTTCACCAGTAAGTGCAATTCACCACCTGTTATGTCAATCATTCTGAAGTACTTCTTCATCTGACTCTCATAACAAAATTAGCAACGCAGTCAGAGTGTACAGAAATTTAATGAAAACCTTCACAGACTAACCATCTCCTTAACTGCAGCAGTACCAAAACCAGACTCTGTGACAGCAGAACATTTTAATGGCATGTCAGAAGTCCTGGTTAATTGCAAATTAGACAAAGTGAAGCGCCAGGTAGGAGGTTGGCTCGCCTGATGTCTTGGTGAGGATGCAGGCAGATCCTGATCTTATTTTGATCATGTCTCCTGGGAGCCTTACCTTATAGCCTTGGCC
This sequence comes from Mustela nivalis, assembly GCF_964662115.1. Lineage (NCBI taxonomy): Eukaryota > Metazoa > Chordata > Mammalia > Carnivora > Mustelidae > Mustela > Mustela nivalis. The sequence continues at coordinate 11,575,550 of NC_139031.1, forward strand.
ATTGTGATTCCTGGAGAATGGATAGAATGCCCCCAGCTGCATCCACCGCCTGCAGAGCTCCTCAGGGGCATCCAGCGCGAAGCCACATATGTCAGCACCCACCTGGAAGGACACACGGACAGAACGTTTACCTCACCTCCATTATCCCGCCCTTGTTGCTTCCCATCAGGGACTTCCTGAAAAGACTTATAGAATCTGATAAGAATTGGGTCACATCACATGTTCACTCTTCTTTTTTTTTTTTAAGAGAGGGGCAGAGGGAGAGGGAATCTTAAGCAGGCACCACAACCAGCACACAGCCTGACACGGGGCTCTATCTCATAACCTGAGCTGAAATCGAGTCAGATGCTTAACCAACTGAGCCACCCAGGAGCTCCCCCTATGCCCACTCATCACCGTCAGATGACCATGAATAAGTTATTTCAACCTTCTGTGCCCCAGTTTCCTCGTTTCATTAAATGGGCGTTAATTAGCTACACAGGGTTTTAGTAAATGACATAATGTAAATAAAACACTTGACATACAATAGCTTTTGTTTTTTAAAGATTTATTGATTTATTTGACAGAGAGAGAGAGAGAGAGAGAGAGAGTGAGTGGTGGGGGATGGGGGGCAGAGGGAGAGGGAGAGTCCCAAGCAGTCTCCCTGCTGAGTGTGGAGCCTGATGTGGGGCCCCATTCCACTACACCAAGACCATGACCTGAGCTGAAACCAAGAGTCAAACACCCAACCAACAGCGCCACCCAGGTGCCCCAACATACAACAGCTTTTTGATGGGTAGGACTAAGATTACTGCCAATATTATTTGACCATACCACTATTAGAATTAACTTCTCAAAGCCTAAATCTGACTCCATCAGTCACATATTCAAACATCTCCAAGGTCTCCTCACAGCTTAGCTAGCCACTCCTCAAAACCTGGCTCCAACCCACCTTTCCAGTCCACTCTCCACTCCAGTCCTACAAACTAATCCTTATAAACACATCAAATTCTCCCCCTTACTGCTTTTCCTCATGTTTATTTCTCAAACTTAAAATGACCTCTCCATTAGTCTGGTAAAATAAGTCCACTTTTCAAGGGTAAACTCAAGTGCAACCTGTTCCGTGATGTTTCTTCTCACTTGTTGCCCTGACTCCCTGTGTTCCTTATAATCTTGTCAGAACTAGGATTTCCCTCAATATTTAATTAACATGTCCCTAGTTTTTCATAATTATTGGTTATGTATTTTCTATGTAAGAGGAAAGAGAAGGTGCTTCTGTAATATTTATGCTTTTCTCTACCCTCACCCTGCATACCTAACTCAGTACCTGGCACATAGTAACGGCTCCATAAATATATATGTTCAATTTAACTAACAGATGTCAAACCCAGCTCTAGGGACCTGGCAATGTTAAGTTTCCTCATGTGGGTGCTGGATACACACATGTGTTCAGCTTATAAAATCCATCAACTATATACTGAAGGATATGTGTACTTTTTTGTGTGTATGTTATACCTTAATAGAAAAAAATATTCCAACGATAACAATTCAAGGTTGTACTTTCTATGTTAATAAGTCAGTACAGGAAAGTATGTTGTAGTATCAGAGCCATACTGATGTTGATGAAGCCTTTGTTCTCAAGACATTAAATCCCTGGGCCAAGAAGGGTAGGAAAGGTGAATGTCGTACTCTGAGAATTTTCTAGAAGAGGCTTTCTGGGGCTTGAAGTAGGGATGTGAACTCACCATTGGGATACCAAAAAGATTGAATTCCAGCATGCCAGGAATGGACCACCGAAGATCATTCCAGGTGGCCGCATTGTCTCCCAACCAGTGGGCTGCAAACTTGCCAGATCCCGCAAAGGTAGAACGGGTTATAATGAAGCTTCTCTTATTAGGGAACACAGTCTTGACAGCTCTAGAAAGGGAGAGAAACTTAAGGAGTCAGTGTGTGATCTCAGCATGTCTCAGCCCTCAGATACAGTGACAATGATGAGGATCATTGCCTTTTAACTCCCTCCTAGTGGGTTAGAGATGCTGTGGAAGCAGACTGCACCGTTGAGTATGTTTCCATTTTATTTTGCTTCTTTCTAAGGTGTTTTATGTACCTCATTAAATCCATAATTTCCAAGATTTTTTAAAAGCAGCCTTGAAAAGGCTAGTTGCTAGAGGTACAATTTTTATGGAACAAAGGTGAAATTTAATTTTACATAGATGGATATACACTGATCTTTCACAGTGCATGATTTTAAACACATGCAAAAAGTGAATTTATGAACAGCTTTTTGGAACTTAAATTATTTTTAAGTAGAGACACTTCGGTCATAACTATGTAATAAATAAGACATTTTAAATGTATAGATGCATATGTGTAGTTTTATAAGTAACTATAAATATGTATCATCTATATTTTTTAAAAAGATTTATTTATTTACTTTAAGAGAGACGGAGCACCAGCAGGAAAGCCATAGAGGGAGTGAGAGAAAAATCCCAAGCAGATTCTGTGCTGAGTGCAGAACCTGATCCAAGGCTCAATCTGATGACCCTGAGATCATGACCTGAGCTGAAACCAGGAGTCAGATACTTAACTGACTGCACCAGCCAGGCACTCCTATCTGTATTTTTTAAATTGTAAGTCTGTATGTCTATTTTTAACCTTTTGCTTTGTAATTTTTCAAACAACTTTCAAGATGGCTAAACTTACACCATGACTTTGCTAATGAATGAATGTGGCTTTGGTCTGGCTTCCTGCTGTTACTGTTAGAGCAAATTTTCAGCACGTTTCCCCCACTGTAGAATTTGAGTCTACAAACAAGGGCATACACAGCGTGGTAGAAGGATGCTGAACCTGTATCCAAAACCCTGAGGCACATGAAGTCTGTAAGTTACTTTACCCTCCATACCCCATACAGTGTGGCAGAGAGGAAAATGTATGGGTTTGGGATTCATGCAAAAATGGTTTAAAATATGCTTTTACAAGGTATTAGTTGCTTGCCCTTGGTCAAGTTACTTCTATCTCTTCCAGCCTTCCATTCATGTATTCCTCCATTCTTTCGTTTTATACATTCCATATGCATTTCCCAGATTCCTTCTTCCCTATGTGCTGGGTAGTTTCTTCATTCATTCAGTATAATAACCCTGTTTAGCTTGCAGGGTTCTTAAAAATAACACATACGGCATGGAACAAAGATTAGTAATCTGATCATGTAGGAAGTCCAGAGCAACAGTGGTCTTACTCTGCCGTGGCAATCGCCATGGAGTAGCCGTACAGATTGTGGACATCATACTGCTTGCCCCAGTGCTGCTCTGCATCCATGCAGAGAGTCTTGCAGAACAGGTACCCATCCAGGATTCCTGGGGCAGAAGAGGGAATAGGTTAATGAGAGCCTCTGAGGCACATTCCCTGCTCCTGGACTACCCAGTAGCACAACCGGAACAGGAGCACTCGAGGCAGGGATCTATTGTGGCCAACCTGCAAATGATCACACAGCTTCCTGACTGTCAGAGGGTTATATGTTTGGAGTAGTTTCTCTGATATATAAATAAATTTTTCTGCCCCATACACACTCTTCCACTCTAGGTGCTCATGTGGCTCAAGGCAGGCTCTTAGAAGCCAGAGGATCCAGTTAGACTTGAGGTTTAATCCGAATTCTGCAAACAGAGCCAAACCATGTGGTCCAAGAATAGAAATAATGGATGAAAGTGTAAATTAATTGTTCACCCCTTTTCTCCTCTGACCAGAGAGTAAAAAGCCTGCCTCCTCACTCTCTCTCATGCTTCTATTCTTTTCTACTCTCATTGTACCATTCTGACTCTGATCCAAATTACATTTGCATATTAACGACTGAAATTTCTTTTTTTAAATTTTTATTTATTTTTTAAATTTTTTTTCAGTGTTCCAAAATTCATTGTTTATGCACCACACCCAGTTAATAGCTTATTTACTTCTGAACTATTGGTCTTCGAATTCATACTGCACACTAACGCCAGATTAGTATTTCTAAAACAATTTGACTACCTTAATTCCCTTATATGAAAACATAAATAGCTTCCATCATCAAGAGAATGAAGTGCGAACTGTTTCACCCCCATGCAAATTGCTGGCCCATCTGCCCCAATGTCCTATTTCCTCACCCCACTGGAAGTCTTCCAAGATGCTATAATGCTAGCACCTCGTTCTTTCCTCAATCAAGATAAAATGTATCTGTGAGCCTCTAGCTTTCTTCAAACTACAGCAAATGCTGGGATTCTGGGGCCATCCCCTGAGAGATGGTGTTGTTCAGAGGTCAGCCAGAGCTCACTAGTATATTCAGGGACTCTGATTCCCTTCAAGGCCATGGGTCCTGGCTTCTTTTTCATCCTACATTTCACATCTGTTCTTCACACTCTTGGAATCACCAGACTTCACCCTCATCCAAAGAGCAAGCCCAGTTACACGGTCTCTTTCTAGTAAGCCCTGACCTCGAGGGATACACACTACAGAATAATACCAACTAACCACTAGCCTCTGGCTTCTGTGCTGAATGTTCTCTGGACCTTGCCCTAGAAACAGCTCAGCCTGTTGGTAGAAAGATTAGTGGCCCCCTTTGAATTTATGCCTCATTTAGGAGAGCTTGGAGTGCTTTGGTTTTCTTTCCTAATTTTCTGTATATATTACTCACATTTTCCCCTCCCTACGTACACTTATGCACAAACTCCCTTACCGGGTGGTTCGTATCTATCCTTATGAATGTAGAACGCCCAATATGCATTGCCACTTTAATTATACTACCACCAAGACTTACTAGGAGTGAATGGGGGGTAATTTAGATTGTTCGTGGAACATCCTGAAACGGAACCATCAACGAAGTTGGAGATTTCATTCATATCCTACAAGACAAAGAGTAAAACTACCACAAAGGAAGAGTAACATTCCCCCTTATGTTGTACTGATGTTTGTCTCCTTTTTTGTTTTTTTTAAGAAATCAGAGAAATGATTCTAGATATTTCATCTTTAAAGAGGTTCTTATGCACATGGAGGGAAATAGATGTTCCTGTCTTTTCTACCCACAGAAGCTTTCACAGAGAAAGTTCTTAAAATCCCTTCAAAATGCTCTATGTCTGTAATCATGGAAAATGAAAAATGTTCAAAATCATTAGGTGATAAAAGATCGCGATTCATATGCTTCTATATATATCAACTTATATGTTATCTATATACCCCAATACAGCTATGAATGCACACATATTCTATCTATCTATACATACATATATGTATATATATATACACTAGATACACACACACACACACAAATACATACCTAGAGAAAGTGAGGGGGCAAGCCCATGCCAACAGCCGGGCAGATGAGGGTTCTGGGAAGATGCGTACCAAAATGTCGATGGTAGATGTTTTTGGTTAACATTTTAGAGGGTTTTTGCTTTCATCTTTTTAACTTTCTGTATTGTTCAAATTTTCTGTACTTCTCTTAAAAATAGAAAAAAGTTCAACTCTAGAGCTCCCTAAATTTTGCTGAACATCTGTTGCTTTGAATTTGTTTCCATTTGATATCGTATGTGACATTCGTCCTTACCACCCCCACAGTTTTGTCATGCACCCAGGGACTTTGGTTCTGATCGATTTGTTCACTGAGTCCAAAGAAAAGAGCTCTTGCTGTGCTGGCAACTGAATAAACCAATATACGTTTGAGACAATATAAGGCATATATGACTGATTTTTATGTCTTTCAACTCATTCATTTTAAAAGAAAAGCTGGATTCAGGAAAAAAAAATTTCTGAGTTTACTTCTAGGCCTAATGATCTGATTTAGATTCTAAGCTACATGTTTCAGTAAGATTATTTGAATAGTAACATAAGGAATATCAGAATGACTGCCCTATGTGCTTTTTTTCTCCTCCTCTTCCTGCCATGTTCCTTGACTCAATGATATAGAAACACACAGTCTGAACATTAGTCACCGAATATTCAGAGTATTAAGAACTCACAATCCAGATTCCATCAAACTCTACTTGGTTGTGGAAAAGCTCAAATTCTTTTGCCCACCAAACAGCACAGTTGGGGTTGGTATAATCAGGAAACACAGTTTTTCCAGGCCAGACCTGCAGGAGAAAAAGAAAAACACTGATCAGAGTCAATTAAATGAGTATAGAGCTAGGTGGCTGTTAGGGGTCTGGGGCTGAAGGGACAGGGAGACATGTGTATCCCCAGCATATATAAGGCATCTGAAGTGTCAAGACAATTAAACACATGCAAACACATACATGTGCGCACACACGTACACTCTGCCACAGCCCTATCACCAGTTCCCAGGCCCCCCGTTTAGTTACCTCCCCAATGAGTGGGGTCACCCCGTCTGAAGCATTCACCCATATCTTCATGCTGGAACCCCTATCATACGGGCCATAGGGATTGCTGGGGGAAGAGCTGTTGGAGATGGCTGGATCCTAAGAAAAGAAAAAACACAATGGAGAACCTAGCTTCAAGCTCGAGGCCCAGAAAGGAGACTGGGAATTGGGGGGTGAAGGAGAGGGAGGTTGCTGTAAAGGTAAGGAAGAGCCGGCACCTGATGATCCAGGGGGAAAAGAGGATGGCCCGTACCACGATGATGACCAGCTTCTGACTGTTACTGTGTAACTCTTCAACAAACTCAGGGAAGCCTTTAAAATTGACTGGGTCGTAAGTGAAGTCCTTCCTCGCATCCATGTAATCAATATCGGCATGCTGGACATCCTGAAAGCATACACAAACTCCACAATTCAGCTCGCGGGACATTCCCTGTTCAAATGACTCAGTCAAATCATCACTGTTATTATCCACCATACACGCTGACTGCATGCGGGGCTCGAAGCCAGGTTCTTGATCAGTCCCTAGCATCTAAGTGCTTGTTTTCCAATAGCAATTTCAAAAACAGAGGACCCGTTGTGTCCCTAAGGCCTGACCCTCAGCCCTGGAACCAGGTTAACTGCATCACCTGGCCTTGTCAACCGGCCCCCTCCGTCACTCAAAACCAATCTAACAAATAAACCACACCAATCACAGCAAATCACTAAGGCTATCAAAAACAGGTGGTGTAACTGGGTGACCAGTAATGAGGCCGCCATGTGATGTGATGGGTTTATAAGCAACTAATGAATCGTTGAACACGACATCAAAAACTGCTGATGTACTATATGCTAACTGAACATAATTAAAAAATATATGTATCTCTACCTAAATCCTACCCCATCCACAAACGGAAGGAGAGAAGAGACAGTCTGTCCTACATCTCCTGCATTTTACTCCTCGTGTTTTGTTTTGTTGCTTCTCTTCTAACTCCAGTGTTCTTTGGCATTTGTTTTTTCCTAATTCTACCTGTATGAAACTGACACTTGCTCTAGGACCTATGTGCCTGACTCCAATGGAAAGGTGTGGGGAAGAGAAGAGGATTATTCTAGAGATGACTGGGCTTTTTCCTTTGTACCTACTGAAAAGCCTCATGCTCCAAGACAGAAGAGACATGTTCAAATTTAGCCATTCAAAATATTAAAATATTCTATTTTTAAATGTTCATACTATATGGTTTTGCTCACTTAAACTAGGGAAAGAAGTGCTTTGAGAACTCAAGTAAAAACACATTATATAAATGTAGTCAATACAATAGCATAAGAAAATTTTACTAATAAAATGTTCTAAGAAAAACAGACACAAACAGACTGTATTCCTAACCCCAAAATTGTGGTCTCTAAGTATCATTTCCTATTAAAAAAAAAAAAACAACAAACAAAAAACAACTAGTTCCTTAAAGGAATGGCCAGTGCAGCAAGAAAGTTTAGCATTCTGAATATATAAAAATCTTTTTTATTATAGATACTTAAAAAATAACTCGGGCAGAGAAATTGTAAGCAGTTGTTCTTACTCCTCAAGGGAATCCGTTTATTTCCGGAGTTGACTTAAAGCCTTACTCACGTAAGGGAGCCCTGCCGCACGGTTTCTCTCCATGACTTCCTTCAAGCTTTCCAGTGTTCCATAATCATAACGACTGAGATGGAATCCAAGTGCCCAGTATGAGGGAAGGACTGGCCGTCCAATGAGCTGAAAGAAGTATGTGAAATGAAAGTTAGCAAACACTTGATTTTTTTAAAGATTGTATTTATTTATTTGACAAAATCACAAGTAGGCAGAGAGGCAGGCAGAGAGAAAGGGGAAGCAGGCTCCCTGCTGAGCAGAAAGCCTGATGTGGGGCTCAATCCCAGGACCCCAGGACCCTGCCTTCAGCTCATGACCTGAGCTGAATGCAGAGGCTTTAATCCACTGAGCCACCCAGGCACCTTGCAAATATCAATTTTTAACAAAATGCTGTAAGCACTGGTTTGGGGGCACATGATCTACTCTAATTTCCAACATACCATTTCATGAATGTAGGAATGTTAGTCTATTTTCCTAGCCCCTTTATAAATCATTGAGAGTAGGAGTGATTGTAGTAGCAGATTTATAATAGCTGCTTATAACAGCAGACTTTTGTGCCTCACATCTGCATATTAAATTTACTTCTCTTTGTGCTTCTTGGGATTTATTTCCTCAGTTGTAGTCATGGTATCGTAAGTTTACCTCTAGATACTCTTGAACAACTTGCTCTGGAGTGTTTCCCAAAAACACATAGAAGTCGAGAATGCCCCCGATGGTGCGGTAAGTGACAGCTGGGGTGGGCTGGAGGGCAACCTCTTGCAAGATTTAGAAGTGGAAAAAAAGTAAAAATTAGAATTTACTCTAGAGTAATGAATGCAGAGTTTTAGACTGGAGGATCGCCAATCACCTGAATATTAAGAAAGTAAATCTAACACCTCAAATTTTGTATACAAAGGGAGACATTCTGATGATCACGGCACATGAAAGGTAAAGCATTTGTTCCATGACTGACTTTGGTCACTGGTGACTTGAGCGTTTTCATTCCCATGTCAGGACTCAGGCTTTCATGAAAAATAGTTTCACAAAGGGGTCCAGACTAAGCCACTGTAGCACAGAAGTTATTTTAAGCAGAAGCCATTTGAGCTTCTGAAATACCTTATCAACAAAAAGCAGGACTTCCCAAAAGAACCCAGTTGTCATAAATTCCCACCCCCAGAGCAACTAGAATCTTCTCCGAGACAATACATTGGCACCATCGCCAAACAGACATTGTTACAAGAATATCCTACCCCCCAACTGTTCTCCAAAGGGCTCATTTATCTTTCCAAAAAGTCATGTGTTTTCCCATGAGTACTCTTATCTCCCTCTCATTTGCATAGCTGGAATATAAGCCCCAAATCCTAACCACCCCTCTGAGAAGTTACTCTTCCCTGAGCACTCTCCTGTGTACCCACGCTGCACATGGAAATAACCTGTCTTTTCTCCTGCTAACCCATCTCTTGTCAATTTGATTCACAGGCCCCTAAATACTGGATTGGCGAAGGCAGAGGAAAACTGTTTCTTCTTGACCTTCACAACTACAGAACTTGTTGCTCTCGCCTCACACCCCATCATCGTTGCAGGAATGTAACCCATTGGACAAACTGAGTCACCAGCCTCAGTGAATCTCACTCATGCAAAAGCCAAGCTTAAAAAAAAAAAGGTCAGAGATTATATTATAAACTCCAAATCCCCCTAAGACCCAATCACAATTCTCAGAGGTGAAGTTTCCCCATTGCCTTAGTTTGCATTTAGGAATAAAAAGCTTCAGGATTTACTGAAATGTATTCTTTGTTCATAAGAACAACTCACACAGGGTTGTTCATGAACAAGGGTTCATGAATGCACTTGGATGCCACAGCAATGTTTACTTTCCAATACTATAATCATCTTACTATAGACCTGAAACAGTTTGTGAACTATCCGTGGGCCATGCTTTGAGCACCTCTAATCAAGTCCATTGATTCTCAGTTGAGAAGTAGGGATCAATATCGCATCAACCCTGGGAGATTCTAATACATCTCCTCTTCTCCTGTGGTGATTGACTGCCACTGAGATTCATTGTTACTGATGCAAGCAGAAAAAAAGTAGAGAATCATTGATTCAATCTAAACCTTCAAGATGGGGAAGTTACCTACTTTCTGGAATCCTCTGATGTTACACTGTTTGGTCTTAAACAAACTGATCTTGTAGGGCATGACCCTTGCCACTCCACTTTGCCTTGCTACCACTATATTGTCTGAATGAAATATTCATTGCTTGGTTTAGCTGAATCTGAGCTATGATTCAGGAAAATCATAAGTTAGGAGAGAAAGCCTATATATGGTTACCATATAACAACAGGTAATGAACTAGGGATGGGACAATCAAAGAACATGTGAGTCCCTGAGCTATGGCTCAGCCATTCCTCAAGGGCTCCATTCCATTTCTCATTGTGCTGAAAATTGCTCTTATGCATTTTTATGAATATTCCTTTTGTCTTTTACCCATGGCATTGCTGTTCATCAGAAACACTCCAAAAGACAATCCGCTAGCATCTTCAAGACACAGGAAGAATGTCTGTGTACCATATAAATTAGTTCCATCCTGCAGAAAGAAAATAATAGAAAACTTACCATCTAATAATTTAAACCCCAAATGACTAGAAATGTTAGTTGTGTGAGAAACTGACAGGGAACTCATGGTCAGAAGACACAGATCAATCCTTAATATATCAAGTCTAGATTTGGTTGATGTCAACCAAGTGAATTAGTGTTCTCTTATTGAGTTGAGTCAGTTATGACTATTTATCTAGTAGAAATGTGAGAGCTTGGGATACTTGTCAAAATGTAGGAGAACAAGAATTTTGAAACCATAGTTCAAAAAATCTCTTCTCTCAAAGAGGCTTAACCTAATTCCATCTGCAAAAGCTCCATCAAGCCTTAATATGAATCAGACATCTTTCTAATGTGCAACTAGAGGGAGCTCTACTCAAGATATCTTGGTCTTCTAGTCTCACTAAAGTCTAGACTTTAGAACGTGAGCTGAACTTCTAACACTTTAGAACAGTAGTTCTCAACCTGGGGCTTCATCCCAGTCCAATTAGAACAGAATTCCTGGGGGTAGAAGCAGGCATTGATATTTTGTTAAATTTCTCCAGGTGATTCCAATGAGTAGTCATGTCTGAAATCACTACTCTAGAACAGCATTTCTCAAAATTTGGTGTGCACAGAAATTATATATGAATGATAGTTAAATGTGGATTTGAATTCTAATACGTTTCTCCCATAGTGATGCCCATTTGAATAGCAAAGATCTCAGGCTCCTTATTAAATGATACCCAGGAGAGCTGCTCTGACTCCAATTCCCTGTCTTTCTGATAGGCATATGGTAGAGTGAAGAATGGCTTTACATTACTCAGGCCAGGGGTTAGATCCTATCTCTGCTATTCCAAACTTACTTTTAAACATTGAACTACTTCTGAGCCTCAGTTTCTCACCTGTTGAATGGAATCAATTATACTTAATTTTTAGGGTTCTTTTAATAAATACAGACCATATATTAAAAGGATCACTTAATACATATTCCAATGATCTCCTTTATTCGGAAACTCATTCTTCTTAATTAGGCAAGTGGCTGAACATATCTGTAGGTAATATTGCTGAGCCTACAAAGTATCTCTGATTTGGATTTTCACAGTCAAAGCAAAATAAAAATGAAAACAAAAACAAAATCAAACAAAACAACAACAACAAAACTCTGTCTTTTATTCTTTCACTGCCCCAAACACTATTCATATGGGAATGAGCAAGACAGTATTTTTGTTGATATTTTATCCTATTTTACTGACGAACCTGGTATAAATTGGTCATCTATAAAGCCCAACCTAAAATATATGGAGATAATAACCCACCTATTGTGCAGAGTCAATATTAGTAATGTCTTCTCCACAACTAGTTAGTTCAAAAGGAAAATAAAATGGAGAGTAGTTGGCATTTATTGAGCCCTTTCTATTTGGCAGACACTCTTCTAGAGACTCTGTGTAGATAAATTCTTCTAATTCCCTTCACAGTCCTATGAGGGAAGTATATTCCCCTTGTTTTATAGATGAGAAACTGGAGACACATAGAGGTAACTCACCCAGCACCACAGAACTGGTGAGTATCAGTGTTAGAATTCAAACATAAATAGCCTCACCCTAGAATCTCACTCTTAACTATTATTCTATACTACTTGGAGTCATCTTCAGAAATGAGGCTGACCGGTAGTGCAGGGGGGGCCCATCCTTAAAGCTTACCCCATTGGGGGTTGTGTCCCTGGCAAACATGGCCCAAGTCTTCCAATTCATATCATGCCGGTACTGTTGGTGCACCTGTTCTCCCAGACCATACACGTTAGCACTGGGCAGTCGCATGGAGAGCTGCAGGAACTGATCGGCAAATATGAGGGGTCCAATGCCTGAGTCCAACCTAGACGCCGGTGCAAAATTCAGGGACAGGTGGGCAAGTAGAGTGGAGAGGACACACCTTTAGAAAAGTGTCCCTTACATCTTAATGACTCCTATCCCCTGTTTAACTGGCCCCATTTGCCCTCCCATAGACACTAAGAGATCAGGAATTCTTTTTCCCTTAGAGACCCTATGATACTGCCAAAATATTACTCTTACGTTATAATAGATGTTCCATAAATAGTTACTGGTGGATACATGGATGGAGGAATGGAAAAATAAAGAGGAAAAAAAATGATGACACGGTAATAAAAATGAAGGGGAAAAAAATGGCCCAGCCCAGTGCCTGGCCTCTAATAAATGCTTAATTATAACTATGACAGCAGAAGCAGCAGCAGCAGGAGGAGGAAAGAGGAAGGTGGAAGAAAGTACACATTCGAAGAGTCCTGTCACCAAAAGTGGGCTCACAACCTTCAGGAACATTGTTGCAATGCATGCACCCTTCCTCAGGCTTGCAGACCTCCCTCCCCATGTCCTTCCTACTCGGATCCCCAGACAGGTTTTTAAAACTTACAAAACACGGTTATTACTTCTTCTGATCACTTTGATGCTAAACGGCTGTTGAGAGACCGTAACTTCATAGGTCAAGGGAGAAGCAGCACTTCCTTTGAAAGGTTGCACATGTTCATGAGGTACTTCATACCTGTCCTTGCTCTGGTCAGTTAGCTGCCCGGGACATGAAGGGAAAGAAAGCCAAAATGAAAACTCCTCAGTATTTTCAAAATAGAAACCTCCCTACCCACAGCAGTGTTTCCCAGTGACTCTGCTCATGGTACTGAACTCAGGCACTGACCCAAATGGCATGATGTCTGAGGTAGATTTATCCATTATATTACCAAATTCAAATGTTTAACACCTGGGCAGAAGTTAGTCTTTTGGTAGAAATAGACATTGTAAGTCTTCAGAGATGGACTAGCTCTAGACTTTTCACAGCTGTGATCATTCTTTTTCTTTTCCCTCCTGACTACATTTCACATGGTATTAGGGACAAGTAAACGAAAATCAGATTTCACTAGTTGACTCAAAATCTACATTCAGGAAGTTACCACACTGAAGGAAGGCTACAGACGACTCAACATATAGGTACTACAAAAAATAATGTCAGTAGAGAAAAATGCTTCCATTAGCAATACTGTCAGTCTTGTAGTAACTGCAGCCATCAGGGAGAGAACAAGCACTTTTCAAAAAGATTCTTAAAGAATAAACAAACCACAACCTTAAAGTGGAAACGATTGGACGTCTGGTATTCCGCTGTGAGAAGGACATTGTTGACATCATTTCCAAATAGGGATGGGGAAGGCAACCTTTTCAACTGGGCTGTGAATCCTAGTATGTAGAGGGAAAAAGGTTTACATAGCCGGCTGTGTAAACTCCCAGGAAGTAGCCATATTTATGTCAAAGGGGCTGTGAAGAGCCTTTATTTCTCAAAAGAAGGGAGGAGCGATGTCTCCCATCAAACACTACCATGGGGCAGTGTGTGAAGCGAGGCACAGGCACTACCTTACCCATGCTTCTCGTTTAAAATATCAGCTTGAAACCTCCCCGCAAAGGCCTAATTCTCATTCCAACAGTCCATCAGCCATTCTGTGTTAATCACATACCCCTTACACTCTTATCCTTTGATATATATAGATATATAGATAGAAAGAGAGAGAGAGATCTATATGGATATAGAGATAGAGATATCTGGATATATCTCTATCTCTGTATCATTCCTTCTCAGTTATTTTCATGTTACATTGCAGGTGATCATATATGCTGATGCCATCTTCTGGGTTCCATGGTACACCAGGTGAGAGCTGAGACTGTATTAGAAAAGGCCACGGGCCAAGACCCTTAGAGAGAAAGCAAGTCTCTTCCTTTATGCTAAGAGCTTCCCCAAAGTAGTCACCCTCTGTTATCTCTCAGAAGGTTCATTATTATCCTCTGCATTTTGGGGTGGGAGAAATGAGAAGAGACATTTGGTTTATGAACACTGATATTGATGAGCTAACTTTCATAAAATGTTGATGAAATTGGAATTGTTTCCATATCATCAAAATCACATTGTATTAGTTATGAGTAGTTTCAGAGGTTACTGAGTCCAAATCCCTCTCTTTAAAAGTTTGAAACTTGGGAATCAAAGATGTCACGATGATTGTACAAGGTTACTAAGGGACATAAAGTAGAGCCAGGAATAGACCATGTAGCCTAACTGCCAAGATTGGATTTTTTTTCCCTTGATGCCAAAATAGATCCCAGCCGTTGCTTAAGAGCAGTGCCCACCTTCTGTCACAGGCGGTAGTGTGGCTGTGCAGGGTGATACTCTGCAGGCTGCTAAGGCTTTCCTCTGTAGCAAATAGAAGGTCTGGAGCTCCCATCTCATTGTCTGGCTTACCTGCATTTGTTGTGACAAGGTCACCCTCCATTTGATAACCATGACTTCTAGAATAGTAGCACCAGGGCACACTTATGGTCCCCTGAGGTCTCCAGCAGCACCCACGCTGATCACATGTGGCCTGAAATAAGAGATTAGTCAAATAATTTCATGCATTTGTACAACACTATCATTTACAAATGTATTTTGAGCTTATGGTATCATTAACCTCATTTTATAATGATATTTAGAGAAATTGTGCTGTATCCCAGTCAATTCACAGCTTGTACTCAAAATTAATTTTTTTGCCAATGCCCTACCCTGTTATTATTATTTTATAATAATATAGGGACCACAGTGCAGTCCCACATCTGCCTTCACAATAAAACTGGTAACTTTGTTTAAATATCTTAAACTTCAGTATAGTTATACCACCAGAATCTCCAAATTACAAAAGCAGCTTCACTTATATTGGTTTGGTTTAAAAAAAAAAAAAGACTTTGCTTTATTCAGAAACTTTGAGATCAAATCATTTTTGACTTTTAAATATGTCTATTATGTGTGTGTTACATATACGTGATAGATATATACATACATACATACGTAGTCTCTCAACTTCTCCCAAAGCAGGAAGTAATTGTTCCTTGAAACTCAAAGAGATTCTAATTTTTAGTTAAGAAAGGTGTCCACTTTATGCCACAATTAACAACAGAATCAAGTGGAGACTAAAATGAATACAATCCCTCTCTCACGTCAACTAATTTATTTGGGAGGAGCACCAGGCTAACTACAAAAAAGTACAAAGAAACCTCTTCCTCTTGAATGTGAACTAGACCTAGTGACTTGTAATGAACAGAATAAAGCAAAAATAATGGGATTCTGCTTCTAAGATTAGATTACAGAAAGATTATGTCTCCTGTCTGGCTTGCTCTCTTTCCCTTACTCTTCTGAAGCAAGGGACTAAGGGAGGTCTCCAGCCAATGGCCTTCTAGGAACAGAGACTCTCATCCAACAATCCTGGAGGATCTCAATCCTGCCAACAATCCCATGAATGAGCTTGAAAGTGATCACACCCAGTCCCAGAAGACGCTTCAACCTCAGTTTTCTAAAAGACTTTGAGCCAAAAGCATCCAGCTATGTCAAAGTCAGATTTGTTACCATAATAAAAAAAATTACGTTCATTGTGTTAAGCCATGAAGTTTTGGCATAATCTGTCACAAAGCAATAAATAACTACTACATCCTGCTATATATTTTACAAATGAAGCACCTGAGACAGGCAGAAGTTCACAGAGGTGCAGTTACCTGCCAAGCTTGCTCAGTGAGCTACTGGGAAGGCAAGCACCAAAACTTAGTTCTCTTGCTATCTACTGCCTTTTTCCTATACTCTGGGTTCAATTTCTGTTTAAGCATATTTTCAGGAGGACACGGCCATGCTTTGCAAATGATAAGACAAAGAAATGGTTTAGGTTTATGAACCATTGGATCTAATCACATGCTTATTTTTACATGAATACTAATTTAAAGATGAAAAAACCGTGCCCATCTGTGGATGATATGGCTGTGGGATCCGACTGCACCATGAATTCCAATTAGCAGGGTTTTGTGGGGGTTTTTTTTCCTTTTATTTATTTTTTTTACTTTATTTATTTTTTCAGTGTAACAGTATTCATTGTTTTTGCACCACACCCAGTGCTCCATGCAAAACCTACTCAGTTGAAACCTCAGTACATCAGGCAAAGAGAAAGGTGTTAAAAAGGGTGTTAAACAGAATGGTTTCTGCACACTGTTCAGAGGTTAATAATTTCTTCATTGGAATGGAAGGGGCAAAGATCAAAGAGTGCTCAAAGAAGCCAGAAAAGTGAATGTTCTCTGTTGGCTAACTTGAAAATGCCAGTTCTTGCAGTGGCCCTAAGCAGTCACGAGGAGTGGAAAGAGAAGCTTGGTGCACATAAACAGGAGAGTAAAAAGGATGTGAAACCTAGGAAAATCGTCGTAAAGAAAAGCTGTACAAAATGATGATGTGAATAGGACTGAAGGCACATATAAAGAAGAATTAGAGCCAAGACACAAATGTCCTTTTAAGTTCATCTGAGAATTTAAATTTAAGAGGAATTGCTGAAGTAATATAGCTGATGTAACTTCCAATACAGTATTAAAAGCTCCAGGGGAAAAAATCCTCAAAGCAAAAGAAAATTAAAAAAAAAAAAAAAGAAAAGAAAGAAGACATAGTTATGGGCATAGGGTGGGGGACAAGTAGGGAGCAGCACATAGCAAAACAGAACAAATGGAAAACACAAAATAAGACCTTCGGGGAAAATGTATCATGTCCATTATCACATGTCATCCGCCAGTACTTTCATGGTTACTAATCATAGGAAACAGAGAGCTGTAGTACAGCTCCTGGCTCATGCTTGGTAGGCATTTAATAGACAGACTGGCCTGAGAACACTGCTTCATTTCACAGACAAAGATTTGATAGTCTGCAAGGAAACAAGACTTCATGATCAAGTCACAGAGTTTTTCAGAAGCAAAGCCAGGACTAGAACCTGTACTGTGGCTCCCCTAACATCCTACTGCTCAAGGGCTACACTCTCAGTTCAAGGCATAGAGCACTAAACTTAAGTCTGTACACAGGACCTGACAGCTCACTGCTCTTCCTGGCACCACATAATGGCTCTTAACTAATGCTGTGTAAACACAGAGTAATTTTGAAGGTGGGGACTCTTAACGATCTCCACAAAATGCAGTTTGCTGGCTGATATTCATAAATCTTGAGCCATTAAACACTTATTGATAAGAAAATGGAATTTGCAGAATATAAAACAAGCCAATAAATTAAACAATAAATAGATAATTACTGAGTATGCCTGCTATAAAATATGACATAACTTCTGAATAAGAAAGATGGCAACTTCTCAAACATCATCATAAAGATTATCATTAGTACTATTGTTAACTGTAGGACTTACTGTAAACTGTTCTCAGCTTACCCATTCTACAAGATAGTTAGGATATGCCAGTTTATTTTAAGCATGTAAACCTGCTCTTCTTTGTTTATACAATACGCTCTTTTTTTATGTTCAGCTAGCCAACATACAATACATTCTATCCTGAAAATCAATGAGCTTAAAATTACTGTCTACCAGCTCTTTCCTTAGCTGGGTGTCTGGAATTGACTACATCTTTCTGCTCCCAGCCATCAACAGGATCTTTCAACTCTGGGATTATGGGTAAAAGGTGCTGGGATTATGGGCAGAAGGTCTCACAAGGAAGTAGAAAGTGATATGGTCTTTCAGAATGGACAGGTTTTGGGTAAGTGTGAGAGCTGTCTCTAAAATCTGCATGGGAGAATGACCTATGTGCAGCTTGAGAGGCACAAAGGTTAAACAGGGTCTAAGATGACACACTGAGCATTTGAACTCAACACAATAAACAGTAAGGAAGGCTGTAAGTACTCCAGCTGGGTATCAATATAAAAGGAGTAGGATATTCAAGAGGGCAGTTTCAATCCTGTGTGTAATGGCACAGGTAGGGGAGAGATGGAATTGAGAAGAGGTGCTGGAAGTCTATGGGAATAAGCCACGTGTGCGGTGGGGAAGGGCCAGCATGACCAGGTATGAAGGGAAATTAAGTGCTTATTCTGGGAAACACTGTCAAGGAACGTGTTTAAAACACATGAAATATTGTTCAAAAGGCTTGAAGGAAGAGCCAGGCAAGAGTTCTGCTCTCCTACTACGGAGATAAGAAGCATAACAGGAGTACGAACAAAATCTGATGGTTGAGGAGGGGAAACAGAACTGATGAGGAGTGATGAGTTCAGGCGAGGTGTTCATGGGACGCCCAAGGGAGATGCCCTGCAAACAGCTGCCAACCCAAAACTAAAGATCAGGCTAGAGATTTTGATAACTGAGTCACCCTTTTTTTTCTGTCCTGAGATTCATCGAAGAGACCCTTGGAGCTCATTCTCTCCCAAGATGTCTCTAAGAGTATACCACGTGGTTTGGCAAATTCATAGGATCCCTTCTCATTATTGGGAGTTAAAAACAGTGGGATCTACAACAAAGAATTATCTGAAGGGGAATTTATACTGTTAGTTCTTTATAAGTAATCAGGGAGGAGAGAGAGAGAGAGGAGTGATAAAATGGTACAGTAATGGCCTCAACACTGGAACATTCCATTAGCCAGGTATCATATTCATAATTTCTTCCCACTTCTCTACTCCACACATCCATGTACTTCCCTTTAACATGCACATTATATAAATACATCATCATCCATAGACTCAGCCTCTCGACAATAGTCTGGGGAAGCATATAACAGCCAGGATACTTGAAACATGCACCAAAATGCCCAAGCCATAACTTCTGTGAAAAAACAGGCCACTGAAAGTACTCCCAGAGCATTTCTCTCTGGCTGAGCTAAAGAGGAGCAGGTCAATGAATGAATGCCAAGGTCATAGTTTAATGCAGTTGGTACAACATACGAAAAGAGTCAAAGTTCATTTATTGAACCATAATCTTGATACCACAGAATTTATGAAAGGTCTTACAATAAAACCCCAAAGAAACACTGCTGAGCCAATAATGACATCTGAAGTTCAATAATCAATATCAAGATGAGGTGTTGTAGGAGAGTGAACTTAGGATGCATTAGCCATCTAGCTGTGCTTCTAAGCAACAAGGTTCCTAGTACACTGCGACAGGGGCTAGTGAATGGGTGTGGATCAACCTTCTGCAAACCTAGCGTGCCAAACATCCTGCTTACATGGAGCGTATCTAGACCACAGCTTCCCTTTCCTATCAACAAAGCAGAACATTAATGGTTCTCTCTCATCCAGCTCTAATTTACCTTGCCATCTCAGGCATTATCTTCTCTCTGGCACCCACCCCATATCTTGGCCATATGGGACCATTTGATATGTCATGTGTGTGCCCCACAATTTCCTCATCCATTCTATTTTGAATTCACTTTTCATTCCTCCCATCTGTGTCAAAATCCTCCTTATGTTTAATTCCATACTGTCACCTTCCCCTTGATAATACTTTCTTCTCTGTGATCTCCAACATATTTCTTTTTGTATCTTAGACTTTTTCATATTCCAGTTATTTATTTACTTGGTTTATCTCCTCTACAAGAATTTATGAGAAGAAAAATATTTAGTTTAATTGAACCTATCACCCCAAATGCTGAACTTTGACATTTGGCCCCATACTGAAGTATTCTGCTTTTTTTTTCTCCCTAATACCTTCTTTTTCTTTTATTCCTGTTTTGATGTGCTCTTTTCTTTGTTTCTCAGTACATGATTCCATTCAGCCTTAAATCGTTGCTCCTAGCTTCTGTATATCACATCAAAAACCAGCTTCCTCTACGTGACTTCCCAGGTCTTCTACTATTTAAATCCACCTTTTCTTTTCAATCTTGTTTCTTCCTACTCCCAGTAGGCAACTCTAACTCTGTTCACTATTCTAAGAGGTCAAGTTCATTTCAGTCAGGGTAAGACGCCAAATAAAGGGAATTGAACACTACAATCACCTTGGTAAGGTATGTTGGTCTAACTGGAATTATTTCTTACCTTAGCGGACTTGCTCTGCAGGCTGCTGCCCTTGATGCCAGAACAGTTAGTCATGGCACTGAGTTTCCTGTCCAGGAGATTTCCTGATCCTTAACTACCCATCTCTATCCAGAGATTGGATCTTTCTCACCCTCAGGATAGCATCTGGACTTCCTGATTAGTTTTATCCCATCACTCTGCTGCAGTCTTGGGCATCTTCTCTATGTCAAGCTACTTATCTGGCTCTGGTTCCCTTCTCTGCCTTAACTTCCCACTTCCAACCCTAGTCCATCATATCTTACAGCTGATTTCATCTGTTCTTTCTTGGCTGCATTGGTTCTCATTGACTCGGCATCTACGCCCAGTCAGTCAACATCAAAGACTCAAGTTGTAACAATTCCCACTTTCCACAGTTCCCCTCTCCATGAATTGGACTGAATTATGTCCTCATAAAAGACACATTGAAGTCTTAATCTTTATACCTCAGATTTTGATCTTATTTGGAATTAGGATGATTGCAGAAGTAATTAGTTAAGATGAGGTCATACTGAAATAGGGTAAGCCTTTAATCCAATATGCCAAGTATCCTTATTCAAATGGGAAATTTGAACACAGACATACACACACAGGGAGAAGCCATATGAAGACGCAGACAGAAACTGGAGTGATGCAGCTGTAAGCCAAGGAATGTGAAGGACTGACTGCTACCACCAGAGACTAGGAGAGAAGCAGGAACAGCTTCTACCTAAGAGTGCTCAAAAGGAATCAACCTTGCCAACATTTTGATTTGGGACTTATAGCCTCCAGTAGTATAAAAGGGAAAAAAAAAAACAGAAAAGAAAAATAAAATGTCTTTTGGTATTAGGACCTTCAGACAAACCAAAACAGCAGTTTGCAAGAACACAGATATTCCAGCCAGCTTACGATAGGATGGCTAGAGAGATAAATGTGAGTGTGCCACATGCCTGCGTATCACGTGCAGCAAGCATCATATCTGTGTCTGATATAAATCTGCCACTTCATATCAATGGACTTCACTCAGAAGGCTGCCTTTTGTTTTCATTCATTCTCAGTGTGAAAGGTGACTGATACACTGTGTGTGTAATGAACTTCACAATTATAGTACTCAGCAGCAATTGCAGGGTCATAGGGAAGCTCTGTTTTTAGTTTCTTGAGGAATCTCCACACTGTTCTCCAAAGTGGCTGCACCAACTTGCATTTCCACCAACAGTGTAAGAGGGTTCCCCTTTCTCCACATCCCCTCCAACACATGTTGTTTCCTGTCTTGCTAATTTTGGCCATTCTAAGTGGTGTAAGGTGGCATCTCAAAGTGGTTTTAATTTGAATCTCCCTGATGGCTAGTGATGATGAACATTTTTTCATGTGTCTGATAGCCATTTGTATGTCTTCATTGGTGAAGTGTCTGTTCATATCTTCTGCCCATTTTTTAATATGACTGTCCATTTTGTGTGTGTTGAGTTTGAGGAGTTCTTTATAGATCCTGGATATAAAACTTTTGTCTGTACTGTCATTTGCAAATAACTTCTCCCATTCCATGGGTTGCCTCTTTGTTTTTTTGACTGTTTCCTTTGCTGTGCAGAAGCTTTTGATTTTGATGAAGTCCCAAAGGTTCATTTTTGCTTTTGTTTCTTGGCCTTTGGAGATGTGTCTTGAAAGAAGTTGCTGTGGCTGATACCGAAGAGATTACTGCCTATGTTATCCTCTAGGATTCTGATGGATTCCTGTCTCACATTGAGGTCTTTTATCCATTGAGTTTATCTTTGTGTACGGTGTAAGAGAATGGTCAAGTTTCATTCTTCTACATATAACTGTCCAGTTTTCCCAGCACATTTATTGAAGAGACTGTATTTTTTCCACTGTATATTTTTTCCTGTTTTGTCATAGAGCTAGGGTTCATATCTGGGCTCTCTACTCTGTTCCACTCGTCTATGTGTCTGTTTTTATGCCAGTACCATGCTGTCTTGGTGATCACAGCTTTGTAGTAAAGCTTGAAATCAGGTAACGTGATGCCCCCAGTTTTATTTTTGTTTTTCAACATTTCCTTAGTGATTCAGGGTCTCTTCTGATTCCATACAAATTTTTGGATTATTTGCTCCAGCTCTTTGAAAAATACCGGTGGAATTTTGATCAGAATGGCATTAAAAGTATAGATTGCTCTAGGCAGTACAGATATTTTAACAATGTTTATTCTTCCAATCCAAGAGCATGGAATGGTCTTCCATCTTTTTGTGTCTTCAATTTCTTTCAGGAGTGTTTTTTTTTTTAATTTATTTATTTTCAGCATAAAGGTATCATTATTTTTTCACCACACCCAGTGCTCCATGCAATCCGTGCCCTCTATAATACCCACCACATGGTACTCCGACCTCCCACCCCCCCCACCACTTCAATCTGAGGGGTTTGAAGAAGTGTTCTGTAGTTCCTTGAGTACAGAGCTTCTCTATGATCCTGCAATTGCACTACTGGGTATTTACCCCAAAGATACAGATGGAGTGAAAAGAAGGGCCATCTGTACCCCAATGTTTATAGCAGCAATGGCCATGGTCGCCAAACTGTGGAAAGAACCAAGATGACCTTCAACGGACGAATGGATAAAGAAGATGTGGTCCATATACACTATGGAGTATTATGCCTCCATCAGAAAGGATGAATACCCAACTTTTGTAGCAACATGGATGGCACTGGAAGAGATTATGCTGAGTGAAATAAGTCAAGCAGAGAGACTCAATTATCATATGGTTTCACTTATTTGTGGAGCATAACAAACAGCATGGAGGGCAAGGGGAGTTAGAGAGGAGAGTGAGTTGAGGGAAATTGGAAGGGGAGGTGAACCATGAGAGACTATGGACTCTGAACAACAACCAGAGGATTTTGAAGGGGTGGGGGGTGGGAGGTTGGGGGAACCAGGTGGTGGGTATTGGAGAGGGCATGGATTGCATGGAGCACTGGGTGTGGTGCAAAAATAAATGAATACTGTTTCACTAAAAATAAATAAATATATAAATAAAATAATACTCAGGAGCACTTCAGTTGGTGATCAAGAAATATTGCTGTAAATACCCAGATGCCTGCACTATCTTTAGTCTGGGGTTTATTATCTTCTTTTTTACAAAACATGGCTCTTAAAACTTTGTCCTTATTTTAAATAATGTTTTATGTACATGTATTACTTTTCACTGTAGATCCTAGACAGCCTTTGGGAATCATGAAAGGAGAGAGACAGAGAAAAGGCAAGAAACAGAGGCAGTAACAGTCAGAGAGAATGAGTAACCAAGCAGTGTTGCCAGATAAAAGACAAGTCCATTTTTAATAGAAGTCAGTCCCAAATCTTGCATGCGACATTCTTATGCTAAGAAAAGTACTCATGATTTATCAGATATCCATATTTAATTTAATCTGTCACCCCAAGGGAATTCTCTCACTCTTCTCTCCCAAAGCTGCAGGGTCTCACAAGGGTGGATACAGGATTCATTTGCATGAGACACCAATAGTTGCAATGCAAACAGTTCTCTGAGACTTACAAACAGGAAACAAACAAACAGAACAGAAATTAACAACAACAAAAACTATCCAACAGCATAAACTCATTCAAACCTTTGTTGGTGGCTGGTCAGGGATGCAATTTATCCGTTCCACTTCATTTACCACTGGGCACACAGCAGATTCAGGGGTGGTACTTGGATCTGGTGTAACTGTTGTCCCAGGATCTGGGATAATCCCAAACACAAACATAAAATGACCATCAGATGTAATATCACAAGCATTTTAACATGATTGTCATAGTTCTCAACACCTCCAAGTATATGAACTCCACTACTGATCCGTCTTCACCCTGATGCCCTTGAAGAGTACATGTTCACTTTAGAAAGCCTCATTTTGTTCTTGCTGACTGTATTTACTTCTGTGTATACTGCATCATCTCCTTCTACCACCAACACTGTCCCCTTTGAGATGGTTCATATAAGAGCAAGGAGTGTGGCTCCACCATTAAATCAAAAGGTCACCAAGGTAAGAACCAAATCTACCTTCTTCTCTAGTCCAGGGGGCAGGCAAATTATAGCCCAGGGGCCAAATCAGGTTACAGTCTGATTGCTGGAACACAGACACATCCACTTTTTAATGTATTATCTACAGCTGCTTTTCTGCTGCAGTGGCAAAATTAGTTAGTTATGACAGAGACCATATGGTCTGCCAAATCTGAAATATTAAGTACCTGGTTTTGTATAGAAAAGTTTGCAAGCTGCCCTGGTCCTTTACTTCCACCCCCAGTAACTGGTTCACAGTATGTCTGTGCACAGAACACATATGGTGTATGTTTTAGTGGATGTTACCACCCTAACCATCATAACCTCTGTTCCAGTTGTTCCATTACCAGGCATTCCCTCAACAAGGAACACTTCTGAGTGATGACGTTCTCATGTAATATAAAGTCTCATATGGCAAAAATGTAAAGGAAGGCCACCAATGTAAAAATTGGCAGTTAGGATCTGCCCAAGGGCCTTGCTTCATATTTTAAAATCAGTCACATAAAAGACACATTGATTCAATTCTAAAGTAAGGAAGTGATATTTCTTTAAGTCACTCTGCAAGGACATGAAGACAGAATAATGGGGCTTTTAATTAGCTTTCATTTCTATTCCAGTTCAAAAGTGATAGATTAAGAGAGTTCCATATTTGTGCCACTTTCTGAACAAGGGTTTTAGTTCCATGTCCAAAGTCATGGAACTTTAAGAGTTAAACAATCTTTGGGATTATTTGATATAACTCTCCACAAAAGGAAAAATTGTCAGGGCTGGGACAGAGGGACTGGGAGAAGAGAAGGATTCTAGCCACAGACATACCCTTCATCACCTGATTCATAGAAACTGTTCCTAGATATACCAGAGAAGAAACCAGGGAAAACTTGGCACAATCCAGCCCCCTTTTAGAGTAAGACAGTTCAACAAATGTTTAATTAAATAACTCTGATGGTTTTTAACTTTTTAAAAAACAGAATTTTGGCCTTAGATACTTTGATTATATACTTATTCAATTGCCTTACATATAAGGGGTTATTGGTTAATAAATGTCAATATTGTTATTGAAATGAGAATTATTCAAAGCAATTCAGCAAATTTATTTCAAGGGTCAGCTGTGAAATCCTGCACTGTGCTAACTGGGAAATAAAAGTATTGGCTTAGGCCTACAGTGAATACCTAGTGAGCTCTCACAGTTCCAGTCAAGGGCTCACCGACACACATATAACTTCCCCCTCCCTCCCCACACACACTCACAACAATGCACAGGAGAGAATCAAATCCCTGCCATTTATGAGGTTTCTGCTCTGATAAGAGCAACACATGGGGAGGGAACGCTAGAGTTCCTTGTTACCTTTTGATTCCGAAGACTCTTTAGCTGAAAGCACAAACAGAGGAATAGTGATGATAAATACCAAAAGCAGAAGAACACTGAGCATAAGCTCCAACGTCGTGAAATCTTTCAACTTCCTTCTTGCCATCTGAAAAAAAAAAATATATTTAAGTCTTATTGAATTCATAGCTAGTAATTTCCTAATGGACAAGCTTAAATATCACATAAGTAAAATGAATAACGACAAGTCCATCATGTACATACCCATCAGCAAGATTAAAAAATTATCAACTCATGATCAATCTCATTTTTTCTTTATTCTATTTACTTCTTTCCCTAACCTTGAAGCAAATCTCAGATATCTTATTATCTGGAAATATCTAAGTACTGGGGAGTCTGTGTGGCTCAGTTGATAAAGCATGTGACTTTGGATCTTGGGGTTGTGAGTTTGAGCCCCCCAATGTAGATATAGAGATTCCTTTATTGTTTTTATCTAAATTCAATTAGCCAACATATTATTAGTTTCACATGTAGTATTCAATAATTTATCAGTTGCACATAACACCCAGTGTTACATGCATATAACACACGGTACTCATCACATCATGTGCCCTCCTTAATGCCCATCACCCAGTTAATGCCCCATCCCCGCACCCATCTCCCCTCCAGCAACCCTGTTTGTTTCCTATAGTTAGGAGACTCTCACGGTTTTTCTCCTACTCTGATGACTTCCCATTCCACTTTCTGTCCCTTACCCTATCATCTTCTGCACTGTTTATTTTCCACCTATGAGTGAAACCATATGATAATCATCTTTCTCTAATTGACTTATTTCACTCAGCATAATCCCCTCCAGTTCCATCCATGTCGATGTAAATGGTAGGTATGCAACCTTTCTGATGGCCGAGTAACATTCCATTGTATATATATGCCACATCTTCGGCTTAAAATTTTTTTTAAATATTTAAGTATTAAAAAGTAAACTTCATGAAAGCTAAACAAAATATTGTTAGAACACCAAAAATATTTTTAAAATAATTCTTCAGGGACGCCTGGATGGCTCAGTTGGTTGGACGACTGCCTTCGGCTCAGGTCATGATCCCGGAGTCCCGGGATCGAGTCCCGCATCGGACTCCCAGCTCCATGGGGAGTCTGCTTCTCACTCTGACCTTCTCATCGCTCATGCTCTCTCTCTCACTGTCTCTCTCTCAAATGAATAAATAAAATCTTTAAATAAATAAATAAATAATAAAATAATTCCTCAATCATCAAATATCTAGTCAATGTTGAAATTTCTCTTATTGCCTGATAAATATTTTATAATTTGTTCTACTTTCATCAGGATGCAAGAAAATTTATATAGTGTAATTGGTTTGTGTCTGTTACGCTTTTTTTTTCCTGTTGTTTAGAGAGAGAGAGAGCGAGCCCAGGGTGGGAGGAGGGGCAGAGGAGGAGAGAATCCTAAACAGGCTCCATGCCCAGAACAGAGACTACAGGGTCTCAATCTGACAAACCTGAGATCATGACCTGACCCAAAATAGAGAGTTGGATGCTTAACTGACTGAGCCACCCAGACACCCCAGTTAGTTTTTTTTAATCTACAGGTTTGTTCTATAGATTTCCCCATAATCTGGATTTTGTTAATTGCATCTGTGGATATATTTACATGTTTCTCTGCCTTAATGTTTCCTGTAAATTTAATGATCAGATCTAGAGTTTTGATAGATGCAGGTTTGATATTTTAGCAAGAATGGTACAGAGCTGGTATACAGTCTTCTAGCAGGAGACACAAAAGATCTTTTTCATATTAACAGCCATTGGTGAGCATTTCTTAGGTCCATTATTCCATTAGTTGTGACAGTGATACTGTAATTCTACCACTTTATATACTGGATGAAATATTACTATAGAGAGAAATTCCCCCTCACCTATTACTTGGATCATAAAGACAGAGTTCATAGAGGAGAGGTAGGATAAATGTACCCAGGGGGAGTCTCTCCAAGTTAGTTTCTGGTCGTCTTTGGTAGTTTTCTTGCTCTCTGTTTTAAGATGATAACCTAGGCTCATTTTGCTAATTTCCTGACTCCAGTTCCAAACGAAACATCTCTACGGAGGCTTTTTTTTTTTTTTTTTTTTTTTACAGTGGTAACAATATTTAGAAACTATAGTTTCAGTGAGATTTGGTGAATTCTACAATGGAAGGTAACTGTTGGATCATCCTGACCAACTGGCTACCTTCGGAGTCCCAGGGAGAATTGTCAATTAAAAAAAAATACAGAAATAACACATTTACCTATGTTAGGATTGCTATAAATCCTAGCTGGGCATTAAAATATTTTGCCAAGAAGTTTAAATCAGATGTTCGGCACTCTCTTGCTGTCTCAACCTAAGTGAATCCGAATCTCTGGGGAGAAGGTTTAGATAACTGATTTTTTTTTTTTTTTAACACCACAGGTAATTCTGATATGCAACTATGTTTTGGAGACTGTGGCCCTATTCCAGGCTTATAAATTATAATAAACACGTTTCACTATGCAAAAACATATTAAGAAGTGGTGTCCATGACGTTAAAAAAAAAAAAAAAAAGAAATGGAATCAGTAGTCAGTCAGGCCCCTTAATTTTATGCATAAGCAAGGTACAGTAGGCCAAGTGCCTTGTTGAGAGTCACACAACCAAGGACTAGAACCACATTTCCCAATAAGCTTAATGTAGCTTAGCTACTGTATCTATCCTGGCAACTTTTGGTGGGCCCCTCATGGATAGAATACGCTTGAGCCTACCACAGCCTCAGGCTTCAACAACTTCCCTCAACCCATTGCTGTCCCCTTCTTCCAAACAGCTCCTGATCTCCATCAGATTTGAGTCAGTCTTGCATTCCAGATTCATGTGATCCCCAGTTCAGTGCTTCCTGCCAAACATGCCACAGACTGGGATCAACCATGAAGCTGGCTTGTTGGGGTGCTAAATGCAGACAGTGTTTTAACTTCGATGATCTGTCTATTTCTGAGAGAGACATGTTAAGATCTCCAACGATTAGTGTATTCATATCAATAGGACTCTTTATCTTGATTAACAGTTTTCTTATGTAATTGGCTGCTCCCATATTGGGGGCATAGATATTTACAATTGTTAGATCATCTTGGTGGGTAGTCCCTTTAAGAATGATGTAGTGTGCTTCTGGATCTCTGACTACAGTCTTTAGTTTAAAATCTAATTTGTCTGATATGAGAATCGCTACCCCAGCCTTTTTTTGAGGCCCATTGGCATGAAAGATGCTTCTCCATCCCTTCACTTTCAGTCTGGGTGTATCTTTAGGTTCAAAATGGGTCTCTTGTAGACAACATATGGATGGGTCCTGTCGTTTTATCCAGTCTGCAACCCTGTGCCATTTTATGGACGCATTTAGGCCATTCACATTGAGGGTGATTATTGATAGATATGTTTTTATTGACATTATGTTACCTTTGAAGTCTTTCTTTCTGTAGATTGTCTCTATATTTCTGTTCAATGCTATTCTTGGGCTTTTTCCTCCTTTAAAGAAGCCCCCTTAATATTTCCTGCAGTATAGGCTTGGTGGTTGCATAGTCTTTTAAGCCTTGCCGGTCCTGGAAACTCTTTATTCCTCCATCCATTTTGAATGTCAGTCTTGCTGGATAAAGTATTCTTGGCTGCATGTTCTTCTCATTCAGCGTCCTGAATATATCTTGCCAGCCCTTTCTGGCTTGCCAGATCTCTGTGGACAGGTCTGACATTATTCTGAAGGGCTTTCCTCTGTACATAAGGATCTTCTTTGTCCTAGCTGCTTTCAAGAGGTTCTGCCTACAATTATAATTCTTCATTCTTACTATTAGGTATCTCGAGGACTTTCAAGAATCTGTAATCTTGGGGGGAAACCTTTCAGCCTCTAGTACATAAATGCTGGTTCCATTCACGAGATTTGGAAAATTTTCATGAAGAACTTGTTCCACTATATCTTCTAGACTTCTTTCTTTCTCCTCCCCTTCAGGGATTCCAATAATTCTGACGTTGGAACGTTTCATGGCATCATTTATTTCCCTGATTCTGTTTTCGTGGCTTCTAAGCTGTTTGTTCCAGGCTTCTTCCTGATCCTTTCTCTCTGTTTGTCCTCCAGATCACTAATTCTATCTTCTGTCTCAGTTACTCTAGCATTGAGAGAATTTAGATTAGATTGGAACTCATTGAGAGCATTGTGAAGCTCATCCCTGGTAGCTTTCAGCTCTTCCCTAATATTGAAAACAGGATCTCTGGTTGTTTTCAGTTCGGCCCTAATCAATTCCGTTTGGTCACCCATGGCTTTCTCCAACCTAGCTATTGCTTGGATAATTGTTAGCCTGAATTCTCTTTCCGACATATTGTCTATGTTGATAGCCATTAGCTCTGTTGCAGAAGGTCTATCCTCTGTATTTTTCTTCTGTTGGACATTCCTCCTCCTAGTCATTTTGGTGAGAGATGGCTGAACGGGTGTAGCTAGGTGTATCGACTTTGGTGCAGTCAAGGTGCACCCTGGAATGCTTCTGAGCAATCAGGGTTCCCCACCCAAATGAGTGGAAAAAGAAAAGGAAAAGAAAAAAGAGAGAGAGGGAGAGAGACAGGAAAGAAAGGTGAGATAAAAGAGAAGGTTTAGCCCAAATGGGCCCCAAGGTAAGATTTATGAAGTATACAAACAGACACAGACAAACAAAAAGACTGATAAAAGTATATGACAAGAGAAAATATATATATATATATATTTGCATATATATATATATGCAAATAAAGGAAGAACCTCGTCAAAAAGAACCCTGAGTGTAAGATTTATATACTATCAGACACACACAAAACACAGAGATACTGGTGGAAGAAAAAGATGGGAGAGTGGTTGTAAATTCTCAGTGTGGGTGAGGAAGGTTGTTTTGATTCTTCCTGGATGTATCTTGATATCTTTGTTAAAGGATTCAACTTTCCTAAGATAAGGGGGGATTAGGAATTGGGTTTATCTATAGGGGTGGCATTGATTGGGGAAAGGGGATTACCTTGAAGTTTAACTCTATATGAATATTCGAAAATAAAAATTTAAAAAAGGAATAAACTAAACTAAACTAAAATTAAAAAGAAGAAATTTAAAAAATAGAAATGCAAAAGGAAAACACAGGTGTATGTATCAAAAAGTTCAGGTTAGAAGGTTATTATGGAATTTGATGTACTGGACATCTCACTGTGATGGTAAAGAGGTTAAAAAATTATCTATATAATAATAAAAAATTAACTGTATAAAAAAAATGAGCCAGAATAGTGGGATAGAATTAATGATAAAAATTGTCCTATGAAGTAGTGGTGGTTGTTCTCTTGTCGTCTTTTTTTTTTTTTTCCTTTCCCGGTTGGTTTTCTGGGGGAGGGGCCTGCCACGTGGGTTTTCAGTCCCTGAAGTTCTCTCAGCTAAATCCTCCTGCCCCCCTCAAGGGGGTGGGCTCTGAGGAAACTGGTTTTTTCAGGCTTTTGTTCTCTGGAGGTTTTTATATTTGCTCACTTTTGTTTTTCTCTCTCGCCTTGACCGCTTTTGATGGTTTTAAGTCAAAATTTGTGTCTTAAAGATTCATAGAATTCAAACCCTAAAAACATTATTCTTCATATTCAGAGGTCAGACATAAAGCAGGTCTTGAAATACCTTGTCATTAATAAGGAAGGATTAGGCAGTCACCCTCACTCATTGAACCTGCTCACACTGGGGGAAATTACAGGGAGAACTGTGCCCAGAGAGCAGCTGAAGTGCTCCACTGTCTAGATATGAATCACAGCAACATGCCAAATATTCAAATTAAAAAAAAAAAGGATACCACATTCCTAAGGGTGAATATGATGACCAACACAGAAATAGGACTTAAGAAAGGAAGAACTCACATCTGTTAAAGCAGGGACCACAGTGACTGGCAGTGTCACTTGGGCCTCTGAGCGGGTTCCCTTCATCTGTCCAGACATACACAGACCATGTTTAAGGATCAGGCACAATGAGGGATTTTACTTCCACCTTCGGGGTTTTCTTTATGACCTCACTGCCTCTTAGGTAAAGGCACACTCTGTCTTTCATGTTTTGTGTGAGAATGTCCACCATTTTCTGTGAGAGTGTCCACCTACACAGATAACAGCACTTCTTCGAAAGTATAGAACTACACAGCGCGGTATTGTGATGCTGAAACGTGTCACCCAACAAGGAGTGAAGCTGACAAGTCACAATCAATACATCAACCAGCGTGGGAGAGAGAATTGTCTCTGGAAAGATCTTACACAGAAGAAGTAAACAAATCCATTGTCAAGTTGGGTGGTGTGACAGAATGATTTCTAAAATGAGTTTTCATCGATCTAACTAGCTTCTCGTATCCCCTTAAGTTGCAGCCGAATCTGGAATCAGACATAGTGAGAAGTGTCAAGTAAAAGATGGGCGGAGAGCAGAGCAGAACTGCCGCCATGAGTGGGGAGAGCAGAGCAGCAGAACTGCCGCCATGAGTGGGGCCATTGGTTTTGAGGCCTCACAAGCTTGTAATGGCTTCCATCATTTACAAGACTAAATGGTATCATCTACAGTCTGACTCTGAGTAGTAAGTATAGGTAATATTTTGGGGTTTCTCGATGTCAGGTATTTTCCAGGCTGTCATCTTTATAATCATCTTTATAATCCTGAAATGCAGGTATCATTCACCTCTATTTTACAAGCAGAAAACAGAGGTCAGAAAGATATAAAACTTATCAGCAATGACAAATAGTGGAGCTGAAATTCACTCCCAGTCTATGCTCCAAAGACAGGCTTCTCTACACAACCACAGCAAAGCCCACACCCTTCCCCAACACCACCTGCTCCCCTTATCAGAATCCTGCTTCTTCAGTTCAACAATATCTACTCCAGGACTTAAAATTAACCCTCTCTCCCCCTCTTGCTCCCAAACTCTCTATCTATATCTATATTTAACTCTGAGGAAAATGTGTCTTCCCCTCCTAAGTTTTAAGCAGCTAGATGCCAGTGCGTGAGAGTATTTCAACCCTCTCTGAGTGATCCCTCTCAACCTGAGATACAGCTTGAGATACTGACTTCCTTGTTCTGTGTGTAGGTGGGTGGGGCAGGGGCAGAAAGTTCAGGGCTGGGCCATTCTTCTGTTGAGAGTTGCTGCTTCTGCAAATCTAGATCCCTTTCATTTAGCCTAATGACACTACCACCATTTTCTTTGTTCTCTATCATGAGGAAAATGTGGGGAAAAACTCTACAATGCTTCAATGGATTCCCCTGGCAATGGTTATAAGTGTGTATTTGCTGATTTGGAAGCAAGACTGAGTGGAAACACCACCATGATATGCTCTGTGTCACAGATGCACTTCAGAGAACCTGGTCCTCTTTCCGAAGGGGTATGAGAGGGATGAAACAGGAAACGGTATGCCTTCATCCCAGCAATCTCACCCATAACTACAGAAATCCAAGTGAGAAAAAGAAAAAAAAATGATATAAAAAATAATATAAATTAGAATGCAGTTGTTTTACAAAAGGATCCAAGTCATGATTTCTTTTCATCAACCATTTTTGAAGTATGAAGGAGAGGTAATCAATATCTCTAGGGAGGGTTTTGATTTTTTTTTCCAGAATATATAGCCACTTCCCTCTCCATATGACCTTTGTAACTATATCTCATATGAATAACAGCCTTAATATGAGTTATAAACATAAAAGAAATAGTTGGAAATCACATCTTTATTTAAAAAACATATACTAGTAAATCCACTTTCTGGAAAACAGTGCTCTTCACCGCCCCTTTATTAAGCCCAACTATAGCTGAACACTGGTTCATATCCTGTGTAGGTAATAATTCAACTCCTGCTACTCTGCCCTCCCATACTCCTAGCTCAAGGCTCAGTGGTCTCTCTGAACAGAACTGCCCCCAACTCCACAACAGACTCCTGAGAGATATTCTCTGCTCTGCTATACCCAGCACTATGGTCATGTCTGTTTTTCTTTTTTCCATTTTGTCACAGACGCATTTCATTTGGTACATCTTTATAAGAACGTTAATGGAAGTTTGGAAAAGAAAACAGGTAAAGTCCTGTGATCCAGCTACCATCTTGAACCTTTTTGGGTAGGTTTCAAAAGTTCCCCAGATGACTTCAATATTCAATTCCCTCTACTCCTATTTGAAAACCGTCTGGGGGATTTTGAACTCATCAGTGGATTTAATAATACTCCATGACATTATCCTATAGGATGGGAGTGGAGTGGCAGGTATAAATTGAGGACAGTGAAAAATGGGACAAACATTAAGTAGGAGACAGTAACAACTAAAAACCAAATAACATTTTTGGAAGGAGCAGTAGGGGATGGTGGCCCCTTGTGAAATTATCAATTAGTCCATCAAACACCACTCCCAGCACCTCCAGCACGTCAACACACCTTCTGTACTCCCAGCTCATTTGTGGTCAAGTTAAGTTTTTTCCTAAGGCTTTCTCCCAAAAAGTGTATCTACTTCCATAAGTTTGCAAAACCCCTTTTCTCTCTCAAATTGTGAGCTCCCAATGTATAAAAATTAGGCCTGCTTCTTCCTTTTTATTTCCTTCCGAAGTATGTACTTGTAGAATCTGCATAATCAATACTTATTGATTGATAGTATTTTACTCCCTGGATGATCACTGTGCTAAAATTTTCATTAGTAATTTCCTGCTTCATCTTACCCCCCCAACAAGTTCTCCTTCTCAGAACAGAGAGCTTTGCTAAATAGGGGGGGGAAATTTTTTTAAAAAAAGACCTGCACTTGACTCCTTATCCTATCATTTCTTGCTGTAGTAGCCAAAAGAATTTTCCTAATACTCATGAGTCTTAGTTTTCTTATCTGTAAAAATAAAACTAACAATATCTATTATATTACCCATCATCACCTTCGTATTGTGAAAATCAAATAAAAACACAATTTTTTAAAGATTTATTTATTTACTTGAGAGACAGAGCACACACACACAGAAGCAAGTGGCTAAAGGGGCTGAGGGAGAGGAAAAGGGAGAGAAGCCGCCTTCCAGCTGAGTGCAGAGACCAACACGGGGCTCAGTCTCAGGACCCCAAGATCATGATCTGAGCTGACATCAGACTCAGACGCTCAACCCACTGAGCCACCCAGGCGCCCCTCAAATAAAAATACTTTAAATTACAAAGCATTACATGCCATGTTTTCATTTGCCTTAAAAAAGATAGCCGTGGGGCGCCTGGGTGGCTCAGTGGGTTAAGCCGCTGCCTTTGGCTCAGGTCATGATCTCAGGGTCCTGGGATCAAGCCCCGCATCGGGCTCTCTGCTCAGCAGGGAGCCTGCTTGCCTCTCTCTCTCTCTGCCTGCCTCTCTGTCTACTTGTAATCTCTCTCTGTCAAATAAATAAATAAAATCTTTAAAAAAAAAAAAAAAAAGATAGCCGTGGGTACTGAGTAAGAAGCAGCATGTCCCTAAGAACCATGTCCAACCCACTTTCAGAGACTGGGGCACCGTTCAGTGTTTCATGAGGTGGTAGATGCACATTCCTGACTGCTGCCCCTTTGAACCTTTTCTGATCTACCCTCCAATCTGCTGAGTGTTACCCCTGTGAACATTTTCTGATCTACCCTGCAGTCTGTTGAGTGCTTTACAGCCATATGTTGGGTGAGTCGCAAATTACCTGAGACGCAGGTGCAGAAAGGCAGGAAGAAACAGTGGGAGCCAGAGCTGGAGCTTGCCCATTCAAGACCCACTTTTTGCCCCAGCATCCACTGCTCCTCTCCCAGGCTGCCTTGTAAATCACACCAGCTTTTCTCAAAAGGCACATCCCCACCCATCTTCCCTCAGGCCCTAATTTAAAGCTCCCAGCTTGGGAATCTTGAACTTACTGTTTGATACAGCCTTGGAGCCTTGCTCTCCACCCAATCATTGTGTCCTCATGCAAGCTCCATATTCTCCTCAGTCCTTCACCCAAAGATGAAATGACAAGAGGATCTGCTTCCTACACACTAATGAGAAATTGCTCTTTGTCAACATAATACCCTTCTTTTTTTTTTTTTTAAGATATATGTATTAAGAGAGAGAAACAGAGAGAGAGGGAGGGCAGAAAATCTCAGGCAGACCCCACGTTGAGTGAGGAACCCCAGACACAGGGCTCCATCCCATGACCCTGAGATTATGACCTAAACCAAAATCAAGCATCAGATGCTCAGGGAGCCTCGGTGGTTCAGATGCTTAAGCATCTGCCTTTGACTCAGGTCATGATCCCAAGGGCCTGGGATGGAGCCCATGTCAGGCTTCCTGCTCAGTGCAGAGCCTGCTTATCCCTCTCCCTCTGCCTGTGCTCTCTGACTCTCTCTACCTCTCTGTCAAATCAATAAAATCTTAAAAGAAAACAAAAATACTCAGACACTCAACTAACTGAGTCACCCAGGTGCCCTGACATAAGGCTCTCTTACTTTGTGAAAGGAAATGTGGCTCTACCTCTCCCTACAAGGATCCTCTTGTTGGGTTTTTTTTTTTAAATATGTTCTTTCTTTTTTTCTTAATTTTATTTTATTTTTTCAGTATTCCAAGATTCATTATTTATGCACCATACCCAGTGCTCTATGCAATATCCACCCTCCTTTTTTTTTTTTAAGATTTTATTTATTTATCTGTCAGAGTGAGCACAGGCAGACAGAGTGGCAGGCAGAGGCAGATAGAGAAGCAGGCTCCCGTTGAGCAAGGAGCTCAAGATCCCAAGACACCGGGATCATGACCTGAGCTGAAGGCAGTGGCCCAGCCAACTGAGCCACCCAGGCATCCCAACACCCTCCTTAATACCCACCACCAGGCTCACCAATCCTCCTCCCCTCCAAAACCCCACACCAGTTAGAATAGCCAAAATTAACAGGGCAGGAAATAAATATTGGAGAGGATGTGGAGAAAGGGGAACCCCCTTCGTTTTTCTAAAATACCTTACCGAACTCCAATCTGTCCTGTCCCTAATACTTCACTCCCAAAGGCTTGATAAAGTATCCCATAATATTAATCTTATATCTAAAATTCCATAAAGATTAAGAACCCCCCATGCCTGATAGAATGAAGTTAGCTAATGAGGTAAAGAGTGATCTCATGCTCACTGGCAAGGACAGGAGTTACCAGAGTGGTCATGTCTAAGTCGTCATGTTTCCTTCTCTTTCACTGTTGCTAGTAATTATGAGATAAGAGATTGTTTGTTTTAAATTTCTCCAATGTTTATAAAAACACACTGTGTGAGCGACTATGAAATAAAAGGTACCCACACTTTGTTCCCACAGTCAAATGTAAACACCATATGCTTAATGAAGAGTTGGCCAAAACCATTAAAACTTTGTATGCTCTCAATCTGGAATTCCATTTATAGAGATTTAGCCCACAAATATGTTTGCACGTGGATGTACAGATAAAGGCTTTTCATTGTGGCATGACGTGAAATGTACACAACAGCAAAACACTGAGAATAGTGTAAATATCCAGAGAGAGGACTGAGTAAAATGTGCAATAAAATAAAATTCATTATTACTCAAAATTATGATGTGGTGGTTTACAAAAAAAGTCCACAAATCTTTTGATACTCCCCCAACCAGAGGTGGACAAGTGACCCAACCCTCCCTTCTTGAGAGTAGGCTGGACTCGGGGACTCCCTTCCAACAATAGAATATGCTGGAGCATGACCCCCAAAATGAGGTCATAAAAGGCAGGACAACTTCTTCCTTTCTTTGCTCTTGGATCACTTCCTTGCTCTTTTTCTTGGTTCCCTTCTTGGAGAAACCAGCTGCCATGTCATAGCAATACTCCAGCAGGCCTATGGAAAGGACCAACAACCTGCGAGTAACTAGGCCTTTAGCCAACAGCCAGGTGAGGGCACCACCTCAGAAGTGGGTCCTCCAGCACCAGTCGAGTCTTCACATGACTCCAGCCCCTGGCAACATCTTGGTTGTGAGGTCAGGAGAGACCCTGATGCAGTATCACCTAGCTTAGCTGCTCCAGCATTTCTAATGTACAAAAACTGTGACCTAAAAAATAGCTATTGTTTCAAGCTGTGAATAGTCAGGGTAATCTGTTATGCATTAAGAGATAATTAATACATGTGGGTAAATTAGACTTCTGAATGTCATTTGCATTTTAAAAAATCTTTTGCCTCTTATCAAAGTCTTTTGTTTCATTTATTCAGATATAGTTACCTGCTCTCTGGAAAAATAACAATTATTTCCTAGCTATAGAAGAGAAACATTTCCATAACCCTTAAGAAAAAACAAAAACATGGAGCGCCTGGGTGGCTCAGTGGTTAAGCCGCTGCCTTCGGCTCAGGTCATGATCTCGGGGTCCTGGGATCGAGTCCCGCATCGGGCTCTCTGCTCAGCAGGGAGCCTGCTTCCTCCTCTCTTTCTCTCTGCCTGCCTCTCTGCCTACTTGTGATTTCTCTCTGTCGAATAAATAAATAAAATCTTTAAAAAAAACAAAAACAAAAACAAAACCTCTCATCACAGGGATCTTGATGGTGAAACCTACAGTCTCATTTCAGAATGCAACTTAGGAAGACGAAATCAGGAAAGATGGCAAAAAGCAAATACAAACAATTTCAATTGCTTTTAAAAGAAAGAACATTTTTGGGCGCCTGGGTGGCTCAGTGGGTTAAGCCTCTGCCTTCAGCTCAGGTCGTGATCTCAGGGTCCTGGGATCAAGTCCCTTGTGGGGCTCTCTGCTCAGCAGGGAGCCTGCTTCCCCACCCCCTTCTCTCTTTCTGTGCCTGCCTCTCTGCCTACTTGTGATGGCTCTCTGTCAAATAAATAAATAAAATCTTAAAAAACAATTTTAACAAACTGCTACTTTGAATATTCTATTTCATATGATAAAAATTGTGCCATCTGATAATAATACTAAAAATGCTTAATGATGAGTGAGTGAATATGCTAAGAGGTTACATAATTTGTTGCATACAGTCCTCATGACAACCCAACGTGACTTACTGCTACAACCTCACTTTCAGATGAGGAAATTAAAATTTCAGCAAGGTCAAAAAAACTTGCCTAGTGTCACATAGCTGATAAGAAGAAAAGCCACAATTTCTTCACTGGCCTCTGGACTCCGTAGCCAAAACTTTCAACCATGACTCTCTATTCTTTAAGTTATTATGTCCCATTTTGCACAGCAGCTTAGGCTTTTCGTGAGACTGTGGTTTTATCAGACAGTATCTAGGTCATTAACCAAGTACTCAGAACGTGCATGTACACAGCTAAGCACTTAGCTGCTTTATTTCCAGGAGTCCTCACAACCACCCTGTGAGGAGGGACTGTTACTACCTCCCTTCCACAAACAGTTAAGTGGGCCCAACTGAAGCTGGGGTGCCCACGGTCCAGAGCTCAGAGCCAAGTTTCCAACTGGGCACTGGGAATCCAAACTCAGTTTCCACACTGTGATGTAGAAACTTCTCTACTTATGAATAATTAAAACTGCTAAATGAAGACGAGGTAGGATGTATGGGAGATGCCTGTGTCCTTCCAGAGAAAACCATAGGGCTTGAAGGCTTCTGGAAAGAAGGCGAAACAAATATTCAGCAACAGTTTAGTCCCCACGGCCCCTGGGGGATTCAAAAGTACTTCGATAGGCATCCGTAGACGTCAGCTCATTTTCAGTTTATGGGCCACAGGATTGTGTTAAATTCTCTGAGACCAAGGGGAGTGAGCTGCCAAGCAGACTTTCCGTGTTTATTCATCATCCAGTTATCAGGGCTCTGTCTTTGGGCAGAGTAATGAATAAACTGTATAAACTGTAATCAGTTTATTTATTACTCATCATTTATTACTCATCAATTATGAATTAAGCTCCCACAATGTGCCAAGCGCTCTTCCAGGAGCTGGTTCTACAACAAACGAAACATAAAAATTCTTACCCTCGTGGGACTTAGGTTCTTGTCGTTAGAAAAAAGACACAATAAACAAAATAAATAAAATAAAACAAAACAAAACAAAATTTTTTAAAAAGTACATATATGTGGCAAGTACTATGGGAAAAAAAATAAAATGGGGTGGGGGGTGAGGCATGTGGGGGTAAGGGGAGCACTTTCAACTAGACTGGTCAGAGCAAAGCTCGCTTGGAAGGTTCAAATCATTTCTGTACATAAACTGTGCTGACTCCAACAGTATTCATATACATTAAAATGGTTATATGAATAGTTACCAAAGGGCATTTTCCTGGTACTGTTACAACTGTTTAGGCAAAGTAGATAGGTAAATCAGGTAGCACCCCAAACTATTGAAATAGCTATCTGAATTAATCTGGAAAAACTAGATAATCAATTGTCATATTTTCTAAATACAATGTATTTGCATAGGATCATATGATCAGTGCCTGACTTGTGTATGAAGATCTAAGACTTTCTTCTAAAAATCCTTTGATAACACAAGGCAAGAGAACTAGTGAGAAGAAAGAGTTAGTTTCACAGAGATGGGGAATAACTTGCAAAAAGGAGCCCAGCGAGTCATGACTACTCCTCAGAAAT
Organism: Mustela nivalis; assembly: GCF_964662115.1. NCBI lineage: Eukaryota > Metazoa > Chordata > Mammalia > Carnivora > Mustelidae > Mustela > Mustela nivalis. Next base: position 11,615,729 of record NC_139031.1, read on the forward strand.
CCTGGGCCAAACTTCTCGGGGTAGTTCATGGTCTCCCAGCTCCCGTCTAACCCTTCCAGGCCTCGCTTCCCCCCCTGAACCACAAAGGGATCATCTCTAGAAGACAGCTGCGGACGACTGTGACCCCAAACCAGGGCTATCTTCCTCATCACCTTATCACTTTGTTGATCAGCCTCAGCAAAAGCTTATCTTCCTCATCCCCCTCTGCAGCTAACTCCCAAAAACTTGAAATGGGAAAATTTCTTCTTCTGAGTTCATCTACTCATGAGTACTCCATGCTTATGGAGCAGTTTGTCAAGTAACTTTATCAGCTCATTGAAACGCATTTGTGAGGGAATGGCTCACAACAAAAAATCACAGACATTGTGTGTAAGTGTGAGGGAAACCCTGATGAGCTATCTTAAAACCGGAGTCCAGGATGGTGCTGCTGTCCCTCGGAACAATGTGTTACTTAAACTGTTAACCCCTGGAGGATTTTACTATTACCAAGCACGTTTAGATACGGCCTTCAGAAAGACATAGACTGGCAACAGGTCTTTGGGGAGAAGGACAATGTAGGACCGTGAAGCTGGGCCGCTGGGGATGCGGCTCGCTCAGGGCGGATCCCGCCTGCTTCAGGGAAGCCGGGCACCCGGGATGCTCCCCCGGTCAGCCCAGGGTGGAAGGAAAACCGCCCGCTTCTCTTATCCCTGATCACTCGTTCCTCTTCCCCAAAGCGCCCGTTGTTAGTTAGATGAGTCCTTTGAATGTGCTTGTTTAACTATAAACTTTGTCCTCCTTGCTTGCCCTCAGGACCAGCCTAACGTTTGACCTTCATCAGTCCTTCTGTTGGCTATTGTTTTCTATCCAATAAAAGTGAGACTGTGGAGTTGCTCCTGGCAGCCGTCCTTTTCGAGTGCTGTCCCCTGTTCCCAATCTCTTGCAGCTGACTTGTTTGTGCCTAATTCTTCTCTCGTCGCCGACTGGAAGCGGCAGGATAGACTGTCCTTCCACTTCACCTGGTCCCCAATCCACTTCGGCCCAGCACGACAGACCAAAGACCCCTTCCCTCTCGCTCCCTGCCTGCCCAGCACACAGGCACTCACCGTTCCACAACATGACAGCAGAGCAATAACCAGCTTGGAGAGCAGGAGGTCCCTTTAGAACAGGAAAGCCACCATTTGGACCCTTGAGCCTATTCTAGTGAGACCATGGCATTGATCCTGGCCTCCTCCTCTTTCCCCAACAGAAACTTCTTCCCACCTCAGTGCCAGGAAATGCCCATTTGTATCTAGCTAGACTTGAGCAACTAGCGAGAACCCAGCTTTCCTTAAGTTTTACCAGAGAGGGACCAGCCACAAGCCACCGCCTCCCCCCTCCCCTGGGCACTTCTGTGCTATTTCACGCATGACCCACGGTCCAGGTCCTGCACCTTTCCCTGTTCCCAGACTCCACCTGAAAGCTCTCCGATGCCCCCACGGCCCCCAGCACCCAACACGTGCACACACCTGAGACTCTTTCCTAGAATAATTCTTTATTTGATCACTAAGGTACCCAGTTCTTGGAGCTAGTAATAGATTTCTCAATTTCCTGATCATGATAGATGTTCTAGTTACCCTCCTGCTATCACAATCCCTTGTCCTTTCAGAGGGAACATCCCCATGGGTTCTACTCTAACCCTACTCTGCCTTGCGCCTCCCACCTCTCCTCTGGATCACAAAGAATTGCTACCCTGATATCAACGCTTTCATCATCCTCTCCCTCACACACACACACACACACAAAGGTTTAGCTACAGCAGGGCTTATAGACCCATCCTTGAGTGCATGCGCACACACACACACACATACACACACACGAGTTGAATCTTGTTTGCTGTGTGTTTTCGTGTCATTATGTGTGCTGTTGTTTAGTTTTGTGTTTGACCAATTACAGGGATGTTCTAACGGAGATCGGCATCCGCCCACACACCCTTGCGCACACACATCCACAGCCGTAAACGGACACATGGTTTACAAACATACCTCACCGTTTCCTGCCGCGGTTCCTGCTTTCACTGGAGGGACTAGGAAGCAAAGCGAGGAAAACAGTCCGCAGAGCGCAGTGACAGCTCTGGCAAGCCTTTGCCGAGTTAAGGTTAATGGGTTTCAAATGCTAATGACTGCCCTGATTTCATCCTCCAGATCATATCTCCTAGTTAATTAGTAATCATGGTCTTCTGGGAACATCCCTAAGAACCTGGAGTAAGAGGTGATCATCCTGACCCCCACTGACCCCTCCAGGTGCTGAATGCACTTTCAGCAGTGATCACACTCAGGTGCCTAGCAGAGGAACACAGACGGACTCAACATGTAGATGATTAAGAGCAAAAAATAAACCACCCCAGAGTCCTGTTTGACATTTACTAGCACAATCTGCTGGCTTGTGTTTGAAGGAAATAATTCTGAAAATGTTTTCAGAGCAGTTTTCTTCTTTCTTTGTCTCTAGGAGAGCTGTCCCCAAGCATTTTTGTGTGTGGCAGGGGGGACACCCTTTGGCAGTCTCGCACTTCCTACGGACCTCTCCTAGAATTACATTTTTAAATGAATGAGACAAAATACTATGGATACGAAAGACTCTGAAACTAATAATACATTACATGTTAATTAATTGAATTTAAATAAAAATTTTTTAAAATTTTAAAAAGAATACAGAGGAAACTAATTCCAATGAATTATTTACTAGAATATTTTTAATTGCAATATAGTAATGCATGTTTTTCTTTAGTGATGTATCAGCTAACAGATCTAGCAATAGGTCTAACAGCTACTGCAATCTCAAAGTAGTAATAAATGGAAATAGTATCTTGAGTTTCTCTTCAAAATATGAAACAAATGTAACTGTGGCTTCTCTTGGAACCAAACTCATAGGTACTTCTAACACTCCTGAGGTTTGTGATCTCACTTTATACTTAAAAGACAGGCCACGGGGCAGCTGGGTGGCTCCATGGGTTGAAGCCTCTGCCTTCGGCTCAGGTCATGATCCCAGGGTGCTGGGATCAAGCCCCGCATCAGGCTCTCTGCTCAGCGGGGAGCCTGCTTCCTCCTCTCTCTCTCTCTCTCTCTGCCTATTTGTGATCTGTCTGTTAAATAAATAAACAAATAAAAGAGGCCACATTTCAGCTGGATTTATGCAAAGAAAAATACATATATATTGTCCCCTGCAAGTTCACTGGCTTTCTGCCTTTTGTGTCTACTTGGGAGCCATGGAGACTGTTCATCCAGTAACGTGATGACGACACCTCCTCCTCCCTATTCCTTAGACATCACCCTTACTTAGACTTTCATGACCCCCGTCCTTGCTTCCAATCCCTGAAAACATAACACTAACCCCCTCCTAAACACAAGTCAGTTCAGCACGTAGGTATGTGTGTGATATAAGCAAGTGTTGTTGGAAAAGCAACAGCAGCAACATTTACGGCACGGTTCTTGTGCATTAGGCTAAATGACTCACGTGCATGATTCCACTTCCTTCTCATCGCTGCACTGTGAGGCAGCAGCTGTCACTCCAGTTTCACAGACTAGAAAGCCTAGACACAAACAGCAACTTGCCTGAATGAAGTTCTGTAATTAGGAAGAGTGAAACCAGAATGCAAACTTGGTCAGTGTGGTCAAACCTGCACTTGGACATGAACGTGAGCAGTGCTTCCATAACCTTACAGCCAAGAGAAGGTAGAAGTCCAGGGACTGCCATACAGAAGACAAGACGGCACTGACGAAGGCAAAGACCACAACTGGGAGGGACAAGAAAGAAACCGAAGGCATGGATAGATGGGAGTGAACAGGGAAGAAGGAAAGACATTTTGAGCCGAGGGATCAGCCTACACAAGCGAGGTTAGAGAGAACGGGACCCATCTTAGAAACTGCAGTGAAAAGAGAGAGACGGGGAAGACGGTTGTGGGAAAGCCAGGGACACTATTGGCAGAGCACGCTGGAGTCCCCTCGTGGAGTCCCACTCTAGCCTGTTACCAACAGGGAACCATCACAGACAAGAAACTGCCCAGGGCAGTCATAAGTGTGAAATCCATTTCTGAGCTCTCTGCCCAGGACTCAAAATGCTGGCTTATCTGTCCCTTTACTACCTTAGTCAGGATATTTGGTCTCCCCAGAGCTCCATGCAGAGCAAGTACCTCTCAGTAAGGAATTCTGGATGCTCTACAAGTGGCCTGTCCATTGGAGTGGCACACTGGAGGCCACCCTGAGATCTCCAGGGTCATGCCCTAAAGATCAAGAGAGCAGTGAGTCACCTCGCCAGTACTGATGAGAACATCTGCTGACCTGCCCTAAACAACGCTTCATTCTGGCTTCCATTCTAGACCCCAAAATAGTCACAACCTGTTCTTCAGGATAAATCTCAGGCTCTTCTTTCTCCTTAAAGCCACTTTACCATTCTTGATCCTACCATACCAATATTTTTTTTTCATCATTCACCAAAAAGCTTAGCCCACTGCTGTTTCTGCATATTTGGTGCAGATTCCACCAGAAATGTCTCTGTCCTCTGTCTTCCTACATGAACCTTGCTCATTGCAAAGCCAAGTTTAAACTCACTTCGCCATGAAATTTCTCTAACTCGATTCATGTGGATGCTTCCCCTTTTCTCAGCTACTAAAGCAACAATACTTTCAAGAAGATAGGGTTCCACTAGATGTATATACCCCAAAGAGTTCCGAGCAGTGCTAGCCACTCATCAAAGTCCCTGCTGGCTGAGTTCCCTCAGAGGCTCCAGCAGAGCCAGACCCAGGTGAGGAGCCCCTTCTAACCGCTGAGCTGAGAGGAGCTGGCGGAGCACCGGCTCAGAGGAGGCTGTCTCCAGCCTCCTAGCACCAAACGCATTGTCATATTTCCACTGATGGGAAGAAAATTCTATAGAACAGAAAATACACACCTGCTTGCACTTTACTGGCAGTAGACTAGGGGTGGATAAGATAATGCTGACAGTGTCCCTGTAGCCTATTAATCTGTAACAGTTGAAAACAATGTTGGAGAGTGAAATAAGTCAAGCAGAGAGAGTCAATTATCATATGGTTTCACTTATTTGTGGAGCACAACAAACAGCATGGAGGACAAGGGGAGATGGAGAGGAGAAGGGAGTTGAGGGTAATTGGAAGGGGAGGTGAACCATGAGAGACTATGGACTCTGAAAAACAATCTGAGGGGTTTGAAGGGGCGGAGGGTGGGAGGTTGGGGGAACCAGGTGGTGGTGGGTATTGGAGAGGGCACGGATTGCATGGACCAAAAACAATGAATACTGTTACGCTGAAAAAATAAAAAATTAAAAAATTAAAGAAAAAAAAGAAAAGTCATCTCTTGGAGATGTGTTTTCATGCAAAATCTTCAGACAGTGGTTTAATGACCCCCATCTGGTGTCACAGAAAGAATCCAACTAACCTGTCCTTGAATATCAGTTTCTGTTTACTTGCTACAGACTTGGGAAGTCATTTAAACTTTCTCAAGTTAGTTGCCTTTTCTATAAATTAAAGATGATGATGTGCACATCAGAATATTATTTTGAGCTTGAGCCACGATGGTAAATGACTAACATCCAGGGTCAGTTTTCCAGTCTCTCCCTAAGTGGTCTTTTCTGAAAATAAAGTCAAGTAAAACCCAGAAAGCAGTGGCACTGGTCTAGATCCTAATAGAACTCTTCCTTCAGTTCATCAACCACCAGGAAGAGCCTCACGGGGTGGGGGACGGAAGCAGTGGGCTCTCTCCTCCACGGACCACTGACAGACAACAGAGACCAGTGCACGTCTGCCACACCAAACTGGTTCCCCAGACCAGTGGGGGGAAGCCAGTCCTGGCCCAGAGTTTTGTTCTGCAAGACGATCCCCACCCCTGCACGCACACAAGCGCACACGCACTCCGAGGCGCTCACACTCACAGGCTACATGCCATCTCCACCCTTCCTATCACAAGTCACCTCTCGTGCTCACCACAACCCACAAACTTTAAGTTGTACCTCCTTCTTATTGCAGCTGAATTGGTTTTCCTTCTTTTGTTCCAAGTATCAGCTCTTGGCGAGGCTACCTGGAAAGGAGAAAGAGGAGTTGTGTGGGGTAGGAGTAATTTCTCTGCCCAGAAGGGTTCAGAGGAAAGGTGATGGGGAGTATGGGCAACCCGTACTGAGCATTACAGCATTTCCTTCCCTTGGGAAATATCTATTAGTCAGCAGTCTGCTCCTGGCGGGCGTCCTTCCTACCTCTTACCCCTGCAGACAGAAACACGTGCACACACAGGTGTGGGTCCAGGGAGAGAGTTGTCGAGAATAATACATTACCTAGTGTTCACGTGTCAGTCATAAAGCATCAATTGTACCATCCTTGTAGCTCTGAGAGCACTTTAACCTGTACTATTTCTTTAATTGCATGTCATAAAGCAGGTATTTTATCCCCATGTAAAAATGAGGAAACAAACCAAGAAAGATGACTTGCAAAAGGTCCCTTGAATTGTGGCAGAGTGGAGCTCACAGACATTTCAATAGAGCATTCTGGATGTTCACGGAGTCTGAAGTCGGTAAATAATTCAGTAAATACAGAATTTCTCTTCCAGACGAAATAGTCATTCATTCAGTCAGCCAATTCCAAATTCACTCTCTACCATATCTCCCAAAGTGGACACTCTCAGATCCCATCAATTACCAACCTCTACCACTCTCACCTTACAGCCCACTTCTCTTTCAGCCCACATCTGGAACTAGAGAGTCCCATGGGCTCCCCCACAGCTTTCCTGCCCGTGCCTGGAGAACACCTGCCCACTCCTCTAAGGGAGTCCAGCAAAGCCCTGACCGACGGGTCCCAGCCGACTGAGCCCATCTCATTCCCTCTGATTCTCTCTCCCAGAGATTAGGATTTGAGACACTGAGTCTGAATCACATTGCACTGGGCGCTATGTCTGTGTGGTCATGTCATGTTCCTGGGAGAGAAAAATTAAAGTTTTGCTGAACATGCTTGTTTACTGAGATGAGGAGAGAAAAGGCACGTAGGAAGTAGCAGAAATGAGAGACTGCTCAGATCCAAAGAAGGAACAGCAGAGACTCGCTGCCAGTATTTTTCCTGTTTCCGTGAAGACCAAGGTGCAACTGAATGTCATCTGATACTCTGGCACCTCCACCAAGATACTCTCCCTACTATTACCACCACCACCTCTTCTACTACGAACCAGCGCCGCCGCCGCCACCACCATCATCCTTTCTTCCAGATAGTTTCTGTGCATTTCCATGCCTGGCAACCAGTCTCTGCTACCACCGGCTCTTAGTTTTCTCCCTTTGTTCAAAGTAAGTATCTTCACCAAAAATCTCTAAACACTCCCCTCGAACATATCCTCCTGCTGGGTTTTGCTGGTTTTTACAACCACTTGTAATAATCGTGGGACCTTCAAATCCCCACAGAGTCTCTCTGGATCGTTTGGCATTCCCATAGAAGTGTACTTTTAAGATCGGGATATATGTAGCCCAGGGTTATGTGGTGACCTGCTGAGAGGAACACCACACATTTTCTGGGAAATTCCATTTTAGTCTAAGATCATTGGAGAAGGAGTAATTGGGATCAATATTTTGAATGATGAAAAATGTGACGGCATAAAGTAATAGCATGCAAATTTACACGATACTTTTCAACATGAAATACTAAGTTTTCCAGAAATTTTCACCTGTGATGAGATGCTAGTGAATGTGCTTCCCCCTTGGCCTCCATCCCAGGACAAAACAAGTGAAAAGAATGCCGCAGGAAACATAACAAATAGCATGGAGGACATGGGAGTTAGAGAGGAGAAGGGAGTTGGGGCGGGGGGTGGGAGGTCGGGGTACCACATGGTGGGTATTATAGAGGGCACGGATTGCATGGAGCACTGGGTGTGGTGCAAGAATAACGAATACTGTTATGCTGAAAATAAAAAATAAATTAAAAAAAAAAAAAAAAAAAAAAGAAAGGCACTGACAATGCCTTAGAGCCATGCACAGACTCTCTCTCTCACCACTGCCCTCTCTCTGGCGCAGCCTCTCTCCCTATGTGCTTCCCTCTCCATTCCCCTCTTTGGGAATCAGCATGTCCATGGGATCTCCCTGTCTCGGCTGGATACGAACCCTTATGGTGCCAAGGCTGCCCAGTGTTCTCCTACTTTATTGTGTCAGAGAAACAGAACAGGACTGGTTCTCATCTAATGTCTTACAGCTCTATCGGCTTTTATTGAAAACCTCCTCTTTCTTAATTCATTTTCGTGGACAAAATGAAGCCTAAGAAGGGGCCCAGAGATCCCTCTAAAGGAATCCCTTTCCACAGCTCCCTGCTGAAGGAAGTGATCTTATCCTTGAGTCGCCAGATCCCATGCCTTCACCAGGGATAAGTCCCTAACCCCAAGACAGCAAGTCCTTATTTCGACCAGCCTCTTATGAAGAAGCTTGCTGTGTGTTCACAAGACAACTTAGATTCTCTGAGTGTGAGACACAGAATTTGCAGCAGGATCAGTTAGTAGAAAGAGTAAAATGTACAGAGAGAGAATCAGAAATAAGAGCTGTAGTGAGACAATCTTGAACTTCCTCTCTCCATACCAGTACCACTCTTCCCACATCCTTTTGGCAATCGTGAGTGGACAAAATAGGCTTTAAAATGCAGGAAGTGGAGACATCCTTCCTGTGATCTCTTCTCTTGCACTTCCTGTTCGCTGCCTCTCTGTGACAAACACACCTAGACAGAGGCCGGGCTGTCCTTGCCTCCATTCCACTTCCGTGCTTAGACAGGAAAATAGATTCCCAGGGCCCTTCTTGTGGGCAAGAGTAATGGTGGCCCACGCCTTTTGACTTAAAACCATAAGGAGATGACTGTTCTCACAGAAGGAGAAGCCTGGAGCAGAGTAGTTGCTGGTGTGGCTCTAAGTATTCAAAAAATTCAGGGTGAGGCCTTTGCAATCCTCTTGGCTTTTCCCTCATGCTCAGAGCTCCAACTGTAACATTAACGTGCCGGCACAGAAGGAAAAAAAGGCAACAAGCGTCTCTAAAATAGTCTACTTAATAACGTCTTCGTGTGTTCCAAATGCTGCTCCTATCTATACGAAAGATAGGAATGCAGTTTATTTTTAGATGGAGTATTGACAACCCAATATCACAGGGGTTCTGCTGGTAATGAAGAGTGTAGGTAATTAGCAATATCCACCATGAGCAGAGCAGCAAGTTGGATATGCGGACGTTGCCTATGTCAACTGTGCGCTCCAAATCAACTTGTACTATACAAAGCTCTGCCTTCAGACTCTTCAGGTGCTGGTCTAGCTTTTAATAAACCAATATATACCCTACACCCCCATTCTACTGCTGTTCTCATTTAATAGGGGTGACTGGCAGAGCTGAGATTGGGAGCTCTTGGCTCTGTGCCATCTGAAAGTATTAACAAGTCTTATCTTCTTTTTTCGGGGGGGGGGTGTATTTTATTTTTTTTATTAAGTTCTGTTATCCACCATACAGTACATCATTAATTTCTGATATAGTGTTCCATGATTCATTGTTTGTGTATAACAGCCAGTGATCCATGCCATATGTCCCCTCCTTAATACTTCTTCTTTTTTTTTTAATATTTTATTTTTATTTATTTGTCAAAGAGAGAGCACACAGGCAGGCAGAGTGGCAGGCAGAGGCAGAGGGAGAAGCGGGCTTCCTGCACAGCAGGGAGCCCGATGTGGGACTTGATCCCAGGACACCAGGATCATGACCCAAGCCAAAGGCAGCCTCCCAACTGACTGAGCCACCCAGGCGCCCCAATACTTGTAATGACAGTCTGAATCTCAATATGTATGAGCCGTCAAGTGAATGGCAATTAAGTCTTCCTGCTAAGATGATGTGGATTCTGAGTAGAGTTCAGTTCATTCCCCAGATTGAGGTGTTGCTACTGCTGGGATCCTGGAAATCCCTAATGCCCTTTTATCTCAGGGGTTAAATGTTAGTGTACATTCTAGTTCCATCCATGTTGTCGCAAATGGCAAGATTTCATTTCTTTTGATGGCTGCATAGTATACACATAGTATTCCATTGTGTATATATACCACATCTTCTTGATCCATTCATCTGTTGATGGACATCTAGGTTCTTTCCATAGTTTGGCTATTGTGGACATTGCTGCTATAAACATTTGGGTGCATGTGCCCCTTTGGATCACTACGTTTGTATCTTTAGGGTAAATACCCAGTAGTGCAATTGCTGGGTCATAGGGCAGTTCTATTTTCAACATTTTGAGGAACCTCCATGCTGTTTTCCAGAGTGGCTGCACCAGCTTGCATTCCCACCAACAGTGTAGGAGGGTTCCCCTTTCTCCACATCCTCGCCAGCATCTGTCATTTCCTGACTTGTTGATTTTAGCCATTCTGACTGGTGTGAGGTGATATCTCATTGTGGTTTTGATTTGTATTTTCCTGATGCCGAGTGATATGGAGCACTTTTTCATGTGTCTGTTGGCCATCTGGATGTCTTCTTTGCAGAAATGTCTGTTCATGTCCTCTGCCCATTTCTTGGTTGGATTATTTGTTCTTTAGGTGTTGAGTTTGCTAAGTTGCTTAGTGAAATAAGTCAAGCAGAGAAAGACAACTATCATATGATCTCCCTGATATGAGGAAGTGGTGATGCAACATGGGGGCTTAAGTGGGTAGGAGAAGAATAAATGAAACAAGATGGGATTGGGAGGGAGACAAACCATAAGTGACTCTTAATCTCACAAAACAAACTGAGGGTTGCTGGGGGGAGGGGGTTTAGGAGAAGGGGGTGGGATTATGGACATTGGGGAGGGTATGTGCTTTGGTGAGTGCTGTGAAGTGTGTAAACCTGGTGATTCACAGACCTGTACCCCTGGGGATAAAAATATATGTTTATAAAAAATAAAAAATTAAAAAAAAAAAAAAAAGAAAGAAAGAGCCAGATCAGAAAAGCCAAAAAAAAAAAAAAAAATGTTAGTGTACATTGGCATCACTTGAATGGCTTTGTCAAAACACAAACCACTGGGCTCCACCTTCAAAGATTTTGGTTCAATGGTTCTAAGTGAGGCCCAAGAGTTTGCATCTCCCACAAGTTCTCTGCTGAGACTGACCTCCCTGATCTCGTCTAACTTATAATAAACTTGCATTACTGGAGATCTCCCAAATAACTCTTCACTCCTTGCAGCCAAAAGAAGCTACTTAATATATCCTTTGGACCCAGACAGAAGCCCATTGGACCAGATCGAGAACAAGATCTAATGACAAACACCGTATCTGTCAGAACCCTGTCTATGCTCTGGTGGCTCCAGTTGTTACCAAGTCAAATTTCACTGCCTAATTCTTTCTACCTTTAAGATGAGTGCTTTCCTGAATGGCTACCCAGCAGGTAATGAGATACTTACAGCCTTTAATCTTTAGCACGGAAAACACATTTGAATTCCAGAAGTGAATTCATCTACATTCAAGTGGGGCCTACATACTTCATTCATAAGAAAGCCCAAGGGATCATATCACTGCCTTGGATTTAAAGTGAATGACTAAATAAATGAACAAAAATCTAGTTGTATGTCATATACCATGAGGATCAAAGAATGAATAATATATAATTGCTGCTTTTGAGTAACTCAGTGTAAGTGGGGATACGCACTTGTAAACCAATACGTATTTTGATCGATATGGTAAGTGCTACGATAGTGTTATGGACAATATCACCATTTTGTAGCAAAGAAGATGCAGGAAGTCTATGGGAAGGAATCAAAGAAGGCCTCAACCCAGATCTACTCAAACAAATTCTGAGGAATTTCACTTATACTTATATTTATACACTGCTAATCGCTATGTTAACCTCCTGGGTAGACAGACATTTTCTTTCAGTCCTCTTAACCAAGCCTACAGAGATCCCTCCACCTCTTTCCCTGCCAGAATAGTGGTTTCCTGAGATACGAACCCACCAGATCCGACTTTTCTACCTTTCCTGAGAATGGGATGATAGTTCATCCCTCCCTCGACCTCGACCTCTACCCTGAGGTAGTTCACAAGGACTCAACTGCCATTCCCCAAAATAAACCCATTCAAATAGGAATCCGGTTGGAAAGAATGTCACCAGGCCTTTTGCCCAAATAAGGATGTCCATTACACCCCAGTCTACAGATCCGTAGCTAGACTTAGAGGAAAGAACATCAAACATGAAGTCAGAATATTAGAATTAGAATTTGAATTAGAAATGCAACTTCTCACTTAGCCCTTCAGTTCCTCTGGCAGATACTGAACTATCTCACCGTCTTGAAACTCCTCTCTGTCAATGAAATGAAAGTAGCATTCTGGTCTTTAGAGGGTAACTGTGAGCTTAAGGGATACTCATCCTACTCTAAAGTAGTGAGTGGACTCTACAGTTTCAATTCTGTAGAATATGGGGCCACATTTTCCTGAGATTAAGTCAATGACTGGGCTGAACCTGCTGGGTAAATGGGCCAGGAATTCCAGGTCTCACAGTGGTCTGGCGCCCTCTGGTGGGGGCTATTGAGTAATGATAGGAAAAGTCTGGGTCCTAAACTGGTTTGAACATTTGGGAAAATACCAATGATTATAGGACTTTCCCAGTTTGTTGGGGCCCATTTCTTTGTCCAATTATCCGGGGACACTGGAGACATGGGGACTTATCCTCAGCCTCCACACTTCCTGAGAGTAAGTTACCCCCTGACCAGCATCTCCCCATCACCCCCTCCACCACACACCTAATAACCACCATTCGACTCTCAGCTTTCATGAATTCAACTCTTTCCAGATTCCGTATATAAGTGGGATCATGAAGTGTTTTTCTTGCTGTGACTGGCTTCTTTCACTTCACATAATGTCCTCCAGTTTCATCCATATTGTTGCAAATGACAGGATCTCATTTTTTAAGGCTGAATGATACTCCATTGTATCTATATGTCACAATGTCTTTATCCATTCATCCGTGACAAAGGCTTGGGTTGTCTCCGTATCTCAGCTATTGGGAATAATGCCGCCATGATCATGGGAGCGCAGATACCTCCTCGAGGTACTGGCTTCATTTCCATTGGCTACATATCTAGAAGAGAGAGTGCTAAGATGATGCAGTGGTCCTATAATTCACATTCAGATGTCATGCACCAAGCACAACACCGATCATGCTGTATGTGTCAGTTCGGGTAAGCTTCCCAATCCTCCGAGGTAGGAGTTATTTTGATGGTCATCTCCATTTCATATGGGATAAATATAGAAGATTCAATCATTTGCCAAGGTCACACAGAGAAGGGGCGGAGCCAGGCCTCAACCCCAGAGACCCTGGTTCCAAAGGCTCCTGATTCCAGAGACTCTCAACGCAGAGCACCCTTCCTCTAGGTGCTTTAGGGAACTGAGAACTCGCTCCCTGGGCATACTGCCCAAAGCAAGACTGTGAAACATTAGCGAAAATGGCCAATGAGGCAGGAGGCTGAGCAAGCAGAGGTGCAGAGGTGGAAAGCTCCACGTCTTAGAGGAAATGTTACCATATGACAGATTGCAAACCAACCACTCAACTTCTCCTTTCCTTTTCCCCATCGTTCACCCCACAGAATGAGTGAGTGGCTGGATGAAGCATGAAGGACAACAATAAAAAAACTGGAAAAGTTTAAACATTTTTAAGAGTGGGGGGAAAAAGCACCAGATCAGGCAGAAATGTTATAAAACAACATCTGGTCTCTAAATGATAGGCTCTCCAAATCTCCATTGAGTAGCTAGCCTGAATTTTTACAAAGCTTAGAGAAGGAATTGTAAAATCAGCTCAAACTCCTTTAGAGATGAAGGAGAATTAGAGATGCCAGAAAGCCCAAGCACATCAGATATTCGGAACTGTTTAAGAGAGAGCTAGACTTCAAAATTACAGCCTAGTATATTAGAGTATGTCATGTTTAGGATATAATCCCTTATACTAGATCATCGACATGCTCTGGTCAGGCAGGAACACAGAATGGGGTAAACGTGCTCACTAGCATCTGAAATGTGGATATGGGGTGCCATTCTTAGCATGATCAGGAAGGTCCCTCTGATAAGGTGACTTTGGAGAAGAAAGTGTGACACCTGGGTATGTGTGGGTAAAGCAATTTGGGCAATGGGAAAGGCAAGCAGAGCAGCCCTGAGGTGGGACCATGCGTGGGAAGTTCACAGAACATGAAAGAGGCCCATATGGCTGGTATGGAACCAAGGAGGAAGCAGGTATCACGGACGACATCTGAGAAGGGGCAGACGACATGATTAGGCATGCAGGACCCATACACAGGCCACCATAAGGACTTTGCTTTTTTTTTTTTTTTTTTTTTCATAAGTTTTTTTTTTTTTTAATTTTTTATTTTTTATAAACATATATTTTTATCCCCAGGGGTACAGGTCTGTGAATCACCAGGTTTACACACTTCACAGCACTCACCAAAGCACATACCCTCCCCAATGTCCATAATCCCACCCCCTTCTCCCAAACCCCCTCCCCCCAGCAACCCTCAGTTTGTTTTGTGAGATTAAGAGTCACGGGATTGGGAGGACTTTGCTTTTATGGTGAGAGAAATAAGAGGCCCTGAAAGCCCTGAACAGAGCAATGACATGATCTTAGTTGTATTTTAGCAGGATCACTATCGTTGCTTTGTAGGAAAATGGGGTAAGGAAGTGGGGAGTGGAAAGCAGAGTGAGCAGTTAAAAGGCCTCTGCAATAATCTGGGCCAGACCACCCCCTGCCCACCCCCTTAGTGGCAGGTGCTGGCCTCATTCACAGTAATGCTTCTCATTCCAGCACAGTGCTTGGCATAATGATGATGCTTGAATGAAATCTTTAGCAACGGCAGTCTTAACTAATGTGTGCTGATGCCAGGAGAGGAACTATGCATTCATCCACATGAAAAACAAAGTCTATGATAAGAGTCATGCCTCAGAGGTGATAGAAGAAGGCAGGTCAATGGAAAGAGGCACCATTTCAAACCTTAGTTCATTAAGAAGATATGTTTTGCCTGTTGCCAGTTCCCTTCAAACCCATAAGCAAATCCCGCTCCCTTCTCCCATGCAGGTCCAGATGGGCATGCAAAACCTGACTTGGAAAACTGAGACCCTGTCTTGTTTGCATCCCTGATGCTGTGCCAGAGCCCTCTGAGAAGGATGTTGTATGGACACACCTAGGTTTATTAAAAGCTTCTGCATCACCCAAAAGAAAGAACCATCAGTCCTCTGCTCTTACAATGAGCCCTTGTGTGTGTCCAAGAGATATTCCAAAACAGCGATATATCCCTCTTCTAAGTTTGCTGTCAGAAATTTTTATGTCCTCACTTTGGGAAAGATCCAGGGCAAGAGCCTGATGCCTTGTGAAGGAGAGGTCCTGGCTTATAATGTACACTGACACCTCTCTGCCGGGTGGTATGTTGAGCCTTAGATTAACCAAGTAAGAAGAGCCATCATGTTGACTCTGACTCCTGTCATAACTGTGTCCTATGAAGTCAAGTGTGCATTTCTATTCCTTTCAGCCCTGGAGTTTGCAGTGGGGATTCTGACCAATACCTTCATTTTCTTGGTGAATTTTTGGGACGTGGTGAGGAGGCAGCCACTGAGCAACTGTGATCTTATCCTTCTGAGTCTCAGCCTCACCCGGCTTTTCCTGCATGGGCTGCTGTTCCTAGATGCCCTTCAGCTTATATACTTCCAGCGCATGAAGGACCCACTGAGCCTCAGCTACCAGATCATCGTCATGCTCTGGATGGTCACAAACCAAGCTGGTCTGTGGCTCACCACCTGTCTCAGCCTTCTCTACTGCTCCAAGATTGTCCGTTTCTCTCACACCGTCCTGCTCTGCTTGGCAAGCTGGGTCTCCAGGAAGGTCCCCCAGATGCTCGTGGGCGCCATGGTTTTCTCTTCCATCTGCACTCTCATCTGTTTGGGGGATTTTTTTAGTAGATCAGGCTTTGGGTTCCCAACTACGCTCTTCATGAATAATACAGAACTCAATTTGCAAATTACAAAACTCAATTTCTATTATTCCTTCATCTTCTGCACCTTGGGGTCCATCCCGCCTTTCTTGCTTTTTCTGGTTTCTTCTGGGGTGCTGATTGTCTCTCTGGGGAGGCACATGAGGACAATGAAGGCCAAATCTAAGGACTCCCATGACCCCAGCCTGGAGGCCCATATCAAAGCACTCAGATCTCTCATCTCCTTTCTCTGCCTCTACGTGGTGTCCTTCTGTGCGGCCCTCATTTCAGTGCCTTTACTGATGCTGTGGCGCAACAAGATCGGGGTAATGATATGTGTAGGGATCTTAGCAGCCTGTCCCTCGATACACGCAGCAATCCTAATCTCAGGCAATGCCAAGCTAAGGAGAGCTGTGGAAACCATCCTACTCTGGATTCAGAGCAGCCTAAAGGTAAGGGCAGACCACAGGGCAGATCCCAGGACTCCAGATCTATGCTGAGAGCAGGCACAAAATGGGCTCTTCATGAATATGCCTTTGATTGTTCATAAAGCCTTCAGAAACCTATTCCAGTTTCTTCTGTAGGCATAAGTGAGAGTCTCTCCAGTTTATGTCAATGAACCCATCCATAGTAGAATAAAATAATTAAAGCTCTAACTATGGCCGAGGCAAGAATGACGTGCATGGGTTCTTCAAGTTTGTTTTGAAAAAGAATGAAATAGAGAGGTGATGTACTCAGTGTAAATGCTTTGTATACTACAGACTATTTGTGCTTTGCTATGAACCAAACCATGGCAAATCACCTCTTACCAAATACTATATAAACCCCAGGATAACATGATTGGCTTTCCATGTGTTTTCTAAACCTGTTTCTTAAATCTGTTCTTATATTCCTGGGTCTCATAATGCTTGTCCAATTATCATGGCCACTTATAATTTTTTAAAAATGAGAAAATACATTTAAGTGTTAGAAGTTCCTTGAAGTAATTAAAAATAGAGCTTCCCTATGACCCTGCCATTGCACTCCTGGGTATTTACCCCAAAGATACAGATGGAGTGAAAAGAAGGGCCATCTGCACCCCAATGTTTATAGCAGCAATGGCCACGGTCGCCAAACTGTGGAAAGAACCAAGATGCCCTTCAACGGATGAATGGATAAGGAAGATGTGGTCCATATACACTATGGAGTATTATGCCTCCATCAGAAAGGACGAATACCTAACTTTTGTAGCAACATGGACGGGACTGGAAGAGATTATGCTGAGTGAAATAAGTCAAGCAGAGAGAGTCAATTATCATATGGTTTCACTTATTTGTCGAGCATAACAAATAGCATGGAGGACACGGGGAGTTAGAGAGAAGGGGAGGTGAATCATGAGAGACTATGGACTCTGAAAAACAATCTGAGGGGTTTGAAGTGGCGGGGGGGTGGGAGGTAGGGGTACCAGGTGGTGGGTATTATAGAGGGCACGAATTGCATGGAGCACTGGGTGTGGTGAAAAAATAATGAAACTGTTATGCTGAAAATAAATAAATGAAAAAAAATGTAAAAAAAAGAAAGAAAGAAAAGCATTTTGCTTTCTTTCTTTTTGCATAAATTCTCTATGAACTAGTCTTCATTACCTCTTGCTCCTCTACATGGCTTTGTTTTAAACAAATTTGTTTTTAACAAATTTATCAAATTATATTTTGATAAAATTTCAAATTTATAGTTGCCAGAATTCCCACTTACCTTTACTGACACTCACTCATTATTTATGTTTTGCTCCATTTCTCTCTCCACTCCCCCACACAGATACCTCCAGTTCCAATCCAAAAATAAACGGTTCACTTTAGTTTTCCTTTTTACACATTTGTAACTCTCTTCTCTAACCATGAGAAATATATTCCACTTATGCTTAATATATTTGTTCATTTGCTGACACCTAGAATACAGAGAATGTGGTTTTGAAATTGCCATCCTACAGCACTGCAAAAGGCAAAAAAAGGACTAACTAGAATTCACTATTTGTTCATAGTATTACTTGTGTTTAGGTAAAATTTACATACAGCAAAATGCACAGATGCTAAATGTACAACAATGTACAATGTGAAGTTTGATAAACGTACACTTGTGTGTAACCAACACCCCAAATAAGACGTACAATATTTCATCAGCACAGAAAGACCCAGTACTCTCTTCCAGTCAATCCCCATCCCCTATGGGCAACGCTATACTAATTTCTTCCCATAGATTTTTTTTTTTAACTGTTCTTGTATAAATCCTGTAAATACTCTTTTGTTTCTGTTACTTCTGCTCAACATGATGTCTTTGAGATCCATCCTTAACGGTGTATGAGCCACAGCTTGTTTTTCCACTCACCATTGATGAACATGTGCATTGGTCATAGTTTGGGGCTATAATGAATTTTTTTAAAGATTTATTTATTTATTTTAGAGAGAGAAAGAGAGCATGAGTTGGGGAGGGGGCAGAGGGAGACTGAAAGAGAGAGAAAAACTCCAGAGGCTTCCTGGGCAGGGGTGGAGCCAGTCACCCGTGGGATCGGTCACTCGATCATGGAATCGGTCACTTGATCCCATGACATTGAGATCTTGACCCAGGCTGAAACCAAGAGTCAGAGAGATGACTTAGCCAACTGAGCCACTCAGGTGCCCCACGAATGAAGTTTTTAATCAATGTTCTTAAATCCATCTTTTCATTTCTTTTAGATAAACACCTAGGAGTAGAATTACTTGTCATTAAGTTGATGTATATTTAACTTCATAAGAATATTACAAAGAGGTTTTCCAAAGCTATTCTAGCATTTTATGCTCCCAACAACAATGTAAGAGAGTTGTTCCATATTCTTACCAGCATTTGATATTCCCAGTCTTTAGAAATTTTGGCTGTTTTAATGGAATGAACGGTGTCTCATTATGGTTTTAACTTGCATTTCCCTCATAACTAGTGATATGGAGCACATGTGCTTCTTGGCCATTTGTATATCTTCTATTGTAAAGTAACTTTGATTTGTTTGATCTTCTAAAAAAATGTATCATTTAAGTATATTTGATACCCTTCTTATATTGAGTTGTGTTTTATTAATTTGTAGGAGCTTGGTAGCATTGAGTGTGAGTGTGTGTGTGTATGTGTGTGTGTATAAATTATATATATATATGGCTTTATATATATAGCTTTTGATTTTTTGTATACAGGTCCTTTGTCTGATACATGTACTGTGACTATTTTAACCCAGACTATGGTTTCCCTTTCATTTTCTTAATGCTATCTTTTGATGATCAGAAATTTTGAATTTTGAAAAAATCAAATTTATCATATTTTTTCCTTTAACACTTAGTGCTTTTTGTGTCCTCTATAAGAAATATGTGCCTGCCTCTAAAATGCAAAATTGGTCTACTATGCTTTCCTCTATTATTTCACTTCTATATTTAGAGCTATAATTCATCCTGAATTAACTTTTGTATCTAATGTTAAGCAGGGATGAACTTTATTTTTCCCATATGTCTATTCAGGTACTCCATTATCATTTGTTGAAATTTTCCCTCCCTTCATTGGATTAACGCCTTTGTCAGAAAACATAGGACTATATATTCATGGATCTCTTTCTGGTTTTCTGGTTTTATTGTATTCCATTGATCTGTCTGTCTATCCTTTCACCAAAACCTCACTTCTTTATTACTATAGATTAATAGTAAATTCTGAAACCAAATATTGTGATTCTTTAGAGTTCATTTTTCTTTTGCAGATTTGTTTAAGCTAATCTAAAATGACACATTTGGGGCTTATTCATTTATTTCTAAAAATGAAAATGAAAAGCCTCTTTGAATTCTAATTATGTTAAATCTAGACATCAATTTGTGGGAGAAACGACTCTTAAAAATACTGTCTGATAATCTATGAATATGATATATATATATCTTCATTTATTTAACTCTTTAATTTATCTCAGCAATGTTTTATAGCATTTAGTACAGAGGTCTTGCATATCTGTTGATACAATTATCCCTAAGTACTTAACATTTTATAACCTTATAATATACAGAATTTATTTTAAAGTTTCATTTTATAATTATTTGCTGCTAGTATATAAAAATATAATTGATTCTTGTGTACTAACCAGGTATCTTGAGACTCTCCTTAATTATTAGTTCTAGTAGTTGTAGACTATTTGAAATTTTATACTTAAAAAAACAATCACGTCATGAGAGGCACCTGGGTGGCTCTGTCATTAAGCATCTGTGTTTGGCTCGGGTCACCATCTCAGGGTCCAAGGATCCAGCCCCACATCAGGCTCTCTGCTCAGCAGAGCCTGCTTCTCCTTCTCCCACTCCCCCTGCTTGTGTTTTCTCTCTCACTGCCCCCCTCTCTCTCTCTCTGTCAAATAAATAAATAAAATCTAAACAAAAAAATCATGTCATGAGCAAACAGAGACAGTTTTACTTCTTCCTTCCCAATCTTTATGTCCTTTATATTATTTATTACCTTTATTATATTATGTATTACCTTATTTCATTGGCTGAGATCTTTAGTCAATATTGATTGGTACTAATGTGAATATACGAACTGACTTATTACTGATCTTAGGGAGGAAACATTCAGTAATTTTGTCATTAAGTACAATGTTAGTTATAGATCTCTTATTGATCTGTTTTACTAGATTAAGAAAATTTGTTTTTATTCCTAGTGCAGTAGAAATTTTTATTATCAATGGGGGCTGAATTTTATCAGAAGATTTCTCTGTATTTATTGAGATGATTATGTAATTTCTTTCCTCTATTTTGTTAACATAAAAATGTACATTGAAAATTTTTAAATGTTAAATCAATCTTATATCCCTGGGGTAAGCACTCACTTGCTCGTGATGTATCATTATTTGATGTCCTAATACACTGCTAAGAATTTTTGCATCTATGTTCATGAAGAATACTAACCTCTCTGTATATATTTAATACCTTTTTCAAATTTGGTATCAGGGTTATGCTGACATAACACAAGTTGGAAAATGTTTCTTCCATCTTAATTTTATTTAAGACTTTGTATAAAATTGGTATTATCTTTCCCTAAATATTTGATAACATTAATCAGAAATCTTATGGGACTGAAATTTCCTGTTCAGGGAGGTTTTCCAAATTATTATAGTTACAATTTACTTAATAGATATAGTATTATCAAGTTATTTTAATGACTAGCTATCCCAATCCTTTATTTATTTATTTATTTATTTTTAAAATTTAATTAGCCAAGGTAAAGTAGTACATTATTAGTTTTTTATATAGTGCCCAATGATTCATTATCCAGTATACTTTCTTCTTGTATCTATTTTGGTAAGTTGTATTTTTCAAAGTTTTCTATTTTATCTAAGTTTTTAATGTATTGCCATAAATTTGATCATAATATTCCTTTATTCTCATTTTAATGTGTATAGCACTTGTCTTGCTATCTTTCATTCCCAAGTTTGTTAAATTTTGTTCTCTTTTTAATTCATCTAGGTAGAGATTTATCAATTTATTGATATATCCAAGAAATAAACTTCTTGTTTCATTTGATTTTTCTCTACTTCTTGTATTTTTATTGATTATTTTCTATTATTTATTATTTCCTTTCTTCTACTTTTGTAGGTTTAATCTCACAAAGAAATCTGATTTAGTTTCTTAAGGCAGAGAATTAGATCATTGATTTTAAATCTTTTTTTTTTCTGCTTTAACACAAATAGTAAAAGTTTTAAGCTTTCCACTTTACATGTTTTTGTCATATCTCACAAATTTCAATATATTACATTCCCTCCCAGCTTTATTGATATAATTGACATAACATTTATAATAATAAGGTGTACAATGTGATGATTTGATATGCATACATATTGCAAAATGTTTACTGAAATAAAGTTTGTTAACACATCCCCCATCTCACATAATTACCATTTTGTTGCTATTCCTGGTTATGGTGAAAATATTCAATTATTACTGCCTTGAAACTTTCAAGTATATTATATAGCACTGTTAACGATAGTCACCATGTTGTACTTTAGATATCCAGAATTTATTTATCTTATAACTGAAAGTCTCTAGCCTTTGGCCAACACTTTCCCCATTTCTCTCCCCCCAACCCAGCCCTCTGTTTCTATGAGTCCAGTTATTTTAGATCTTAAAGAGAAGTGAGATCATACAACATTTGTCTTCGTCGGACTCATTTTACTTAGTATAAGGCCCTGAAGATCCATCCATTTTGTGACAAATTGCAAGGTTTCCTTTTTTTATGGCTGAATAAACACATCACATTTTCTTTGTCCATTCATCCATCGATAGATACTTAGGTTGTTTCCATGCCTTGGTTATTGTGAATAAAGCTACAATAAACATGGGAAGGTAGATATCTCTTTGATATTCTGTTTTTACTTTCTTTAAACATATACCCAGAAATGGGATTGCTGGATAATATGATAGTTCTACTTTTGACTTTTGGAGGAGCCCCCATACTATCTTCCACAGTGGCTGTACTAATTTACATTGCCACCAACAGTGCACAAATTTTCCACATCTTCACCAGTATTTGTTAGCTCTTGCCTTTTTGATAGTAGCTATCCTGCCAGGTGTGAAATGGTATTTGACTATGGTTTTGATTTGCATTTCCTGATGATTAGTGATACTGAGAAACTTATCATGTACTTGTTAACTAATTGTATGTCTGCTTTGGAAAAATGTCTATTCAAGTCCTCCTGCCCATTTTTAATCACTTTGCTTTTGAGTTGTATGAGCTTCTTTGTTATATTTTGGATATTAACCCTTATCACACATTTAATTTATAAATATCTTCTCACAGACTCAAAAGTTGAGACTTGTTCATGTTAATGGTTATGAAATAAACTTAAATAAGGAAGTGATATGAATAGAGCAGTAATTTTATAAAGATTTGTCTAATATTGGTTTGAAGAGGAGGAGGAAAGGGGTTTAAACCATTTAAACTTCAACTGCAGTGAAAAATTTGGACTAGAATTGGGTAGTAGGAATGGAGAAGATGGAATAAATATGAGAGGGCGCCTGGGTGGCTCAGTGGGTTAGGCTGCTGCCTTCGAAATAAATATGAGAAAGATTTGAAAATCATCAACTAGCATCTTGATAGGTGCTTGACAGGAAGAATTGAGGAGGTTTCCAGCATGTGAGTATGTTGTAGCATGATGTAATAACTAACAAAAATAAAGAAGTTGAGAAGAGAAGTGGGGTTGAGTTTAAGGAAAATGGTATGTGTGGTTTGGAATTTCCTGCAACTGGGTTGGTATCAGGTTATCTATTTGGAAAACACCAGCATATTTTTGGAAATGAGGAAGTGAAATTCAGATTAGAAGACAGAACCGTAGACTTGCGGCTATCAAAAGAGAAGCTATCCTGAAAAATGCGTCTTCACTTGGGTCATATAGGTAGAGGAAAAAAATACTGGCAAGTTTGGAGGACACAAAATTATGGGAGGAGCAAGCTGATAAAAGGTAGTGAGGATGATCTGAATGGACCATATTTTTATGTATTGCCTTCCTAGCACCTTCTTTCCTTGCTCCACCTAATGGACTAATGGCTTGGATACTTCTTTGCTGGGACATTCATGTGTAGATACACAATTGTAGAAATCAGATTCACTCTTGCTTACACAAAGCCTGATTTTGGGAAGCATATTTAATACTAAATAATATAGCCTATTTTCTTTTTTTTTTTTTCTATTTTCTATGCCAAAATTTTTCAGAAGTGAAACACATGACATGGAATAAATTTCTAAAGTTAAAAAAGATTATTTTCCAACATATATCCTCTGATTTCAAAATTGTTTGGCAAACATTCTACTCATATTTGTCAAAATCTGTACTTGAGAACAACTCTTTTTCATTATGAAGCAGAATGCAATTAAATATTGCTTCTAGTCAAAGTCTCAATGCATAATATTATATCTCAATGCATAATATTACATCTCAATGCACAATATTAATCTAAAACTGTAATGTGCAAAAGGAAAAGTATTAGGTCTAGTTCCAAATCAAAAACATTATAAAATTATGAGAATATAATCTAAAAATTAAACATTTCTAATTCTCAATTTGTATTTTCAATTTGTCTCTGATATCCTACATCTGCGTTTTATGTTTGGTTTATTACAAAAGCTTTTTTTCAGGGCCACAGATAAATATAACTATTGCTTGGAATTATTATGGATATGTTTGCTTTTATCAGCTACAATTATGAAATATCACACATAGAGAACAAACTGAGGGTTGATGGATGGAAAGTTGGGCTAGATGGGTGGCGGACATTAAGGAGGATGCTTGTTGGGATGAGCACTGGTGTTACATGGAAGTGAGAAATCACTAAATTCTACTCCCAAAACCAATACTGCACTACATATTAACTAACTTGAATTTAAACTTTAAAAAAATCTAATACTCTAAACCACATTTAGCCTTTTGAACATGTACAGTTAGAATGATGTCTGATGGCAGTTGAATAACTTCGAAAGTAAATTGCTTATAGAAGCTTAAAAGTAATAAAATAAAATATCATAGATTCTTTCATTCTTCTCTAGAAAATTCTCTGCCATCTTCAGTATTCTGAACACCACGCTATTTTTAGCTATCATGCATTCATGAGGTTTGATTCTGTTGAAGTCATATAAATTCTCCTTCACTCCACAGACAGTCTTTCAGAAATGCACTGTAACAGACGTTATGGCCCCCTTTTATCAAAAGCATTACCTATTCTATTTGCATTCAGAAATTAATCCGATGGAAATTCTGGTTCTTTCTTTCAGTTAACTAAATTTTCATCAGATATCTTTTCCATATAGCAATTGTTCTAATTTGTTTTATACTGGCATCTTAAATTTTTTTTAAAGATTCTATTTATTTATTTCACACAGAGAGAGATCACAAGTAGGCAGAGAGGCAGGCAGAGAGAGGGGGAAGCAGGCTCTCTGCTGAGCAGAGAGCCTGATGCGGGGCTTGATCCCAGGACCCTGAGATCACCACCTGAGCCGAAGGCAGAGGCTTAACCCACAGAGCCACCCAGGCGCCACTTAAATTTTATTTCTTGGCAAAGACATACTTTGAATTTTAAATACATAAAATATTGTTTACTTTTCACATAGAAATGCACTCTCTCACATTTTTCTGGAAGCATATGGCCTCATTCTGTTTTTCCTCTCTCAGTAGAGGCCTGACTTTAAACTCTTGCTCTATTCTAAGGGGGGGGGGGGGGGGGAAACAGTCTCGCAAGCATGATGCTAGCCACCAACTGGGTTCCTTCCACTGAGGAGTCCCTGGAGATAGACCTGGTGACTCCTGCCACCTGCTCTAGCTTCCAGCCCACACTGTTCCTTGTGGGACTGTGTTTTCAGCAGTATTAGAACTTCTAGATACCTTGAAATCTGTTGAAAGCTCCAAAATTTCAAAATGTTGACTCAAATTTCTTAAAACACTGAACAGATCAAACAAAATATAGCTGCATGCTGGATGCAAGTTCAAATTAAACTCTGTCGTGTATTTTACTTATTAGTTCCTCAGCATCTTCATCAACACTCTAGACATCGACTTGTCTTCTGGGACTTAGAATTTCTAAACAAAAATCTGAAACAAACCTAGTATTTACTTCCATCATAGATTTTTCTACCCAGAGCCCTCTAGAATATGTTTTCTTTTTATTCTTTTTTAAATTTTTTTTAAGTTTCTTTTCAGTGTTCCAGAGTTCATTGTGTATGCACCACACTCAGTGCTCCATGCGATACTTTTTATTCTTTTTTAAACAAATCACCAGTTTATGTAGGTTTGGACCTTTTTCGTTGATTTTTCCTAAACTTCAGCTTTTTTTCACATACACTTTTACTTATAATTTATTTGACTATTGCAACTCTTATATTTATTTGGTTTTGTGTTCTCTCCTCTGCAAAGTGCAGTGTATGTAAAAGTTCTGCTGGTTCTAGCATCATATTCCCTTCTACCTCTTTCTTTTGTCCTTTTTCTGTGAATTATGAATTGACATTTTAGTGATATCTTCAAATATTCTCGTTCTTTTTCTGCGGTATCTTATCTGCTATTCAGAACTCTTCATGTCACTAACTGTCTCAAACATCAGCAGCTACATCTCAAAGCATTTGTTTGTCCATTTCATGATATGAGGACACATTCTTCTTATAGGGTCAGTCAGTGTTCTCTAAAATCTCAGTGAAAATAAAAGAGATTTTTTTCTAGCACCTCCTGTGTCTGATAGTGACTTTATGTCACCAACATGGCCTGCTTTCTTCACAATGTTCACCTTATTTTGAGTGATTGCATTCTCACATATCCACTGATCTCTTTTCCTCTTGTTAAACCTGGAAGTGGGAGATTAGGGAGTTTCCCCCACGTTCAAGGTCACAAGGGACCATTTAGATTTTAAAAGTGTCAAATCTTCTAGGATATGGTGAAAGAACATGGGGAGAGTTTTTCCATCCTCTGGTTCTGTTTTGCCCAACCAGAGACAACCTGAGCAGGAAGTCTGACTACTGACCATAGTGGGGTTTTTTTGCCCTAATGCTACAGCAGCTGCTACAAATACAGTGATGTCCTCATTACTCAAGTGGATGACTATCCCCCGCAGCATGACTTCTCATTTATTCAGTGAGTCACTGCATGAAGTAGAAGCCAACTGTGTGTTTACATGCTGCTTCTCGTAGGCTCCAGAACCTGACACCCTAAATCCAGAAACTGACACTCTAAATCTTCCCCTCTCCAGGCTCCACAGCCATGCCTCACCTCATCTCCTGACTTTTCAGGTTAGGATATTCATCATACAGTTCTAATGGAGGGTTCTCCTAGTTGCTCCCAAAGCAGGTTTATTCTGCACATTCTATGAATTCTGGGTTGTCACCTTGCCTGAGTGGCAGTTTACTTTAACATGACACGGTATTAGTATCATATATATGAACATAAATTAACTCTATATAAAATAGGAGGTGGTTAGGTATCATCTGAAGTACTGTAGTCACAGTCCATACTTCAGGGTGGTTATTTAAGAAAGATATGAAGATATTCCTAATCAGGAATCAACACCTTTAGAGATGGTCTAGCTCTTAAATTATCCTTATTGAAAACTACTTAATTCACACAAAGTATAATACACAAATTTTTAATTAATTGGAAGTATTTTGAAGGCCTTACCACACTCTCATGAGTAAATTATAAAAATCCAACAAGCCTAGAAGCCTAATGCCATTGTGCAGTGTTGCAAACACGGTAGATGGGCCTTCATGATGACATAGCATCTAGGAGGGGAAGAAAACAAGTACATTATCACACATTTCCCTTAGCCCTCAGAGAAAAAGCACATGATATCATGAATCCACAGATAAAGGGTGCCTAATCCCATTGGAGTAAAGAACGAGAATCAGGAACGTTTTCCTGAAAGAAGTGACATTTAACCTGAGACTCAAAGAATGAGTCAAAATTATATAGTTAAAGAGAGTATATAGGGATATATAGATACATGCCTGGGAGAAAGGAGGTAGATTACTGCTTTGTACATATCGTGTGCTCAATAAGCATATGTCAGGACTTGGATCAAAAAGACTGTGTAAAGAGCTAAAAGTTTAATGTTCCTGGCAGAACACAGGTAGATGTGGTATCCTGAGATGTACAGAAAAACCAGAACATATGTCCCAAGTGGCTAGAAGAGTATCCGGCACATGGCAAGCACTCAGCAACATTTGCTGAAGGAATGAACGTGTAAAGTCTCATAGACCACACTGAGGAACCCAAACCTTATTGTAATAGCAATGGAAAGTTACTCAAATATTTCATCACAGGAATGATGCAATCAAGTCTGCATTTTAGAAAGATCATTCTGACTACAGAGTGAAGCAAGATTATAGCAAGAAGAGTTTCTTTGGAAACTGTTGAGAAGATGGAGGAGAGAGTCAGTGAAAGAGCAAGAGGTAAATGTGAGAAGAGGGAAAAGAACCCAGATTGGACAGACTTGAGGAGACAGAATCATCATGGCATGGCGTCTGACTGGAAGAGAAGACAAGAGGAAAGGAGAGGAGAGGCGAGGAATAGAGAGGAGACTAGGGGAGAGGAGGGGAGGGGAAGGAAGAGGGGAGGGGAGCAAAGGGAATGGAGAAGGAAAAGGGGAAGGGAAGGGAGAAGGGAAGGAAAGGGAAGGAGAAGATCCACATTTTATGATTTGGGCAACTGAAGAGGTGGTCTTCACATTCTGAAAGAGAGAGCATAAGAGGATGAACATGTTTTAGCAGAGGGTAGTAATTAATACATTTAGGAACATGTTGACTCCAGGTTGTTTGTAGAGCATCTCAGTGAAAAGTGCAACAGTCAGAAAATATACAGATCTGAAACTCAGAGTAAAGATTTAAGAATCATCTTCTTGAGCATGGTCTTGAAACCACGAGACTCAGAAGAGAAGAGGGGTAAGTATACAATCTGAGGAATAGGCAGAGAAGAAAGCAAAAGGAGAGGCTAGAAAGAAAGATGAGAAACCAGCAGAACGTAGACTTATGGAGGCCAAGAAAAAGTATACAACATAAAATGATGTGGGCCCTTGTTCAAGATCAGTAACTATGAAGACTAAACTGTACGCATTTAATTACTGAGTTGGAGTCATTATCTCATGGTGTAGTCATGGTGGGATTCCCATCAGAGAGCGCTGAGGAGGAAGTGGGAGAGGAGGGAGAGGAGGCAGCAAAACTGACAATCCTTTCAAGAATTGGGACTGTAAAGATAAGAGGAAACATCAGATTTCTTTCAATTGCCAAGTTTTCTCATTAGGCTACTTGAAAGAATTCCTGCAATATATAGTGGAGGAAGTACTTCCTATATACTATATAGTACTTCCTATATACACTATATAGATATATATACACATACATATATACATTTAAATGTACATGTGCCTAATAATAATGCTCAAGAGATAGTATTTTTCTCTGTGTGAAGTATAAAGTATAGTCATTTTGGTAGACTGATACCACTCCAAAACACCAAGCAATGGTGTATAGCTCAGGGGGAGAGCATTTGACTGCAAAACACCAAGCAATGAATCATAGGAGCCCTTTCTTCTAGATCTCCTTCCCAGATACCCCGCCCCCAATGATACCCATGGTTGCTTATCAATCCAAAGACAGCAGTCACACAGTTCCTACTGTCACTGGTATTTTTTGCTGCCATTGTCACCACAGGGTATAGATTCTGAAAACAGGCAGCCCATCTCTTTGGTGCTTAGTTTGCCAGCTTTAATAGTTGATCCTGGAAGCTGAGAGAAGGGAAACTCCATGGCCCCTATTATTGCTCTTCCTTGGAAGAGTTCTTAATGACCATCCATTTCAATTCTGTCAGTCAGTCTCTCTCTCTCTCTCTCTCTCTCTCTCTCTCTCACACACACACACACACACACACACACACATGCTGTTTTCTCCCAAAACAAATCCATAGTACACCCAGGAGATTTGTTTAGCTATATATTGTGTCCCCTTCAAATTTCTTCCAAGAACAGGTATGGGCATGGTTTTCTATCTCCCTAAACCCTTTGTTAATTACAATTTAGAGCAGATTCCATTGTCTTAGTAAGATAATTGTTATATTGCAAAATACACTTGCTAAAGACTGTATTTTCATCTTAGTATCATGTGAAGATTACCAAAGTTAAATCTCAGGTTTTTTCTCTTTTTTTTTTTTTTTCGATTTTTTTTATTGTGGTAGAATATACATAAAATTTTCCATCTTGACCATTTGTAAATGCAAAATCTATATTCTAACATGGAAGGATATTTATATAGCGCTAGCTTAATCTATAGTGTATATACTACAAAACAATATATACAATATGATCCCATTTTTCTAAATGAACCAGTATCTAGCATCTAGCTAGCTATCACCTATCTATCTATCATCTAACCTTTTACTACCTGGTCATCTAAAAAGGATATACACCCAGAGATGTTAACAGTGACTATAGCTAAATATGTGAACTTATATGGACTTTTTTGTTTTTCCAATTTTCCCTGCAAATATTTTCTAGCCATTTTTTGTAATGAGCACACGTAGCTTTTATATTAGGGGAAATATAATAAAAGGGAAACTTCAAGTTAAATATGTAGTACAAATTCCTTGATAATAAGACTTTAGCATTATTCACCCTCACTACACTTCCTGTATTGAGCGGAGGCCATGCTCAAGAAATACTGAATGGTCCCTAGTCTCACATGGCACATGATCTGGAAGGTAAGCTGTTGGAGCCAGGGAGGAGTAGTCCATGACAAAGGGTACTGTGCAGAGCTGTATGACAGTGAATGGAGCAGATGGGGCACAGGAGGACCTGCTCACTAACACTAGTGACTTCAGGTGAATTTCTTTTGTTAAAATTTCTATTTTGACATAATTTCAGATATGCAGAAATGTTGCAAGGGAAGTACAAATAATTTCCAGATATCCTTCACCCAAATTCTCTATTTGTTAACATTTTACTACCTTTCCTTCCCACTGTATTTCATGGAGACTTAGACACATAGAAAGGGTCAGTCTGTAGCAAGGTGGTTTTCCAAATTCTCCTAAAAAGGTTCCCCTGCAGGGGTACCTGGGTAGGTTAGTGGGTAAGCATTGAATCCTTGCTTTTGGTTCAGGTCATGATCTCAGGGTCCTGGAATGGAGCCCCACAGTGGGCTCCATGCTTAGCAGAGAGTCTCCTTGAAGATTTTCTCTCTTCCTCTGCTTACACACACACACACACACACACACACACACACACACACTTTCTCTCTCTCTCTCTCTCTCTCTCTCTCTCTGGCTTTCTCTCTCTCTCTCACTCTCTAAAATAAATCTTAAAAAAAAAAAAAGTCCCACTGAATTAGAAACCCTCTGGCAGGAAGCTTCCTCTTGCAAAATCTATAAACTCCCTTCCCTTCCTTGCCCCACCCACTCCCATTGCCAAGAACAGGAAGTGTTTGCTCAGGGATGCTGTGAAGATAGAAAGACCATGTAAAGAAGAAAGGAGGGTGCTTGAGCAGAAAAAACATATTTTCTGAAGGTGCCTCTGCCCACCACACCAAGCATAAGGCCACAAGGAAGATCCCCACCTGCAAACCAGGCCAGCCTTCCCAAGAGAGAGCAGGTGAGTCTGTCTGTCTGCCCTCTCTGCACAGATTGTTGGTCCTTCCCCAATGCCAAGAGCTTCGGGGACACTGTCTTGTCTGTTAGAGTCCTGGCATAGTCTTTTGAGAGTGAGACTTCTGACAGTTGAAATCAGTATGGCCAAGACCACAAAGAAGGTTCCAGAGCTAAGAGTTCTCAAAGTCTAGGAGATTTATTTCATTAGATGGAGTTTAGGAGGCAACTGATAAACAGGGCTAAAGTCTAGAGCTAAGGTGTGAGTGAAGGAGAGGCGCCATGCCAACTTCCAAGGCTCCCAATCACTACAAGATTCTATGCATTTTCTGGACATGGGCTGTATCTTATTCTTGTACCTAGCTGTCATTGGCACACCTACCTTTCAAGCCCCCCAAGGTTGCTCTGAGAAAGAAGCATGTGTCCTGCTGGAAAGAAGCCGTGCTCCCAGATGTTTAAAGTGATCCTGTGCTCTAATTCCCACAGGTCTCCTCATTGCCTTCAACATGAACTGGCACATGATCATCTCCGTGCTTTTCATAGTGGTGCTTAAAATTGTTGGAATGACCTTATTTCTGCTTTATTGTGAGTATCTGAGCAACCTCCTACTCCAACCTCATACTGTCTTTTTCTTTGACTTTCCTCTCAGAACACAAAGTTGAATACAAAGGCTGCACACCTAAGTCTTTTCACCTAAGGGCAATGACCAGTGTAGGGGCAACTGACAATGCTCGTCTCGCTCCCCAGCACACACAATGAGCCAGGTCTGCCTTGTAGATACAGAACTGACTAGTGTCTGACAGTTAGAAGACCACACAAATCTTTTCCCACTATAATGTTAGTTGGACAGTCTGAGGTGGAATACTTATTAGCGCTTGTTATTGTTCCTCAGACTTGAAAATCGGCGCCAGTTCAACCCAGTGATGAGGCAGAGATAAGAGCTGCATAATGAGATAATGGGATGTTACTGGGGGTGAAATTTCCCTCTATGTTCACAGAAGCTTTCATCCAGATGCTTAGAAGAAGGGTTCTATCAAAGGGTTTCACTGCCGCTGTGAGAATCTACTCCAGCCCCAGAAACCAGTAGGGAATGTAAATGAGGTAGAGATGTGAGTAAAAGACAGCAATTGGGTAAGAGTTGTCTTCCCTTTGAGCCAAACTGAAGGTGCAGTTCCTATCACGTAAGAGAGCAGGAAGAGAATATGAATAAGTAAACACATTCACAAAAACACATATACACATCCTCATTGACCGCAGTCCGAGAACTCCGGATCTCACAGTAATAATCAAGGTCCCCAGCAGCCCCAGATGATGTTGGTTTGTTATATTCATGCTGCAGCTCCCTGTGGGGCTGCACCAACAGCTGATTTTCTTTGTAGTCCCACAGATTTTGGGCGGAAATCAAGTCAACTTCCTTCCCACAGAGAGCTATGGAACAGGTAATGTACACGACAGTGATTTCCTCCCAGCCTCCAGGTTTTTGTGTGTTGACTTCTTATAGTCCTTTCTCAAGGCCTCCTCTCCTAAGAAATTCTTTCCAGGGAGGGTCCACAAAGATATGCTAATTGTATAGGAGGAATAAGTTCTAGGGATTTAATGCACAGCGTGGTGACTATAGTTAACAATACCATGTTAGGGGTGCCTGGATGGCTCAGTCAGTTGGGTGTCTGCCTTCGGCTCGGGGAGCCCACATCAGCTTCCTGCTCAGCAGGGAGTCTGCTTCTCCTTCTCCCGACTGGCTGTTCTCTCACTCTTTCTCTCACAAATACATAAAATCTTAAAAAAAAAAAAAAAAAAAACTACTGTATTATACACTACTTGAAAGTTGCTAAGAGAGTAGATCTTAAATGTTCTCTCTCTCAAAAAAAAAAAAAGGTAATTATGTGAGGTGTTGGAGGTGTTAACTAACCTTACTGTGGTAAATAATTCTGCAACATATACATGAATCATACTTGTATGCCTTAAATTTACACAATGATTAATGTCAATTGTATCTCAATAAAGTGGGAAAAATAAATGCAACACACCCAGAAAAAAAAAGATCTTTTTTAAAATTTATTTTGAGAGAGAGAGAGTGAACAAGGGAGTATGAGCAAAGGGGAGGGCTCAAAGGAGAGAGAGAGAGAGAAAGAAGCAGACTCCCTGCTGAGCAGGGAACCCACCACAGGGTTTAGTCCTAGGACCTTGGGATCCTAACCTGAGCCAGAGGCAGACACTTAACCAACTGAGCCACCCCGATGCCCCAAAAAAAGATATTCTAATTCATTCCCCTGCTTTTATAGATGGGAAACCCAGACTAAAAGCTGATCAAAATTTGTGATCCTCAGTTTTCCTCCTGAGTATGAGGATAATTTGTATATAATCACTGTAATGTTGTGGGAAAGGACTTTATAAACTCTGACATGTTGTACACCTAAAGGAATTGTTATACAAAAAAAACCGTCAAAACCTACATCAGTACTTTTTGTTTGACAATCACTCTGCTAGACCAACAACAGAAGAAGAAGAAGAGGGGCACCTGGGTGGCTCAGTGGGTTGAGCCTCTGCCTTCGACTCGGTTCATGATCTCAGGGTCCTGGGATGGAGCCCCGCATTGGACTCTCTGCTAGGTGGGGAGCCTGTTTCCCCCCTTCTGCCTGCTTGTGATCTCTCTGTCAAATAAATAATAAAAAAATAATAAATAATAAAATAATAAAAAATTTTAAAAAAGAAGAAGAAGAATAGGAGCTATTGGCCAGCTCTTCTCGATAAAGCAAAAGGCCCCATGCCAGAAGCTAAGGGGCATAAAGAGATGAATGAGACATGGCTGTCCTGATCAAACCCTTCCACGCTTAAAGCTTTTTTCAAGGACCTCCCTTCTCACTTCCTCTTAAAACATCTATTACTACACACATCTTGAGGAGAAAGTTAATTGTTCGTTCATATTTGTATCAACTGCTGTTCTTAGTACAGTGAGCTGTATGGAAGCAACATGCATCAACTATTTATGGAGTTCTGTGAAGTTATAATCCCCAAACAGTTTCTCCTAAAAACCAGGTTATTTTATAATACAAAGAGCCTTTGAACTGGGAACTGAAATAAAAACTGAATACTAACTGATATCATTCATTCATATCATTGGAAGTAGCCAAAGTGTTGTCTGGGTAAACTACAGGGTCTTGAGCCACACGGGACAAGTAACTGGTCAGATGCAGAGAGGTTTGACCGGCCTCCAAAGCCACTACACTGTCTGCTTGGCAAGCCAGGGTTCCCAGGAAGAAATGAGGCTTCTTAGAGGCCTATCAATTCCCCTATTTATACTTAAAGAAATAAATGGACTCTTCTCTACCTACAGGAAATCTCTGGAATGTTCACCTGACTCCACGTCTGCCAGTATCCCTGGTTCTGAAACTATTTCCCATTAGCCTCAATTCTTAGATCCTGCAGGTGCTGATGAGAGGGGAGCCAAGAGCCGCCCATGGGAGAAGAGTGGGACTAGGGGCACCAGAGATGGGGAGAACAGCACAGATGCTGTGCGCAGCCAGGAAGGGAAGCGTTCCAAGCAGCCCTGGGAGGGCGGGGAGGGGCAACACCATCAGAAGCATATATGGAAAGGAATGAGAGGTTTCCTTTCTGGTACTAAATTCACCCGTTCCTCTTCCTTTCTCCTCTTCTATTTCTCAACATTTCACTCCGACTCCCCCCTTCAGAAATGATATGAAGTACAACATGGGGTGTGGGGCATGACTAAGGAAGGTGGTAGTTAGATGGAAAGTTCAAAGAAAGAAAATGAAAACTTCTAGCCAAGGGTGGCCAAGAGTGCCTTGTCATCGCCACTGTCCAGACACGAAGAGTTGCCGGGACCAAACAGCTGCTCTGAGGTTTGTGTTGTACTCATAACACAGTTAAACCTTCAGGTTTTCTTTTTATTTCAGTTCCACAGACTATGGGGAACAGTAATGTCACCTTAGCTCCCACAGAGAGCCCCGGAACAGGTACAGTGCGTCACAATAATCTCTCCTCTATCCCAGCTTCTTACATGAGGATTTCTTAGACACTTTTCCCATTGCCGCCTTGCTTGTGGAAATTTCTTGCTCAAAGGAGCCATAAAGAGCTTCTAATTCACCTTCTTCATGTTGTCCACAGGGAAATTCAGACTAGACTGCATGAGATTTCTTCAGGCTTTGAGGATGATTTGCAATGCTATAACTGCTATAAAGAAACTTATGCCCCACTATGTTCTGACTCAGTTCCAGGGTTCACACTCCAAACCACTAATCCTATACTCTTTTCTTGGATTTCTTTAGTCTGCCCCAGAAGGTGGTATTTTTATCAAAGAAGATGCTTTTCGTTGTCCCCTTTTGAACTTTCCTGGAACAAGAGCAGGGACTTTTGCAAGACAGAAGGATCCACTTTGGCCATTGTTGACACACTAGAGAAATTGGTGAGAATATTGGGATGGTACAGTAAAGTGGCTCACCCTACAGCTGCCTCGGGAAGTGGAGATGGTGGGGCAATGTGGCTGGTGCAACATGGGCTGGGTGGAGGAGAGGAAGGGAGAGGTGGCTGGCTGAGACCCCAAGCCCCTTGCTCTGAATCTGGAGGTGAGAGACTCTTCTCAGTAGCAATGGGGTGTTCTCCTCGGATCATTTGAGCTACAGAAATCCGCACTCTATGATCTCTCCCATGAGGCTTAGCAGTGCACTGGTATCCTGGGGATGGTCCAGGATATTTAAAATGCAGGGAATGACCAAATGTGTTTAAAAACTGTTTAAAAACTATAGAATACTTCATATATGCGAGCTCTTAATGTATCACCCAAGTTGGGTTCAAAAATAAGGAAGATGCAACTTAACAAAATTGGCCATATGAAAAAGAAAGGATCAGGTCATAGAATTGGGTTGCAGTGTATAATTATGACAATAAAGATGGCTAACACAATGCAAAAATCTTTATTTTACTCTCTCTCTTTATCCTCCTAACAATTCCAAGGAGGTATTATCATTATCCATATCTCAAATATAAGGAGGCTAGGGCACAGAAAAATAATTTGACCTAGGTCATACACCTCCTAAGTGATAGGACAGGATTGGATTGAGATCTCACTAACTCTAAAACCCACACTCTATATCAATTTTAGATCACAAGTTATTTTAGTTTATAGTTGCCTCTTCTTCAAATCCTAAGAACCTGCTGGGTGCTAGGCATGTGAGAGATATTATATGCCTGCTTCTCTGCCCTTCACCTTTCAACCTTCCTCTATAAAGTCCTCCTGTGGTTGAGGAGAATTCATAAGAGGGCCCTCTCTGAATTTTGGTAACAGGTGCCCAACAAAGAGCAGGGGTCAGGATGCTAGCTCTGAGGCTAAGTGTACAGGTGGGAAGGGAAAATGTCTTATGGAAGAAAGCCAGGAGTAGTATAGGGTGGGGGTGGGGGTGGGGGTGGGGGCAGGAGAAAAAAAGAGAAGAGAAGAATAGAGGTTGAGTAGAGGAAGTTTACACCCTCTTCCTCTACTCAACCCTCAAATTCCGGTGCAACTCAATTATCATCCTTGGCATTCCCCAGAAAAAGCTCATCACACCAAAGATTTGCTAGTGATCTCAAGTCTGTATCCCCAGCCAGTTGTCTCTGGACCAAACAGTATATCAAAATCCACGCTGATGTTTTAAAAACACCACAAATGCACCATGTCCAAAACTGAGTCAAATTATATTTTGCCTCACCTGGTTTCTCTTTTCGTGTTTCAAGTATTGGCAAGGAGTCATGTCATCCCACACTTGAGTGCAGATGGTTTTCTGAGACTTCATCTCTTCTCCCCTTACTTACAAAAGCCGGCTAAACTGCTGGTTGTACTTTGCCAACCCTTGTCTTAGATCACAATTTCTTTAAGGAGAAACCAATTTGTTTCCATATTCCTCAGCCTTGTACAATGGCTCACTGGACACTCAAGAAATCTTTGTTAAATGAGGAAGCATGGTAACTAATTTTAAAGAATAATGAAATGAGATTTTTCCGGGAAGGAGAATATAGGAAAAGGAGGAATAAAGTTAATAGCCCTGGGGATGGAGGGAATATCCAAGTGAACTTGGATATCCACTGATTACAGGAGGTATGTGAAGAGTACAGGAAAGAGCCCAGGGACTCCCCAACTTCTAACTGGGGTGATTTGTGATTCATTAGCTTAATAAAGAAACTATTATATCATGGATTGATATCAATTTAGCAAATACTAAAAAAAAAAAAACCAACATTTTTTTCTCAACACACTTTTTTTTTTTTTCAACACAATTTTAAATCTCCCTAACTATATTCCCTTGCTATGTACTCAAGAGATTCGCTTGATCCAATGTCATTTGGAATGTAAAATTTCTGGCAATGAAATAAGCCTATGCAGAGAGGCATTCCAAATTTAAAAAAAAAAAAGAAGAAGTATTCAAAAACACGCTCTTTTAGATCATATAGCATATAGTACCCTTCCTCTTCATTTTCAAAGTGTGATCCCTGAAAAGCAGCATCAGCCTCACCTGGAGATTTGTTGGGAATGTAAATTCTTAGTCCCCTACGCCAGACCTACTTACTGAACCAGAAGCCCAGTAAACTGTTTTAACAAGACCCCCCCCAGTGATCCTGATGCTCTGTGCCTACCAAAAACTACTCTAGGGGTTATAGTGAGTGCCAGCTATAGCCAGTCACAGAGTCCTTTACCAGCCTTCCATGTTCCCAGAATCAGATATAATCAGGGCCTGCTATCAAAGGGAGACAGCAGCGCAAAAGAAAAAAAAAAAAAAACTTATTGTTGAACTACTTTTTTAAACTTCTAGAAATTTCTCCAGGACAAAACTGGTGCTGAAAAGTATTTTATTGGCTTAAACCAGCAAGCAAAGAACAGATGGCATTGGATTGACAACTCCATATTTAATGGCAAGTATGTGAATATTTCACATTTTTCTAAGGATCTTAGTTCACCTTAAGAAACCTGACCCGAGATTCAGTGGGTTTGTCCTGGAATAACACAAAGGTTGAGACTTGGTTTTTGTTTTATTCCTCTCCTTTCTTCCAACTCATCTATTTCCAGAGACACGTTTTTTTGGTAAACTTATAAAGAAAGACGTCAAACATTTTTAAGTAGAGAAAAGAGTACTCATGAGTTATTTTGATCAAATCAAGATCTAAACAAATCCATATACATGTTATTTGTTTGATATATCTCCAAAGTGTTTTTTAACCCACAGACCATACTTTATCACTAAGTTTTTTTATAAATTCCCCAGAAGAGGCTTCTTTATGTAAAACACTGGTGGTGAACATGACATTCCTGGTGTACATATGAAGGTGTTGAGTCAGACAGAAAGCAAGTCAGTTCCCCAGCCTAAAACTGGGCTTCTCACAGGAAGAAGGAAATTAAGATTCATTCAAAGTCTACTAAATGCCAGGCACTTGCTAAGCACTTACTCACGTCATTTCGTACAGTGCTCACAAAGATGTTGTACAAAAGATTTTACTCATCCTCATTTAGTAGTCGAATTGAGGCTGGGGGGCTTAAAAATGGACTGAATATCACCAAGCTGGGAAACAGTAGATCCACAATCTAATCACACATCCACTTGACTCCAAAACTCATGACCTTTTCATGAACTCAAACTCTTTCCAATAAGATTCAATGACAGAAAAAGAGGTGGGAGGCCAACACACTTTCTCCTAAAGCCAATCGGGGCCTACGAAAAGAGGAGCAACTTCTTTTCTCTGCCTCTCAGTCCTCCTGCTGTGAACTTAGCCTATGCAGTATTAAAACATTATTTCTTCCAACTTGGGGAGGTGAACCATGAGAGACTATGGACTCTGAAAAACAATCTGAGGGTTTTGAAGGGGTGGGGGGTGGTGGGTTGGGGTACTAGGTGGTGGGTATTATAAAGGGCACGAATTGCATGGAGCACTGGGTGTGGTGAAAAATAATGAATACTGTTATGCTGAAAATAAAAAATAAATTTATAAAAAAAAAAAAAAAAAAAAAAAAAAACATTATTTCTTTTTTTATTATGTTATGTTAGTCACCATACAATACATCATTAGTTTCGATGTAGTGTTCCAAGATTCATTGTTTATGTACAACACTATTTCTGAGAGGAGAAGACAGATGAGATGTTTCTTTTTTTTTTTTTTTTTAGTTTTTGTTTTATTTTTAAGCATTTAAAAACCTGGTGATTCACAGACCTGTACCCCTGGGGATAAAAATATATGTTTATAAAAAAAACAGATGAGATGTTTCTAACCAACCACAAGAGTGAGTTAATCCAAGACCGTGAGTCCACAAATGCTCACAGGAGAGCTCACAGGAAAGGGCACGTGTGGAGCTGGGATGGGGTTGGGGGGGACTGGAATCAGTAAAAGGCATGGCTGAAACGATGTACCTTTACCACACTTTCTCTCCCATTCAGCATTAGCAATCAGCATGAGAATTTCAACTGTGTGACTATAGGCCTAACAAAGACATACGATGCTGCACCGTGTGACATCAACTTCCGCTGGATCTGTGAGAAGGCAGCCAAATGATTGCAGTTCTCTGTGGCCTCTGATAGTAATGACAAATACACTTTTGGAAAAAGCAAAAAGAATATAATTGGGATTGATTCAGGAAATGTAGAATATCAAATTAGTGTATCAGTTTTCCACAGATCACTGACAGAGGTCCTAACAAATCCTCAGGGTTTGGGCTCCACAGTCCCTCCATAAATATACTTACAAAGGCACAACAGAGCTAAACTCCCCATTCTGGGCCTGCAACATCCCCAAGACTCCACTTCCTGTGGTTTCACACCGTTGACTCTTTTTAGATCTGCACCAGGCATCTAGTCAGTGATCTCTTTCTCCATCTATCTACTATGAGAGGTCTCTGCCTATGTAGGGAAATGATCTTCTGGTTTGGGGAACTGGATGAAAGCCATCTCGAGAAGACGGGGTCATTTTATGGAAACAACTTCGCTGATATAGTGACAAAGTCTATTTCCACAGAACTGAGCATTTCTGACTGATAAACAGGCTGTTCTGACTGTTGCCAGTCTCTGTTTTATCCTCAGAACACATGTCCCTATGACCAGGAGAAACTGCAGACTGAGCCAGTGAAGACATTATTTAGAGGGTAGCAAGGGTGGAAGAGAAAGAAACTCGGATTCCTGACCTCTGTTCCCAAGAGACCCTCATTCTCATGGGTCAAGAGTCCCGTGTTCCCCCTGAACCCCAGGTGGGATAGCAGAGGCCCTCCTCAGTCTGAATTGAGGCCAGGCCTAGGGAAGGGTTCCTGGAACCAACCTTGGAGCAAAGAAAGCATTGTTCACAGGAATGGACAGTGGTCTGGCCGGGGCAGGAATTTCCCAGGGAATCCTTTTGAAAATAACCAGACAGCCAAGATGACCAACCAAACTAATCAATGTTTTTCAACAAAGCCCTGAAGAGACACTCGGGCTTAAATTCTCCTGGTCTTGACCTGAATCTCCATTTTAGTATATCTTTATTACCAGACCATGCTTTTTGAGTGTATTCTAAGAATTATAATAGTCTCCTGGTCTCCGGTGGTCATAGCGTCTCCGGTGTCTGCCGTTTAGAGAAACCCTGCTACCTGGTACAGCCTCATGACCCAAAGATGTCACACCCTTAAACTAGTTGGCATCATACCAACCTAGAACTAGTTGAGCAAGGAGTAAAAAACAGGGGGACTATTCAAGGAAACATAGTGTATAGGCAAGAAGTAGGCATATAGTAGAGAGGGAACACCAGGGACAAATGGAAATCATATGCAGGAGGAAATGCAGTTAATTTAGCCATACTGGAATAAAGGCAAGATAAAGACAAGAAAGTCTTCAGACATCCTGACTATTCTCTACACTTGCAACAAAACATCAGCCACATACTCTTCTCAGTAAATGGAAAGGAAAAAACAGACACCTGTGTGTTTGGAGTAATAAGAATTAAGCCATAAGGGAAAACTGTATTAAACTAATGGAAATTATAGTCACCTAAGTAAATTGTTCATCATTTGTTTCTCATAACAACATACCACAATTACTGTGTATATCATCAGATGTGTGTCAAAGACAATTATTGTTTTATTGTTTATTACAAAACTAAGTTCTGTTCTCATATTCCTGGGCCTCATAATTTTTGTCCAATTATAATTTTTTAAAAAATGAGAAAATACATTTAAGTGTTAGAAGTTCCTTGAAGTAATTAAAAATAGAGCTTCCCTATGACCCTGCCATTGCACTACTGGGTATTTACCCCAAAGATACAAATGGAGTGAAAAGAAGGGCCATCTGCACTCCAGTGTTTATAGCAGCAATGGCCACTGTCGCCAAACTGTGGAAAGAACCAAGATGCCCTTCAACGGACGAATGGATAAGGAAGATGTGGTCCACATACACTATGGAGTATTATGCCTCCATCAGAAAGGATGAATACCCAACTTTTGTGGCAACATGAACGGGACTGGAAGAGATTGTGCTGAGTGAAATAAGTCAAGCAGAGAGAGTCGAGAGTCAATTATCATATGGTTTCACTTATTTGTGGAGCATAACAAATAACATGGAGGACATAGGGAGATGAGAGGAGAAGGGAGTTGGGGGAAATTGGAAGGGGAGGTGAACCATGAGAGACTATGGATTCTGAAAAACAACCTGAGGGTTCTGAAGGGGCAGGGGGTGGGAGGTTGGGGGAGCCAGGTGGCAGGTATTAAGGAGGGCACGGATTGCATGGAGCACTCGGTGTGGTGCAAAAACAATGAATACCGTTACGCTGAAAAGAAATAAAAATAAATAAATAAAATTAAATTAAAAAAAAAGAAGAAGAAGAAGAAGTTGCTTGAAGGAGGTTACCAGAAATAATTTGTGTTTGGGGTAGAGTGGATGTGGTGTTAGCAGAGAATAAATGTAGCAGTTGAGGTGAGTATTAGGGGGAGAGGCTGAGTCTATGGTAGTAAAGAAAACAGAATTCTACAACAAAGGAAGCCCCAGAATCCAGACAACAGAAAGAAAACCACAAACTTTCTGTTTTGAGAAAGGAGAAGTGTGTTGCCACACTTCCTGTTTTATGACAGAATACAATTCAGACTTCCATAGTCAGGAAATGTAGATATCTAGTAATTCCCCTAGTAGCCCAAATTTCCTCCAAGATGAAGGCACACTTCTGTGAAAGTTTTAAAAGAGGCCCAGCAGGCTGGGGTGGGAGTAGGGAGCGTATAGGGAATATAGACCCTTTGGTTTTAAATTCATTATTGGGGGCTACAAGGGTTGCTGGATCCTTGAGAGAGTAGATAAATATGACCTTATTGGACAGCAGTGGTATGTATGAGGGCTTTTTTAAAGCAATAGAAATTTAGTAAACCCCTTGATTAGAGGTTGTTTTTTTTTTAAAGATTTTATTTATTTATTTGACAGAGAGAGATCCCAAGTAGGCAGAGAGGCAGGCAGAGTGAGAGGGGAGAAGCAGGCTCGCCGCTGAGCAGAGAGCCTGATGTGGGGCTCAATCCCAGGACCCTGGGATCATGACCTGAGCCAAAGGCAGAGGCTTTAATCCACTGAGCCACCCAGGCGCCCCTTGATTAGAGTTTTTGACTTTGCTTCCAATATGCGATGTGAATCTGTATAGATTTCTTACTCTTTCTTTCCCTTTTTTTCTTTATAAAATGAGGCAGTAATACTCCTCTCATAAAATTCATGTGTATATTAAATAAAATGCCCACTATGTACTTCAATGGCAATAAACATAGGGGAAGCAATTTGTGGAAGATTTGAAGCTGAGATTTTTATCCAAGAAGTACTCTTCAATGTCCTAAAAGCTGAACGTAGGAGAGCCACTTAATTTCTCAAAATTTCTCTTCACGCATTTATAATATCTGAATAAAACTGTGTCCAAGTCAGGAAAAGGTGCATCAAAAATTCTGTGACTGTCAAGACCATACTTTCCATGGCTCTGGCTTACATTCACATTACCCATCCTGTCTGTGTGAGCTGCTATTCCCATGACCAAAGTCATTGACCCCCATCCTCAGATGTTGACAGATCAGGACTGATTCATGTCTAAAAACATCAGGTAGAGGTAACCTTTGCCTATTTTCCCTGCTATTGCCAACTCCCACCCTCAGAAGCCATATCCTTTGGTAACCTGCCTTCTGAATAGTCCTCCCTTAGCACAGGTTGAGCAATAATGCA
The DNA here is from genome assembly GCF_964662115.1 of Mustela nivalis. NCBI lineage: Eukaryota > Metazoa > Chordata > Mammalia > Carnivora > Mustelidae > Mustela > Mustela nivalis. Next base: position 11,658,939 of record NC_139031.1, read on the forward strand.
GTAAAAGTCTTACCCTCCACTCTTACCTACTGTAGACTCTCATAGAGACTATAACTCCTGCAGGGGGTCCTCATGATTCCCTTAGGTATCCTCACTAGTGGCCAGTGAGTCTTGTAGCAGAGGTATTTGAGTATCTCTCAAGCCACAATCTTGCTCAACTTCATATACAAAGACTAGACTAATCAAAACCCTTCATTTGTAGGACATTCCCATAATTGACACATGCCAATGGGTCTTTTTTATGCATTTGTTTGGTCATATATATATACACACATATGCATACATATATAATCAATAAAATTGATACTTTAGGATAATGTGACATGATTTATCTTGTGGTTTTCAGTAAACCAAGCATGCCACCAGTTGTTTCTCCTAATGTATAATTCACTTACTGTAGAATAATTCACTCTGACCCTTATCCTGTTAGCTACTGTTTTGCCTGAAGCTCTGCTTCTTTGTTCCAAAGCCCTGAAGCTACAAACAGATGATATGATGTTCAATATCCTTCTTCTTACTCTTGCATGCTGGTCTCTAATTAATACTGCATCATTTACCTAGAAGTATCTTGCATTACCATGATACTGCCAAAAGGACGTAGAGTGTACTAGTCAAAAACATACATTTTTATTTAGACACCTGTTGGTAGAATCTTTGTTTTAGAAGCCTTGGAAAAATTACCTAATCTCTCAAAAACTTAGTGCCAAGCACTGTTTTTAGGTACTGAGGGTACAGCAGAAAATAAAACAAAGTATCTGCCCTTATGAAGCATACATTCTAGTGGGATGTAACAATAATTAATTAATTGACATATATTATGTGATAATAAGTACCATTAAGAAAAATGAAGAATGATAGGTAGATAAGGACTATCAGAGTGAAGATGGAAGTTTGTTATTTTTCATTTAGTGTTTAGAGGAAGGTTTCTTAAGGAGACTTTGAAGAAATAATTTTTGGGGAAGTGAGGGACTGCTTCACGCAAATATCTTGTATAATTCCATCTGGTGGAAAGAGCATACAAGGTCCTGGAACAAGACTGCACTTAGTGTGTTCAAGAAATATCAGGAGGCTGGTATGTTTGTAACAGAATGAAGGAGAAAGAGAGTGGTAGGTGAAAACAATCAGCATTAGCTAACAGTAGAAGTATAGAAAATGATGGTGATCTAGATACAAAATCTTCAAAAAAACTTAGTTAAAATGGTCCAAAGGTTTACAGATAACTGCAACGAGCCAAAAATAAATAATATTTATAAATAAATAAATAAATAAATAAATAAGTGGGTAGAGCAACAGTTTCAAAGCTAGACCAAACTTAAAGCAGGGAAGCAAGGGAATGCATAATGGTTATGAGCAAGCAATAAATAAGAAAGACATCTAACCCACATTCAGTGAAAAAAAAAGGCATGACATCAGAAGTGCTGTGGAGGCCCTTAGGGGATGTATGTTTCAAATAAAGCATGAGGCTCAGCAAAACATTCAGAAGTTGAGGATATAAAAGATTTGGATAATGTTCCCTGAGTTCCAGACTGACAGAAAAAGTGTTTCACAAGAATTTCTCTTGTGAGGTCATTGCATTGTCAATCCAAGTCATCAATAACCTACAAAGAGCTAAATCCATGGGTCAATTATTAGGTGTACCTTAGGTTGATCAACAGGGTGAGCACATTGAGCTACTCCTGAGCCTGAAAAAGATGCAGGAAAATAATTTGCCATTATAAGTGTTCTAAAGTAAATAATCTATGAAAAGGGATATCAAGGGTCTAGACTCAAGAAGAAGCCTGCTGAAAATTCAGACAGCAAAGGGAAACATTAAGTCTGTCTTGGTCAATCCTTTCTTTCCCCCATTTCCTCAAGTACGGTACTTCTCCATACATTGATTCTGGATTCTTCCATATAACTGACTTTGACCAATAGAATGAAACTAAAACTTCAGTGTGCTAGTTCTGAGCCCAGCCCTTAGGAGGCCTTTGGTGTTTCCATCTGTGCTTTCTTGTGTTCTGCCACTGTCATAGCAAGAAGGGCTCAGGCAAACCTGCTGGTGCCAGGAAGAGGAGAGATATCCCACTTGAGACATCAGTGTGAGCCCAACCTAGGTCAACCAACTGCCATCCAATCCTAGACTTGTACACAAGCCCATCTTAGATTAGCAGAGCCTCCAGCTGAGCCTAGCCTAGATAAAAAGAAATCTTAATGCATTAAAGATAAAAGTTGATTGTTGTATGGCACTGGAGTTTATGCTTGGCTCTTCTATGGCAGAAGCTAACTGATATAACCTTCTAAGTGGTCTCCTTCCTTCTCTCTTACTGTTCTCTAATCAACTGTCTTGTGTAGCACTCAGAATAATCTTGTTAATACATTAGACAGATTCTGTCACTCTTTTCAACATCCTGTAATAGTTTCCAACTCACTTTTGGAAAAGGCAAAGTCTATAAAAAGCTTACAAGGCTTTACAGGATCTAAATCCTGATTACCTCTCTGATTTCATTTTGTCTTACACTCCCCTTCACTCACACCATTCCAGCATCTTTACTTGTGCCTTCCCTGGGACCTCTCCATTTGTTGTTTGCTATGCCTGGAATGTTCTACAAAAGGTAGCCAAATGCCTCACTACAATCTCTCAAGCTTTCCCTGACAAACTTACTTGAAATTTCAGGACTCCCTCAACAGATGGTCTTGTACACTCCTAGTTCACTTTTCTTCAAAGAACTTTTTCACCATCTCACATACTATTTTTTAACAACTTTATTGAGACATAATTCACATACCACAAAATTCACCCATTTAAAGTGCACAATTCAACAGTTTTGGGTATATTCACATATATTTGCACCCAACACCTGAAAAAGAAAGCCTGCACCCTTTAGCTATCACTGACCTATCCCTGCATTACCCCCAGCCCAAGCAACCACTAGTCTATTGTCTATCTCTATAGTTTTCTATTCTGGACTTTCATATGAATAGAATCCTATAATATTGGTCTTTTGTGACTGGCTTCTTTTACTTAACATGCTTGTAAGGTTCATCCCTGTTGTAGCATTGTATCAGTTGTTCTTTCGTATGGCTGAAAAAAATTCCATTATTTATTTATTCATCAGCTACTAGGCATGTAGGTTGTTGCCATTTTTTGGCTATTATGAATAATGCTACTATAAACATTCATGAACAACTTTTTGTGTGGATGCATGTTTTTACTTCTCTTGGGTATACACCTAGGAGTGAAACTGTTGGATCATAAGATAACTCTATGTTTAATCGTTTGAGGAACCTTAAGTTTTTCCAAAGTGGCTGTACTACAACACCTTCCCAAAAGTGGTGTATATGGGATTCTCACTAACACTGGTTATTTTCCAAACTTTTGTTGCCAGCAATCCTACTGGGTGTGCAATGGTATCTCATGGAGGTTTTGATTTGTATTTCTGTAATCATAAATGATGTGAAGCACCTTTTCATATGGTTATTCATCATTGTATATCTTCCCTGAAGAAATGTCTATTCAGATTATTTCCCCACTTTTAAATTGAATTGCTTGTCTCTTATTGTTGAGTTGTAAGTGTTCTTTATGTATCCTGGACTCAAGTCCTCTATCAGATATATGATTTGCAAACATTTTCTCCCATTCTGTAGGCTGCCTTTTCACTCTCTTGATAGTATCCTTTGATGCACAAAAGATTTTAATTTTCATGAGGTCCAATTTCTCAAATTTTCCTATTGTTGCCTGTGCTTTTGATGTCATATCCATAAAGTCAGTGCCAAATCCAATGTCAGGAAAATTTTCCCTGTGTTTTTTCCTCTAAGAGTTCTATACTTTTAGCTGTTACATGTAGGTCTTTGTTCTATTTTGAGTTAATTTTTGTATGTGCTGTGAGGTAAGAGATCAAAATCATTCTTTTGCATGTAGATGTCCAGTTCCCCCTGAGTGGTGTGTTCTTAAACATCTAGGATCCAAAATAATGTTCTGTGATTATTTTTTTCCCTTCTTTAAACTACTAATAAGTATATATCTAGGTTTTGGAGGGAAAAGACTATAATAAAGAAAATTACAACATATAATGCTACTTTTTTCAGATATATATAATTTTATAGTTCTGGATTGAAATTAGGCATTCCTGGAGCACCCGGGTGGCTCAGTGGGTTAAACCTCTGCCTTCAGCTCAGGTCATGATCTCAGGGTTCTGGGATCGAGCCCCACCTCAGGCTCTCTGCTCAGTGGGGAGCCTGCTTCCCCCTCTCTCTGCCTGCCTCTCTGTCTACTTGTGATCCCTTTCTCTGTGTCAAATAAATAAAAATTTTAAAAATCTAAAAAAAAAAAAAAAGAAAGAAAGAAATTAGTCATTCCTACTGACAGCAGGCTGGGCCTTCTAACTTACTTAGGTGAGTGAAATCTGACCATGACTTACCATAATCTTTCCCCACTATCTCAGGACCAGCCAAATCCCAGTTAGAGACTATCCCATTAGTCTAAACTATAATAAAGATGATAAGGACCAGAGGAGCAACTGACCCATAGCAGACAAAAAATTAGAACAAAAATAAACATTTGTTGTTATGGGATACAATGATTTTGAGATTACTTCTTACCATGATGTAACTTAGACTATCCTGATTGATACAAGAATAATTAACAAGTAGGTCAGATAAAGATACACGTAGCATTTCGTAACTCAGCAGTGTAGTCTATCCAGCAGAGTGGTTAAGAGAAGAAACAGAAGCCAGACCACCCAGGTTTAGATCCTGGGCCTTCACAATGTGGCCTTGGATGAGTCAATTACTATCTCTGTGCCAGAGTTCCTTGGGTCATAATAGTAGTTACCATAGGGAGTTCTTTTATGATTTAAATGAGTTCTTCTTTGTTTAATTATAAGAATTAAGTGCCAGAGTTAAGCAGTATTTCTTAGCTTGGGTTCCTCAGGAGGCCAAGGACTTATGAGTTTTCACTGGGGAATACAGTCCTTCAGGGCAGGTATGACTAACAAAAGATATAAAAAATGGAAGTCTGTGGGGCGCCTGGGTGACTCAGTGGGTTAAAGCCTCCGCCTTTGGCCCAGGTCATGACCCCAGGGTTCTGGGATCGAGCCCTGTATCAGGCTCTCTGCTCCACGGGGAGCCTGCTTCCTCCTCTCTCTATGCCTGCCTCTCTGCCTGCTTGTGATCTCTGTCTGTCCAATAAATAAATAAGATCTTAAAAAAAAAAAAATGGAAGGCTGTAAAACCAACAAAATGATGTTTTATCAAGTTTGCTACCATTAAGTGCAATGAATTGCTTGATCTTTGGAACAAGTCATCTTAGAAGGTGTATAAACTGTGTCTCATGAAAGTAGAAACTGGTAGATAATTTTTTCCTTTTTTTCCGTCTGATGGACCCATTTCTACTTGCATCGGTCAATTGCACTCAATCGGGACCAACTCCTCAGAACCTCTGGGTTGTCCATGTACGGACTTGGATGCCACGTAGGTCCGTCTGGTGAAATCAACAGGGAGCCCCTAAGGCTAGATGTGAAAGGTGCTCCTGACATCCATAATGTGAAATACTGGTTGTTACCACCATGATTATTGTTTACATTATACAAATAAACCAAGCATTTCTAGTCCGTGTTTGGAGGTAGAGAGAAGTATCTAGCATAGCAGAAAGCTTTTGTCTGCAAAGTTGGGGGGATAAGGGAGTATAGGCACTGGGCTTCTCCGTCTTTAACCTCAGGGCTACACTGCTTTGGGGTATGGAACTCTAAATGGATAGTTCTTTCTGATACTTACTACCTAGTACACAGGTAAGTAAGTATTTTGTCTCAGAGCAAGATTCTTTAGAATGGGACAGCCTCTTCTCTTTTCTGAAAGGGATGTTTCTTCCTTATCAGACATACTAACTGAGGCCTTAGGCTCAAGCAAGTGTACAGTCACTTCTACACAGGCCTCTTTCTCCTGATAGACTTCTTGAATTCCTAGCTTCTATGTTATGGTCCGATAATATTTCCCAAAATATTTTAATTTAACAGAAGTCTCCACTTACCAAACATCTTCCAGTTAGAGAAATGTATTCATATAAATAACCAGGTATTCCTGAATAAGGAAAAAAAATACATGAATAAATAAAAAGATGAAAACATAAACAAAATGTGATTATTTTTATAGGTAATACCTATACATGGTTACAAAAATAACAGACTATTAGAAGGCAAAGAGTGAAAAATCTTCTTTCTCCATTCCATCTGCCCATTCCCACCACCACAATTTCACAGGTAACCACGTCTTAATTTCTTATGATGCTGTCCACAAGCAAATATAAATATACCCTATTTCTACTGCTTTCTTATACAAAAGTAAATACTAAGTTCAATGTATTTTGCTTTTCTCACTTAAAAGTACAGCTTGGGGATCATTTCTTATCATTACAGAAAGAGTTTTATTATTCCTTTTATACCTGCATTTTACGAATGAAACAATTTACTTAACCAGTCTCCTCCAGTTATCCCATTTGGTTAACAATATTTCATTATTACAAAAATGTCATCGTGGATGAAACTGTGTTTATGACATAAGAAATGGAATCACTGATGAAGACCAAAGTCAGGCTGACTAGAGAAAGCGTGAGTGAAGTTGGTGGCACTAGGAAAGAGGCACAAAGGCTTCCTGGTGGGAAGACGGATGACAGCACAATAAGCTTGGGTGCACGAGGGAGAAAGGTAATAGGGAACCCAGAAGTGAATGGGGGAACTGAAGCCACAGGAAGAGAGCTACAAAGAGAAATCAGGAATCAAAGTGGGCAGGAGAGGATGAAAAACTGAAAGGGACAGGAAGCAGGGGCCAGGTAACATGGACCTTGGAAAGACTGAAGGATGTGACCGGGATGAGAGGCTTCCTCCTCTTCTGCACTCTCTGCACTCCCCCTGATCCCAGGGACCCTTGTCACACCAGCTTCTGGCACAGAAGCCCCATTGTCCCACATCCTTTCTGGCTGCAGGCAACGTGATCTGAGTACTTTCAGGTGAGAGAATGTCAACTTACCTAACTCTTTCTCCCACACCCTGAGGAGGTCCACCTATTAAAGATGTGTCTGTATTTAAAGATAACCACTCCTAGGATTGTAAAGGTGTCCAAAATTGTGGAATGACATCATTCTCTAAATTCTGCCAGCCAAGAAAATATGCAGCAAAGTACTAAGGCAAGAGAACTTTGGGACAGGAAATCAAGGGTAGAGAATATCCTTCCCCCCACGACAGCATTAACATCAACGGCAGCTGTTTAGAAATGTAGACTATCAAGCCTTGGTCCAGACAACTGAATTAGAACATGCATTTCAACAAGATCCCATGTGACAGAAATACATGTTAAAGTTTGAGAGGCACCACCTTAGGTCTGCATTTCCATGACTGAAATTAGAAATGTCATATTCATCAACGTGAAGGAATAAAGTATTGTTGTGTCTGCTAAAAAGAGAGAGAAGAGATTGAGAGAGAGAGAGAATATGTTTGAGCCAGGGAAGTAACAGGAAGTTTACACAGAGGACCAAAAGCACAGGACATTTTAGAGGATTTAGATGACCTAGAATCCAGTAGTCATCCCATTCTGCAGTGGGAGAAAATTTTTCTACCCTTTCTTTTTTTTTTTTTAATTTATTTATTTTCAACATAACAGTATCATTATTTTTTCACCACACCCAGTGCTCCATGCAATCCGTGCCCTCTATAATACCCACCCTTTCTTATTCAGAAACTTAAATATCACACATATTATTTTTCCATTTAATTTTTTAAAAGTTTTATTGTGACATATATCATAATTTCAGAAGGGCATGTGTATCTGTATCTGTATCCATATATGTAACTTTATCATAAGGTAAATTTTTAGTAACAACCAAACATGTTAAAAACCATGGCCATAATTTAAAAGGCTTTTGTTGCACACACGTTATTTGATGGTGACTAAGATGCAGCTAAAAGATAAGTAAGTACTTATCAGAGCATTCTAGAATTCATAGCAATACTTAAGACAAGATTAGATACTAAATTGTTGACAGCATCTTTTCACTCCATCCCGAAGGGCTTCTATTACTTTGTCATTTCGGAGGGTGAAGATGAAAGGGTTGAGGAAAGGAGTAACCACTGAAACCATCAATGAAACTACCCTATTGTAATCCGCAGCCTGTGTTTGCTTGGGTTTCACATAGAGGAACAAGCAACTACCATAGCCAATAATGACACAAGTGAAGTGAGATGCACACGTAGAGAAGGCCTTCCTCCGCCCAGAGGCTGAAGGGATCTTGAGGATGGTGGAGATGATGTAGGTGTAGGAGATGATTGTAGGGATCAAAGAACCAAAAAGAACAAAAATAGCCATTAAGAATAGGATAAACTCTATGAAAAGGGTATTATTGCAGGATAGTTTCAGCAATTGCCCTCGGTCACAGAAGAAATTGTTCACCACATGTGATTTGCAGAAGGTCAGCTGAAATGTGGCATACACTGGCCAGATTTGAAAAAGGAACCCAAACACCCATGATACAACGACCACCCAGATGCAGGTTCGGTTGTTCATAATGATGTTATATCTCAAAGGGTTACAGACAGCCACATAACGGTCCACAGCCATCGCTCCCAGCAATGCAAACTCTGTGGTTCCCACAGCAAGATACAGGAAGAGCTGGGTGACACATGCAGCCAGAGAGATTGTCTGCATTCCAGGGAGAAGCAATCCCCAAAGCATCACAGGCACGATAATAGTAGTAACCAAGATCTCCAAGGCAGAAAGATGACCAAGGAAGAAATACATGGGGGACTGCAGACGTTTATCAACACACACCATCACAATAATGACCGTGTTTCCCATTAATGTCACTAAGTAGAAGAAGAAGAAGGTAGCAAAGAGAAGATGGTGTAGTTCTCTGGAGCCAGGGAAGCCAAGGAGATAAAATTCAGTGGCACTAGAGTGATTCACCAACATGTAGTTCTGAGCTCTTGTTCCTTGTGAAATCTAAAGAGCAAAGGGGAGAAAACAGGCTTTTGATTGCAAAAAGATAAAGGACGACTCCAATTGAGGAAATACCAGCCACACCTAGACTCTACAACGTACTACTACTATTTTCTAGACAAACTTGGTGTTAAATGTTTTATGTAGGACATGAATAAATTTGAAAGTAAATTAAAAGCCCAAGAAGAGGAGCAATAGCCACCAACACCACATCCTAGGCATGAAAACACACCCACCCCTGTCTACCCTTGTACACCTTGTCTACCCTAACCACACCCACCCTCTACCCTTGTCTCTCAGTTCACCGGCCATCCTCCCTTGCACTCTGTTCTGATGTGCCACCCTGTCCTTTCCTGATCACAATTATACCACCAACACTTCCATCTCAAATGCCCTAAAGTGTTTTTCCTGCCTCCTTTATCTATTTCTGCAAAATCCTGCTAATTTCAACAGTTATTAGAATAGCAAATCCCAATATTAGCCAGTCACATGCAGATGTGGTTATTTTGTATCTTCTAACACAGAGGATGCTGCATTACATTCATGTTAAGTTCTGCCTCAATTATATCGTCAACTTTGTGGTATTGTTAGCAAGTGGGAACTCTCTAGGACATTGTCATAAGAAAGAACTATTTTGAGACAAAACATTGAGTCTTTCCCTGACTTCTGGAGAGCTGGCTCCCTGGAGGGGATTATCCACTTCTTCCTCCTTATTCTCATGATAAAAGCCTTCCTCCATTTCTCATTTCAGTGAATGTATATCCTCCAAGCAGAAAAAGCCTCCCCAGCTCTCCATTAGTGACCTCTAACTCTTATATCTTGATTCCCCTGGTCAGTAATTGACACCAGGGAGGGAAGGGTCCTGAAGGAACTCCTATCTGTACTCCAGTATCCAACCTAGAACCAGAAGACAAGAAAACACCTGTGATATAGAGGCAAAATCCTCCTTATTCTCCAGGTCTCAAATCTCTACTCCCAGCAGGGACACAAGAACTCAAAATGGGCAGCCCATCCCTCTAACCAAACTGCCGTGGGGTCAGTCCCTTTGAGCAACTTGGAAAATTCCGAAGACCACATCTACTTATATGACCTCCCATATTCTCCAGAGTCCTAGGGTATGCAAAAATGATAAAAGACACTGATATAGATTATACACATTTCCTCAGGAGAACTGGGCTCCTTCCCTCTCCACATGCAGATTTTTGCTCAAAAATATCCTCTCCACAGACCCTTCCCCCCCATACTCTCCAAAACAACACATGCATAGTTTTACTCTCTAAACTTTTTAGGCTGTATTTTTCTTTCTGTTGGCTTGCACCAATACCTCAAATCATAGTATGCATTTGTTTCTTACTTTATCATCAAAACCCCACATTAGAATGAAGTACCTTGAAGCAACTTCTTTGCATTTCTTGTATTACCACCTGTGACAAGAACAGACTCTGACAAAGTATATATTCTATAAATATTTTTGAATAAATATATCAATTAATAGATCGAAGAAGAAACAAAAATTATCCAACCTATCTTTCCCTCCATTCGCTCTTCTCCAAAGCACCACCCAGTCAGTCTGCATTCTGTCTTCCAGGAGATCCCCAACAAGATGGCAAGCAGATAGAAAGAAGACAGAATGAAAAATGAAAGAACACAGACTTGGGTGATGCCACAAAGTATGCCCATTGCCAGTACTAGGTACCATCAACCTGCCCTTTGCTACAGAGCAATGATCTGATGGAGAGTCATCTACTCTGCAGCTCTCTTACTCCACTCTTCAGACTCTAGGTGTCCTTGTTCTATATGGCAACAAAGCCTAGACCCTCTCATGATAATGCTCTTCTACTCTGTCCTTCACTGAAGGGAATACCTGGAAGACACTCACCTCCAGAGATGGGGACTAGACTGGAAAGTTCTACTGCTCTTCAGGCATCAACCCAGACTACCCATGGCTAGTAAAGAGCCATGCTTAGGAGGCAGACACAGCTCCTGCTGTCTCCACACGTGGCAAAGAACACCGTCCACACAGAGGAGCTTAGGAAAAGTCCAGAAGTCGTGCTGAGAGGAATCCACCTATCTTCCCCTCCCTCATTCTCTCTGCCTCTTTCTTTCTCTACCTTTTCTGTCCCCAAGGATAGTTATACACTAAGGAATCATTTGCATGGGCTTAGAAACACACTAGGGATGTAGTCAAGGAAAAGCTGAAGAAACTTTCACTCTTCCCTCTGAGGATAATCAAGTTTTACTTTTTTTTTTTAATTTTATTTACTTATTTATTTGAGAGAGAGAACACAAGCAGGGAGGAGGAGTGGAGGGAAAGGAAGAAGCAGGCTCCCCACTGAGCAGGGAGCCTGATGTGGGACTCGATCCCAGAACCCCAGGATCATGACCTGAGCCAAAGGCAGCCAGTTAACTGACTGATCTGGTGCCCAGATAATCAAGTTTTACCTCCTGAAAAAATTATGTGCATCGAGCAAACTTAAAAACTGCCTGTCAGAAATTTCTCAATGTCCAGGCTGCCTTCCTCCCAGACCCTTACTCATCACAGCAACCAAGCTCTGACTGGTCAGCCCCCTCATCTGCTCTGTGCTTCTCCCTGATTCCATTTATCCCTGCAGAGCCTAAGCTACCTCCAAGCTGATGAGTCCCCTAATCTCTACAAAAGACACACATCAAAACCTAGGGGTCACTAAATCTTCATCACCAAGGTTTCATGAAGCACCTCTTTCCCAGAGGATCTCTGCACGCTCTCTACCACATACCCTCTGCCCACAGTTACGAGAGCCTGGTAAGAGAAAGAGTTGTCATCTACACCAAATTCACATTTTGTTAAGTCCACAGCCCATTCCAGGCCCTCCAACATTTATCCAGTTGTGGTTGTTCAGCCATACATTTCCCTTCTTAATTGTTAGATGCTCTCAGATCACTTCCATGTGTTGCTTGAATTGAGGGGTGAAAGTGAAGAAACAATATTCAGAATCAACAGCAACAACAACAACAAAATACTACATAAAAGCGAGGATGGCTGGGATGCTGAATAAATCAGCAAAAGCATATTTAAAATATTCACTTTTACAATTTAAGAAATATGGCATTTTTCATAAAAGTAGCACAGGGCATAATTTAAAAATCAAATGGAAGGATATAAGGTAAAGTGTAAATATCTCTCTCCCCATTTGTTTGACTCTTCTGGCCCATCTCCTAGAACTAAATATGATCATAAATTATTATTATAAATTTCTAATGCATTCATACAGTACTTTACTCTGTGTTTACAAGAGTATCTGTATATATTCTTTTAAAGTAAATGATATTTTAATAAATATACTGTCCTGCTACCTTCTTCTTCTTATGTGCATGCGTGCATGTGTGTGTGTGTGTGTGTGTGTGTATGAATGCTTGTGCAGCTATTAAACTTTTCCACATTAGCAATGATCTGTTGGGCGCCTGGGTGGCTGATTTGGTTGAGCGACTGCCTTCAGCTCAGGTCATGATCCTGGACTCCCAGGATGGAGTCCTGCATCAGACTTCCAGCTCCATGGAGAGTCTGCTTCTCCCTCTGACCTTCTACCCTCTCATGCTCTCTCACACTCTCTCTCTCAAATAATTAAAAATCTTTTTAAAAACAATGCTCTATCAATCACATTTTCAGTGATGGCTTAATATTCACTTATGAAAATACTGATCAATATTTAATGAAAATGCTGATGAATGTTTCATTTTCTCCAATTTTTCAGGTCTACATTGCTTTTGCAATAAATATTTTCATATCTGAAAAGTTGTCCAACTTTTTTTAATTTTTTAATTTTTTTAAAGTCCTTTTCAGTGTTCCAGAATTCATTGTTTATGTACCACACCCAGTGTACTATGCAATACGTGCCCTCCATAATACCCACCACCAGGCTCACCCAACCTCACCCAACCACCAAACCTCACCCAACCACCACCCCCGCCCCTCCAAAACCCTCAGATTGTTTTTCAGAATCCATAGGCTCTCATGGTTCATCTCCCCCTCCAATTTCTCTTAATTGTATTAAATTCTTAGCTATTATCAAATCACTCTCAAAAAGTTGCATTAATTTATAATCTCTTGTTTTTGAGTTTTTATTTAATTACCACTTACTTATCATAGAGTGTAATACTGGTTTCAGGTGTGCAATATAGTGACTCAACACTTCCATACATCACCCAGTGATCGTCACAACATCACAACTCCTTAATCCCCATAACCAACTTCACCCATCCCCCACACAGACCAATCTAGCTGTTGAGTTCAAGTGTTTTGACGGTCTGTTCTCAAAGTTAAGCACCTGTTTCTTGGTTTGCCTCTCTCTCTCTCTCTCTCTCTTTTCCACCCTCATTATCTATAGAAAGTTTTCAGTCATTATTCTAATTGTTTGTTTGTTCATCCTCATATCCCCATGACACATAAGATATGACTTTTGTAATTATTCCAAAACTCTTAGATACTGTTTTATCTTTTTCATTCATTCTTCCCTTTACATTTTAATTCTGGATGTTTCTAATGACATATTGTAAAGCTCACTAATTTTTTCCTCAACTATGTACCTGTTTGCTGAGTTCATTAAAGCCATTTTTAATTTTTCTTTACATTTTTTAGCACTTCATTTTTATTCTTTTTCATAGATTCCATTGCTCTGCAGATATTACCCAGTGACTCCTACAATTGGTCTGCTCTTCTACTAGAGTCCTTAGTTTCTTAAACATACAGTTATTTTATTTATTTTTTTATTATTTATTTATTTTTATTAAGTGCATTAGCCAACATATAGTACATCATAGCTTTTATGTACTATTCAAACATAGACTTATTTTAGAAACCCAGTCTGATCATTTCAATATTTCTACCATATATGAGTCTGGTTCTCACATGTGCCCTGTCTCTTCATGCTCTGTTTTCTTCCGTTTGTTTGTTTGTTTGTTTGTTTTACTATGCCTTGTAATGTTTCAGTGGAAGCTGGACATTACAGAATGGACAAAAAGAACTGAGGAAAACAGGTCTATGTGAGGTTTTATGTTTATCTGCAAATGAATTGGACTGTGTTTACTGTTTACTATAGCTATGGGTGTCACAGATGAATTAAATCTCTTGTTCTTATTTTTGTCTCACCTGTTGTCTTTGACTTTCCCTAGAACCTCCATCCTGTTTTTGTTTTTGTTTTTATTAAATTCCACCTAGGTAACATATAGTATAATATTAGTTTCAGTTCTACAACTTAGTGATTCAATACTTACATACAACACCCCATGTCCATCACAACAACTGCATCCTTAAAACCCATCACCTATTTAACCCATTCCCCCCATCCACATCCCATCTGATAGCCAACAGTTTTTTCTCTATAATTAAGAGCCCGTTTCTTGGTTTATCCTTCTTTTTGTCCAATATAATTGCTAATTTTGTTAGAATCTCCTTGTTAAATAAAGTCTTAGACTCACAGTTCTTTCTGTTATAAACCTCTATTATTAAAGGGAGCCCCACCAAAGTGGTGGTAAGGAGTAGATGGAGTGAATCATTTAGCATTCTACAATCTTATGATTCAGTCTCAGTCTTTTAGTGAGCCTGTGCCCCTGGCTTGTACCTTTGGAGAGACATCCCTGTACCTTTGGTCAGACAAAAGAGGCAAAGAAGCTGGACCTGGGTGTTTCCTATCCCCTAGATCTACCTGCCCCACTGCAGTTACTATTCTCACTTCCCCAAAAGTCACTGTCTTTGCAATAATCACTTCACTGCATTTCTTAATGGTTTTATCACTTAAATTTATATACAGTGCTATGCCTTAGTCTTGCCCATTTCTTAAAATTTCATGTATTATTTTAGTCCTTTTAATCTGCGGATGCCTTCAGCATCCCTTTCTTTTCCTTACAATCTATCTGTTGAATTTATAACGTGTTTGGACAGTAGCTTCCCATAATCTGGATTTTGGCAATTTTATCCTCACATTATAGTTAAATGTATCTTTCTGTTCTTCACATATTTTCCTGTAAATTGGCAGTTGAATTCAGAGGCTTGATCAGACTAAGCTCCACCAGTTTTCTTAAAATGAAGAAATTTTAAGGAGACCTGAGGGGCTCAGGGAGTTAACTGTCCAATTCTTGATTTTGGCTCAGCACATGATCTCAGGGTTATGAGACTGAGCTCCTTCAAGGCCTCTGCATTGAGTGTGGAGCCTACTTAAGATTTTGTTTCTCCCTCTCCCTCCACCTTTCCCTACCCTCTCTTGGGGGAAAAAAAAAGAAAGAAGAAGAAGAAGAAAGAAAAAAATTGAAGGATTGTTACAGTTTTTCAGCAAAAGACACATAAGATCTAGTTTTCTCTTATCCATGATATTAGAAACAGTTGATGCATGACTTCTAAAACTAGTATTTCATTGAGGGTTAGGTAGTTGAATGGTGATATTCTAATTTTAACATTTTTTATAAGTATCTAGAATGCTTTGATATTTTCATTTACTATACATTTACCCAAAATAATTACTTGGATATTTCCATTTATCAGATCTCAAAATAATGCATAAGGTTCCTTAATCACTTTTGAAAGTTAACAACTTGTAAGTATCATTATGAACCCATAAATCTTACTATCTTCAATGGGTTTAAAATGATTGTAATTAATGTATTTTTAAACTATATCTTGTCTTATACTGGCTAGAGAAAGTCCCTTTAGTTTGGATGCTGAATTCTTTTTTTTTTTATAAACATATAATATATTTTTATCCCCAGGGGTACAGGTCTGTGAATCAGCAGGTTTACACACTTCACAGCACTCACCAAAGCACATACCGTCTCCAATGTCCATAACCCCACCCCCCTTCCCCCAACCCCCCTCTCCCCAGCAACCTTCAGTTTGTTTTGTGAGATTAAGAGTCACTTATGATTTGTCTCCCTCCCAATCCCATCTTGTTTCATTCCATTTGCGACAAGGTGGATGGAACTAGAGCGTATCATGCTTAGTGAAATAAGTCAAGCGGAGAAAGACAACTATCATATGATCTCCATGATATGAGGAAGAATGGATGCTGAATCCTTTTTAAATGTCCCTAGAGGAACCCTCCTACACTGTTGGTGGGAATGCAGGCTGGTGCAGCCACTCTAGAATAGATTGTTGAAAAAAAGTTGAAAATAGAGCTACCCTACAACCCAGCACTACCCTACAACACTACTGGGTATTTACCCTAAAGAACAACTGTAGTGATCCAAAGGGGCATGTGCACCAAAATGTTTATAGCAGCAATGTCCACAATAGCCAAACTATGGAAATAACCTAGATGTCCATCAACAGATGAACAGATAAAAAAGATGTGAGATATATATATATATATATATATATATATATATATGCAGTGGAATATTATGCAGCCATCAAAAAACCCAAAATCTTGCCATTTGCAATAACATGAATGAAACTGGAGGGTATTATTCTAGGTGAAATAAGTCAACCAGAGAAAGACAATTATCATATGATCTCTCTGATATGAGGAATTTGAGAGGCAGGGCAGGGGGTTATGGGGGTTAGGGAGGGAAAAAATGAAACAATATGGGACCAGGGAGGGAGACAAGCCATAAGAGACTCTTCATCTCAGGAAACTATCTGAGGGTTGCTGGGGGATGGAGGGGGATGGGGTGGGCTGGTTATGGACATTGGGGAGGGTATCACTATGGTGAGTGCTGTGAATTGCTAAGGTGGTGTGTGTATAAGACTGATGATTCACAAACCTGTACTCGTAAAGCAAATAATATATTATATGCCAATAAATAAATAAAGTCCCTAGTAATCTTTGTTATCAGGTATGACAAAACTTTTCAAGCTCACCCAATTGATTTCCTTCCTCAGACCTGGAATCAGACATTTCTTCAAAAACATTTGTTTCTTATGGTTTAATAACTTAGGATCATGATCTGGGTTGGTTACTGAACTAGCACACTGAAAAACACATAGAAAATACATACACACACACACACACACACACAAACACGGAGTGGGTTGGGAGGGAGTAAAGAAGAGAGATTCATAATGATAAATCTAATTCAAATTTAGCAATAAAGATATTTGGATAACCACACACACTAATCTGACTACACCGCAGCAGTGAGAAGGTGAGAAGGGGGCAAACACCTAGTCTGACTGTAGGCCACACATACCAACAAGTTTCTCAAGGAACAAAAGAGGGAAAGTCCCTTGCAGTTTGGTGTTACTACTATTTGGGCAAATGAGTGATCTCACTCAACTTAAGCTCAAGAGAGCCCCAGATTGGCCCAGTAACAAAAAAGAGATCAAACCCTCCTGCATATGGCTCTCCAAAGAGAGTAGATGAACAGACTGAAGGCAAAAGCAGCTCAGCCACAACAGTAAGGTGTACCTAACACCCATAGAAGACACCCCTGAAGTGCCAGGTTCTGATGAAGAAGACACATTGCCATACAGGGCAATACAGGACCTCTTCTTCATAAGGCCAGAACTTCAAGAACAGGAGATATAGAATAAATAAATAAATCTTAAAACAAACAAAATAGAACAGGAGACTTAGTGGACCCTCCTAATACAAGGAAAGGCAGAAGAGTTAGACAAAGGAAACAGGAATGTGTCCCAAATGAAAGGACAGGAGAAAATCACAGCAAGAGAGCTAAATGAAACACAGGTAAGTAATATATATGATAGAGAATTTGAAGTGAAAGTCATAAAGACCCTCACTGAACTTGAGTAAAGAGTAGAGGACCTCCATGAGACTCTTAACAAAAAGATGAAAAATATAAAAATAACTGATCAGTGATGAAGAACTCAATAGTTGAAAGAATATATGGATGCAATAAAAAGCAGACCAGGGGAAACAGAAAGAGCAGTGACCTGGAGGACAAAGTAATGGAAAACAATCAAGCTGAACTGAAGAAAACAATAATAAATAAATACAGACTGAGGGATCTCAGCAACATGATGAATTATAATAAGATTCTCATTATAGGGATCACAAAAGAAGAGAGAGAAAAAGAGTAAAAAATTTCTTTGAAGAAATAATAGCTGAAATCTTCCTGAATCTGGGAAGGAAACAGAAACCTAGACTGAGTAGGCACACAAGCCCCCAACATAATCAGCCCAAAGAGGTCCACACCCATACATGTGGTATTTAAAATGGCAAAAAGTAGTGATAGAGAATTTTAAAAGCAGAAAGAAAACAATTACATAAAAGGGAAAACCCACAAGGTGATCTGCTGATTTCTCAACAGAAACATTGAAGACCTGAAAGAAATGTCATGATATATTCAACATGCTGAAAGAAAAAAGCCTGCAACCAAGAATACTCGATTCAGCAAGGCTATCATTCAGAATAATAGAAGGGA
Source organism: Mustela nivalis (assembly GCF_964662115.1). Classification (NCBI taxonomy): domain Eukaryota; kingdom Metazoa; phylum Chordata; class Mammalia; order Carnivora; family Mustelidae; genus Mustela; species Mustela nivalis. The sequence goes on from NC_139031.1 coordinate 11,677,251, forward strand.
TAAAGTGTTTCCCAGATAAACAAAAGTTAAAGAAATTTATGACCACTAAACCAGACCTATAAGAAATGTGAAAGGGAACTCTTTGATTAGGAAGGAAAGACCATAAACAGGAGTTAAAAGGTAGGAAGCACAAAAGCAGTAAAATTAAGTATATCTACAAAAAGTAGTCAAGGGATTCACAAAATAAAAAGATGTAAAATATGACACCATATACCTAAAATGGAGGGGAATGGGGATAAGAATAAAGCATGGGTTCAAACTTAAGCAACCACAACTTACCACAGGCTGCTATATGTGTAACAGGTTATATATAAACCTAATGGTAATGATGATTCAATAATCAGTAATAGATATGCAAAAAAATAAAGAGAAAGGAATCCAAGCATATCATTACGGAAAGCCAGTAAACCATATGTGAAGACAGCAAGAGAAGAAAGAAAGAGAGAAAACTGCAAACACAAAACAAGTAACAAAATGGCAGTAAGTACATACCCATCAATAATTAATCCATTTAGAATGTAAATGGACTAAATGCTCTAATCCAAAGACATAGGGTGATGGAATGGATTAAAAAAAAGCAAGACTCATCTGTATGCTGCTTCAAGAAACGTATTTCAGACCCAAAGACACATGCAGGTAGAAAATGAAAGATAGAAAAGCACTACTCATGCAAAATGAAGTGAAAAGAAACCAGAGTAGTAATAATTGTATCAGACACAATAGACTTTATATTTTTAGAAAACCTCCTTTTTTATTTAAATTCAATTAGCCAAGTTATAGTACATCATTAGTTTTTGATATAATGTTCAATGAATCATAGTTCATAGTTCATAACACCCAGTCCTCATCAAATCAAAATGAACTTTAAAACAAAGACTGTAACAAGAGACAAAGGAGGACAATATATAATCATTAACAGTTGTAAACATTTATGCATCCAACATAGGAGCACCCAATATAATCAGCAGTTATTAACAAAAATACAGGAAGCATTTGATAATAATACAATAATAGTAGGGAACTTAAACGTCTCACTTACATCAATGGATAGAACATCCAAACAGAAAATCAACAAGGAAATAGTGACTTTGAATGACACATTATACTAGATAAATCTAAACAGATATATTTAGAACATTCCATCCAAAAACAGCAAAGTACACATTCTTTTAAAGCTCATATAGAGGGGTACCTGGATTGCTCAGTTAGTTAAGCATCTGACTCTTGATTTCACCTCAGATCATAATCTTAGGGTCATGAAATTGAGCCCTGCTTTGGGCTCCATGCTCAACAGGGGGTCTGCTTGAGATTCTCTCTGTTCCTCTCCATTTCCATCTGCCTCTCCCTTGTTCTCTCTCTCTCTCATCTATTCATCAAATACATTTTTAAAAACCTTGAAATGCATATGGAACATTCTCCAGAATGGATCACATGAGGCCACACAAGTCTCAAAAGAATGAAGTCATACCATGCATCTTTTCTGACCACAATACTACGAAACTAGTAATCAACCACAAGAAAAAATCAGAAAGGACAAAAATACATGGGGTTAAATAAGAGGCTCCTAGACAATGAATGGGTCAAGAAAAGAATCAAATAAAAAATTAAAAAATACATGGACACAAATGAAAATAAAAACACAACAGTCCAAAAATCTCTGGGAAGCAGCAAAGACTATTCTTAGAACCCAGTTAGTAGCAATACAGGTTTACCTCAAAAAGCAAGAAAAATCTCAAACAACCTAACTTTACACCTAAAAGAGCTAGAAAATGAAGACCAAATAAAGTAAAAAACAGGAGGAATAAAGGAAGGAAGTAAAGAAGGAAGGAAGGAAGGAAGGAAGAAAGGAAGGAAGGAAGGAAGAAGAAGGAAGGAAAAGAAAGAAAGATTAGAACAGAAATAAATGAAATAGAAACTAAACAATCATAGAACAGATCAATGAAACCACAAGCTGATCCTTTGACTAGATCAACAAAATTGATAAATCTTTACCAAGACCAATTGAAAAAGAGAAAGAGTGGGAAGGAGGAACAGGTGGAGAGAAAGAGAGAGAGAGAACTCAAATAAAATAAAAAATGAAAGAAGAGAAATAACCAACAGCACAGAAATACAAAGCATTAGAAGAGAATATTATGAAAATTATATGTCAACAAATTGGACCCCCTAGTAGAAATGATAAATACCTAGAACATAACCACTCAAAACTGAATTAAGAAGAAATAGATTTTTTGAACAGACTGATTACCAGCAATGAAATTGAATCAGCAATCAAAAAAGTCCCAACAAACAAAAATCCAGGACCAGAGAGTTTCACAAGTGAATTTTAACAAACATTTAAAGCAAGATAAGAACCTATGCTTCTCAAAATATTCCAAAAAATTGAAGCCAAAGGAAACCTTCAAAATGCATTCTATGAGGCCAGCATTTCCATGATACCAAAACAGATAAAGACACTACAAAAGACACTACAAAAAAAGAGAGAACTACAGGCCAATATCTCTGATGAACATAGGCTCAAAAATCCTCAGCAAAATATTAGCAAATGAAATCTAACATTATCTTAAAAACAAAACTCACATGATCAAGTGGGATTTACTCCTAGGATCCAAAGTGGTTGAATCTTTGCAAATCCATCAACGTAATACATCACTTCTACACGAGAAAAGACAAAAACTATACAGTCATTTCAAAGGATACAGAAAAAGCATTTGACAAAGTACAACAACCATTCATGATAAAAACCCTCAATACAGTAGGTTTAGAGAGAATGTATCTCCATATAATAAAGGCCATATGTGAAAGAACTACAACTCACATCAGACTTAATGATGGAAAACTGAGGATTTACTCCTCAGGTCAGGAACAAGACAACAATGTCCACTCACACCACCTTTATTCAACATAGTACTGAAAGTTCTAGCTAGAGCAATCAGATAAGAAAAGAAATAAAAGGCATCAAAACTGGTCAGAAAGAAGTCAAACTTTCACTATTTGCAGATGACATGATACTAAATATACAAACCCCTAAAGATCCCCCAAAACTAGCAACTGATAAATGAATTCAGTAAGATTGCAAGATACAACATAGATATACAGAAATTCATTGCATTTCTAGACATCATAATCAAGTAGCAGAGACAAATTAAGAAAACAATCCCATTTACATTTGCACCAAAAATATTAATACCTAGGGAAAAATTTAACCCAAGAGGTCAAAGGCCTGTACTCTGAAAACTCTAAAACATTGATGAAAGTAATTGATGAGGACATAAACAAATGGAATGATATTCCATACTCATGGGTTGAAAGAACAAATATTAGAATGTCCATACTACCCAAAGCCATCTACAGATTGACTGCAATCCTGGTTAAAAAAAAAAAAAAAAAAAGTATGTTTCAGAGAACTAAAACAAATAATCCAGATTTTGTATGGAACCACAAAAGACCCTGAACAGGCATAGCAATCTTGAAAAAGAAGAACAAAAGCAGGATAATCACAATCCCAGATTTCAAGGGATACTATAAAGCTATAGTAATCAAAACAGTACAGTACTGGTACAAAACTAGACTCATAGATGAAAAGAACAGAATAAGGACCTAATAAATAAACCCACACTTACTATGCAAAGGGAGAGACACTATCCTCAACTGGACAGCAACATGTGAAAGAATGAAGGAAACTGGACCACTTTCATACACCATATATTAAAATAAACTCAAAATGGGTTAAAGACATAAATGTAAAACCTAAAACCATAAAAATCCTAGAAGAAAGCATAGACAGTCATTTCTCTGACATCAACTGTAACAACAGTTTTCTAGATATGTCTCCTGAGGCAAGGGAAACAAAAACAAAAATACACTACTGGGACAACAAAATAAAAAGTGTCTGCACAGCAAAGGAAACAGGCAACAAAACTAAAAGTTAACCTACTCAATGAGAGAATATATTAGCAAGTTACATATCCTACAAAGTGTGGGTTTCCAATATGTACTAAGAATTTTAAAACTCAACACCCAAAGAACAAATAATCCAATTAAAAATTGGCAGAAGAATTAACAAGATAGGAAACAACAAATGTTGGCAAGGGTATGGAGAAAGGGGAACCCTCTTGCACTGCTGGTGGGAATGCAAGCTGGTACAGAGACCCTGGAAAACAGTATGGAGGTTCCTCAAAAAGTTAAAAATAGAGTTACCCTACTACCCAGCAATTGCAATACCAGGTATTTACCCCCAAAGATACAGATATAGTGAAAAGAAGGGGCACATGCATCCCAATGTTCATAGCAGAAATGTCCACAATAGCCAAACCATGCAATGAGCCAAGAAGTGCCTCAACAGATGAATGGATAAAGAAGATGTGGTTCATATATATAATGAAATATTACCAGCCATCAGAAAGGATGAATACCTATCCATTGCATTGACATGGATGGAACTGGAGGGGATTATGTTAAGTGAAATAAGCCAAAGAAAGAAAGACAATTATCATATGGTTTCACTCATATGTGAAACATAAGGAATAGTGTGGAGGACCATAGGGGAAGGGAGAGAAAAATGGGAAGAAATCAGAGAGGAACACAAACCATGAGAGACTCTGGATTCTGGGAAACAAACCAAGGGTTACACAAGGGAGGTGGGTGGTGGGATGGGGTAGCCAGTTGATGGGTATTAAGGAGGGTAGGAGTTGTGATATAACACCCAGATGAGCACTGGGTGTTACAGGCAATTAATGAATCATTGAGCACTACATCAAAGACTAATGATATATTAAATGTTGGCTAATTGAACAGAACAATAAAAAAATAAAAATTAAAAATAGACAGAAGACTTGAACAGACATTTCTCCAAAGAAAATATACAGATGGTCAACAGACATATGAAAAGATGTTCAGCATCACTCATATCAGGGAAATAGAAATCAATCTACAAGGAGATATCACCTCACACTTGTCAGAATGGCCAAAATAAGAAACAAGAAAAAACAAGTGTTGGTGAGGATGTGGAGGAAAAGGAACCTTCTGGCAATGTTGGTGGGAATGCAAACTGGTGCAGCCACTGTGGAAAATAGTATGGAGGTTCCTCAAAAAAATTAAAGATAAAATTACCATATGACCCAGTAATTTCACTACTATGTATTAACCTAAAGAAAACTAAAACACTAATTCAAAAAGATATATGCACCCCTACGTTTATTATAGTATTATTTACACTGCCAAATTTTGGAAGCAGCCTATGTGTCTATCCATAAATGAAGAGATTAAAAAAAAAGCATATATACATTATAGAGAGAGGGAGATAAAGATATCTGTATACAAAGAAGCATATATGCACATACATCTATATATACTTATATAGATATATATATGCAGAAGCATATATATATCTATAATGGAATATACTGTTGTAAAAAGAATGAAATCTTGCCATGTGCATGAGCATGTATGGATCTAGAGAGTAAAATGCTACATGAAATAAGTCAGGGAAAGAATAATACCATATGATTTCACTTATATTTGGAATTTAAGAAAGAAAACAAAGAAAAAATACAAACCAACAAGTGGACTCTTAACTAGAGAAAGAAAACTGGTAGGGGGATGAGTGAAATAGGTGGAGGGGATCGTGAGTACACTTGTGATGAGCCCTGAGAAATGTACAGAAGCACTGAATCACTATATTGTACACCTGAAACTAATACAACACTGTGTTAACTATACTGGAATTAAAATTTTTAAAAGCCTTTTAAAAAAATAAAAGACAAAACTAGACTGATAAAAGATATTTCCAATATGCATATAAGATTGGATAAGTCCTCTCAATATCTAAAGAATCCCTGTATGTCATCAGAAAGGGACCAAAGGCACAGGTAGAAAATGTGAAACTCCATAACCCCTCCCCTATTTTTATCCCATTTTCTACATTCAGCTAAACAGAAATTTTATAGAGTATTTGGAATTAAGTAAATACTCATCTGCTAAAAATAATGAGATATTTGCATAGGCAATCAAACCTTCCAGGCACTTAAAAGGAGGAGTTTAGTTAACCCTAAGACACTGGGAAAATAGTGTATTTTTACTTCCTTTATTTTTAAATTGATAATACATAATTTCATTCCCAATACATTTTCAAGAAGCACATACCAAAACAATAGAAAACACTATGCAATAGGGGGACATGGGTGGCTCAGTCACTTAAGCACCCAACTCCTGGTTTTGGCTCAGGTAGTTTTGAGATGAGCTCCACATCTGGCTCCATGCGCAGTACAGAGTCCACTTGTCCCTCTCCCTCTGCTCCGTCCCTGGCTCGCTCGCTCTTTCTCTCTCTCTCTCTCTTTCATACATAAACAAATCTTTGGGGGGAAAAAAACCCTATGCAATAAAAAACACTTCTCCCACTCCTACTCCTAACAACCCGGTTAGCAATGTTACCTACATTGCCTTCCAGATTTTTCTCCGTGCAATTATGCAAACATGAATAATTTGATGCACATGTATCCTGTGAATTGATTTCCATAATAAAGTAGTTAACACATCCAAGACCTCACGTAATTACTTTTCATTTTGTAATGAGAATATTTAAGATCAATTCTATTAGCAACTTTCAAGTATACCATGCCCTGTATTTTACTATAGTCGCCAAGCTATACATTGGATCCCAGTCTTCAAGCATCTTGGAACCAGGGATTTGTACCCTTTGACCAACATCTCCAAATTTCCCCCATTCCCCAGCCCCTGACTACTACAAGTCTATTCTATATTCCATGAATTTGGCTTTTTAAATTCCACGTGTAGGTGAGATTGTACAGTATTTGTCTTTCTCTGTCTGACTCATTTCACTTGGAGTAATGTCCTCAAGGTTTATCCATGTCACTATCTTGTTATTTATGTTGTTGAAAAACGATGAGATTCCCTTTTTTATGGTGGAATAATATTTCATTTCTCACTCATGGATTAATGGATTAGATAAATGACTGACTGACATCAGGAAAAAAAGACCTTCTAGCAGCCCAGCTAGTGATTCCAAGTGATTCTAGTGATTCAGAGGCTTTTCAGAACTTGTATGGATACACTTTCTTCTTGAGCCCTCTTGTGGCCAAATGCTTAAGCTTGTTTGTCTTCTAAACCATGCACTGCACCACACAAGGTGCGTTAAACATCCCTTTTGCTTTCCCAAAGGAAGAAACTGGTGCCCAAGATTGTGGATTCTCTTTGGCCTGCAGCTTTGGGCTGAGTCTCCATTCATGTTCACTAGCCTTTGGCCACAGCTCAGTCAAACTGCATTGATTCTGGAGACCAGGGTAAGATATACTGAGTACTAGGGGGTTTCCGTGGGACAGTTATGGAGATCTACAGGAAAAGCACCCCCAGAGCTGGTGTGGAGGTGTTTTTATCTGGCCAAAGTGACAATAAAGTGTAATGCTGGAATAAAAACATCCAAAATAGCATACCTCAGATGAGTTCTCTGTTAGAGGGATGCTGAAGAGTTTGCCTCATTCAAACTTGGAAGCAAACCAAGTAAGAAGGCCTACAGAGCATAAAAAACAAGGAATAATTTATTGTTAGGTTTATGATATCAGTAAAGACATACAAGCAGGAAAAAAGGAGAGACCATTGAAGCAGATTTCAAAATAAGGCAATTATTAACTAAAGGAAAAACTACTTGATAAGCCAAGAAATAGCTGTATTCGTTGTTGTTGTTTACAATGCAACTGGAAGAAGATAATTACTGAATTTTAACATAAAGATTCTAACTGTTCCAGTGGTTTGAAGAATAGAGAGGCAGATGCAACTGAACATGCAGCAATGGCCTGAGACCCAGAAGGTTGCAAAGAAGCGTCAGATCTAGTCTTCGGACTCAGAAAGCCAACAGTGTAGTTAGTCAGACAGGACACACTTTGTTTTTTCCATTATTTATTTATTTATTTTTTAATTTAAATTCAATTAATTAACATATGATGTATTATTGGTTTCAGAGGTAGAGTCAGTCATTCATGAGTCTTGTATAATACTCAGTGTTCATTACATCATGTCCTCTCCTTAATGTCAATCACCCAGTTACTCCATCCCCTGTTCCCCTCCAGCAAGCCTCAGTTTGTTTCCTATGACTAAGAGTCTCTTGTGGTTTGTCTCCCTAATTTCATCTGATCTATTTTTTCCTCTCTTCCTCTATGATCTTCTGTTTTGATTCTTAAATTCCATTTATGAGTGAGATCATATAATTAATTGCCTTTCTCTGATTGACTTATTTCGAGTAGCATAATCCCCTCCAGTTCCATCCACATTATTGCAAATAGTAAGATTTCATTTTTTTGATGCCTGAATAATATATATGTACACCACATATTCTTTATCCATTCATCTGTTGAAGGACATCTTGGCACTTTCCATAGCTTGGCTAGTGTGTACATTGCTACTATAAACATTGGGTGCAGGTGCCCCTTTGGATCACTACATTAGTATCTTTGGTGTAAATACCTAGTAGTGCAATTGCTGAGTCATAGTGTAACTCTATTGTTAACATCCTGAGGAACTTCCATGCTGTTTCCCAGGGTGGCTAGATAAGCTTGCATTTCTACCAACAATGTAAGAGAGTTCCCCTTTCTCTACATCCTCACCAACAATTGTTTCCTGCATTGTTAATTTTTGCTATTCCAACTGGTGTTAATTTTTGCATTCTAACTGGTGTAAGGTGATATCTCACTGTGGTTTTGATTTGTATTTCCCTGACAGCTAGTGGTACATATATACAATGGAATATTATTCAGCCATCAGAAAGGATGAATACCCATTTGTATTAACATGGATGCAGCTGGGGGGAATCATGCTAAGTGAAATAAGTCAAAAAGAGAAAACCAATTATCATATGGTTTTACTCTTATATGGAACATAAGGAACAGAATGGGGGACCATCAGGGAAGGGAGGGAAAACTGAAGGGGAAGAAATCAGAGGGGAGACAAACGATGAGAGACTCAGGACTCCAGGAAACAAACTGAGGATTACAGAAGGGAGGGGAGGTGGGGGGATACAATCGCCAGTTGATGGGTATTAAGGATGGTATATGTTTTGATGAGCACTGGGTATTATACATAACTAAAAATCGTTGAACACTACCTCAAACCTAATGATGTACTATTTGTTGGCTAACTGAACATGAAATTATATATATATATATGTGTGTGTATGTATATATATACATATATATAAAATATATATAATTTTATAGGAGATATATATGTGTGTGTGTGTATATAATATATATATATATATATATATATATATATATATATAAAATAGATAGATAGATAGATAGATAGATAGATAGATATAATCCCCTCTAATGCTCATTTGGTGATCACAAATTCTTTTAGTTTCTGTTTGTCCTGGAAGATTTTTATCTCTCCTCTCTTTTGAATGACATCCTAGCTGGAAACAATATTCTTGGCAGCATATTTTTTCTTTTAGCACCCTGAAGATATCACGCCAGGTCTCTGTAGACCTGATAGGTCTACTGTCAGTCTAATGTTTCTACCCTTGTAGGTTATAGACCTCTCATCCTGAGCTGCTTTCAGGATTTTCTCTTTGTCTCTGAAATTTGCAAGTTTCATTATTTATATTTAGGTGTTGACTTATTTTTATTGATTTTGAAGGGATTTTTCTGTGCCTCCTGGACTTGGATACCTATTTTCTCCCCCCAGATTAGGGAAGCTCTCTACTATAATTTGCTTCAACATGCCTTCTTTCCCTCTCTCCCTTTCCTCCTCTTCTGGGATCCCAATCATTCTAATATTGTTTCACTTTATGGTATCAATTATCTCTCATATTCTCCCCTTGTGATCCAGTAGTTGATTATCTTTTTCTCAGCTTCTTTATTCTCCTTCATTTTGTCTTCTATATCACTAACTCTCTCTTTTGAATCTTTTATCCTAGCAGGTAGAGCCTCAATTTTTTATTGCATCTCATTAATAGCTTTTTAAATTTTGACTTGATTAGATTTTAGTTCTTTTATTTCCCCATAAAGGGGTTTTCTAGGTTTTTTCAAGACCAGCGAGTATGTTTTTAATCGTTATTCTGAACTCTAGTTCCCACATCTTACTTATGTCCATATTGGTTAGTTCCCTAGCAGTCAATACTGCCTCTTGTTTTCTTTTTTGAGGTCAGATTTTTCCATCTTGTCATTCCATCCAGACAAGAATAGATGAACAAGAGAACAAAATGGCAACAATGACCCCACAGAAATGTACACTAAACAAATCAGGAGAGACCCAAACCCAGAAAAAAAATTTAAAAATAGTTGGTTTTTTTTTTTTAAAGAGCAAGAACATATAATCAGACAAGTGAACAGAATAGAGCAATACACTAGATCATGAGTGTATTTAGGTCTGTTTGTTAGAAAACCAGATCCCAAATTTGTAAAGAAAGAAAATCTTATATATGTACAAAAATAAAATTGAATACAATGAAAGGGTAGAATATAATTGCAAAAATCAAATTTAATATTAAAAGATAAAAAGAGAGAGAGAGAAAAAAGGAGATATAAACAAACAGGTGAACAGAATAGAGCTTTACACTATATCCTGATTGTATTTTGGTTAGTGTCTTAGAAGAAACAACATCTCAAATTTGTTAAGAAAAAAATATATATATACCAAAACAAAATTAAATACATTGAAGGGATACAATATGGGGTGCCTCGGTGGCTCAGTGGGTTAAGTCTCTGCCTTCAGCTCAGGTCATGATCTCAGGGTCTTGGGATTGAGCCCTGCATTGGGCTCTCCATTTAGCAGAGACCTGTTTCCCCCTCTATCTTTGCCTGCCTCTCTGCCTACTTGTGATCTCTCTTTCTGTGTCAAATAAATAAAATCGTCTTTTAAAAAAGGATACAGTGTAACTGTAAAGATAAAAACTTTAAATAATGTTAACAAAAAAATAGAGAGAATATGATCAGACAGGTGAAGAGAACAAAGCTATACAATAGATTCTGGGTGTATTTTGGTCAGTTAGAAGAAACTCCATCCCACAACTATAAAGAAAGGAAAACTTATATATATACAAAAATAAAATTAAATACAATGAAAGGATAGAGTATAACTGTAAAAATAAAAATTAGAAAAGATTTTTTAAAAGAGTTGATAAAATAAGAAATTGGTTGAAAATGGAAAGAGAAAAAAAATTAAAATTGAAAGACTAAAGAATCATTGGGGGGGGTGAATTTTATTTACTGTTTGCCCCTAGCGTTTGAGTTTTATAGTTCTCAGTGAACAGTAAACTGTCTTGGGTGGATATTCTTGCTGATCTTCTGGGGGAGAGGTTCTGTCACTTTGATTCTCAAGTGTATTTGCCTCAAGCAGAATTGTACCACCCTTGGGCACCTGGGTGGCTCAGTCATTAAGCATCTGCCTTTGGCTCCAGTCATGATCCCAGAGTCCGGGGATTGAGTCCCGCAGTGGGACTCAGTGGCTCCAGATTGTTCTTTGTAGCTTTTGTTCGCTGAAGGCTTTATGTGTAGAAACTTTAGAGGAAGAGTATGACAATGGCAGCCTCCCCAACTGCAGCCCCAGAGCAGAGAGCCCAGGGCCCCACTCCTCAGGGCACCCTCAGGGAAAAGCAGTCATTCACTCCTGTCTCCTCCTTACTCCGTGCTAACCCAGCCTGTGACAGCATTTCTATCTCAGGCATGTGACTCTGTTTCAAATCTCCAAACCCTGCAGAACCCTCTGGTGTGCTCCAGTGCTGCTCCTCCGAGGGGAGAAAGAGAGTTCTCCCCATTTCTGCCATTTGTTGGGCCCCAGCTCAGAAAACAGTCACCCTACTGTGCCACAATTCATGGTTTATGCCAATCACAAGCTAAGCATCTGCTCCTGGGCTTCCTGATTGCAGCTAGCTTCTCCACTCCCATGCCTGGGAACTGTCATACTCAGGTACCCTGGTCTTCCTGTGACCCCAAGGATCCTGAGACCACACTGTCCCAGCTAGGATTCTGCCCCCATTTTACCCCCTCAGCACCTTTCAGGCAGGGACTTCCTTCACTGGAGCAGTCCGATTTTGCACTCTGCTACTATATAGCTTTCCAGTAGCCAGCTTACAGAGGCTCCCTCACCCCTGTGGTTTACCTTCCCACAGGTTGCCTCAGATTCACTTCTCCACACCTTGTAACTTGCAGAAAGTGGTCACTTCTCCATCTGTAGAGTTGCAAACATTCTTTTCTTAGATCTCCAGTTGAGTTCCCAGCTATTCAGAATGGTCTGATAGCTACTTATCTGAATTCCTGGGACCAGAGGAAAGAAAGGTCTCCTATTCCTCTGCCATCCTGGACTCTCCAGCCTTATTTTTAAATGTATATTAGCAGAAGAAACAGTTGAACAGAGTTACCCCTGAAGAGTATGAAGAGCACCGTGGATCAGAAGGGGAAGAGCAACAGTCTGATGATTCACTATACAAATCATTTAAAACTATTTGATAGCTTTTCTTTTTAGTTGTGGTAAAAAATACACAACACATATTTACCACTTTTAACCATTTTAAATATACAATTCAGTAGCATTAGGTACATTCACATTGTTGTGCAACTATTACCACTATTGGTCTCCAGAACACTTAACCATCCTAAGCTGAAACTCAGTACCCATTAATTACTTCCTCCTATTTTACCCCTCCCCAAGCTCCTGCTAGTCACTATTCTACTTTCTGTCTATATCAACTTCACTATTCTGGGTATCTTGCATAAATGGAACCACACTGTATTTGTTCTCTTTTGTCTGGCTTATTTCACTTGGCAATGTTTTCAAGGATCATGTATGTTAGAGCATGTGTCTATGAAATTCTTTTCATTGCTTTTTCTGTCTGAATAAACTTTCTTTGTATGTCTACACCATGTTTTTTTATGCATTCATCTGTTCATAGATTTGGAGTCATTTCTCTTTCTTTACAACTGTGAATAATGCTGCTATGATTATCAATAAAGTTTCTGTCCCTTTTTTTAATTTTTAAGAGTTATTAATAGTGAATTATATGAATATTTTGGTATAAGAGTAACTGTTCAGATATAGCATGTGAATAGGGAAATCTCCAGGGTTGGGTCAACTCCTCTGATTCACAGCCAATAATATACAGCACACAGTTGCTAACTACTGCTGATGTACCTGAGAGTGACACATGACATCAGGCACAGTGTCCAAACACAGTATTGGCAATCATATTGGAAGGGCTGGGGAATGCAAGAAAAATGGATGAGGACTCTAAAATACTAGAATGGCCTGATAAGAGTATATGGCATCTGAGGGGTTGTAAAGCCTAACAGACAGTTCTATACAATGGTATCATGATAATATAAAGGTATAAAATGTGAAGGAAAACCCACTGGTTCATATAGATGGAAGACTCAGGAGCAAGCCTAGTGCCACAGAGGAAAGACAAATATGCCTACATTTGAAACGAGACCTAAAGAAAGAGTATCAAAGACAGAAGAAAGAGCAGGGATTGACCTCCTATCTTCAAAGAATCCCTACCCACCCCATGGTGAGGCAGGAAATTTATAATCATACATAAATGTAGGGAGTCTTACATTGTAGAGCTTTAATAACTCAAGTATACATTCAATACAGTCTCAATCAATATCCCAGCAAGCTTTCTTGAGTTTTGGACAAACTGACTCTAAAATTTATATGGAAAGAAAACGGTAATAGACAAGCCAAAATATTTTTGAAAAAGAAGAGTCACTTCTTATATCATTTATTTATATCACACATTAATTGATCCACATTTATATCTATCAATATATATATATATATTTATCTAAATATGCATACATACAGATGCTCCAACATGAATCCAGTACCATATGCCTGATTCTTGCCTTCTCTTGCTTCTCTGTAACTCACCTATCCACAGTGACAGACCCAGTTCCTACTACTTGTTATACTTTATTCATTCCTCTGTACTACACATGTACAGAATTTCAGAAATGTTAACTCATACCCCCCAGTTGGAAACATTATTAACAATACAACTATGATTGTGCATGGTTCCCTTGGTTAACATAGTCTTACACATTCCAGTCAAAACATTATTTCTCAGTTATGTAGATCACATCTCTTTTTCCCCAACCTCTTCGGTGAGGTCGTGACATACATGCATTGGGAAGGTAATCTCATGTGCACAGTCTTTTGACCCCTGCTTAGCCACATGAGAGTGGAAAACATTTTGACAATCATGGTGTGACAGGAAAGGGTCCGAGAGGAGACAATATACGAACTGAGATGTGGATTAGGAAGCTCCATGTAAAGCTGTAATACAGCTTGGTAAACTTGGTCACTGTGGGGCAGGGAAGGGAAGGGAAAACAGAAATGTAGCTGAGGAGAACTGAAATCAAATGCCCTGTGTCAGGATTGAAGATGAGGACTGCGGGGAGAAGTGCCAGGGGCTGCCACTTTTCTACCCTCCCTGCACTCCTGCCTCAGCCCAGGGACACAGCAAGGTCAGCTTGCCCTTGTCAGTTCAGGTCCCAGAACTCAGCCATTGCCCTCCTACATCTGGGGCTGGCGTGATAATGGGAGTCATGCCAGATAAGAAAATGCCTCTTTCCAAGACCCTTGCTCCTCACCCTGAGAAAGTCTACCAATTAGAGACATGTCTGGATTAACACACATCTGGCCCTGAGGCTGAGAAGGAGGCAAAGTTGTGGAGTTTGTTCTTACAACTGCCAGTCAGGAAGATCTACAGGGAGGTAGTATCCCTGTAGGACCTGGGGGCAGGAATCTCAAGTAAAGGTTGGAATCCGAAGCAGGACGTAGGGTCACTCATGAAAGAAATAGATGGTGCTTTAACCATTGAAAAAATCATGAATGCACAGGACAGCATATGGGAAAATGACTCAGCACCTAGAAACAAAACGTAGGTCAACCACAGAATAAATTACAATTTTCCTGATTTCCCACTCAAAAAGCTGAGTTTTCTGGAAAAAAAAATCACACATATTTTGTATATCTACATCTGTTAAATTTATACTGTAAGATGTAAGATTATATTGTAAAATGTAAGATTATAACTACAGAAGAGTGTATAGACATATATATCCAGTTAAAAATAATGAGATCTCCCATGTAGGAAATCATCTGATTATAAATTGGAACACTGTCAGTGTTTTAAAATTCCCTTGTAGAATTTTGTAGAATTCCCTTGTATATTACAAACCACTTGGTGATGAAATGGATCATTTCAGTATGAATTAGTGTTTTCAGATTACTCAGGTCCATGATGATGAGTCCATGATTGTCCTCAGGACACAGCTACCCCTTGAGGAGTTGACAACAGCGTTTCATGACATCTCGAAAGGCCTCCATGAATTTGTCATTCCGGAGGGTGAAGATGAATGGGTTCAGAAAAGGGGTCACCACTAAAACCATCAGTGATGCTACCCTGTTGTAATCAGCTGCCTGTGTTTGCTTGGGTTTCACATAGAGGAATAAGCAGGTGCCATAGCCGATCACAACACAAGTAAAGTGGGATGCACAGGTAGAGAAGGCTTTCCTCCGACCAGAGGCTGAAGGGATCCTGAGGATGGTGGAGATGATGTAGGTGTAGGAGATGATTGTAGGGATCAAAGAACCAAAAAGAACAAAAATAGCCATTAAGAATAGGATAAACTCTATGAAAAGGGTATTATTGCAGGATAGTTTCAGCAATTGCCCTCGGTCACAGAAGAAATTGTTCACCACGTGTGATTTACAGAAGGTAAGCTGAAATGTGGCATACACTGGCCAGATTTCAAAAAGGAACCCAAACACCCATGACACAACGACTACCCAGATGCAGGTTCGGTTGTTCATAATGATGTTGTATCTCAAAGGGTTACAGACAGCCACATAACGGTCCACAGCCATCGCTCCCAGCAATGTAAACTCTGAGGTCCCCAGAGAAAGGTACAGAAAGAGCTGGGTGATGCATGCAGCCAGAGATATTGTCTGCATTCCAGGGAGAAGCAATCCCCAAAGCATCACAGGCACGATGATACTAGTAACCAAGATCTCCAAGGCAGAGAGATGACCAAGGAAGAAATACATGGGGGACTGCAGACGTTTATCAACACACACCATCACAATAATGACTGTGTTTCCCATTAATGTCACTAAGTAGAAGAAAAAGAAGGTAGCAAAGAGAAGATGGTGTAGTTCTCTGGAGCCAGGGAAGCCAAGGAGATAAAATTCAGTGGCACTAGAGTGATTCATCAGCATTTAGTTCTGAGCTCTTGTTCCTTGTGAAATCTAAAGAGCAAAGGGGAGAAAACAGGCTTTTGATTGCAAAAAGATCAAGGACAATTCCAAATTGAGCAAGTATATCATATTCCTAGAATCCACAACACAATGGTATCCTTTTCAATACAAGATCGGTGCTTCAGCGGATGAATGGATAAAGAAGATGTGGTTCATATATATAATGGAATGTTACTCAGCCATCAGAAAGACGAGTAGCTACCATTTACATCAACATGGATGGAAATGGAGGGTATTATGCTAAGTGAAATAAGTCAATCAAAGACACAATTATCATATGGTTTCATTCATATGTGGAACATAAGGAATAGTGCAGAGGGCCACAGGGGTCAGGGGATAACTGAATGGGAAGAAATCAGAGAGGCAGAAAAACCACATGAGACTATTGGCTCTGGGAAACAAACTGAGGGTTGAGGAAAGAGACGTGGGTGAGGGGATGGAGTAACTGGGTGGGCATTAGGAAGGTCATCTGATTTGATGAGTGACAGGTATCATACTGAGCTGATGAATCATTGTACATTATATCTAAAAACCAATGTATACCTTCGCTAATTGAATCTAAATTTATAAAAAAAGATCAGTGCTAAATGTTTTATGAGGGACATGTATAATGTATGAGTGTAAATATATATGCCAAAGTAAATCAGCAATACCTACCAACGCCACACCCTAGGCATGAAAACTCATGCACCTCTGTCTCTACCCTTGTCTCTCAATTCACCAGGCATCCTGCCTCCAACTATGCTCTCACCTATCACCGGGTCTACTTCCCTGGCCACAACGTGTTCATTTATACCACCAACTCTTCCATCTTGAATACACTAAAGTGTCTTCTCTGCCTCTTATATCCGTATCCTGAAAAAATCCTGCTACATTTCAACATTATAAATGTAGCTGATCCTAATCTTGGTGAATCACAGCCAGACAGGTTAACTCCTCCATATCCTCTAAACATAGGCTCCATTTGCATATATTCAGGTTAAGTTTCTCCCTCAATTATATTGTCAACTTTGTGGTATTGTTAGCAAGTGGGAACTCTCTAGGACATTGTCATAAGAAAGAACTATTTTGAGACAAAACATTGAGTCTTTCCCTGACTTCTGGAGAGCTGGCTCCCTGGAGGGGATTATCCACATCTTCCTCCTTATTCTCATGATAAAAACCTTCCTCCATTTCTCATTTCAGTGAATGTCTATCCTCCAAGCAGAAAAAGCCTCCCCAGCTCTCCATTAGTGACCTCTAACTCTTATATCTTGATTTCCCCTGGTCAGTAATTGACACCAGGGAGGGAAGAGTCCTGAAGGAACTCCTATCTGTACTCCAGTATCCAAACTAGAACCAGAAGACAAGAAAACCTGTGATAGAGAGGCAAAATCCTCCTTATTCTCCAGGTCTCAAATCTCTACTACCAGCAGGGACCCAACACCTCCAAATGGGCAGCCCATCTCTCTAACCAAACTGCCATGGGGTCAGTCCCATTGAGCAACTTGGAAAATTCCAAAGAACATATCCACTTATCAGGACCTTCCATTTTCTCCAGAGCCCTAGGGTCTGCAAGAATGATAGAAGTCACCGATATAGATGATACTCAGTTCCTCAGGAGAACTGGGCTCCTTCCCTCTCCACATGCAGAATTTTGCCTAAAGATATCCACAGACCCTTCCCCCCAATCCTCTCCAAACAACATATGCACAGTTTCACTCTCAAACCTCTTTAGGCTGTATTTTTCTTTCTGTTGGCTTGCATCAATACCTCAAATATAGGATGCACTTACTTCTTACTTTATCATCAAAACCCCACATAAGAATAAAGTACCTTGAAGCAACTTCTTTGCATTTCTTGTATTAACACCTGTGACAAGAACAGACTCTGACAAAGTATATATTCTGTAAATATTTTTGAATAAATATATCAATTAATAGATCAAAGAAGAAATCAAAAAGTATCCAATTTATCTTTCCCTCCATTCATTCTTCTCCAAAGCACCACCTAGTCAGTCTGCATTCTGTCTTCCAGGAGATCCCCAACAAGATGGCAAGCAGATATAAGGAAGACAGAAAGAAAAATGAAAGAGCACAGACTTGGGTGATGTCACAGAGTATGCCCATTGCCAGTACTAGGTACCATCAACCTGCCCTTTACTACAGAGCGATGATCTGATGGAGAGTCATCTACTCTGTGGCTCCCTTACTCCACTCTTCAGACTCTAGGTGTCCTTGTTCTATATGGCAACAAAGCCTAGACCCTCTCATGATAATGCTCTTCTACTCTGTCCTTCACTGAAGGGAATACCTGGAAGACACTCACCTCCAGAGATGGGGACTGGACTGGAAAGTTCTACTGCTCTTCAGGCATCAACCTAGACTACCCATGGTTAGTAAAGAGCCATGCTTAGGAGGCAGACACAGCCCCTGCTGTCTCCACTCGTGGCAAAGAACACCGTCCACACAGAGGAGCTTAGGAAAAGTCCAGACATAGTGCTCAGAGGAACCCACCTATCTTCCCCTCCCTCATTCTCTCTGCCTCTTTCTTTCTCTACCCTTTTTGTCCCCAAGGATAGTTATACACTAAGGAATCATTTGCACAGGCTCAGAGACACACTAGGGATATAGTCAAGGAAAAGCTGAAGAAACTTTCACTCTTCCCTCTGAGGATAATCAAGTTTTACTTTTTTTTTTTTTTCCTTAAGATTTTATTTATTTATTTGGGGGAGAGAGAGAGAGCACAAGCAGGGAGGAGGAGAAGAGGGAAAGAGAGAAGCAGGCTCTCACTGAGCAGGGAGCCCAATGTGGGACTCGATCCCAGGACCCTGGGATCATGACCTGAGCCAAGAGCAGCCAGTTAACTGGCTGAGACACCCAGGTGCCCAGATAATCAAGTTTTACCTCTTGAAAAAGTTATGTCCATTGAGCAAACTTAAAAACTGCTTGTCAGAAATTTCTCAATGTCCAGGCTGCCTTCCTCCTAGACCCTTACTCATCACAAAAACCAAGCTCTGACTGGTCAGCCCCCTCGTCTGCTCTGTGCTTCTCCCTGACTCCATTTATCCCAGCAACACGACAAGGGCACATTTATCCCTAAGCTACCCCCAAGTTGATGAGTCCCCTAATCCCTACAAGACACACATAAAAACCTAGAGTCCACTTAGTCTTCTTCATCATCTCCAAGTTTTCATGAAACACGTATTTCCCAGAGGATCTGCACACTCTCTACCACATACCCTTTGTCCAGTTATGACAGCATGTAAGAGAGAGAGAGGACCTGCCACTACTCCAAATTTACATTCTGTTAAGTCTACAGCCCATTCCAGGCCCTCCAACATTTATCCAACTGTGGTTGTTCAGCCATACATGTCTCTTCTCAATCTTCAAATGCTCTTGGGTCACCTCCCTGTGCTGCTTGAATTGAGGGGTGAAAGTGAAGATATTCAGAATCAACAACAACAATACTAAGTGAGGATGGTTTGGATTTAGGTAAAATAGCAAAATCACATTTAAAATATCTCTTCTTAAACTATGTAAAACAAATTTCATTTTTCATAAAATTAGTCAGATCTTAATTTTAAGTTCAAATGGAAGGATATAATGTAAAGTGCAATATCCATCTCCCTATCTGCTTGATTATCTTGAGAATCCATCTGCTAGAGATAAATATTATAAATTATTATTATACATTTCTACTATATTCACAGAGAAGTGTTCTGTGTGTTTATAAGAACATTTGTACATACCATTTTAAAGTAAATGATATTTTAATAAATATACTGTCTGTGCTGGAGGAGAAGGGCTTGAGAGGGTGAGAAGGTGGCTGGGTGATAGACATTGGGGAGTGCTGTGAATTGTGTAAGACTGACAAATTACAGACCTGTACCCCTGAAACAAATAATACATTATATGTTAAAACAAAGTAAAAGTTAAAAAATAAATAAATAAATACACTGTCTGGCTACTTTTTCATATATATGTGTGTGCATGTATGCTTGTGTTGTATTAAACTTTTCCTAACAATGAATCTTGGAACACTGAAAAATTAAAATTATTTTTAAAAATATAAAAAAATAAAATATAAAAAATAAATAATATAAATAAATAAATATAATATATATAAATGTATAATGTAATATACATTATAATATATAGAATATATTATATATAATATATAAATATTATACATAATAATATAAATAAATAAATAATATTTAAAAATAAATAAATAAATTTTCCTTACTAACGATGATATGTGAATCACATTTTAAGTGAGAGCTTTACAAATATTCACTTACAAAAACACTGATGGTTACTTAATATGCTAATGAATATTTCATTTTCTACAATTTTTCATGTCTATATTGCTGTTGCAATAAATATTTTCATGTCTGAAAAGTCGTACAAGTAAACCTTTTTTTAAAGATTCCTTTATTTATTTTACAGAGAGAGAGAGAGAGAGCACATGAGTAGGAGGGGCAGAGGGAGAGAGAGAGAATGTGAAGCAGACTCCACACAGAGAGAAAGAGAGAGAGAGAGCAGAGCCTGATGCAGGGCTCAATCTCTAAACCCAGAGATCACAATCTGAGCCAAAACTAAGAGTCAGACACTTATCTGCCCAGGCTCTCCTATAACTTTGTAATTGTATTAAATTATTAGCTGTTATCAAGTCACCACCAAAAAGTTACATTAATTTATAATCTCTTTTTAATTTTTTATTTAAATTCCAATGAGTTAACATGCAGTGTAATATTAGTTTCAGGTGTACAATATAGTGATTCCACACTTCCATACATGATGCAGTGCTCAACATGACAAGGGCACTACTTAATCCCCATCACCTAGTTCACCCATCCCCCCACCACCTCACCTCTGGAAACCATCAGTTTTTCTCTGCAGTTGACTATGATTCTTGGTTTGCCTCTCTCTCTCCTTTTTTCCCCCTTTGCTCATTTGTTTTGTTTCTTAAATGAGATTGCATTGAGCCTATGCTCAGATCCTCTGGTCAGAGTATTTCTATTTTAGTATTGTTACCCCATGCAGATCCTATAATGCCACTAACAAAACAGGAGCCACCAATCATACTGTGAAGTAGAGACCCATCCCTCAGGGCCTCACCCCCACAGGAACTGTGCTGACAGCTGCCCGTGACACCTCTGTCCCACTATGTGCCTGTCAGCCTCTGAGTGGCCATGTGGGGTCATGTGATGACTGCTGGGGAACCGTGAAGGAGGGCTGCTGCCAAATGAGGAAATCTGAAGAGGGTCTTCTGTGTCAGAACCTTCATTAAACAATCAACTTTCTTAATTCCAGGCATGGTTCCATTTCTCTAGCTATCCTTCCAGTATGATCAACTAGACATTGGCAGAGTAGAAATGGAGAAGGAGAAAGGAATATAAAGGAATAAAACTCCTTTGGAAAAAGTTTCATTTTTTATAAACTTAAATATATATCTCCCTATGATCTAGCAATTCTCTTTGTAGATAGTTGCTGAAAATAAATCAAAATGTATGTCTTCTCCAATACTTCAGTTACAGTGTTCATCATGCCATTAATCATTATAACTAATTGTGTGACAGAAAACAAATATCCATCAACAAGGGAATGTTATAGTCATACAAGGAAATACTACTCAGCAATGTAAAGTAACAAAATGCTGATAGATGTCAAAAGACACAGGGTATCAGAATGGATAAAAAAACAAAACCCATCTATATGTTGCCTCCAAGAAACTCATTTTAAGCCCGAAGACACCTCCAGATTTAAAGTGAGGGGGTGGAAAAGAATTTACCATGCTAATGGACATCAGAAGAAAGCAGGAGTGGCAATCCTTATATCAGATAAATTAGATTTTAAGCCAAAGACTATAATAAGAGATGAGGAAGGACACTATATCATACTCAAAGGGTCTGTCCAACAAGAAGATTTAACAATTTTAAATATCTATGCCCCCAACGTGGGAGCAGCCAACTATATAAACCAATTAATAACAAAATCAAAGAAACACATCAACAACAATACAATAATAGTAGGGGACTTTAACACTCCCCTCACTGAAATGGACAGGTCATCCAAGCAAAAGATCAGCAAGGAAATAAAGGCCTTAAACGACACACTGGACCAGATGGACATCACAGATATATTCAGAACATTTCATCCCAAAGCAACAGAATACACATTCTTCTCTAGTGCACATGGAACATTCTCCAGAATAGATCACATCCTCGGTCCTAAATCAGGACTCAACCGGTATCAAAAGATTGGGATCATTCCCTGCATATTTTCAGACCACAATGCTCTAAAGCTAAAACTCAACCACAAAAGGAAGTTTGGAAAGAACCCAAATACATGGAGACTAAACAGTATCCTTCTAAAGAATGAATGGGTCAACCGGGAAATTAAAGAAGAATTGAAAAAAATCATGGAAACAAATGATAATGAAAATACAACAGTTCAAAATCTGTGGGACACAACAAAGGCAGTCCTGAGAGGAAAATATATAGCCGTACAAGCCTTTCTCAAGAAACAAGAAAAGTCTCAGGTACACAACCTAACCCTACACCTAAAGGAGCTGGAGAAAGAACAAGAAAGAAACCCTAAGCCCAGCAGGAGAAGAGAAATCATAAAGATCAGAGCAGAAATCAATGAAATAGAAACCAAAAAAACAATAGAACAAATCAACGAAACTAGGAGCTGGTTCTTTGAAAGAATTAATAAAATTGATAAACCCCTGGCCCGACTTATCAAAAAGAAAAGAGAAAGGACCCAAATAAATAAAATCATGAATGAAAGAGGAGAGATCACAACTAACACCAAAGAAATACAAACTATTATAAGAACATACTATGAGCAACTCTACGGCAATAAATTTGACAATCTGGAAGAAATGGATGCATTCCTAGAAACATATAAACTACCACAACTGAACCAGGAAGAAATAGAAAGCCTGAACAGACCCATAACCAGTAAGGAGATTGAAACAGTCATTAAAAATCTCCAAACAAACAAAAGCCCAGGGCCAGATGGCTTCCTGGGGGAATTCTACCAAACATTTAAAGAAGAACTAATTCCTATTCTCCTGAAACTGTTCCAAAAATTAGAAATGGAAGGAAAACTTCCAAACTCATTTTATGAGGCCAGCATCACCTTGATCCCAAAACCAGACAAGGATCCCACCAAAAAAGAGAGCTATAGACCGATATCCTTGATGAACACAGATGCGAAAATACTCAACAAAATACTAGCCAATAGGATTCAACAGTACATTAAAAAGATTATTCACCACGACCAAGAGGGATTTATTCCAGGGCTGCAAGGTTGGTTCAACATCCGCAAATCAGTCAATGTGATACAACACATCAATAAAAGAAAGAACAAGAACCATATGATACTTTCAATAGATGCTGAAAAAGCATTTGACAAAGTACAGCATCCCTTCCTGATCAAAACTCTTCAAAGTGTAGGGATAGAGGGCACATACCTCAATATCATCAAAGCCATCTATGAAAAACCCACCGCAAATATCATTCTCAATGGAGAAAAACTGAAAGCTTTTCCACTAAGGTCAGGAACACGGCAGGGATGTCCATTATCACCACTGCTATTCAACATAGTACTAGAGGTCCTAGCCTCAGCAATCAGACAACAAAAGGAAATTAAAGGCATCCAAATCGGCAAAGAAGAAGTCAAATTATCACTCTTCGCAGATGATATGATACTATATGTGGAAAACCCAAAAGACTCCACTCCAAAACTGCTAGAACTTATACAGGAATTCAGTAAAGTGTCAGGATATAAAATCAATGCACAGAAATCAGTTGCATTTCTCTACACCAACAGCAAGACAGAAGAAAGAGATATTAAGGAGTCAATCCCATTTACAATTGCATCCAAAACCATAAGATACCTAGGAATAAACCTAACCAAAGAGACACAGAATCTATACTCAGAAAACTATAAAGTACTCATGAAAGAAATTGAGGAAGACACAAAGAAATGGAAAAATGTTCCATGCTCCTGGATTGGAAGAATAAATATTGTGAAAATGTCTATGCTACCTAAAGCAATCTACACATTTAATGCAATTCCTATCAAAGTACCATCCATCTTTTTCAAAGAAATGGAACAAATAATGCTAAAATTTATATGGAACCAGAAAAGACCTCGAATAGCCAAAGGGATATTGAAAAAGAAAGCCAACGTTGGTGGCATCACAATTCCGGACTTCAAGCTCTATTACAAAGCTGTCATCATCAAGACAGCATGGTACTGGCACAAAAACAGACACATAGATCAATGGAACAGAATAGAGAGCCCAGAAATAGACCCTCAAATCTATGGTCAACTCATCTTCGACAAAGCAGGAAAGAATGTCCAATGGAAAAAAGACAGCCTCTTCAATAAATGGTGCTGGGAAAATTGGACAGCCACATGTAGAAAAATGAAATTGGACCATTTCCTTACACCACACACAAAAATAGACTCAAAATGGATGAAGGACCTCAATGTGCGAAAGGAATCCATCAAAATCCTTGAGGAGAACACAGGCAGCAACCTCTTCGACCTCTGCCGCAGCAACATCTTCCTAGGAACAACGCAAAAGGCAAGGGAAGCAAGGGAAAAAATGAACTATTGGGATTTCATCAAGATCAAAAGCTTTTGCACAGCAAAGGAAACAGTTAACAAAATCAAAAGACAACTGACAGAATGGGAGAAGATATTTGCAAACGACATATCAGATAAAGGACTAGTGTCCAGAATCTATAAAGAACTTAGCAAACTCAACACCCAAAGAACAAATAATCCAATCAAGAAATGGGCAGACGACATGAACAGACATTTCTGCAAAGAAGACATCCAGATGGCCAACAGACACATGAAAAAGTGCTCCATATCACTCGGCATCAGGGAAATACAAATCAAAACCACAATGAGATATCACTTCACACCAGTCAGAATGGCTAAAATCAACAAGTCAGGAAATGACAGATGCTGGCGAGGATGTGGAGAAAGGGGAACCCTCCTACACTGTTGGTGGGAATGCAAGCTGGTGCAGCCACTCTGGAAAACAGCATGGAGGTTCCTCAGAATGTTGAAAATAGAACTGCCCTATGACCCAGCAATTGCACTATTGGGTATTTACCCTAAAGATACAAATGTAGTGATCCAAAGGGGCACATGCACCCGAATGTTTATAGCAGCAATGTCCACAATAGCCAAACTATGGAAAGAACCTAGATGTCCATCCACAGATGAATGGATCAAGAAGATGTGGTATATATACACAATGGAATACTATGCAGCCATCAAAAGAAATGAAATCTTGCCATTTGCGACAACATGGATGGAACTAGAGCGTATCATGCTTAGCGAAATAAGTCAAGCAGAGAAAGACAACTATCATATGATCTCCCTGATATGAGGAAGTGGTGATGCAACATGGAGGCTTAAGTGGGTAGGAGAAGAATAAATGAAACAAGATGGGATTGGGAGGGAGACAAACCATAAGTGACTCTTAATCTCACAAAACAAACTGAGGGTTGCTGGGGGGAGGGGGTTTGGGAGAAGGGGGTGGGATTATGGACATTGGGGAGGGTATGTGCTTTGGTGAGTGCTGTGAAGTGTGTAAACCTGGTGATTCACAGACCTGTACCCCTGGGGATAAAAATATATGTTTATAAAAAATAAAAAGTTAAAAAAAAAATGCTGATAGAACACAATGTGGATGAATTCGTGTGCTTTATAATAAATGAAATTTTAGATATGAAAAAAATTGCATATGGTGAGATGCCATACATTCTAAAATAGATTAAAAATAATCGTAGTTAAAGAAACCCCAATAGTGATTGCCTCAGTGCTGAAAAGAAAGATTAGGAGGGAATACTGAGGTATGTGGGCTATTCTTTTTAAGTTATTGGGTTATATTGATTAGCTTTTTAATTCAGGATTTTGGCCTCTCTATTAATGAGAGATATTGACCTATAATTTTCTTTTAGGTAAGGTCCATGTCAGGTTTTGGCATCAAAGTAATCTTGGTTATCATAAAATGAGTTGGAAAATAAACCCTCCTTTCCTATTTTGTGGGGAAATGTTTGTATTATTTCCTCCTAAATAGTTGGGAAAAATCCATCAGTGAGGAAATCTAGGCCAGGAGTTTTCTTTGTGAGGAAGTACTTATTTATAGGTAAAATCCCTTTAGGAACCATAGGACTATTCAAAACTTCTGCTTCAGTTTGTGTTTTCCAGGTGATTTGCTTAATTCATTTAAGTTGTCAAGTTTATCAAAATAAAGTTGTTCATGATATCCATTTTTATACATTTACAGTTTATAGCACTATTGTGACATCCTTTGTTTCCATTTCTAATATTAGTGATTTGTGTTTCTATTTTTTAGTTGCTCATTCTTGTGAGGGATTTATCGATCATATTATTCTTTTCCATTTGGCTTTATTGATACTTCTCTATTGCTATCTGGTTTATATTCCACCTTCTCAAGTCATTCTCTCTCCATGTCTCGTCACACAGTGTTCTCTTTATAAGGACACCAGTCAATAAGATTAGGGACTACACTACTCCAGTATGACCTCATCTTCACTAAGTACAACTGCAACCCCATTTCCACTCAAGTTCACATTCTGATATACTGGGAGGTTAGAATTTCAACATATGAATTTTGATGGACATAATACAACCCATAATAAATGTCTTGGTTGCTTCTAATTTTTGGCAATTATGAATATAGCTACAAAGAGCATTCATGTGCAAGGTTGTACAGACATGCTATCAACTCATTTGTGTATGTATTAAGGGATATAATTCCTGGGTTGTATTGCAAGAGCATACTTAGCTTTGTAAGAAATTGCCAAAGTGTCTTTCAAAGTGGCTGTACCATTTTGCATTCCCACCAGCAATAATGAGAGTTCCTGTTACTCCACATGCTCACCAACATTTGGTGTTTTGGATTTTACTCATTCGACTAGGTGTGGGGTGGTTCTTCATTATTGTATTCATTTGTAATTTCCTAATGACATAGAATGTTGATCATCTTTTTATATGCTTATTTAGTATCTGCATATGTCTTTTAGTGAGGTAACTGTTCAGATATTTTGCTCATTTTTAATTGTTATTTGTTCTTATTGTTGAGTTTTAAAAGCTCTTTGTATGTTTTGTGTACATGTCCGATATTTCATGTCATTTGCCAAGTACTTTCTCCCAAATTGTGGCTTGTCTTTTCTTTCTCATAACAGTCCTTCCTAGAGCAGAAGTTCACCTTTTCAATTTTTTCTTTCATGGATCATCCTTTTGGTGTTGTATATAAAAACTATTCATCAAACCCAAGGTCACCTACTTTTCTCCTGTTAGGTTCTGATGTTTTGTACTTTTGCATTTTACATTTAGGTCTCTGATCCAATTTGAGTTTATTTTTATGAAAGGTATAAAATCTGCATCCAGATTTTTTTTCCCCTGGATCCAATCGTTCCAACACCTTTTGTTGAAAAAACTATCCTTTCTCCACTGAATTTCCTTTGTTCTTGGTTAAAGATCAGTTGATGATGTTTGTGTGGGTCTATTTCTGAGCTTTCTATTCTATTCTATTCTATTCTATTCTAGTAATATATTTTTCTGTTGTTTCTCCAATAAAACAAGGTCTTAATAAGTACAGTTATATTAGAATAAATTTTGAAGTTGAGTAGAGTTAGTAGCTTCAATTCTGTTCTTCTTCAGAATTGTGTTGGCTATTCTAAGCCTTTCACCTTTCCATATAAATACTAGTATCACTTTGTCATTATCTACAAAATAACTTACTCGGATTTTGGTTGAGATTGCATTGAATCTATAAATCAAGTTGAGAAGAATTGACATCTTAATAATACTGTTTTTCTGTGCAGGAATATGGGGTATTTCTCCATTTATTTATATCTTCTTATATTTTTCATCAGAGCTTTTAAGTTTTTGTGGTTTTTCTCAGATCATGCACAAATTTTGTTAGGTTTACATCTAAATATTTTTTGGTGCTCAAATAAATGGTGTTGTGTTTTTAATTCCAAATCCCAATTTTTCATTGTTGATATATATTAGAGCAAGTACATAGGAAAGTGATTGACTTGTATACTAACTTTATATCCTGTGACCTTGATATAATCACTTCTCAGTAACATTATAGCACTTCATGGGTAGTGCAAGTATCTTATAACAGAATATCCCCAACTCCTCTCTCACATCCCTTAAACATTGCTGTCATTCACTTCACTTATTCATAAGCTAGAATCATCCAATATGTTGCTGCTCTGTCATTCTAACAAACTATTATCTGTGAGATCAGGTAAGAATAAGAAAAATTAAATATTTTACCTAAATTTATTCCTTCTATAAGTTCTTCCTTTCTTTCTGTAGATTCAATTTCTGAACAATATTATCTTCCTTCTCTGTAAACAACTTTTTTTATTTAGTTTTTTTTATTATTATTTGATAGAGATCACAAGTAGGCAGAGAGGCAGGCAGAGAAGCAGGCTCCCTGCTGAGTAGAGAACCTGATGCAGGACTCGATCCTAGGACCCTGGGATCATGACCTGAGCCAAAGGCAGAGGCTTTAATCCAGAGCCACCCAGGCACCCCTATAAACAACTTCTTTTAACATCTCTTACAAGGGAGGTCTACTGGTGACAAACAAAATGTTATTTGTCTGAGAAAGTATTTCTTCACTTTTTAAGAATAATTTTCCAAGATACAGAATTCTAGAATGGTGGATTTTTTTCATCAACACATTAAGTACTTTACTCTGCTTTCTTTTTGGCTTGCATGTTTTCTGAAGAGGACTCTAATGTAATTC
This sequence comes from Mustela nivalis, assembly GCF_964662115.1. Classification (NCBI taxonomy): domain Eukaryota; kingdom Metazoa; phylum Chordata; class Mammalia; order Carnivora; family Mustelidae; genus Mustela; species Mustela nivalis. The sequence goes on from NC_139031.1 coordinate 11,706,333, forward strand.
CCATTCTTATTCCCATTCTTATTCCTCTGTAGGTTAAGTGTTTTCTCCTTTTTGACTTCTTTCAATATGTTGTCTTTGTCTTTGATTTTCTGCACTTCAAATATGATAGGTCTACATGTAAATTGTTTGGTATTTATCTTGTTCACATTCTCTGAGCTTCCTGGATCTGTGGTTTGATGTCTGTCATTAATTTTAGGAATTTCTCAGTTATTATTACTTCTAATAATTTATCTGTTACTTCTCATATTCCCATGACACATAAGATTTGTAATTGTTTTTATAATTGTGCCAAATTCTTAGATACTCTGTTTTACATTTTTCATTCATTTTTCACTTTGCATTTAAGTTCTGGAAGTTTCTCATGACATATCATTAAGCTCACTGATTCTTTCCTCAACTATGTGCACTCTTTTGCCAAGCTCATTAAAGCCATTCTTTATTTTTATTTAGGTTGGGCCTTTTTTACCACTTCATTTTTATTCTTCCTTAGTTTCCATTGCTCTGCTGATGTTATCCATTGGCTCTTGCATTTTGTCTACTCTTCTACTAGAGCCCTTAGCATGTTAAACAGTTATGTTAAAATCCTAGTCTGATCATGTCAACATTTCTGCCACATCTGAGTCTGATTCTAATGTTTGCCCTGTCTCTTCATACTTTGTTTTGCTTGTTGTTGTTGTTGTTGTTGTTGTTGTTGTTTTAGTATGCCTTGTAATATTTCACTGGAAGCTGGACATTACATAATGGGTAAAAAGACCTGAGGTAAACAGGTCTTATATGTGAGGTTTTATGTTTATCTGGATCAGAATTGTGCTGTGTTTACTGTTTAATGTAGCCATAGATGTGAGAGACTAAAATAAATCTCTTGTTCTTATTTTTGTCTCATCTGTTGTTTTTGTGTTTCCCTAGAATCTCCTTCTTAAGTAAAGTCTTAGACTCAAAGTTATTGCTGTGTAATCCCCTGCTATCATACAGAAGCCTTACTGATGTGGTGGTAAGGAGTGAAGGGAGTGAAGCATTCAACATTCTACAGTCCTATGATTAGGTCTCAGACTTGTAGCGAACCTGTGTCTCTGGGTTGTGACTTTCAGCTTCTCTGTAACTTTGGTGAAACAGGGCAGAGAGACTGGAGTTGGCTATTTCCGAGATTGGGAATTTGGGCCATAACCCAAATTGATTAGGCTCTGGGAAAAATTCAAGGTAGTTAGGCTTTGGTAAAATAGTCTTCCTTAAAGCCAGGCATATTTCAGAACGTTTTCAAATTCCTTGGTGTATTTCAGAATGGTTACTTTCACCCTTCACCTAATTGATAGGACTCTGAATTCTCTGACCTTTACTCTGAGATCCTGACAAGGATCCTGGACATACAATTCACAAATGCATGGGGGCCCTCCTAACACTGGGACTCTCAGAAAGTTTTAGCCTCCAAGTTTGTCCTTACAGAGCCTACAACAATTTGTCAAGTACTTTCTAACCTCAAACTAGTTCCAGCAATGGACTTCTGTGTCAGATTTTCTGCTCCAGTACACTGTGATTCATTGTATTTGCTTGTCTTTCCAATATGAAGAACATTGGTTTGCCCAGTGACCTTAATTCTCTGATGGATTTAAGAAAGTATGCTGATTTTCAGTTTCTTTGTGTTTTATTCCTGTTGGGAGGACAACAGTGACAACTTCCAAGCTCCTTAAATGGAAATCAGAAAGCCTTCTAATTGTTTGATTTTAATATAAAGTATAGATATAGATAGAAACACTACACAAAGCAAATATATATCTAATTTATCATGAGATAAGTACCCTTAGAGCTACCAGCCAGATCAAAAAAAAAAAAAGAAAGAACATTCATACAGACCTCAGAACCTCCTGTGCTACCCCATTACAATTATAATCCTTATTTCCCTAAAAGTAGCTATCTTTGCAATAATCACTTCACCATGTTTCTTTTATCACCCAAATTTATATCACTACATACTATAGCTTAGTTAGTTTTGACCATTTTTTTTAAATTTCATGTATCCTTTTAGTCCTTTTAATCTGTAGATACTTTCAGCATCCCTTTCTTTTCCTTATCATCTATCTGTTGAAATCACTAGGTGTTTTGACAGTAGTTGTCTATAATCTGGATTTTGGTGATGGTATCCTTATGATATAGTAAATAAAGTTCTCTATATATTTTCCTGTAAATTGGCAGTAGAATTCAGAGGACTGATAAGACTGAACTCCTCTAGTTTTGAAAAATGAAGGTCTTTTATAGTATTTCATCCAAGGAAACATAGATCTATTTTTCTCTTTTCTATGATGTTAGAAACAGTTGATGCATGATGTATAAACATCATTGGGCATTGCTAAATGATGATATTCTAATTCTATCATGTTTCATTAATTATCTACAATACTTTGATATTTTCATTTACTGTATATTTACCCAAAATAAATACTTGAATCTTTCCATTTATCAGATCTCAAAATAATAAATAGGTTTCCTTAATCTCCTTTGAAGGTGAATAACTTGTAAATATCATTATGAACTCATGGTTCTAAATATGTTTGATGGGTTTTAAATGACTGCAATCATTGTATTTTCAAATTACAACTTGTCCCATATTGACTAGTGAAAGTCTCTTCAGTTTGGACCCTGAATCCTTTTAACATGTCCCTAGTCAGCTTTGATATTTGGTATGACAAAATGTTCCAAGCTCATCCTGTTTATTTCTGGCCCCAGACCTGGAGTTAGCCATATATCCTGGAGGATTTGCTTCTTATGGTTTAAATGGTCATTTAGGACTGTGATCGGGGCCTAAAGGGCATGATCATTGTTACTGGGTTAGCCATTGAACTACCACTCAAAAAAAAAAAAAAAAAATTGAGAATACACACACACACACACACACACACCACACATCCATATGCATGTATATGCATACATACAGGGAGAGAAAGAAAGAGAGAGAGAGATTCATACCGATATGTCTAATCCAATTCAAAAATAAACAGACTATGATAATGGCACACACCAGTCTGACCATAGCCACAGCAATGGGGGGGGGGGGACCACCTACTCTGACTCCTACCCACCAACAAAAGCTCCTCAGGAAACAACACAGAGAAAGTGCCCTATAGTTTAATGCTATCACCTCTTGGGCAAACACCTGCTCTGACTCAATGTAAGCCATGGCAGGTCCAGACAAGCCTAATAACAACAAAGAGACAAAACCCTTCCCACAACTGGCAGAGTCATTGCAGACAAATGGACTGAAGGCAAAAGTGGCTCAGCCAGAAGAGCAGGGCACATGCCACACACATAGAAGATACCCCTGAAGTGCCAGGTTCCATTGAACAAGACACATTGCTCTGCAGGTCACTACAGGACCTCTTTTTCATAATGCCACTACTTTCAAGAGCAGCACAGGTAGCTGACTTTCCTAACATGCAGAAACAGAGAGACAAAAGGAGACAGAGGAATATGTCCCAAATTAAAGAACACAACAAAATCAAAGAGTGCTGATTAAAACAGAGATAAATAATATACCTGATAAAGAATTTAAAGCAATGGTCATAAATATACCCATTGGACTTGAGTAAAAAGAGTGGAGGACCTTAACAAAGAGATAGAAAACATAAACAAGAATCTATCAGACATGAAGAACTCAATAACTGGAATTAAAAATACACTAGAAGGAATATATAGCAGACTGGAGGAGGCAGAATAATAGATCAATGACCTGGAAGACAAAGTCAAGGAAAACAAGCTGAATGGGAGACAGAAAAATAATAATAAAAAAAAAAATAGAGGGAACTCAGCAATACCATCAAGCATAATAACATTTGCATTATACAGATCACAAAAGAAGAAAAAAGAGAAAACAGGGCAGAAAACTTATTTGAAGAAATAATAGCTGAAAACTTCCTGAATCTGGGGAAAGAAATAGAAACTCAGATCCAGAAGACACAGAGAGCCCCCTATTTAACCAAACCAAGAAGGTCCACACCCAAATACATAGTATTTAAAATGGCACAAAGAAGGGGTGCCTGGGTGGCTAAGTTGGTTAAGCATCTGACTTCAGCTCAGGTCATGATCTTGGGTCATGGGATTGAGCCCTGCGTTGAGCTCCACATTCAGGAGGAAGTCAGCCTGAGGATGCTCTTCCTCTCTCTCCCTCTGCTCCTCCCCCTGCTTACTCTCTCTCTTTCTCAAATAAATAAATAAATCTATAAAACTAGATTAGATTAAATTAAATTAAAATATAAAATGGCAAAAAGTAGTGATAAAGAGAGAATTTTAAAAGCAGCAAAAGAAAATAAAACAATTATATAAAAGGGAAGCCCCATAAGTCTATCCACTGATTTTTCAGCGGAAACATTACAGGCTGGAAAGAAATGGCATGGTATGTTCAAAGTGCTAAAAGAAAAAAGCCTACAACCAAGAATATTGCATCCAGCAAGGCTATAATTCAGAATAAGAGAAAAGATAAAGTGTTTCTCAGATAAACAAAAGTTAAAGGAATTCGTAACGATTAACTCAGCCCTACAAGAAATGAAAAGGGGTCTCTTAATGGAAAGGAAAGACCATAAGCAGGAGTAGGAAAAGTAGGAAACACAAAAGCAAAAAAATTAAGTACACCTATAAAAATCAGTCAAGGGATTCACAAAATAAAAGTATGTAAAGTACAATGCCATATTCCTAAATGTTAAGGGGATGGGGAAAGGAGTAAATAACGGGTTTAAATTTAAGCAACCATAACTTACTATATACTATTATATGCATAGATGTCATATATAAACCAAATAGTCACCACAAATCAAAACCCAGTAATAGATATGCAAGAAATAAAGAGAAAGGAATCCAACTATCTGATTAAAGAAAGCCAGCAAACCATGCAAGAAGAAAGCAAGAGAAGAAACAGAGAACTACAAAAATAACTAAAAAATAAGTAACAAAAGGGCAATAAGTACACCCATAAATAATTACTTTGAATGTAAATGGACTAACGTCTCTAATCAAAAGACACAGGGTGACAGAATGAATAAAGAAGCAAGACCCACCCATGCACTGCCTCCAAGAGACTCATTCAAGACTTAAACACACAGGCAGATTGAAAATAAAGGGCTGGAAAAGCATTGCTCATGCAAAAGGAAGTAAAAAGAAAGCTAGGGTAATGATAAGTACATCAGACAAGATAGACTTTAAAACAAAGATGTAATACGAAACAAAGAAGGACATTATATAATCATAACGGGAAAAATCCAACATGAAGATACAGTTGTAAATATTTATGTATCCAACATAGGAGCATCCAAATTCATAAAGCAGCTATTAACAAACACACATATTGACATAATCAATACTAATACTATAATATTAGAGACTTTAACACCCCACTTACATCAAAGGATAAATCATACAAACAGAAAATCAGTAAGTAAGCAGTGGCTTTAAATGATACAATAAGTAAACAGTGGCTTTGAATGACACATTGGACCAGGTAAATTTTAACAGCTATATTCAGAACATCCTAAAACAACAGAATATATATTCTTGTCAAATGCACATAGAACAGAGTCCAGAATAAATCCATGTATTATGTTGGGAGGCAGTCTCATGTGCACAGTCTTTTGACCTCTACTTAGCCACATAAGAATGGCAGAAATATTGACAAGGGCAGTGTGACAGGAAAGGGGCTGGGACTAGACAATATAGAAAGTGAGATAGGATTAGGAAGCTCCCTATAGACCTGGAGGACAGCTTGGTAAACTCTGTCTTTGTAGGGGGAGGGGGAAAGGAAGAAAGAAATGTAGCTAAGAGAGAAGGGAGATGGAATGCCCTGTGTCACGATTGGATAATGTGAGGAATGTAGGGAGAAGCGACCAGGGGTGGCCCCTTTTCTGCATTCCTGCCTCATCCCAGGGACACACCAAGGTCAGCTTGCCCTTGTAAGTTCAGGTCCCAGAAGTCATGCCCTCCCACATCTGGGGCTCAGGAGATAATGAAAATCATGCTAGATAAGAAAAATGCCTCTTTCTAAGACCCTCTCTCCTCACCATGAGAAAGTCCACCAATTAGAGACATGCCTGAATTAACATACATCTCCCTGAGATTGGGAAGGAGGCAGGAGTGTGGAATGAGTTCACTCTTACAGCTGCTACTTGAGAAGATCTACAGGGAGGTAGCATCCCTGTAGGACCTAGGGGCAGGAACCTCAAGTAAAGGTTGGACCCCCTGAGGCTGAACTTGGGGTCACTCACAAAAGAAATAGAGGGTGCTTTAGGCAGTGAGAAAATCATGAAAGCCCAGGACAAAATATAGGAAGATGACTCAACACCTAGAATCAATCATGGAGTCAACTGTCACAGAATGAATTATATTCTTTCTTGCTTTTCCCATTCAAAAAAGCTGAGTGTTCAAAGAAATATCACATATATTTTGCACATTTACACCTGTTAAATTTATACTATAAGATGTATTATAACTACAGAAGTATGTACGAGAATATATATCCAATTAAAAAATAATAATGAAATCTCCCATTGTAGGAATCATCTGATTATAAATTGGAGCACTGTCAATGTCTTAAAATTCTCTTGAAGAATTTTGTGGAATTTCCGTGTAGATCACAAACAATTTAGTGTTGAACATGATCGTTTCAGATTGCATTATTGCTTTCAGACTACTCAGGTCCATGACGATGTGTCTTTGATTGTCCTTAGGACACAGCTAATCCTTGAGGAGTTGATAGCAGCGTTTCATGAAATCTCGAAAGGCCTCTATAAATTTATCATTCCGGAGGGTGAAGATGAATGGGTTCAGAAAAGGGGTCACCACTAAAACCATCAGTGATGCTACCCTGTTGTACTCAGCTGCCTGTGTTTGCTTGGGTTTCACATACAGGAACAAGCAGGTGCCATAGCCAATCACAACAAAGGTGAAGTGGGATGCACAGGTAGAGAAGGCTTTCCTCCGACCAGAGGCTGAGGGGATCTTGAGGATGGTGGAGACGATGTAGGTGTAGGAGATGATTGTAGGGATCAAAGAACCAACAATAATGAATACAGCCATTAAAAAAAGAATAAACTCTGTGAAAAGGCTGTCATCACAGGATAATTTGAGCAGTTGCCCTCGGTCACATAAAAAATGATCTACCACATTTGATTTGCAGAAGGTAAGCTGAAATGTGGCATAGACGGGCCAGATTTGAAATAGGAACCCAAACACCCATGACACAATGACCACCCAGATGCAGGTGTGGCTGTTCATAATGATGTTGTACCTCAGGGGGTTACAGATAGCCACGTAACGGTCTACAGCCATCGCTCCCATTAATACCAACTCTGACGTACCCAAAGAAAGGTACAAATATAATTGTGCACTACATGCTGTCAAAGATATTGCCTGCATCCCAGGAAGCAGTAACCCCCAGAGCATCAAGGGGACAGCAACTGATGTGATCAGGATCTCTAGGACAGAGAGGTGGCCAAGGAAGAAATACATGGGGGACTGCAGGCGTTTATCAACACAGACAATCACAATGATGAGTATGTTCCCCATGACTGTCACTGAGTAGAGAAGGAAGAATGTGGCAAAAAGAATATTGTGTAGTTCTTTGGAGCCACGAAAGCCAAGTAGATAAAATTCAATGGCACTAGAATAATTCTTCAACATTTAGTCCTGTGTCTTGCCCTTTATGAAATCTAGAGAACAAAGGCGAGCTTACATGCTTCTGATTTCAAAGGACTGAAGCCATTCCCAAGTCGAGGAAGTATTATCTCTGCTCTTGGGCTCCACATCATGACAATGGGCTCATCTTCTAGTATTCTCTGTACAAGGTTGATGTGAAATGTTTTATGAAGAAAATACATATTAGAATAAATATATGTATGCAAGAAGGTAAGCATTAGTCACCAACAACCCCCCCCCCATATGCACCCTCATCTTTCAACCCACTGGTCCTTCTGCCTCTAACTCTGCTCTGAGCTGTCACCCTGTCCACTTCCCTAACTACAATGAGCTCATTCATAACACCAATGCTTCCCTCCTGAATGCCCTAAACCATATTCTCTGCCCCTTATGTCCATGTCCTACAGAATCCTACCAATCCCACCCAGATATGGTAACTTCTTCCCTTCATCTCCACTGAATATGAGCTCTATTTGCCTTATGTTCACTTGAAGTTCTCACTTCAGTTATCTTAATCATTACTTCAGTCTGTTGTTAGAGCCAGCTGGCAAAGAGGTAGGGTCTACCTGGGAAACTATCATAAGAGCTATACTGAGACAAATTATTGAGTCTTTCCCTGTATTCTGGGGAGCTGGCTCCATGGAATAGAGTATTCTACTTTGTTTCTCCTTATTCTTATCACAAAAGACATCTCTATCTCTCATTTCAATGGCTGTGCCTCCTCCTCGTAGGAAGAACCTCATTTGTTTCCAGTTGGTAACCCTTAGTTCTGAAATCATTCCTTTTGTCACCAGATGACAGCAGGGAGGAGAGGTCCAGAGCAGTGAAAAGAGGCTGGAACTTTCATCCCCATCTCCCACCTGTCCTATACAATCTCCACCCTGGCATCAGGAGACAAGAAACCAGGAAACATTCTCTGCCATCCTCATGTCTCAAATCTCTAGTCTCAGTGAAGAAAAAAGATCTCCAAATGGGCAGCCTGTCTCTATTTCCAACCAGCTATGGTCTGCATCCCATTGAGAAGCTTGGAAAAGTCCCCAGGTATCTGCTATGTCCTCCCATTTTCTCCAGAGTCCTGACAAAAAGGAAAAGTGTCAAAGACACCAAAATGAATCACACTGATCCACTTAGTATACCTGGGCTCCTTCCCTCACCACATGTAGGTCTTTGCTCAGAAGTCTCCAACCATGGGTCTTATAGTCACCCTCTCTAAAATAGTACAAGTATGTCTTCACATTCTATCCTCTTAGAGGCAGCATTTTCTTCTTATTGGTTCTCATCAATAGCTGAAATTGAAGTACCGTGGTCTGTCTTATTCACTGTCACATCTCCAGTGCCTAGAACAGAGTCTGACACAGAATAAGCACATATGTACTCTTTCAGTATTTATTCAATGCATTTCTCCAAACAAGTCAGTGAATGAGTAAAGAGTATCCATCCTGACCTGCTTTTCCTCCTATTACAAAATAGAACCTTCTCTTCACTGTTCACTAAGGCATTGTCTGGTCAATCTGTGGGCTCTCCTCCTGGAGATCCCCTACAAAATGGCAAGCTTACATAAACAAGGAATAAGGGCAAATGAGAGAGCAGAGTCTTAGGTCATGGCAGAGAGCTATGTCTACCACCAGCACTGAGAAGAGCTAAATCTGCTCTCTGCTGTGGAGGGAGGATTTCATTTGGGTTCCTCCAGTGCATAGCTCTCCTAGCCCACTCTGCACACTCTACTGAAGATGTCTTCATTTTAGACAGCAATGAAGCCCAGAACTTCCCATCCTGATCTTCTCTTACTCTCTCCTTCATAGATGGGAGCCCTGGCACTCACCTCCAGAAAAAGAGCCTGAGTGGGAATGTCTATGGCTGTCCAGGGATCAGCCCAGGCTACTCTTGCTTGACTAGTACAGAGCACACTCTGTGGCCCAGAGCATGCTGCTGCTGTCCTTGCTCTCAGTGCAAGAGAAAACAGTCTTCATACAATTTCTCAGGGAAAAGCCCAGTAGTAATAATGCTGTGGAAGTCCAGTTGTCTTCCTCTGTCTCTCCCCCTCCTGTTCTTCTTCTGTCTGTCCCTATGGGGAGTTATTCACTGAGAAACTAAATTTGTCAAGTTCAGAGAAACCCTAGGGATGTAGTCAAGGAAAAGCCAGAGAAAGTTTCACCTTTCCTCCTGAGGCTAATCAAGCTTTAGAACATGGTGAAGTTTTATGTCATGGGCAAACTTGAAGTCTCCTCATCAGGGGTTTCTCAATGCCCAGGCTGCCTTCAACCCAGTCACCAAGTCCTGATGATCACCGAACAGTCTGTCCTGTAAGCGGCCAGCCCCCCTGCTCTCTTCTGTGCCTCTGTTTCCAATTAACCCTGCAAGAGCCCTAGCAACCCATAAGCAGAAGACACCACAAATGGCTCCAAGACACTTACCAAAAATCAGAAACCCAGTGGCCAACAGGGGTGCCTGGGTGGCTCAGTCAGCTAAGCATCTGCCTTCAGCTCAGGTGATGATCTTGGGGTCCTGGGATCAAGCCCCAAGTTGGCCTCCCAGCTCAGCTAGGAGCCTGCCTCTCCTTCTGCCCCTCCGCCTGCTGGTGCTCCCTCCCCCAAACCCCCAACCCTGTGCTGCTCCCCACTGGTGCTCTCTTACACATTCTCTCCCACTCTCAAATAAATCAATAAAATCTTTAACAAAACCAAACCAAACCAAAAAATCCAGAGGCCAACAAATAGCCTCTGTCAAAAAGTTTTTCATCTCAAAGCCCTAAGAATCCCATATTATTCAGATGATTTCTGCACTCCCTCTCTACAAGATACTCTGCTATCATAGTTATGGGAACTCATAAACAATGAATCTTGGAAAAATTAAATTTTAAAAAGAGAGAGAGACATAGGATATGCCCTGTAAACCAGTCTCAGGTTCTGCTAATGCCACAACCCGGTTCCCATCTCTGTAACGTGCATGCATTCCAGCTGTGGCTCTTCAGCCACATTTTCCCTTCTAGGTCTTCAAATGCTACCAGGGCACCTTCCCAAGCTACTTGAAGTGAGAGGTAAGGGCTTAGGAACCAACACAGAGAACTGACAGAAAAAGTAGTGTATAAAAGTGAGGATGGCTGGGGTGCTGAATAAAATAGCAAAGTAACATTAAAATATTTATGTTTACACTAATAAAACACTTTCCATTTATCATAAAGTTAGCACAACTCAAGGTAAAAATAAAATTTTATACAGGGATATAAAATGGATGCGAATGTCTCTCTCACCAATGCCCGATTTTCCTGATCTATCTCCTAGAGTAAACAGTACTATTAGTTTCTGTTGTGTCCGTACAGGAATATTCTATGCATATACAAGTTTATCTATATATGGTCTTTATTTGCTATTTTAGTAAGTCATGCTAAAGTAGTATTGTCATGCTACTTTTTTTGTTATATGCATGTGTGTGCATACATTAAGCCTTGGCAAATTAGCATAATATACTCTCACATTTTAAGTGGCTGACTCTTCCAGTTCTTTACCAGTAAAGAAAAAAGCTGCTACTATAAAAATCTTCACATGTAATCCTGTATATTTGGACAGCTATAACTTCCTAAATTACTATATAAAATTTAATAGCTGTTATCAAATCATCCTCCAAAAAAATCTATCAGTCAAAATCTCTTGAAATGAGGCCCAGGGGTACCTGGGTGACTCAGTCAGTTGAGCGTCCCACTATTGGTTTTGGCTCAAGTCATGATCTTGGGGTCTTGAGATAGAGGCCCATGTTGGGCTCTACATTCAGTAGATTCTCTCCCTCTGCTCCCCACCTGGACATACTCTCTTTCTCTTTCTTGAATACGTTCTCTCTCTCTCAAATAAATAAATCTTAAGAAAAATGAGGCCCACTGAAATTTTCACTTTAGTGTTAACCCTGTGCAGATCCCAGAAATGCACTGACATATCAGGAGTCAGTAATGACACTGTTAGCTTCTGAGAAGCTGTGTGGGCTCATGTACGGACTGTTGGGGAACAGTGAAGGCAGGTCACTGGATGAGGAAATCTGAGGAGAGTGGACTCTTTCCCTCAAAACCTGTATAGCCCAACCAGCTTCTCCACTTGGGTTACTCTAAGATATCCTCCCAATGTTGTTTAAAGCCACAGTAGCTCAGTAGCCATGGGGAAAAAATGAAAACTAGTAAAACCCCCATTGGAAAAAAATGTTGTCAGTTTTAAATTTTTTTTGAGTATAGTTGACACATCATGTTACATTAACTTTAGGTGTACTGATTCAACTTCTCTACTCATCATGCTGTGCTCACCACAAGTGAAACTTCAAAGCTAAGTATACACTTCCCCTCCACTGTAGCAATTACACTCCCAGGTATGCACCCAAGAAAAATGGCAACATGTGTCCTCTCAAAGACTCGCATTAGAATGTTCACAGTGATTTAGTTCATTATAGAAACTGATACAAAACAAAAATCCAGGGCGCCTGGGTGGCTCAGTGGGTTAAGCCACTGCCTTCGGCTCAGGTCATGATCTCAGGGTCCTGGGATCGAGTCCCGCATCAGGCTCTCTGCTCCACAGGGAGCCTGCTTCCTCCTCTCTCTCTCTGCCTGCCTCTCTGCCTACTTGTGATCTCTCTCTGTCAAATAAAAAAATAAAATCTTTAAAAAAAAAAAATCCATCAATAAGAGAATAATAGTTCTTTCTTGACCTTTTTTTTAATCTGTAAAAGGAAAAATTGGAAAAGAAGTAAATGTCCACTCTTAGTGGAAGTTGAATAAACCACATTAGACAACTACTTGATGAAATATTATTCAATCTGTAGATTTCACATTAACTTCCTAAATTACTGTATAAAATTTAATAGCTGTTATCAAATCATCCTCCAAAAAAATCTATCAGTCAAAATCTGTCATTCACATTAGTGCCTGTCATATAGTAGGTATTTATTAAAAGAATACGTTATGAAAATGAAGAGTAGGGAAAAAACTTACGGTTTGTTGTGATAATGTGAAAATAATGTGTAATTTTGTATATATGATTGCAGTGATGAAAGGGAAGAATACATGGGTCCCTGGCCTCTAAATAAACTCAAAATTCAAAATAAAAATTTAAAAAAGAGAATGATACAGCCATTCATCCCTATTCAGATTCTGTATTTATAAATTCGTCTGTTTTCTAAATTTTATTTGTAACTTCAAAATCATTATCTGCAGCACTTGCAAGGTCATTTATTTTAAGCTATAAATGTTATATCTATAGTTCTAAAATCTAGAACTTTCCAAGTTTAATTCTTTTTAATGAGAATAAAGTCTTGTCTCTTCCAGGTGTTGTGGTGGGTAGGTGAAATGTCGACAGCGTTTTGAACAAGTGCCCTGGCTGGACGGTGGACAGAGGGAGTTTCCAGGATGTGGGACTTTCTGTTTTTTAAAACTGAGACAGACCTTGGCAAAGTGAGATAACCAGCACCCTACCTGTGAAACAGATATTTCCTTGGTGACTCAGAAAATACAAGGGACTCTCAGTGCCCAATTGCTGTGTATGCCAACTTTTAACCACTGCTCCCATCTTAACCCCTAAACCTTCCCTTCACCTTCAATGGTAGCTGATGCCTCCATGTGCTGAAGCTTTTAAGAGCTCTGTTGAGTAAATGCTATTACTGGGTTGTTTGGGGGTTTTTTTGTTTTTTTTGTTTTTTCATTTTTCCCTTAGCAGAAATTTCATTTGCATTGCATCATCTTATTATTATCTTGGAGACTCTGCTTTCTCACATCAAAAATAAACTGCAAAATATCATCTGTTGTACCATTTTCCCCATTCTCTTTCTCCTTGTTATTTAAATCCTTTTGTATTCTTTTTTTTAAGATTTTATTTATTTATTTGACAGACAGAGGTCACAAGTAGGCAGAGAGACGGGCGGGGGTGGGGGAGCAGACTCCTTGCTGAGCAGAGAGCCCGATGTGGGGCTCAATCCCAGGACCCTGAGACCATGACCTGAGCCAGAGGCAGAGGTTTAACCCACTGAGCCACCCAGGCACCCTCCTTTTGTATTCTTATAGTGCCTCTTAGTATGGCTGGAGGAGCAAGTGGAAATTAATAATCAGTTGATCATAAATAGAAAGTCAGGCTGCTTATTTCTTCTTGTCCCTGGAACTCAACTGTAGCATGTTAGGGGAAGAGACAGCTGTCTGCTTGTCAGGAATCTTGATCCTCCCTGATGCTTTATCCGTATCTTTTGGCCCATCTCGGGGCCCATAAGAGTTACTAGGGCAATCATATAGAGTGAATGCACTCCATTCTTGACCAGAAGGAGAGAATGAATTAGTTTTTGGTGATTAGGGAAGGGGGAAGGGCTAAAGAAAGGGCATATATAAGAGAGATGCTTTCTCTGGGGCACCTGGGTGGCTCAGTTGCTTGAGCACCCAACTCTTGATTTTAGCTCAGGTCATGATCTCAGGCTGGTGCCCGGCCTTGGGCTCTGCACTCAGCAGAGATGCTTGAGATTCTCTCTCTCTGCCCCTCCCCTTACTTGCTCCCTTCCTCTCTCTGAAATAAGTAAATAATTCTTTCTTAAAAGAGAGAGGTGCCTTCTCTGAGCTCTCTCTTACGCTTAGGGAATCATAGGGAAGACTGTTGTATGAATAGTTCAGGTCACAGAGCCTTGAAAAACATTCTGTTTCCTTGGTCTAGATGGCAAAAAGGTTGGGATTAGAAAAATAGAAAAAGGAATAGTTATGAATGGGCCTGAAATAGCACAAGGAAGCAAGTTAGATCACTTCTGACGTCAATGCCACTGACACTGTAATTGGAGAAGAAGCATCCCTCACAATCTGTAACACAGACCTACAGTACAGGGTTACATTCTGATCAAGGCTGCTGGTGTTGCGCTGGAGGTGGAGAGATGGGTTACACTGAGGTGTGTGAACACACTTGCATGAATGCGTACACATGAGTACATCACAGAAACACGAGTTATGGATGTCAATGTCTAGTTAACATATTGTTTAATCCTTCATTAAGGGTCTTCTCCAAATGCCACTGGACACTAGGTAGAAAGCTCTCCATCTTTGAGCAACTGTGAGTGTGTTAAGCCATCTTTAAACTAGGAAAAACATTTTTCTCCACCTGAAAAGTTTCTATGCACTGACTCACAAGGGACTAATTATTTCCTCTCTTGAAAACTTCGTAAGGAAGCAATTATCTCCTTGCTAGATGGCATTCACCTTCACTCAACTCCTAGTAATATATCAGGGCACACAATCACTCAAAATTTTCTCTTCAGAGACTCCCTGCTGTAACTCTCCAACCTCTTAATAATGCCCCTCCTCCCATCACAAATCAAGCACAAAAACATCTTTCTTTTCTTACTCTCCCCTTCTGAAGTGATAAAGTTGTTGACTTCTGAGTTTTGGGAACTTGGTTTAGGATTAAGTAACTACCCCATCCTTAGCAGCATCACAGAGGACCAACTCTGTCTTGGGTTTCATTATATCAAAAACTAATGATGAACTATACATTGGCTAATTAAATTTAAATTAGAAAATCAGATTATTTATAAAATAAAATTTATTTTATAGGCATTATTAGGCAGGTAATTCCCTAATCTTAAGGATAAAGGATCCTCTAAAGGATATTTAATGAAGTATTTGCCATTAATTTCTGAAAGCCTTTTTCCTTGGTCACTATTCTTTCAGATCCCATTTTGGGAGATGGAGTCTGAGAGTTAGAACCTCAGGAATCTTAACCTGAGCTTTGTATTAACTTGTTAGGTAAGCTGTATCAAATCATTCAGCTTCCATAATCTCATGAATAAGAAGAAAGGGTGTCTTGAAAATTGGGAGAACATCTGTCCTGTTGAGATGACCCTTAGATTCTCTGGTCCTCTTACACTAGCTCTTGACTTGTCGGGGACCATGGGTGTAGGTAATGTACCATGAGAAACTCCAGAACGGGGTTTGTGACGAGGCATCTAGCAGATGGCAAATGGAGTCCTTAGGTTAATTTTACGGTGTATCTTGAAATCCAAAGATCTGAGTTAATTTTTCAGTTCTTTATCTGACTGACTGACGGTGAGCACAGTGCAGAGACTAATTATGTGATCTATTCACTACTCCTCTGCAAAAGTCACCTAAAATGGCTTTCAGGGGGTTAGTCCTGTGGATCACCATGCTTCCTATATTCATTCATCCGCATCCTGATTAGTAAAGATATCTACTACATTCCAGGTACTGAGATGACACTTTATGTTGAGTAAGGACATCCTCCCACGTAACAAGAATAGCATTATCACACATGAGAAAACTAACATTACTCCAGTAATATAAAATGTATAGTCCATATTAAAATTTTCTAAAATTTTTCCCAAATACATTTATAGATTTTTTAAAAATCAAAGATGTGTCAAGGTTCATGCATTGTCTTTGGTTATTTTGTGTTTTAATTTCTTTTAATTATCACATTTCCTCTGATCCTTTCTAGCTTTTCATTTTAGGGTTTTTTGGCTGTTTTCATTCTCTTCTCAATGTCACTTATTAAATTTTCACAAAATATAGTCCTCCTTAAGGACCCTGTAATATGGCCCTTGCTTGAGATTATTTCGACTGTTTTTTCAATTTACTGAATTTACTTAACATTTTTTCACACCTGTTTCCCTGAACACTTGTATTCTGAGGTTTAAGTTTTCTGATTTCCAGTGTTGTTTCATATTTGTAAGAGTCTTAATTATGGTTAATTCATGTGGAGATTTATTTTACAAAAGCAACTTTGCCAATTAGAGTACAGTGATTATACATAGCTCTTTAGTCTTTAGCCTTTCATTTTTTAGGCAAAATACTGTTTTCCAAAATTGTACAGGACTTGCTGAGAACTATGCTGATATCCAAAGTTTCTTAGGTCCTTTTTGACCAACCTCTCCAGGGAGCCGGTATCATACATTCATCACACAGTAAGTTCTTTTGTCTGTATCTTATCCTGGGATTCCCCCAAACTCCTGGTTGATTTTTTTTTTCAATTTGTATACTTTAAGCTTCAATTTTTATATTGCAAAGTCTTATGAGTTTAGCAAATACATAATGTATCCACCATTATAGTGCCAAACAGATTAGTCACATTGCCCCAAAACACCCTGTACTTCCCTAGTCAAACATTGTCCCCTTACTTATCCTAAAGAGATAGGTATCCACTTAACCTGTTTTCTATCCCTATTAGTTTTTTGTTTTTTGTTTTTGTTTTTCTTTTAATTGCAAAATATCATTAGAATTGAATCGTACAGTTTGTAGCCTTTTGTTCCAGCCTCTTTCACTTGGCACAATGCATTTGAGATTTTTTTCATGTAATTATGTGAGTTATTAGCTCACCTCTTTTTATTGCTGAATAGTATTCACATTCTATGTATAGATTGTAGTCTCTTCACCCATTCACCTACCAAAGAATATTTTGGATATTTCCAATTATGAATAAAGTTTCTATAAACATTTTCATGCCTGTTTTTATATGGTAGTAAATTTTCCACTCATTTCGGAAGTTTCTGGGCTGTATGCTGAGTCTATATTTAACTTTATAAGAAATTGCCAAGCTGCCTTCCAAAGTGGTTATAATATTCTGCATTCCAAGCAGCAACGAAAAACATTTCTGATGATCTATAGCCTTTCCAGGATGTGATAATGTCAGTCTTTACAATTTTCTAGTAGGTATGTAGTGGTATCCAATTGCTGTGGGGTTTTTTAAAGATTTTATTTATTTGAGAGAGACAGCAAGAAAGAGCATGAGTAGGGGCAAAGGAGAGGGAGAAGCAGACTCCCCACTGAGCAGGGAGCCTGATGTGGGGCTCCATCCCAGGACCCTGAGATCATGACCCAAGCCAAAGGCAAAGGCTCAACCAGAACCAAAGGCAGAGACTCAGCCAACCAAGCCACCGAGGCACTGCCTGACTGTTGTTTTAATTTACATTTACCTAATAACAAATGTCAGCATTCTACATCTTTTTATCTGATTTGTTTTTAAGTCTACTTTAATCTACAGATTCTCCCTACAGCTCATTAATTTTCTTCCAGTTTATTTGTTGAATAATCAGGTTTTCTTACTGTAGAGTTTTCCACCATCTACATTATGATTCCATCCACATGGCAGAGTTAAACATGTCTTTCTGATCTTTCTGTTCTCTGCATATCTTTCTGCAACTTAGTAGGTGGTCACAGAGCCTTGATCAGACTTGGGTCTGATAAATAATGAATTTATCTTTTGAAGGTAGCTGTTTTTTAAATACCATTATGAACTCATGGATTTAAATATATTTTATGGATTTCCAATGGTTACAATTATTATATATTTTTGAAGTATTCCTTCTCTCATCCTTGGCCAGTATAAGTTTCCTCCAGTCAGCTCCTGACACCTTTTAACATAACCCTAGTAATCTCTTATACCCAGTATGTAAAGATATTCCAAGCTCATCTTATAGATTTCTTGCCCCAGACCAGGAAGGAGCGTTTTCTCCAAGAAGTCCTAGTTACTCATATTGGGAAACAGTATTTCAAAACCATAATCTCAGCATATGGACATATAAAACTGTGCCTATTTATATAAAATGAGTCTACCTTGATATGTACAATTTAAATTCAAGACCCTGGAGGCTTTACCTAATCTTATTTTTTGGAACTAGAATATTGCATAATTATTCATCGCCTTTATCTTACTTACATTACACATACAATAGTTCTAGAATGATTCTGCTAATACTTTCTCCACCAGTATGATTACTGAAAACTGTTCAAAAAAAAAAATTTGTGGGAAACCTCAAAGTTGATTAAGTGCCTGCCTTCAGCTCAGTTGATTAAGTGTCTGCCTTCAGCTCAGGTCATGATCCTAGGGTCCTGAGATCAAGTTCCACATTGGGCTCTTTGCTCAGCAGGGAGCTTGCTTCTCCCTCTGCCTGCTTCTCCCTGCACTTGTGTTCTCTCTCTCTCTCTCTGAGAAATAAATAAATAAATAAATAAATAAACAAATAATCTTAAAAAAGAACTTTGGGGACACCTGGGTGGCTCAGTGGGTTAAGCCTCTGCCTTTGGCTCAAGTCATGATTTCAGGGGCTTGGGAATAAGACCTGCATCTGGCTCTCTGCTCAGCAGGGAGCCTGCTTCCTCCTCTCTCTGTGCCTGCCTTTCTGCCTGCTTGTGATCTCTCTTTCTCTCTCTGTCAAACAAATAAATAAAATCTTAAAAAAAAAAAAAACTTTGCATATGCTCTTCCCATTTCTTATTTTATTTTTTTTTAAGATTTTATTTATGTATTTGACAGACGGAGAGCATAAGTAGGCAGAGAGGCAGGCAGGGGGTGGGGAGCAGGCTCCCCGCTGAGCAGAGAGCCCGATGTGGAACTTGATCCCAGAACCCTTGGGATCATGACCTGAGCCGAAAGCAGAGGCTTTAACCCACTGAGCCACCCAAGCGCCCCCCCATTTCTTATTTTAAAAATAATTGTACTATATCTACATTGTCAGAGTCTGTAGCTGTGACTATTAAGTCCTTTGAATGGAAAGGGACTCTTAAAGCAATATATATAAATATAAATTACAGAAAAAAACTAAATTTGACAACAGCAAAATTAACACTTTTGCATGACAGAAGATTTCAGTTAAAAAAGTCAAAAGATAAAACCCAGATTGACAAAAGGTATTTCCAACATACCCATCAGATAATAAAAGGTGGATATCTACAATATTTAGATGATCTCTACATCCCTACAAAAGTAACCAAAAGTCTCTGGATAAGAAATGTGAAGCTCTGTTGCTGCACCTCAATTATTCCCCCATTTGCTCTACTCAGCTCTAAGGAAACCTTGCAGACTGTCCAGACTTACAGAAGATTATTCTGCTAAAATATCTCCCCTGCTACAGAGAGATATTTGTAGAAACAAGCAACTGGTGTTTTGGCAATTAGAAACAGGACAATTTCTTTTATTTTTGACTCAGTAAGGCAGAGTATGAAGTAGAATTCATAACCATGTAAAGACCTAGCTGACAGAACCTCACTCCCAACACTATTCCTTAGTTCCCCTCTTGCTGCCACCTCACCAGAAATGTAGTTGAGAAGGAAAATAGAATGCCTTGTGTCAGGATTAAACAACATGAGGAATGTGGAGAGAAGTAATCAGGATCTACCTCTTTTCTGCCCTCCCTGCACTCCTGCCTCAGCCCAGGAGCACAGTAAGGTCAGCTCACCGTCATCAGTTCAGGTCCTAGAACTCAGCCCATTCATTGCCCTCCCACATTTGGGGCTGGCATGATAACGGGAGACATGCCACATAAGAAAATGCCTCTTTCCAAGACCCTCCCTCCTCACTCTGAGAAAGTCCACCAATTAGAGACATCCCTGGATTAACACACATCTGGCTCTGAGGTTGGGAAGGAGGCAAGGTAGTGGAGTGAGTTTGTTTTTACAACTACCAGTTGAGAAGACCTACAGGGAAGTAGTGTCCCTGTTGGAACTGGGGGGCATGAACCTCAAGAAAAGATAGGAGGCTGAGCTGGATGTGGGGTCACTCACAGAAGAAATAAAGGGTGCCTTAGTGAGTGAGAAAAATCATGAAATCACAGAACAACATATGGGAAGATGACTCAGCACCTAGAAACAATCACAGAGGTCAACTGCCAGAGAATGAATTATACTCTTCCTTGCTTTTTCCATTGAAAGAGCTGAGTGTTCTACACTTATGAAAGAAACTGAAGTGGACACAAAGAAATGGAAAAACATTCCATGCTCACAGATTAGAAGAACAAATACTGTTAAAATGTCTATACTACCCAGAGCAATCTATACATTTAAAGCAATCCTTATCAAAATACCACCAGCATTTTTTCAGAGCTAGAAAAAAACAATCCTAAAGCTTGTATAGAACCACAAAAGACCCTGAATAGCTAACATAATCCTAAAAAAGAAAAACAAAGATGGAGGTATCATAATTCTGGACTTTAAGCTATTATAAAGCTATTACAAAGCTGTAATCATCAAGACAGTATGCTACTGGCACAAAACCAGACACATAGATCAATGGAACAGAAAAGAGAACCTAGAAATGGACCCTCAGCTTTACAGTCAACTAATCCTGACAAAGCAGAAAAGAATATCCAATGAAAAAAATACCACTCTTCAACAAGAGGTATTGGGAAAACGGGCAGTAACATACAGAATAAAACAGGACCACTTACTTTCTTACACCATACACAAAAATAAATTCAAAATGAATGAAAGACCTAAATGTGGGATAGAAAACCATCAAAATCCTAGAGTAGAACACAGGCAGCAACCTTTTTGACCTCAGCCATTGCTTCTTACTAGACATATTGCCAGAGGCAAAGGAAACAAAAGCAAAAATGAACTACTGGATATTCATCAATATAAGAAGCTTCTGCATAGCAAAGGAAAAGATCAACAAAACTAAAAGCAGCCTACAAAATGGGAGAAGATACTTGCAAGTGACATATGTGATAAAGGGTACTACCCAAAATCTATGAAGAACTTATCAAACTCAACACCCCAAAAAATAAATAATCCAGTTAAGAAATGGGCAGAAGACATGAACAGATATTTTTTCAAAAAAGACATCCAGATGGCTAACAGACACATGAAAAGATGCTCAACATCATTCATCATCAGGGAAATACAAATACAGCGAAATACAAATCAAAACCATAATAAGATACCACCTCACACCTGTCAGAGTGGCTAAAATTAACAACACAGGAAACA
The DNA here is from genome assembly GCF_964662115.1 of Mustela nivalis. NCBI lineage: Eukaryota > Metazoa > Chordata > Mammalia > Carnivora > Mustelidae > Mustela > Mustela nivalis. Next base: position 11,727,715 of record NC_139031.1, read on the forward strand.
ACAGATGTTGGTGAGGATGTGGAGAAAAAGGAACACTTTGGCACTGTTGGTGGGAATGCAAACTGGTACAGCCTCTGTTGAAAACAGTAGGGAGATTCCTCGGGAAGTTAAAAATAGAATTACCCTATGATCCAGCAATTGCATTACTAGGTATTTACCCAGATGATACAAAAATACTGATTTGAAGAGACACATGTACCCCAATGTTTATAGCAACATTATCAAAATAGCCAAACTATGGAAAGAACCCAAATGTCCACTGACTGATGAACGAATAAAGAAGATTTGGTGTGTATATATGTTTCATGTGGATTCTGCCACATTTTTAGAAGAGGTTAAAAATGTCATGGTATGCACAAGAAGCAGGCAAAGGAGTTCTGAGGGAGCTAATCAGGGAGGTAGAACAAACCATCTGGTCTACTCTTGGCCAGGAAATCTGGGAGAGACACAGGAGCTAGGGGGCCTCCAGGAAGGTATATAAACAGATATACATATATACACACACACATATATATGGAAGGAATACACATATGTGTATATATACATATAATAGAATATTACCTAGCTATCAAAAAGAATGAAATCTTACCATTTGCACTGATGTGGCTGGAGCGAGAGTGTATTATGCTAAACAAAGTATGTCAGCTACAGAAAGACAAAGACCATATGATTTCACTCATGTGGAATTTAAGGAAAGAAACAGATGAACATAAAATACGGAGGCAAAAAAGAGAGAGGGAAGCAAACTGTAAGAGATTCTTAACTATAGAGAACAAACGGAGGGTTGACGGAGGGAGGTGGGCAGGGGATGAGCTAAATGGGTGATGGGCATTAAGGAAGGCACTTGTGATGAGCACTGGGTGTTGTATGTAAGTGATGAATCACGAAATTCTACCCCTGAAACCAATATTACAATGTATGTTAATTAGTTCAAATTTAAATAAAAATTTGAAACAAAGAAATAAATAAAAATAAAAGAATTAGAAACCATAGATTTTAAAATAGACTATAAAAATAAAGATTGCAGGGGGAGGAGTCAAGATGGCGGAGAAGTAGCAAGCTGAGACTGCTTCAGCTAGCCGGAGATCAGCTAGATAGCTTATCTAAAGATTGCAAACACCTGAAAATCCATCGGCAGATCGAAGAGAAGAACAGCAATTCTGGAAACAGAAAAACAACCACTTTCTGAAAGGTAGGACCGGCGGAGAAGTGAATCCAAAGCGACGGGAAGATAGACCCCGGGGGGGGGGGGGGGGGGGGGCGGGCTCCCGGCAAGCAGCGGAGCAACAGAGCACAAAATCGGGACTTTTAAAAGTCTGTTCCGCTGAGGGACATTGCTCCAGAGGCTAAACCGGGGCGAAGCCCACGCGGGGTCAGCGTGGCCTCAGGTCCCGCATGATCACAGAAGGATCGGGGGTGTCTGAGTGTCGCAGAGCTTGCGGGTATTGGAACGGGAAAGCCGGCTACAGAGACAGAGCCGACAGTAAGCTCACAGCTCAGTGTTACCTTGAACCGATCGCAGGCTCGGTGAGCTCGGAGCGCGGCCGGAGGTCAGGCAGACGGGAGTAACTGGGCGCTGTTCTCTGAGGGCGCACTGAGGAGTGCGGCCCTGGGCTCTCGGCTCCTCCGGGCCGGAGACCAGGAGGCCGCCATTTGTATTCCCGTCCTCCGGAACTCTACGGAAAGCGCTCAGGGAACAAAAGCTCCTGAAAGCAAACCCGAGCGGATTACTCACCCTGGCCCCAGGTAAGGGTGGTGCAATTCCGCCTGGGGCAAAGACACTTGAGAATCACTACAACAGGCCCCTCCCCCAGAAGATCAACAAGAAATCCAGCCGAGACCAAGTTCACCTACCAAGGAGTGTGGTTTCAATACCAAGGAGAGCAGCAGAATTCCAGAGGAGGAGAAAGCCAAGCACGGAACTCATGGCTTTTTTCCTGTGATTTTTTTTAGTCTTGCAGTTAATTTAATTTTTTCTTTTTCATTTTTTTTTTTTTTCTTCTCGCCTTCGGGTAAATTTTTTTTTTTTTTAACTGTTACCTTTTTCTTTTTTAATGATTTTTTACTAGTTTATCTAATATATATCTTTTTTCTTTTTTATATTTTTCTTAGGTGTTTTCTTTTTTAAAAAATTCTTTTCTTTTTTTTTTTTTCTTTTCTTTTTTCTTTTTTTTTTCTTTCTTCCTTTTTGAACCTCTTTTTATCCCCTTTCTCCCCACTCACGATTTTGGATCTCTTCTAATTTGGTTAAAGCATATTTTCCTGGGGTTGTTGCCACCCTTTTAGTATTTTACTTGCCCCTTCATTTACTCTTATCTGGACAAAATGACAAGACGTAAAAATTCAACACAAAAAAAAGAACAAGAAGCAGTACCGAAGGCTAGGGACCTAATCAATACAGACATCGGTAATATGTCAGATCTAGAGTTCAGAATGACAATTCTCAAGGTTCTAGCCGGGCTCGAAAAAGGCATGGAAGATATTAGAGAAACCCTCTCGAGAGATATAAAAGCCCTTTCTGGAGAAATAAAAGAACTAAAATCTAACCAAGTTGAAATCAAAAAAGCTATTAATGAGGTGCAATCAAAAATGGAGGCTCTAACTGCTAGGATAAATGAGGCAGAAGAAAGAATTAGTGATATAGAAGACCAAATGACAGAGAATAAAGAAGCTGAGCAAAAGAGGGACAAACAGCTACTGGATCACGAGGGGAGAATTCGAGAGATAAGTGATACCATAAGACGAAACAACATTAGAATAATTGGGATTCCAGAAGAAGAAGAAAGAGAGAGGGGAGCAGAAGGTATACTGGAGAGAATTATTGGGGAGAATTTCCCCAATATGGCAAAGGGAATGAGCATCAAAATTCAGGAGGTTCAGAGAACGCCCCTCAAAATCAATAAGAATAGGCCCACACCCCGTCACCTAATAGTAAAATTTACAAGTCTCAGTGACAAAGAGAAAATCCTGAAAGCAGCCCGGGAAAAGAAGTCTGTAACATACAATGGTAAAAATATTAGATTGGCAGCTGACTTATCCACAGAGACCTGGCAGGCCAGAAAGAGCTGGCATGATATTTTCAGAGCACTAAACGAGAAAAACATGCAGCCAAGAATACTATATCCAGCTAGACTATCATTGAAAATAGAAGGAGAGATTAAAAGCTTCCAGGACAAACAACAACTGAAAGAATTTGCAAATACCAAACCAGCTCTACAGGAAATATTGAAAGGGGTCCTCTAAGAAAAGAGAGAGCCTACAAGTGGTAGATCAGAAAGGAACAGAGACCATATACAGTAACAGTCACCTTACAGGCAATACAATGGCACTAAATTCATATCTCTCAATAGTTACCCTGAATGTGAATGGGCTAAATGCCCCTGTCAAAAGACACAGGGTATCAGAATGGATAAAAAAACAAAACCCATCTATATGTTGCCTCCAAGAAACTCATTTTAAGCCCAAAGACACCTCCAGATTTAAAGTGAGGGGGTGGAAAAGAATTTACCATGCTAATGGACATTAGAAGAAAGCAGGAGTGGCAATCCTTAGATCAGATCAATTAGATTTTAAGCCAAAGACTATAATAAGAGATGAGGAAGGACACTATATCATACTCAAAGGGTCTGTCCAACAAGAAGATTTAACAATTTTAAATATCTATGTTCCCAACGTGGGAGCAGCCAACTATATAAACCAATTAATAACAAAATCAAAGAAACACATCAACAATAATACAATAATAGTAGGGGTCTTTAACACTCCCCTCACTGAAATGGACAGGTCATCCAAGCAAAAGATCAGCAAGGATATAAAGGCCTTAAACGACACACTGGACCAGATGGACATCACAGATATATTCAGAATATTTCATCCCAAAACAACAGAATACACATTCTTCTCTAGTGCACATGGAACATTCTCCAGAATAGATCACATCCTCGGTCCTAAATCAGGACTCAAGCGGTATCAAAAGATTGGGATCATTCCCTGCATATTTTCAGACCACAACACTCTAAAGCTAGAACTCAACCACAAAAGGAAGTTTGGAAAGAACCCAAATACATGGAGACTAAACAGCATCCTTCTAAAGAATGAATGGGTCAACCGGGAAATTAAAGAAGAATTGAAAAAAATCATGGAAACAAATGATAATGAAAATACAACGGTTCAAAATCTGTGGGACACAACAAAGGCAGTCCTGAGAGGAAAATATATAGCGGTACAAGCCTTTCTCAAGAAACAAGAAAGGTCTCAGGTACACAACCTAACCCTACACCTAAAGGAGCTGGAGAAAGAACAAGAAAGAAACCCTAAGCCCAGCAGGAGAAGAGAAATCATAAAGATCAGAGCAGAAATCAATGAAATAGAAACCAAAAAAACAATAGAACAAATCAACGAAACTAGGAGCTGGTTCTTTGAAAGAATTAATAAAATTGATAAACCCCTGGCCCGACTTATCAAAAAGAAAAGAGAAAGGACCCAAATAAATAAAATCATGAATGAAAGAGGAGAGATCACAACTAACACCAAAGAAATACAAACTATTATAAGAACATACTATGAGCAACTCTACGGCAATAAATTTGACAATCTGGAAGAAATGGATGCATTCCTAGAAACATATAAACTACCACAAATAGAAAGCCTGAACAGACCCATAACCAGTAAGGAGATTGAAACAGTCATTAAAAATCTCCAAACAAACAAAAGCCCAGGGCCAGACGGCTTCCCGGGGGAATTCTACCAAACATTTAAAGAAGAACTAATTCCTATTCTCCTGAAACTGTTCCAAAAAATAGAAATGGAAGGAAAACTTCCAAACTCATTTTATGAGGCCAGCATCACCTTGATCCCAAAACCAGACAAGGATCCCACCAAAAAAGAGAGCTATAGACCTATATCCTTGATGAACACAGATGCGAAAATACTCAACAAAATACTAGCCAATAGGATTCAACAGTACATTAAAAAGATTATTCACCACGACCAAGTGGAATTTATTCCAGGGCTGCAAGGTTGGTTCAACATCCGCAAATCAGTCAATGTGATACAACACATCAATAAAAGAAAGAACAAGAACCATATGATACTCTCAATAGATGCTGAAAAAGCATTTGACAAAGTACAGCATCCCTTCCTGATCAAAACTCTTCAAAGTGTAGGGATAGAGGGCACATACCTCAATATCATCAAAGCCATCTATGAAAAACCCACCGCAAATATCATTCTCAATGGAGAAAAACTGAAAGCTTTTCCGCTAAGGTCAGGAACACGGCACGGATGTCCATTATCACCACTGCTATTCAACATAGTACTAGAGGTCCTAGCCTCAGCAATCAGACAACAAAAGGAAATTAAAGGCATCCAAATCGGCAAAGAAGAAGTCAAATTATCACTCTTCGCAGATGATATGATACTATATGTGGAAAACCCAAAAGACTCCACTCCAAAACTGCTAGAACTTATACAGGAATTCAGTAAAGTGTCAGGATATAAAATCAATGCACAGAAATCAGTTGCATTTCTCTACACCAACAGCAAGACAGAAGAAAGAGATATTAAGGAGTCAATCCCATTTACAATTGCATCCAAAACCATAAGATACCTAGGAATAAACCTAACCAAAGAGACACAGAATCTATACTCAGAAAACTATAAAGTACTCATGAAAGAAATTGAGGAAGACACAAAGAAATGGAAAAATGTTCCATGCTCCTGGATTGGAAGAATAAATATTGTGAAAATGTCTATGCTACCTAAAGCAATCTACACATTTAATGCAATTCCTATCAAAGTACCATCCATCTTTTTCAAAGAAATGGAACAAATAATCCTAAAATTTATATGGAACCAGAAAAGACCTCGAATAGCCAAAGGGATATTGAAAAAGAAAGCAAACGTTGGTGGCATCACAATTCTGGACTTCAAGCTCTAATTACAAAGCTGTCATCATCAAGACAGCATGGTACTGGCACAAAAACAGACACATAGATCAATGGAACAGAATAGAGAGCCCAGAAATAGACCCTCAAATCTATGGTCAACTAATCTTCGACAAAGCAGGAAAGAATGTCCAATGGAAAAAAGACAGCCTCTTCAATAAATGGTGCTGGGACAGCCACATGCAGAAAAATGAAATTGGACCATTTCCTTACACCACACACGAAAATAGACTCAAAATGGATGAAGGACCTCAATGTGCGAAAGGAATCCATCAAAATCCTTGAGGAGAACACGGGCAGCAACCTCTTCGACCGCTGCCGCAGCAACATCTTCCTAGGAACAACGCAAAAGGCAAGGGAAGCAAGGGAAAAAATGAACTATTGGGATTTCATCAAGATCAAAAGCTTTTGCACAGCAAAGGAAACAGTTAACAAAATCAAAAGACAACTGACAGAATGGGAGAAGATATTTGCAAACGACATATCAGATAAAGGACTAGTGTCCAGAATCTATAAAGAACTTAGCAAACTCAACACCCAAAGAACAAATAATCCAATCAAGAAATGGGCAGACGACATGAACAGACATTTCTGCAAAGAAGACATCCAGATGGCCAACAGACACATGAAAAAGTGCTCCATATCACTCGGCATCAGGGAAATACAAATCAAAACCACAATGAGATATCACCTCACACCAGTCAGAATGGCTAAAATAAACAAGTCAGGAAATGACAGATGCTGGCGAGGATGCGGAGAAAGGGGAACCCTCCTACACTGTTGGTGGGAATGCAAGCTGGTGCAGCCACTCTGGAAAACAGCATGGAGGTTCCTCAAAATGTTGAAAATAGAACTGCCCTATGACCCAGCAATTGCACTATTGGGTATTTACCCTAAAGATACAAACGTAGTGATCCAAAGGGGCACATGCACCCAAATGTTTATAGCAGCAATGTCCACAATAGCCAAACTGTGGAAAGAACCTAGATGTCCATCAACAGATGAATGGATCAAGAAGATGTGGTATATATACACAATGGAATACTATGCAGCCATCAAAAGAAATGAAATCTTGCCATTTGCAACAACATGGATGGAACTAGAGCGTATCATGCTTAGCGAAATAAGTCAAGCAGAGAAAGACAACTATCCTATGATCTCCCTGATATGAGGAAGTGGTGATGCAACATGGGGGCTTAAGTGGGTAGGAGAAGAATAAATGAAACAAGATGGGATTGGGAGGGAGACAAACCATAAGTGACTCTTAATCTCACAAAACAAACTGAGGGTTGCTGGGGGGAGGGGGTTTGGGAGAAGGGGGTGGGATTATGGACATTGGGGAGGGTATGTGCTTTGGTGAGTGCTGTGAAGTGTGTAAACCTGGTGATTCACAGACCTGTACCCCTGGGGATAAAAATATATGTTTATAAAAAATTTAAAAAAATTAAAAAAAAATATCAAGAAAGGATTGGGTATTGAATAAACAAGATCATTTCATAAATAAATAAATAAATAAATAAATATTGCATAGAATGCCAAAAAAAGATGAGTGTTCTAAAAAAGAAAAAAAATCACATATTTTATATATTTTTATTTTTAAATATATATTGTAAGATGTATTGTAACTACGGAAGAGTGTATAAACAAATATATCTGATTGAAAAATAATAATGAGATCTCCCATGCAGGAATCATCTGATTATAAGTTAGAGCACAATCAGTGTCTTAAAATTTCCTTGTACATCACAAACCACTTGGTGTTGAAAATGATCATTTCAGATTGCCTTATTGCTTTCAGATTACTCCAGTTCATGATGATGAGTCCATGGTTGTCCTTAGGACATAGCTACCCCTTGAGGAGTTAACAGCAGCGTTTCATGACATCTTGAAAGGCCTTTATAAATTTGTCATTCCGAAGGGTGAAGATGAATGGGTTCAGAAAAGGGGTCACCACTAAAACCATCAGTGATGCTACCCTGTTGTACTCAGCTGCCTGTGTTTGCTTGGGTTTCACATACAGGAACAAGCAGGTGCCATAGCCAATCACAACAAAGGTGAAGTGGGATGCACAGGTAGAGAAGGCTTTCCTCCGACCAGAGGCTGAAGCAATCCTGAGGATGGTGGTGATGATGTAGGTGTAGGAGATGACTGTAGGGATCAAAGGACCAATGATAACAAAAACAGCCATTAAAAAAAGAATAAACTGTGTGAAACGGCTGTCATCACAGGATAATTTAAACAATTGCCCCCAGTCACATAAAAAATGATCTACCACATTTGATTTGCAGAAGGTAAGCTGAAATGTGGCACAGACGGGCCAGATTTGAAATAGGAACCCAAACACCCATGACACAATGACCACCCAGATGTAGGTGTGGCTGTTCATAATGATGTTGTACCTCAGGGGGTTATAGACAGCCCCATAACGGTCCACAGCCATCGCTCCCATTAATATAAATTCTGATGTGCCCAAAGAAAGGTACAAATATAATTGTGCACTACATGCTGTCAAAGATATTGCCTGCATCCCAGGAAGCACTAACCCCCAGAGCATCAAGGGGACAGCAACTGATGTGATCAGGATCTCTAGGACAGAGAGGTGGCCAAGGAAGAAATACATGGGGGACTGCAGGCGTTTATCAACACAGACAATCACAATGATGAGCATGTTCCCCATGACTGTCACTGAGTAGAAGAGGAAGAAGGTAGTAAATAAGGTATGGCGTAATTCTGGGGAGCCAGGGGAGCCTAAGGGATAGAATTCAGTGGCACGAGAGTGATTCCCCAACATTTAGTTCTGAGCTGTTGTTCCTTGTGAAATCTAAAGAGTAAAAAAGAGATCACAGGGCTTCTGATCCAAAATAAAAACAGACTCAGGCAGAGAAAATATCCCCCTCCTGTTCACAGACTCCAGAACATGACTAGGAAGGGTTCAGGTTCTATTGTCCCCTTTACATGATCACTGCTAAACTTTCCTTTTTTTTTTTTTTTTAAGATTTTATTTATTTATTTGTTTGTTTGTTTATTTATTTATTTATTTTTATTTATTTTCAGCATAACAGTATTCATTGTTTTTAGAATAATCATTATATAAGAAGAAAATTAAATCTAGCCAAGAAGATGAGCCCAGCTGCTAATGGCATATAGGCACATAGGCAAGACAGATAGCCCCCTGCCCAGTATACCACCTGCATCTCTCAATCCACAGGTCTTCCAGCCTTCCACTGTGCTGTGAGTAGCCACCCTGTCACCTTCCTGACCAGTGCATTCCTTTTTACCACTAACTCCCTTCCATCTTGAATGTCCTAAACTATGTGGTCCACCAAATATATTCTGTCTGTGAGTCCTGCTCCAGAATCACACACTGTAGAAAAGACTTCCTGCCCAATCCTGCCCAGAGCTGGCACGTGTTTTACTTTGTTTCTTCATGACATTGGGTCTATTTGCATTACATCCATTTGAAAACTTTTCTTTTCCTTCTGTCATCATTTGTGTTACAGCTAGGCATGGGTATGGACAACTCTTTGAGGACTTTCTGTAAGATCTTGAGAGCAAGGACTGAGTATTTCAGGTCAGCTAGCTGCTGGAGTGAATTACCACTTTCTTCCTCCCTATTTTTGGGAGGGGCTGTGCGCCCTGCTTTTCTCCCTCATAAATGTGACTTCTCATAGGCGACAGACTAACCAGCACCTGGGCTTAATCAGTCAGGGGCCTCACTCTTCTAACCCTAATACAAAAAATCCACCAGACTGACAGAGGAGGGACTCGAGGAGGGCACAGGTGGAACTGCCATCCTAAAGCTCCACTTGTCCCACACTACGTCATGTTGCGACTGGCAGACAAGAGGCTAAAGGTCCAATTTCAACATCACCCTTTTGTGAGGCTCAAAACCCTGGATCCAGCAGAGTGTCAAAGCCACCAAATGTGATCTCTGGACTCGGCCCAAGACCTACATATAAGTGTAGGGCTCTATCTAACAGAAAGGAAGGAGAGTCTCCCCAGAGCCAACAAATAGATTTTTCCTCCAAAATCATATGAAAAAGATTTAGCTGTCACTAAAATAAAATAGACCGAAGGACCTAAGCCCCGTAGGGTTTCTGGGATCCATCCCTCACTTCCTTCAGGTCTTTGCTCAAAGGCTTAAATTCAGGGAGTTTTTCCACATGATCCTTTCTAAAAGAATACAGTCCAGCTTTTACTCTCCAGCAGCTCACCAGGATCTATTCATCTTTGCTCTCCTTACTAAAATTGTGTTTTTACTTTTTGTTTATTTTCTGTCTCCTATTTTACAATGTAAGCAACCATGAAAGCAGAAACTTTGTCATGCCTACTGTTGGACACTCGGTTAATATTTTTAAATGAATAAATTAATTAGTCAATCAATTAAGGGATAAATCTGTGAACAAAGCTTATCCAATCCTGGCTTTGACCAATTTTTGAAGGAAATTCTGCTTCTCCTCCCTTCAGTCTTCACTAAAATGCTGCCCTATTGATATGCAGCCCTCTGCATATCAGAGAGGAGATGACAACTGGGTAGCCAGGATCAAGAACAGACTTACTAGGAGAGATGTACTCTCACTCTCCAACCTCATTCTCTCACTCTCACATCCTCATGCTCTCACTCTCATATTCTCATTCCCTCACTCAGTAGTCTCTTTGCATAATTTTTGTTTAGCCGGGACCAGATGCAAGGAAAAGATACAGGAGTGTCCTGACAAGAGCAAGGGTCTGTGCCTATGCCCAGCATTGAGTGAGGGAAGAGTTGAATTTGCTCTCTGCTGTTCAGGGCAGATTTGAAGATGAGCCCAACCACTCTGCTGTCCCCTTCACCACTCTTCAGGCTGTAGGTGTCCTTATTCTAGAGAGCAGCCAGGCCCAGAACTTCCTGTGCCAACCCCCTCTTATCCTCTCCTTCATAAAGGGGAACCCTGACAGACACTCACCTCCAAAGAAAGAGACTAAACTTGAATGTTCTACAGCTCTCCAGGGATCAGCCCAGGCTATTTCCTGCCTGACTAGTGCTGAGCATGCTCTGTGGGCCAGAGCAAGCTACTGCTGTCCTCACTCTCAATGCAAGAGAAAACTGTTTTCATATGAGTACATAGGGAAAAGTCCAGTAATAACAGTGTTGTGGAAGCCCAATTATCTCTCCCTCTGACTTTTTTCTCCCTCTTTTCTTCTCTTCATTGTCCCCAAGGAGACTTTTACACTGAGGAACTAAATCTATTCAACTTGAGAGAAACCCTAGGGATGCAGTCAAGGGAAAGCCAGAAAAACTTCTCCCCTGAGGCTAATTCAATTTTAGAACTTTTGAAACTTTATTTTTTCTTTAATGGCCAAACTTGAAATCTCCCTTGTCAGGAGTTTCTCAGCCCCTTGGCAGCCTTCTTCCCAAGTCCCAAGTTCTTGTTACCACAAAACAATTGAAACCAGCCCCTGATCTCTTCCTGTGCATCTCCCTGATTTGGCCCTACAGAGCCTAGGTACCCCCAAGTGGAAGACACCACAAACAATTCCAAGACATATATCAAAAATCAACACACCAGAGATGAGCAATGATGTGAGCAAAATGGCAAAGTCAGTCCTTCCTTATCAGCTACTTTAAATGTAAATGGTTCAAACTCTTCAGTCCAAATGCAGACATTGGCAGGATGAGTTGTTGTTGTTTTTTTTTGTTTTGTTTTTAATGAGCCAACTATTCATGCTGTCAACATGAAAGTCATTTTACATCAAAAGACACAAATAGGTTGGGAATGAACAGATAGAAGATATTCCATACAAGTACCAACAAAAGAGAGCCAAAGTGACTATAGTAATGTCAGACAATATAGACTTTGAGTCAAAAACTGTTGAGACAAAAGACATTATATATTAATAAAAAGATCAATTCATCAAAAAACACAATGATTATGATAATATATGTTTCAAACAATAAAGCCCCACAATATACGTAAGAAATATCAACAGAACTGAAGGAAGAACTTCAATACCCCACTTTCAATAAAACATCTAAACAGAAGACAGTAAGGAAATAACTTGAAAAACAGAATAAACTTACTATGTCTAACAGTTCACACTACCCAATAAAAGAATAGTATATATTCTTCTCAAATGCACACAGAACATTTTCCAAGATAAGTCATATGTTAGACCAGAAGTCTCAATAGGGTTACAAAGGCTGTAATCATACAAAGCATTTTTTTTTCTGACTATAATCAACAAAACTAAAAATCAAAACAGAAAGAAAACCATTAAATTCATAAATATATGTAAATTAAACAGCATACTCTTAACCAATGAGTCAAAGAAGAAATTAGAATATACTAAGAGATAAATGAAAATAAAAATACAACATACTAAAGTATATGGGATGCAGCAAAGCTAGTGCTAAGAGGGAACTTGATATCTGTAAATACCTACTTTTAAAAAAGCATAAAAATCCCAAATGAGTATTTTACACATTATGGCATTAGGAAAAGAAGAGAAACTAAAACCAAAACTAGAATAAGGAAATAAAAATTCAAGAAAAGATAAATAAAATAAGGGATAGAAAAGCAATAAGGCAAATCAATAAGATCAGATGTTGGCTATTGACCAAGAATGACAAAATTGACAAACTTTAGCTAGATTGACCAAAATAAAGAGAGAGAGAGAGAGAAGACTCAAATTACTAGAACCAGAAGAGCAAAGACATCATTATCTTTTTCACAGAAATAAAAATGAGTATAAGAGAATACTATGAACAACTGTATATAACATACTAGATAATCTGGATGAAATAGATAAATTCCTAGAAACACACAACCTACTAAGACTGATTCATTATGAAAGAGAAAACCTGAAAAGACCTACAACAAGTAAAGAGATTACATTGGTAACTAAAAACCATCCCCAAAGTTTTCAGAACCAGATGGTTTACTGGTAGATTCTACCAAACACATCAGAAGAATTAACACCAACCCTTCTCAAACACCTCCAACAAATAGAAGAAACTTTCTAACTCACTGTATGAGACCAGTATTATCCTAATACCAAAGTCATATAAAGACAACACAAGAAAATAAAATAAGAGACCAATATGAATATAGATGCAAAAATCTTCAACACAACACTAGCCAATTGAATGCAAAAGCAATTAAAGGATTATATAGTATGACCACATATGCTTTATCCCAGGAATGAAACAGCAGTTCAACATAAGAAAATCAAGGAATGTAATACAGCACATTAATAAAATGAAGAATTAATAGAAATAAAAATTAGAATAGTAATAGAGTGAATAGAATTAAGGAGGGAAATCACACTATCATCTCAATAGACACAGAAAAGGCATTTTTTTAAAGATTTTATTTATTTATTTGACAGACAGAGATCACAAGTAGGCAGAGAAGCAGGCAGAGAGAGAGAGAGGAGGAAGCAGGCTCCCCGCTGAGCAGAGAGCCCGATGCGGGGCTCAATCCCAGGACCCTGGGACCATGACCTGAGCCGAAGGCAGAGGCTTTAACCCACTGAGCCACCCAGGTGCCCCAGAAAAGGCATTTTAACAGGGAGGAGTCAAGATGGCGGAGAAGTAGCAGGCTGAGACTACATCAGGTAGCAGGAGATCAGTTAGATAGCTTATCAAACCTACATTTGATAAGCTATTTGAACACCTACAAATCCAACAGGAGATCAAAGAGAAGAACAGCAATTCTAGAAACAGAAAATCAACCACTTTCTGAAAGGTAGGACTGGAGGAGAAGTAACTCCAAAGCGACAGGAAGATAGACTGCAGGGAGAGGGACTGGCTCCTGGCAAGCGGCAGAGCAACGGAGCACAAAATTGGGACCTTTAAAAGTCTGTTCCACAGAGGGACACCACTCTAGAGGCTAAACCAGGGTGAAGCCCACGCGGGGTCAGCGTGGCCCCAGGTCCCGCAGCGTCACAGAAGGATCGGGGGTGTCTGAGTGTTGCAGAGCTTGCAGGTATTAGAAATGGGGAAGCCGGCTACAGAGACAGAACCAAGGAGTGAGCTCTCAGCTCAGGGTTACCTTGAACCGGTCGCAGCCTGGGTAAGCTCGGAGCGCATCCGCAGGCCAGGAAGACAAGAGTTATAGGGCGCTGTTCTCTGAGGGCGCACTGAGGAGTGGGGCCCCGAGCTCTCGGCTCCTCCGGGCCGGAGACTGGGAGGCCGCCATTTTCATTCCCGTCCTCCAGAACTCTACGGAAAGCGTTCAGGGGACAAAAGCTCCCAAAAGCGAACCCGAGCAGATTACTTAGCCCGGCCTCGGGCTGAGATTACAATTCTGCCTCGGGCAAAGACACTTGAGAATCACTACAACAGGTCCCTCACCCAGAAGATCAACAAGAAATCCAGCCACGCCCAAGTTCACTTACCAAGGAGAACAGTGGAATTCCAGAGGAGGAGAAAGCAAAGCATGGAATTCATGGCTTTCTCCCCATGACTCTTTAGTCTCGCAGTTAATTATTTTTTTTAATTTTATTTTTTTTTCATCTGCTAAATCTTTTTTTTTTAACTTTTACCCTTTCCTCTTTTAACGTTTTTAAACTAGTTTTGTCTTAGCTATAACTTTCATTAAAAATAATAATAATAATAATAATGTTTTTTGAAACTTCATTATTATAGTCATATTTTATCTTTCATTGTATCTAACTTTATTTTTGGTATACACAAAGGGTTTTTTATTCTAAAAAATTTGGGGTACAACTTCTAATAATAGATCAAAATATACCCTAAATCTAGCTCAGGCTTATTCTAGTCTCCAGTCCAAGCAAATTCTCTCCACTTTCTCTTTATTTTCCCAACCAACTTATTTTATCATCTCCTTTTTTAGAAATTTGAAAAAAAAATTTTTTCACCTTGTAGGCATATTCCATACCTTCATCATGTTTACCCTTATATATGTTTTTCATTCTTTAAAATTTTGGAAGGTAGTTTCTTCTAAAAAGACAAAAATACTCCCCAAATTAAGTGGGTGACCCTGTTCTCATCACCAATCTAATATATTTTTTTTCTTTTTTATATTTTTTATTTGTTTTCTTTTTTTCTTTTATTTTTTTTCTGAACTTTTTATCCCCTTTCTCCCTCCCACAATATGGGGTCTCTTCTGATTTGGTTAAAGCACATTTTCCTGAGGTCTTTGCCACCCTTTTAGTATTTTATTTGTTCCTTCATATATTCTTATCCAGACAAAATAAAAAGACAGAAAAACTCATGACAAAAACAAACAAACAAACAAACAAGAGGCAGTACCAAAGGCTAGGGACATAATCTATACGGACATTGGTAATATGTCAGATCAAGCATTCAGAATGACAATTCTCAAGGTTCTAGCCAGGCTCAAAAAAGGCATGGAAGATATTAGAGAAACCCTCTCTGGAGAGATAAAAGCCCTTTCTGGAGAAATAAAAGAATTAAAATCTAACCAAGTTGAAATTTAAAAAGCTATTAATGAGGTGCAATAAAAAATGGAGGTTCTAACTGCTAGGATAAAAGAGGCAGAAGAAAGAATTAGTGATATAGACGACCAAGTGACAGAGAATAAAGAAGCTGAGCAAAAGAGAGACAAACAAATCTGGACCATGAGGCGAGAATTTGAGAGATAAGTGATACCATAAGATGAAACAACATTAGAATAATTGGGATTCCAGACGA
The DNA here is from genome assembly GCF_964662115.1 of Mustela nivalis. Taxonomy (NCBI): domain Eukaryota; kingdom Metazoa; phylum Chordata; class Mammalia; order Carnivora; family Mustelidae; genus Mustela; species Mustela nivalis. The sequence continues at coordinate 11,743,315 of NC_139031.1, forward strand.
AGGAGAAAGAGAGAGGGGAGAAGAAGATATATTGGAGAGAATTATTGTAGAGAATTTCCTTAATATGGCAAAGGGAACAAGCATCAAAATCCAGGAGGTGCAGAGAATCCCCTTCAAAATCAGTAAGAATGGGTCTACACCCGGTCATCTAATACTAATGTTTACAAATCTTAGCGAGAAAGAGAAAATCCTGAAAGCAGCCCAGGAGAAGAAGTCTGTAACATACAATGGCAAAAATATTAGATTGGCAAAAGACTTATCCATAGAGACCTGGCAGGCCAGAAAGAACTGGCATAATATATTCAGAGCACTAAACGACAAAAACATGCAGCCAAGAATACTATATCCAGCTAGGCTATCACTGAAAATAGAAGAGATAAAAGCTTCCAGGACAAACAAAAACTGAAAGAATTTGCAAACACCAAACCAGCTCTACAGGAAATATTGAAAGGGGTCCTCTAAGCAAAGAGAGACCCTAAAAGAAGTAGATCAGAAAGAAACAAAGACAATATACAATAACACAGTCACCTTACAGGCAATGAAATGGCACTAAATTTATATCTTTCAATAGTTATCCCGAGGTAAATGGGCTAAATGCCCCAATCAAAAGACACAGGGTGTCATAATGGATTAAAAAAACAAAACCTGGGGCGCCTGGGTGGCTCAGTGGATTAAGCCACTGCCTTCGGCTCAGGTCATGATCTCAGTGTCCTGGGATCAAGCCCCGCATCAGGCTCTCTGCTGAGCAGAGAGCCTGCTTCCCCCTCTGTCTCTGCCTGCCTCTCTGCCTACTTGTGATCTCCCTCTCTGTCAAATAAAATAAATAAAAATCTTTAAAAAAAAAATCTATATGCTGACTACAAGAAACTCATTTTAAACCTGAAGACACCTCCAAATTTAAAGTGATGGGTGGAAAACAATTTACCATGCTAATGGACGTCAGAAGAAAGCTGGGGTGGCAATCCTTATATCAGATCAATTCGATTTTAAGCCAAAGACTATAATAAGAGATGAGGAAGGACACTCTGTCATACTCAAAAGGTCTGTCCAACAAGAAGATCTAACAATTTTAAATTTCTATGCCCCTAACATGGGAGCAGCCAACTATATAACCCAATTAATAACAAAATCAAAGAAACACTTCGACAATAATACAATATTAGTAGGGGACCTTAACACTCCTCTCACTGAAATAGACAGATCATCCAAGCAAAAGATCAACAAGGAGTATTATGCCTCCATCAGAAAGGATGAATACCCAACTTTTGTAGCAACATGGACGGGACTGGAAGGGATTATGCTGAGTGAAATAAGTCAAGCAGAGAGAGTCAATTATCATATGGTTTCACTTATTTGTGGAACATAACAAATAGCATGGAGGACATAGGGAGATGAGAGGAGAAGGGAGTTAAGGGAAAAGTTGCCTCAGCAACTTCTTCCTAGGAACATCACCAAACGCAAGGGAAGCAAGGGCAAAAATAAACTATTGGGATTTCATGAAGATCAAAAGCTTTTGCACTGCAAAGGAAATAGTTAAGAAAACCAAAAGACAACTGACAAAATCGGAGAAGATATTTGCAAACGATGTATCAGATAAAGAGCTAGTATCCAAAATCCATAAAGAGCTTATCAAACTCAACACCCAAAGAACAAATAATCCAATCAAGAAGTGGGCAGAGGACATGAACAGACATTTCTGCAAAGAAGACATCCAGATGGCTAACAGAAACATAAAAAAGTGCTCTACATCACTGGGCATCAGGGAAATACAAATCAAAACCACAATGAGATACCACCTCACACCACTCAGAATGGCTGGAAATGACAGATGCTGGCAAGGATGCGGAGAAAGAGGAACCCTCCTACACTGTTGGTGGGAATGCAAGCTAGCGCAACCACTCTGGAAAACAGCATGGAAGTTCCTCATAAAGTTGAAAATAGAGCTACTCTATGACCCACCAATTGCACTACTGGGTATTTATCCTAAAGATACCATTGTAGTAATCTGAAGGGGCACGTGCACCCGAATGTTTATAGCAGCAATGTCCATAATAGCCAAACTATGGAAAGAACCTAGATATCCATCAACAGGTGAATGGATAAAGAAGAGGTGGTATATATATATATACAATGGAATACTATGCAGCCATCAAAAGAAATGAAATCTTGCCATTTGTGATGACATGGATGGAACTAGAGAAATGATGCCTAGAGAAATAAGTCAATTAGAGAAAGACAACTATCATATGATCTTCCTGATATGAGAAGTGAAGAAGCAATGTGGGGGTTTGTGGGGGTAGGAAAAGAATAAATGAAACAAGATGGGATCAGGAGGGAGACAAACCCTAAGAGACTCTTAATCTAACAAAACAAAAACTGAGGGTTGCTGGGGGGAGGGGTGTCGGAAGAGGGTGGTGGGGTTATAGACATTGAGGAGAGTATGTGCTATGGTGAGTGCTATGAAGTGTGTAAACCTGACGATTCACAGACCTGTACCCCTGGGGCTAAAAATACATTATATGTTTATGAAAAATAAAATTTTAATTAAAAAAGAAATAAATAAAATCTTTTAAAAAAATAAAAAAAAGAAAAGGCATTTAACAAACTCAACATCCTTCGATGATCAAAAGATTCAGAAAAGTAGGAACAGAGGGAACTTCCTCAACAGGATAGAAGGTATTCATGAAAAACTCAAAACTAATATACTCAATGGTGAAAAATTGAAAGTCTTCCCACTAATATCAGGAATATCTGGTCAAAAATGATCACTTCCACTACTGCTAGCCAATATTGTACAAGAAATTCTGGCCACAGCAATTAGGAGAAAAAGAAAAAGGAAGGAAGGAAAGAAAGAAGGAATGGAAGGGTAGAGGGAAGGAAGGAAGGGAGGGAATTAAAAGCATTCAAATCAGAAAGGAGGAAGTAAATCTATATTCACAGATGACATAATCCTATATATGGAAAATCCCAAAGAATCTCCCAAGAAAGCTCCTATAGCTAATAAATGAATTCCACATAGTTAAAGCGTTCATTGCTTTTCTATACAACAGCATGGAACAATCAGAAAAGAAAATTAAGAAAACAATTCCTTTTACAATAACACCCAACGAATGAAATACCTATTACCTAAAATACAACTTAACAAAGTAGGTGAGAGACTTGGACACTGAAAACTAAAACATTGCTGAAAGAAATTCATGCAGGCTATTATATGAATGAGCAAAAGATGGCTTCTGTGTATTGGTCCCTAGATTGTTGACTTGTTCACTGCAGACTGAGACCTGACCTGTTAGCTTAACAGCCCACCAGCATCAAACTTAAACTTTTATATATCTAATTATTTTTTAATATTGTATTTATTTATTTATTTGACAGAGAGAGAGAGAGATCACAGGTAGACAGAGAAGGAGGGGGAAGCAGGCTCCCCGCTGAGCAGAGAGCCCAAAGTGGGGTTTGATCCCAGAACCCTGAGATCATGACCTGAGCTGAAGGCAGAGGCTTAACCCACTGAGCCACCCAGGTGCCCTCTAACTATTTTTAAATAGCCCAAAATAAGCAGATTTTTAGCCATTTTGAGCTTGCCTGCTTTGCGTATGTCCTTCAGGGTTGTATGGTAATATGGCCTTGTCCACTTTGTGTTATACTCTCCCTTTTTTGCTGTCTTTCCTGCAGATACCCTGATACTCTCTCTGCTCATTGAACAAGTTTTGTTCTCTCCTCCTGCCTCAGGGCCTTTGAACATAATATTCTTTTCTTTTCAAAAATGTTTTTCCCCTTTCCACCCACCTTTCCCAGTTAACCTTTAGTCATCCTTCAGCCCCTACTCAAAGGTGACTTATTCAGGAATGCTTTCCCTGAAACATGTGAAATACTCTCATTGCACACATTTCCTTTTTATCATGGCATTTTTCACAATTTGTAATTGTGTGTGTGTGTTCAGTTTGTTACTATTATTTTTTCAGCACCAGTCCTCAACAGGGAAGAAATCGTTTTCTTTTTTCTCACTGTTAAAGTGGCATGCATTAAGGGCACCATTAAATAGGGGTGCCTGGCTGGCCTGGTTTGTAGAGCATGTGACTCTTGATCTTGGGGCTGTGAGTTCAAGTCCCACATTGGGTGTAGAGCCAGCTTAAATAAAAATAAATATTTATATTTATGTATCTTTGCTTCTCTTTAATTGTAAATGAAATTGAGTATATATTCACAGTTTTTAAAGTCTTTTGTATTTGTTTCTCAGAAAACTCCCCCCTCATATACTTGCTATTGTTTTATTGGCTTGTTGGCTCTTCGTTTATGATTTTTAACACATTTTCATATACAAAGAAGTAACTATACTGTTTTACTCTCATACATATTAGGAATATCTTTACTAATTTGCTCTTTGCCTGTGATTATGTTTTGCCATGAAATAATTTTTTTAATTTTAAATTCAATTAGCCAACATATAATATTTCTTTTATGCACAGCTCTCAAGTTTTATGCTATTTGCAAAGTCCTGCTCCAGGGTTACTTTCTTCTGCTGTTGTGAAATGTTTCCTCTTGTATTGTTTTTTATGCTATGGGTGATCTTTGCTGTTTCTTTTCCTTAATTTTTCAGTTTTTTTTCAATAAACTTTGCTACTTTTATAAACAGAGATAAGCAATTTTAAACTTTCTTATGTAAAGGAGATCCTACAAAGTTTACTGCCAAAATGTATGACTTTTGTTCAATATAACATACATTCAATCTATTTTATTTCTTGCCCAATTGAGTTACTATATCATGACAAATTCTAAAAATGTGTTAACTTTTCCTGAAGGAGTACTTTAATTTTGACCAATATAAATTAAGAAAATCTTTGAAATGTAGGGTAGACAATACTTAATGTTAGTGAATATGAGGCTGAATGACTTACTCAAGGTCACATAGAAATTTACTAGCAAAACAGTTTTAGTGACCAGAGTCTCCTGATTCCTAGTTTTCATTATGAATACAAAATACTGTTTTTGTAGAAGGTTTCTTGGGAATAAGGAATTGTCCTGGATGGTCTGTTAAAACCTACAAACCGAAATTATAAGACTCAAACATAAAAGGATATGTTTGATTTTCGACACATAATAGATGCTTAGTAAATTTTATCCATATATCTTATTGTAGAGTAAACTCCACAGAAGGGGATAAAATATAAATTTGAAAATGGGAACATTGGTTGGGCTCCCTGGGTGGCTCAGTGGGTTGAGACTCTGCCTTCAGCCCAAGTCATGATCTCAGGGGCCTAGGATCTCTGCTTGGTGGGGAACCTGCTGCCCTCTCTCTCTCTGCCTGCCTCTCTGCCTACTTGTGATCTCTCTCTGTGTGTCAAACAAAATCTTTAAAAAAATTTTTTTTAAATAAAAATAAAAAAATAAAGAAAATGGGAAAATTAGGGAAGGTATGTGCTATGGCGAGAAAAAAATAAATTAAAAAAAAAGAAAATGGGAAAAAAGAAAAATAGGTAAATTTCCTTTATAATTTGAACATATGGAAAGACTCACTGTGATACAAAATCAAGAAACAAAATAAATGATAGATAAATTTGACCGCATAAATATTTTTTATTGTTTAAATTTTGCTTTTCAAAATGACTCTTACCTAAGTCAAACGCAACAGACAGATCTGGAGAAAATATTGATAAATTATAGCACAGATTAAAAGCTAATCTCCTTAACATATAAAGACCTCTTAGAATCAAGAAAATAGATTAAAACCTAATAGAAAAAAGTAAAAAATAGAAATAAATTGTCCTCAAAGATATACTAATGCCCCTTTAAAAATAATGTTAATCTTCACTTATTATAAGAGAAATCCACATTAAAATTACAATAAGATACCAGTCCTCACCTATAAGATGGGCAAAAGATGATTTGCTGGGAAGACTAAGGCAGAACAGAGAAAACTGCTTTTTCCCGATGACCAGCTCCTCTAACGGCAGGTTCAAGGACACTCTCAGAGAGAAGGGGGCTGGGTATGTCCACCTACTACCCTGTGGCACTGGAGATAAGTTTTAAGGTACATTCTGCCATACTAATAGAATATTGATTCTTTTGGGTTATGTCTTATTATAACATTTCCAAGAACACACAAAAAGGCAAGAAAGATTGATGGTGATATGCATGTAAATATAATATATAGAAGCCTATTACTGACAAACAGGCTTAGATAGATAGGATCACTGCATCCCAAATAGGGATGAAAAGAAACATAGGCTTTCCCCTCTACCCTCACCCTTTTTCTGGCTCTGCCTCTGCAAAACCCACCACATGGAGTTGCTGGATTTCTTGTGGGTCTCTGTGTCTCAGAGACTAACCAGAAGGAAAAAAAGCAGCGGGGCTTGGTATCTGCCCCTGAACTCAACAAGCAGAAAGATACCTCTACCTTCCACCCTTCCACTGGGAGTAGGGGAAGGAATAGGGCAACAGGTCAGGAGTGTGTAGGGGCAGTCTCTCCTCCTAGAAACCAGTGAGACAAGGAATAAGTGTAAGCACTGTTCTCATAATGTATCACACTTGATCCATGACCCACCCTTCCAGTTATATGTAGCCAATCTTCTGTATACACTCCCTCTGTGTTATTCCCCACACTGGACTACTTACTGTTTGCCAAAGGCTTACTTACCAAATGTTGTCCCTATCTCCCTGAATTCAGACTTCTTCTCATGCTGATTCTGACTACTGATATGCTCTCTTTTCCCATCTATGTCTATGAACATTCAATTAATACTTTAAGGACTGGCTCAAGTGATTACTCTCTTAAGTGATCTGTTCCTCCTCCTAGATGTGATCTGCTCCTTGTTGGGATTTCCTAAGCACTCCATATGCCTCCTCTAGAACCCAGCAGTTCAGCATTGAACAGTTTTTTGTGGATATGTCCTATCCCAATTATGCAGCTTTGAGTTCACAGTGCTTAATTCTGAGACAGGGTCCACCTTTAGAGTCTTCACAGAGTTGGCTGCAGTATCTAACACATTGCATGTATTCAGTAAGTTTTTGTTAAAAGGGGAATAAATGTGTGTGTAAATCAATATGAATTCCTAGGTTTTCTTTTCCAAAAAAGTTTTGCCAATTGAGAATCCAAATGTTCTTTGATACATGTATACATGTGCGTGACCTTCAAAAAGAGGTGATGTGAGAAACCAAACTGATGGTTGCTGGAGGGGAAGTGGGCAAGGGATAGGTGAAACAGATAAAGGTAAAGGTGATTGAGGTAAAAACTTCCAATTATAAAAAGTCATGGAGATAAAAAGTACAGCATAGGAAATGCAGTGAATAATCCTGTGATAATATTGTACAGTAATAGTGACTACACTTATCATGGTGAGCACTGAGTAATGTATAGAATTGTTGAATCAATATGTTGTATACCTGAAACTAATGTAACATTGTATGTTAATTACACCTCAAAAAATTAAGTTACATCAAAAATTTTATAAATAGGAGCCCCTGGGTTGCTCAGAGGGTTAAAGCCTCTGCCTTCAGCTCAGGTCATAATCCCAGGGTCCTGGGATCGAGCCCCACATCAGGCTCTCTCCTTGGCAGAAAGCCTGCTTCCTCCTCTCTCTCTCTCTCTCTGCCTGCCTCTCTGTCTACTTGTGATCTCTCTGTGTCAAAAAAATAAATAAAATATTTTTTAAAAGTTTTATAAATAAAATACAGTTGAGATAGAAATTTATTTCCATAATTTGGGTAGCAAAAAAAAGGTGATGTGCTTCTTAGGGATTTAATATCAAGTAATAATTTCAATTTATTGTATACTTATGTGTCAGATGTTTTACATTGGTTATCTCATTCAACCACTATAACAATCCTGTTCCTAAAATAGTATCTAATAGTATCTAACATTTATGCCATCTTTTAAGAACTAGATATGTAACATGTAATATATAATCTGCAGCTAGTCTGTGTGGGAACAGTAGAATTATCTGGATTTTAATAAATAAGGAAAGTGAAATAGAGGTTATATAATATAACCAAGATTCTCATAAGTTGTAAGTAATAAATCCAGGAGGCAAATGCCAGCAGCCTAACTCCATAGCTTGAGCCCTTAGTCACTAGTTATTATTATTGCTCTTTTTGGAATGACAAAACTGAGGTTTAGAGGGTTTAAATAATTTACCCCAGCAAACGGTTAATCATTTTTTTCTTTTTCTTTTTTTTTTTTAATGATCAGTTATCCAGCATATAGTACGTCACAAGCTTTTGATGTATTGTTCAACAATCCAACCACAATGAGATACCACCTTACACCAGTTAGAATGACTGAAATTAACAAGGGAGGAAACAAGTGTTGGCGAGGATGTGGAAAAGGGGAACCCTCTTACACTGTTGGTGGGAATGCAAGCTGGTATAGCCACTCTGGAAAAGAGTATGGAGGTTCCTCAAGAAATTAAAAATAGAGCTACACTATGACCCAGTGATTGTACTTCTAGGTATTTACCCCAAAGGTACAGATGTAGTGAAAAGAAGGGGCACATGCAGCCCAATGTTCATAGCAGCAATGTCCACAATAGCCGAACTGTGGAAGTAGATGAGATGCCCTTCAACAGCAAAATGGATAAAGAAGATGTGGTGCATATACACAATGGAATATTACTCAGCCATCAGAAAGAATGAATACCTACCATTTGCATCAACATGGATGGAACTGGAGGGGATTGTGCTAAGTGAAATAAGTCAAGCAGAGAGAGACAATTATCATATGGGGTTTTTTTTGTTCTTGTTATTTTATTTTTTCAGTGTAACAGTATTCATTATTTTTGCACCACACCCAGTGCTCCATGCAATCTGTGCCCTCTATAATACCCACCACCTGGTACCCCGACCTCCCACCCCCCGCCCCTTCAAAACCCTCAGATTGTTTTTCAGAGTCCATAGTCTTTCATGGTTCACCTCCCCTTCCAATTTCCCTCAACTCTCTTCTCCTCTCCATCTCCCTTTGTCCTCCATGCTATTTGTTATGCTCCACAAATAAGTGAAACCATATGATAATTGACTCTCTCTGCTTGACTTATTTCATTCAACATAATCTCTTCCAGTCCCGTCCATGTTTCTACAAAAGTTGGGTATTCGTCCTTTCTGATGGAGGCATAATACTCCATAGTGTATATGGACCACATCTTCCTTATCCCTTCGTCTGTTGAAGGGCATCTTGGTTCTTTCCACAGTTTGGCGACCGTGGCCATTGCTGCTATAAACATTGGGGTACAAATGGCCCTTCTTTTCACTACATCTGTATCTTTGGGGTAAATACCCAGTAGTGCAATATGGCTTTACTCATATGTGGAACATAAGGAATGGAGGGAAGGCCCACAGGAGAAGGGAAGGAAAACTGAATGGGAAGAAATCGGAGAGGGAGAAAAACCATGAGACAGTCTAGGCTCTAGGAACCAAACTGTGGATGACAGAAGGAGGGAGGTGGGGGGATGAGGTGACCAGGTGATGAGCATTAAGGAGGGCACATGTTGGGATGAGCACAGAGTATTATATGCAACTAATGAATCACTGAACACTACAACAAAAACTTACACTGTACTATAAGCTCGCTAACTCAATGTAATTTTAAAAACTTAAAAAATAATTCCATCTCTAAATAAAGAAACTATGAAGTATAAATTACTTAATACATAAATAGATAAATTAGAAGTCTCTTTGACATCTTCCCAACCACTCAGATCCACCAGCAATGAGTGTTGTGGGAAGAAGACATGGGGTAGAGGTGGCAAAAAAAAAATAAGACTCCCAGGCCTTTGTAGTGCTAGTATTATCAGAACAGTGATAGTCCCTGGACCAGAGCTGGTTCCTGAACTGTTTGTTACTGTTCTGTGAAAAGAACATTACAAACCTGAAAGTAGATATTTAGAAACATTTACAGCAATCTGGCTTGGTATGAGATCCAGATGCAAATCCAAGGGCTGCTGCTGACTGATTTTGAACAAACCCATCCCTGAACTTCAGATGCCTTATTAGAATAAACATGGTCCTTTCAAGGCAGAGGCAAGGATTAAAGACCTGCCATGATTTGAAAGTTACAAAACCAGGGCAATGAGGGTGTGAAGTAGAAGCGAGGCAAGGAATCACGAGAGACTATGGACTCTGAAAAACAATCTGAGGGGTTTGAAGTGGCGGGGGGTGGGAGGTTGCGGTACCAGGTGGTGGGTATTATAGAGGGCATGGATTGCATGGAGCACTGGGTGTGGTGAAAAAATAATGAATACTGTTTTTCTGAAAATAAATAAATTGAAAAAAATTAAAAAAAAAAAAAAAGAAGCAAGGCAAGGAGAGACAGGAAGCAAAGCTATAGGGAGAGGTGTGAGACAAACCCACACGTCAGAGCAGCCTACAGGAGAGTGAGAACAGTGGGAGTTTATCTGGGTGGCTCCCGCTTCTCATTTCTCTTTGGTCAAGGCTCATGCCCCAGATTACAACCACTCTGAATTCATGAGGATACCATCTTCCTCTCAACAGTCACTCAGAAAGCCCAAACTAAGGCCTGAAAGCGTGCCTTTGTATACAAGTTTTTTAAAGTAGTGTGGCAACGTGGCGTGGATAGGCTCAGTTTATGGACGTGAGAGCTATTCATGCTCAGAGCTTCAGCCCGGCTTCCAGCCAGTTTGCAGAGCTCTGTGAAGGTGGTAGCAGTATGACCAAGAAGACAGGAAAAGCCTTTGAAAACAAAGGAGCAGTTGAGAATATCTGAGGAGATGCAGAATGCTTATGTCTGATAAAAATGACTCCACACATATTCCATGAAAATTAATAAGAATGAATATATGAAACACTTAGCACACATTGGTCTAGATTGATGACAGAGACAGAAGGAACTTTGGAAACTGTTATCAACTGAGATATTTTTAACTATAGCAATGGAAAGCCCAATTCAAGTCGTCTTAAACACTGAAAGAAATTGCATAGTGGATCATAGAACTAAAAACATCCAGAGAGAAGACTTAAATTCTGGAATGGTTTTATCAGGACTTCAGTTACATTTCTGGGCAATTCTCTTACTTTGACCACCTATGTGGATGCACTTCATCCTCAGGCAGCTTCCCTGATGGCTGCCAAGTGACACCAGCAACTCTGATCAGTCTCATTCACCTGCCACACTGCCCAAAACAAGGCTTCAACAATAGCTCATTACGTTATCTCAACACCGAATTTGGGGGACTGATGTTTAATAAGCCAAACTGCCTCATGTATCCATCCCCAAACCAAACTCAGGGAGTTCACTGATAAGTTTAAATCAGTGCAGACCATACCCCAGAGAATGATGTGACCTTACAGAGGAGGGGTGGAGTGGATGCTGGGAGGGCAGTCACAGTGTCCACCACCAAGATGATCAAGTCTAACTCTTTTGTTTTACAGATAAAGCAAATCTAAAAAACAAAGCTCATTGATTTTCCAAATTTACAGTTTGTCAATCCTAGGCTAAGAATTGAAGCACAGTCTACGGAAACTGAGTATGAACCCCCTACATATTTCCAAAGAAGGACGTGGCCTGAGGAAGAAAAGCTGAGATGTCAGAAGCATATAAATCATTGGCAAGTATGTGGTTATAAATATGGTGGGCTTACAAGAGCTTACCCAGGGAACCAATGGAAATGAAGACCCATAATCACACTGAGGGATAAATAAAAGCCAAATTGTAACATATACACATGAGTCTAGAAGAGACCTTTGAAGTACTATATAAAAAAATTATGTACCCAAGAGGTGATCCCTATCCTCCTGATCTGAAGGTGAGAAATGACTGAAACACAAGGTTGGAGACAGGACAGGGAACCAGAGTACAGAGAAAAGCCATCCACTTGACCAAATAGGGCAAGCATTCCTGTTCCCATAGATGTGTTCTGCAATTACGATACTGAAATTTGAAGCTTGGTTGTAAGGATCCATTTAAATGAAAAGTACTTAAACTACAGAGAAAGTCATGGAACATTAGCCCTAGCCCATGCAAACAGAAAAAGGAACCAAAATAAAAGTGAGCAGTTGTTGGTGGGCATATCAGGAGAGGCAGGTGGATGTGATACCTGAAATTCTTAGTAGACTAACTTAAAATGGAGAATAGTTAAAAAAAAGAAAAGAAAAGATAAAAGCAAGAAAAAACAGAAAAGAAAGGAGAAAAAGAGAAAACTTTGGAATCAATCATACACAGGATTAGAGTTTAGGTTAGGTGAAATTGATAGGATAATTAACAAAATATTCACACAATCCAAAAATTAGTAGTATGATAAACAGTCCTGGCTCAGTTAGATACACAGATGGTGATGAGATAATGATTAGATTGATAGATGATAGCTAGATGATAGATAGATAGATAGATAGATGATAAATAGATAGAAGATAAGACAGACAACTGGATAGACAGACTTACCTTTTCTTTTTCAAATTGAGGAATGAGATGAGAAAGAGAAGGTAATTCATACATAAAAAACTCAAGTCCAGAAGATATAAAGTAAACAGACCTTAAAATTGAAGAGTTTATGACCCAATCAATAACAAAAGGCTTGTCTTAAAACACCTGACTCAGCCTAGAACAATGGCAGTGGCATGGAGAAAGTGAGGTCTGTATACAAGCCTGAGGCCTCAGGGTAGGTTGTTAGGAAGGACTCAGGACTCAGGGCAGGTTGTTAGGAAGATCATCCCAGTAAAAAGTTTACCTGCAACTAGTTCAATTGGCTGATGACAATACACAACCTGGCATATGGCAAGGATGAAAAGGATTGTTAGCAACCAGGAATTAGTCGGAATTAACTAGGCAATAAAAGGGCGAAAGAGGTGGAAACGGTCAAAATTAGTAATGGCTGCTAATTCCTACACTGTTCCTCTGCATACGAAGCACTTCCCACATTATCTCGAGCCCCATGAGAGTCTTAAAAAGAAAAATGTTTTGGTTTTGTGACCCTGTAAACACAGGTAACTTAATCAACTGGGTAGCGATTTGAATTATCATAAATCCCAGTATTTCATAGCATGGGGTAAAAGGTAAAACAAAAATGCATTTCACATTTCAGAGATAAATTTCTTGGATGTTGAATATTTTATATGAAAATGGATAGGCTTTAGTTTAAAATCAGTTTAATCTCTCAGAGATTAATGAAAAACAGCATATGGAAAACAGATTTTTGGAATGACAAGCGTCTTATGAGTATGCTTGTGGATGAAAGTGTGCGCTCATAAGTGTGTGCACTGTACAGAATGTGTATTCAGAGGCATGTACGAATGGCAGGATCCTCATGAACTCCACCACTTTGTACCCTCTAAGCAAGCATGTGTGATTTTAAATAAAAAGCAGTAAACCAGAACGAAAATGTATTAAAAAAAATTCTTATGAATATGCATTGCAGCTTTTGTTCAAAATACAGAAATCCTTATTTAACCCAAATATTACAATGACCTTTGGGTGGTCTCAGTAAACCTAAGCAATTCTATAGATCCTTTAAGTAACTAATGGGAACTAACTACAACCACCCATACACACACACACACACAAACACACACACATACTTACATAAGAGACACTTTGTCATTAGAAAAATTGCTAATTATCTGACCAACTTTTGGCAATTGCTCAGCTATATGGTTACACTTTCCTCAAATCGACTCCTGGTAGCTATTATCCCTCATTCCACTTGTTTTTTGTGTTCTTAAGATAAGGCAGAGAGTATTTTAATGGAAATATCTGAGTTGGTAGAATCCAAAAAGATTCCTGGGGGAATTCTACTTCCTGAGACCAGCACTTGGGTTTTCCATGTTATAAACATTTAGTCATGAGTTAGGAATAAGCAAAGAAACAGTTAAAGAGATTAGAGTCATGCCAACACCCAAGAGTCATCAACGATCTCTTTTGGAACTCCAATCAAGCCTAGACCCTGGGAGAGATTGGGACTGAGATACAGAAGGTGGTTGCTGTGGATCAGCTGGGAGGTAAGGGTGTCAGTGGAGCTCTATATCAGCTTATTTTGTAGACATAATGTTCTTGATCCATGGAACGTAGTTGTGTAGGTCAGTGAAGACAACAGCATATCCTGTTAGAATACATCCAGTTTCCCAAGACAAAATTCCTTGTAATTCACCATCACAGATGGCTGGTGCCGCTGTGACCACCTGCCAGATAGAGTAGAGGGATCAGAGACTCCTTCCCACCTGAGATTTCCTCAACACCTGAACAAAAATGAAAGCTACTACATTTGCCATGGGAAGGGGTCCAAGACAGAAGAATACAGTATGAAAGCTTCTTTCCATTGCTTTAATGACCCCTACACCTCCCAGTCATCCCTACACAGATATTTTCAGGCAGTAGCTGGAAGATAGCTTTCCACCCCCAAATCTATTTCTTTCATCTCTATCACAGGGTAGAGAAGAAAGAGTCATTATTCATCAGCCCCTTCCTCTCTGAGCTCCTAGCCTGACTAAAAAATCCAGCCCCTCCAAGAATGAGAAACACAAAGAGTAGAGACTGAGCTTAGGGGGAAATGAGGTAAGAAGACTTACCTGGCAGGGCTCTTGGGTTCCTAGCATGGGTCCTATGCAGAACATGTTTTCAAGGAGTTTTTCACCCAGTAATTTTTTGCAGTTTTTATTAGAGCTCAGTTGAATCTTGACTCTTTGCAGCTTATGCTTTGAATTTCCTAAGCACAAAAAATAAGGAGACTTTGATTCCTATCTGCCTTTTCATAAGGCATCCTGCCTCCCCCTACTTCAGGGCTTCCTCTCAGTAAAAATAAATGATCATGAATCAAACACATCCTCCTGCTCAATTTATCATCTCTGACAGATGATCAGCAGCAAAGGGTGGTTGCTGAGAAGACAATCCATGCGTGAAACAAGATATGAATCCAAGCTCTGTCATTACCAAGTTCATTACCTTGGAAAATTAATTTCCCTGAATCTTAGTTTCCTGTCTTATAAGATATAAATCCCAAGGAAACTTATCTACATGATATGTGATGATGACTATATAATATGTATAGGATGCTTTGTCCCTGGTACGTAATTAGTGATTGACAAACGGTAGTTACTACCGTTGTAATCGATAACAATATCACTCCTGCTAGGTAAAGGGAAAATATGATTCTTACCAATTCACACATTAAGATTCAAAGAAGTGAAAGAATTTGTTCATAAACCTATAAAGAATGTTATAATCAATACTGTAACATAGACTCAGATTCTAATCCCTGTGGTGTGTGCCAATGTGATACATTCATATAATACCTTGATTTAGGATTTGATTCCCAAAACTCTAAAGATCACTTCTATTCTAGACAGCCAATACTGTTGTTCCAATTCTAGCTTTATACATGTGCCTAGAAATCTGGCATTAGTACTATAAGTTTCAATGCCTTCCCTTAAATCCTTAGAGATCCTAAAGATATGAATATATCCAAGAACTAACTCTTCTTTTTGATAGTCACTCACCAATAAAGTTTTTGTTGTCTAACCAAGTGTGAATCAAACAATCTTTAATTGCATTCTTGCGAGTAGGCAACTGAAAAATCATGGTGGAGAAGGTAAAAGGTAGAGGTAGCTTTATCAGCATGAGGTCATCTTTCGGAGAGGTAACGGTAAAGTTTGGGTGAATAATGATCCTGTCATAAGGTACAAACTCCCCAGTAAAGTCTTGAATATTTGTGGAACTGCCATAAAAGATGATCTGAAGATCTCTGAAAAATGAAAAAGAGAAAAAAGATTAATGCTCCCAGATCCCAAGGCTAATCACACACACACACACACACACACACACACACACACACACAAACACTCCTTCTGTGGTAGCCCATTAAATCTTTTCCTCTCATTTTTGTCCACTTAATTCTTTATGTGTAGCTGCCACATGTGGTCACACAGATTATGCATTATACAAGCCAATGGGTTGCATTCACATAGACTATAATGTAAATGGTCCTGCCAAGAGTTAAGCAATGCAATGGATTGACTCTGTTCTTAGCATAATTCTAGAGAGAAGCTCCAATTCAAGACCTGGAAACGGTAGAAAGAAGAATGCAAATGGATAGTCAAGGCTTGGCCGTGATCGTATAGTGGTTAGTACTCTGCGTTGTGGATAGTCAAGGCTTTTATGAAATAGTAGGCTCTGTTAGGGAGGCTCCTTTGGGAATTGAGGGGAATAGGAAATGTGAAATTGTATAGAGGAAGTAAGTAACAGCTTTGAGAGTTTAAATGTTCTAAAGCTAGGGAGGATTGCCTGAATATACAATGGTCTACTCACATCTATCAAAACTGCTAGCTTAACGGAATTTTTCTGGTGGTCCTTTGGAAAAACAGGAGTCAAAAATCCTGGATGACTCCTTAATATCTGTTGTAATAACTCTCGTGCATCTGTCGTTGTCAAATTGTTTTTTTCTGTTGTAAAGATCACTCTCCCGTCTTGCTAAAGGGAAGTCATTAGTTCTTCCAGTGTTAATTTAATAACTATCTAAAACTGGTGCCCTCTAATATTTTCTCTTATCCTTACTCTATTTCTCATTTTCCTTCCCCTAATTTTATGACTTAATTTATCATAAAATATGCTTATAAGTAAATAGAGAGGCTTATATTGAAAAAAGACTTCACGATAAATAGATGATTCAGGCAAGTTAAAGTGAGTGAATTTCAGCTTAAGATAATTCTATTGTATGCAAAACTGAACTGTGGTAGAAAAACAAGAGAATAATGGTTCCCTCTCAGAGATATGGATAGAATACAACTAAGAATGCCTATGAGAACCGAACCTTACACCTAAAGGAGCTAGAAAAGGAATGCCAAATAAAGCCTAAAGTCAGTAGAAGAAGGGAAATAATAAAGACTAGAGCAGAAATAATATAGAAACAAGACAGTAGAACAAATTAACAAAACTAAGAGCTGGTTCTTTCAAAGAATTAATATAATTAATAAACCCCTACCAAACTTATCAAAAAGAAAAGAGAAAGGACTCAAATAAATAAAGCCATGAATTAGAGGAGAGATCACAACAAACACCACAGAAATACAAGCAGTTATAAGAGAATACTATGAAAAAGTATATGCCAATGAACTGGGCAATCTGGAAGAAATGGATAAATTCCTAGAAACATACAAATTACTAAAACTAAAACAAGAAGAAATAGAAAATTTGAACAGACCTATAACCATCAAAGAAATTGAATCAGTAATTAAAAATCTCCCAAAAAACAAAAGTCCAGGGACAGATAGCTTCCCATGGGAATTCTACCAGACATTTGAAGAAGAGTTAATACTGTGATGCCTGGGTGGCTCAGTCAGTTAAGCAACTGACTCTTTCTTTAATATTTTTAATTTTTTCAGTGTTCCAAGATTCATTGTCTAGGCACCACACCCAGTGCTCCATGCAATACATGCCCTCCTTAATACCCACCACCAGGCTTACCCATCCTCCCACCCCCCTCCCTTCCAAAACCCTCAGTTTATTTCTCTGAGTCCACAGTCTCTCATGGTTCATCTCCCCCTCCGATTTCCCCCAAAGCAACTGACTCTTGATTTTGGCTGAGGTTAGATCACGGAGTCTTGAGACTGAGCCCCACATCAGGCTCCACATGCAGAGTCTGCTTGAGATTCTCTCTCTTCTTCTGCCCCCCCACCACACTCACCTGCTCTTTCTTTCTAAAATAAATAAAAATAAAGCTAATAAAGAAAAATATCTATTTAAAACTTCCAAATTCATTCTACAAAGCCAGCATTACTTTGATTCCAAAACTAGACAAAAACCCCACTAAAAAGGAGAATTGTAGGCCAATACCCCTGATGAATGTGAATGCAAAAATTCTCAACATACTAGCAAATCTAATCCAACAGTACAGTAAGAGAATTATTTACCACAATCAAGTAGGATTTATTCCTGGGCTGCAAGGGTGGTTCAAGATTCCCATATCAGTCAATGTGATACATCACATTCATAAAAGAATGGATAAGAACCATATGATCCTCTCAAGAGATGCAGAAAAAGCATTTGACAAAATACAGCATCAAATCCTGATAAATATGCTCAAGAAAGCAGGGATAGAAGGAATATTCCTCAACATCATAAGGCCATATATGAAAGAACCACAGCTAATATCATCCTCAGTGGGGGAAAAAACTAAGAACTTTTCCTCTACAGTCAGAAACAAGCCAGAAATGACCACTCTCATCACTGTTATCTAACATACTACTGGAAGTACCAACCACAGCAATCACACAACAAAAAGAAATAAAAGGCATCCAAACTGGCAAGGAAGAAGTCAAACTTTAACTATTCATGGACGACATGATACTCTGTGTAGAACACCCGAAAGACTCCACCAAAATATTACTAGAACTGATACATGAATTCAGCAAAGTCACAAGCTATAATATCACCATACAGAAACCTGTTGCTTTTCTATACACAAATAATGAAGCAGTATTAAGAGAAATCAAATAATTGGTCCCATTTAACTATAAGATACTTAATAATAAACTTAACCAAAGAGGTAAAAGATCTGCACTCTGAAAACTAGAAAACACTCACGAAAGAAACTGATGGGAACACAAAGAAACAGAAAGACATTCCATGCATAAGGATTAGAAGAACAAATATTGGTAAAATATCTTTATTATTCAAAGCAATCTACACATTTAATGCAAATCCTATCAAATTATCGCCATTTTTCACAGAGCTAGAACAAACAGTTCCTAAAAATTTTTTTAAAGATTTTATTTATTTATTTGACAGACAGAGATCACAAGTAGGCAGAGAGGCAGGCAGAGAGAAAGGAGGAAGCAGGCTCCCCACTGAGCAGAGAGCCCGATGCAGGGCTCGATCCCAGGACCCTGGGATCATGACCTGAGCTGAGGGTTTAACCCAATGAGCCACCCAGGCACCCCCAATCCTAAAATTTGTATAGAACCATAAAAGACTCTAAATAGGCAGAGCAGTCTTGAAAAACAAAAGCAAAGCTAGAGGCATCCAGCTTTATTACAAAGCTGTTGTCATCAACCTAGTATGGTACTGGTGCAAAAACAGACACGCAGGTCAATGGAACAGAATAAAAAAGCCAAAAATGGACCCACAACTATATGGTCAACTAGTCTTAGACAAAAAGGGAAAGAATATCCAATGGAAAAAAGACAGTCACTTCAATAAATTGCATTAGGGTAACTAGACAGCCAAATGCAGGAGAATGAAACTGGACCACTTTCTTATACCAAACACAAAAATAAATTCAAAATACATTAAAGACCTACATGTGAGGCAGGAAACCACCAAAACCCTAGAGGAGACACAGGCCACAATGTATTTGAGCTTGGCCACAGCAACTTCTTGCTAGACACACTGCCAGAGGCAAAAGAAACAAAAGCAAAAATGAACTATTGTGACTTCCTCAAGATAAAAAGCATCTGCACAGGGACGCCTGGGTGGCTCAGTTGGTTAAGCAGCTGCCTTCGGCTCAGGCCATGATCCCAGCGTCCTGAGATCGAGTCCCACATCGGGCTCCTTGCTCAGCAGGGAGCCTGCTTCTCCCTCTGTCTCTGCCTAACATTCTGTCTGCCTGTGCTCGCTCTCTCCCCCCTCTCTCTCTGATAAATAAATAAAAATCTAAAAAAAAAAAATAAAAGCATCTGCACAGCAAAGGAAACAATCAATTAAACTGAACAGCACCTACAAAATGGGAGAAGACATTTGCAAATCACATATCTGAAAAAGGGCTAGTATCCAGAATCTATAAAGAACTTATCAAACTCAACACCCAAAAAATAAAGAATCCAGCTAAAAAATGGGCAGGAGCTATGAATAGACATTTTTGCAAAGAAGACATCCAAAGACATGAGAAGACATGAGAAGATGCTCAACATCAGTCAGCATCAGAGAAATGCAAATCAACGCACTCCATGGGTTGCCTCTTTGTTTTGTTGATTGTTTCCTTTGCTGTGCAGAAGGTTTTGATTTTGATGAAGTCCCCAAAATTCATTTTCGCTTTTGTTTTCTTTGCCTTTGGAGACATATCTTGAAAGAAGTTGCTGTGGCCGATATTGAAGAGGTTACTGCCTATGCTCTCCTCTATGATTCTGATGAATTCCTGCCTCACGTTGAGGTATTTTATCCATTTCAAGTTTATCTTTGTGTACGGTGTAAGAGAATGGTCAAGTTTCATTCTTCTATATATAGTTCTCCAATTTTCCCAGCACCATTTATTGAAGAAACTGTCTTTTTTCCACTGGATATTTTTTCCCGCTTTGTCAAAGATTATTTGACCATAGAGTTATGGGACCATATCTGGACTCTCTACTCTGTTCCACTGGTCTATGTGTCTGTTTTTGTGCCAGTACCATGCTGTCTTGGTGATCACAGCTTTGTAATAAAGCTTTGTAATAAATTAGGAAACATGATTCCCCCAGCTTTGTTTTTCTTTTTCAACATTTCCTTAGCAATTCAGGGTCTTTTCTGGTTCCATACAAATTTTAGGATTGTTTGTTCCAGCACTTCAAAAAATGCCAGTGGAATTTTGATTGGGATGGCATTGAAAGTGTAGATTGTTTTGGGCAGTATAGACATTTTAACAATGTTTATTCTTCTGATCCATGAACATGGAATGCTTTTCCATCTTTCTGAGTCTTCTTCAATTTCTTTCATGAGTGTTCTGTAGTTCCTTGAGTACAGATCCTTTACCTCTTTGGTTAGGTTTATTCCCAGGTAACTTATGGTTCTTGGTGCTACAGTAAATGGAATCGACTCTCTAATTTCCCTTTCTATATTTTCATTGTTAGTGTATAAGAAAGCAACTGATTTCTGTACATTGGTTTTATATCTTGCCACATTACTGAAATGCTATATGAGTTCTAGTAGTTTGGGGGTGAAGTGTTTTGGGTTTTCCAATAAAGCATCATGTCATCTGCAAAGAGAGAGAGTTTGACTTCTTCTTTGCCAATTTGAATACCTTTTATTTCTTTTTGTTGTCTGATTGCTGTTGCTAGGACTTCTAGTACTATGTTGGACAACAGTGGTGAGAGAGGGCATCCTTGTCATATTCCTGATCTCAACACTCCAGAAAACAGATAATCACATCAAAGAATGGGCAGAAGTCATGAACAGACACTTCTCCAAAGAATACATACAAATGGCTAACAGACACATGAAAAAAATGTTCATCATCGTTAGCCATCAGGGAATTTCAAATCAAAACCACATTGAGATACCACCTTACGCCAGTTAGAATGGCCAAAATTAACAAGACAAGAAGCAACAAGTGTTGGAGAGGCTGTGGAGAAAGGGGAACACTCATACTGTTGGTGGGAAGAATGCAAATTGGTGCAAACACTTTGGAAAACAGTGTGGAGATTCCTTAAGAAATTAAAAATAGAGCTTCCCTATGACCCTGCAATTGCACTACTGGGTATTTACCCTAAAGATACAGATGTAGTGAAAAGAAGGGCCATATGTACCTCAGTGTTCATAGCAGCAATGGCCACAATTGCCCAACTGTGGAAAGAGCCAAGATGCCCTTCAACAGATGAATGGATAAAGAAGATATAGTTCATATATATAATGGAATATTACACCTGCATCAGAAAGGATGAATACCCAATTTTGTATCAACATAGATGGGTCTGGAAGAGATTATGCTGAGTGAAATAAGTCAAGCAGAGAAAATCAATTATCTTATTGTTTCACTTACTTGTGGAGCATAAGGAATAACATGGAGGATGTTAGGAGAAGGAAAGGAAAAGTGAATTGGGGGGAAATCAGAGGGGGAGATAAAGCATGGGAGACTGTGGATTCTGACAAACAAACTGAGGGTTTTGGAAGGGAAGAGGGGTGGAGGGATAGGTGAGCCTGGTGGGTATTATGGAGGGCACATATTGCATGGAGCACAGGGTGTGGCACATAAACAATGACTCTTGGAACACTGAAAAAAGATTAAAATAAAAAAGAAATGCAAATCAATACCATGATGAGATAACACCTCACACCTGTCAGAATGGCTATAATTAACAACACAGGAAACAACAGATGTTGGAAGGATGCAAAGAAAGGGAACCCTCATAAACTGTTGGTGGGAATTTAAATAGGTGCAGCCACTCTAAAAACAGTATGGATGTTCCTCAAAAAATTAAAAACAGAACTAACCTATGATCCAGCAATTTATGACTAGGGATTTGGCCAAAGGATGCAAATCATATAATTCAAAGGGATATATGCACCCCGACATTCACAGCAGCATTATCTGTAATAGCCAAACTGTGGAAGCAGTCCAAATATCCATTGACTGGTGAATAGATAAAGAAGAGGTGGTGTACATATACACAATGGAATATTACTCAGCCATCAAAAAAGATGAAATCTGGGGTGCCTAGGTGGCTCAGTGGGTTAAAGCCTCTGCCTTCGGCTCAGGTCATGACCCCAGGACCTGGGGATCGAGCCCTGCATCGGGCTCTCTGCTCAGCAGGGAGCCTGCTTCCTCCTCTCTCTCTCTCTCTGCCTGCCTCTCTGCCTATTTGTGATCTCTGTCTGTCAAAATAAAATAAAATAAAATCTTAAAAAAAAAAGATGAAATCTTGCCATTTGCAACAAAATGGACAGAGCTAGACAGTATTATGCTAAGTAAAACAAGTCAGAGAAAGATAAGTACCATATGATTTCACTCATATGTGGAATTTAAGAAACAAAACAGATGAACATGGGGAAGGAGGGTAAAAAGAGATAGGGAAGCAAACCATTAGAGACCCCTAACTATAGAGAACAAACTGAGGGAGTTGGGCAGGGAATGGGCTAAATGGGTTTGGATATTAAGGAAGGCATTTGTGATAAGCACTGAGTGCTGTATTTAACTGATGAATCAATAAACTCTACATCTGACACCAATTTTACCATAAATATTAACTAACTAGGAATTAAAATAAAAACTTGAAATCAAAAAAGGGCATTTGAATATTATGTAACTTTAGAGTCTGTTACATTAAATTCCATATTAAAATTTATAAAGCAATGGCTAAAAGAATAGAAAGTATGTATACTTCACAACAAAAATGAAAGAAGAATTAAAATGTATCTAAAATATTAATCAAATAATAGAGCAAGAACATTTTTAGACAAATATAAAAAGAGTAGGAATTCAAAATAGGTAGAAACAAGACTGAGTATATTAATAATCAATATAAACCAAATGGCTTAAACTCACCAGTTAAAAGACAGAAATTGTAAGTTGTATTTTTTAAAATCTTACTATATGTAAATTAATAGATATATTTAAATCAAAAAGATATAGAAAGGTAGAAAGATATAAAATGATATAGCAGGACAATACCAACCAACCAAAAAACAAAGCAGGATTGGCATATTAATATCTGAAAAATGGGCTATAAAACCCAAATATTAACTATATGAGAGAAAGTAATGATATATAGTAATAGCTTTGATTTATTAGGAATGCACAAAGCACCTACATTTATAAATGTACCTGAACTTACATATACTTAATAAAATAGTCTAAAAAACATTTTTAAAAAACAAAATAAATGTACAGGACTATTTTGATCAATCTAAATACAGAAGAACATTTCAATGCAAATCTCTAAATTATTCATATTAAGCAAAAAAAAATAGTAAGGATACCAAAGACTTGAACTACACAATTAAAGTATGATATACATAGAAACTTCTACCCTAAAATTACAGCATGTACATTCTTTCAAACACATGAGGAATTATAAAAATTGACTTTATACTGGTCTAAAAAGCAAGTCTCAATTCTCATCAAAGAATCAATATCACATAGATCACATTCTCTGACCACAAAACAATTAAACTAGAACTCAAAGATTTTCTTTTAATTTGGAAAGTTATCCTCCAAAATTTACCCGACCAAATTCTAAACTTAGGAATGAAGGGTTTAATCATGTGGAAATTTATAAAAATTATTTAGAATTAAAATCATAATGAAAATGGCCCTTTTCAAAGATAGTTAGTGGAAAATACACAGGAACATATGCATAAATTACTAGAAATAGTAAGAGAATATAACAAGAGAACATGCCATTAGATAAATTTATGATACAAGTTTATTATAACAACTGCATTTCCATCATTACTAATAGACAGAAAATATGATTTTCTGAAAGTACATCAATTAAAAATATAATAGAAAAACATAAAGCACTTTAAGAATAAATTTTTTAATAAGATATGTACAAGATATGTATGTAGATAAAACTCTTGAAATTCATCAAAGGGAAACCAAAATAAGTAAAGAGATATACCAGATCCATGGCTATGAATAATCATTATCAGAAAAATGTTAATTCTTCCCAACTGATACAAGAGTCAAAGTAATTCCAAATAAATCCCAACAGAGTTCTTCATAGAACTTATTTATTTTAAAAAATACCTAAGTGTTCCTGATAAAGAAAAACATGGCTGGCCTACCCTATCAGACATCACAAATTATGAGAAAGTCATAATTATTAAGGCATTGTGGTATTGGTCTATAAAACCAATGGAGCAGTATAGAGAGTCCAAAAACACGTACAGATAGAAGAACTTTCACAGATGACGGAAGTGGTGTTGCAGTCACTGGAGAAAGAAGGAACCATTAGATAAATGATATTTGGATGTTTAGCTTACTATAATTTTAAAAAATGAAACTGGATCCCTACTTCACATCATTCACAAACATCAAGTCTAAATGATATAAATATTTAAATATGAAATCAAACCTTTAAAGACTCTAGTAATGAAGAAATATCTTTCTGATCTTGAATCATAAAGTTAATCTCAACTAGGCACAAAACCCAATTAATCAGAAATAAAGATGATAATTTAAGCATTAAATTGAATTATACACAAGTTAAGAGCTCTTATTTATCAAAATACACCATAAAAAGAAGATGGTACCATGAACTGGAAGAATGTATTTTCAACATATGTAATTCACAAAAGAGTAATAACTAGAGCTTTATAGAAGTCCTACAAAGTAATTTTTTTAAATTCACAAAATGTTCATAAAACATGAAAGAGAATTTCCCTGAAGAAACACTATTAGCAGAAGGAAGAGGATGAAGAGGAAAAAGGAGAAAAAATTATGCTAATCATCGCTACTAATAAAGATTAAAAAATTAAGAGCATAACAAGAAATTTGACACAATCAGCAAAAGAGAAAAATGTCTGACAATACCCAATGTGGGAAATGCTTATAAATTGCTGGAAGACGTACAAAAGTGAACATCTGCATCCTCTATTACCCAGAAATTCCACTCCTAATTATATACTCTAGAGTTATATACCAAGAGGTATAGTTGCAGGTCCACACCAACATGTACACACACTAACACATACATGTGTATCTGGGGAGCCTTGGAGCCT
This sequence comes from Mustela nivalis, assembly GCF_964662115.1. NCBI lineage: Eukaryota > Metazoa > Chordata > Mammalia > Carnivora > Mustelidae > Mustela > Mustela nivalis. The sequence continues at coordinate 11,768,657 of NC_139031.1, forward strand.
TAGAACAGAGTGGACAGATCCCCGTCACTTACGGTAAGAAGCAGTGCGCCGCTGTCAATACCCACTGAGGGGCAATCAAAGTCCCCACACAGGACTGATAATTGGAATTCAGGTAAAATAGGTAGTGAAGATGATTTAACCTTTCCATGTCTTCACCAACATATGAAACAACACCTGGAACAAAGAGAGAAGAGAATCAAGGGAAATAATCTAGCTGACTAAAGAGAACTCAGGGTGCTTATGGAGATTTCGGGATGCCAGTATCAGATAATATCAATATTTGCCACTCATTGATCATTTAGCTAACTGATACCCTAACTCTATTGTACTAGAGAACCATACTGTACAAACACTGTACTAAAATACTTGGTGTACTTATTTAAATTTTTTATTCTTCACAGAACAAAAAAAACTATGGGATGGATAAATTTTGTATTATTTTATAGATTAAGAATTTATTAGAGAGACTGTGTTTCCCACATTATATATTCTAGTCTCCCTTGTTATAGATTAATGGACCATATAACTGGGTTTATCTGTGGGTCCTCTACTCCGTTCCATTGATGTATGTGTATGTTTTTGTGCCAGTACTGCACTGTTTTGATTACTACAGCTATGGAGTACATCTTGACACCCAGAACCCAGAAACCCAGAACTGTGAGGCTTTGTTTTTCAGTTTTTCAGCTTTGTTTTTCTTTCTCAAGAGAGACAATACAATGGATAGTATGCAGCCATAATAAAGGATATTATAGTGCCATTTGCAACAATATGGATGGATAATATCCTAGAGGATATTATACTAAGTGAAATAAGACTGAAAAAGACAAATACCATATGCTCTCAGTCATATATAAAATATTATAAAAAAGGAATAAATAAACAAAAAGCAGAAACAGACCTAAAAATACAGAGAACAACCTAATGGTTACCAGAGAGCAGGGCGATGAAGGGATGGGAAAATGAATGAAGTGGAGTGGGAGATAGTCTTCCAGTCATGGAATGAGTAAGTCATTGGGATAAGAGGCATGGCATAGGAAATACAGTCAGGAATATTCTAATAGCATTGTATGGTGACAGATAGTAGCTACATTTACAGTGAACATAGTATAATATATAAACTTATCAAGTTGCTACATTGTACACCTGATATTAATGTAACATTGTGTGTCAACTATACTGAAATTCTTTTTGTTTATAGTTTTACTTTTTATTTTTTTATTTTTTACACCTATCTTATGACTTTTATTTTTTCTTTATTATGTTATGTTAGTCACCATACAGTATACCATCAGTTTTTGATGTAGTGTTCCATAATTCACTGTTTGCATATAACACCCAATGCTCCATGCAATACATGCCCTCCTCAATACCCATCACCAGGCTAAACTATCCCCCTGCCCCCTCCCCTCTAAAATCCCCAGTTTGTTTCCCAGAGTCCATAGTCTTATGGTTCGTCTCCTCCTTTGATTCCCCCCACTTCTTTTCTCCCTTCCTTCTCCTAATGTCCTCCATGCTATTCCTTATGCTCCACAATTAAGTGAAACCATATGATAATTGACTTTCTCTGCTTATTTCACTTAGAATAATCTCCTCCAGTCCCATCCATGTTGATGCAAAAGTTGGGTATTCCTCCTTTTTGATGGCTGAGTAATATTCCATTGTGTATAAATATACCACCTCTTCTTTATCCACTGATCAGTCAATGGACACTGGGCTACTTCCATAGTTTGGCTATCGCAGATAATGCTGCTGTAAACATGGGGGTGCATGTGTCCCTTTGGATTAGTATATTTGTATTCTTTGGGTAAATATCTAGTGCTTACCTAGTATTTACCTAGTAAATACCTAGTATTACTGGATCGTAGGGTAGTTCTGTTTTTAACTTCTTGAGGAAACTCTATACTGTTTTTTACAGTGGCTGCACCAGTTTTCATTTCCAGCAACAGTGCAAGAGGGCTCCTTTTGCTCCACATCCTCTCTAACACTTGTTTCTGATTTTGGCCATTCTGACAGGTATGAGGTGATGTTATACTGTAGTTTTGATTTGCATTTCCCTGATAAGTGATATTGAGCATGTTTTCATAAGTCTATTGGCCATCTGTATGTCTTCTTTGGAAAAATGTCTGTTCATGTTTTCTGCCCATATTTTATTTTTTAAAAAGCTATATATATTTATTGTGAAAATTTATAAAGACATGAAATAAAAATAATCAGTAAAAAAAAAAAATCATCAGTAATTCCCAAACCAAAAGGTAATCATTAATAATGTTTTGGGATATTTTCTTTCAGTATTTTTTCTGTATGGATGGCTAGTTTCAAGGGCATAGAACCTGTGTACTCACACAGAACTCGTGTTCAGAATGGCCCTACAATAAGTTTAAGGCTCTACTACTGCTATCTTGGAATTATAGTTTTTGAACAAGAGATCTTGCATTTTCATTTTATACTAGGCTCTGCAAATTATGTAGTCAGTTCTGTCTACAGATATTCATGGACACAAATATACAGATTATATACAAATATATATTTATAACCTATGTCATTAAAATTCCAAAATTCCTTGTAAATGTTCTTTTTAATACTTGCACAATATTTCATCATATGGAAACAGTCATGTATTTAGTTATGTTTTTATTTTTGTACCTAGTTTGATAACATTTTATATTGTTATGATGAGGAACGTGTTTTCATATTATTTTTTAAATGTAATTCTAATTATTTCCTTAAATAACATCTGAGAAGTAAAATTATAGGGAGGAAGGAATTTGAACACTTTGGAAGTTTGTATTTATATTGCCAAATAGCTTTTCAGAAAGATCACTATTACCAGCAGAGTGTAAGAAACTTTCTCTTCAAACCCTTGGCAGCAGAGAATATTGTGATTAAAAAGTATTTGGTAATTGAATAAGTTAAAATATTACCACTTAATTTCCATTTCTTTGACTACCAGTAAAGGAAGTTTTTCAAAATTATATTAGCCATTTTTATTTCTTTGTGGAATTGCCCAAGAATGCAAACTTCTCTGTATATTTTTTAAGGCTCTTTGAGTCCTACTACTCTAGCTTTATCTTCCCCATATTTTAATTGGATTATTCCTTTTTTGCGTGTTGAGTTTTATAAGTTCTCTATATATTTTGGATACTAACCCTTTATCAGGTATGTCATCTACAAATATCTTCTCCCATTCCATAGGTTGCCTTTTAGTTTTGTTGATTGTTTCCTTTGCTGTGTAGAAGCCTTTTATTTTGATGTAGTCCCAGTAGTTTTTATTTCCTTTTTGTTTCCCTTGCCTCAGGTGTAGTTGCTACAGCTGATGTCAAAGATGTTACTGCCCGTGTTCTCCTCTACGATTTTTATGGCTTCAGGTCTCACATTTACGCCTTAAGTCCATTTTGAATTTATTCTTGTGCATGGTGTAAGGAAGTCGCCCAGTTTCATCTTCAGCATGTGGCTGTCCAATTTTCCCAAAACCATTTGTTAAAGAGACTGTCTTTTTCCCATTAGACATTCTTTCCTGCTTTGTCAAAATTTAACCCACCATATAGCTGTGAGTTCATTTCTGGGTTGCTATACTGTTCTATTGATCTATGTCGATTTTTGTGCTGGTACCATACTGTTTTGGTTACTATAGCTTTGTAATATAACTCAAAGTCCAGAGTTGTGATGTCTCCAGCTTTGCTTCCTGCCCCCCTCACTCCAAGGCTGCTTTGGCTATTCAGGGTCTTTTCTGATTCCATGCAATTTTTTTTCTTTCATCTAGCTCTATGAAAAATGTTGGAAATTGGATAGGAATTGCATAAACATATAGATAGCTTTGGGCAGTACAGACATTTTGACAATATTTGTTCTTCCAAACCCTGAGCATGGAATATCTTTCCATTTCTTCATGTCCTTTTCAATTTCTGTCATCAGTATTCCATAGTTTTCAGAGTACAGGTCTTTCACTTCTTTGGTTAGTGTTATCTTAGGTATCTTATGGTTTTTGGTGAAATTGTAAATGGGATCAATTCCTTGATTTCTCTTTCTGCTGCTTTATTATTGGTGTATAGAAATGCAACAGGTTTCTGTATGGGGATTTATAGCCTGTGTCTTTGCTAAATTAATGTATCAGTTCTAATAATTTTCTGGTGAGTCTTTCAGGTTTTCTACATAGAGCATCATGTCATCTGCAAATAGTAAAAGTCTGACTTCTTCCTTGCCAATCTGGATGCCCTTTATTTCTTTTTGTTGTCTGACTGCTATAATTAGAATAATGCTAGCCTCATCTAATGAGTTTGGAAGTTTTCCTTCCATTTCTAGATTTTGGAATAGTTTGAGAAGAATAGGTATTAACTCTTCTTTAAATGTTTGGTAGGATTTGCCTTTCATGAAGCCATTTGTCCCTGGACTTCTGTTTTTTGGGAGTTTTTTTTTTTATTACTGATTCAATTTCTTTGCTAGTTATCAGTCTGTTCAAGTTTCCTATTTTTTTCTGTTTCAGTTTTGGTAGTTTATATGTTTCTAGGAATTCATCCATTTCTTCTAGGTTATCTAATTTGTTCACATAATAGTTTTTCAATTTTTTTTATAATTATTTGTATTTCTGTAGTATTAGCTGTTATTTCCCCCTTTCTCATTAGTGATTTTATTGATTTGGGTCCTTTCTCTTTTCTTCTTGATAAGTCTGGCTAGAGGTTAATCAATTTTACTAATTTTTTCAAAGAACCAGCTCCTGGCTTCATTGATCTGTTTTATTATTTGTTTGTTTTTTAGTTTCTATATAATTTATTTCTGCTGTAATCTTTATTATTTTCTTCCTTCTGTTGGCTTTAGGCTTCATTTGTTGCTCTTTTTCTGGTTCCTTTAGGTGTAAGGTTAGAGTGCTTGAGATTTTCTTCTTATTGCTTGGGGTGGTCCTATATTGCTATATACTTCCCTCTTAGGACTGCTTTTGCTGCATCCCATAGGTTTTGGACTGTTGTGTTTTCATTTTTCTTTGTTTTCATGTATTTTTTTATTTCTTCTATGATTTCCTGGTGGCCACTTATTTTTTAGTAGCATGTTGTTTAACCTCTATGTATTTGTGGTCTTTCCAAATTTTTTCTTGTAGCTAACTTCTAGTTAGCTTCTGAATTTCTGTGATCAGAAAAGGTGCATAGTATGATTACAATCTTTTTGTATTTGTTGAGACTTGTTTTGTGACCTAAAATGCAACCTATTCTGGAGAATGTTCCATGTGTACTTGAAAAGAATGTGTACTCTGTTTTAGGATGGAATGTTCTGCATATATCTGTTAAGTCCATCTGGTCCAATGTGTCACTCAAAGCCACTCTTCCAGAGCGCCTGGGTGGCTCAGTGGGTTAAGCCACTGCCTTCGGCTCGGGTCATGATCCCAGGGTCCGGGGATCGAGTCCCACATCGGGCTCTCTGCTCGGCAGGAAGCCTGCTTCCCTCTCTCTCTCTCTCTGCCTGCCTCTCTGTCTACTTGTAATCTCTGTCTGTCAAATAAACAAATAAAATCTTAAAAAAAAAAAAGCCACTCTTCCACGTTTATTTTCTGTTTAGATGCTCTTCCCATTAATTTAAGTGGGATATTAAAGTCCCCTACTATTATTGTGTTATTGTCAATTCATTCCTTTCTGTTTGTTAATAATTATTTTATATATCTGGGTGCTCCCATGTTGGGTGTATAAATATTTATAATTGTTATATTGTCTTGTTGGATTGTCACTTTTATTATTATATAGTGCCCTTCTTCATCTCTTGCTATAGTTTAGGATAAAATCTACTTTGTCTGATATAAGTATTGCTACTCCAGCTTTCTTTTGACTTTCACTTGTGTGATAAATGTTTCTCTACTGCATGTGACTTTAATCTAAAATGAGTCTCTTGTAGGCAGCATATAGATACGTCTTGCTTTTTAATCCCTTCTGTCACCCTATGTCTTTTGACTGGAGTGTTTAGTCCATTCACTTTCAAAATAGTTATTGATATGTATTTATTGCCATTCTATTACTTGTTTTGTTGTTGTTTCTGGAGATTTTCTCTGATCCTTTCTTGTCATTGTCACTTTTTTCAATTTGGGCTTCTCTTGCTTTGTCAATTTATGTTTCTGGGACTATGGGGTTTTCACCTGCAGATGATAAGCAGTGAAGGAACAATGACTTATACAATATTCCCCACTAACTAGGACAGTGTCTGGCAGGAACTCAATATGTATGTATTATACAAATGAATTAGTGGGTTGGAGTAAAATTTGCACACTTGTGTGCACGGGTCCACTGGGAGGCTCTGAAATTAATGAAATGGTTTTCTGATCCATATGTAAAACAAGCATCATCAGAAGACTTAATGTTGTATTTATGGGTGTATACTTTTTTCTCAAATTCATATATGCATGCATTTATTTTAAAAAGTATTTCTTGAATACTTACTATGTGCCAGGCAACATATTGCATATTAAATATAAAAGGGTATCCAAGATAGAAGTAGACTTTGCCTCCATGAAAGGAAGGGGATAGACAACAAGCAAACCAGTACATAAATGGACAGTTATAAATTGTGATGAGAAAGTGACAGTGTTCCATGAGAAAACATAATAAGAAAGAGTAAATGAAGAATCTAATTTGGGTGTGCAAAGAAGTATTTGCTGGGTAAATGACAGGTGATCTGAGACAGAAAGATGAGAAAAACCAGCTATGAGAAGAGCAGAAGAAAGATTTTTCAGGAGAGGAACTGCATGGACAAAGGTTCAAAGAGGAGAAAAGACTAGGAGGGCTCAAGAATCTGAAGAGAGCCAAGGAGACTGAAGCACAGAAGCTGAGGAAAAGATTGCCCTAGGATGAGCCTTTAGAGGAGGCAGGAACCTCATCAAGCAGGGCTTGAAAGCCATGCTCAGGAGTTTGGATTTTATTCTGAGTGTAAAAAAATCTACTAAAGAATTTGAATATACAAAAGTTATGTGATCCAATTATTTGTTTAAAAATCACTGGATTTTGATTAAAAATGGACTAGAAGAGTGCCTGGGTGGCTCAGTCTGCCTTCAGCCCAGGTCATGATCTCAGGGTCCTGAGATCCAGCCCTGCCTTGAGCTCCCTGCTCAGCAGGGAGTCTGCTTCTTCCCTTTCCCTCTGCCCCTCCCCCTGCACATGCTTGCTCTCACACCTGCTCTCCTCTCTCTCTCTAATAAATAAATAATCTTTAAAAAAAAAAAAAAAAAACAAGAAATGAATTGGAAAAGTGCAAGAGAAGAAACAGTTAGGCTTACTGTAGTAGGCCCAGCACAAAGTGATGTGACTTGCACTAAACTGGCAGTAGTGGAGACGGAGAAGAGCACATAAGTGGGTGGATGGACACAAGACCTACCTCAAAAGTAAAGTTAACAGGAAATCCAGTAAACAGTATTTAATAAAATACACATTGCTTTAACAAAGATAGTTAATTTACCTTTTTGTATTATGTAAGTATTCAATAAAGAATTATCATTCAAAGAGTCAAATATTTTAAGACTAAAAGAGGTTCTCATGCTCAAAAAAATTGAGAATGCAGATAACCTTCACATTCCTTCTTACTCTAAGATAATCCAGTGCATAAATTCAGTCTTACTTAATTCCCACAATCTATTCCCGACTCCAGACCATTCCTGGTTAGCTTTAAGAAGTCTGCACTACTACTAGCTCCATCTTAGCTGCAGCAACAATACACATTTCCTTCAAGCCGCTGGTCCTTCCAAGGAAAGCTGTGGAACAGGTTTCTCCTAATCAAAACTGAGTTATATTCCAGGCTGAGCTGCCAACTAAATATTGGTATTTACTCTAAAAATGCTCAGATTTCTTCCCACCAAAGCCCTGAGGTCCTAACTCACTCTTGACCAAGCTTAATAGTCACTGATTCTAAGAACTCATTAGAAACTTATACCTTGTGTCCTTACCCCTGCATTCCAGCTGGTCCCTGCCTGTTTTATCTTCCCTCTCTACCTGATTTAGATTCCTTTATTCATCATTTTTTTATTTTATTATTTTATGTTAGTCACCATACAGTACATCATTCGTTTTTGATGTAGTGTTCCATGATTCATTGTTTGCATATAATTTTTAATTATGTTCTTATTACTCTTCAGAGACCCTTGTCCTAATGTCCTTGAATAATACCCTAGGCAAATTTTAACTTCATATTAATGCAGCTATATGCCTTCACTGTGTCTTCACTTTAATTTTCTTAATTTGTCACAGGCATAGAACACATTAACTACTTCCTCCTCCTAGAAACAAACTCTTCTGACTGGTGTAAATTACATTTTTAATTTCTCCTGCCTCACAAGGTCCTTCACCAGGCTCTCATCTTCGAGCAGCCCCTCAAGCATTCAAGCTCAACTTTCCATTCGATCCAAGAAGGAGTAGCCCCATTCCCCGCTCCCAGCCTTTCCCTTTTACAACTAAAAGCCAAAACCTCACACAATAAACACAACAAACATAGAAAGACTCTGAATAATGGAAAGAAGGATGGAAAGAATGGACTACCTAAGGAACCTGGGGACTTAAGGAACAACATAACACTAACTTCCCTCAGTATTCTTACATCTCATAGATCCAAGAGAGAGCACTGGAGCAGAGTAGCCTATAATCCAGAACCACCAAAAAGCAAAGCCAAAAAACAAAAACAAAACGAATTTTTAAAAAACTTCAAGAAAAACATGCTCCTCCGAGCCAGAGGAAAGGGAAAACGATAGCTGAACACAAAAGAACTCTTTTTGACAACACCTACCCTACTCTAACTAAACAATGGGAAGTGGCAATGTTCCCAAACAATGGGGAAAATGCCCACCTGCCATGGGTTCCCCAAGGCTGAGTGAGGGGCTAATATTCCACCCTCACTCCCAGTGGAAACAAGCAATACTCCAATTTCTCAAGCAGGGTTGTATGAATGGAGCTCAGGGGAAAGCTGAGCCTCTGCACAGTGGCCAGGAGGCTGACGGAGGAGTCTGAGGCAAAGTTAACAGTACTCTGCTTTCTTCCCTCAACCACACTTGGCCCTATGTCCCCAAGACCCAGCAGGTTGCCAAGCCTTTATCATCATTTGACAACTATATTGAACAAGGCTATGTAAGGTAGAGCTACTCAGAACATTGCCTCCTCCATCTCCTGGTGAATGGAGCACAGTAGGGACGTGCGTTTCAATTCTCACCCTTCAACATGGAAATGTACTGGTAAATGCAAAACTTCAATTCACTTCACCCCCTGACAGTGTGTTTAATGATATATGCTTACATGCATATACGCTCATATACAAGTAAAATGAATGACAGCAATGATGTAAGGGAAAGGAAAGAGAAGTCAGAATTATTTTATTATCATTAGGTACTCACACTATCCATGAACTGACACAGTGTTTTTGGAAGTGGACACGATTAATTGTAAATTTATATTGCAAATTCTAAGGCAACTATATAAAAAATATTTTTAAAAAAAGAAGTATAATGGATATGCTAAGAAAGGAGAGAGACTAAAGTAATATAAAATACTCCATTAAAATCACAAGTGGCAAACCAAAAGAAGTGAAAGAAAAAATAGGAGCATAAAACAAGTAGAAAACAATAGCAAATATGGTGGATAGTAATCCAACTATATCAATATTCACTATAAATACAGCAGTTTAAATGCACCAGTTAAAACACAGAGGTTGTCAGAATGAATCAAAATATAAGATCCAAGTGTCTGTTGTCTACAATAAACCCACTTTAAATTTTTTTAAATTTTATTTATTTAAGTAATCTCTATACCCAACACGGGGCTTCCCTAAGATCAAGAGTTGCGCACTCCTCCGACTGAGCCAGGCAGGGCCCCCTAAACCCACTTTAAATATAAAGACATACACACCAAAAGTAAATGGATGGAGAAAGATAGACCCCACTAACACTACTCAAAAGAAAGCAGGAGTAGCTATATTAATTTCAAATATAACAGACTTTAAGGAAAGTTATTAGAGATAAAGGCAGGCATTATTATATTATAATAAAGGGATCAATGATCCAAGAAGACATAACAATCCTTAGTGTGCATGTGCCTAATCATAGAGCATCAAACTATAAGGTAAAAGCTGATAGAACTACAGAGAAGAATAGATAAACCCATTCTCCTACTTGGAGACTTCAACACATTTCTCTATCAGGAATGGACAGTTCTAGAAGGCAGAAAACAGTCAGGATATCATTTAAGTCCACAGCACCTTCAACCAACTGGATGTAGTTGGTAAGTATAGGCTGCTTTTGTAAAACCAGCAGAACACACACATTTCACAGGCCCACATGGAACATTCACCAAGATAGACCACATTCTGGACCACGTAACACACCTTAACAAATGTAAAAGAATAGGAAATCATGCAATTTCTGAACTTAAGCTACAATGGAATTAAACTAGAAATGAATAACAGAAAGATACCTGGAAAATCCCAAAATACATGGAGATTAAACATACTCCTGAATAACCTACAAATCAAATGATAAATTGGACCTCATCAAATTTAAAAACAATTGCTTTATAAAAGACTCTCTGGAGAGAGTTTAAAGACCAGTTATAGACCAGGAAAAATATGTGCTAACCTCATAGCTGATAAAGAACTTGTACAGACTGGATACCTATTCTCAGACTCAATAGTCAATAAAACAAACAATCTAATTAGAAAATAAGCAAAAGACAAGAACAAACACTTCACTAAAAAGAACATCCAGGGGCATCTGGGTGGCTCAATGGTTAAAGTCTCTGCCTTTGGCTCAGGTCATGGTCCCAGGGTCCTGGGATCGAGCCCCACATTGGGCTCTCTGCTCGGCAGGGAGCCTGCTTCCCTTCCTCTCTCTCTTCCTGCCTCTCTGACTATCTGTGATCTCTCTGTCAAATAAATAAATAAATAATCTTTAAAAAAAAAAAAAAGACTACCCATATGGTAAACAGGCACATGAAAGATATTTAACATCATTAGTCACTAGGAAAATGAACATTAAAATTTCAATAAGGTATTACTATACACCTAACAGAATGGCTAATATAAAAAATAGTGAGCTTTGGTGAAAACACCTAATGCTGGCAGGAAAGTAGAGAAAATGGCTCACTCATACGTTGTTGGTGGGAATCTAAAATGGTGCAGCCAATCTGGAAAACAATTTGGCAGTCTGGTATAAAACTAAACATACAATTACCATGCTACCAGAAACTGCATTATTGGACATGTATCCCAGACAAACAAAAACTTACTATCACACAAAAACATAGTAGCTTTATTAGTAAAAGCCAAAACCTGAAAACCACCCAGATGTGCTTCAGTGGGTAAATGGTTAAACAAACCAGCGTGCATCCATACCCCAAAATAATAGTAACAACAAAAAAAAAGTATTGATATACACACAACTTGGACAAGTCCCAAGGGAATTATGCTAAGTTAAAAGAGCCAATCCTGAAATATAACGTACTGTAGGATTCCATTTCTGTAACATTCTTGCAACAACAATATTACAGGAGTGAAGAACACATTAGTAGTTGCCATGGCTTAGGGAAGGGGGGTTTTGTGGAGGAAGGAGAATGTAATGGTGTGTCCATAAGAAGGGTGACAGGAGGGACTCTGCAGAGATGGACTTTCCTGTGTCTTCAAAGTAGTGATAGACACATAGACCTACAGGTGTGAAGTTTAAATACACACACGTAAAAATGAGGAAAGCTGAACAAACTGGACAGCACCAATGTCAGTTTCATGGTCTGCCATATTTTCGTGCCATAGTTATGCAAGATGTTACCATGGTGGAAACCAGATGAAGGGTATGTGGTACTCCACACATTGCCTGCAACTTCCTGTAAATGTATAATTATTTCAAAATGAGAATTTTAAACCAAAAAAGCAGTTAGAACTCTTCATAGTTTTGTCTTTTACACATTTCTGTAAACTCTTTTCAAGTAATCTTTTCCACTCATTCCCACGAATTCAAATACTGTCAAAGTTCCCAAATTCTGGGGCGCCTGGGTGACTCAGTGGGTTAAGCCTCTGCCTTCGGCTCAGGTCATGATCTCAGGGTCCTGGGATCAAGCCCCGCATCGGGCTGTCTGCTCAGCAGGGAGCCTGCTTCCCCCTCTCTCTCTGCCTGCCTCTCTGCCTACTTGTGATCTCTCTCTCTCAAATAAATAAACAAAATCTTAAAAAAAAAAAAGGTTCCCAAATTCCAAGATCTCATCCCAGCTCAGATCCATCATGAGTTCCTGACCTTTATATTCAGGTGGACATCTCCATTCGATGTCTAAAAAGTACTTCGAACTCAGTAAGTCAAAAAAGTAATCTGTCTCCTTCCCCAAATACCTCCTTGTCCAGTGTCCCTGATTTCCATAAACTGTACTACCACTCATCCAACCAGAAATCTGGATGACAAGCCTTTACTTTTTCCTGCCCTTCATTCCTCACGCTCAGCTGATCATGACTTCTATCTCACTATTACGTTTGCTATCCTTTCCCTTTATTTCAGACTCGCTGCTACCCTCCAAGTCCATTCAGTTGCCCAGAAAGCTGCAACAGTCTCTTTAATTTCTCTCCAGATCTTTCCCACCCACAACCCCTATCTCTACCCAAAATCGTTCTCCATACTAAAGTCACGTGAATGTTTCTGAATCCTAAGTGTGGTAATAGAACTCAGATATTTCAAACTCTTGAAAGGATTCCTATTACACCCAGGGTCATTTCTAAAATTAAGGCTAAATTAAGGCTAGAAGACTCTCTACTTTTGACTCGTAATCTACTTCCTTTCTCTCTGCTCCAGCCACACAGATGGTCTTTTAGTTAATATGTCACACCTCATGACCTTCACACTTACTGAAACAGCCTTCACCTCTGTCAGAAACAACCTACACACCCCTCACCCCACTTAACTTGGCTAACTCCTCTCAGTCTCATACAAGTTTAGGAAGCACTGATGTCCTTAAGAGACAGACAGTTTTCTCATGTTGCACATTTGGAAACTGAGGCTCAGAGAGGTTAGGGTATTGCCCCTGGCCATATAACTAGGTAGAAGAGCATAACTGCCTAATTACAGAGCCATACCAACTTCATTGCCGGCAAGTTACCTAATTATTCCATGCCTTCGTTCCTCATCAAAAAAAAAAAAAAAAAAAGGAAAGAGAGAGAGAGAACAATAATAATACTTTTCTCACAAAGTTGATACGAAGAGAGCAGTGTCTGTTATAAAACCACTATGTAGTTATGTGCTTTTATGGCAGTGGTGGTGATAGTTATTATTCTTATTATTGTACACTACATTTTAAAGAGCAAAATCAACCTTTCCCTTTCGACCCTTACAGCAGAACACCTGCTTTTTTGTTTCCTATGTCTTTTACACATTCCTATGCCCCCTTCTGGGCTCCTGTCTCCATCATCCCTTCTGGCATACCCCCATGTTTTAGCCCACGAACTTCATAAGCATTGGGAGGAGATTTGAGCCCGTAATAGAAAGTTTTACTTGGGTCCTACCAATGACAGAGCCCGTACAGAAAATAGGTAATGTATCACCCATTTCCCAAACTTTCACGCCTCTGATCCACCAGCTCTCCCTCCCCAACACAGCACCACAGCCTCACCCCCCAACAGAGTCCTAATAAACTTGACAAAGAGTTACCTTGAGTCACTCACCAGTCACCATCAGCAAGGTTAATAGGATACAATTCATGTTGATGCCCGAATCCTGTGCTGAGGACAAGGATGTAGTGGAAATTAACAGGCACGAAGAAAGCACAGAATTTATATCCTGCCTGGGGAATCGAGACAGCAGAAGGTGCAGGTGGGAGACCAGAGGATAAGGATTCTGCAGAAGTCTGTCATCTAGAGGTTTCTCCTTCTACTCTTGATCCGCGCCATGAAAGCAGAGTCACCCGTCACAGCCGGAGATCTTCTCAGTCTAACTGAAGCCTGCCCTATGGAAAGATGAGGTCCACGGGTCTGAGCTTTATCTACTTCATCTAAAGAAAAGAATTCCAATGCAGGAGTCAAGTGGAGTTAAAAGTCATCCCAAGTTCCTCTCCTAAGCCTCTCCGTTCTTCTCAGCAGTCCCTTCCCCACAATGTGTGACCAGCCCCCCTCCCTCTACATGTCCCCATTGACCCCTGTCTGTTCTGGGCCGCTCTGATGAAGCACAGCTGTGTCCCACCCTCCTGTGTGACATTGCCTCCTCCCCTTCATGCAGGTAGTGCCTAGCCACCTCTCCTGAGAACGACTTCACTTGCACAGGTCATGTCTCACAACCGCAGGTGCCATTTGGATAAAAGCTCCCAACCAACACCAACATGAGTGGCTCTTTTCAGAGCTCCAAATCTTTCTTATTACACTGCCTCCCTGTATGCAGGGATCTCTTGCTCTCTCATTCTGTCCTTTTTCAAAAAGGCTTTGTCTTTCATTTTTTATGGTTTGCCACTTGTGATTTTAATGAAATATTTTATATTATTTTAGTCTCTCTCCTTTCTTAGCATATCCATTATACTTTTTTAAAATTTATTTTTTATTTATTTTCAGCATAACAGTATTCATTATTTTTGCACCACACCCAGTGCTCCATGCAATCCGTGCCCTCTATAATACCCACCACCTGGTGCCCCAACCTTCCCCTGCCCCGCCCCTTCAAAACCCTCAGATTGTTTTTCAGAGTCCATAGTCTCTCATGGTTCACCTCCCCTTCCAATCTCCCCCAACTCCCTTCTCCTCTCTAACTCCCCATGTCCTCCATGCTATTTGTTATGCTCCACAAATAAGTGAAACCATATGATAATTGACTCTCTCTGCTTGACTTACTTCTCTTTTTTTAATGTTTTTTATATGGTTGCCTTAGAGTTTGCAATATAAATTTACAATTAACCGTTGTCCACTTCCAAAAACACTGTGTCAGTTCATGGATAGTGTGAGTACCTAATGATAATAAAATAATTCTGACTTCTCTTTCCTTTCCCTTATATCACTGCTGTCATTCATTTTACTTGTATACGAGCATATATGCATGTAAGCATATATCATTGAATACACTGTCGGGGGGGGTGAAGTGAATTGAAGTTTTGCAAAAAGTTGCCTTTTTCAAAAGTTGACTTTTTCAAATTGATTTTTGGTGGTGGAATAGGACAGGAATATTATCTAAATAGAAAATCAGTTAGGTGGCAGAATGAAACAATAACAGAATTAGAGTCTCTGTAAACCTGATGGTTTGTGGAATGAGGCTAGAAGCAGATGCATCTCCAGTGCACAAGGAATTTGTAATAATACTAATATAGAACTTAATAACAAAAAATTACCAACATGAGGAAACGCTGAGTATCAAACACACACACACGAACACACACACACACACACACACATCCATCCACAGAATTCTAAAGTTATTTTTTCAAACAGCTTTAAGAATGATGTCCATATCAGATTATCAGTATCCTAAAACAAAAAAGAAAAAAGTGGGGACACCAGGGTGGCTCAGTTGTTGAGTGGCTGACTCTTGATTTTAGCTCAGGTCATGGTCTCAGGGTCGTGGAATCCAGCCCTGAGATGGGCTCCTTGTACAGCAGGGGAGTCTGCTCGGGTCCTCTCTCTCTCTCTCTCTCTCTGCCCCTCACCCTACTCTCTCTCTTTCTTTCTCTTAAATAAATAAATCTTTAAGTAAAAAATACATAGGATTGGTAAACTACAAGAAGCACTCAACAGCTAAAATAATATAAAAAGGTATTCATATTGAAACAAAAAATCCCACACTTGAAAGTAGTTTGCTAAGCCTGTAAAAATTATGTGGGGCAGGGGGGCAGGGGCAGGATGGGGGAAAGAAGCTAAGGAAAGAGGGTTATGAGGAGAAGATGGAAGAGGTTCAAGGGAGGCCGTTAAAGCATGCTAGGGGTTTACTCTACAGACAACAGGGAACTACTGAAGAGTTTTTAAAAGGAGACTGACATGATTTCATATGCATTCTAAAGGGGAAAAAAAAAACAATTCTAAATAAAAAGGAGAATCTCAAGTTGAGCAACACCAGATGGGCACACATATTAGTTCAAGCGTGACAAGATTATGGCCTGCATTAGGATGACAGCTGTGAGAATGAAAAGATAAGGATGGATTTAAGAGACTTCTGGAAGTAGAACTGCTTAAGGTTGAGTGGTGAGAAAAAGGGAGAAATCAAACAAATGGTAGGTAATCTCCTACAATTAGAAAAACAGGCAAAGAATGCATTTGAAAAGCTAGAGGAAGAAAAGATAAAATTCTGACGTGCTAAATTTCAGGAACCTCAAGCAGATGCAAAAAAAAAAAAAAAAATGGTTTCAAGGAGGCAGTTCTATATGTGGGACAGGAGGTCTGGGCTAGAGATACTGATTTGAAACTCATAGACAGGTAGCAGTCCCCAGTACCAGCCTCCTCCAGAAAATCTGTTGTCTTTGGAAAGGCCTCAAACTCCCCTCCTGGCCCATAAGCTTTCCAAAAAAATCTAGGCCCAACAACCTCTCTCAAATTTCAACTCTGTTAACTAATCCTACCCTCCCCACAGAAAACTTCGCACAGATCCATCCTGTCTTTGAACCTCAAGCACATTTCACAAACCAGCCCTATTCCCCAGTGGACCTCTGTGTCCACTGTGAGGGTCAGGAAAGTATGTGCCATGTCTCTTTTTCATTTTACACCTCAGGGAATTTGTGTGAGGAAATGTATCTTTTTCAAGATGTAGGAATGCCAGTTGATTAGCTGAAGCCTGGAGAATGCAGTTGAAAAGCTATGTGTCTCCAATAATAAGACCTAGATTCTATTTCTAGTCTTTCTAATCATGTGTGATTTTGAGACACTGGTGTAAATTCTGTTTTAGTTCTGTTATCTACAGACCAAGAAAAAAAAAAAAATGGTACCAGCCTTGTTTCCTCTTTGTAGGCTTATTGTCCCATTGGCATGAGATTATGAGCTTATGAGACTTTGAAGGGCTAGAGTGATACAAAGAATAATTAATTTTACATCTCAGACTGCCCTGATATGAAATCACCACTGCCAGTGTCTATAAAGAATTTAGCTCAGAGCCTGGGATTTGAGAGCTATTACTGAAAGTGTTCTTGTTAGAGTGTGCTCTGAATTCTCCAAAGATGACCCTAGCAGTTTATTATTGGCTGAGAAATCTTTTCATTAGGTAAAAAGCACTGACGGTTCCTGCCTTCTGAATTGTCACCAATACACAGTAGGTCCTCAGTTTAATATAACCTAGAATACAGACTATTCCCCAGCTGTCAAACTAACTGCTCTATGAGTGCTTTTCATTCCCACATGTCCTTAGCTCAAAGCTGGGGACCAGGATCACAGACCAAGCTGGTGATGATGGCGGAGTGATGAAACAAAGTGATCACAGGGAAAGAGGAAGAAAGTGTAATAAAGATGGGAGGGGCTGAGGAAAGGGATAAGTATTAGGTGTTTCAGAGCAAACCTGGGGACACCGCCTGAGCTAAGGTGGCGAATCTTGTCCCTCACAGCCCTGACCTCAGAAACTCCATGTGGAAGATAAGCCCTGAGCCTAGAGCTCCCTTCCCCACAGACAGCTGATTTGAGGCAGATGGGCTTTTAGGGACAGCAGGTAGAGGGACCTGGATCTGGAAGTCTAAGGAACTGGGCTTTTTAATTTTTTTTCCTTCCCTGAAAGACCCAAGAGAGGACAGTCCCTCTTCCCTCGAGCAGAAGCCCATCTTCATTGTGTACCTGGAGCCCTCTTCCACCCGCCTCTTTATGCCCAGAGCTGTTTTCCCAACCCATTTCATGTCCCCTTACCTAGCCATATCCACTGATTCTACCAGGCATTCCTGAGGAGAACACTGTCCTGAGAGCTTCATACTCTGCTGATTTTCTGCACCTCACAGGGAAAGATCTGGACTGCTATGAAATTTATCTTCTATTTGGGTGTCCTTGCTGGTATGTATCCATGACCTTCTACTCCATCCTATAAGGCACAGGTTAATGTAAGTGGAGTAACTGGAGTAAGGCAGATTGGGCTGTGTGGAGGGTACAAAAGAAGAGCCTAAGAAAACCAGTCACAGACAGAACTAGGCATTTCCCTTCCGAGACCCCCCGCAAAGTCTCGCAGGACGCTGAGCCCACTGCTCCAGTGCTAAGCCACAGAGTGGGCGATGGTCCCCACTTGCCTAGGAGACTGCTCAACAATGAGTGTTCCCTGCGATGATTCCAAAATGTGGGGGACACATTTGTCACAGGGACAAAGAACTCATTTCGAAGTCTGATTTCCTCCTATTTCAAAAGCTAAGAGACTCAGAATGAGGGAATGAAGAAGTAGAAACAAGATCAAATGCAAGGGCCCTACCTCCTGCACCCCCTGACTTCCAAGAAGTCCTTCTGATGCCAAAATTTGCTGGTGAGGCATTCCCCACCACTCCGTGTTGCATCACTATTCGCTGTGTGGGCTTGGACAAATTACTTAATCCATCTGTGCCGCAGTCTCTTTTGTCGAAATGGGGATATTACTACCTGTATTATAGACATGTTGTGAAAATGTTAAATAAATCCATGTAAAGCACTTAGAACAAGAGCAGAGAGCCTCTTGTCCTTATTAATATGCCACGCTTTTCCCCCTTGGGATTTCTGTGTGATCAAAAAGCGTGTGGGGCAGTATAGGCTATGGCTCGGGAAGGATTATGGAAGAACCAAGGACAGCTGAGACAAGAATAGTATTTTATTTCTGACACTACAAACAGGCTTCCTCCCTACCATCTCAAGTGTTTTTTTAATAATTCACTTTTTTAAGTTACATGTTCATATTAAAAATTTGGAAATATTAAAAAGTAGAAAAAAAGAAACATTGTTCATAATCCCACCTCTCACTCAGCAGCACATGCTAACACTTTAAATTTATTCTGAGGCTTTATTTTATTTACTTTTGCATTTAAATGGTTTTTGTTTTCCTTTGCTTGTTTTTAGATGATTGGGTTACTGGATTAATGCACATGTTTCATATTATTAACTTAATGAAAGTTTATCAGTATTTCCTTTGTTGTTTAATATTCTTTATAAATATAATTTTAATATGTATATAACGTTCCATATGTTGATGTACTTTTCCACTTCAGTGCCTTACGTTACTATATTGGACATTAATATTTCTAATATTTAGCTATTATAAATAGTCCTAAAATGAGCACACATTCATAATCTTTGTCTACACTTGAATATTTCTTTGGAATGGATCCTTATGGTTTGAATTATTAGGTCATAGGTGATGCACTGTTTACACTCTTCATGTCTAGCTCTAAATGTTTTTCAAACAGACAGAATTAATTCATGTCCCTACCTACAGTGAAAGAGAGCCTCTTCCACTGTAATTTCTTAACAGTATCAACATTAAACCAAAAATTATTATTATAAACATTAGATAAAATAGTATGTGATTTTTACTAGAAGAAGAGGGTCAAACACTTTCACATCTCCTGGCCAAATCATTACTTCTTTTAAATTGCTCATCTTGGGATGCCTGGGTGGCTCAATGGGTTAAGCTTCTGCCTTCAGCTCATGTCATAATCTCAGGGTCCTGGGATGGAGCCCCACATCAGGCTCTCTGCTCGGCGGGGAGCCTGCTTCCCCCCATCTCTCTCTGACTGCTTCTCTGCCCACTTATGATCTCTGTCAAAGAAATAAATAAAATATTTAAAAATTTTAAAATTTAAAAATAAAATAAAATTGCTCATATCCCTTCCCAACTAGGAAACTGCTGATTAACACATATTTTAAGACAAGTAAGACAGGTAAGACATGACTTACCTATTAAGAATGTTCTATGTATTAAGAATACCGATTACTTTCCCAGGGACAGCTTTCTCTGCTCACTCGTCTGTGCAGAAAGAGGACCATGCTCCGTATCTGGTATACCTCAAGTCTCACTTCAACCCCTGCGTGGGTGTCCTCATCAAAAACAACTGGGTGCTGGCCCCAGCTCACTGCTACTTACCGTGAGTGCTGGGAACCCCTGATACGGTACCTGACACATTGTAACATTCAGTATCATCTTTGACGACACCCCACCCCCTGAAGCAGCCCCCCTCATTCTACCTCAGTGGTGCTCAAAGGGAGGCAACTTTTCCTTCCAGGGTGCATGTGGCAAAGTCTGAAGATATTTTCGGTTTGTCACAATGCACTGAGAACGCGCTGTGTTCTTGGCACCTATCTAGCAAACAGAGGCCTTGGCCAGGAGGGCACTGATCATCCTAGAGTGCGCAGGCCAGCCCCCACAGGAATCACCCAGCCCCAAATGTCAGTAGTGAGGAAACCCGCCCCACAGGGCATGCCTCCTCAGTTTTTTCAAGTTTCTTAGTGACAATATGAATGTGTCTGAGTTAAGGGACCAGCAGGTTAACTGAAGGTGCACTCGAATTAGACAAATTGAGAATAGTTCAGTACCCCTAGCATTAGTACTGGAAAGGTATTAAGGGGCCAGAGGAGAGAATGGTACAAGACGGGCAGTGGGGAAGGCTGGGGAGGAGAGAGAGGAAGGGAGGAAGCACCGTGTGCAGGGGCGGCTCCATAGGAAGCACGGTGTGACCGCCCTGGGAGAAGGCAGCTGGAAGGCTAAGTGCTCCCCCCCATTCTCCCTCCCAACACTGCCTGCTGCTGGCTAGCAACCAACACCTAATCAGAGACCAGAGGACAAGAGAATCCATGGATTTAATCTACATATATCACCTTCCAGAGGTAGAGAACAGGATGAAGTAGGCTTGTGAGTGGATCTGATGAAGCAAACAGAGCTCCAGCACTCAAGCATCCCATTCTCTTACGTCCACCAGAATGAAATGCCCAGTTGGATAGGCTGGAGCCAGAGTGGAGGGAAAGTAATGTTTTTCTGCCACACAAAGGTGGCAGAAAACACTACCACATTAAGGATGCCGCATGAAAACACAGCGGTTAAAGGCTCCCCCTTTACCGTGTGACCGTAGGTGAATTACTACTGTATGTCTCCATCGCTTCACATGCAAAATGGATTAAAAATAGAATCCACTTCCCAGTTTTGTGATGAGTTGTAAATGAGGTAATCCAGACTCCAGGTAAAGCAACTGATACGGTACCTGACACATTGTAACATTGAGTATCATCTCTGACGACAATGATAATGATGACAGTGATCATGGTGATGGTGGTGACGGTGACACTGGTTACTTCCAACCCCTTCTCCCTCCAGAAACCTGAAAGTGCTGCTGGGAAATTTCAGGATCCGAGTCAGAGATGGCACAGAACAGGCAATTAACCCCATCCAGATTATCCGCTACTGGAACTTCAGCCACAGCAACCCCCAGGATGACCTCATGCTCATTAAGCTGGAGAAACCTGCCAGACTCAACAACAAAGTCCAGCCCCTTCCCCTTGCCACCAGCAATGTCCGGCCAGGCACCGTCTGTCTGCTCTCAGGTTTGGACTGGAGCCAAGACAACAATGGTGAGTGCACCCCCCCACACAGCAAATCAGAGTCATTAGTTACCCCGGAAGAGGAGCACCATGTCCACACAGCTGGGAAGAGAGGAAAGGAGAATGGGAAGAGACCACGAGTGGTCTAGCAAAAAGAGACCCACCCCGAAGTCCAAAGCCCCTCCCTTCCCAGGATGGTGACACACCACTACCTCCTTGAGGCTTCAGGTGTTGAAGCCACCAGGCCATCTGACTCTGCACAGAGGCCACACCATTCCTGTCAGGCACAACTGCCACCGAAGGGGCTGGGCTCCTCCATTGCATATGGTTCATTCTGCATGTAGAGGAACATCAGAGAACGGGAGTCAGGTCACCTCTTATTCCTCCAAGACGGGAAACAGAATAGAAAGGAAACTCTGTTTCTCAAAGCGACAGAAAGCCTATTTTTAAATCCTCTGGATTAACTCTCATAACCATGCATGAAATCATTCTCTTTTCTCATTCCTTTTTTCGTCAGACATACACACAAAACACCAGTGGAAATGGAGGGTGGTGGTTGGAGGGGCTCCAGAATAAAGGCGACCAGGAAGGCTTCTTCTGTCCTGTCTTCCCTCAGGCAGACACCCTGATTTAAGGCAGAGCCTGGAGGCCCCTGTGATGTCTGACAAAGAGTGCCAGAACACCGAACAAGGAAAGAGCCACCGGAACTCCTTATGTGTCAAATTTGTGAAAGTCTTCAGCCGAATTTTCGGGGTAATCTTTTTCTCTATATTCAGTTTATTTGCCTGTATGTATCTAGTTAACCAATCATGACATTAAAAAAAGTAGAATGCCCTCATCCTCTCACAATTTTTTGAGAATTTGATAAGGCTGCAGCAAAGCTCCCATTGTTCCTTCAGCAATGGGCCCTCCTTATAGATGTCCTTATTCATTAAAGCGTGTCATGCAAAACCTCCATTTTGCTAGATTTATTATTCTCATAGTTGCAGGTCAAAATGGGCTTTAAAAAAAAATTCAAACTTCACCATGGAAACTGGCTTCACCAGTCCAGAGAAAAATGGGGTTTGATTCATTTTACAGTTCTAGAGAGTTACAGTTCTAGAGAGGTTTTTCTCCGACTTTCTCAAGAAGAAACAAGGCTAGAACTCATCTAGATCCAAAGCTTCCTGTCCCCTGATCTGGGGCTGTTTTCATGATCCAGCATGCTACCCCTGGGCAGAGCTCATCCATGTTGGAGACGAGAGGACTCCTGTGACAAGATCTGACCATCTCTCTCTGTCTCTCTCTCTCTCTCTCTGTACTATCTCTGGTAGGAGGTGGCCGTCGCTACCGTGATCTGCAAAAACAAGCTCCAGGGGATCGAGGTGGGACACTTCATGGGAGGAGATGTCGGAATCTACACTAATGTTCACAAATATGTATCCTGGATTGAGAGCGTCACTAAAGAAAAATGACGCCCTACTATTCCCTCTGCATCCCACTGGCTTTGTCATTAACTCTACAAGCCGCTACTTCCCTCAAACTCAAAATAAAATTTCCAAGTGGAAATGCATCACACCACTAGCCTATTTTTTCTTGGTTGTGTCTCTGCCCATATCCCACCATGATGTGAAAAATCAAGAACAAAAAATGAAATGAGCGCTTATCACACTATACCAGGGTTATATCCATTATCTCATTTAATGCTCATAACAAACCCTTGAGGTTATCTTTCATCCCCACCTTACAAATGAGAAAGTTGAGAATAAAAAGAGTACTTAACATTGTCTAAAGCCAACAGACATCACAGACTGGAACGGAACCCCCAAATTCAGATTCTCAGTCTCATGCTCTAGGCCCCCAAATTATAGGGGGGATCCATGGAATCACAACAGATTGTGGCTTCTATTTTCCTGCTATTTCTCTTATTCAAAGAGTCTGAAGCTTTCACTTGTGGCTAAGATTGTGGGTTCTGGAATAATATCTCGTAAGAATGGCCAAGCTTTCTCTCACTGCTGTACTGACTGCAGTATGCTGCAGGAGAAGAGCTAGTAAATACGTAAGAAGTGAAAAACAGAACATCAGGACAGGGTCAACAACCATAAATCAAGTCCAACAGGAAGCTTTGCAGCTCCAGAACCAGGTGAAAAATTCATCTGGATCCAAAGAGAGTAAAACCTCAGAGCAATAGAAGATTCCAGAGGCAGATATGGCTGAGAGGAGGTGAAGGAAGGGCAAATTGGGCTTAGCCACAGACCATGTAATTAAAAAGCCAAGAAAGGGGGTACAAGTCCTCTGGTTGAGAACTTTGATAAAGAACTTGAGAACTGAAACGAGAAGAAACCAGAGAGGGAGACAAACCATAGGAGACTCTAAATCTCAGGAAACAAACTGAGGGTTGCTGGACTGGAGGGGGGTGGGTGGGATGGAGTGGCTGGGTGATGGACACTGGGAAGGGTATGTGTTGTGGTGAGTGCTGCATATTGTATAAGACTGATGAATCACAGACCTGTACCCCTGAAACAAATAATACATTATATGTTAATTTTTAAAAAAAAAAAGTGTTCAACCAATTGGTTGAACCAACCTGTTGGTTCAAAACCAATGTTCGGGGCGCCTGGGTGGCTCAGTGAGTTAAGCCGCTGCCTTCGGCTCAGGTCATGATCCCAGGGTCCTGGGATCGAGCCCCACATCGGGCTCTCTGCTCAGCAGGGAGCCTGCTTCCTCCTCTCTCTCTGCCTGCCTCTCTGCCTGCTTGTGATCTCTCTCTGTCAAATAAATAAATAAAATCTTTAAAAAAAAAAAAAAAAAACCAATGTTCAACCTACTGAGCTACCCAGGTAAAAAATAAATTAAAAAAAGAATAAGCAAAGAATAAAAAGAACTTGAGAACTGAGAACTCCCAAGTATCTCAGATCTGGAAATGATAGAGAAATTCTGGATATTCAAGACATTGGGGATTAAGGGACAAGGATGGGTAATCTCCTCGCAGTGGTAGAATGAGGAAAGAACCACATACTATCCTTGGACTATATTTTCTATTTCCTAAGTTTAAAATACAATCTATATTTTTGTGTTAGGCAGAATAATGGTTCCCTAAACATATCTACACCCTAGTCCCCAGAACCCATAAATATGTTATTGTACATGAAAAAGGCAGCTTTACAGCCATGATTATGTTTATACACCTTGGGATAAGGAAATTATCCTGGATTATGTGGGTGGGAGCAATGTAATCACCTGGACCCTTAAAAGTAGAAGAGAAAAACAGTATTTGCCCAGAGAGATGTGACAACAGAAGAGGTAGCAGAGATTCAAAGCATGAGAAGGATCTGACTGGTCACTGCAGCTTTTGCAGATGGGAGAAGGGGACTATACGGAAAGAAATGTGAGTAGTGAGTAGTCTCTAGAAACTGAGAATGAAACTCAGCTTCCAACTAGCAAAGAAATGGGAACTTTAATGCTACAATTGCAAGGAACTGAATCCTGAAAACAACCAAAATGGGCAAGGAAATGGATTCTCCCCAATAAGAAACACAACCTGAACAACACCTTGATTTTAGCCCATTGAAAGTTTTCAAACTTCTGACCTATGGTACTGTAAACATAATAAACTTGTGTCAATTTAAGGTATTTGTGGTAATTTCTTATAGCAGCCATAGAAAACTAATACAACTTTCAAAACACATTTCCTAAAAGAATTGCTTTCTATAATAGGATATAAAAACCTTCAATGGTTGTCAATTGCCTTGAAAATAAACTCTAAACTCATCAGAATGGCATCCAAATCTCCTTGAGACCTCCCACCCACCCTACCCTACTCTCAAAATATTTCTAAATACATTTTCTGTCACTTGACCCTGTGAAATGCAAATATGAGTAAAAGGAATGTCAGAAGAAAATGTAAAGAAAAGCCTAATGCCCTCTGTCTGTTAAGATGGCAACCTGGTCAAGATCCAAACTTCACAAAGTTAGATTCAAAAAAAATTCCTCAAGGGGCGCCTGAGTGGCTCATTTGACTTGGCATCGGATTCTTGATTTTGGTTTTGGTCATGATCTCAGGGTCATGAGATCGAGCCCCAAGTTGGGCTCCACTAGGCATGGAGCCTGCTCAAGATTCCCTCTCTCCCTCTCCTCCTGCCCCTCCCCACCTAGCTCACTCTCTCTCTCTTTCTCATAAAATATAATATAATAATATAAAATATAATATAATATAATATAATATTCCTAGTGGTGAAGGCAAAGGCAGCATTATCCCAGGCAAAGTATTTACTCTGCCCCCACTGCCTATGATTTAGACAAAGATAAATCATATCAGTCACTATACAATCAACTCCTCAGTGTAGGTTTTTTCTACTCATTTTTTTCAATCCCATTCATTAGAGTGAGTTTCCCAGGCACAGTGACCAGCAACAGCATGGTTCTAGGGCTAAACTATCAAGACTACGAATCATCAAGACTTCCCTGAATGCCATGTTGCAGCTCACAGATCCCTTTCCCTCTGTCCTCCCTCTACTCCTGGCTCCTACATCTAAGGTTGTACTGTGTTCTCTCCTTGAGGAAGGTGCCATCTCTCCTTGAGGAAGGTGCTAATGTTATTTCATTGATCGTAACCCCTTAAAACCCTAAAAAGGTTTTAGTTTACATTCTGCCTTAGACAGAGAGGCAAGTTTACTCCAAAATAAGAATACAGTTTTAGGGGTATCTGGGTGGCTTAGTGGGTTAAGCCACTGCCTTTGGCTCAGGTCATGATCTCAGGGTCCTGGGATTGAGCCCAGCCCCACATCGGGCTCTCAGCTCAGCAAGGAGCCTGCTTCCCCCCTCCTCTCTCAGCCTACTTGTAATCTCTCTCTCTGTCAAATAAATAAATAAAATCTTTATTAAAGTAATTTTTAAAAAGAATACAGTTTAAACAGAATGCAGTAAGGGTCACCCAATTTTCGTTTTTTTTTTTTTCTTAGATCTCTTCTCAAGCTATATTCCCCACTTACTTGAGGTTTCTGAGGGGAAAAAAAAAAAAAAAGATATCTAGTAACTTGTCCAAGACCATAGATTTAAAAAGCAGACTAAGGATACAAACCTTGTCCAACTGACCAAAGCCTGTGCCATTCCCTTTATGTTCTTCCATAACCACATTTCTAAATACACAGATGTTTCCTAAATACTTAAACTTCCTTCTTTCCTCACATATAGCAAAAAAGCCCCTATTTCGATAACATAAGAAGTTTCATGGCTTCTCATGTAATCTCTGATTTTAGCTCCCACTGAAAAATTCTTCGAGGTCTGTATATAGTGAGTCATCACAATTCCTATTTAAAAATAAGGCCTCTTTGGAAACCACTTCACAATGTTCCAGTTCTATATTCCAGAAAATGATAGAAGTAAGCCCAATATAGGTATAACAAGAATGACTAAACTATGATATCAAGAGGTAATTGGCAATATCATTTCAACTTATATATTTTGGTAAATAGCTTTGAATGAGAAATCAAAGCCAAAACAACATTTTAAAAACAAATCATTGGGGCACCTGAGTGGCTTAGTCAGTTAAGCCTCCAACTCTTGATTTCAGCTCAAGTCATGATCTCAGCGGTCATGAGATCGAGCCAACAGAAGGCTCTGTGCTGAGGGGGGAATCTGCTTGAGATTCTCTCCATCTCCCTCTGACCCTCCACCCACTCACACATGGCATGTTCTCTCTCTCTCTCAAACAAATAAATAAATCTTTAATTGAGAAACAAAACCAAATAGTCATATTTTAGATCACTTATTTGTGGAGCATAACAAATAACATGGAGGACATAGGGAGATGGAGAGAAGGGAGTTGAGGGAAATTGGAAGGGGAGATGAACCATGAGAGACTATGGACTCTGAAAAACAATCTGAGGGTTTTGAAGGGGCGGGGGTGGGAGATTGGGGGAGCCAGGTGGTGGGTATTATGGAGGGCACATATTGCATGGAGCACTGGGTGTGGTGCATAAACAATAAATTCTGTTACTCTGAAAAGAATTTTTTTTAAAAAAAGAAAGAAATTCACTCTCCTTTTACAAAGAATTTCAAAATCGTAATGAGCCAGTAACTATATTAGCAGAGATAAAATTTAAGAAATCTGCAGATAAATACCTGAAACATAAAGCTGAAGCTAAGAATGATTTGTTGAACAAATACTACATCAGCTTGGATGTGCTACTATTGTTATTAAAATAAACAATATATTATTTCTCAAAACAATTTAAGTCATAATGAAGGAAAACAGATTTTTAACCCTCTTCATTTTAGCCACTAATGCTTCTGACACAGATTTAGCTATAATTTATTCATCTTCATAATATAGAAATTTCTATCAGTTGTGTGCTTCAAAAGAAAATTATTACCAAGAGTGAAAATATTTTCAATTCAGACTATTAACTATATGTAATAGAATTACCTTATGGACATAAATTTTTGTGCAAGAATTTAACTTGTAGACTGATATTAACTCTGACATGATTTTTTTAAAGACTCATTCTAAAATCTAGCAACAAATTGCTGAAATAATCATTAAATCTTTAAGATTTTTGGATGAGTATCTACCAGGCTCCTCCTGTTTAGAATATCCTACTGCATGTGCACCTTAAGTAAAAAGGACAACTGTAGACATCAGTCATGTTCTGACTTAGGCCCATCCTAATCAGTGTCACATCACATTCTTGGCTAAAGTGAATGCTCGACTGAAAAAGAACAGCCAATGCAGAAGAGCTTTTGAAAAAGCATTTATGCATTTGTTTTAGTAACCTTTCGAAGGTTTCTAAAGATACTAGCTTCTGAAGATATGGGCAGTAACCTCTTTGACCTGAGCCACAGCAACTTCTTGCTAGACACATCTCCAAAGGCAAGGGAGACAAAGGCAAAAATGAACTATTAGGACTTCATCAGGATTAAAAGCTTTTGCATAGCAAAGGAAGCAGCTAACAAACCCAAAAGTGTTTGTCCCAGCCTAAAGAATGGGAGAGGCTATTTGAAAATGATTTATCAGATAAAGGATTAGGATCCAAAATCTATAAAGACCTTATTGAACTCAACACCCCCCCCCCAAAAAAAAAAACAGAAAAACACACACAAAAATCCAGTCAGGAAATGGGCAGAAGACATGAACAGACATTTCTCCAAAGAAGACATACAAATGGCTAACAGACATGTGAAAAAATGCACAACATAGCTCCACATCAGGGAAGTACAAATCAAAATCACAAAAAACCACCTCGCATTGGTCAGAATATAAAAATTACTAATAAATAAATTACTAATAAATGACATAGGCTTTCTGATGATTTTTGTATGGATTTTAATAGCTTTTATCTAAAGCAAAGCCTCCACTATTCAGGAGATCTCATACTCTCTCTTCTAGTCAAGAAAATGACTCCAATATTTCCCCTCCCTGCTCCCTTTCCCTCCACCTTTCTCCCTGTCCTTCCCTCCACCTCTCTCCTGGATCAGTCACATCAATATACAACTACACCATTATTTCTTCTATTAACAGTCAGTATCTAGATCTCATGTCCCCTACCTCCTGCTGCTCTTTCTCTCCAATTTACAACAAAACTCCTTGAAAAGGTTCTCACTTTCTCCAATTGCTTTCCAACCCAGTCTCCTGCCCCAACTCAAATCTGACTTTCACAGTGTTCCCTCTAAAAGCTCCTCTTTCTAAAGTCTTTGATGGCTTGTATATTTCTACAAGGTCAAATCTTGGCTCTCATTTCACCTGACATTATCAGTATCATCTGACAGTCAGTCATTCCCTCTTCTTAGAAACAGTTTCCTGACTTAGCCCAGGGCAGCATGATCTTTTTTCTACTGACCTCACCAGCTACTTCTTTTCAGTCTACTTTACTGATTCAACAACATCTCTCCAATCTCCTAACATCAGAGTACCCAAGTTTCAGTCTTAGACTTCTTCCATCTATATACACCTACTTCCTTAGTGATCTATACCAGTCTTGAAATTTTAAATACCACACATGCTCTAAAAACTCCTGAATGTATATCTCAAGTTTGGACATCCCCCTTGACTTCCAATCTCATTACTTCAGCTGTCTACTCAACAGCTACACTTTGATATCTAATCTATATCTCAAACTTAACATATCCAAATTGAACTCCAAGTTTTACCCAAATATCAACCTCCTCTACCCACAGTCTTCCGCATATAATCTGAGGACCCTGTAATTTACTCAAGCCCAAAATTTTGGAATCACTTTTGATTCCTCTCTGCTGCCTCAAATCCAATCTACAGGTAAATTCTACCAGTTCTACTTCAAAACATTTCAGAAATCTTACCACTTCTCCCTGCCTCCGCTATTACCACCCTGGTAGGCCTGGATTATTACAAAATCTTCCTAACTCATCTCCCTTTTTCTACTTTTGCTGTATTAAACTCAACCTATTCTCAATACAACTAACTACCAAAGTGATCTTTTAAAATGTAAGTAAAGTTTTATGACTTGCCTCTGCTAAAAACCCTCCAATGGCTTCCCATCTCACTCAGAATAAAAGACAAAGTCTACACAATGGTCTATATGGGCCCTAAAAATTCTACTGGCCCCTTTGACCTAATCTCCATCACACCCTCTACTCTAGCCACACTGGCCTTCTTGCTCTTCATTGAACACATTAGACACTTTCCTGCCTCTAAATTTTGCACTTTCCTCAGATACATGCATGGCTTACTTCCTAAAAATCTTTGCTTAAATATTAGTTACTCAGTGAAGTCTTATCTGACTACCCTGTTTAAAATTAGGACCCCTACCTCTGATGAAAGTATGTCTTAATTGTCTATGATATTGTGACATGCATATGAGAAACCTTAGAATTATGTTTATTCACCACTTTTAGACTTAAGCTTTTAGGGTTTTTCAAGGATGTTTGCTGTAGCACTGTAAAAAAGCAAAAAACGGGGGCAGATGGTAATAAAAATGTCCAGCCATAAACTGTTGCTTATTTTTTAAGAAAGTAGTACAATCATAAATAATAACATATATGGTCATGTAAAATGGTGTAGAAAAGGCAGAATCAGACCTATAAATACAAAGAGCAAAACGATGGTCACCAGAAAGACAGGGAGTAGGGAGATGGTCAAAATGGGTGTAGGGGAGTGGGAAGTACGGGCTTCCAGTTACATAATAAATACATCATGGGGATAAAAGGCACAACAAAGGGAATAGCAATGACATTGTAATACTGCCCTATGGTGACAGGTGGTCACTATGAGCATAGCATAACATGTAGAGAAGTTGAATTACTATGTCATACATCTGAAAATAATGTAACAATGTGTGTCAACTATACTCAAATACAGAATATTAATAAAAATTAAAAAGTAAAATGATATAGAGAAGAATGTGTAATGGCATCAAAACTGTAAGTATAAAACTCAGTTTATACAATAGTATATGTGTTATAGCTCCATGGTTTTTGTGCCCATGGCTATTCACGCAACAGTACCTAATAATCTAAACAGTGAAGAACAAGAGGAAAACAAACAAAAAGATCCCTGTCCTCGTGGAGTATACATTCTAGCTTAAGGATAAAGGCAGTTAAATAAATTTAAAGATCTATTATACCACATAAGTGCTATGGGGGGAAAAGTGAAATGGAATTGGAGTGCTGGGATAACCTGAGCAGGTTCTAAGAATCCTTGGGAATCCCAGGAAAGCAGTAAATGGAGTTGGAAGGTGGTTGTGGGAGGTGGCATCTGGGTTCCTAGAGATGTTATTATTAACATGACATAGTGAGAATGCCATCATCAGGGTGCGAGTGAGTGTAGGGAATGTTTTTGGTAAGGTATAATAATAACGTGTGACAAAAGGTGGCCTCCATGTCTGAGTTTACCCATGTGATTCTGAGGACAAAAAAACAAAAGAAAGGAAAAGGATATGAGAGCTCTCTAGGGACATCTAGAATACAAATCTCAGAAGCAATGATTTGTAGTGAGTAAACAATGAATTCTGGAACACTGAACAGAAATTTTAAAAAATAAATAAAAATCAAAAAAAAAAAAAAAGGAGAAGAAGCAATGATTCGGCCTGGCAAGTGCTCCTGAGGGAACAATGGGAAAACCCAAAGCCAGCTGCTACACAGCTAAGGGCTTTGGAGTTCATCAACTGCAATATCAGATGTTCCTCCAACCCTTTTTCTAGTTCCTCACAAATAGCCAGAGTGCTGAATTACAAAACCTTATTAAAAGAAAGAAAGCCTGAACTGTTCATACGTGTTTTCTTTTTAAGTTTTTATTTAAATTCCAGTTCGTTAACATACAGTGTAATAATAGTTTCAGGTGAACAATAGAATGACTTGACACTTAACATACATCACCCGGTACTCATCACAACAAAAGCACTCCTTAATCCCCATCACCTATTTAACCCATCCCCCTTGGGGCACCTGGGTGGCGCCTTGGTTAATCCATCCCCCTACCCACCTCTCCTCTGGCATTCATCAGTTTGTTCTCTATAGTTAAGAGTCTTTCTTGTTTCATAGTCATCTTTTACCCTATATTCAATAAGTCCTCCTCAACATGATACTATGTTAATTAGATTGATTATACATTAGGAAAACTTCAGTGATTTTAATGCTCTACTCTTTCTAACCCTTGCTGCACAGTAGAATCAGCCAGGGAAGCTTTATTTTATTATTATCATCATCATTATCATTATTATTATATTATTTTCAGTTAGCAAACATATAGTTTTTGATGTAGTGTTCAACAATTCATTAGTTGCGTATAACACCCAGTGCTCACCACAACACAGGCCCTCCTCAATTCCCATCACCCAGTTACCCCATCCCCCCACCCCCCTCCTTTCTCTAACCCTCAGTTTGTTTCCTGGAATCCAGAGTCTCTCATGGTTTGTCTCCCTCTCTGATTTCTTCCCATTCAGTTTTCCCTCTCTTCCCCTGTGGTCCTCCCCTCCATTCCTTATGTTCTACATATGAGTGAAACCATATGATAATTGTCTTTCTCTGTCTGACTTATTTCACTTAGCGTAATCCCCTCCAGTTCCCTCCATGTTGATGAAAATGGTGAGTATCCATCCTTTCTGATGGCAGAATAATATCCCATTGTATATATAGACCACATCTTCTTTATCCATTCGTCTGTTGAAGGGCGTCTTGGTTCTTTCCACAGTTTGGCAACTGTAGCCATTGCTGCTACAGACTTTGGGATATATATGGCCCTTCCCATCTCCTCTGGGACTCTGCTTACACAATAACTACTCTGTTGCTTCTATGTGCCGTATAGCTGTTCTTTTCTTTTACATTTTCCATCTTTTTACAGATGCCTGTTACCTTCTGAGAGTTCTTTGAGCTGAACTTCCAGTTCGTTAGTTTATTAAGTATTCATTAATTCACCATCAATTCTGCTGTTTAATCTAATTATTGAGTTACTTTATTTCATTTAAAAATACATATTTCAGGGACGCCTGGGTGGCTCAGTTGGTTAAGCAGCTGCCTTCGGCTCAGGTCATGATCCCAGCGTCCTGGGATCGAGTCCCACATTGGGCTCCTTGCTCCGCAGGGAGCCTGCTTCTCCCTCTGACTCTGCCTGCCACTCTGCCTGTGCTTGCTCTTGCTCTCTCTCTCTGACAAATAAATAAATAAAATCTTTAAAAAAAAAAATACATATTTCAGAATGCAAAAAGAAATCAGACAGCAGGTGTGTGACCTAGAATCAGCCAACCAAGAGGCTTGCCAGCAGGACTGTGGACCTTGGAGCTAGCACCCAGGGGCACATTCACAGAGGCAGTGGCCGTGTCACAAAGTTGAGAGGCACAATGTTGACAGTCGAAATGTGTGTGGTGGTTCCAGCATCAGTCCCCAGAAAGAGACCTGGTCGTGTTCTCAGTTGTTTAAACTCTCTTGGTTCCCATTCTGATCTTGACTGTCCAGTCTTCCCTCTGATTCTGTGAGATAGCCAATTTCCTCCCAATAAATGTATTTTCTCCTTAAGTCATTTGAAGCTGAACATGAGATAGGATATGGAGAAAGTACCAGACAGATGAAGCAATAATTTCTTCCTTCTATATAACTCAGATTCCATTGATACTATCACAAGTTATGGTTCAAAATAGTAAAGTTAAAAACATATTACTTAAAGTTATACAATTAAGGACAAATAAAACACATCAAATTTAGGGAAGGAGAAGAGTTTTGGGGTTAAGTGAGATAATCCCCAAACTGTGATGGATAGGATTCGAAAGTTACAGTTCAAAGTTGATAAACCAAGTAAGAGAGGCAAAATCTTAAAGCGTTCTGAAAGCAACTAAGGCAAATGGCAAAATATGACTACATCTGGGCAGTGGGAGGAATAATGGGGAGTGGAATGAAAACATGTTCGTTTGAAACATTTTAGTCCTCTCCTAGGCTGAATCATACTACGTAACAGAAAGAAAGGCCAGCGACACCCACATACACAGAGGCACACACAGGCACATGCGCACGGGCACATGGATCCAGCTGCAGCTCTGGGAATGCAAACTAGAAAAGATTTACATAAAAACCAGTGCAAGAGCACAGATTTGCCTCCAGATTTGTTTTCTGGGATAAAACACAAAGCAGCCTCACACCCATCCTGAGCTAAATCATGTTTAGAAAATGAAGGAAATTTAATCCCCCAAAGTGGGGAAAATGCAAGTAGTTTGTCCCCAAGAAGAACCAGTCATAGATACTTCAGCTGTGACTGGGATCTTGGCTCCCAGGCAACCCACTAATAACCTTTCAAGTTGCAACAAACTTGAAAGACTAATTGTTTATTTCATCTGTTGAAAAATACTCATAAAGTTGGAGTTTATGAGTATGGAGTATTCCATAGGCTCACCCCAGCATAAAGACTTATAAGTATGAACAAGAGAAACTTAAGGTTTACTGGAAAATGTACAAGACCTGCAGTCCAAAGCTCTGAGACTGTTTTACCTGCATCGTTTACCAGCTGATGATCTTGAGCAAATCACTGCTCCAGCCTGAGTTTTGTGATGTATAAAATGAAGATAGAAATATTTACTACAGGAGCGCCTGGGTGGGTTAAGCCACTGCCTTCGGCTCGGGTCGTGATCTCGGGGTCCTGGGATCAAGTCCCACATCGGGCTCTCTGCTCAGCAGGGAGCCTGCTTCCTCCTCTCTCTCTTTCTCTGCCTGCCTCTCTGCCTCCTTGTGATCTCTCTCTGTCAAATAAATAAATAAAATCTTAAAAAAAAAAAAGAAATATTAACTACATAGAGTTGTTATTAAAATCAAATGAGATGATGGGTGATATATACGAATACGTGGTAAAATGTAAAGCTCAACCCAAATGGGAGGTACTATTACTATCATTCTTACAATTGTTCACAAAGGACACCTGTATAAAGATAGGCATGGCATAGTGGAAAATTCATCCTACTACTAAAAATATAACCCAGGAGAAGCATCTCTCTACTTGAAATGGATGGATATTATCATTCCCAGAAGACAAAAGACAGTCCTTGACTTCAAACAATGCACGGTGACATCAGAGGAGCCAGTTCTCTCCTTCGTGATGACTAACGTCTACACGTGCCCAGCACGTACCTCAGTTCACAGCTTTAGATAAGGAAAAGACACACATTGGGGAGAATAGATTCCAGAAAGTAGATGAACATGGTTCCTAAGAAGTGAAAAAAAAAAAAAATGTTAAGTATATCAAGTATTGTCCTTTGAATCCCAGATCCCCTAGAACTGAACCAAAACAAACTGTGCTCAAACAAAGCTAAAAAGATGACTGAGAAAGCACAGATAAAGAGGGATAGAATACAGAGAAGCCAAAGGCAAAGCTATCTGTTTAGGAAGGTAGCATGATGTCCAAGGATAGAGCCTGGACCCCAGAGCCAGGAAACTGAGTTCTAGTCCCAGCATTTCCCTTGGCTCTCTATGAAACCCTGGGCAGGCCATTGTCCTCTCCAGGCCTCTGTTTCTTTATAACATAAAAGAGGAACTGAAAGACTAATTAATGCAGCTAATTGATCATTTAGAAAATATTTATTATTTATTATAAGCTAGGGACTGTTCTGGGCATCAGGAACCTAGGAGAAAACAGAAACAGACACAGTTCTTCCAGCCATGGATTTGACGTAGGTAATATCCATCCAGCTCAAAGGCATGGTATGCTATACTCTGATATACTCTCCATTTTGGAGAAACCAAAATGGACCAAAGAGGAGGAGGCTTCACCTCTTCAGGGAGCAGTGTTCTTTTTGAGAGCAGAAGCAAGTGCCCTTTACTCCCATCTTGTCCCTATCTAGGTCCTGGGCTTTGGAGCTTAATACAGAACACGACAGCCAACTGACTTTTATTGTAAAAAGCAAGTCTAGGGCTCAAAGAAACTTCTAGAAATATAAAGATATGTTGTTTCATTTTTCAGTTAGATAACTAGATCTACTACAGTAGAGAAATGGGAAAATTATTTGATACTTCTTTGCTTAAAAAGTTTATCTAAAATGACAAACGTTAATGGATAGGCGAAATATAATAAAAATCAACAATCTCTATATTAATTGTTCCTAACCTCTGTTCCCTATAATAGGAAAAACACAACTTATATATGTAATATTAAAAGAAATGAATTATTTAGTACATATAAACAGAATATAACACCTACTTTACCAAACATAAAGCCCCAGTCTCGATGTCTATAATACAATAAAACAGTTATACTTTACATTGCCAGAAGAGAAACAGCATTAGTTTTTATTCTGAATTTCCTGTAGCTCATTTGTTGATTTGGTGTCAAAAAAGAAAAATTTTGAAAGATATGAAAGTCAGCTCCTTTATAGAGAGCTATCAAAAAGTGTCTCAAAAGAGTATTCTGAGCATACGTTTCTCTAGGATCTCCAAGCACACACCATCTTCCAGAGAATTCTTTGACAAGTCTGCTTCACCCTGGGATTCCCCATGATCAATATGACAGAATGAAGAGAAGGATAGGCAGCCATGACTGTCTCAGAGATGAAGATAATGAGGAGATTCGCAGAAGACTTGTAGATGATGGAAAAAGGGCTGGCCAGGATGTAAACCACATGAAGGATAAGGAAGCAGCCCAAGGACTTCAGGACAGTGATGTGAGCCTTGGCCCGAGCATCTCTCCTACCAGCTGTATATACCTTCATCTTCTTGTGGTGTCTGTACAAAGAGATAATCAGCATCACGGAAGAAATAAGAAACACCATCAGAGGCAACCCACTTCCTGCATTAAGCTTTAATACATACAGGTAGTGCCAGCTTTCAAAGGGGTACAGAATGCTGCTGTTGCCTTGGGAAGGATCATAGGGCTTTAAGCCAATGAGGGTTACAAGTAACAAACTGATCATGAAGTACCCCAGAAGGCACCAGAGACTCAGGCAATAGGCTCTCTGCTTCAGCCACATGCAGACAGGGTGCTCAAGGGTCATGATCTTCCTGCAATAGAAAACACTGAGGAAAGCAGCAAACCACAGGCTGGCCTGGCTTACCAGGATCCAGAAGACACTGAGATACCGAAGCCAGTGGCTACTGTGGAAAAGTGGAAACAGGCTTAAATCCATCATAATCAGCCACTGCAGGAGAAATCGGCAGACAGCCAGGCCCAGGACAATGAGGTTGTATGAGGACCCATTGAATTTTCGGACCCATTCTCCAAAGCTCCAAACCACAAGGACACCATTTCCAACCAGCCCAATGAGAAATTCGGCCACCGCCACCACCATCAGCAGTGCTAGGGCAGCACTCAGCATGGCTGGGGACAGGAAGGAGTCTGACTTCTGTCACAGAAGGTGTCCTGCTTCAGCAGGAATGTGTGTGCCTGTGGTTGAGTTTCAGCTCCCCAGAGGGTGAGACACCCAAGGTAAGTCTTCACACCACAGAATCTGGATTTGGCCTTGCCCTGCTGTTCAAGACTGAAGAGCTGTGACCAGGCACAGAGAGTTTAGAAATTATGATCCCCTCTGTATTTGCATCCACATGAATGCACTCTGTGCCTACACTCAGAGACTTAAAATAGCACCACAGATACTGGTTCCCCTTCTCAAGGGTCATGAGATAGCATCTAGACACTAGCACATATTAAGACCCTTCAATAAGAAGATCAAATCAAAACATTCTCAGATTTTATACAGTTGCCAAATGTGAGCTCGTTATTATTTAAAAAATCTTATTTTTATAAAAAGTACTCTGAACATAAAAATATGAAAGCTGAATAAACTCAAATATAAAATATATTTCATTATCAAAAAATAATAATAAAGTAAAAATATATTTCACTATCAAAGAGAGAAGTAGGGAAAATTTGGGGGAAGAAAACAATCAGAGAACAAAAATAGCACATTTAAGTGCCAAATAATTAAAAAAAAAAAAAATGGAAGTCAGGGAGAGGAGCCATCACTGCTAATCTGAGTCTTTGAGGTCATCTGTCCTAATTTATGATCAAGTACCCACACACACATGACTCAGCATATATCTCAAACCAAGGTCATAGAGGAAGGAAATGAGCTCAAGTAAGTGAAAAAAGACTAGCACAGTTATCAAGAAATATAGTAAAGTGTTTCATTTATTGTCCAGATTCCAACTTCCCTAGGACCAGTCTAACACAAATGTTTATGGAAGGTTGAATTCTAAGACAGCATCAAAGAGATTTGGAATAATCCTTGAGCAGGATGGGACTGTAAATAAGACAGGTTGTCACTTCTGTAACTAGGTTATGTTTTATGGCAAAGATAAAGGGCTTTTGCAAATGTAATTGAACCAGTTGCATTTGAACTACTCAAAAAATTACCCTGGGTGTGTTTCACTTAGCCAGTAAAAGTCTTGGAAGAGAAACTGGGCCCTCCTACTGACCTTGAAGAATCCAGCTACCAGGCTGTGAGAGAGACACATGACGAGAACTGTGAGGTGTTGAGATTGGCTCGCAGAAGGCAGCAGCAGGAAAATGGGGACCTTTGTCAAACAACTGCAAGGAACTGAATTCTGCAAACAACGAGTGATCTTGGAAAAGAACCTAAGCTCCAAAAACCTACAGCCCAGTCAACATGGGGACTGTAGCTTTTAGGACTCTGTGCAGAGGGACCACGTAGGCTGTGACTGGACTCTTCACCCACAGAAACTGTGCAATAAATGTGTGTGTTGTTTTAAATTGCTAAGTATCTGCTGCTACACCGCAAACAGAAGACCAAAACAATGGTCAAACTAGGCCAGAAACTATGAGGAAACAAGGAGAAAGAGGAACTGAATTGGGAAGAAGGAGGAAGGCGAGGCTAGCTTCGGAGGAAGTCAGCATGGATGCAGAGGAAAGACCAAAGTATCTGGAAAGAAACCAAAAACCCCACCCCAGGCCCTTTGATTTGGCCACAAGCAGAGAGGGTTCAGGGGTCATGATCTTCCTGCAGTAGAAGTCACTGAGGAGCCAGCACATCCAGGACAATGAGTTTGTTTGGGGAGCTCTTTACATTTTCGGATCCATTCTTCAAAACTCTAGACCACAGGATCCTATTTC
Organism: Mustela nivalis; assembly: GCF_964662115.1. NCBI lineage: Eukaryota > Metazoa > Chordata > Mammalia > Carnivora > Mustelidae > Mustela > Mustela nivalis. The sequence goes on from NC_139031.1 coordinate 11,807,547, forward strand.
CAAGCAGGCCAATGAGAAATTAAGCCACAGCCATGACCATCAGCAGCGCCAAGACAATGGTCAGCATGCCTGTTCCAGAAGGTGTCCTGCTTCAGCCGTGTGTGTGTGGGGGGGGGGGTCCTGGCTGAGCTTCAGATCCCGAGAGTGATACAGAATTAAGGTAGAACATTCCACTCCTCAGAGTTCAGATTCTGTCACTGTCCTTTTGAAATCCATTCTCTGACAAAGAAGACACAACTGTGAACACAAGTAATGTTCTCAAAGGTAAGAGCCTCACTTCCATTTGCATCTGCATGAAGCTGGCCTAGCATCTGAGATGAAGAACAAGCCACAGCTACAGACTGTCCTTCTGAAGGAAGCAAGTCAAATCCACCGAGCTCCTGGACCCTGCTCCCACCCACCCTGACTCTGTAGAACCGAAATAAGACATTCTAAGAATCTCAACAGTGGCAAAAGCAAAGCACCTCATATTATAAACAGGTCAAGTACAACATTAATGAATAACTTGGCAAATATTTGTTAAATGTCTATCGTGTGCCAGGCCCCTAATCCAGGCTCTGGGGATACAATCACCACACACACACACACACACACACACACACACACACGAAAAAAAACAAAGTCCCTACTGTCCCAGAGCTGATATTCTGGTGGGAGAAGCAAATAACTAATGCTGTTTTAACATGCTTGTAACTTGAATATATAAATCTAGAGTTGTATTTATATACACACAAAGACTTGTTTCACTACCAGGGAAACAAAGAAAAAAATAGGGTGAGAAAATGAGTAAAAACAACTATGAGACAAGATAAATATTTACTGCTGAATACTATGCGCTAGAGGAGGTCAAGATGGAGAGAAATCTGGGAACGACAGTGCTAGTTCACTAGCACTAATATGGTAGGTCAGTACCGCCTCTTGGTGGGAGGTGTCTGGAAGGAGGAGGAGGGGTGCAGTTGTAACCCATAAGTAACAAGGATCACAATCTTTGAGGAAGATTATGATAAGAATTGTTGTGCCCAAATTTCGAGACCCCCCCCCCCAAAGACGACCACCAGAGTCCAGAGTCAAAGCCAAACAGCAAGGGTCGTTTATTAGGAATTCAAACCCGGACCTCCGCACACTCGTAGCGGGTGACGCTAAGAGGTCCCGAGCTCAGGATCACAACATCTTTTATACACTAATTTTGGGGAGGCAGGGACTTAGCATACATCATAGTATCTTATAACAAATCGCCACATACCGCGGGAAAATCAAAAAGGAACTCTATAATATGACTGGCGCGCTACAGAGCAGGAAAGGGCTGGGAACAGATTATTGGTTAGGTCCAAGGGCTGTCATTCTTCAAACTGCTGAGTTGGCACTGGTAGGGTATGTGTCACCTCAGGATTGACCGGGGTCTTCCTGTCAAGCCGCGGGGCACCAGATGGTTGTTATCTCTCGGCCCAGAGCCGGATGGGGGGTCCAGGAGCAGTCATTCTGTCACGTCTAATTCCAGGTGGGGGTTTCTCTGGCGTCAGATGGCTGTTATCTCTTGGCCCAGAGCCGGGGGAGGGGTCCGGGAGCAGCCATTCTGTCAGGTTCAATTCTGGGCGGGGGATGTGTGGTTACAGAGTGTCCATAGAAAGTCTGCTGGTATTTTTCCATCTCCTCATGGGTTAGCAAGCGAAGATACAGAAGCAGAAATAGTAGTAATGGTTATAATTTAGGCATCTCAGAATCAGTAGCATGGCTGTGGGGAGGACAAGTAAAAACCCCAGGGCAGGGCAGGGAGTGACTTGGAAGATGAGAGGACAGAAGCTATTTTTGTCTGCTTCCATAAACATGAAAACTTGGGGAGAGAGGTTAAGTACACTAGACAAAAGTTGGAAGATGATCTAGAAGGCAAAGCTTAATTTCACTTCTCCTGAGAGTGAGCTGGACTTTGAGACTTCTAAACAAGAGACTCTGGAAAGGGAAACAGAGTAACCAGGCAGTGGAGAAACCCAACAGACACCACCTTAACCAAGCAATCAAGAATAATATGACCAGTGAGAAGTTCATGATGATATCTGGTATCCCCCAGCGTGACATGAGGAGAAGGGCACCTCATCTTTTTTGGACTCCCTCTCTCCACCCAACCTCCATTAACTCCTGTCACTTCCCGGTTGTTAATTTCCTTGCCAGGCAAATTCTCACAGGATTCCCTTTCACACTTTATTCCTAGGGGAATAAAACTGACCATAAGCCAATTACGCAAATCCCTGGGGGGTTCTGTCAAACTACCCTTTCCCCCTCGACTCCTACACCCCAGAGCAATGGGAGGCAGGGCACACAAAATTTGAAAAGAGTTCCCAATAGACCCTGCTTCTCACTCCTCCAACCTTCCTTGAGGAGCAATGGTGAGATCAGAGGCTCCAGCTCCAGCTCTAACTTACAAAAAAGGAAGAAAAAGTTATATTTTAAGTGCTTTCAGTAAGCTTTAGTATAACCTGAAGACTCCACCATTTAAGGCTATTTTAAGAGTTATATTCAATTCATACTTTAAAAGACTAATGTCTTCTTCCTCTAAACCCTTCTTCCCTTTGTTTGTTTTTCAAAACAACTGAAAATGGCTCATCAACAGAATGCTAATAACAGCAGAAGCCCAAAGTCACACCTGTTTAGGTAAAATTTAGGCAATAAAAGAAACCTAAAATCCTTGAAATGACCCATAAATACTGTGAACAAACTGGTGGTTGGGGGATAGGTTCCAGCTTCAGAGTGAATGCATCACAAGAATAAAAGGCACAGCCTGGGAAGACAGTCAGTGATATCATAATAGCTTGTACGGTGACAGTTGGTAGCTATGCTTGGGATGTGCACAGCGTAATATTTAATTTATCAAATCACTATGTTGTACACCTGAAACTAATGTAGCATTGTCTGTCAACTATACTCAAAATTTTTTTAAAGTGGTTTTGAAATGAAAAAGTAAAAATCCTTAGATTGCATAAGAACTTCATTTAGTTCATCCATGAATTGTATATACTTTCTGTTGGGTCCACAGGCTCTGGGAATGCAGGAGGAACAATAGAAATGAGCCCCAGCCCGCCATCTTCCAGCCTCCTCCCCACCCCTTTTCCTTAACCCTTGATTCTCCCGCCAAAAGGATGTATGCCCAGGTCACATCTCCATAGGTAACCCGATACCTATGCAGGAAACAGAAGTATCAGGACCCCCCACCCCATACCCTCCAATCACCAAATACCCTACCATATATGGATGTGAGCCCATGCCCTTCCTTGGCCCGATAAAAGACCCCTGCAGTGGCAGATATCAAAGAGGTTACTGCCTATGTTCTCCTCTAAGATTCTGATGGATTCCTGTCCCACATTGAGATCTTTTATCCATTTTGAGTTTATCTTTGTGTACGGTGTAAGAGAATGGTCAAGTTTCATTCTTCTGCATATAGCTGTCCAGTTTTCCCAGCACCATTTATTGAAGAGACTGTCTTTTTTCCACTGTATATTTTTTTTCCTGTTTTGTCAAAGATTAATTGACCATAGAGTTGAGGGTCCATATCTGGGCTCTCTACTCTGTTCCACTGATCTATGTGTCTGTTTTTATGCCAGTACCATGCTGTCTTGGTGATCAAGCTTTGTAGTAAAGCTTGAAATCAGGTAACATGATGCCCCCAGTTTTATTTTTGTTTTTCAACATTTCCTTAGTGATTCGGGGTCTCTTTTGATTCCATACAAATTTTAGGATTATTTGCCCCAGCTCTTTGAAAAATACCAGTGGAATTTTGATCGGAATGGCATTAAAACGATAGGTTGCTCTAGGCAGTATGGACATTTTAACAATGTTTATTCTTCTGATCCAAGAGCATGGAATGGTCTTCCATCTTTTTGTGTCTTCTTCAATTTCTTTCATGAGTGTTCTATAGTTCCTTGAGTACAGTTCCTTTACCTCTTTGGTTAGGTTTATTCCCAGGTATCTTATGGTTCTTGGTGCTATAGTAAATGGAATAGATTCTCTAATTTCCCTTTCTGTATTTTCATTGTTAGTGTATAAGAAAGCCACTGATTTCCATACTTCTTTCAAGATATGTCTCCAAAGGCACAGGAAACAAAAGCAAAGATGAACTTTTGGGACTTCATCAAGATCAAAAGCTTCTGCACAGCAAAGGAAACAGTCAAAAAAACAAAGAGGCAACCCATGGAATGGGAGAAGATATTTGAAAATGACACTACAGACAAAAGGTTGATATCCAGGATCTATAAAGAACTCCTGAAACTCAATACACACAAAACAGACAATCATATCAAAAAATGGGCAGAAGATATGAACAGACACTTCTCCAATGAAGACATACAAATGGCTATCAGACACATGAAAAAAATGTTCATCATCACTAGCCATCAGGGAGATTCAAATTAAAACCACATTGAGATACCACCTTACACCAGTTAGAATGGCCAGAATTAGCAAGACAGGAAACAACATGTGTTGGAGAGGATGTGGAGAAAGGGGAACCCTCTTACACTGTTGGTGGGAATGCAAGTTGGTGTAGCTACTTTGGAGAACAGTGTGGAGATTCCTCAAGAAATTAAAAATAGAGCTTCCCTATGACCCTGCAATTGCACTACTGGGTATGTACCCCAAAGATACAGATGTAGTGAAAAGAAGGGCCATCTGCACCCCAATGTTTATAGCAGCAGTGGCCACAGTTGCCAAACTGTGGAAAGAACCAAGATGCCCTTCAACAGACGAATGGATAAGGAAGATGTGGTCCATATACACTATGGAGTATTATGCCTCCATCAGAAAGGACGAATACCCAACTTTTGTAGCAACATGGATGGGACTGGAAGAGATTATGCTGAGTGAAATAAGTCAAGCAGAGAGAGTCAATTATCATATGGTTTCACTTATTTGTGGAGCATAAGAAATAGCATGGAGGACAAAGGGAGAAGGAGAGAAGGGAGTTGAGGGAAATTGGAAGGGGAGGTGAACCATGAGAGACTATGGACTCTGAAAAACAATCTGAGGGTTTTGAAGGGGAGGGGGTGGGAGGTTGGGGGATCCTGGTGGTGGGTATTGGAGAGGGCAGGGATTGCATGGAGCACCGGGTGTGGTGCAAAAATAATGAATACTGTTATGCTGAAAATAAATAAAAAATAAATAAAATAAATACTGTTATGCTGGGAAAAAAAAACTAAAAAAAAAAAAAAAAAGACCCCTGCCGCCTCACTCCCAGCACAACTTCCCCCACTCCCCTTTCTGGCGTCGAGGAACCTTGCCCAAGGGTGCCCACCTCCTCCTGATGTGACTTTCCTGGCTCCCCTTCTCCTGAGCCCTGAAACTTGGCCGGAGAGTGCCTTTAATAAATCTTGCCTTGTGCCTACCTCACCTGGTGTCGTGTTTATCTCGCCTATAAAATCTTACACTTTCCCAGCACCTTTCTATTGGCCTATTCCTTCCCATGTTGCAGCATTCAAAATAAATTTAAAATTTTTTTTCTTTCATATTGCTATACTTTTGGTTTAAAAATATATCTCACCTAAAAGAAAAAGCTTCTGTAAGGAAGGAAACAGTCAACAAAGCTAAAAGGCAACCTACGGAGTGGGAGAATATATTTGCAAATAACATGTCTGATAAAGGGTTAGTATCCAAAATATAAAAAACTGATAAAACTCAACACCACAAAAAGAAATAATCCAATTTAAAAATGGACAGAATATATGACATTTCTCCAAAGACATCCAGACGGCCAAAAGACACATAAAAAGATGCTAGGCATCACTCATCATCAGCATGGAAATGCAAATCAAAATTACCATGAGATACCACCTCACACGTGACAGAATGGCTAAAATCAAAAGCACAAGAAACAACAAGCACTGGTGAGGATGTGGAGAAAAAGGAACCCTCTCACACTGTTGGTGGGAATGCAAACTGGTACAGCCACTGTGAAAAACAGTATGGAGGTCCCTCAAAAAATTAAAGATTGAATCACCATAGGACCCAGTAATTTCACTACGAGGTATTATCCAAAAAAAATACAGAAACACTAATTCGAGGGTACACATGCATCCCCACGTTTATTGTAGCATTGTTTACAACAGCCAAACTATGAAAGCACCTCATGTGTCCATCAATATATGAATGGATAAAGAAGATGTAGTGTGCGCATGCGTGCGCGCACACACACACACACACACACACACACACACATATACAATGAAATATTATTCAGCCATAAAAAATGAACTTTTGCCATTTGCAACAACATGGATGGATCTAGAGCGTATAATGCTAAGTGAAACAAATCAGGAAAAGGCAAATACCATATGTTTTCACTATATGTGGAGTTTAAGAAACAATACAGATGAGCAAAGGGGGAAAAAGAGAGAGAGACAAACCAATAGACTCTTAACTACAGGGAACAAACTAAAGGTTACCAGAGGGGAAGTGGGTAGGGGATGGGTAAAATAGGGGATGGCGATTAAAGAGAACACTTACCATGATGAAAACACAAAATAATAAAAAATTAAAAATTGATAAACACACACACACATCTCACCTAAATTTCAAGCTTAAAAGCCCACTATCTCTCTGCATGATATCATGACATTTATTTCACCTAAGGAACTAAGCACCTATAAAATTTTTATACCTCCCCCTACATGGTATTATTATATTATACAACATTAATCTTATATTATGAAATATTAATTATATATACATGTACATATGTGCATGTGTGTGTGCGTCTATATATGCATATATTAGGAGCCCTGGGTGCGTTTTTCAGGCTGGACATACCATACTTCTGACACCCTTTTGAATATTATCTTCTTTTTTTTTTTAAGATTTTATCTATTTTATGAGAGAGAAAAAGCACAAGCAGAGGAAAGTGTGAGGGAGAAGGAGAGGCAGGCTTCCTGCTCAGCAGGGAGCACGATATAGGGTTTGGTCCTAGTCCCTGAGATCATGACCCGAGCCAAAGGCAGAAGCTTAACTGACTGAGCTACTCAGGTGCCCCTTGAATATTTTCTTCGTGTCCTAGGAGATAAAGCTTTATAACTGGGCATGATTCTCCACTGTCCCAGTCTTTCCATCCACCTGGTGATATTGTTAAAAAAGAACTGGCTTTTAGAATCCGAAAACAAATTGGAGCCTTAGGTCTGCCCCTTCTTAATTAATGAGCCATTTATAATTCCTGTTTGTGCCTCAATTTTTTCATCGGTATGACGGGCAATACTAACATTCTCTACGAAGTTGTGAGGAACCAACAAAATCACATGTGAAAATGTAGCTCAGACAATACTGGGCTTTAGCCGTCCAAAGTTAAATGGCAACATGCCCGATCTACAGCTCCACAGTGTTTCATGACGTCATACAGACGCTGCCCCGGCACCCGCCCTTCATTTCCACCAGTGCCTCTTCATAACAGGGAGTTTTAAACATCCCTCCCTTCCCTGGTTAGGCAGAGCATATACGGAGGAGGAGGAGGAGATTGCTTATTAGAGAGCCTGTAAGGTATCATATCTTAAATAAACTCTAAAATTTTTAAAGTCCTGGTTAATAAGTATTTAGTGGCAGAGCATACTGGAAGCAGCAAAACTCCCAACCTACGACATCGTTAAAAACTCTACCCAAAGAGGACTACAGGCAAGTGTCCCAACAAAAGAATACGGCAAAGTAAGGTTTGTCGAGTAAGGCAACAGAGACCCAAAACTACAGTGTCTGAAAGAATGGAGATGTTTATTTCCCATGAACAGTCGCTGAGTTAAGGTGTGAATAGTCCAGAGCTGGGGTGATGTCGGGTGCCCCACGGTGTCGGGAAATGTGAAGCCAACTAGGATGGATGAATTCTCCACTATCCCCAGGCAGTCCCTTCAACTGCTGGCCCAAGATGGGCCATTCCAGAGCACAGGAAGAAGAGGGAAAAGGGGAAGGGAGGGCCCACCTGTTCTAGAAACACCACCTAGAAATTAAACACATCACTTTCTCCTCACACTCCGCTGGCAGAATGTGATCACGTGTGATGCCTACTTGTAAGAGAAAGCTGTAAAATGTAATTGGCTGCCAAAGCTCTAGGTAGCTAAAAATTCTGTTATTATAGAAGAGTAAGTCAAGAGAATGGGTCTGGGGGGACCATGAGGCTTTCTGCTTCTGACTTAGAGTTCTTATGTCATTGTGTATATTTAATCCTTTTATCTCCTAATCTTAAGATCCTAACATGATGAAAACCTTCTTTTTTTTAGCATAAAATATTGGTTTGGGTAATCCTTACTAAATAATGCCGTCAAGATTCTGGTGTCCAGAATGGGAAACATCAGGTAATTTGTAAAAATTTGGAGATTTCTCATTTTTTTCTATTTTAATAAAGAGACTGTTATTTTAATAAGATCATTTACTCTGAGATGTATAAACATCACATAAGTACTTTGTAAATACAAAAAACTATACAAATATAAATTATTACCCCCCAATTCCCACTCCAAAGCTGATCAATATTCCATCTTCAGATTTCTGTTTCTCCAGAGCCAGTCCTGCTGTCTCAACTACCCTCCTATACAAAAAAAAAAAAAAAACAAAAAAAACAAAACAGTGTTCCCCTGAAGAACCGTGCAGTGCTCATACAATTTAGTAGATAAATTCATAAGCAGATGACACATATTCACCAAAAGTCTGATGCTCCCACTACTAAGCTATTTAATAAACTCTTGGCTTTCCCCTGAATTCCATATTACATGACAGGGTATAATCTTTTGTAAAGTTGTACTCAGATTGTGTTAATTTCACTATTTGGCACTCACCTTTTTTTAAAAGATTTTATTTATTTATTTGAGAGAGAGAGAGAAAGAACACAGAGGGAAAGGAAGAGGGAGAAGCAGACTCTCTGCTGAATAATAAGCCCAATGCGGGGCTTGATCACCGGACCCTAAGATCATGCTCTGAGCTGAAGGCAGACACTTAACCCACTGAGCCACCCAGGTGCCTCCTAGCACACACTTTTGAACTCAGGCTGACTCCCTGGATTTTGAGATCCTTGGAACTCTCCTAGATCGGGCTCCTGTCACTCTAATCCCTGCCTTCTAGCATTCCATTACCTTTCCGTTACCATTAAGGAAGGAGCCCTTCCCTTCTTTCCAGAACAAACCTAGAAATTCAGTCCTAGAGTTTCTTGATAATAATAGCTCAATGACTGTGACCCAGCATGGTGAGGGTTCTTTTCGTGTACATCTGCCACAATATACACCTGTTTTCTCTCTTCCTTCTCTTTCTTCCCTTTTCTCTCTACAACTTTCTTTTCTCCTATTGCTCTTTGCATCCTCTTGCTATGCTTTAAGCCAGTCTAGTGCCTGCTGATGACTCGTCCACTGCTAAGCCCTTACCCAGGGCTTCTCAGCTAAACCTCAAAAATTTAACTAATGGTGTGAACCATAATGTATTGCTTAATTTGGGGGAACTCCCCCTTATACTCAGTAGCTCATGGAACAATGTGGTGACTTCCACCAGCCAGGGATGCAAACTACATGATAAATAATGTCTTAAACTTAGAAAAAAAAATGCCTAATATTTTAAATGTTTTAAGTTGCAGAATAAACTGAAGTACAGACAGGCACTCAAAGGCCAAGGAGGTCAGCTTAGCAATTACGGAAATGGAGTCCACAGTCCATAGTCCGCTAACAGAGAAAGTCTTGCTCCCAAACCATGAGGTGACTCCAGCCACCATTCACTACTGAAATTCTACTCCTTGTTGAAACAAAGAATCGCCTTTGCTTTTGTTCTCAGCGTAGGGTGTGTGAGAATAATGAGAACAGAATGTCCTGGGGGGTAAATGGTGGAAATAACCATGCAGATGGATCTGGCTCCCAAATCCATCCCGACAAAGGGGAAATAATGCAGCAGAGAAGCGAGCGAGTAGGGAATGTACAAGATGAGGAAACAGATCATGAGCTTCATAGCGCCCAGGTGAGCTTCGGTCTGGGGAGTCCAAAAAAGAGTGGTGTTTTTCTGCATCTTCTGTATATGTCTCCTCAAGGAATGAATTAACAAGGAAGCAGAAGTCACATTAATGATGAACTGGAGAAACGAGCGCAAGACCAAAGAGATCACCAACGACAAGACGCCCTCGTTGATGTCACATCCTGTCCCATTCCTCCCAGGCACAAATTCGGGAAAGCACGACGTCTGTCTGAGTGCCACATACAGGAGAGTGGTGAAGGCAGAAATCAGCGCACAGGCTAGCACGAGCCTGGGGATCTTTGGGGAGAGATTTCGTTTCAGCAGGAGAAATACCGCGTGTTGCATGTCCGTAATCTTCACACAGTACAAGGCATTGAGCAAGGTGACAAGCCAGAGACTATTCGAGTCCAAAAACATCCAACACAACAGGAAAAAAGTAGATAAGTGCACTGACCTTGCCACATTTGGAGAGATGAAGAAGCAACTGATGTTGAGTAAAAACAGTCCCAGCGTAAGAAATCTGGTGACGCCCAAGCTGAAGAGGATCCTATTTGAAGAGGAGATTCTGGGGCTTTTGAGCCACGTCCGAAAACTGACCACTGCAATAAAGAGATTTACAATGAGTCCCGCAAAATTCAAAATTACTGAGACAACAATGGCAAGAAAAAAGAATATCTGAAGCATATTTCCTCATCGAGAACTTAGCAGTGTGGTCTGGACGCTGGGAACAGGAGAAATAACTGAGATGCGTAAGTAGGCACCAGGACCCAGCCAGGAAGGACATTGCTTCTCTAATTGTCTCCAGTGTGACAAATGAACCATTAATGGTCTAAAAGCCAGCTGCTTTTCCTGAGATGCAAATCTTCCCAGGATTGCATTACTATTTCTTCATTCATATCCTGTTTTCCTTAGAAATGCCTAATTAAAACAGCCCTAGTGAACTCTGAAAGCAGAGTCCACTCTGCCAAGAGGATAGATAGAGGGAGAAGCTATGGAAGCTCCAAGACTTCAAATCCAAGGGACAAAACTCCAGTCCACCAATGTCTCTGCCGCTCTTTCACAGGGAATAAAGCTCTTCTTCATAGCAACCCCAGAAGATAGTGGGAAATCCCAGGCTTCACTCCACTGACCCACTCTCTTCCATATATGGATGGATGACTGAAATCCAGCTTCTCTCCTCCCTATAATCTACTAATCTGCTGCAGCCCTATTTTCTCCATCTCTCATTCTGGTCAACATTACATTTTCACCCCTGAGCACATACAGTGATTCACAGTCACACACAGACCAAGTGCAAGGACTTCACACTTTCTCAAGAGAGCCTTTTTGCAATTAATTCCATCTATCAGGATGATTCCTTTACTTTGCATTCCCTCACCAGTCACACATATGTGTGCCATAATCATTTGCTGTGATATGCTTTGCTTGGGGAAAAAAAAAAAAAAATCAGCCATTTCATGTGTTTCTTTTACAGACATGGGTTTATGCTTAGATCACATAGGACTATTTCTTCTTGGGCATTTAGCTGCAAATCAAAGTACTCTGATCCCAAATACACAGTAATGCTTTAGCTATAGTTTTGCATCTCAATGCCTGATTCCTCTGTAATTTCTCAGACAGGAAAGGGCACAGTAAAAGGAAAATTATAGTATCGAAGACTATGAGTGAACGTGAGAGTATGACATATATTATCTACTCTAGCAGTTAGGGTAAACTTCGATGCAGTCACATGTAGGTTACCAAACTAGCATCAAAATAAAGCATACAAAGTCCTGTTCCTTTGTATGGGAACAGAAATACAAACAGATGGATAGAACAGAGGAACGGAAGAAGCTAAGATGTGCAGACCAGGTCCAGAAGAGGGAGCACATTCATGGGGCCCTTTAAGACAGGAAAGCAGCCTGGAGGGATTCCCCAAGCAGGAACCCGGTGGCTTACAGAAGCATTTGTATAAAACTAAGAGGCACATGACAAAAGCGTGCCCAGATCAGTTAACCAGGTAAACACAGGGTGAACAAGCAAGGCAAGGAAAGGGAAGTTTATATCATAGCACATATTTCCACTGAATTATTTATAAAATAGATCACTGTGTTAAAGTAATTAAGTTAAAATATTTAAAATATCACATTTAAATAGAATAAATAATATGGAGAAAGATATAAGAAGTAAGTGTTCCAAAAGGGGTGGGGGAACCGCACACTGGCAGCAAGAGACCCTATCCAAAATGCGACATAAATGTTGTTGGGCTCTCAGTAGCAGCAGGCGCTGTAATTAAGATGTGATCATGTCGCCTAGGGTCATCAGTGAACACACTGGTTCTGGCAGATGTTATTTATGAAAAGGTCAGTATGGAGAAAGCATTAACAAAACCCATTCCCCTTCTGCATGAGAATTTACCTTCAGTTAAATATAAAAGTCTTATGGATATTCCCTGCTTTGGGCCTCCTTGAGTGTGGTGACTCTTTTGATGTGTGTGCCTTTTTTTTTTTTTTTAAGATTTTTATTTATTTATTTGTGAGACACAGAGCATGAGCAGGGGAGGGGGGAAGGGCAGAGAAAGAGGGAGAAGCAGGCTCCCTACTGAGCAGAGTCTGATGCAGGCCTCAATCCCAGGATCCTGAGATCATGACCTGAGCTGAAGGCACACGCTTAACTGACCAAGCCACCCAGACATCCCTGATGTGTGTTTCCTTTGACTCAACCTTGGCAGCCATGTCTATGAAATTATTACAAGAGAAACTGGCACCTTTGGGACATGAATCTTTTTAGGCCAGCCCCACCCCTGCACAGCTGTGGATCTCCACTCCTAGCACCTTGGCTCTATGGCCGCAGCAAGGACTCTGCAAAACAGAAAGGCCTGACACTCCCCTGCCCATAAGCTAGGTCGCTGAACCATATCTACCTGAGTAGACCGGTGCCAGAGGCCTAAGACATTGTGTAAGTCTTACTACTTCCTGGAGCCCCAAAAGACCCAGTGGCGGCAAGTATACTGCAGTCAGGTGTCCAAGCTCTAGACTCATCTAGCAGATCTGCTGGGAAAACTTTAGGGCCAATAGTTCAAGCAAAAGGACGACTTAGCTCATTTGATGAAGGCTTTGAATAAATGGGAATTACAAACTGTGAGCTGTTTTCGACAGAGTACTAATGTTGCTCGGGAGGAAGAGAGAAGGAAACTTCCACTTCTTGGGCTGTTTTTAGTGTTTCCTCTGTTCCCGGCAGGGCAGCAGGTATCTTGAAACTCAGGTAATCCTTAAAACAGTTCTGTAAGGAAGATGTGGTTATCCCTAGTTACAGATGAGGGGGATGAAGATGAGAGAGAGTAAGCGGCTGTGGGCCAGCACAGGAAATCGGTGGCTAAGCTGTAAGGCGTCTCTGAGACTGAGCTCTTTCCACTGCTGCCCTCATCGGGTCATTCATTCAATAAACTGTTACCATAAGCCAGGCACTGTGGTAGGTGCTGGGAAAACAGAAGAAACACCCACAGCCCAACCTGCCTTCAAAAGACACACAGAAACGGGGCATCTGGGTGGCACAATCGGTTAAGGACCCAACTCTGGCTTTGGCCTCCGATGGTGATCTCAGGATTGTGAGATCAAGCCCCGCCTCTGGCTCTGAGCTCATCATGGAGTCTGCCTGGGATTCTCTCTCCCTTTCCTTCTGCCCCTCTCGCTCATGCTCACTCTCTCTAATAAATTTTAAACATACACAGAACATGAAGAGAGAGACCAAAAAAAAAAAAACCAGAGCTCAGTGTTTCCAGTGCTATGTGAGGGGAAAACAAAGGGTGTAGGGGGTGTTCAGGAGGGGCCCTCGAGACTCCTGTCTCAGAGGACTGGAGCTGTCTTGGCACTCCACAGGGCTCCAGTCCTGCTGAAAGCAGCCTGCACGAACTATGGCCACACAGTGGTGGAGCCCAGCAGCAGAGCAGAGCAGTGCATGTGGCTGTCACAAAAGGAGTCTAGAGACAAAGATCATGGGGGCCAGAACCCTTCATCATATCTGAAGCATTTGTTTCAGCGACGCAGAGATGAAATACTTGTTGGTATGTCTTTATTGCCCGCTTGGTGTGATCTTTTTGAGAAGAGCCATTGCTATCTAAAATAGTGCTTGGTACAAAGCGACGGTCAGATAAATGCCTGCGGTATAAATGAATGAACTGGAATCAAGATGAGCCAGAATCAAAATGGTGTGAGAGGGATGCCTGGGTGGCTCAGTCGGTTAAGCCTCTGCCTTCGGCTCAGGTCATGATTCCGGGGTCCTGGGATCAAGTCCTGCATCGGGCTCCTTGCTCGGCAGGGTGCCTGCTTCTCTCACTGCCTCTGCCTGCTTGTGTGTACACACACACACTCTCTCTCTCTCTCTCTCTGTCTCTCTGGCAAATAAATAAGATCTTTTGAAAAAAAAATGGTGTGAGAATTTATGTATGCCTAGAACACACAGCAATATCCAGCCGCTAGCTAAAACCCATCCGTCTCTCAAAGAGATCTGCTAGATGGGCTGTAAGGGTACAAACCTGAGCAACCACAAAACGTTCAGAATTCTCCCTCCCCAGCCGTGAGTCCCCTACTTAGCAACAGACGGGTACTGAGGCCAGACAGACCACACAGAGAAACTCCACTCATGGGTTTCTGAAAAAATAGTTTTCAGAGTTAACCCAGAAATACCGCTCTGGTCATCTGGCCAGCTCTACCAAGTCACACTGACAATTTCATCACAGGGAAATCAACACAATGTGTTCATTGCCAAACTCGTTAAGAGCAGGGAAAAAAAGTCCTTCATTTTGTCTAAAGGTAAGACAGTTCTTCTCCTGAGCCCCTGTCTGCTGGTTGGGGGTAAGTGTTTATTTAATCCAATGAGATAATGAATGTCTTCAGAAAAAATTTGAGTCTCTTTAGATTTAAAAATTAAAATCTGAGACATTATCCCCTTGAAATGTTTCTCCTCTTAGAGTCCGTGTGTACGGGGAGAGGGGCGGAGATTAATGCCACCTCGTGATGCCATGTCCTCCCTCCCCTCAGCATCCTAGTCTCCTCAGGCTTCCAGAGAGACGTCCTTGTTCCTTGGTTTCTGCTTGCTCCGTCCGTATTCAGGGCTGAGTCGGTGCCTGTGTTTTGCTCCCACTGATCACAGCCTGGGAGCTCTGAGCCAGTCCCCAGAGAGGGGAGCTCTGGGCTCTCCCCTGCCGTCCTTGCAATCCCCCTTCTGTTCCCCTCTGCTTCCTCCCACCATCCCGAGGGCACCAGAAGGAGCAGGCTTTCACTCAGGCCATGTCCTCTTATACAGCAGCAACAGCAAACTCCATGGATACACTGTCATAGGACTAGAACTCCATGAGGCACAGTCTCTGGGCTCAACCCCTGATAAGCTAAAATGCTAGCAGCGGATACCTGTTGTATAGTTATTATGCTTTAGTTGCTAAAATAATTTACATACATTGTCTTGCTTAATCTGCAGACCAATCCTGTGAGGTATTTTATAAAATTACCTCTTTATAGTGAAGGGAACTAAGTCTGAGGAGGTTTAGTAACTTGCCGAAGATCATGCATCTGAGAAGTGATGAGGTCAGGATTCAAATCCAGTGTGTTAGGTTCCAGAAAATAAAACCCTTAGCCCCTACGCTATACATTCTTCTAGTCCTGCAAAATGAAGAAACACCAAAAAATAACATGTGATTGTCATTAGCAGTTGTCAGAGTTTTTGAGGTCACTTTTGCTTTCTTTTCTTTTTCTTTTTTTAAATATTTTATTTATTTATTTGACAGAGAGAGATCATAAGCAGGCAGAGAGGCGGCAGAGAGAGAGGAGGAAGCAGGCTCCCCACTGAGCAGAGAGCCCGATGCGGGGCTCAATCCCAGGACTCTGAGATCATGACCCGAGCTGAAGGCAGCAGCTTAATCCACTGAGCCACCCAGGTGCCCCCACTTTTGCTTTCTTAAAACACAATTTCTTGCAGAATATCAACAGAATATCAGACTCTGTCTTCCACATATCCCAAGATCTAGACAGCTCTCTGTTCATCAACTGTTGGGAAATAACATGGATGTTATTTAAGGCAAAGGGCATTGGTGAACATGGAAACTGAGAAAAGTTGGAATGCATTTTGGGTTTTTGTTTTGGTTTTTGGGGTTTTGTTTTTTTTTTTTTTTTTTTTAGTTTTGTTGTTTACTTATTTTTATTTATGATCCTTGTATACCCAAAGTACAGCTCAATCTCATTAAGGATCAGGATCTGTGAACTCAGCTCGAGTTCAGAGAACACTAAAAATGAGAAGTTAGCCTAAGGCACCAAGAACCAAAAAACAGCTAAGCCATAATCTCCAGTAAAATGTTACATTCAGTTAAAAAAGGGGGGAAAAAAACCATACCTAAACTAGAAAGCAGAATCAGGAATTCAGATTAAGGACGAAAGAACCAGAAGGTCAGAGCTCAGCAGACAAGTCCTCAATGTAATGAAAGTATGAGCAAGTCTTCGAGAGTGGGTGACAATAAATTCAATGGTGAGGATCAGGGTTAATGAAACAGAAACCAATCAAGACAGCATGGATTTCCATAGCTAAACTTCCCTGTGCTGGAAAGCAGTGCAGATTTTTATTAAGTACAAAAGTACCCATTTCAGAATCCCTATATTTTAGTGAAGTATGAATGAATATTAAACAATTATTTTAAGTTTCAATAGACACCTTTCTGAAAGACAATTTTATGTCAAAACTAAGAATTTTCCTTTTTTTATTATGCTCAATTAGCCAACATATAGTAGTATGTCATTGGTTTTTGACACAGCAGCTTCAAGAAGCAAGTACCAATCTGAAAACAAACAGTGCAAACCAAAAGACATTTATTTCTGTAACTTTAAAAATGAATACAGAAATCCCAGAACAAGCCCCAAATTAATTTCTGGTTACATAGGACCAAATGCCAAGTAGCATGGTGATCCTTAATGCTATGTCAAAGTATCACTCATTCCTCAAAATAATAAAAATAATAATAGTTATGGATTACTCTCCCTGGGACTCTAAGCACTTTTCATCTGGTAACTCACTCACTCCTTCCAGCAACCCCATCAACGACATACTAATCCCATTTTACAAATGAAGACGGTGAAACAGAAGTGAAGAAACTTCCCACAAGTCACCCAGTTCACGGGGGCCGGGGCCAGGGCTAGAACCCAGGCCATCTGCCTTCAGGGCCCAGATTCGTAGCCACAATGCTCTACACCTGACAGCCCCATTAGTGACAGAAAGCTAGATTCAGATTTTCCATGGGACCTAACTATATATACCCATGAGTCTAAGAATTCTTCATGATCATAATAATAATCTTCTCATTGACTTCTTAATGCTGTTTAGTGATAGGAAATTAATCAATGCCTGTGTAACTGTATTAAAAGATGATGTACTGAATTTATAAAAACTGCTTATATATATATATATTTTTTAAACTCTCAAGTTTTCAAAGCTCACATGCATCATGGTTAGTTTAAAGAGGAGAAACTGCTTGGACTTTTTTCCTATCTAAAAAATAAAAAAAAATTACTTGGCAATTTACTTCAGCCCAACAATAAAGGAACGCCCGGAGTCCTGAAGGGAAATCACCACCACCGGACTGGACTGGAGCCTACTGGCCAAGGGTCTTGATTCTCATTCCGCTGCTTTTGTCCTCGCACAGAGGACGTGTGGAAACTCATCTCCTGTGGGAACTGCGCCTGCTGTACCATTCACTGTCAGATGCCCGCTTCACCGAGCGAAGGCTCTACACAGCACACTGGCCACGCTGCCTCTTGAATTGTGAAGTCCGTGTCACCGTCTGCATTTTAAAATGACGGAAAAGAGGATCAGAAAGTAAATGAAAGTAACTCACCAATGGCCAAAAGTCTTGGAAATAGAACCTGAATTCAAACCCAAGTCTGGGGAACTGCAAAGCCTCCTCTCTTCCCCGCAGATCCATTACACTGTCCTAGTTACATTAGCTCATGACTGTCCATATCAACTTGAAGTTAAAGCTAGGAATCAGCTCATTAGGTTGATAGCTATTAAAGTACAACTCTACATCTATATAGTGAGTGTTCCTACTATACTGACATTTTCCAGAGACTGTTTCACCCTCTCCAAAACACCACACAAAGAAAAGCCAAGAGACATGTCCCCAGTGGGCTAGCACAATGGAGTCACGTCTCTCTCCTCCTGTGTCACAGAATTGGTGCCACGAAAGGATCAGGAGGAGCCCTTAGCCTTGAACCAGACTAAAGGACTCCCAGGCTCTCGTCTGTGCCCTCGGTCACTCTAGGGGGCAAAAGGTCCCTTGAATCCAGGCTTCCGAAGGCCAGGCTCACACCACAGCATCTCCACGAACGTCTGCTTCAGCTTGTTGTTTCCCAGAATGAGAATGAATGAGTGGCCAGCAGGATAAAACATTGTAACTGCTTCTCCGATCATAATGACCATCTCAGTTCCTGGTATGAAATAACTGCAGGATGTAATCAGA
The DNA here is from genome assembly GCF_964662115.1 of Mustela nivalis. Classification (NCBI taxonomy): domain Eukaryota; kingdom Metazoa; phylum Chordata; class Mammalia; order Carnivora; family Mustelidae; genus Mustela; species Mustela nivalis. The sequence goes on from NC_139031.1 coordinate 11,825,968, forward strand.
AAGGCCAAAAAGTAAAGCAGGAAGAGAAAGAGGAAGGAGACAATGATTTTGATGGCTCTCTGGTGGGCCTCGGTGCTTGGATCTCTGGAGCTGATGCCGCTTTGCTGCAGCTGCTGCGTGTGTCTCCCCAGGGAGAGGATGAGCAGAAAGTACGAGGCCACAGACACAATTAGGGGAGGCAGGTTCCACAGAGTCCCAAGAACATGGAACACTTTGTATTCATTTCTTTTCTTTCTAAAGTGCTCGGTCACATTCCCTGTGCCATCGACCCCCCTGAGAACAGAATAGATCTTAAATTCCTGGATCAGAGATAGGGCACTGACACACGATAAGAACAGGGCACCCCAAATCATGCATACGACCATCCTAGAAACTCTCCACTTGAGCCAGAGGAATGCAGGATGGGAGAAAGTGGCAATTTTCAGGCAGTAGAGGACACTGAGACAGGTGGCGAGCCAAATGCTCAGGTGGTTTGTAAATGTCCAGAAAATATCAATAATTTGCATCACTATCCCTTCATCATGTACTTTGAAAGAGAACACCATTAAAACACCGTCAACCAAGAGAATCCACAGGAGAACGATCCTAGAGAGAGCAAGGTTAGTGATGATGAAGTCAGACAGAGAGACTGTCTTGTTTTTGCACCAGCTGCTGCCATTGGCCAACACTATGAACCCATTCCCCAGCATCCCCAGAATGAACTCGGTGGCAGACAGAACCAGGAACATCCATTTCTCCAGCCCTGACATGTCAGCTAGACCTGACCTTGTTCTTTCTCTTGATGTACAATCTCCTTGCTGACTTGAAACTCTGCTCTGTGAACCTGTCACTTCTACCTGTTGCTTCACTGTACCTGTCTCTTGTCTGTGCCCAATTTAGTCTGTTGTAGAGCACAATTTAGTGAACCCTCTCTGGATCTTTCCGATTAGTCTGTCCTCTTCACAGATGACAGCGACTGTCACATTTCATCTATGATCTGAACTCAGCAGCTCTTTGCCAAAATGCAAATGGAGTAGTATTCAATGTCACAAGAAGAAGGAAGAGATCTCACTCACAAAGGCGAGGATTTGCACACACAGGGAGGGAGGTTCCAAGCCAGCCAGGACAGAAAGGTGCATGACCAGAAGTCAGACAGAATCGCTCTGAAGAGTGAGAAGTCTTCTGCCTGGAAGGAGGACTCCGGGACACACAGGAGGAGGGAGATCAGAATTCCACCAGAAGGCACTATCAAAGTCACCTGGAGGGAGGTTTAAGTGCATGAAACAAAGAAAGTTCAATGCCAGAGGTCCTGGGTTAGAATTAAAAGGTGTGCCTCTTAGTGTATACCTTACATGAGGGGGCTCCAAGTTCTTCCCTAGAGAGCCATATCACCAGAAGTCTTAACTATCTGACTACTTAAATAACAATAATGAATTATAGCATATAAGCTACTTAAAATATAGATTTTCAGAGTCACCTGGGTGGGCTCAGTGGGTTAAGCCTCTGCCTTCGGCTCAGGTCATGATCCCAGGGTCCTGGGATTGAGCCCCACATTGGGCTCTCTGCTCAGCAGGGAGCCTACTTTCCCCCAACCCCCGCCTGCCTCTCTGCCTACTTGTGATCTCTCTCTCTCTCTGTGTTAAATAAATATAATATTTTAAAATAAATAAATAAATAAAATGTAGATTTTCAGAGTGCAGGACCACTGTATCAATATGTCAACAGTAGTTCAAGCTGACAGAAATCACACGCAGTCTTTTCAACCAAAGAAGCCTGACTGATGTAAAACAGTGCCTTACAAATTGGACCATGGCCAACAGTAATCATCTTTATAGGGCTTTATATATATCTCACCATACATACATATTACACTGGGAACACAAAGGAGGTCACAAAACAATTATTTCCCCTTTCTAGATGTGTGGCAGTCTGATATTTTCTATTCTTTCTATTTCTTTCATTGCTGCTTGCCTACCACAAACTTGATTTTATAATCTACACATGAGTTGTAATAAATATGGTTTGAAAACACGGATCTGAAGGATGGAGAGGAAAATCAAGGCCACCAAGAGACAAAGCAGAGAGTTTAGCAACACCATCCAAATAACAGAAGGATAGACTTTCGGATCCCCTCAAAAGGACGTCCCACGGTAGCAGATGACAAATCTGCACAAACAACACAGAGTCTCTTCTGGATACCCACCACGCAGCCAGGTGAACCTCATCAGGCTTGGCATTCTGCAGCGTACGATACGGTTACAAAGCATTTCCGAGAATCCTCGGCCATGAGCACAGCCCTCCCTCATCACCCTCAGCCTTCTGGGGCTAACTCTGCAACCTGACCACATGCTCCTGAGCTCTGGGCTCCAGAATTACAGTAAGGCAGTTCCCAGCTGTCTCTGGCAGTCCTTTAACAGGACCTTCGCCCAGTTGTAGCGCTGGTCCCGTCACCACTGACGCTGTTCAGTTTTTTCTCATGGCCTCAGTTCTATAGATGCACATTTCTGTTCTCACAACACCTTCTACATCCTCTCCTAAGAAGCAATAAGCTAATAAGATTCCTCTGCGCAGGGATTAGAATTATCCAGTGAGGGGACGCCTGGGTGTCTCAGTTGGTTAAGCGGCTGCCTTTGGCTCAGGTCATGATTCCAGCGTCCTGGGATCAAGTCCCACATTGGGCTCCTTGCTCGGCAGGGAGCCTGCTTCTCCCTCTGCCTCTGCCTGCCATTCTGTCTGCCTGTGCTCGCTCTCTCTCCCTCTCTCTGACAAATAAATAAAATCTTAAAAAAAAAAAAAAAAGAATTATCCAGTGAGAAGAAACATTAGAATATGTAACATATCAGAATTCATTTCATGTACCACGTATGGCTGATCATCCTGCTTTACAAGTCTTATTATTTTTACCCCTTCCAAAATTATAACGTTTACCTTTTTAGAAGTCATTACTGAGAAATCTAGGGTTAACTATAATTTTTCTCTCTCAGTTTTGATTCTTTCCCAGGACAGTGTTTCCATGCACAATGGACTAGCGGGTGGCCAGAGTTCCATTTCAGAGTTTAAAAGACATCGTTGGAATCACGGAACACTACACCAAAAACTAATGATGTACTGTATGGTGACTAACATAACATCATTCTTAAAATTGTAACAAACAAACAAATAAATATTTGTTAAATGAGAAAAAATAAGAAATAAAAGATCATTGGGGTAGAAAAGACATTGCTGCATTATCATTGCTCCTTCTCCATCAGGTACCACTGATAAGAATTATGAGCCCATAATTATACCATCCCCACTTTTTTTTTTAGACTTTAGTTATTTATTTGACAGACAGAGATCACAAGAAGGCAGCGAGGCAGGCAGAGAGAGGGGGGGAAGCAGGCTCCCTGCTGAGCAGAGAGCCCGATGCAGTGCTCAGTCCCAGGACCCTGAGATCATGACCTGAGCAGAAGGCAGAGGCTTAACCCACTGAGCCACCCAGGAGCCCCCATTCCCACTTTTTAACATAAACCCAACAACTATCATACAATAACTAATATCATAGCATTAGTAATGTCTGTACATTCACCATCCTCCACTGAAACAGCCACAGATACTCAAGTCCAACACAAAATGTGCATCTTTAACCACGGTTTGTTAGGGATCCATGCCAGAGCCAAGGTGCTGGATGCTTGCACCTTTCATCCCAGGCTGCAGACATCTAGGACGACGACTGGGAGATCACGCTCTTGTTCTCAACCATCCTTCTGAGTAAAAGACCAAAGGAAGCATATCAGTCAGGACGTCCACAGGAAGCAACTGGCACAAACCGGGTAATTCCAGAAAGGTGCTAAAGTGGAATTATTTACAAAAGTGTGAGCAGAGGATGGGGAAACCATAAACAGCTAGTGCAGTGCCCCAGGGCTCAGACCAGTGGGACACCACATCGCCACACCACCCAGAAACAGAGGGCTATGTAGAGGGGACCTTCTGACTGTCGCTGAGATTTCTCAGTTGGGAGACCCCAAAGAGAGTGCACTGAGAGAATAAGCCTCAAAACACGGGCCAGCAGACTAACAAGACAGTGCACTATCGTCTTCCTGCCCTTCATTATTCTGGCACTTTCTCTGCAGGGACTGAGGTATCACGGTCCAGGTCTTCGCCTCATTCCTGCTCTGACACTAGCATGACAACTGAGTTGATAAGCACCAGCGGGGCACTCAGACTGACAGCAAGACAAGTCACAAATAATAGCCCTTTCCATCAACTGAGGCTCACTAATTTGCAGAATACAGAAGGAAACCAGCACAGCTGGCTGTATATAGCAGAGAGACCAGCTACAACGGTAAGTGGAGTGCAGGCTTCTGGGTCCCTTAAAATCCTCACCTGGTAGTGAGGCGACGGCAAACTCTCAGTCTGAGTAAACAGGACTGGTCTGAAGGCCCTCGCTCCCACCAGGTATGCACGTGTACATTCTCTCTGTGCCTCATCTGGGAGAGCGCACCTTACCAACCTTGGCCTTACACTGCATACAGCCCCGCTACGGAACACTGCAGCGTACGGCCCACTCCAAATGAACATAGGCCTCATTTACACCTTCAGTTCCATCCCCCAAACTGATAAAACTTCGTTTTACAGAAACAGAACAAGAGTCTATTATCCAGATGCTTTCAATAGCAAGCTACCATGCTAACACACCAGCTTGATGCCCCATCCTGCCATAATGTTACCCCAAAAATGTTCATCCAGTCTTTCCCTTCAGACCCTGGGGACAGGGACATTCCTCCAGGATTTCTGAGCTCCTACACACACCTTGCTGGATGTGCTAAGTATACGAGGCCCTGGCCACCTTGACCGGGGCCATTTTGAGCAGTGAGCAACCAGAAAGGAGGAGGTAATGTGCCCCTCCGGGACAAGGAGCAGGCTTGTTTCCTGCTTGCTATAAAAGCTGCATGTTCTCCAGGCTCAGTGTCTCTCTCCATAATGAACTCCACCTGGGCCCTGTGCCTTGCCCTTGGGGACTCTCGGGACAAAGGGAACTGAGAGAAACACGCTGGTGTTCATGCTGCTTCCTGCACTGCCGATAATACGACACTTTTCTCCAATCCAGAGATTTCATATCTTTTGCCAGCTTCCACGAAACAGTGACGGCTAAGTTACTGGCCTGTCAATAGGTTAAAATCAAATCCCCAATCCACAGCCAACCTCAATTTGACCACCACTGCTTTCCATAGCGTATTCTAGTTATTATTTTCCCCCTTAAACCCACAAACCCCACCTGTACTCTGCTCCATACAGTGGGGTCAGGGATTCTACAAATCATTTCCCAGACGCCCTTTCCAGAGGCTTTGCTGTTGGTTATCTGTCAGGATGAAAACTGGCAGATGAGCAGGAAAGAAAAAGAAAAATCCTGCCTCTCACTCCAACAGGGTATCCCTTGGTGGCAGTTCCTTTGACTAGGTTAAGAGTGATGACTGCAGACCCCATGAACCAGGATAAAATCATCTATACAGTGTAAGCCAGCCTGGCCAAGACAAAGCCCCTTCAGCACACCAGAAACAACTGTAACCACACCCCCAGCAATGCAGCAACAGGTGCATGCTCAACGGTGCCAGCCCAGCGATGGTATCAGTTTCTGGCTCTGACACTACCCTTCCTCTCTCTTTCCCTCTTCCCACATTTTTGTAAATAATCCCCTCCATTAAATCCCCTCTGTCTGAGATACCTGTACTGGCTTCCTCTTTCCTGACTGGACTCTGAACAATGCACGGTCCTTCCACGTATTTTTGAAGTTTTAGTTGTTACATTTCAAAAAAGATACAACACACATCTCTGTTTTGCATTCTCCTTGGGGTTCTGGGGTTATTTCCAAAAGGAATAAGAAACTTTAACCTATAATACCATTTTCATACTGCAACTCCTGCTGGTAAGTTTTTAATACATATTATTTTCATTATTTTAAATCATCCTATGTTAGTAAGCCCAAATTGCACTCCTTCATGTCATACCATTCTTCAGAGCTCTACACTCCCATATCCACTTACCTATCTAACTTCTTTACTTGGCTCTATCATGGACATTTCAAATTTAACATGTCCAAAACAAAACTCTCAAGTTATTCTCATATTATTTTTTAAAGATCTTATTTATTTATTTGACAGAGAAAGATATAGTGAGAGAGGGGACACAAGCAGGGGGAGTGGGAGAGGGAGTAGCAGACTCCCTGCCAAGCAGAGAGCCCGATGCGGGGCTTGATCCCAGCACCCTGGGATCATGGCCTGAGCCAAAGGCAGACGCTTAATGACTAAACCACACAGGCACCCCTACTCTCACTTAAAAAGACCTATCTCTTTCCCCCAATCTTCCCTATTTCAGCAAATGGCAACATCATCTGTGCAGGTGCTCAAATCACACACCACCTAAGAATTAAGTTGTTTCTGTCTTTCCTATAACCCCACATCAACTTATCAATTACTTCTCCATTTTTGTCACAAAACATATCCTGAACTTTTCATTTTCATTACCTTCATACTGGTCCAAGTTACCATGGTCTCTCATCTGAACTACTCAACAGCCCCCAAACTCATTCTCTACTTCTAATCTTCTTTTCTGTAATACATTTGCCATACAATCACAAGAATGATCTTAAAATGTATTTTAGATCACTTAACCCCACTACTTAAAACACTTCGACAGCATTGTAGTGCAGCTACAAAATGTAAACTCCTTATACTATATACTAAGAATCTCTTCTGCATGTCCTCTTGCATGTACCAGGATTCAAGATAAATTTTACCATATCATATAGTCTGAGTTAAGAACAGGCTTTATTGGAGTAAGAGAAAACTCATGTCAGCAACAGGAATGAAAGCATGACTCTCCTTCATCCTCCTATGATTACACACAGAGGGGGACCAGAGCACTGCTCGGCGAGCAGGGCAGTTCTGTATGCCAATGGAAGTGCCTCACCCTCTTGTTTCTATTGTTCTCACTTTTTGTCATAAAAGCATGAAAACAACTTCGTCAGTAGTAGAACAGTCCTAGTGCCAGAAAACACGAATTTGGGAAGCCAGCTACTATAGGAGTTGTCTGAGAAGACCAGATGACCAAGACGTGGGGACCTTGGAACCCATAGGATGTTATAGTTCCCACTGATATTGAGAGTCAACAGTTCTGGGGTAACTGAGCTTATGTAAGCACTTACTGGTGGGGCAAGTGACAGAAACCCTCTTTTCCCAGCTAGTGTTTTCTCCAGACAACTGAGTTTGAAGGAGGGTTATTTTCAGACAACTTTTCTCATTGCAATACAAATTTCCTACAAAAAGAAGGATCGGGGCGCCTGAGTGGCTTAGTCAGTTAAGCGTCTGTCTTCGGCTCAGGTCACGATCCCAGGGTCCTGGGATCAAGCCCCACATCAGGCTCCCTGCTCAGCCTGTCATGTCAACTAATTAATAATGCCCCTTTTGGATGTTTTACTCATTAAACACTAAGGTCCTAGGTTCAGACCTTAGCACACAGTAGAACCGCAATAAATATATACTGAACAAATAAGTTGTCTTTAAAAAAAAAAAAAAAGATTTATTTGAGAGAGTACACACATGGAGATGGGGGGAAGGCAGGGGGGCAGGGAGAGAATCTCAAGCAGACTTCCTGCTGAGTGTGAAGCCCAAGGTCTGGTGGGGCTCCATCTCACAACCTGGGGATCAAGACCTGAGCCAAAACCAAGAGTCAGACATTTAGTGAACTGAGCTACCCAGATACCCTGAATAAAAAATTTTCTAAAGGAACCTTGATTTTTGTTTTTGTTTTTAAATTTATTTTTTATTTATTTTCAGCATAACAGTATTCATTATTTTTGCACCACACCCAGTGCTCCATGCAATCCCTGCCCTCTATAATACCCACCACGTGGTACCCTGACCTCCCACCCCCCCCTTCAAAACCCTCAGATTGTTTTTCAGAGTCCATAGTCTCTCATGGTTCACCTCCCCTTCCAATTTCCCCCAACTCCCTTCTCCTATCTCCCCATGTCCTCCATGCTATTTGTTTTGCTCCACAAATAAGTGAAACCATATGATAATTGACTCCCTCTGCTTGACTTATTTCACTCAGCATAATCTCTTCCAGTCCCGTCCATGTTGCTACAAAAGTTGGGTATTCATCCTTTCTGATGGAGGCATAATACTCCATAGTGTATATGGACCACATCTTCCTTATCCCTTCGTCTGTTGAAGGGCATCTTGGTTCTTTCCAGTTTGGCGACCGTGGCCATTGCTGCTATAAACATTAAGATACAGATGGCCCTTCTTTTCACTACATCTGTATCTTTGGCGTAAACACCCAGTAGTGCAATGGAAGTTCTATTTTTAATTTCTTGAGGAATCTCCACACTGGACTCCAAAGAGGCTGCACCAACTTGGCATTCTTTTGTTTTTAACCCAAGTTTCAGATTCATTTTTTAACTGATATTGACTCAGTATTATGTTTCTAAAAATTACTGTTTCTGTAATGGTTGTAATACATTTACACAGCTGTATGCCACGGTGTGAACATTTATTTACCCATTGTCTGCTGATGAACCTTTAGGTAGTTTCCCTGGATTGTTGGCTGTGCTATTATGTACATTATTGCTAAGAACACTCTTGTACATGTTTTTTGGGCCACATGGGCAAAACTTCCTATAAGGGTGTACCTTCAAGATGGAATAACTACATGAAATTTCAAAACCAGTTCATGTTGACATGTTTCTCAAAAGGAGGTGCCCGTTTACACCCTCCTACCAGTGCGTAATTTCTACTGGTGTAAAGAATCCCCCTTCACACTTCCTTCTATCAAATGTGTCAGAATCTGCTAGTGTGGAGGCCTTAAAATGAAATCTCATTGCAGTTTTTGGTTTGCATTTCCTTGATTATTAATGAAGTCAACTACTTTCCCATAGATCATTTATATTTCAGTCTCTATGTCTTTCCCCATTTTTCTACTAAGCTGTTATCTCCTCTTTGCTCTGTAGGCCTTCATATAGTCTAGATTGTATTTTTATTGCTTTTTAACCCTTTATTTACTCTAGCCTGTATTTCAGTTATACTATTGCAAGTATCTTCTCTCCCAGCTTGTGACTTGTCATTTTGCTTTCTTTATGGTGACTTCTAATTTAAAAAAGGTTACTTTTAATAGTTAAATGTATCCCTCCTTTTTACATTTTATTTGACAGAGATCACAAGTAGGCAGAGAGGCAGGCAGAAAGAGGAGGAAGCAGGCTCCCCGCTGAGCAGACAGCCCAATGCAGGGCTCGATCACAGGACCCTGGGATCATGACCTGAGCTGAAGGCAGAGACTTTAACCCACTGAGCCGCCCAGGCGCCCCTACATTTGTTTTAAAAAGAGACTTCCATGCCACCAGAGCATAAAGACACTGTCTCATATTTTCTTCCAAAATTTTTAATGTTTTGCCTTTCACAAGTCTTTAAATAACCAAGAATTGATCTTTGCGTAAGGTAGAGATGTGATTTCATTTTTTTTTCTGTATGAATAACAAATCTCCCTAGCACACTTTATTGAATAAAAATCTCTATTTTATCCACTGATCTATGCCACTTTTATCATTTATCATGTCCATCTATACATGGTCTGCTTCTGGGTTCTCTATTCTATACCACTGTTCTGTTTATTCCTGCATCCACAGTACAGTTCTTTTATCACCACAGCTTTGATTAAAAGAAAAGTCTTCCAACGAACAAAGCAAGTCCCCTAACTCATTCTTCCTCTTCAGGAGTATGTTGTCTGATCTTGGACCTTTGATTATCAATGCATTTTTAGAATCAACTTGTCCAGTTGCCCAAAACTTCTGGGAATTTTTATTTGATCTGTAACATCCTTTTGGGGACAGTTGGTATCTTTACATTATTGATGCTTACAATAAACATGGTTTACCGATACATTTAGTCTTTGAATGTATTTCAATAAGGTTTTATGTTCTCCATAGAGACCACACACTTGAAAGACTCCTTTCATTTTCTGATGCTCTTGTATAAGGGCATCTTTGCTGTTGTTTGCAATTGACTTTTGTATACTGATCATGTCTCCAGCAACTTCTAATTATTCATCTACAGATTCTTTTCTGGTTTCTATGTAATCCCAGCATGTGTAACTTTCTTCATTTCCATCTTAATACTTTTTTTTCCTTCCCAACTATGCTTGCTAAAGTCTCAGTACAAGTAAGTTGTCAAAGAGGTAGTGATATCACTGCCTGCTCATTTTAAGAGAAATACTCTTCTAATTCCAAGGCCACTTGAGCCACACCTTGGACACATACTCTTTGTTTTTATGTCCAAACCACAATGTCAAGATTAGCATGTCATCAGGGAATGCCCTTTCTTCAGTGTGTTGCCCACTTACTGCTCTAGTTTCAGCTTAGTTTAGAACTTGTCACTTGAGGAATTCCCTTTTGTCTTACAAGGCTGATGCTACAGACGGAACAGTATCCACTCAAAATGCACATATAGAAACCCTAATCCCCAATGTGACCACATTTTGAGATAGGACCTTTAAGACGATAAAGTAAAATGAGGTCATAAGGGTGGGGCCCTGACACAACAGGATTAGTGTCCTTAAGAGAGACACCAGAGAGCTCACTCACTCTCTGCCAGCAAAAATAGGTCATCACGTGAGCACACAGCGAGCTGATGGCCATTTACAATCCAGGAACACAGGCCTCACAAGCCTTACAAGAAACCAACCATGCAAAAAAAAAAAAGAAACCAACCATGCTGGCACCCTGATGATCTTGGAATTGCAGCAAAACATCTGTTTAAATCACCGTCTCTGGTACTTTGTTAAGCCCAAATGAAGATTCCCAAGGATACGACAGAAACTACAGCATACTTAGCCTCTGGTGGGACACCTCCTCACTCCAGATTATGTTGTCTGCTATACTGCCAGGAGAAGCATAAGGGTGGTACTTCTGTTCTTAACTTAAGCGCTACTTTATTTAATAATTTAATAAGGATCCTCATTAGAGGCTTCAAGCCAAATTAGGTAATATTTATCTGCTGAAAAATTATGCTTATATTTACTCTTTTAAAGGCTAATTGCTAAAGTTTTGTGTACATAGTACGTCCCAGTCCCTCTCCAAATTTAGAATGAGACATAGGATAAAGTCTGAAGGACTGTGGCAGTAGGTTTTTACTTCTGCTAGCAGGGGAAGGTCTTAGGAGAGAATTAGATAATGAATTCATTGTGTATATGAAGATAAAGAATGTGTGAATTAGTAAGAATGAGGCTTAACCGCAAAGCACAAAGAAGTGGCTTAAACAAGGCAGAGATTTATTTGTGTCTTCCAAAGAAGCCCAGAGATAGACTGTCCAGGACTGGTATGGTGGTTCCATGGTCATCGCAGATCCCAGCTTCTTCTGTCTTCCATCCTGAAGATCGTCTCATAGTCCAAGATGGCTGCTGGAGATCCAGCCATCATGTCCACATTTCAGACCGGAAAAAGGCAGGTGAGGATCCGGAGAAGCACAAAGGATAAGCCTCCCAACAGAGTTAATCATTTAAGAAGCTTTCCTGGAAGCACCACCAAATGACTTCTGCTTACAGCCCCTTAGCAACTGTTGACTGCAAAGGAGAATAGAATGCAGTATTTCAGCTGTGCACACTGTCACCTCCAATAAAATGTGGGCTCTGTAAATTAATGGGTTCAATAGAAAGGATAATGGCTACTGGGTAGTGAATTAATCGTGTTTCTTATTTTCCGTATTTTGATGTTTGACATCTTGAAGCCTCCCAGACCCTGGGAGTAACTAACCCCTCCCAACATTAGCTAATCCTAGAAATAGTAAACACTTGCCCATGAGCAAGTCTTTAATACACAAACCACCCAATCCTGATTTCATACCCACCATTAGCCTCCTTTTATCCTGCAGTCCAGAACACTATTCCTCTGCCCCAAATCACCAAGTACCTGACAACAAGGGACCACCCCTATTTCCCAAAGCCTGGTGAAAATTATTCTATCCCACAAAAACCACAATAAAAGGTCTGGTACACACTTTCCCCTCATTCTTTCTGCCTTTTGGCCTACACTGGTGCATCCCCGTGTGGTTCAAATGGTGTGGCATGAGACCTCCTCTTGAGAACTGAAACAAAGTCTTCTTTCAAGACAACGGTCTTCATGTCGATCATCCTGCCGCACCAGATCAACACAAGTCCCTAGAACACTGTGAAACTGGTAAGCACCTGGAAATCTTGCCCATAATACGGTTTTCCACAACAGAAAGCTGTAATCCTGGCAACATTTGTTATGTTGTCTCACAAAATGTGCTTCAAAAGTGTTTGGCAGAAGAAAAAAAAAATAGTCATTCTTGTCTTGACTGCTCTTCTGAGCTCCACTCATTGATATCAAATATAAGCTAAGGACTTTATGATTAAACTATGTTCAAAACTACTCCTGATCTTTCCTCTTCTCAAATCGGCTCCCACTTTCACATTCCTTAGTCTCAGAAACAAAATTTCCACACACCTGCCCAAGCAGCTTCAGAATTCTCTCTTCACGGCCTTTTCTCTTACCGCCAGCACCTACTTGGTCCCTGGAACATCCTGGGCAAAGCTACGTGTTCTTCTCCTACTCAGTATTCCTTACCCCGAGTCCATAACGGATTCTAGCATGGAACTGTTGCACAGTGAATGAATCGTGAAGACCACACTCCCCTCATGTCACCTATAGTCCCCACTCTGCTGACCTTTCTAGGCTCCTTCAGTAGCTTCCTAATTGCCGGCAGGCTTTCTCCCTTCTAGCCCTGTTCTATTTACCCCTGTTTCTAGGCCTGTACACACGCATGGTACAAAGTAGGTGCCCAACTGACTTTTGAATTTCAAAACATACCCAGATTATCTGTAAATAGCCATGGAAGATTAAAAGCAAACCAAAAAACACTAACACAAACTATGTTCTTAGTAACCCACAGACATTAACAACAACAACAACAAAGGCCAAGTACAATAACCTAAAGTTAGTAAGTATCCTATGAGACTTGGGGAGATGGGCATGGGGACCAAAAGAGATAACACCTTGTTTAAAATAACTACAGCCAGAATAATAATGGCCAATAGTATCGAGCACTTGATTCGGATAATGTGGCCTATGTAAGTTATATGCATCATTCATTGCTCACAGCAAGCCTGGAACATAGGGCCACTATTTTCCCTGTTTTATTCACAGAAAAACAAAACGACAAAAAATCCAACACAGGCAAAAGTTAAGAAACTGAGCAGAGGCCCCTCAGCTGGTAAGTGCAGCAGATCTAGGCTGTCTGACTACACAGCCTTAACTGAACTACCACGAGAAGCCACCTTTTATCCAAACAGCAAGTGGAGCAGGAAAGCTACAAAACTACAGTGTACGCCTGTACGGACAAACAACACCCCAAGGTCCCAAAGCATGGCAGAGAGCAAATGGATGAAGAATAAAGAGACAAAAGGAAAAATGTCATTATCATAGCTGCATGATTTGGACAGCCTCAACAGCTACATGCCATCCCAGCACTGGCTGTGGGAACAGCACAAAAGCAAATTTAGCCGTGAGAAAGGACTGCGGCGCTGCTGACACCTGCCGAAGGTCTCGTCCTCTAAGACGTGGGCCTGTCAAATTCCTGAGCGATCTTGCTGGCAGTTTCAACCCTCAGCAGGAAGGAAACAACGGGAGGAGCAGACACCGTGAACCTATTTTAACCAGTAAAGAAAACTGCTGGGTAACAGGGAAGCAAGAAGAATATGTGAAGATAACTTGGTAAAGAGATTAACTGCAACCTTCCCGTAGGATCATCAGACTGAAAAATGAGAAAGAATGAAGAGCTGGAGGTATTCCTCCCTCCCATTCCCAATTCTATCCCAACCAAAACCGTTTAGGTACTGCAACTCCTGGTGTGACTTCGATGCACCCCGAATGGTCAAAAGTTATCTGTGGGGGGTTCTGAACAGCAGGGCCAATGGAAGAAGGAGACAATGGGAAGCAGACAGTAGGCAGAAAGCAAAACGCGAGCTTCACATACCTAAACTCCCACTCCCAGTGTGCCTGCTAAGCTGCATGACTCCGACATGTTACTTAACCTCTCAGTTTCACGTTTCCTCACCTGTAAAATCAGGATAATACCACCTTCTTAGGGGTAAGTTAAATGAGTCAACAATAAAAAGCCCTGAGCTCAGGGTCTGGCATCTGTTGAGTACAGAATAAATGTCAGGCATTAATATGGTAATTATTACCTTGTAAGAGATGTCTCTATAACTCATTAACTTTTCTACAATGATTTGCTCGCTGCTGCTCCCACCAAGCTTCACAGCATATAATCCAAACCCTGACAGAAAAATAAGTGAAGTGATTCTGCCCTCAATTTCATGTCAGTGTTTCAGTGCGATCCAACGAACTGACATTTAGAAAGCCCTGCAACGGCACTGTGCTCGGCTGAGCTGGATGGGGATGAACAGGTAGTTTTGAGTAAAAGACAACCCTGCCTTCAAAAACTGGTCTGGTCTCTTTCGGGAATACAGAGAAACCACAAGTAATTTCTCCTGAATTGCAGAGGTTAGGCTGTAACCCAGTTGACAATGACAAGTAATCCCCAAAACAGCCACAAAAACACATCTTTGGTGTTTTGGGATGTCTCTAGATTCATTGTCCAGTAATTTTTAAGAACTGAATGACTCTTGGAGAATTGTGTTGGCAGCAAATGGTGGATATCATATGGGTTGGTCTTTAAAGACCGTTATTCTGGGTTACATATGGGTATTAAGAAATACACAAAAGAAAAAGGAGGGAAAAAGGTGAATGACGTATCTAAGCACATAATACTAAGATGCAGAAGATGGGCATCGACACACGAGAGGCTCTCCTGCTCAACTCCAGGACAAGCAGCAGTATTAGCTGAAGGTCGATCAGAAGTGCAAGCCTGGCCTGGAAATAATGGAAAGATTTTTTCCCCAAGGTGGAAACTTTTGTTTTTCTTAATACAAAAATAATGTATATTCAATGCTTTAAAAGAAATAAAATATATAAAAGTGCAAAAAAAAAGTAAGGTAAACCACACATAATCCGCCCCCCCACCGAGAGACCATCACAACCGTTTGAGGTTTCTCCTCCCAGACATTTCTAAACATACACTTTTATCAACTACTTCTTTTTCAAAAGTAGGGTAACACCACATGCTGTTTGATACTTCTTCTCCCACGCTTCTACATATCATACTCAACTTTCCACCCAACACAGAATCCCAGTATCAAAGTCAAAGGACAGTTTCCCACGGGTATATTCCCTGATACCATAACAACGTGAAAAGGGAATGCAAGGCACAAAACATGGCCTAGGAGACCCCCACCAACTCTTCCCACCACCAACCTCCCACACGTCCTCCAAGACCAGCTTGGGAAGGGTGCAGTTTCCCAGCACAGGGGGCTGCCCAGACGGGAAGGGCACAGCTGTGCTCCTCAGGTCCGCAGCACCACGCGCATGCAGAGGCTCCGCACTGAGTACACGACTCTGAAAGCCCCGCTGCCCAACCTCGGGGCCCGTCAGGTAAGCTCCAGCGGAGTGAGCAGAAGCCTGCGGCTCACGGGGGTCCTACAGGCCGCGCCTTTCTGCCCCTGCACCCTAGATGCAGAGTTGCTTTGGGCTGGTCATTAAACTGTCTTGTTCACCATATTACCTGCCCAAGGCACACTACTAAACAGGAATACTAATCTGCATCACTTCTCACAACCTTTAAGGAGTAGAAAGGTAGCTTTTCCAAGAAAGAGTGGCCCAAAGATCAATCTTATCTACATTACATCTTGCTTGAGGAATGTGGCACAAAAGAGTGAGGACCATGTCACCAGTCTGAACGGAGAACGTCAGGGAGCGGAGTTAACGTACTGATTAAGGGTCCCAGCGGCAGGAGAAAAAGAGAGCTGAGAGGAGGGGACTGAAACCACTGGCCTACTAGTCCTGCGCAGGAACAAGGAAAAGCTAAGGAACTCCACCTTTCCTTGACCAAACTGCACTGCAAGTACAAAACACTGCTCAGTGCGGGTCCGTAGTGCCGTATGTGAACTGGGAAACCACAGACAGTCCAGATCTCAGGCGGAGCGGACAAGACACGCCGTCTGGGGCACACGTACACAGGCTGGACCCGAGGCAAAGCCAGAGGCCAGGTGGCCTAGACAGAGTGAGGGACTTCTGTCATCAGACCCGGACACCAGGCTCCGCGGCAGCCGAGTCTGAACTGCGGGAACCAGCAGGCAGACCCGTGCAGATCTGGTGCAGACCTGAACAGTACAAGACACACTGAAAAACTCAAGTTCATTTTATGTAGTATTTATTAGAAAATCATTCTTACTCTGTAATTTCCAGAATCTCATCATGAAAGTAACTGTGTGTGCACGATGTGCGTGTGCGCCACGGGCCCGGGTGACTGTGTGTGCACGCTGTGCGTGTGCGCCACGGGCCCGGGTGACTGTGTGTGCACGCTGTGCGTGTGCGCCACGGGCCCGGGTGACTGTGTGTGCACGCTGTGCATGTGCGCCACGGGCCCGGGTGACTGTGTGTGCACGATGTGCGTGTGCGCCACGGGCCCGGGTGGGAAAATTGAAGGAAAATGCCCTTCCTGCGGCTCTAACCCAGGGAGGCCGTGTGAAAGGCTGCTTGGGGAGCCCCCAAGTTCTGGATGGGACTAAAGGATGACAGCGGGGCTTAGAAAGATAGAAAATAATGGAACCAGGGCCCTGGAGGCATCACCTGGAGATGAACTATTTCACCCCTCCTTATTATTTTAGGTTTTTACTGCTGATAAAATCTATTTGAATGCTACTAGTGAAATCTGCCCAAAAACAAAAGAGGAGAAGAAGGTAGGTTAGTCTTGAAGCTCTCTAGGTTAGATACCAACCACTGTTCAGCAACCCCTTCCAGTTTGGGCTAAAGCTTAATATCCCATTGGGATCATTCATCTGTCACCATTTATCGAGTATACTGTGCCAAGTCCTGGTTAAGGGGCAGGTAAACAGAGAAGATACAGTCCCTGCTGTCTAGTTTATAGGGCAAACAGTAAGAAAATCGTTCACAACCATGGGATAAATGCCTGCCACACAGTGAAGCTCAACAAATACTCAGTGGCTGAATCAACACTATAAAAGTGTGCACAAAAACAAGGGGGCATCCCAAAGGACACTTAGCCCTTTGCTCTAACACAGATGAACCTGACAGCTCACTGTTTTGTACACTTATACACAGAAACCATCCTTAAAAGAATAAATCATTAGCTACAAAGGCCTATGAGACAAAAAGGGGAGGGGGAGTAAGAGTCATGAGAAGTCTTATCATTCATTTTATATAAAATAATATTTTAATTCTTGTCCTTAGGACCTATAAAGACTATACATAATTTGGAAAGGAGACTGTACCAAACAATGGCCAAAGGAGACTCGTCCACTCTATGCCTTCTCTTTGGTCTGGTCACTCAGAAATATAATGTTATCTGTAAAGAAACCAAATCGTAAGTATTATTTTCAGAACTCTTTCTCATTTAATCGTTCCCCGATGACACATACTTTAGTGCTATTATCTAACAGGATTTTAGAAAAATTCCCAAAATGTGAACCAAGTCCTGCTATGTTCACGAGAGGCATATATTCAAGAGGCACCAACGGAGCTAAAAGTTCAGCTTCAGCGACGTGACAACTGAGACCTTGCAGAAAAAGTGTGGTATTTCTTGTCTTCCCTGAAAACAATTACAACTGCTCAGCAATAACTTCCTGCAAAAGAACTAGTCACAAATTTCAGAGCCTGCAGTGCTCAGATAGAGCCATGAAAGCAGGCAGCACGCCCTCACACAGACGCGGGACCAGGCATAACACTCCCCACACTGGAGGTACAGAGAAAGGATGGGTCCAACATCTGGCCCTGTGGCGAAGACAAACCGACCGATGTCTTTAAGTACGCTGTAACACTCACACAGAAGACACTCTATTTTTAAATTTTAAAATAGATTGACTTTTTATACTCATTCTTGGGAAATTTTTTACTAATCAATATTACAGAGAAAGCATTTTCAAACAAGATCAGACACTGCAGTTAAAACGTTGTCCCAGATGGAGTTAATTTAGGAGAAGCAAAGGAAAAGAAGTATTTTCTGTAGAACTTTAAAAAAATCCAGATTCTTGTAACTTTAGAATTATTTTAAAAAGTGGTTATTACAGTATCTACAAATACAGTTTTCTAAAAACAGAAAGGTTGACACAGAAAGGTTACTGCAGAAGAGATTATTACAACTGACGCCACAGTGTAAAAAAGCAAGAGTGCCATCCACTGGTGGTTACGTTTACATTAAAGACATGGATCCCTGGGAGGAAAAAAATGACCAAGCACCAAATTTAAACTCTATTTCTGAGCACTGGGTGTGAACGTGTAACTAATGAATCACTGAACACTACATCAAAAACTAATGATGGGGCGCCTGGGTGGCTCAGTGGTTAAGCCGCTGCCTTCGGCTCGGGTCATGGTCTCGGGGTCCTGGGATCGAGTCCCGCATCGGGCTCTCTGCTCGGCAGGGAGCCTGCTTCCTCCTCTCTCTCTCTGCCTGCCTCTCTACCTACTTGTGATTTCTCTCTGTCAAATAAATAAATAAAATCTTTAAAAAAAAAAAAAAAAAAAAAAACTAATGATGTACTGTATGTTGGTTGATTGAAGAAAAAAACAATAAAACCTATTTCTTTCAATTCAAATGTCACTAAAGATCTTTTCATTTTTACTACTGACCATAAATCTGTTAATGACTCAATTAACACGCCCATGCTGTGAATACTAGTGACAAGAAGAAAACAAAATGACAGAGAAACTGAACTACTTCAATTTAGTGTTGGCTTGGCTCAGAACAATTCCTACAATCCAAAGTTTGCCCATACTTTTGGTTTATAGTAGAATATGAAAATGTTAAATGCTTCAGAAATACCTAATTGATAGAGATTTAGAAATGCCAATTTTTTAAGATTTTATTTCTGTATTTGACAGACAGAAATCACAAGTAGGCAGAGAGGCAGGCAGAGAGAGAGGAGGAAGCAGGGTCCCCGCTGAGCAGAGAGCCCGATGCAGGGCCCGATCCCAGGACCGATCCCAGGACCAAGACCTGAGCTGAAGGCAGAGGCTTTAACCCACTGAGCCCCCCAGGCACCCCAGAAATGCCAACTTTTTTATTAGAAAGTTTGACTTTCCACTGCTGAACTCATAGGTATAGTCCTACGCCCCACAGAGGTCTACAAAAAAATTTGTGAATAGGCAGAGATCTCTGGAGACATGGCCCAAGGAAGAGCACACAGAAATGAAATACTGTCAAGACGCCCAAGAATTATGAAATCAAAATGGTCAGACAGGACCTCATCTAAGATCTGATAATAATGAGGGTAGAAAGAGAACTATGTTGGTTTTCAAGATCAATATACCTCAGAGAAACCACAAGAAATAAATTTTTTATTATTTATAACAAATTATAGCTTATCAATAGGGTAGCGTGGTTAAGATATGAACTCTGGAGCAAGGTAAAAAAGAAAGCTAATAGGAAAATCTGTCAATTAAGAGACTTAAGTTCTCAGAGGTCTGGCCTCCAGAATTGTGAGGAAATAAATTTTCTCATAAGAATAAGAGACTTGGGAGCGCCTGGGTGGCTCAGTGGGTTAAGCCTCTGTCTTCGGCTCAGGTCATGATCTCAGGGTCCTGGGATTGAGCCCCACATCGGGCTCTCTGCTCAGCAGGGAGCCTGCTTCTCCCTCTCTCTGCCCACCTCTCTGTCTACTTGTGATCTCTCTGTCAAATAAATAAATAAGAACTTAAAAAAAAAAAGTTTAAGACACTTAAGATACATATAAACCATGTAAGATAACCTTATGGACTTATATTTATGAAGCAATCAAAGAAATTTAAACATTGTGATATCTGGTGAAAAAACAATTAATAATCTCCTAATATTAAGTGTGGTAATAGCACTGTAGTTACACTTTAAATAGGAATCCGTATCTTTCAGAAATACCTACTGAAAATATTTATGAATGAAATAATATAATGTCTGAGAATTCACTAGAAAATAATCCAAATGGAGGAAAAGTAGGCTGGGGGAACAGAAGAAATAATATTGGCCATCAGTTGATAATTGTTGAAGCTAAATGACAGAAAATTTTTTTCCACTTTTCTATGTTTATGTGTATTTGACATTTTCAATAATTAAAAAAATTAATTTTTAAAAGATACCCAATTTTGGCATATCTCAGACGTACATAAACACTTGAGACATTACTTTCTTTCATTTCTATGTACTTACTCATACAAAAGGTTTCTTAGTGTTTATATCCATAAAAACTAATAATAGAATCAATGTTTAACCACTATTTTATTTTGGGGCACCTCGGTGGCTCAGTGCGTTAAGCATCTGCCTTCAAGCTCTGGTCCTGATCCTAGGGTTCTGAGATCGAGCCCCACATCAGGCTCCCTGTTCAGCTGGAAGCCTGCTTCTCCCTCTCCCACTTGCCCTGCTTGTGTTCCCTCACATGCTCGCTTGCTCTCTCTCTCTCTCAAATAAATAAAATCTTTAACAGTTGCCTTATGTTTTTTTTTTTTTTTAAGATTTTATTTATTTATTTGTCAGAGAGAGTGAGCACAGGCAGACAGAGTGGCAGGCAGAGGTGGGGGGGGGGGGGAGAAGCAGGCTCCCTGCTGAGCAAGGAGCCTGATGTGGGACTTGATCCCAGGACGCTGGGATCAGTTGTCTTATTTTAACAATTTACTGAAGAGTTAAAAAGGGAGCACTTCTCTCATAAAAGATGCATTCCAATACAATTTCAGTTTTCAAATTTATATATTAAAATTGCTTTGGTATTTTATGTTTTAAAAACAACTGTAATGATAACTCAATCAAAAGAAAATGTAACATTTATAGCCTTAATATCACAGAATTTTTAAGAATATTTTTAAATTTAAAAATAATCTTATTTTTAAATAAAATTTTATTCAAAATAAAATTTCAAATAAAATTTTTAAAAAACTTTGAATTTATGTATGTATTTGTTATAAATATAACAGGATGAATAATAAAATATTCTTATTTATACAATATGTATTAAGTTACATTTCTTAGGAGAAAATGGAAAAACAAGTTCAGAGAAAAAGAAACAACATAAAACTTCCAAATGTTGAAGAGCTTATTCATGTATTTTTTTCAAGGATGATGGGCATCAAACTGCTATGGTATTTACATCCATTAATACATTTCAGAGTAACAATCCCGTATTGAAAAAAATTTTCATGTCAACTTAAATATGTCCAAAGGGATACATTTGTTTCAAAATTCTTGTAGAATTTTCACAGAAGTTTGAAAACTCAGCTCTGGTTGGTATCTCAGGGAGGTATCTTCCTGACCTTCCTTCCTTAAACTTTGTGTGTTTTCTACATTGTTTCACATTTTGTCTAATGAGAACAGGAACTTAAAATCATCCTGTAAGGACCAACTGGTTGGTGACTAAACCTGCACAAATGTCTAATGCCACTCACAGTAGAGTAACTCTATCTTGGCACAGGCTTCTGCCCATTTAGGCTATGTCCTTAAAGACGTTAAAGTTCTTCTCACTTCAAACAGCTAAGTACTGACACAGACAGTGTCAGTTTCAAAAGTCACCTGTGAAATGAAACTGAGCACAGAGACAACGTTCTGCACGACCAGAACTCAGACACTCAGAGCAAACCCACAAACCACACTCCCAGCACTCACGGCAAGCTGCTTGACAATCACAGCATCAGTACTCAAAGCCTCCGTTCAAGTTACTGACAAGCCAAGCTTTTAAAAAAGGGAAGGGGGAGCAGGGAATAGCTATTATCACAAGCTTCTTACCAGCTATGATCGTTGTTGCTTGCCGCCTCACGTTATTTTTATCTGTGTATTCACCATAGTCTACTTTCCCTTCTACATAGATTCGGGACCTGATAAAAATAAAATTTACAGTTTTCAGCCTGGAGATTGTCATCTGTTTTACGAGACAGAGTCCGGTGAGAGGCAGTAACAAGCACACATGAAGGATAAACAGAGAATCAGGCATAATCTCATTTTTGCTACATCTCAAAGTTCAACATTAGGAGTACTAAGGGTACTGAAACAGAATGTCCACACGGACTTGACACATACAGCTCTCAGCCTTGAGCTGCCAGCAGTCCTCATGAAAGTTTAAAAAAAAAAAAAAAAAGTGACTTTAAGACCACGAATTGGAAAAGCAATGTCGTGGGATCCTTTCAATCTCTAGGACTGATTTCCAACATTTCCCCCCACTTTGATTCTGGACTCCCTAAAAGATTTGCTGATTTTCACTTATTGTCCAATTCTTTCCCATAGGTTCATGAACTTATTCTCAAGGGACTTAGATTATTAAAATTCAAAAAAGGTATTCAACTCAGTATTTCACTTAGTGTTAATTACTAAGACTATTTCTGCACTGTTTAGAAGGCTGAACTACAAGGCAACCACAGCTGATTTTAAAGGGTAGAAAATGCACGCTGGCATCATTTTCAGAGTCCACCATCACCAAAAAACAGAAAGTAGACAACGCTAATGAAATGATTGTAGGCCAAAGGGAGTACACACAAATTCATCAATCCATGGGTGAAATTGCATACAGATACTTTTCTTGAAATTTCCTGTATTTATGTGTGCGTAAATGCAAATTCATACAAACATACATACATACTGGACAATGGAAATACATATTAAAAAAAAGGCATGCAATTATTAAAAAGAAACAAATTTTAGTTTTTTCTGAAATTGTTTTTCAGGAAATATACTTCATTTCTATAAAACAAGTACATTTCTAAATATATTAACTATGAATATAATTGTTGTTCAACACACCCTTTCGTCCTTCTGTAGGTTTGGAAAAGACAATTTTTATTTATAATTAATCCAAGCACCCCAAAAGGGAACTATTAAGCCGACATAAAATTATCAAACATAGCAGAAGTGCTGTGAACACTGCCGTACCTCACTGAGTTAGACTTCAGACACTCCAGGTCCTGTGCTAAGGGTCCCATGCAGATGCCAAGAGGCTACATGGGAACTCCTAAAAGCACGTTACACTTGCTCACACGGCACTCAGTACACTCTGCCTTCTCTCTTGCCTCATCTGCTTCTATTTATGTACACTCCTTATCTGTCCCAAACTGTAAATTCTTAGAAAGCTAAACCATGTTTTACAGATCTCTGCATTAGTCATACGTGGCAACACCCCATGCATACAGTACTAAGCTGTGAATAAGTATCTCGAGTTAACGGAGTAATTAGTAGGATAAAGGAGGCAGGCATTCCCCGGAAACACTTCTGACCAGATCTATCAAATCCTTTCTTCCTCAACTTACCCCTTTTTCACATACTGGTAGGCCACATCTCTGAGGCCTGGGCGGAATACGGAGATTCTGTGCCATGTTGTCTTTTGACTGACATCACCTACATCACAGGAATAGGAAACATGGTTATAAATGCCAGCACACAAAGCAAATGCCAAAAGACAACATGCCCAGCAAAACCAACGTCACAATTTCTGAGAGAAAGGAACAGAACTAGAGAAGAAAGATTCTTTCTAAAAGTAGCTCATCTCTAATCAACTAACTGAGAATAAAAATGTCTCTGTACTGCTGATACAACGAACACCCGAGGCTTTCATACTCACCCATCTGGTACGCTTCACTCTCCCCGGACCGCCACATCTCATTTGTCGCTAGGGAAAATATTGTGACTGGATTTTTCCCCTCCACCTGTCTCATGACGGGGTCCTGACCCACTCGCCCCAGCAGCTGCACACGGTTCAGAGCTGAAATGCAGTGTGTAAATAAAATGAGATTTAGAGAAAGGTCCAGAAGGGGAATAGCTATGAATACTACTTCAACCTTGAGCTCCGCCTTAAACAGGTTCTAGAAGATCAGAGCTAAGTTGGGGCAAATGAGGGGAGGCTAGGAGGGAAAAGAAGGGAGAAAATAATCTTTTTTTGGGGGGGGAGAAAATAATCTTAAAGAAAGTACCCCAAGAAATAAACATTAAGCTCTTTATTTTACCTTAAAATCTTTAAAATACCTTTTTTTGAAAAGAAAAAAAAAACACATATGGTTGAAAGGACAAATCTGAGATTTGAAAATCTTTACAAATATGAGTGAATATTTCTGTGAAAGAACAGCTTGCACAGACCTTCACTCTCCCAGCCAAACAGCAGATGACCTTGGAAGACCGAGATAACCAAATCGGACTCCAGGAAATTCTTACAAGGCCCCTCAGCCTGATGGGATGAGGCCAAGAGCAGACAGGCAAACATGGGCCAAGGGCTTGAGGATTAACAGATTACAATCCAACTAGTGCACCTCTTCTACAACACACTTAAGAATACGTGTACGTTGCTATATATAACATACTTTAAACTAGGAAATTAGGAAAAACTAAGAAACTAGGAAATGTACTACTTACATCTTTCAAGAACCAAGCTGGTGGCTACTTCAGACTCACGTCTTACAAACTGATGAAATACCTACAGTAGAACAAATGAGTAAAATGGCTTTAACTTGGGAGGAAAGGTAACCCCAACAGAAGACCTGCTCACACTCCGTCACCATCAATTCAGCGACTCCTACGGCACACACCCCCCGAGGACTAGCAGTGCATGTCACATGTTCCCCCACACAGCACCACGAGGACCACACAAACGCTTGAGAGCCCTGAAGGCCGACTACTCCAGAAGCCCAAGAGTACCATGTCCTAGACGGCACACCTAGGAAGGTTCATTTAGAATCCTTGTTTCTTTCCTGGCAGCCCTCCTGATTGTGGTGCTTCTGTGGCTGCACACAAAGGGTAAAATCAAATGTATTTTGGAAAAATTCATGCTTTAGATAGACCAAAGGAAAAAGACTCAGACAAATCGGGTTCTCTGATAAAGTACAAAAATAGGACCATTCAAGTCCGTCTGTCAGTGGAAAGTAGTAAGTGACACAAAACAGCAGCAATGATACAAAAGCTATCATTACTGAACACTAGCTAAGTGCTTTACCTCTTACAGATTAGTCCTTGGAAGAAACCAATCAACTATGTAAAATTATCCCTACTTTGGAGACCAAAAAAAAAAAAAAAAAAAAGAGTTTAGACAGATTAACCTGCCCAAAATCCTACAAGAAATAACAAGCAAGTTGTGCCTAGAACCCAGGGCCATCTGATACCAAGGCTGCCACTTTTCCCACTGCCCTCTGCTGCCTCCAGTGTTCAGAGAACTACTCAGTACATCAGAGAAGCATGTGCCAAGTAGGTAGCACCATTAACATAAAAAGCAGATGTCCACCAACCAAAGGAAGACCCTTTCCTGGGGCAGTGCAGACTACAGAATCCTATCCCTACGTTTTGGGACACGAGGTGGTTAAGAAGGAAAGATGGAGTTGCCACACGGTAAAAAGACTCAAACTAGTACTGCTATCATGCTTCTCGAAAGGTCCTACTTGAAATACTCAGATGAGCCACAGCTCCCAAGTCGCAGAATAATGGGTCTCATTTGGGAGACACAAGAATTAAGACCCACTAGAAAAGGAGAAATAGGGATTTTTAACTGGGATGATTGTTAAAATTAAACTTTTAACTCTTGTATACATCTTCACGCTGGAGTATTAAGACAGCAGTAATTCTTCTGTGTTCCAAATTCCAACACCCAACACACCGAGAAAGGCTAGAACTATGTAGAGGTTAAAGTGTCCCCACTCCAAGAATACAGGGTCGATTCTACTGCAGACTGCGTGGGAGAGAATAGGTTTCTGAGAGGAACTGATTCTTCATCAGTCTTAACAGGCTGAGGAGTGAGAGAGGTGTTATAAAGAAAAAACTACAAACTTGGTGACCAAATGTAAGTGAGGAAAATGGATGGTCTATTCTGGGTGAAGGTTGGCTAGAGTGTCCGGAGAAATAAGGAGTCAGGCCGGTGGGAGTGAGAAGGAATTCAGGACCTCGTACGTTTGTGGTGACACGATGACTTCAGATGCACTCTTCAGGACAGGGAGAAGCGGGGTGGAAGTCTGACCACAGAGGACAGTCTGACCACATGCCTCATAGAAAAACTACTGGAAACGATTTTTACAGTCTTTAGATCACTAAAGACATTAAATGCTAACTGATCTAAATGCAAGTAGCATGTTTTTTAAAACTAGGACTCCCCATATACATGTCAGCTAGGAAATTATTTTCTGTTTTAGTGAACATCACTTACACACGTAAAATCTGTCCCAAATCCTATCAAATGAGCACACATCAAGGAGGCGGGCCCAAACGCCTTTGGCCTCTGCAGTCAAAAGCCGGAGGAGATCTGATCACTACAGTTGATGGTAAGGCATCTCAACACTAATATGTCCAAGTGGTTACCTGTAATACAGGTCTTCGAAACATGGCTTCTATCTGCTTTTCCTACAATCTAGTCTTTGGTCTTCCCCTGGGGGGAAAAAAGAGAGAGGGAGAAAGCACGATAAATAAGGTTTCTTAGAGCAAAAGCACAAATTCACTGACCCTAAATTCCTAACCCCATTCATAATTTTCACGCAGTCCACCTTACGACCAACATTCCTGTGTATTTTACAAGGACTTCCCCCTCAAAGAAAAAAAAAAAGTTTATCTTTTTTATTCCCCTTGGCTTCCTCTTCCTCTGCCACATGCAAAAAATACTCTGATTTATGCCCATGTGCATTCCCGTCTTCTCAAATTGTATTAAAATGCAAGCCCCCCTAGAGCTGGGGCTTTCGTCTGATTTACTCACAGCCACATTCAATACTTCTAAGTTAGTTCCTAATACATGGTGACGATTTGATGAAGTATTACAGCCGCACCAAGGGACTTAAATCTGAAACTGGCTGCTGCCAAAATTACTGCTTCCAACCCCGTGGAGCAAAGACCATGGAGACCCCGGGGCTCCCCGGCCTCACCGCCGGGATGGGCGGGCGCCCCTTCTCAAAGGCGGCGGTCCTAACCAGCAACGTAAAGGGACTGGGGAAGCGGCAGAAAACCCTGAAGGCCTCCGCACCGGTGAGAAGAGAAGGACCAAGACAAACACAGCCCCGCGCCCCGAGCCACTTGGAGCCGCACGCACACGCAGCGAGGAACTCCCGGCTCACTCCCGCCCTCGCCGAACGCTCGAGCCGGTTCAGGTTCGAGCTAGGCGAGCACTTCCGGATAGAGCGCGGACGCAAGCCTCGCGAGAGGAATAAGAAAACGGAAAGCCCGCAGCGTGCGCCGTAGAAATGCTCCGGCTAGTGCCGGGGGAAAGCAAGCATCCGTGATGGGATCGTTCCGGGAGCTTTTTTTTTCCCCCCCCCACGGAGGGAGCGGAGAAAGCAACGCCGCCGAGTGGTGAGTGCTGCTGGTTTCAAGTTTCTACTGAAATGAAATTATTTGACAAGCTTCCCAGCCTGGACCGGGAGGGGGCGAGGTCGACGGAACGAAGGATAGATAGCGGGGGCCTCTGGGGAAAGACTGGAAAGGTCCAGGCCTGCCTGAGCAATAGGGTTCCCAGAAAAAAGTAGGGCTGAGCGCAAAAAAATTCAGGGGGTGCCAAAACATTTAGCAATCAAAATAATATTTTAGGAGGAATCAGGATAATATTTTAAGAATACATTCATTCAAAAAAATCTGTGAGGAACAAAACAAATTAAAAATGTAACTAAGTGTAAGTTCTGAGCCGTAGTGAATCCTGAGGCACAAGGGAAAAAATGAACTTTTTTACACACAGAAAAAGAAAAAAAAAATCCAGAACAATGAAATACTTGAATATCAAAAATTCGAAGAGAGGGTATATTAAAACTCACCACATTAAGTTTAAATATTTTATTTATACCAAAAACAAGTCACTGTAGTTTTACTTTCCTGGCTTTAATAGAAGTAAATTTGATCAATAATTGCAAAAAATCAACACCTTTGCTTATTTCCAGTTGCAGGAATTGCCATTTCTGACCATTTTTCTTGACCCAGTGGCACTCTTACATAGTTTTAATTAACTTCAGCTTGTTGATCTTATTTAAAATTCTGATATGTTCTTCCTTGTGGATCTTTTCTAATTTAATATTTTTTAAGTATTGCATTAAAGTGGCCTTGATCTTGATTGTTGTGTTTCTGGGCACCCCTTAAATTTTGCCTCATTCACCCTAATCTTGGCCCTGCTTAGCAAGAGAGTATTGGGGTCCCACAGGTTGCAGGATACAGGCCAGAGGTGGCCTCCCCACGCCCCTCCTCTGCCGGTCTTTGTCCTGTCCAACGTCTAGAAAGGGAGGGTACCCTCTAGCACATTCCTTCTCCAAACCCTACTTACAGGGCTTCATTGGCCCATTTTTGCCATTAAAAAAGAAAAATACAAACTACTTAACATGGTCTCCAGTGCACACTTTAACCTGCTCCTAAAAGCCTGGCTTTCTAGTTGGTACATTCTAGACGCTTATCTCCTGTTTTACCCCTGCCTTCACCATGTTTAGCTCCTGAAACAGCGGTGTTATACTGCCTTCTGGCCTTGCACAGGTATCAATCATCCCACACCCCACCAGCTGTTATGACTGTCAGTGCCCTCCGGTGATTTCCTGTTTAAAAATCGCACTTCTAGGGGCTCACTCCGTTAAGCATCTGACTCTTGGTTTAGTTTCAGGTCGGAAGCTCAGTATCCTGAGATCCAGCCCCACCTCAGGCTCAGCCCAGAGTCTGCTGGAGACTCTCTCGGTTTCTCCCTCCCTCCTCCTCGGCTCCCTCCCTCTAAAATAAAATATTTTTTAAAAATTATGTTTAAAATAAATCTTCCTTCTACGAGCAGTTGACTCAAATGAAAAGCAAAATTCATCCTGTCCTCCAAAACCAATCTCCCCCTTTTAAGCTATTTGTTTATTTTAATGGTACCAATATTATCCCAGACTTGAACTTTGGAATCATCTTTAAAACTTCTCCCTGATCACCTGCATCCATTTGTCCACATGCAGTCGGCCCTCAAAGTTATTTCATGACGCCACTGACCTCTCCCTCTTTCTCTTTGCACATACTTCTGAGTAAGGAGTGTGGAAAGGATTGTTTAAAATAAAAAAAGCAGGGGTGCTAGGGTGGCTCAGTCAATGAGTGTCTGCCTTCAGCTCAGGTCATGATCCCAGGGTCCTGGGATCAAGCCCCGCATCTGGCTCCCTGGTTGGCAGAAACCTCCTTCTCCCTCTCCCTCTACTTGTGTTCCCTCTCTTACTGTGTTTCTGTCAAATAAATAAAATCTTTAAAAATACATAAATAAATAAGCAGAAAGTACGCCAATTGAAAACATCCTTGGACAAACTCATAACTTAATAACACCTTAATCTAAATAAATAGCATCTTAAACTAATCTCAATTCTCAGACAAGAATTATTAATACACATGCTCCTTAGACTATTGAAACAAATCACAAGTGCTACCTTACTTTTTCTTGACCAAAAAAAAAAAAAAATTAAAATATACAAAATACGTAAATGTATAATGTCGTGGAAGAGCGGAGCTGAAGCATTTTCTTATCACCTAGATCCTCCTTCCCCACAACAAATGCTCCAACATCGCCTTGCTCACTGTTCTCAGCATCTGAAATGCCCTTTTCCATACTTTCAGAATTTTCTACTCAAAAGTCCTTACTTTTTTCTCCAAGTTCACTTTCTTTACACACTCAGTTTATCGTGTATTATAACGTAGGTGACCATGAAGGTGCCTTATCTTCCCCATTGTCTGTGAGCTCTAGAGGACAGGGACCTTGTCAATTTGTGAATCAAAAATTATGCGCTAGAGCAAGGAGAGGCTTTAGAAGGGTTCAGGTCATAGGCTAGAACCAAAAAAAAGAAAAAAGAAAAGAAAAGAAAAAAAACAGGAAGAACCCAGAAGGGTACTCAAATAAGCCTGAAATTAGAAGACTAAAAACAACAAAGAATCAGAAACCTGGAAGAGTGGCTGAAGTGTATTTTTGTAATAGAGCTGCCTCTCTCAAGAATCTCCAATGTGTATAACTGTAGACTCTGTAGTTCGTCCATGGACCCAGAAAGGGCCTTCTCAATGCTGAGAAGTAGTGACAGATAACAATGTGACTTTAATCAGCTACCATTTCCCCTGGCAGTGGTGGAATAATTCAGGGCTTTCATCCTTTGCAAAGCTAGCTGAGAAAGCGAAGTGTCTATCATAGACGCCCAGTGCCTATGTTTTGTGCCAGTACCGTGCTGTCTTGGTGATCACAGCTTTGTAGTAAAGCTTGAAATCAGGCAATGTGATGCCCCCAGTTTTGTTTTTTTCTTTTTCAACATTTCCTTAGCAATCCGGGGTCTCTTCTGGTTCCATACAAAATTTAGGATTATTTGTTCCAGCTCTTTGAACAATGCTAGTGGAATTTTGATCGGAATGGCATTGAAAGTATAGATTGCTCCAAGGGGTATAGACATTTTAACAATGTTTATTCTTCCAATCCATGAGCGTGGTCCATATGTATAATGGAATATTACTGAGCCATCAGAAAGGATGAATACCCAACTTTTGCATCAAGGTGGATGGAACTGGAGGAGATTATGCTGAGTGAAATAAGTCAAGCAGAGACAGTCAATCATCATAGGGTTTCACTTACTTGTGGAACATAAGGAAGAGCATGGAGGACATTAGGAGAAGGAAGGGGAAAATGAAGGGAAGGCAATCAGAGGGGGAAATGAACCGTAAGAGACTATGGACTCCAGGAAACATACGGACAGTTGTAGAGGGATGTGTGGTGGGAGGGTGGGTGAACCCTCTGATGGGGATTAAGGAAGACATGTGTTGCATGGAACACTGGCTGTTATATGCAAACAATGAATTATGGAACACTACAGCAAAACCTAATGATGTACTGTATGGTAACTAACATAATGAAAAATAGATGCCCAGAGCCACAAAGTTATCTTTGGCCTTGCCTTTTTTTCCCTTCTAAATTAGAAAAAGTCTCACTAATAGGTATCAAGTGGTAGAGACCAGGGATAGCGGTGCTTTATCACAGATAGGAAGCTTTGGACAATTTTGTTGTGGTAGAAAAACATTTGTTAGAAATTTCAATCAGATTTTCACTTTGGTTCTAAATCAGTTTTTCTCAAGCCTTGTAATAACAGTTGGAGAATTACAGCACTTACTATTTAAATGGATTACAGCATCTATTTTAAAGTGGCTCAAAAGCAATTTTAGCAGCACTTCAGTTATTAGTTATTATGGCTACTTTTTGTTAAGTTTCTTTTTTAAATCAACCTGACAATTTTTATGTAATTCAGGACTAAAATTATGGTTCATACAGAGATTAAGAAAAAAATCTTAACCATTCAGGCTAAAATGGTGACCTTTATCTTTTAATGTTCATCTTTATACTTAGGTAATGTAAGTTAGCTTTAGGTAATGGCATCTATAAACCAATACATATGTTAGTGCTTAGTAAAGCACAATAGCATTCCTTTAAGCCTCAAGATTATCTGTTGGCAACTTAATGTCTGTGTTTAAGATACATCTATAGAAAAAGCAGCATATTTATATCCTAAAATACTTAAGTTCAACTTGTTTAATATTGTCAGTCCAGTGATGTTAATATTTGACAGTTTGACATTGGATAACTAATTCCTGTGTTATCTTGTGATCTCTGTGCAGAAATAGAACTTCAGACTGAGGATGGAGCATCTTACTGAGGCAAGGGGTCAACTTCAACTTCCAACTGAACTGGAAGGAATGAAGTCCCCAGCCCAGCAAAGACCCAGTCCCTCTCAGACTCTATAGTGTTGATGCAGCTACCT
Organism: Mustela nivalis; assembly: GCF_964662115.1. Taxonomy (NCBI): domain Eukaryota; kingdom Metazoa; phylum Chordata; class Mammalia; order Carnivora; family Mustelidae; genus Mustela; species Mustela nivalis. The sequence goes on from NC_139031.1 coordinate 11,857,748, forward strand.
GCTGGTTTAGTAACTGTGCTACTGTGGAGTCCCGCCGCCAGAAAGAAAGGGAGAGAAAGCAGTAGTCTGGCACTCAGGTGCCAACATGGGCTCTGAGAAGCAGGATAGAGAAGAGGTCATAGACCTTAATAGTATTAGTTGTCAGTGCCTGAGAAGACAAATATAATCAAAGAATTCTGGTCTCTACATTGCAAATGCTTAATAACATACCTGTTTCTAAATCACAGATTGTGGTTGACCTCATATGCTACTTCAAAAGATATGGCTGGGGTTGGGGGGGCAAGAGATAAATCAACCCATTTTAAAACCTTGAATAAAGACTAGCTCTTTAAAAATGGCGAGGGACAATACAGAGCACTTTACCCCACTTACCTGCATGGGAAGAATTGCTACTCCAAGACAGAACAAAGAATGGTATGATGGTTTATTCAATTTAAAAACACTTCTTAATTTCCTTTTTTAAATGGAGGGTAAAGAAAACTCTAAGGCAGCAAATAAGCCTACAGCATTAACAGGCTACCTTCATTAACATGGCACATCCAAGTTATCAAATGCTGTTATGACCAATATTATTTTCTGTATTAGAGCCTGACCATTATTACCTTTTAGGCCCACAAAGCTGAGCCTTACAGCCAAGACCTGGTACTACCAACCTACTGAATTTTCTCATGTATCTACTCATGAAATGGTTTCTAACAGAAATTTCTCACTCTTTGTTACATATTACAAAGAAGAGTACTTTACCCCTATTTGGCTTTGGACAAGATAAAAACCTTTATTTACAAATGTTCTATTCCCTTAAAATATATACAGAGAAAATAATTTGGATTAAAATATCATAAAACCACAGGAAACAAACCCAAATTCTGATAAAAAAAAAATCAAGGAGAAATTGGTGACACCCACAAAATCAAAACCAGTCATAACAATTACAGGAGGGTCAGGGCACATATTCTGAAAAACAACCATATTAAATTTTCCTTGAACTCCATTACCCAGTGTTTTGTTCCATAAGTTAATAGCCAGTTCAGAAATTATAAGTTATATATAGGCTATTGCTACCCACTTGACATAATGGTGAACTCATTTAATATCTGGTAAAGGGATTGTCTTCACTTAAAGAATATAGTAGGAAAACCACTTGATTAGAGTGGCTGAGAATTCTTTTAGGAATACCATCATTCACCCCGAGAAACATTATTGAAATACATGCACAGTTACTCAACTCAAAACAAAACTATATTCCTCTCTATTTGCAGGGAGAGTCCCTATTCCTTGGTAGGCAATCAGCTACAGCAGCCTCGTAGTCCATAGGCTATGCCTAGGGTGCTGCTTTCTCTTCTTTGAGTTCAGAGATACCTGCTTTCCCATAGTACATCAGTGAGTGTGAGAAGTAAACAAACTGTTGATAGGTAGACTTAAGAATATAACAAGAGAAGAGAAATGGCTGCCAGTAATTGTACCTGGGACCATTGCTAATACGCAGCCTTAATAGCTTGACTATCTTGGTTTTCAATGCTAAATTAGGAGTAGTTTTTGAATTCTTTGGGCACTCCTTGCTTAATCTTCCCCTTTACAAGAGGAAGGCTGACACAGTCAATATCTCTTTCTGGAAGCTATAAGGCAAAAAGGGGGTTGGTGTGAACTGAGTTCTTATGGGGAAGACCTCCCCCAGCCGAAGCATGAAGATTTTGCACTTTTTCCTCCCACCAGGTGTTTGGTGCTTCTTGATCCTGTGGGAGTCCCAGAGACCCCAGCATCACCATGCTCTTCCTGGGAAGACCAGGCCTGCTGAGCTTCTCTCAGTTCCCTGGCAGTTAAGGGGAAGAAATATATTACTTGATCCTAAGTTAAGGATGATATTTTTGATCGAAACTAACATAGATTTTTCTTTTTATTTCAGTATTTATAGAAATAAGCCTGAGCTATATACAGAATAGAAAATTAACTCCATGATTTTTTTAAAAAAATGGCTGGCATACACATGCCATAACACATGGTAGATTAGGTTTCCTAAATCCTACTGATTGGAGCATAAATGATGTATAAAATTTTTAAAAGTTAAAACCTGATAAAGATATCACTAAAAAAGGACTACAGGCCAATACATCGGATGAACATAGATGCAGAAATTCTCAATGCTAGTAAACTGAATTCAACAATACATTTAAAAATCATTCACCACAATCATTCCCACAAGTGGGATTTATTCTTGGGTTTCAAGGGTGGTTCATTGTTCATAAATCAATGTTATATACCACATCAATAAGAGAAAGAATAAAAACCATATAATTATTTCAATAGATGTGGAAAAAGCTTTTGACAAAGTACATTACCTGTTCATGATTTTTTAAAAAAAACATCAACAAAGTAAGTTTAGAGGAAACATACCTCCACATAATAAAGGCCATCTATGAAAACCCACAGCTAACATTATCCTTAATGTGGAAAAATAGAGCTTTTCCCCTAAGATCAGGAACAAAACAAGGATGTCCACTCTCACCACTTTTACTTAACATAGTAGTGGAAGTCCTAGCCCACAGCAAGCAGACAATAAAAAAGAAATAAAAAGAATCCAAATCAGTAAGGAAGAGGTCAAACTTTCACTATTTGCAGGTAACACGATACCGTATATAGAAAACCCTAAACACTCCACAAAAAAAACTGTTAAAATTGATTGACAAATTCAGTAAAGTTGCAGGATACGAAATCAATCTGTAGAAATCTGTTTCACTTCTATGTACCTGTAATGAAGCAGCAGGAAGAGAAATCAAGGAGTTGATCCCATTTACAATTACACCAAAAACCATAAGATACTTGGGAATAAACCTAACCAAAGAGGTGAACGACCTGAACTCTGAAAACTGTAAAACACTGATGAAAGAAATTAAAGACATTACAAAGAAATGGAAAGACATTCCACACTCATGGATTGGAAGAACAAATATTGTTAAAATGTCTGTACTACCCATAGAAATCTACATTTAATGCAATCCCTATCAAAGTACAAATAACATTTAGAAGTAGAACAAAGAATCCTAAGATTTGTAAGGAACCACAAAAGAGCCTGAATAGCCACAGCAATCTTGAAAAAGAAAAGAAAAGCTGGAGGCATCACAATTCCAGACTTCAAGTTATACTACGAAGTTGTAGTAATTAAAACAGTATGGTTCTGACACAGAAATAGACACAGGGATCAGTGGAACAGAATGGAAAATAAACCCACAGTTATACAGTGTATTATTCTTCAACAAAGCAGGAAGAATATCCAATGGGGGAAAAGACAGTCTCTTCAACAAATGGTTCTGGGAAAAGTAGACAGCTACCTGCAAAAGAATGAAACTGGACCACTTTCTTACACCATACACAAAAATAAACTCAAAATGGATTAAAGACTTAAATTTGATACCTGAAACCATAAAAATCCTACAAGAGAACACAGGTAGTAACTTCTTCAACATTGGCCATAGCAACTTCTTACTAAATATGTCTCCTGGGGTAAGGGAAACAAAAGCAAAATGAACTTTTGGGACCTCAGGATGAAAAGCCTCTGCACAGTGAAGGAAATCATCAATGAAACTGAGAGGCAACCTATGGAATGGAGATGATATTGGACAAATATCGTATAAAGGGTTAGTTTTCAAAATATATAAAGAACTAATACAACACAACCCCCTGAAAATAATCCAATTGAAAATTTGCAGAAGACATATACAAACATTTCTCCAAAGATGACATCCAGATGGCAAATAGACGCGTGAAAACTTGGTCATCATCACTTATCAGTGCAATGAAAACTACAATGAGACTCACCTCACACCTGACAGAATGGAAAAATCAACAACACAAGGCACAACAAGCGTTGAAGAGGATGAGGAGAAAAAGGAACCTTCTTGCACTTTTGGTAGGAATGCAAATTAGTACAGCCACTGTGGGAAACAGTTGTGGAGGCTCCTCAAAAAGTTAAAGAGAGGGGCGCCTGGGTGGCTCAGTGGGTTAAAGCCTCTGCCTTCAGCTCAGGTCATGATCCCAGGGTCCTGGGATCGAGCCCCACATCGGGCTCTCTGCTCCGCAGGGAGCCTGCTTCCTCCTCTCTCTCTGCCTGCCTCTCTGCCTACCTGTGATCTCTGTCTGTCAAATAAATAAATAAAATCTTAAAAAAAAAAAAAAAGTTAAAGAGAGAACTACTTTATAATCCAGCAATTGAGTATTTACCCAAATAATACAAGAACACTAATTCAAAGGGATACATGGACCCCAATGTTTATAGCAGCATTATCTGCAATGACTAAATAATGGAAGCAGCCCAAGTATTCATCAATATGTGAATCAGTAAAGAAGATGTGGTATACTAAAGATACAAATGAAGTGATCTGAAGAGGTACATGCACCCCAATGTTTATAGCAGCAATGTCTACAACAGCCAAACTATGGAAAGAGCATAGATATCCATCAACAGATGAATGGATAAAGAAAATGTGATATATATATATATATATATATATATATATATATATATATCCAATTATATATAATACAATATACATTATTATATTATTTTATATATTTAATATAATTATATGTTATATTATATTTAATTATGTATAATTAATATATAATGCAATATTCCATTATATATATAATTCCATATATTTATATAATTCCATTATGTATATAATAGAATATTGTGCAGCTATCAAGAAAACAAACTCTTGGTATTTGCAACAACATGGTTGGAATTAGAGGATATTATGCTAAGCGAAATAAGTCAATCAGAGAAAGACAATTATCATACAATCTCATGGATATGAAGAATTTAAGAAACAAGACAGAATCATAGGGGAAGGGAAAGAAAATGAAACAAGATTAAACCAGAGAGGGAGACAAACCACAGGAGACTCTTAATCTCAGGAAACAAACTGAGGTTGCTGGAGGGGAGGGAGGGGGGAGGGATGGGGTAGCCCGGTGATGGACACTGAAGAGGGTATGTGCTTTGGTGAGTGCTGTGAACTGTGTAAGACTGATGAATCACAGTCCTGTACCCCTGAAACAAATAATATGTTATTTGTTAATTTAGGGGCATCTGGGTGGCTCAGTCGGTTAAGCCTCTGCCTTCTGCTCAGGTCATGATCCCAGGGTCCTGGGATCGAGCCCCACATTGGGCTCTCTGCTCAGCAGGGAGTGTGCGTCCCCCTCTCTCCCTGCCTGCCTCTCTACCTACTTGTGATTTCTGTCAAATAAATAAATCTTTTAAAAAATAAAACAAAAATAAAAATAAATAAAGATGTGGTATATATATTTAATGGAATATTATTCGGCCATAAAAAAGAATGAAATCTTGCCATTTGCAAGGATATTGATCAAACTAGAGGGTCAGAGAAAGACAAATACCATATGATTTCACTCGTAATGTGGAATTTAAGAAACAAAAAAAGCAAAGGGGAAAAATAAGAAGACAAATCAAGAAACAGACTCTTAACTCTAAAGAACAACCTGATGGTTTACCAGAAGGGAGGTGGAAGGGATGTGTTAAATAAGTGATTTGATCTTGGGGTTGTGAGTTCAAGCCCCACACTGGGCCTAGGATTTACTTTAAAAAAAGAAAAGAAAAGAAAAAAACTACCTTTCCAGTGTGGCTGTCTTGAACTTTTCCAAGTTAAGCTGCTGCTGGAGCTCTTCTGCTTTTCCAAGGGAGGGCCGGAGAACTCGACTTCTGGCCAGAGCTGCTGCAGAAGGTCTCTCCCTTGGGTCAGGGTGGATCATGCTCTGTTGATGTTTGACCAAAGCAAAAGATACAGAAATTTCACTGCTGGGAAAATCTCCCCACCTAAGCCAACTCCAACTCAGCTACTGCTGATGAGTTTTTTCAAACTCTGCTTTTAACTTTGCAGGGGAAGAAATAAATGAAAACTTAGCTCCACCAGGGACGGGATTGTTATCTCTATACAGTGACATCTGTCATCTATAACTTTGACTTGTCTTTATCATATTTTAGAGCTATCTGTGTGATTAGCTAGCCTAATGCCTTAATTTTAAATGGGGAGAAACTGAGGTCCTGAAATCAAAACTGACTTGCCCATCTTAATAACAGGACCAAGACTAAAACCCAAGTCAACCAACTCCTAGTTCCATTTGCCTTCTACTCCAACATGCTCCTTTCCACTTAAAACTAAGGGTACACCCCCCCATGACAGCCTTCCTACAGCACTCATCTTCAGGTAGAAAGTGCCTTAATTTAACAACTTAAATACAGTAAAAAGTAGCTAATTACTTACAGCAATTAGCAATGTCATAAAACGGAGATAACACCGGACCTTCCATTTGAAGACCAATGTTCAGAACTGGCTCCACCATTCACTAAGTAGCTTGAGGAAGTGACTTAACTATGCTGAAACTCGCTTTCCCTTTCCTGATACTTGGAATAACAATATTCACCTTCTGGAGCATCGCAGGATTTAAATGAACTGACATATATGTGTAACTAGTGCACCGGACCAGGACCAAAGTACTCAGTATGTATTAATTAAATCTAACAGTAATTTACACATAGAAAGTGATTAGGCCATGCATGGAGCAAGGGTTTACTTTATTCTTTCAGAAAAGCAGAAGCACAGAAAGACAAGTTTGCAACTAAATTTGAAGTTTTCAGGTGAACTATGAAACTCAAATTTAATCCCTAAGAGTAGATGTTTCTAAGACTATTGTAGGTGTCCTAACCAGTCTTGTTCCTTAAACCATGAAGTCTTACGTAGATATTTTGAATTCTTAATATAATTCTAAGCTTCTCAACAGTGTCATTTTCTTGCACCTCTGTTTCAACAGAATCGCCTCCTTTCCTTGTCCCTACACATACTCAGATATCACAGAATACAAGTAACACACAAATTTCTAAACTAACATTATGCCTTTTTCCAATAGTACAGCTGATTGGTGGTATTGCCAGTTACCCATCTGTAAAATAGCTTATACTTTCTTCTATACACTCAGAATTCAAATTTCTTTCATAATATCACCATTACCAATGACAATAGTTAAAACCCTGAAACATGAACAAAAAACCAGGTTTGATTTTAGAGTTAATCAGGTGTCAAAGGTGAGAATACAATCCAGGAACTGCTCTGAGCCTTGGTTCCCTGAACTGCCCACCTGTTGGGAAGGGAAAAGGAAAAAATGTAATAGGATTTTAAACTGGAACATAAAAGGTTCTATAATGTCCTCTAAGTTTCCTTGAAGCTTTCAGTCTGTCCTGTGACTTTTCTGGGCTTCAGGGTCATGATTCCTTTTTCTTCTGTCATTGGCACCACCAGCATCTCCTTTTCCCCTTCCCCACCTCCTTGCCATTGTATTTCTTTAAAAAAAAAAAAAGACATTTCTATCTTCTCTTCATCTCATAAGAGATACCACCTTGAGTAGATTGTAAAATTCTTCCGAGAGCTTCTGAGGAATGTCGGGAAGGTTCCCGTCACGAATATGATGCCATGCGGCGCCATTGGTGGGTAAGGACGCTGCTCCCGCAGCCACTGTGATTGTTAATCCCAAGGCAAAGATGTCTGCTTTGGGAAGATGCTGATAATCCTTCAAGACAGAAGAGAGGAAGGCCAGTTAGTTTGCCGAGTGAGAGGACAGTAAAGACCAACTGGTAAGAGAGGTTGTTTTGAGTCCGTATGAGCTTGGACAGTGGGCAAGGCCGCACCTGCCATGGCTGGTAGTTTACTTCTAGAGAAGATGGAGGATACAGCACAAATGCACCTGATTCACATCACTGTGCCCTGAAGCTTTTAAGGCAGAGTCTAAGTACTGTTTTATTCTATCAGGCTCAAAGAGGCTTCAAGCACAGACCGGCTGGGCACAAATACCATCATCCTAGAGGGAGTTAAATCCTTCCTACCCTGACTCCACAGACATCCTAAAAGGTAAGCAATAAATGAAGGTCATTTCATAAGAGCTGATGTACTACCAGAAGGACGATAAAGATGGGCTGAACCAATAAAGGATTCCTTCCTGCTAGGGAATCCATGAGTTTAGGAATTCTAAGAAATACTAGAAACAGTAAAGGACCTTTATAAAAAACAGCAAAAACATTGATTTAATCCATGACAGAGCCAGCTTTCCTCATGCTGTTTTGTTCTGTTTTGTTTTAAGTTCCTTATCTTTGGTCTCAATTCTGAATAGGAAAGTGGATAATATCAATTTAAATTATAAATATGAACTATGGGGCACATGGGTGGCTAGTTAACCATCTGACTCTTGATTTCAGCTCAGGTCATGAGATCGAGCCCTGCACTGGGCTCTGCACACAGCACAGTGTCTGCTTGAGATTCTCCCTCCCCACCCTCTGCCCTCCCCACTACTCATGCACTAGGGCTCTCTCTCTAAAATAAATACCATATGAAGAAAAAAAAAAAAAAAAGAAGTGGTAGAGCACTAAAATAAATAAATAAATAAAATAAATACAGTCTTTTTTAAAAACTATAAACATCTCTTGCACTGTGAACCTTCATTCGAGAGTCAAAAAGTTCAATGGGTTATAAAATACCCTCTGTTTCCCTAATCTTTACCTCTTGTAAAATCTCATTAGCCAGGAAGCGACTATCTCCCTCCTCTACTTTTGGTTTGCTTATCGATGTCACATGACCCAAGTCACCTGAAAAAAGAAAGAAAAAAAATAGAGCCCTTTAAAAGCATGTCTTTAAAACTAGAATAAATGGGGTCATCACTATAAATTTTATAAGATAATATACAGATCGGAGCTTAAGGCACACTCACCAATTTTATTTTTTTTGTTTAATTTTATTTATTTGAGAGGCAAGAATGAGAGAGAGTGAGCATAAGAGGGGGAGGGTCAAAGGGAGAAGTAGACCCACTGCTGAGCAGGGAACCCAATTTGGGACTCCATCCCGAGACTCCAGGATCATGACCGGAGTTGAAGGCTGTCATTCAACCAACTGAGCCACCCAGGTGCCCCAAACTCACCAATTTTATACATCACATTGGCAGAGAGAAACCAATCAGCTTCATTTTCAATCTCTTCTGGGACTACAGGAGAGTCACTTTGCATCTTATGACAAATGAAGATGTTACCTGGAACAAAAACAAACCAACAATCAAAAAATACTGAATTGACAAAGTCACGATTCCTTAGCTTTTTCACGCCCAAGATTCTTTTCTGTGTCTGTCATTTCAGCCACCCTCCTCTCCTCCTCTTCTGTGTACATATAACAACACTATCAATGTTTCTTTTCTTCCATGGAGTCTCTCTACTACTACTGAACAGCTCAGTGATTGAGAATACCTATTTTAAGGGAAACTGATCTCAGACACCCCTCCTCCTCTGAAGAGGCTAGTAGCTTCAAAACAAAGAAATAAGCCGAAAAACATGGTGATGATGTTTCCTTGAGTTTCACATTATTGAGTGCCAGAACCATTTCTGTTCACTTTAGTCAGTGCTGAATTAGAAAGAGTGTACACAGCACTAGTTGTCAATACTTTCGGGAAGTAGCCAAAACGTGATCACTTAACTATGCAGTAAGTTAGAGACCCATTTTCATACTTTGGCTTCGTTATCCGTGAAAGAGTCTTTTCTCTCTGTCCCCTAGTCCCAGAGGGGATAATGGACAAAGCTGTTTAAATTTTTTAGGGAAACAAATGAAAGAGATTTTGCCAGCTAACAGCATCTTCAACACTTGGTAGACACACGGGCACCAATTCTGACATGGGGGAGTCTGGCCAAAGGAGCAGAGCGGAGCCGTACTGACTGGGTTTGATGTCCAGGTGCACCACGCCAGAGTTGTGGATGTACTTAAGCCCAAGGGAAATCTGCAGAAGGATGTCCTTGAGTTTCGGCTCCTGGAAAGGATTGCCAGACTTTGTGTTTTCAGATATAGCAGTCTGCAAGCTCCCACCTAGGAAGGAACAACAAATAGCAGCCCCACAGAATGGAGAAAAACTATGAATCTCAATAGGGAAAAGTGTAGTAAACAGTCAAGAAATTTCTTGTGAATGAGTTCAGTCCCACAAGTCTCGATCATTCACTTTCAGTGTAAAACATAATATCTGCCACTGTCTATACCACAGACACATTGGAGAAGAGTTACGGGACTTTTAAAGAAGAAAATAAAATGTCATACCTCAGGTATCCCATATGTGGTTCTATTGCCTTGAGTATGCCCCGACTAGCATTTTAGAAGTGTCATCTAATCATTAACCAGAAGCCAGTCGGGCCTGGACAAAGAGCTACTATGGACATTGATGATTGATTCAGTGTCAAGCTAGTAATCACAGGCTACTAGTAACTTTAATGTGATTGGTTCTAAACTGAATTCCATTAAAATATATCACAAAATAAGAATATTTAATGACTGCTAACCCAAGGAAAATATAAACCTTCAATATACATCGAAGTCCTATCTGAGCCATAGTATTTGCACATCAGCTATGGATAGACTCTTGGTTTATCTTTATCAGTGAAAACTAAGGCCTGGATTCATCTGACCACCTGATCTTCTGTGCCCTGTCCTAAGGAATTAGAATGCTTCTGAACTCTTTATTTCATCAATTTGCATTCATTGGCAGCTCTTCAAATTAGAGAGTCCTGGGTCTCCCTGGCAGTTAGGAATCCAGCCTTCAAGTATGTGTCCAGAACAATAGGGTCGGAGATGGTAATGGTATTTTTTAGGAAATCCATTCTTTCAAGTATCCTCTGTAAAATTCAATATACAGATTGACCAGTCATGTTAAAAATAATTAAATTCAGAAAGGAGAAGAGTTTTAGCCATTTTCAGAAACACAAAGAGGCCTAAAGTGAAGGGTGTGCCTTTTTTTCTGGGAATCTTCTTGCAAGATATGTGTGGAAGAAGTTATTAGATAGAAAGGAAGAGTGAATTGAAACAAAGTCACCTAGAATCTAAGTTTGCAGATGAAGCTGTGAGGTGTGGTGGGGAGAAGGAAGCCTGCATCTAAGGCCCCCATGTCTCCTGGAACGCCTCTCCCTACTAGGCTACGTGCTCCCTCAAGACAGGGCCCCGTCCTATTCCTTTTCACTTTCTCAAGGTCTTGCACATAATCTATGTATTCTGAACTGAACATCTAGTCTCACAACAGAGGGAAAGGAAAGACTGGGACAGGGACCCCATAAAAGGTATGAAAAGAGAGAAACATCCTGAGGGTATGTAGGATCCTTTAAGATGGGCTTTTAGATAATAAGCAAAGATATATCGCCAACTCCCTGAAGAGCTACAGGTATTAAGGTAACTAGACCAGTGCTAGCAGCACTTTTAATTACTTAGAGGCTCTGTAGGTAATATTAAAGGTAGCCAAGTAATAATTAACAGTAAAAGTTACTGAAAAGCATTTATGCAAAAGTGTTAGAAGGTCTTTATTTTGCCACAACTAAAGCTGATTGTCTTCCTCTTTATTGGAGGGCATTCTTAACTGTTCTTTGCTAAAGAGTATTAAGGAAGTAGGTGTTCATAGAGCAATGCTGAATGAACTATAAACTTCATCCCTACTAATCTCAGCTACACTGGAGCCTTAACTCCATACCGCAGCGCACCACCTGGAGATGGTACCGGAATTGTCATCATTGTGTCCTCGGAGGAAACAACCAGCTCCTAGACAGCTCTTCTCAAACCATCTTTATGAGATTGCTGGCTGAATTCTTTCCTTTAGATAAAATAAAAGTGCTTTCCCTACTTGGCAGGGAAGGACAAAAAAAGAAACTTGAAGACAAATCTATGTTTTTCCATCTGTTTATGAGGACTGACAGATACTGAAATAGCAAATGCCTTCCAACAATGAAATGTAAACAGCAGAACAATAATTCAGCAGGATATTTGTTGTTTTGTTGTTGATATGTTGTTGATATTTTGTTGTATTCTCAAAATCTTGATTTTATGTTGCTATCTACAACACAAGCATCTTTTTCTGCAAGTAAAGTAATTCCTTGTTTGGTAGGGGGAAAAAAAACCATAACCACTATTCATGGTTTTCCACAGAAAATGCAGGCTTCTGGATGTCACATCACTAGAACAAATCCAAGAACCACCATCCTAGGTGGTTCTCTAGGTTCTCCCATCTCTAGGGGAGCAAGCTCTATAAAACCTCAGTGACAGAAGTCATCACAAGAAAATACCGCTGTTAGGGAGAGGTTAACCGTCCCATCTCCTGAGTCGGTCGGAATCCTGGCGGCTGCATAATTGATCTGCTTGCTGGAAGACATTCAGGTTTCAGAGGCTGACCCCAAGGTGACACATAGGAGATCTTGGCAAGGTTGACAGTGGAAGAAGGAACATTTGATCGGTTCAGGGCTCACGAGGCACAGTTGGGAAAATCAGGTAACTGCTGGTCTCTACTAATTATGATGTACGTTATCTAAGTCATGTCATTTATAATCTGAATAGAGCCGTACCTATAAATGTGCTAGCCGGACTGCTAGAACAGGCTGGGGGCACAAGGGTAAAGGTGGCAAGCAGGAGGAGGAAGAGAGGAGAAAGAGAGAGAGGATGGAGGCGGAAGCATTAGAAGGAATCGGGCACTGGCTACTCTGCCACCTTACAAATATTTGGACTTAACTCTCCTTGATTTAGAGCCGAAGGGCAAAGTCTCAAAGTTATGGATAATCCATAACTATAAATAAGACAAATATAAGGGCACACTTTATTTTCAATGATCAGTTCACATTTGAAAGCAATGTATGTGAATTACATTTTGATAAATCAGAGTTACATTTTAATGGGCAAGTATGCAGTGAGGTTAGCAGACCACCATGGCAAACAGACAATGATTCCTCATAAATCTGCTCCAAAATCAACTGCCCAGAAACATCCAAAAGCCCTATGTAGTCTTCCCACACTTTACTGTGCTGATCTTATTTCCTGTTATAGGGATCACCTCGGTCCTGTCAGTCTCCTATTTGTGGAGTCAGACCCATTCCCAAAACCATGCCCTTGGTCTGCATGCTGTTCCTCTACTTCCTTAAAGTCTTCCCCCTACTTCCTTAAACTCTGGTAATCTTTTGGCAAACCCTCTTTCAAGTCTTACCTCCTTTTTGAGATTTTCTTGGGCTGCTCTAATAACAAGTTTTGAGTTCTTATGATGTATCAGGTACTGGCCCTGTACTGGCCTTTGACATACATTGCTGCTATTTCTTAAACTACTCCCTTAAGTAAATATTACAATCTCTTTACTCAGTGGGACTGACATCCCAGATATCATACAACTAGTGTGCCACACCCAGGTCTGCCTAGGTGTTGCTAAGCCCAGGCCCATTCTGCCACACTGTGCTGCCCCTTGCTCGTATGCATCTTCTCTGAATGCTTTTTATCCATAGTTGTACTACCTGGCTCTAAAGCAAATCGTCTCTTGTGTATTCATTGTTAACAGAGCAAGTGGAGGGAAGTTCCTGGAAGGACTTCTTGGCTCAATCTATGGTGTCTCTCACCCTAGAACTTAATACAATGTCACACCTGTAGAAGGGATTCAGATGTTGAAAAGAATTAGAAGAGGATTTGTAATAGGAATAATCACTCCTTCTTATTCTTTTTAAAATTTGAAATCTTTACAATGCCCCAAATCAGATTAAATTAATTATGTTTTGTTTGACTTTCTTGGCTAAGTTTGTTCTCCGATACTATCTTTGATAGTAGTAAACGTCATGAAAATAGAACCAATGTTGGGGCGGGGAGGGAAAAGAATAGGGAATCTCAGGCTATGATAAGGAATTAGGAAGAGAAGATTAAGAAAAGTATCAACTTCTCTATCACAAGGAAAGGGTCCATTTTTTATCCTAAAGTGACTATTAGAAAAAGGGATGTAGGTGAACTTGCTATTAGGAAAAAAATCCAACAAAGTTCACAGTTAATACTGCAAGGAAATCAGACCCTAAGAAAACACCAAGTCATTATTTTGCAGTATATGTTTGATATTTTCTAGCATTTCATAATATTATCTACTTTACTTGTATATATAATAATGAAGCTTTATCACTGACCGCTTTCCTCAAAAGTCAAGCCGCACATACATGCTCAGTGCTACCTGATGGTAACTAAAATTACTCCAAAACTGTACTATCAGAGAAACCGGAGGGTGGGTGTGCATGTTGTTTCTTAGGGGGAGGAAGTTTGGGAGGGATGCTATTATCTGATCTTAATCATGACCAGAATATGGGTAGCTACTCCTAAAATGCCAGCAAGCTTCTATTTAATTTGGTAGCGCTTTCCTATTTTCCCAGGGAACATTTTGATGAGAAATATCTCTGCGAATAATCACGTGTAACTGTAGTGTGATGTCAACACCTTAATCACAAATTAAAATAGATTAAAACCAAAAGACTATTTTTTTTTAATTTAAGTAGCCCAGAAAAAGTTCTATCAGTTTCTTGTGTATGTATAGTCCTGAAGGAATATGCCTGAAGTCCTTGCATTTCATTCCCAGCACCCACTCCACACTCACACTATGGTGAGAACACTGAAGCTTGGGGCGCCTGGGTGGCTCGGTCATTAAGCGTCTGCCTTTGGCTCAGGCCATGATCCCAGGGTCCCAGGATCGAGCCCCACATCAGGCTCCCAGCTCAGCAGAGAGCCTGCTTCTCACTCTCACACTCCCTGTGTTTGTGTTCCCTCTCTCACAGTCTCTCAGATCAATAAATAAAAATCTTAAAAAAAAAAAAAAAAACTAAACTAAACCAAAGCTCAAAGGTAAGAAGCATCAAGATACATGAACTATGCCCCAATTCAGGAATCCACTTGAAAATTAATCAAAAGTTGGCTGTGTGAGTTTACCACTCCCTCCTTGAAAATGATAGGGACTGTGGTTTTAGAATCTTTTAGAATACCTAGCAAACATAAGAGGAGGATTTACCATTCAAACCCCTAGGGCAAAATTTTTCTATATATGGAGTAAAATATGAAGGGGTTTATAGCTTCTATGTGTCAGCCACACATCAGCTCTGAGAGATATACAACATAGCATAAAATGGAAATTCCTTTTCAACACAACTTGTGTCCCCAGCACTCTGCTTCCAAACAAAATTATAGTACAAACTTTCTCAGTATGACTCAGCTATGCCTAGCATAAACTACAAGGAGGAGGCAAAGATTTTTTTCCTGGATGCAGATGTTCATCCCCTTCTCCATAGATACTAGTCTGCACACTTACCATTGCAGTATTCATTCTGAATAATCATGTGGTCATCTTCTGCCCATGCAGAGTAGTAACGTACCACATGCGGGTGATGCCCAAGGACTGCATGAGCATAAACTTCATGCAAAGCCAAATTCCTAGAAGACAGACAAGCATCAAGAAAAATGAGTCAAGGGGCGCCTGGGTGGCTCAGTGGGTTAAAGCCTCTGCCTTCGGCTCAGGTCATGGTCTCAGGGTCCTGGGATCGAGTCCCGCATCGGGCTCTCTGCTCAGCAGGGAGCCTGGTTCCTCCTCTCTCTCTCTCTGCCTGCATCTCTGCCTACTTGTGATCTCTGTCTGTCAAATAAATAAATGAAATCTTTAAAAAAAAAGAAAAATGAGCCAAGATAATATACATACAAATGTTTTTTTAAAAGACAAGATTCTGGACTCTGGGGAACAAACTGGGAGTTACAGAAGCTTGCGGGAGGGGATGGGGTAACCAGGTGATGGGTATTAAGGAGGACATAGTTGTGATGGGTGTTATAAGCAACTAATGAATTGTTGAACACTCATCAAAAACTAATGATGTGGGCGCCTGGGTGGCTCAGTGGGTTAAGCCTCTGCCTTCGGTTCAGGTCATGATCTCAGGGTCCTGGAATCGAGGCCCGCATCGGGCTCTCTGCTCAGCGGGGAGCCTGCTTTCTTCTCTCTTTCTCTATGCCTGCCTCTCTGCATACTTGTGATCTCTCTCTATATATATTTCAAACAAATAAAAATAAAATCTTTAAAGAAAAACTAATGATGTGCTATATGTTGGCTAATTGAACATAATAAAAATACTGATAAAAAATAAAAGACAATGTATGAGGCATTATTAACAGTGGCAGAACATTTACCGAGTACTCACTGCTTACTTAGTATTTTAGTTCATTTAATTTTCGTAACTACTCAGTAAGATATAGTGGTAAGGATGAAGGCTTTAGAAAAGCTGTGACTGGACCAATGTCAAGCCAGTGATAGTAGACCTAAGACAAGAACACTGATCATCCTGGTACCAAAATCCATGTTATTTTTTACTGAATGTAGCATATGTAAAGAGGAGTATTAGGTTGTAACTATCTCAGTGGCAGACATGCTTTGAGTTTTAATTTCACTGTATCACAATTAAAAAAAAAACTTTGATGGGCTTAATAAGGCCACTATGGACTTGATAGAGGATCCATTACAATATCCAGCTATCTTCTCTGTGAAGGCTGGACCGTCATTAGAGTCAATATTTCACTTAGCCAATATGACATGGTCATAGGGGCAGTCTTGGGGAGAGATATTAATTATGGAACAGGAAATCCAACACACAAACAAAGTGAAATATAATACTCAGTGAATTTTGGTATAAAAATGAAGAATTCTGAGGTCCATAACTTCAGATTCAGCAAACTATTACATTCCTACAGTTAACTAAAGCATTGGCTGAATCTAAAAATAATTGTTTTCTTTGTAAAAGGAAAACTTCTGAACAATTAGCTCTGGGAATGAAAGTTAAATTTTGTTGCTTTTCCTCACTTGTAGTCTTTGAAACATTGAACTCACTATTGAATTCATTATTAATACAAAGTGGAAATACCAGTGAGTTAACAGTAACTTCCTACTTGGCAATATTTTTAATGAACTAACAAGCAGATGGTTCCATATACCTATTCATTAAAGCAAAAGCAGGAACACTAGTAGAAATAGCCTCAAGAACCATGCAAGAAAACAAACAAAAACACTGTAACAGAATTGTATCCAAATAATTATGGTTTAGTTTAAGGAAATAACTTATCTTTGGTTTGGAAAACGCAGAAAGATTATGAATGTAAGACTACATACAATGAAAGAGCTAGAAATGGGATGTTTTTAATGACATCAGTACTATTATTTAAAATGTTTTGACGAGAAACAACTTTCCAAATCCAAGTTTGTACTTCTAGGACATTTCAGAGTAACTTACTCATTTGATAATCCTGCAAAAGGTTTTGTGGAACGTTTTATTGCATAAACGCATCCATCCAGCCTCTTAATACACTTGTAGACTGTACCAAATTCCCCAACTCCAATTTTTTCTACCTCCAAGAATTCTTTTTCATAGCGGGAAGCCATGTTGGTTTCTCGTAGAACACACCTCTGAAATATTTTATTAAAATGTTAAAATAATTCTAACCTATTGTGAGCAATAAATTTAAGGCATATTCCAAAATTTCTCAAAGTTTTCAAAAAGACTTTTGAAGCAAATCTATTGGATTCTGTGTCAGTAATTCATGGTAGCAAGAACCTCCCTGGTTGCTGACCACCTTTCGTACTCTTCATAACCATCTATTCAACTCTGTACTGGCATTTTTACATATATTAAGTCTTTTTCTAGGTTATTTCTTCTTTCTGGGATATGCTTATTCTCAATATGTTTTTAGGGAGAAAACACCTGCTCACAGCAACAGCTACTGTCCTCAGTTAAAGGAATGGCCAGGATCCAAGTAGAACATGTTAAGGAGAAAGAAAAGACACCTCCCTTTGACTCTTGTCTACCTACCTCACACTCTGGCTGCTGGTGTTTCCATCTCAAATTGAATGAACTTATTGTTCAATTTGCTTCCTCAAAAATTTTAGTACAGAGAACAAAATTGTCAAATTGATTATTTCACCTTATGTGTTCAGGTACAGCGATTTTTCCACCTACTGGCTAACTAGTAATATCTCTCTTTTTCCAGCTAGTACGTAGCCCTAGGCAAAAAAATAAAATAATGTTAAAAAAAAAAAACCACTGAACTCCTTTATTAGTTTTCTCTTCTAAAGTAAAGTGAGCGTCCTAGCAACTACTCCTTGTGGTTCTTTTAAATATTACATGAGAAAAGGTGTTTGTGTGTGTTTGTGTGTGTGTAACTTAGCTCAATGCCAAGCACACAGTAAATTCTCAGAAAAATCATAGCTAAGACGATAAAAATCTCCATGAATTTATATGAATCTCAGTCCAAACCACTTTATCTCCATGAAGTCATTCTTTCCCAATGTCCCTGTTAGCAAGAATTTTTTCATCTAACTGGATTTTAAAGAATCCTGACTCTTACTAGCTCCTCATTTCAACAACTAATACCAACCAGTCTTCATTAGCAAGATCTAGAATTTTCTTTGCCATTAGACAATCTCAAGTTCTCTTTCTCCCATGTCTGGGGCTACCATAGCTATAAGCCCTCTCTCCATCTTTTCTAATAATGAAAATTATTTTTGCAAAATGTTACCATAGAATAAGACATACCTAATTGTCTTCCCCAAACTTCTGTTTGGATTCAGAAACCTAAAGGTCTTTCACCAATTGCTCAGCCACTACCTTCCCAACCTCAGCTCAGACAGCAAATAAGCCAGCTTACCATCTACATTATTCCCCAACCATAAGCCCTTCCCCTCCACTTTCGTAAATGGAATATTGAGCATAAACATGTTTTCATGGGATTATAAGCTTCTTAATGGCAATTTAATATTCTACTGTAAATTCCAATTTATTTGGCCATTCTTTTGTTATTGGACATTTAGTATTCCTTTTTTCTTCTTCTTCTTAGCCATTACAGCTAAGGCTGCAATAAACATTTCTGGTGATAATATTTACAGCATTATTTTCTTAGGCTAGGTTATCAAATGAGGGATGCTACAAAGACTGTGAGCATTATATAAAAATCAATAGATAACTGATATATTTAAGAGCAAAAATTTTACATTTACACTTATGGCTTTATGCCATTTTTCTCTCTTCTGCTCTTCCATTTTTGGACCTTTCATATCTTGAGTTTTCCCTTCACTTCTCTAACCCGATGAGTAGAGAATTTTCCCTTAAATCCAAGATAGAAGCAGTAGCCATTAATTTAAAAACACTGCAAGGTAATGATTCGGTGACATATTGATCAGGCTCTGTCGGGTAAAGTAATAACTAGCTAAGAATACAGACTCTGCCGAGAGTCCAGATCAATTTAGCTGCAAAGCACATTTGCAAATCTACAAAGTGAGGCGGGGGTGGTAAGGAGAGAGAGAAGGAGAAGAGGAGAGAGAGAGACTGGCGACAGGATGGGGTGACGAAGTTATGGCAGCTGGAACAAAGAACTGTGCTCACCTTGGCAGGTAGCCCTTGTTCTACATTGCCTTCCCCTGGACCAGCTTCCTCACTTAGGGAAAAAAAAAAAAAAAAAAGGTGATATCAATGTGTGACTGACACTATTGAGCTTCATACTCTACTAGGTTCTGAGGTTGTAAGAGTAATTAAGACAATTCCTTCCCCACGTCAGCCTGTATTTGGGAACAAGGATAAATAGAAAGTTTCAATGTAAGAAGCAAGAATAGGGGGGCTCCTGGGTGGCTCAGTGGGTTAAAGCCTCTGCCTTCGGCTTGTGTCATGATCCCGGGGTTCTGGGATCGAGCCCTGCATCAGGGTCTCTGCTCAGCGGGGACCCTGCTTCCCTCTCTCTCTCTCTGCCTGCCTCTCTGCCTGCTTGTGCTCTGTCAGATAAATAAATAAAACCTTAAAAAAATCTTTATAAAAAAGAATAAGAACAAGATATCAAGGGACACCATAGGCAGCACCCAAATCATGATTTCAAGAGTAAAAGTCTTTCGGGAAAGAGGACAGGCAAGTTAAGTTTCCAGAATGAGTAGGAATTAGCTAAGGGGCCGGAATGGGGTTCTTGGCAAGCAGAGCAATGCTGAACCATGAAGGGGAGATCACACAGGACACAAGAAACTGAGTGCTGTCCCATCGCCACCTTCCCCTTCAAAACTCATCTCCCCACTTTGCCCTAGGTTCAGAGGAAGACCATCAGTACAGCAGAATACGCTCTAACAACTGGCTAAGATATTTTTAGTTACTTTCCAAAAAGCTCCGACAAACATCCTCTTTGGCATGAGTAGTAGCATTCTGGATGTGTAAGCCAGATTTCAGGCTCTAGAACAGCCAGCTATAGATTCTTCTTCTGGAGAAGCACAAGATAGAAAGTGCAAATAGAGGAGGACGTTACACTAGGGAGACAAACTGATGCTGGACACTTGTGACTTAAGTTTAACATGACATTCCAATACTGTCTAAAAGAACAACCCCACAAAAAAACAACAGCACAATAAGTAGGGGGGGGGGGTTGCCCACTCAGAAGCACCAAGAGCTGTTACTGAAGTGTCATCACTTTCATTGCGGGAAATGCAAATTAATGGTCTCTTCTGGCTACTTTCCATGAGAGGCGAATCAATTAATTCTGATAGTTTACAAAGATTCGTGAAGAGCTAAACCCAACAGAATTCTTGGTTTAAAAAAAAGTGGACCTGTATACTTGGACTGAAGTTCTGTTGACTTAAGATCCAGGAGATAGCATTGAGAAAACCTATTCTGGCCACAAAGCTGCTTACTACAGAGTCATTGGTTCCAAATGAAACAACTCAAACTAAAACATTAAATGTTCTGCATACCTCAGATTGTTAGCTGTGCATTTATTTTGCTTTTTATTTTCCTTTATGGAAAAAAAAATTGAAGAGACATAGTAAAGAAATGTCCCTAAGTAATATGTACAGCCCTCATTTGGACAATTTCTACCATTGAGACCTGGTGGAGTTTTACAGTTTGGTTTTCTATTCTTAGTACCTCCAAAAGCAACACTATCTTTTTCTCTTCAGCCAATTTCCTGTTGAATACTTGCATTATAGCTCTCAGTCACACGCAGTTATACTGGAAACAGCAGTATACTCCCTGAAGTGTGAGCTACACCTGCCCCAATGACTAGCCTTGTGTTACCTAGGGGAGACTACTTGAATGCAATTCCATAGCTCGTTCAACTTGCTAATGGAAGTCAGATGTCTATTGCTTACTCTGCCCTACTCTTTTAGAGAGAAGACACCATACAGTGCACTTCAGGATGGAGACACGCTAGAATCTCCATGACAAAGCAGACCAACATTAACATGTAGGGAGGAGCGATGTGAGAACAGGGTATCAGTTGCATTCAAATAGAGTTCTTTTTCCTAATCTTACTTTCCAGTCTCCCTTCTACTTGAGCATACTAAGATCAGTTCTCAAAAGTTAGACGCAACAGTACACTTACAGATCTCCTCGGCTTTTCCTCTTGCCATTGGATTGAAGGAATTGTTTTCTATAGGATTCTGGGGTAAAGGGATTTATATTGACCAGAGCCGATGAGGTCATCTCATCCACTAAGGGAACAGGTGTGAGCCTCAAATATTTAGAGCCTCTGGAGGGGAGCTTCTCTGTTGAAGAAATCACCGACTGGCTTAGGAGACCCTGAATGAAGATGACGAAAAGGGAAAACAGAATGGGGTTAGTACACAAAAAAGTTCCATATCAGCTAGTTAATATTTGAACCAAGGAATGTTACTGCTACGAAGGAATTAGAGGTTGCCTGGTTCAATGCAAGCTAGTTGCATTCTAACTGGTCCTCTTATGGAAAATACAGATTCCTAGTCTTCCTCTGGATGTCCTGATGAGAGAATCAACACAGGAATCTATACTTTTGTTAAGCTCCACTGCCTCCCCCTGGGCAATTGTGATGGGCAGCTATGAAAAACACCAACTCTACTACTACCTTTAGCTTTTTTTTTTTTTTTTTTTTTAAGGATTTTTGTTTACTTATTTGACAGACAGAGATCACAAGCCGGCAGAGAGGCAGGGGAGCAGGCACCCTGCTGAGCAGAAAGCCTGCCGCAGGGCTCAATCCCAGGACCCTGGGATCATGACCTGAGCTGAAGCCAGAGGCTTTAACCACTGAGCCACCCAGGCACCCCTACCTTTAGATTTTTAAAGACTATACTTCAGCTTAGACAAATGAAAACAACTCTAGAAGACCTGGTCCTTATGTTCTCAGTGTATACTTTAACTCCCCCTCAATTTTCATCCAGATATTTGTTTGGTGCCTAGTAAGTAGCAGATGCTGGGTTAGATGCTAAGGCGTACAGAGGTGAATTCCAACTCTTAAGGGATGCACAGTCCATTAGTCAACAGCTCATCAATGTTTCAGAAATAATCACATTGTACAGGAAAAACTATCTCAACATTAAAAGAAGTTTCCAGTTCCACTTAAAATATAGCACCAAATGAGAAGAGTTCCATAAAGTAGGGTAAAGAATTTGAAAAATAATCCTCTGGGCCCTTAAGATTCAGGGCCTTGTAGTGGCTATAACCAGTATATCAATAAGGAGGAAAGTGTAGAGGACTTACCACTCCAAGCAGGTACAATAGAAGAGCATACACCTGTGACCTAACCGGAACTAAACCAAAGGACAGAGGGGACAGGTAGAAGACAAGGAATTCTGTTGAGACATCAGAATACTTTTATGACCGAAGTTGAGGGCCAGAGAGCTGTGTTATGGGTCTCCAAGAGTCCAGCAGTAGACACAGGGGCCATGATATAACCTCATAGTATAATCATTGTACTGTGAGGCTCTTCTAAAAGAATGCCCCTATTTGATAGTGTCTGCCATGGCTTTTCAGTGTAGAAGCAGAAGCTAGACTATAACATGAGTCACTATATAAAAATGTAATTTAAGAATGTGAAGATAAAAAGAATGAATATTGAAATTATACATCCTAAATGATGAAAGCAGAAATGAAAGAAACTATAGAGTACACCCAGCAACCTAACCTTTTTTTTTTTTTTAAGATTTTATTTATTTATTTGACAGAGATCACAGGTAAGCAGAGAAGCAAGTGGAAGAGGAGCAAACCAGGCTCCCCACTGAGCAGAGAACCCAATGTGGGGCTCAATCCCAGGACCCTGAGATCATGACCTGAGCTGAAGGCAGAGGCTTAACCCACTGAGCCACCCAGGCGCCCCAACCTAACGTTTTTTTTAAGTGAAGAAAAAGGTCATTGCTGGAGCCAAGTTTTTACAAAGGTTTTACATGTCTTAGAGTTGACAGGATGAACAATCCTGGGGCTATTGTCAGACAAAGCCATCAATGATAAACTCACAATTTTCCTGTAAGTGTATTATAGGACTGAATATTTGTTCAAAGTACAACTATATAATATTTCTCAGTTGTGTATGTGACTCAAAGTGAACTTAGAATTACAATAAATCATTCCCTGAGAAATAGTTTTTTGTGCTGATTATATGGAAAATAAAATGTGTCTATCACATCTGAAACAGTGGGGCATCCACACGTGGAATGATATACACACCGGTTGCCACCCTTCAAGGACAACAAAAAAGGCCTGGAAATTTTTCAGATAGAAGGTAGGAAAAGTATTCACATCAGGGCAAAAAGATTGGAATTCCTAGTCTGGAAATATGAAGGCCGATAGCTTTTGTGAGCTCCACTTTCGATACAGGGAAAGATATTAATTATATTTAATATGGGTTGTATTGCCAGAATGCTGGAACTGTGAGTGAGCCTTTTGGAAATCCAAAAGAACTCAGTTTGGAACACGACTTATGACAAGGAAGTTCTGCCTAAAAGTAAAGCAGATTAAAAAGTTCTGGAAAGGGGCACCTGGGTGGCTCAGTGTGTTAAGCACTGCCTTCGGCTCGGGTCAGGATCTCAGGGTCCTGGGATCGAGTCCCACATCGGGCTCTCTGCTCAGCAGAGAGCATGCTTCCCTTCCTCTCTCTCTGCCTGCCTCTCTGCCTACTTGTGATCTCTCTCTGTCAAATAAATAAATAAAATCTTTAAAAAAAAAAGTTCTGGAAAGATGTCCAGGTTGAGAGTATAAATATGTCCCAGGGAGTGTAGCTAACTCCGTAAGAAACAGCTCTCTTACAGATGATCAAGGGAAAGGAAAATTCAGGAATAGCTCCTTTTTTTAAAAATTAATTTATTTATTTTTTATTTATTTTCAGCATAACAGGTATTCATTATTTTTGCACCACACCCAGTGCTCCATGTAATCCGTGCCCTCTATAATACCCACCACCTGGTTCCCCCAACCTCCCAACCCCCCAACACTTCAAACCCCTCAGATTGTTTTTCAGACACTCCTTTGTTGTGAAGATGGCGAGAGGAGAAGGCAACCTCCCACCTTCAAGACACAACGTCATAGTGTCTCAGGATGTGCAAAGACTTTAAAGACCCAGCTGGTACAGTTAGTCCCCTGATGCTTGAATCCTTTTACAACATTCCTACCAAGTGGTCATCAACTAGTGCTCAATGCATTTAGCATGGGGACCAGCTACCTCCTTGGGAAACTCTTCTAATCTAGCTCGTTGTGCTAGGAAGTCTTTATGGTGACCTGAAGTGACTTCACAGGATTTCTTGTCCTCTCCCATGGGTAAGGCTGAACTAAGTCAGTCAGTCCTCCATTCCTCTGCATCCTTGTGTTTAGCATAACGTCACCACTGATCATTGCCCACTCTCTCTCTTCTAATCCAAACTGTATTCCTCATAAAGCATGCACTTTTTCAGTTGCCTTTCCAGTTTCCCTCCCAAGCTCTGTTCTTTTCCTGCCCCTCCAATCTTGGCACTTCCAGGATTCCTAATTTGGACCACTTCTCTTCTTACTCTGGCACTCAGGCTACTTGAGCTCATCCGCAACCAAGACTTAAGCAATTTCCAAAATGCTAATGATATCCAGATATAGATCTCTAATTCAGTTTGTTTTCCTGCACTCCAGACCCATTTATCTGGTGATTTATAGGACATCTCTGATCTCTCCAAACCTGTAAATGTCTTTAGCATCATCTTTCTTCATCCAAGTTACCATCTACTCAGTCAAGACAGAAGCCTCACAGGACCCTAGATCCCTCCTTTTCCCTCAACCCCTCCACCAAGTTGATGAGAGAACAAAAAGCAAGCTGAGCACAAAACATGAGCTGACACCCTACCAACGCCCCCTCCCCTTAAGATGGGATAAACATTCCTCAGGTACTAGTAACTGCCTAAGGACAAAGGCAGGGGAAAAACAAATGATCAATTGATAAAGATCACAGTCATGTAAGACATGAAACTCCACTAGACTTTGTAACTGTCTTAATGATATACAAAAAACAACATGATCTTAATAATAGACATCCAGGAACCTATAGACTCTATTTCCTGGAGCCCTAACATCACCTTTACTACCATATGCTTAAAAACCCTATATAATCAGTCACTCCTCACAATCACAATGTAGCTCTTTCTGCCCTCAGGTCCTGTCCCCATGCTAAAATTAAAACACCTTTTTGCACTGCAAAAAATCTCAAGAATTCCAGAATTCTTTCTTGACCATTGGGCTCAACGATCCTGCATCATATTTTCGTGGCCCATACAGGAATTCTGCATCTTCCTTCATCTGGACTTTGAATGTCAGAGCAAACTTGGTGAGTTACTCTTTGTTCTGTTTTTACTTTCATTTTAGAGGCTCATCAAGGAGTATGGGCTTATTGGAATAATTTCATGTCAACAGCTCAGGCTGCAGTCCTCTAGCCCATGGCTACTCTATGGGGATGAGAGAGCCTGCCTTTTGACTGGAAGCTAGTACATTGGCTAGCTTATGGTTATAAGGCCCAGAAACACAATGCCCTCTCATCATTCCTATTCTTATAACACAATTGTCTTTTTTGGGGTGCAGGACCACCACCTAAATCACTAGGATGGCTGCTGATCTTGAAAAATCTCATGTAAGGTTTCTTCCTCATTCATCTAATGCAATCCCCTCCAAATCCCTGGCCCAGCCACTTCTGACCATGAGACATCCACTCAGAGAGGCTGAAACCAGTACCAAACTGAATTAAAACCCAACCAGGGACTATCTAGTGAAGTAAGCTATAGAAGACTTACATGTGTTAGAATGTCACTTAGACTAGGATGGATTTCTATCTTTACTATTCTTCATCAATGTCCCCTACTGACTACTTAAGTTACAATAGTATATAATTTCCCCTTGTAAAACTTTTCTGGTTTTTTCCATGGGTTAAGAATGACAGGTTCTCCATGGCATTTTGGTCCACTCACTGGCTCCCATCAGTCATCAAGAATGCAATGGGGAGGGGCGCCTGGGTGGCTCAGTGGGTTAAGCCGCTGCCTTCGGCTCAGGTCATGATCTCGGGGTCCTGGGATCGAGTCCCGCATCGTGCTCTCTGCTCAGCAGGGAGCCTGCTTCCTACCCTCTCTCTCTCTGCCTGCCTCTCTGCCTACTTGTGATGTCTCTCTGTCAAATAAATAAATAAAATCTTTAAAAAAAAAAAAAAGAATGCAATGGGGAAGCTGAGGGACATTAACATCCCTCCAAGGTAAGACAGCATTCATTGCAACTTCTTAGAAGGCTGCCTCTGGTCACTTTGACACTAGGAACCTCTGACATATCCTGCAGAGATGCCACCTAGGAGGCACGGGGGATTTTTGGTAATAAACATTCTCTACTTTTCTAAGAGCATGGGATATCTTCAGTTCCCAAGGATTCTTCCTTGGGATGTCTTTTAACCCACTGGAATCAATTCAGATTGCAAGATCTAAGAAAGAAAAAAAAATGATCTTCTGTAGCATTGCATGGCCTCAGCACTCCTCAGGAATTGAGTGGAAAATGGCCCATTAATGGACATTAAACTTGAATACGATCTATCCAAACTCTTTTGCAGGAAACAGGGCAAATGGACTGAGGTACCCTATGTCAAGGCCTTGATGGCACTAAATCAGGATCCTGATCCCAGGGCCTCTTGGAAAATGTGTCTAACCATCAATAAACCCACGCTGGACATACTTGATGATGATTGCGTAAATAGGCCCCTTTCTCCTAATAAACCTTGGCTACTGTAGAGATCACTGACTAATCCAAACAAGGATGACCCTGGCTCTGTTAGTATCTCTCCTGCTTGTAAACCTCAAGACCCCTCTGCTCCCAGCCCACATGGACACACCAGGAGCGGGACTCCCTATCTTCTAGGATTTCTGCCTCAATCCGGATTGCATCCTCTTAGGGAGGTTGCTACTAGAGAAAGGAGCACAGTTAAAGTCATGTCCCAGTCTCCATGGCATACCAGGTTCTGATAAATAAGTAGGACAATGTTCCAAAACCCTATTCCCAATTTATTGAGGAATTTCAACAATAACCTATTATATTTAATTTGACCTGCCAAGATATATACATCATATTGTTGCACCCCTGAAGAAAAGAATCATCTTTGGGCAAGTGCTCAAGAATTTGCTGATGAAGTAACAGTCAGAGATAGACATCATTAACCAGTGGAGGGAACCACTCTTCCCAATACTGAACCTTACTAGAATTACCAAGATGATATGGAAGGGAAAGGCAAAACCATATGATCACTTGTTTAATAGAAGAAATGAAAAAAGGATTCTCTAAAGGATTGATAAAATTCAGGAAGTTATGCAAAGAGCTGATGAAATCCAGCTTTACTTTAGGGCTGTCTGATAGACACCATCCTTAAATATACAAATCTGGACCCAACCTCCCCTGAAGGAACAACTGTACTAAAAATGCATTTTTTTTTTTTTTAGGTCAGTCAGTACCTGACATTCATTATAAATTGACTAAAATGGTTTTTGGCCCTCAAACCCCCACCCAGTACCCACTAGAGGTAGCTACTAGGGTCTTTAATAATAGAAATATAACCTTAAGGCAAGAAAAGGACTGAAGAGCTAAAATGCGGGGTAAAATACTGACTGAGGCTATTGCAGATTCCCTATAACACCTGACTAACCAGGGGCCAAATATAAAGCCAGTAGCAGACAAAAGAGCAGGCAAGACCCCATGCTATAGGTATGGCCAAATCGGACAGTGGAGCAAAAAATTTCTACACACAGTCTCTCCACCAGAGTTATGTCCTGTTTATAAGAAAGGAGGACACTGGAAGAGAGACTGTCCTCATCTCCAAAGAGGGGAAGACAGGGAAGCACTTCCCCACTGGAGAGCAAGAACCGGAGGCTCCAGCATGGCAGGCCCTGAGGTGTTCTGGCTCCCTCTGAAGTTGGGATAACTGAGCCCCAGGTTACCCCTGGATGTTGGAAGGTAAGTGTATCAATATCCTTATTGATACAGGAGCCACTTACTCTTCTTCCTCAGCACTCCGGCCCTACTTGTCTTTCTAACCATAGAATTGTTGGCACAGAAGAGGAAACTTTAGCCTGTCCGTACAAAAATCAGTTGGTTACTCGTGTTTTCCTAGTCCTTCCTTCTTGTCCCACTCCATGAGCGGGAGCAGATTGAACGTGTAAACTAGGAAGCCGGTTTGCTCTTACTGAAGAGGACAGCTTGTTCTCTTCAACACCCGAAGAATTTAAACCTTGCTCTGATCTCCCTTCTAGTATCTGGATGGAAGTAAACCCACAGGTCTGCAGTTGGTATGAGACTTAAAATTTTTAATGGATATTGCTTATTAAAGTGACCTTAAAGGACCCAACCACTCACAATACCTCATAAAAAAAACAGTATCCCTTAAAACCTGAGGCAAAGGCTGGTTTTCAACCACGTATTGATACATCTCTCAAACATGGTATTTTTCTTTTTTCAAAACATGGTATTTTAAAACCTCATCAATCTCCTTATAACACTCCAGTTTTACCAGCAAAGAAACTGAATGGAGAATATCAGGCAGTACAAGACACAGGAGCTATCAATGATGCGGTGATGCCTATTTAGCCCATAGTGACAAGTCCAAATACTTGTCCCTGGTGATGCCCACTGGTTTACAGTATTTGACTTAAAGGACACCTTCTGCATCCCTCTAAGTGAAGAAACACAGCCACTAATTTGCTTTTGAATGGGCGTCACCCTTAAGCCCACAGTCTGTTCAATGAACTTGGATTGTCTTGCCACAGGGATTTAGAGACCATCCTCACTCTTTGGGGCTGCACTCAGCAAAGACCTCCCTGATATCTCCCTGCTTCAAGGAACTATAGTTCCATACGTGGATAATATTTTAATCTGTAGTCCCACAAAAGAAACATCGGATAGTAATTCCATAACTTTGCTTAATTTCTTGGCAAATAGAAGGTATTATGTCTTCCCTAAAAAAGGCACAAATATCAAAACAGAAAGTACAATATTTGGGGTATGAGCTAATACCAAGTCACTGAACCCCATCTACTGACAGAAATTTTAAAAAAAAAAAAAAAAAAAAAAAGCAGCATTGGGTCCTGGACCGCCAGCTACAAAAAAAACAACTCTATACTTTCCTAGGCATGGCAGGATTTTGCCCGCTGTCGATTCCTGGATTTAGGTTCTTAGCCAAACAATCGTGTAATTCAGTCAAACAGATAAAGAACCTGTACCCTGGGTGGAAGGCCCAACAGAAAGCGTTTCAAACATTTAAAGCTAAGCTTTCATCAACCCCAGCTTTGGCTTTACCAAATTTAGAAAAACCTTTCACTTTATGTGTAACAGAAAAACAGGGACAAGTCTGGGAGTTCTTATCCAGAAACTAGGAAATGAAACAAAGTGGGTGGGCTATTTTTCCAAAGTCACTTGATAATGTGGGTGGCTGGCTTCTCTTCAAGCAGAGGCTGCAACAGCCCTCCAGGTAGAAGCAGCTTCCGAACTTACTCTGGGACAATTCTTGACAGTGAGGACTCCACATCAGGTCCAAAGGGTCCTAGGGACCAAAGGCCACCAATGGATGACGGGATGCCGACTTACTAAATACCAGGCTATGCTTTCAGATGAACCTAAAATAACACTGCAAGCCTGTTATACTTTATGCCTGGACCTGACCATCATACGTCTATGCTAGAACATGACTGCTCAGAGATTACTGATCGTGGTTATTCTAGCAGATCTAGATTTAAAAGATTCCCCTATTGAAAATGCAGATGACAATTGCTTTACTGATGGTAGGTAAGGAAAAAAAGAAAAGCCAGATATGCCATAGTTAGATAAGACCATGGAGGCAAAAGCCCTGCCAATTCCAATAAATTCTTCCACTCAAAAGACTGAACGAATAGCATTTACCCATGCTCTTCAATGGCAAAAGGCCTAAAAATGAATACTGACTCCAAATATGCTATCCTGGTGCTACATGACCATGGGGAAATTTAGAAGGAAAGAGGATTGTGATTATTATCAAGCCATAACTCCCCAGTCAAATGTGAGCCTGAATAATTACTCTTCTTGAGGTTGGACATCTACCTAAGAAGGTAGCTATAATTCATCTCAGAGGGCATCAACATTTAAATTTAGAATTAGAATTTAAAGGAGGGGCGCCTGGGTGGCTCAGTGGGTTAAGCCTCTGCTTTCAGCTCAGGTCATGATCTCAGGGTCCTGGGATCGATCCCCAAGTCAGGCTCTTGGCTCAGCAGGGAGACTGCTTCCCCCTTTCTCTCTGCCTGCCTCTCTGCCTATTTGTGATCTCTCTGTCAAATAAATAAGTAAAATCTTAAAAAGAAAAGAAA
Source organism: Mustela nivalis (assembly GCF_964662115.1). Lineage (NCBI taxonomy): Eukaryota > Metazoa > Chordata > Mammalia > Carnivora > Mustelidae > Mustela > Mustela nivalis. Next base: position 11,888,207 of record NC_139031.1, read on the forward strand.
AGAATTTAGGGGTACCTGGGTGGCTCAGTTAAGCCTCTGCCTTCGGCACAGGGTCCCACAGGGTCCCACAGGGTCCTGGGATCAAGCCCTGCATCAGGCTCTCTGCTCAGCAGGGAGCCTGTTTCCTCCTCTCTCTCTGCCTGCCTCTCTGCCTACTTGTGATCTCTGTCTGTCAAATAAATAAAATCTTAAAAAAAATTTTAAAGGAAACAATTTGGTGTACCATGCAGCTGAGCAGGCAGCACAAAATAAACAAATATTAAGTCTCATACCAGTCTTAATTCCAATCAAGTCCATAACTTCAGTCTATTCAGATGCAGAAATTCACATGGCCCAGGAACAAGGAAATTCAAAAAAATGCACAGAGCTGGCTTATTAACAATGAGGGAAAAATCTTTATACCCAAAAATAACTCATGGAAGGCAATAAAAGGTTTACACCAGGCTACTCATTTGGGCAAAAATGCTTTGAAACACTTAAAGATATACTTGATGAAGTAAATTTAATAGCTATAATAAAACAGATTTGCCAATTGTGTATTGTTTGGGCACAAGTAAATCCAGAAGGCGCAGGCCATACCCACCACCGTACCACTTTTGAAACCAGTCCCAAGCCATGGAACATAGCCAGGAGGAGACTGGCAGCTTGATTTCACAGACGTGCTTCCTTACAAAGACTGCAGGCTCCTACTAGTGTCTGTTGATACTTTCACTGGATAGATCGAGGCCTTTCCATGTAAAACTGAAAGAACCACCAAAGTAACCAAAGGTTTGTTGAAGACATTCCTAGATTGTGCCTCCGTGATCCCTTCTCTTAACCATACTTTAAAATGACACCTTACTTAGTCTAGAGACCCAGGAAAACTGGGTTACTCTCTTACCAGGAGGACTTCTTAGAATGACAACTTTTCCAAAACAACCTCTAGGACAAAGCCCGTTTGAGTTACTATATGGAAAACTATTTCTTACCATAGACCTGTTATTAGATGAAGATTATAATACCTAATTAAATTATTCACTCAAGGCTGGTTCAGTTCATGTTGCTTAATAGGTATACTGATCACATGCTCCCAAAACCTGACTTAACTATGACTGAAAGTCAATCCCATGTAAGCCCCAGAAACATGGTTTGTTTAAAAGACTGGAAGCCAAGTACAGCAGGGGACCTCAGTCTGAAACAGAAAGGTCCATATTGGGTTGTATTATGTACTCCCACTGCGGTAATATTAGAGGGACACTCTTCCTGGACTCATGCACCTCCTTCACAGGAAACCCATGAACAAACTAATGAGCTTTCTTACTCCTGTGAACCTGTAGATCTCAAACTCTTCTTCAAAAGGGTCTTACCACCCACAGAGTTACTTCTTTCTTTTTTTTTTTTTTTGAGATTTTATTTATTTATTTATTCAACAGAGAGAGCGAGCGAGGACACAAGTAGAAAGTAGAGGGAGCAGGAGGCAGAGGGTGAGAGAGAAGCAGGCTCCCTGCTGAGCAGGGAGCCAGACCCGGGGCTCAGTCCCAGGACCTGGAACAGAGACCAGAGCCTAAGGCAGATGCTTAACCGACTGAGCCACCTGGGGGCCCACCTACAGAGTTATTATTTTGTCCACATTGGACTCAGCTGCTTCCACCTTTTGTAACTCCCCTATAGGTTCCCTACCTGGACAATGTTGACCCAGAGGCAGGGACATCTCTATGCTCTTATTTGGCAGGAAGAAACTACAGAAGAAATCTTCTGCCTTCAACAATCTTAAAGATTTAAGGATTAGGATTGTTCAGGGTCGGAAATGATGAGAGAAAAAAAAGACAAGTTGAGGGCAAAACATGACCTGACACCCCACTTAGGCCCCCTCCCCTTAAGGTAGGATATGTATACACAACATTCCTTGGGCACTAGTAACTGCCTAGGAACAAAGGCAAAGGAAGAACAAATGGTCAGTTGATAAAGATCACAGTCATGTAGGACATGAAATCCACTAGACTTTTTAACTGTCTTAATGATTTACAGGAAAAACACAATCTTAATAATAGACCTCCAGGAACCTATAGACCCTATTTCCCGGAGCCCTAAAGTCAATATTGGCTACATAAGCTAGAAAACCCTGTATACACAGTCACTCCTCACAATCACAACGCAGCTCTTTCTGCCCGCAGGCCTGTCCCCATATTAGAATAAAAATACCTTTTTGCCCTGTAAAACAGCTCTAGAATTCTTTCTGGACCATTGGGCTTGAGGATCCTACATCAAAGTCACTTAGCAAATCCCAAACAACTCTCAGTTTATCACTGTGCACCACTGACATAGTTCAGACCTTTCTCCTTTGTCAACAGATCTTTGTCTCTGGATCTCTCCCACTCCATGCAGCCCTCACATAAAGGCCAATTTTTCCAAAAGCCCTCTGATCAAAATCATTTAATGAAGGTCTCAAAGCTTTCAGAAGAAAATCTTGATCTAGCTCCTGCCCACCTACTCGGACCTCGTGCCTGCATCCTCTTGCTTACAGGTCCCCATCACTAGCAATGTGCCATTTCTAGGTATGACATGATCTTCCTCCTCCTAGCCTGGTAGCTGCTTTTCCCTTGGCCTCGAGTTCTCATTCTCTTCTTCACCTGGCTCACTCTAGATCTTTCTTGAAGACCGCTCTCAGACGTGACTTTCTTAGAAACGGCATCCCTGATCTTGAGACATAACTCCCAATTCTTTATTGGGAATTAAGTGCTGCAACACTCCCCTGGCACAGCTGATCTGAACTTTATTGTCTCAGTTGTTTATCTTCATTCATTTCATGGGCACTTTTGGACACAGTGAAGGATTTGCCAGAAGGTCTGATATCAAGGTGCTCAGTTTTAAATGAAAGTCTGAAACAGACCTACCGCGTCATACTTCCTTGCCTGCCTACTCTGGCTCAGAGCCTCATTCCTTCAGCCCACTCTTCCTCAGAATCACTCTCAAAGCACCCATCATAGGGTCTAGAGACGCATCTCCTCTCTTCGCTCTGCTGATGGTAAGCGCTTTGAGGGCAAAGACCATGTCTTCTGCTCCTTTTCATACTGGGTTCTCAAAAAATAAATGGTTCTCAAAAAAATAAATGGATGATTGACTGGTTGGCGTTGGGACCATTGGAAAACCCACAGGTGGACACATAAGCGTAGTAAAGTAGTTTGTCTACAATACAGACAAGAAGCTTCGTTCTTCCTGGGGGGCGTGGTGTGCATACACAGCAGGAACCAAAGAGGCCTGCTGACAGTGACTATGTCTCCTCAAATGCTGTTATGACAGCCTTAAGCACCAAGCTGAGCCAGCAGAAAGCAAAGCTCATACCAATCCTGAGGCTCACATACCATGGCACCAGGCTGACAGAAGTAACTCTGCCCTTCCCTGGCTTTCGTAATGTGTAGCTATAGTAGGAGAATAACCGCAGCAAGAATAAAGGACTAAGAAAACTACGTGGTACCTTTGCCTACTTGTCATCCTCAGCTTATAAAGAAGCCTCGACAAGTCAGCTCTTCACCCACGTAGAGCAGAAGAGCCTGCCTCTCACTAGACTGGGGAGGACTTTCTTTGGGGAGCAATAGCGACAGATATGGGAATATGTTCCAACAGTGAATGTGAACATTCTTAGGAGGAAATACTAGTAAATCATCACATACACGTAGAGCCAGTTGGAGTAATGGAAAGAACCGCAGTAGACGAAGACCAAAAAGATCAGGTTTCTAGTCCTGCCTGTGCCATCAGCAAAAGCCCATTTATCCGTGAAACTGGGTTTTCTCGCAGGCAGAATGCATAATAAGGATCTAGATCTCAGAATTCCTTCCAATTCCAATATTCTTTAACTAGGAATATTTTTTCCCCACCAAGATTGATTTGTGGTCTACACCAAATAGAGGCTGACATCCGTGATTTGGAGAAGATAGCAAGGGGTTTAGTTCTGTTTTCTGGCAACTTGAAACTCTTCTTCATTTTCACGGATAAATACGTAATTGAGGAGATGCATAGCCCGTGCGGCAAATCGGTCAGATACACACACGCAGCCATGTCCTGCTTCTCCGTCCCCTGAGCTGAAGCGACGCAGATCGTGGCGACCCGGGTCCCCTTGCCCGGCAACTTACTTACTTTGGGAGTGAAGGGGCTCTGGCCATGCAGCAGCTTGCTCCCGCGGTCCAGCTGGGCGGGTGTCTCTGGACGTTGGCTAAAGCCTGACACCGGAGTCCTCAAAACCTGTCCTGGACTCATCTTGTCCTTTTCTTGAAACGTGCCAACTTCGCAGACGCCACTAAGTGGAGGCTCAGGAGGGGCGAACTTCGCCTCTGAGCGCCGCCCCTCAGCCCTGTCTGGGGCGTGGCCCTGGGCCATCCCGCTCTCCTGTGCCTCCTCCTGTCCTACACTCTCACGTTCTTCTTCGCAGTAGGAAAAGTTCAGCCTCTGCTTTAGCTCTTTGTTAACACTGCTGACATCCATGTGGGCCGGAGAGCTTCACGGCGCGGTCAGGGCCTGTCAAGAAGGGAGCCCTCCGGAGCCGCGGGAGTGGAGGGGACCACAGACCGTGAATCGGCGGAGCCCCCGTTCCCTCTGCCCACTCACAGCTACCTGGAGGCGAGGCATTCGTTTGCCCACTTAAGTACCACATGTCTGTGAAGCCTCAGCTTATCCTTATTTCCAGTCTGATTAAAGAAAGCTCTAGCGACTCTCAGAGCAATTAAGTCCAATTGACATGTAGAACTCTTCTGGATATCTCACACGGTCTCCTGAACCCGTGCGCTACGAGACACTGGCGAGAGAGATGGAGCCCTTTAATTTAGCACAGCTTTAAAAATACCCATTAGCCAATTCGGGGACAAGCTCATTATTGGAAAGAAATCATTTTCACCCTTTCTACCTACCGTTCAGAAATACCACACTCACCTGTCTCTGCCACCCACCTGGCGGCTCACAGCAGTTAATTAGAACTCAGCATCCCCGGGACATCATGATCATCCTTAAACGGCCCCTGACTTATCTTGGCTGGAATTCATCTCCCTCGCAGAGAGATACCTTAGATTCCCGCCAGGCACACCTGCCCGAGTTCAGGCATCTCACGCCCTCCACCCACCCCCAGATATCAGCAGTTAAAACTTTGGGGGAACGGGACAAATTTCTAAACTGAAGAACTAAAGCCTAGGAAGTTCAGCAACACAGAAACAGGTTAGCATCACTTGAAAACATCAATTACTTTGCCCTGAAATGCCTTATGTTGTAAAATAATAATAATAATACATTTAAAAATTACTGTTTAAAATACAGTATTTAGTACTTACAGTATTTAAATGATTTAATTTCTTTCTTGGAGGGGCCTCTTGAGAAGAATAAAAAAAAAAAAAACTCTGTGAATTAAAAAAAAAAAAAAAGCCACCAATATCACTTTATGGGAGAAACCAGGTGAAAGTTCATCCATGGAAAAGGAAAATGATACACGTGACCCCTCCTGTACCTTCAGAGGAGACCCTAGAGGTACTGGACCCATGGAATCATTTCCATGGGCCGATGAGAGAGGTACAGAGGATAGTTCGATCCTGGCTGAAACGAAGTTAATGTCTCTTACAGTCTTCGGTTGCTTGTTGGCCATCACCCGTCTTGCATCTCCTCTCTCTTCATTCATCCCTTCGTGCCTTTCTCCTCTCAGCCTTTCCCATCTCTGACCAGTACTCCTGAGGACATTAAACCAAATGAAAAGTAACTGGGAGAATGTGAAAGTATTTTTTCAGTTAAAGGCCTTCGCCCACCTCAGCTTTGTACCGGCGTGCACGCCGCGCACCCCAGCTTTGTACCGGCGCGCACGCCACCAGATCCTTCCCTCGCCCTTCCCTGCCCGTCCCGCGCACGCTGACCTTCCCAGATCATTCCACGGGGACATCCTGTTGCCCACAGCAGGCGGCAGCTCACTGCCCACCTCTGTCAGGGTCTCCCCATCCCACGGGGGCCAGAGACAAGAATGTCATCACCAGGGAAAGGAGGACTCAGGTGACAAGTAAAGAAATCGGTGTGAACTAAGATTCTGGAGTTGGGAGGGAGTTCTTTGTCCACAACGATCACGGCAGGCCAGGTGATATTATTCCTTCGCTACAGCCTGGGTGTTGACCAGTGTCCCCATCTCAGGCCATGGCTAGGTTGACTCTGTTCTCAAGCAGGGTGGGACTCACCTGAAACACTCTGAGCGTATCACTGGCCTGCGGGCAGAGCACAGGGGCTGGTTCATGGACGGTACCTAGATGGACCAAGTGGTTCTTTACCATCACCCCTCCCCCCACCGACTTCCCCTTTCCTCTCGGCCTTGCTAGAATTCTCAATCACCCTCATTTATGACTACACTGTTTACCTAGGGAGGCAGCTGTTCCGGGGTCCCTTGTCACCAGCATTGATTCTGTTAGAAACTGGCACCATTTACCTGTCACATATTGTCACTCAAAGGACAATAGTGCTAAGGCTTCAGAATAAGAAAGGCAGAATGACAAGTACAAAGAAGATACTCCCAATTTGGAAAGTGGAATGATGGGAATGGGCCAGTTCCTGATTTTGATGGCCCAGGGGGATCTTTGGAAGCATGCATGTTGCCTCTGGCCCACAGCCTCACTATTTGGGGTGTCAGGCCTCACTCTTGTTCTTTGTTCTCAGTTTTCTGCACAGCATGAAGAATTCCCTGTTTGCTTCAGGGTGAGTTAATACTGTAGGCAGCCATCCCAGGCCAACAGCTTCACATCATGAGACCAGAGGTCAGAGAGGAATGCAGATACTCTGTGGCAAGAAGAGAGAAAAAGGGATTTTTTCCCTTAATATCTGACCCGTAGTGGGTGTTCCCTAGGGCCTTTTTTTTAATGGGCTTGGGAAAGTAAAATTAATATATCTCAGTTTTGTTTTAAATACTCAGTGTTTGGCATTTTAGAAATTTGAGTATTTTTCTTATTGTTGCAGGGGGTTGCTGCAGTGGAGAAAAGCGATGTTCCCAAGGAGTAAGATGGAGAAGGAGGAAGCCTGCTTCGCATCTCAGGGTTGAGATCCCTAAGCCCTGTGCTCCGGAGAAGCTGAGTGAAGAGCAAGCTAGACTCAGAGCCCAACTCTGAACCAACCTTGGTGTTGAGGCCTTTAAAACACCAGTGGGAAGAACGGAAGCAAGAGAGTCTATCGATTCAAATCGATTTAGGAGAGGTAGAAACTCATATTCAACTTTGGGAGGGACCGTTCCTTTGTAAAAATAAAGCTAACGCCACGGAAAATGAGCTCTTTGTTTGAGAGTCTGAGCTCCATGGAAGGACATGCTGGCCTCAATGTTCCCTCAGGAGGGAGAATGGTTAAAAAAAAAAAAAAAAAAAAAGGCACGCACAAGCCAAAGCAAAGCTCTAACACATTATTTATTGAAGACTGAATTAGGACTGACTCATTGCAAACTCTGAAAGATACTGGTGTTGGATTATGGTACATTTGATGGGACTGCCCACTGGGACACATTGGGAGGTCTGGTTTCCCAAGCAAGAAAGGGACATTTTTCCTCTGGGGCTTTCTGGGAGGCTGGCAGGCTCCAAGACAGGAAGCAAAGACTCGAAGAGGACTAGGGCTGCAAGCAATGTTCTGGGCCTCAGACTGCTGGGCCTGGACTCTGAAGACCAGGGACAAACCTGAGGGAACTCTAGGGTGGTGGAGAGGAACGCTGGCCTTCGTCACCAGAACGTGTCCCTGGGGAGTGCGGCCCTCAGCATTCTCAAACTGGGGCCTGTGGGCCTTGGGGACTCAGGGGGGAGTTCTCTCCAGCTCACTGAGGAAAGTAGAGGACTAGACAGTATCTCTGAGGTCCCTGCCCACCCCCGTCCCATATTCTTCCTTGTCCTTATCTCGTTCAGTGTCTCATCGTAACTGGAAGTGTTGCTTCATCCCCACAGAGGGAAGTTTGCAGTCACTTCAAGAAAAGCAGACTATGTTCATCAGTAACAGACATTCACCAGCTCCCTGGAAAAATCCACCAGGAGCTGTGACAGCAGGTGTAGACTGGCGTGGCTGCCCTGGGCTTAGGTCTACAGCAGCACGGCGTCTCAGGTGCTCCTGACTCCCCAGGGTGCTCAGCGAGGCCAGGAGCCTTGAAGGGGATCTACACTTGACCCCCTTCCTCCACCCCCCAAGAGAGAGCACACAGAAGCAGACACCTGTCACTCGCAGTGAATCTAGTGATAATTATATAAATCATTAACAATACTTTGTATCTGGCCACCACGTTTCTCATTTCCAAGTGCTTACACAGCTGTATGTACTAAGTAGCATTGACAGCAGAACAGAATTCCAAGGAAAGATTATGGGCTAAGTAAGATAAAGCCTGGGGGTCATTTTAAAGCCTCATTAATTCTTTTCTTCTTGTTTTGCTTTTTCTTGTGGAAATGTTCAATCATAGCAAACGTAGAGAAAATACAGTATAATGAGTCTCCATGTACCAGTAACGTAGCTTCAAAAATTATGGGCAGCTGTAAAATCTTGTTTCATTTTATCTGCAATTTTGTTGGAGGGGGTGGGTACTGGAGGGTTTTTTTTTTTTTTAAAGCAAATCACTGATAACATGTCTTTTCACTCACTAAGGCTTTAGCGCCTTTAGTAAAAATCCATCCTACTTGATGAAGAAATCAGATTCTAACAAACTGCTTCTCTTGCCAAGATATCCCATTTGCTAAGACTAGAGGGTGTCTGTCAAAATAGTTCTTAGAGACACACTGCTTGTTCACTCACAAAGACGTGGTATTCTTCTTATAACAAGAACAGATTGCTAACGTGACATCCCAATAATTTAGAGACCATTGATGTACTGTCCTTATTTTAAGGAGCAGATAGTTTGAAACTATGGTCTAGACTCATTAATCTGCTGATATGATCTCTATTATCCACGGTCAGGAAAATTTATGTGGCACTTGGCCATTCCCAGATTCTCCAACATTAGAGCGGATTGGGTTGCCTACGTGACCTGGTCCAAGGCCGTCCCCAGCCACAGAGATGAGATCTCTGCTGTGAGGGCTGGGGCTCAAGAAGTCACTAGTAACTTGGTTGAACATCACCAGCCATTTCTTCATGCTTCAGATCCAGTTAAAAGATCCCCACACTGAAGCTTTACCTTCCTAAAATAAAGCAAAGCAAATGCTCAATGACTGGGGGGGAAGTGTGATAAGGAAGAGTTACAGCTCTTCCACAGAGGGTAACCACCAGAAACTCTAAAGATAGAAACTGTCAAAAGTGGGTGTCCTTGAGGTGGGAGAGGGGTCTTGGGCCAGGGGTGGAGGAGAACGAAATTGCTGCTCCCTGTATGTCCTAAGTGTCATTTGATTATTTTGCCACAAGACTTGTAAGAATAGACACATCCATGGGGAAGTGTACACATATTAGTAAATACCAGGAATTCAATATTGTAATTTAAAGGGGAATTATAAATCATAGGAATTGAAAGAATTATTCAATTGTAGTATAGCAATTATTGGTTACCAAATTCAATAAAAATTTGAGTCTCACTTCATTATCACTTTTGCAATATGAACATTGATTAGATTAGGAGGTCATATGTGGAAAACCAATATATAAATCACTAAAAGAATAAAAGTGAATATCGATCCAGTTTCTGGGTGGGGACCAAATCTCTAAATGTCAAATCAACATAAGAAATCACAAAAAGAATGGATAAGTTTGGCAAAAGAAGATTTAGAACTACTAAATTTCATAAAACAATTAAGCAGCATTGAAACCATATAATAAATCGGAAATGAGATTAACAAAAATTATGCCAGACAAATGTATAATATTCTTACTGTATAAAGAATTCATGTAAATTGATAGCAAGAGTGCGAAGTGCAGATAAACAAACAGGAGGCATCACAAGCAGAAAGAGCGACCACAAATCACCAACACAGATTTTGAAACCATGATTAGATTCAGTCATAAAACATTAATCTAAAAACAAAACGCCATGTTCATCCAATAAATTGGCAAGAAAAAACTTTAAATGGCAATATCTAACTGGGACAAGAATGAAAAGAAATTGATGATGACCTACAGTGAATCAACAATTTGGCAAGATGATCGAAAACCTTAAAAATAAGAATATATTTCAACCCAGCATTGCCCCATCTGGCACTCTGTCATAAACCAACATCCCGAATAACTGATTACAGCTGCCCTGTCTGACACCCCTCCTTCTAGATTTCATTCCTTGCCTGATCGCTGCCTTCCCTGCTAGGCTCTAAGCCTGATGAGGAGAGATGTCGGCTTTCTTCATAGCTGCCCCAGTACTACGTGCAGGGCCTGGCATATAACAGGCAATGTTAGTTCAGAGTGAAATTTGGCCAACACTTTAAACATAACAAAAAGAGGAAGGGCTTGATCATTGAACAAGGAGAGAATGGTTAAGTAAATTTTCAAACACACAATGGGAACCATTAAAATGAGGCACATAAGAAGTTCCTAATAGGATGGGGAAATGTTCATAGTCTGATGTTACGGAAAAAAAAAGAACACAAAACTGATACACAGTATGATTTCAACATAAACGGAGAATACTTTTAATCGCATCTTTTATTTTAAGAGATCTCCTTATTTTTTACATGCCACTAAGAATTTTAGAATGTCCCAGCTGCCGGGTCTAGCAAGGTAGCCCCGATGCGACTGTGGCAAAAAAACCTCCCACGCGGAGAGGGCAGGACAGAAACGTGCTCATCTCCACTTTGTCGTTGGCTGGAGGGAAGGAAAACATCTCGCCCAAGAATGTGAACTGCACACCAGTGTTTGTGCTAGCTTGCATTTTGAATTCCCGCTACCAGCGTGGTCCAAAGAACCTCAAGCAGAGAATTTTTTTTTAAAGATTTTATTTATTTATTTGTCTCAGAGAGAGAGAGAGAGAGAGAGAGAGCGAGCGCACAGGCAGACAGAGTGGCAGAGGGAGAAACAGGCTCCCTACGGAACAAGGAGACCGATGTGGGACTCAATCCCAGGATGCCGGGATCATGACCTGAGTCGAAGGCAGCCACTTAACGAAGTGAGCCACCCAGGCGTCTCTCAAGCAGAGAATTTAACTCAAAGTCGTCTTGGGTTGGTGGTGCCTTCTGATGGCTGATAAGAGCAAACCCAGATCTCCTCCGTGAGAACTCGACCTCCTCCGTGGGGCTGGCAGCACTTCTGCGTCACCATAGCGATGTTAGCAAGTGAAAAGCTTCACCCTAGAATTGGTGAAATAGAATAAGCCAAATCCTAACAATGGCCAACTCAGCGGTGAGCTTATAGATCAAAATTACTTGTAAATAATGTATTTTATACACATTTTTATGTATTATATATTTACATCATGTAGATATGTTTTTTAAAGATTTCATTTATTTGAGAGAGGGAGTGGCTGCGGGGGAGGGAGTGGGGGGAGGGCAGAGGCAGAGGGAGAAGCAGACTTCCCACTGAGCAGGGAGCATAATGCAGGGCTCAATCCCAGGACCCTGGGATCCTGACCTAAGCCAAAGGCAGGTCTTTAACTGAGCCACCCAGGGGCCCCTAGGTATGTTTTATATAATGTATTTTGTAGAATGCAGATATATTCACTATTTGGGAACATAGAATTATTTTATTTCAAACTTTAAATATATGGGGTTCTAGGGGAACTCGTTCTAAAATAGAACACCATCCTAGGGTCTCTGTGACTGCCCTGCACTTCCTCTCGCCTTCCACACTCTTTGTCCACCAAAGAGTGGACAAATTTTAATTAGTTTCTAATTTTAATTAGTTTCTTTCCTATCATTTTTGAAATTCAGCATATCCCAAGAAGATAAATCTGGTGGTCCTGTATAGAGCCTCTTTCAGACTGTGAATGTGTGTGGAAAGGCCTGTCTTCAGCCTCATTAACATTTTCGAGCACCTGTTAAGTGCAAGATACTGGGTTAGGCCTGGCAGGAGGAGCCAGTGGCACAGAGCGGTGAGTCTCTACTTCTCTTCACCTGCTTAGTTGACAAATGTCTGTTGTGCACCTGTTATGCAAGGCCTTAGGAATCTTGATGGTAGACACAGTGGGCAGTTGAGCTATATTATACACACATATAAATGAAGACTGGGAAAGGCTCTAGGTTTAAGGCTGGGATGTCTGAGGCTTCTGTTTACATAGCAAATTATATATAGGACATATATATATATAGGATGAATATAGTATAGAGACTATGAGTTTATTTCTTGGTACATACACAGCTTGAAGGCATGAAACAAGGGGGTTCAGGATGGAGTTCATACAAAAGATCAGGAAAAAGAAGTTCCTTCGGGGAGAAAGACAAGTCAGAACCGAAAGTGATGGTTTTGGAAATTGACTATGGATTTTCTAGGAAACCCCACTTTTATATTGAGAAATACTATTTCGAATGCCTCACCCTTTGAATGTATCAGCACTAAGTAATCAGAGGAGGTGGGAATAATAGGAATAGGTATTAGAATAAGAAAGCATGAAGCGAGGAGGGAGACTTGTTTGGACACCAGATTCATCCAAGGTTCAGGAAGGCCCAGCAGTTGGCTTGCTCTCAGAAGGGCCCAGGGGATTTATGCAGGGGCTGTCCCCTGGGGGGTGTTGATGAAGACTCCCCATCCTATGTGCCAGAGATACAATGATGATACAATTGCACCCCTCTGCCCAAGGAGATGGTCAGTGACTGCCCAGGGCTGCCGCTTCCAGGTCAAAATCTATGACATAACAATAATCTATTTATGCAACATTTAGCTTTAAGAAAGGGGACTGCTTTCATCGTTTATCTTTTTACCTCCACCTCCCGCTCCCAACCCCAAGGCCAGGTAAGTGACCATCCACCACTCTCTCTGGAGACCTGGTCACCCAAACGGATGAGCCCGGGGCAGGGTCCGGTGAAGGCCAGGGCTGGGCACTATCCAGCTCGGTCAAGGGCACAGCAGAGTGGGTTAGAGACACAACTACTTCCGGCCAAATACCAAAGCCCACAGCTCCGGGAAGCCAGGCCCAAGTCCAAATACCATCAGAACGGCCGGGGCTGCCTCTTCTGCTTCACTTCCCAGCCCAGCGCTAGCTTTAGCCGCACTTCCAGGATTATGTAACACATTTTTGTCACGGTCCATATGACCAGGGTAATGACAAAAATAATGATGGCGTGTAGACACGCACGGTGGTACAGTTATCCGACGGGATCCTAGGTGAGAAGGCACGTCAGCCCAGCGCAGGTGGACGGAGCCAGGTGGACGCGCGTCCGTGCCACGGGACATTTCCTGTACGCGGGCACACACATGCAGCCGTGAAGCCAAACTCCGCACGCAGTTCGGCGAAGCGGGTGGGGCGGACGCGGGACTCGCGCGGGCGGGGCGGGGCGGCGCGGGGCGGCGCGGGGCAGGTGCGGCCTCGGGCGGTGCGGCGGCCCGGCCCGGCCCGGCGAGGGGAGTTCCCGCAGCCCGCCCCTGCGCCCGCCCCTCGCCGCCCGCGGCTCCTCCTCGCTTCGCCATGGTGGAGCGGGGAGACGCGGCGCCGCTGCTGCGCTGGGCCGAGGGCCCCGCCGTGTCCCCGCCGCAGGCCCCGGAGCTGCAGGCTGGAGGCCGGAGATGGGGCAGCGGCGGGGGCGGCCGGCCCGCCGCGGAGCCGCCCAGGAGGCGGGAGCCCGAGGAGCTGGGCGCCTCCGAGGTGCTGCTGCAGCCCGGGCGCCTGGAGCTCGGCGACGTGGAGGAGGACCAGGTGGTGGCCGTGTTCGTGGTCACCTTCGATCCCCGCTCGGGTGAGAGCCGCTCCGGAGGGGGGCGGGGGGCGGGGGGCGGGAGACGGTCGTCCACCCCCGGGGCTTTGGGGGCGGCGGGGGGAGGGGCTCGCTGCGCGCGCACCCGCACCCACACACCTGCACCCCCCCACACACACCCCGCCGGCGGGCTCGGTCCGAGCGAGCAGAGTGCCCCCGCGAGGTCTGGGCGCGGGACGCGGGGCTTTGTTCCCTGCGCCCTCCGGACCCCTCTGCTCCCGTCCCGCGGCCTCCCGGCAGAGCCGCGGTCCGCGCCCCCTCCCCGCAGCCTTGTTTGCACTTCTCCAATGCTGGCCGATCCTGTGTGCGGCCACGGGCGCGCTGGCTTTTGTTTTGTTGCTTTGCGGAAAGGTTTTTTTTTCTCCCATCAAGAGCAGAAACGCCCCCCAGGTGAACTCCTGTAACGGGTTGTACCGAGCTCCCAGGTTCTCTGCTGCCCCGCCCTCGCTCCCCATCGCTCCCCGCATGGTAACTTTCCAGGCAGCCAAGTTCACTCGCTCTGACAACACATTTTGAGGAATCCGTGCGGGGAGCATTAAGGGTTGGGACTGAGGGATTAAGCTGGAGACGGATTAAAGGAGAAGCCTCCTCAAGTAGACTCTTCCTGGTTGATTTGGAGAATTAAAGGGTTATCTAAAATAATCTTGGACTTAGCCACCCACAGAGTGTCCAAGTGGACGGTAAGAGACTTCATGGGGGGTCAAAAGTGAGTGAATACGCTTCCTCGGAAATTCTCAGGCGGCGGTGAGCGGCGTGAAGCCCCAGCGCACCTGCTCTCAGCACTGAAGGAAGCAGGGCTGGTAGTCCTTGTTATGGGGTTTTAGGAAACCCAGGCATTTTTCTGACCCTAACTCCCCATCGGAGTCCTGGAATGCAGAGTGCCTGTTAGTGAGAAGACAAGGTCTGCTTCCTCCTGGTGCTCGAGGGATGGCCTCTGAAGCCCCGTGTGGGCCGCCGTGGGGAAAGAAAGTGTTGGGATCTTCAGGTGCCGGAAGACACAGTTACCTGGCTGCGTCACCTAACTAGGGCCAGGGATTCTAAACCAGCAAGACTCAGAAAGAAAGAGGGCCAGCAGGTGCCGGGAGTAGGCCTTTCTGACTGGTTTTTGTTCCTTAGCCCTGGGGCTTTGACACTTCTTTGACGGTGACTCACTGTTGGAAGTTAATTTCACATCACAGTGCACTCATACACGCTTGACGGACTGAAGTTCCATGAGATAGTACTGACCTCTTCTACCTGTAGTACATACTGGTATTTTCTTCCTTTTTTTTTTCTTAAACACCTCCTGGTCGACTGGTATGATTAGGACTCCCAGATACCATTAATTTGAAAAGGTACTCTTTTGACCAAACTGATCCTTCTTGCTAGACAAAAACAGATACTTTGTATTAACTAATAATATTCCCCAAGCCCTACCCCATCACCTACAGGTGAATAGATGCAGGCGTGAGACTCATTCTGGGAAACGAGGAAGGATCACTAGAAGAAACTGCAAGGGAACACCGAAGGGTCTGATTCAGCAGTGGTAGCTCCGGCAGCAGAGTGTAGGGAGGGGGAAGGAGAACAAAAATCCTACACTAACCACAGATGGAGTTGATGACATCGAGGAGCACAGCAGAGCTGGGACCCTTCCGCTGCTTTGTCGGTCCCAGCTGTGACCGTGGTTTGGCCAGGTTTGGGTATATGGAATATTTGTAAGTGTGATGGTGTGATGTAGGTACATACAAGGGTGAGTCTATGGCATGGTTTTCAGATTAAGGTTAGTGTGGAAAGAGATTGTAACTGATACTTGGACACAGCGCAGGCCTTTACTCTCAGTGGCGTTTCATGTAACTGTGAGCATCGTTGATGCCCAGGGCATCCAGGAGCAAGCAGACCAAGGATGCGGAAGTCATTTGGAGCTATTAACTAGCCAGTCCACCCTCGACTCTAAGTCCAGTGTTCTTTCTGGTGTACTGCATTGCCTGACCCTCTGTCCCCCAACTTTTTATCATTACCGTGTCCGGGGAGTGGAGAGGAAGGGAAGGAGCCGTGGGAGAGGTCAGGGAAGAGAATGAGTGTTTCCCTTTGGTTGGTGGTTTTTTGGTTTTTTCGGAAAGCATTGTTATTCCCTGCCATTTAACGTACCTCTCTTTTGTCATCTTTCGCAGTCCAGGATGGCACTTGACGTCCGGTAAGAGTACTCTGATAGTCCTCTGTAAAGTGAAAATGACAGGGTACATCTCCCACAGTGGAAGTTTCTGGATCCCCCGGGGGTCCACCAGGACTCAGAGCTGCACTGTCCCTTGTGTGGTGGGTGAGGAAGTCATGGTCTAGAGAGCTGAGATGCCCGTCCTCTGTTGCCCCGTGAGCTGGGGACGGTCACAGGACCAGGCTATGTCTCCTGGTTTTAGTTCGGTGTTCTTTGTCCGGTGGCTCAGTGGGTTAGGGCATAGTGCTAGTAACCTGGGCCCACTGAGACTTTTGTCCTTCCTTAGCCTGTTATACCAAAAATAATAAAGTGAATACTGGCTTCTTTACAAAAATCCAGAACACATCACAGATGTGTCCAGAACACATCACAATTTCTCATGTGGGAGAAATTGTCTAGACTTTCTCTTTCCTGCGTACCTCTCCACTCCCCCCACCCCATGTTTCTTCCACCTGTGTCCTGTTCCCTTCCCTAGAAGCTCCTCCCTTCTCCCCAGACCTACCCAGTCATTTACTGCCCGGCCCGTGGCGATTTCATTCAGCTTCCCACCTGGCGTATGTCCCTGTTGGCACCTGTGCACGCAAGAGGGCGAGAGAGAAGGTACAGGAGGAGAGAATGCACAGCTGTGGTGCACCTGTGGGGTGGGCGTGGCCTGTGCTGCGGGAGTGGTTGGAAGAGGGTGTGAGGGAGGAGTGCGGCCTTGTTAGGGTGTGGGTGGGTGTGCACACGGGCGCGCACACTTCTGGCAGGAATACACCGAGTGATTTGCAGACTATGGCAGTGAGACAGTAGTTCTTTTGTACTTCTGAATACAGATTTTCGGCTGGGCATCTGTAAGGAAGAATCAGAGAATAAGATAGAGGCATAAAGAATGTGATTTTCTGTGGATTCATGGCTTGACAATTATGCTGGTCAATCTATAAATGACATAAGGACTAAGGACTTTGGGTTCGAGTGGAGTAGAGGTGCACACATCGCTCTCTCCCCCTCTCCCTCCCTCCCTCATTCAGCCTCTCCTTGGAGCTGGGAGCCCTTAGGATGGCGGTGCTGGCCATCTGGGCTACAAAGATGCTATTGACACCAGGCCCAGATGCTAACTATGCAAGCCAGGTGGGAGAGGTTTGGAAGCCAGAATCTTGTTTTTTCATTGTGTTCAACCCATGATTCAAGCCCAGATTTTTGATTTGTATTTCGTTCTTTGAGTTTCTAGTAAAATTTTCGTACTTCTGCCCACTTGTGTGTGGGCCTGTGGCAGATAAGTCTTTGGACACAGAGTCTGACACCAGTGACTCATTGGAGTGTTTCTTGATAAGAGGTCGGCTTTAAAAGGCTACATCACACCCCCAACACTGTTATTTCATGGGGAGGCTGGGGGGAATTCCTGTGCATTCTGTGTTTGCCTTAGGCTGCTGGGGAGGGCTCCCAGGAGGACTCTGGGGAAGTCTTGAGCGGGAGCTGAGGTTAAGATCCTTCTTTTCCCTTTGTTCTTCCTGATGAAGGATGAATTTACTACCTGTTCTTCCCTCACCTGCTAGCCACTGCCTAAATTACACCTCAACACCTGTTTAATTTCATCTCAATATTCCTGTTTATGTCAAGTGAGTGTGTTTAAGATACTCCCACTAATTTTAACCTCCATACATTCTCCATGAAGTCCACACAATGCAAGCATTTTCTTTTACAACAGCGGAGACGAGGGGACACAGCAGATTCGAGCCAGGTAGGTGTCCTAGACACAAGGTTGGAGCACTGCCCAGGTCACCTGACTTGTGCAGACAGTAAATGGCTCCAGCCGTGGCTGGGGAGGTGACCAAGTAGAAGGAGAAAGGAAGATTTGGAACATAATTTTGAGATGCAAAGAGCAGTCCTGAGAATAGCCAGCTCAAAGGGCAAAGAGAAGGCCTGTTCTGCCAACCAACCAGGTCCTTGGAACAAGTAACCACGCCACATCATTTCTCAGTAGTTCCCTCAGATGTCCGTGGAATACAGTTGTGGTTCATTTCATTAATCCCACATTGGCAGAATCTTCTTGGCTAATGGTGATTCACCTGCTTGTGGTTTTCAGGGAGAAGTCCGTTTGTGGCCATCTGCTGTGAATTCTGTTTCTTTGCTTAAACGATAAGAGAGTAAAGCAGGAGTGGGAGCCATCGTGCCCACCAGTTATGGGGTGCCCGCTGTGGCCGGGAGCTGGGCTGGAGGCTTCAGCGACCTGACCTCTGATCCTTCCAACACTGCTCGTCACTGGCATGGTGAGAAAAGCAGATGCACTGAGCCGTTCAGTCATCTCAGGTCATGGAGCAGAGAGGGCAGAGCCCAGCGGTGAGCCGGGTCTCCGGGACCTTGCCCGCCCTCCACACACCGCTGTCAGGGTAACATGGTACAGGGCCCATGAAATGGCATGGTTTTCCCACCTGAAATTAATGCATTGGAATTTAGCCATGAACTGGCCTAGGGCTGACTTGAAATCACCAGGATTGATTTCTTCCTGCCTTAGGTTTCTTTATACTGACTCTTCTTTGCTTGGCGCTTACTCTCATCCCAGGTGGTTTTAAAACTATTTAAAAGCATTTAAGACCGAAAGTCGATAGAGGCTGTTTCCTTTTCTGGTGTTTGGAGTCTTTTGAGGTTTCTTCCTTCTCTGGCATTTGGCGGCCCCCTAGGAAAGGAAGGGAATGTGGTGTAGGGACTACAAGTATCCCTGGATTCCTGCTTTTCTTCTGGAGACAAGATTCCTTTTTACTTCCTGACCAGAATTAGCGAATGTCTGTACGCTGATGAGCAGGAGCTGGTGGACCAGGTTAAAAAAAAACAAAAACAAAACCAAAAAAACCCAAAGTATATGTTGAGGAGGAAAGAGGGCTGCAAAGCTGAGCTCCTGAGGTCAGAAGGAGCCGTGA
This sequence comes from Mustela nivalis, assembly GCF_964662115.1. Classification (NCBI taxonomy): domain Eukaryota; kingdom Metazoa; phylum Chordata; class Mammalia; order Carnivora; family Mustelidae; genus Mustela; species Mustela nivalis. Next base: position 11,907,058 of record NC_139031.1, read on the forward strand.
CAGGAGTGTGAGCTGACACAGCCACTGCTTCCAATGTGAGGACTTCACGAGGAAATCCTTTTTTTTTTTTTCCATTTAAATTCAATTTAATTGACATGTAGTGTATTATTCGTTTCGGAGGTAGAGTTCAGTGATTGATTCATCAGATGCATATAACACCCAGTGCTCATCACATCGTGTGCCACCCTTACTGCCCGTCACCCAGTGACCCCAGCCCCCTACCCCCCGCCCCGCCTGGGACCTCAGTTTATTCTGAGTTAAGAGTCTCTTAGGGTTTGTCTCCCTCTCTGTTTTTGTCTTTCTTTTCCCTTCCCTTCCCCTGTGTTCAAGAGGAAATGCTTGATTGGGAACCACCCAACAGGAGGGAGGAGGAGGAAGGAAAGTCGCGTGAGATCATTTTGGCTAAGATCTTGTTCTACTTGAAATATTTTGAGCTGAACTTTCTAGCAGGCAGCAGCAGCAGCAGAGGTCTGCTCTCCCCGAGGAGCACCGGTTGCCAAAGGCCCCTTGCATGGAAGCGGAAAGAAGACAGAGGCGGTCCTCCTTGTCGGGGACAGGAGCGAGTATGTCTTAGCGAGGCCAGGAGCTCCTCGAGCATGCGCCCTGGGAGGCCTGGTGTGCACACAGCTGCGGGCTGACCTTCCTCACTCGGGACTGGCAGGTTCCAACCATCTGTCCATCCACAGCCAGCCTCAGCCTTGCCCTCTAGCTTCCTTGCCCCGGGGTGACTGAGCTGCCTGCCCAATAAGCTGGGCAGTCCTGGTGCCTTTCAACAGGGACATATTTGCCTTTGTATGAGCCCAGCCCCTGGCACTTGCTGCCAAGCTCTCCTCTGCCAATATTTATTGAGTGGCTGGCTGGATGTACATAATGCACTTGGCCCCACGTGGCCCTTCCCTATGAGCTGTCTCTGCGGCTGGAGGTGAGGCAGGGCCTCGAGGTGGGTCCGCGGGTGGCCAAGAGGAGGGAGGAAGGAGAGAGAAGTAAGGGGGGAAGGCACTTGGCATTGTTGACTCCTCTCTTTTCGATGGCTGGCCCCTCAGATGAGCCCTTTCTGTCAACTCCTTCCCGTCCCCCGCTTCCTGGCAGGGTCCCTAAAGTACATTGAGAGTGCTTGCAGTAGGAAGACTGAGTCTGGGGTGGCTAGGATTTGGGGAGGTTGGGGGGTGGGTTCTGGCATTAAATACAACGATTTTAGTTTTGCAGAATCACCTTTAAGCCTCTGTAAGTTGTATGCGTAAACTGGTTTCCAGCTTTTGCAAATAGTGTAACATTTCTGTTAAGCATGACCTTTAGCCAAGGTGCCTCTTTATTGCCCTATTATGACACGTTGCCTCCATTAAATTTTGCTTTTGCAAAGTCCTTTCTGCTTACCTTCTGTTTCTTCCCATCCCTAGTATTTACATTATGTTCCCCAATTTGTATGTTCAAATTTTTTAAACCTTAGAAAAGTTGGAGGAGCAGTGCAGTGCAAACCTAGGGTCTGCCCCCATTTGTGGACGCTTTGCTACATTTGCTTTATCCTTACGCTGCTCAGCTCTGATGTGAAACGTGCATTCCTAAAAATCACTGTGTAGGAAAGACATGCTGCAAAAGTCACAGGGTCTCTGGAGAAGATGGGGTCAGGGCATAACACTCAAAAGCTGTCAGTGACAAGTTTAAAAGAAAATGGGAACCGAATACAAATGGTAGGACAGTTTTATATTTGGTAACTAGTTAAGAAATACATAGATACTCCAAGTATGGCACTTGACCTTAAGACCTGTCTTTGCTGATGAAGGTAGATGTCTGAAGGGTCGAGCTTGTGATTTATGGTGCGGTGGAAGCAGGGCTGTGTGCCGTTTGATGGACAGCCGTGACCCTAGAAATGACAGGTGCATATCCTAACATGGTGGGCTCTGATAAGGCCTGAGGGCTTGAGGTGTGGAGGGGGCTGAGTTCTGTGTATTTCCGTGTGGCTTATTTCAGCTGGGTGCATTCACATTGTGACCCTTGTGATCAAAATCATGGATCAGCAAACAGGAAATCCTCTGTGATGAGATTGTCCCCTAATGTATCAAATGCTTTGAAACAAATTCAGCTAGCATTTTAGCAGAACTAACTCTGTGTAGATAGGGGTGCTTCTTTTTCTGCTGATCTATTTGACAGTACGTTCCAGGCATTGTAACATGTCATTTCTGAATACTTTAGGATAAATCTCCTGAGAATAAGGCCATATCCCTATATAACCACAATATCATTACCAACCCTAGGGTCATTAGTCTAGGTTAATTCATCCCTTAGTTTATTTTTTTAGTTAATGAATTTAATGTTTTTTTTTTTGTTTTTTGTTGTTTTTTTTTAGACCAGTTTCAGGTTTACAGGAAAACTGAGAAGAAGGTAGGGAGAGCTCCTATGCTACCTTCCCATCTAGTTTCCCTATGTCACTAACATCTAGCATTCATGTGGGATGTTTGTTACAGTTGCTGAACCAGTATTGATACATTGTTAACTGAAGCCTGTAGTCTACATTAGGATTTATTCTTTGTGTAGTACATTCTATGGGTTTGAAAAAGGCTCAATGTTACGAATCCACTGTAACAGTATCATAGAGAAATAGTTTCACTGCCCTGAAAATCCTTAGAGCCCCACCTGTTCCTCCTTCCTTCTTCCTTGATCTTTTTACTGTCTCCAGAATGTCGCAGAGCTGGCGTTGCATAGTAGTAGCCTTTTCAGACTGACTGCTTTCACTTAGCAATATGCACTTGCGTGGCCTTCATGTCTTTGTGGCTTGATCGCTCATCATTGCTGAATAGTGTTTTATTGTCTGGATGTCCCGCAGTTTGTTTATCCGCTCACCTGTTGAGGGACACCTTGGTTGCTTCCAGTTTGGGGCAGTTATAAATAAAGCTGCGGTAACCATTCACGTGCTGGCTTCCATGTGGATATAAGCTTTCACTCATCTGATAACTGAAGGAATGTGGTTGCTTGCTTGATCAAGAATATGGTAAGAATATGCTTAGATTTGTAAGAAACTGCCACACTGTCCTCCGAAGTGGTTGTATCATTCTGCATTCCCGCCGGCAACAAATGAATTTTCCATTGCTCTATGTCCTTGTTAGCATTTGGTGTTTTCCATGTTTTGGATTTTGACCATTCTAATAGGTGTGTAGTAGAATCTTGTTTTGATTTGGAACTCCCTGATGACCTGTAATTTCGAGCCTGTTTTTCTTATACTCATTTGCCATCTGTATATCTTGTTTGGTGAGATCACTGTTCCAATCTCATGACCCTGAGATCAGAAGGCATATATATGTATATATAGGGGTATGTATATATACATACACACATGTTGTTAAAGATTTTTTTGGTCCATTTTTTAAATTGGGTGTTTATATTGTCTCAGTGTGTTTTAGGAGTTTTTTTTTTTTAAGATTTTATTTATTTGACCGAGATCACAAGTAGTCAAAGAGGCAGGCAGAGAGAGATATGGGGAAGCAGTCTCCCTGCTAGGCAGAGAGTCGGATGTGGGGCTCAATCCTAGGACCCTGGGATCATGACCTGAGCCGAAGGCAGAAACTTTAACCCACTGAGCCACCCAGCTGCCCCATGTTTTAGGAAATCTTTGGCTATTTTGGATTTAAGCCTTTATCAGGCTTTAAATATTTGTAAATATAAAATATTTGTAAAATATTTTACTAATATATTTGTCACAAATATATATTTTACAAATATATTTGTAAAATATTTTATTACAAATATTATATTACAATACAAATATATAAATATATTACAAATATTTTATATTTGTAAAATATTTTAATAAATATTTTATATTTTACAAATATCTTATATTTGTAAAAATTTTTATAATTTTTAAAATTTTGTAAAAATATTTTACAAATATTTCCTCTCAGTATATGGCTTGTTCTTATTCTCTTAATAGTGTCTTCCACAGATCAGAAGTTTTTAATTTTAATGAAGTACAGCTTATCAATTTTTTCTTCATGGATTGTGCTCCTGGTGTTGTATCTAAAAACTCAGAGCACCTGGGTGGCTCTGTGGGTTGAGGCCTCTGCCTTTGGCTCAGGTCATGATCTCAGGTCCTGGGATCGAGCCCCACATCGGGCTCCCTGCTCAGGAGAGAGCCTGCTTCCTCCTCTCTCTCTGCCTGCCTCTCTGCCTCCTTGTGATCTCTGGCTGTCAAATAAATAAATAAAATCTTTAAAACAAAAACAAAAACAGGGTCATTTAGATTATCTCTTGTGTTACGTTCCAGAAGTTTTATAATTTTTTATTTTGCAATTAGGTGTACTATTTGTACTCAATTAATTTTTGTGAAAGTTATAAGGTCTGTGTCTGTCTAGTTTTTTGTTGTTGTTGTTTTTGTTTTTGTTTGCCTGTGAACATCCATTGTTAAAAGAGTATCCTTTCTTCATTGTATTGCCTCTGCTTCTTTGGCAAAGATCAGCTGACTGTATTTGCATGAGTCTATTTCCAGACTCTGTATTCTGTTCCCTTGATCTGTTTATCTTGTCTAATTACCATCTTGATTACTATAGTTTTTTATACTAAGTCTTAGAATTGGGTAGTGTCAGTCCTCTGACTTTTTCTTCAGTATTGTGTTGACTATTTGGGGCCTTTGCCTTTCCATATAAACTTTAGGATTAATTTTTTTTAATATCCACAAATAACTTGTTAGGATTTTGGTTGAAATTGCATTGGATCTTTAGCATAAGGAAATGGGAAGTTTCCTATGGTCAGATTGTTATCCACTTCTAATTCAGCATTGTTCTCCATTTCTTCTTCTTTTTTTTTTTTAATTTTATTTATTTATTTGACAGAGATATCACAAGTAGGCAGAGAGAGAGGAGGAAAGCAGGCTCCCTGCTGAGCGGAGAGCCCAATGTGGGGCTTGATCCCAGGCAGAGGCTTTAACCCACTGAGCCACCCAGGCGCCCATTGTTCTCCATTTCTAATTCGACAAGCATCATATCAGAACAGACTGTATACAGGGATAACTTTTTTTTTTCCTCAGCCATTGGAAGTAAATGCAGACATAATACTTTACTCCTAAACTCTTGAGTATAAACTCTCTAGGAAGAAGAACATTTTCTTATATAACCACAGTATCATTACCCTGAAGGTGATCAACATAAGCTCATCAATGAGCTTTAAAAAAAAAAAAAATATGCTTGTCCACAATAAAGCTGTTTTTCTTTCTTTTATTATTGTTATTAAAACCCATCCTGTCCTGCGCTAAGCAGTATGCTGTGTTAGGATCTGAAGATAAACAAAGTTCCTGTCTTGAAGAAGTCCTGTCTCCCATGGAGAGACATCTTAGACAGTGATTCTGTAGATGAGGGTAAGGACCATAGTAGCTTCATCTACTTTCCTCTCATTCAAGGAGTGTGTCTGCACTCCGGGGACCTGCGAGGCAGAGAGAACTGTGCCCAGAGCCATGTTGCGGAGCTGGTGCCCATTCCATGATCCACTAGCTGCCCCGATGGAACTTTCCCCTGAGGGACTTGTATCCATCTAGAAGTTAAGAATGTCTCTCCCAGGATGTCCTTCCCTCTGTCTGAGTCTCTGAGTTTCTGTGCAGTGAGGATTGGACAGGCACGGTGGAGCAAGGACAGTGGCACTGAGAACCAGGCTGCGGGGTGGGGGCTTTATTCTACAGGTCAGTGGTATTGAGTAACATGTGGAATTGGCCGCGAATCCTGGGGACCCAAATTAACAGCAGCTTCATCAAGACAGGAACTGATTCCTCTGTCATGCGACAGGAGGTAGCTGGCCTGGGGCCGGCACGCTGGCTCTGATCCGTGGGCTCATCCGGGGACCTAGACTCGTGATGGCTTGTCACCACGTTTGCATCCCAGGCGCAGGATGGAGGAAGGGGAGCAGACCGGACGTGCCCTGTGAGGTATCTTGGCTACTAAACCCCTCACTTCTGTCCAGATCCCACTAGCTACAACCGACCTATGTAGCCTTACCTAGATGCAAGAAGGTACTGAGAAACAGTTGTCATTTGCAAGGCCACGTGCCTGGCTAAATAGAGGGTATTCTATTCCCTGTAAGAAAGGAAGAGTAGGTACTGAGGCCAACTTGCACCTCCTTGAATACTAGCATATTTTCTTAAAAAAAAAAAAAAAAAACCCTTCTATAAAATTAGTCCCTTAAGATGCTTCTTAAAAATAGGTTTATTGGGGGGAAAAAATGGAAACATTAAGGTCTCAGAAATTCACAATGCAAAGTAACCTATTAAAGCCTCTGAGAAGTTCTGCAGTAAAGAAATTTGTCTATCCTTGTTTAACCTAAGATAACTTGGCCGAAATCCCTTTTTTAAAAATTTGTTTTATTTTTCACAGAAGCCCTATTAGCATAAGCTTTGGAAAAATGCTGCTTCGGGGATGATTAAAGGTTTCTTAGTCTGCAGTGATATAGACATTTTTGCAGTAGTTCTACTCCTAGGGGTGTTGTCAACAGACATGTGCGCGTATTATGTCAGTCAAAGTCTAATCAAAGAAACAGAACCTCTAGGAGATGTCTGAAGGGATTTATTGCAAGAATTTGATCTTACCTAGTCGTGGGAGCTGGGTGGACAGTCTGTGTGAGGCTGCTGTCTTTCTGCCTAATGACGGAGCTTGAACTCTACTGGGTAGGCAGTTAGGGAAGAGAAGAGTGTGTATGGTTTGGAAGATGGAGAGAAGCTGGAACTCCCGAGGCCCAGGTCAGTCGGCCTCCAACTTTAATGATGTGGGTGTCCCAATGAAGCCGATGACCTTCATTATGGAACCAAACATGCACCTGGCTTAGGAGTCAGAGAAGGTGAGAGAGGACCCAGGGCAGGGTGGGTCCAGCACTCACAGGCTTGGCTGCACCTTGACCCTGCCCTCAATCGAGGTGGCCTGCAGATGAGTAACAGTGCACGTGAGGTGCCCGATGTTTCTGTACCGGCCGTCTGCGTGAATACAAGATGCCTACTGCTCCCCTTCTGCATCCCCTGTGTCCCCGGGAAACATACGAGGAAGGGAATTCTGAGCAACCTGGTTAAGCCCAGGCGGGCTGACGCCTTACAAAGCCACCACCCATGTATTCACCAGGTGACAAGCCTAGGAATTTTTATAGTGGTCTCTTTGTAATGGCTTTGGATTGGAAATAAGCTCAATGTGCACCAGCAGTTAAATAGCTACTGTGTTACATGCCAGAATGGAGGGAGAAATGAACAGACCATTGCTTTGTGTATCAACATGAATGAATCTTGCAAAAAAGTATTGTGCAAAAGAAGACACAAAAGAATACAAACTGTGATTGTATCCATGTACATTTTAAGACAGCCCAGCTAATTTACCATGTTAGAGGGCAAGATAATAGTTCCTGTGGAGAGGGGCTTCTGATGCACAGGTGATGTTCTTCTGCTTGATTGGGTGCTGGTTCCACAGCTCTGTGCCTGTGGGAAAATTCACTGAGCTGGTTTTGATTTGTGTGCGCTCCTGTACTTGCAGTAAAAAAGCTTATAGGTCAAATTAAAGTTTTAACAAGTTGCTGAGCAGTCATGGATCATTTCCTCCTCGAGTTGGAGGAAAGAGATGAAGTTAGTGTAGGGAGAGAAGGCAACAGGTCCGGGAAGAAGCAGGTTCTGTGAGAAACGAAGACAGAGTCTACCTGAGGGGTATCACAGCTCTGTCCCAGGCTGTCCCTTCCTAGGCCAGCCATGTGCTGCCATCGTGAAGGGTTAAGGCCGTGGACACAGAGGCCAAAGCAGGAGCTCACCAGCAGACTCACCTCCACGGCACGAGGGTAGGGACCATGATCTGGTATTTCTGGGGTCAGCCCCAGCCCTTTTTAGGTTCCCTGGGGGGTCCTGACGCACTCCACAGGCAAAGAGCCCCTGAACTCCAGAGACTGGAGACCTGGATGGTAAGGGGAAAGATGGGGATACCTTTATCCCCAAGTTCACCCCTCTTTCAGAGTGCACTGTGCTTTTTCTTGTCTTTAACCTGGACACACACAATATCATTCTAGCCTGTTTTATAAAATACTAATTCCCCTTTCCAGGCTTTTTGTTTTAGCTCACTGTTAGATTCATGATTCCTCTCTTGAAAGTAAACTATTTGAAAGCTCCGAGGCTGTGACTATGGGATTGGGTAACCCTCTGTGATGTCTGCCGTGTTTGGAGACTGGATCATCTGTCGGGAGATGGGACACACAGCGTCTCTGATGCTCCGAGCAGTGATCTGTAAGGCCTGTTGGCTGCATTCCTGATGGCAATTCTAATGCCTACGAAAGTTTGTTCTGAAATAAAAATCCCACGGTCCCCGCCACCCCGTTTACGCTCACAAGCCCACTGCCCACTCCTGGGCAGACAGACCATCCCAAGGCCTGCTGCTTCTGCTGCCCCCGCCCCTGCCCCCCCCACCTCTTCCCACCCTTCTCTGCCTTTGGAGGGCTCGTTTCACACTTTCTCTCGCACCTGGCCAAGGCTGGTCCATGAGGAGCACCAAGACCTGTGCCAGGTGCTCAGAGCAGGAGGGAAGCCTCTGTCTTCAGGGAATTCGTATCCCTCTTGTACTGGATGCTGGGGAATTTATTTTTATTTTTTTCCCTTCATTGAAGTTGGGAATTACGTAGCTGGGAGCGATCTTACAGGTGAGTCAGCCTCCTCGCTTCCTGAATTGCCCTCCTGTTGCAATGAGGAAACCAAGGCTCCAAGAGGTTTTACCAAGGGTCAATAGCTTGGAGCAAAACCAAGCCTGGAAGCCAAGTCTCCCCTGGCCCCTGTGTGTTTACCTGCTACACCACCGTCCGCCACCAGGGGGCTGGTCTAGCCCCGTGCAGGGGGGCCAGGCCAGGCCCCTTAACTCCTGCCAGCCCCTTCAGGGTGCCCGCTCAGCTGGTTAGGGGTGACTAAGCACGTTTCCTTAATGTCTCATTTCCTCATACGTAAATGGGAGAAAGTTGAAATGTGATGATTACACAACTCTCCCTCGAATTGTGGGCTTTGAGTGAGTGTACTGTACCGTATGTGAATTGTAAGGTTATTAGGAGAAAATAAAAGTGAAATCTCACACGTAGCTTAGTATTCTATTTTGAAAATTTATGAATATGCGAGAAAACAATAGTAAATATTCCGTAGTGTTCTGGGTAACAGTGTTAACCGTGCAGGTCTCTGATTGCCTCAGTTGGATGAACGCTCATGACCGCTTCGTTCTAAATCCCATGTTCTCCTCTGTCATGGCATTTATCCCCCGGAAGTGTAATCATCTGGGCTCCTTGTTTATCTCTGGACTCTAATCTCTTTGAGGTCACGGGCTATGTCTTACTTGACTTTGTAGCTCCAACATCTAGCGCAGTAGAAACTCAGTGATTAATGATGAGTGAATGGGCCCCAAGATTCTGGAAGCAAAGAACCAGTGGCTGAATCTACGATGTGGGCCTAACCTGGGGAGAGAGGAGAAAGGGTTCAGGAAGGAAACAGCTACCTGGATCAGAGAGGCAGGGAAAGAACCAAAGTAGTAGTCTATCATGGGAATCAAGGGAAAAGAGGAAGGAAACTTTTTAAAAAGATTTTATTCATTTATTTGACAGACAGAGATCACACGTAGGCAAAGAGGTCCATGCTCCCTGCTGAGCAGAGATCCTGATGCAGGGCTCAATCCCAGGACCCCAAGATCATGACCAAGCCAAAGGCAGAGGCTTAACCCACTGAGCCACTCAGGCGCCTGAGGAAGAAATTTTTGAGGAACTCTCAAATGCTACAAAGAGGTCAATGAAAATGTGACTCAAAATACAGAGTTTTAGGTCTGTCAGTCAGTAGCTGTAGAAGGACAAGATGGAGCAAGATCTCGGGGGGTTAAGGAAAGGAAAGGGGGAGAGGGTAAAAACACGCCCTTGGAGGTGAGGCTTTGAAAGGAAGGAGGTTCGGAAGTGATGAAGCAGAATGACATCACCAAAGACCGTATCCGTGCTAGAAGGGAGTCTGTGCCCATCCCAAGGCGGAGATGGAAGGCTTCTTCAAGGCCGGTCTCCTGGCACTTTGGAGTAACCGGGGGACTCTGCCAGCATGTGGGTGGCAGATGAGATGACCCACTAGAGTGTCTTGGTGGCCGAGTCAGGGGCAGCTGGACAGCCGGACGCCCTCAGCTCCTGCACGAGGCCCTCTTCTTCGAATGACTTTCTTTTAACGTGGATCCTTCCTTCCCCCGCAGGAAACATGGTGGAATGGTGCTTACCCCAAGATATTGACCTTGAAGGTGTTGAGTTCAAGTCTATGGCCAGTGGGTCTCATAAAATTCAGTCTGACTTCATGTAAGTATTTCCGAATGTCAGTCTTCTGTGTGCCGCTTCCTCTCCTCACAGCATGTCCCTTCAGAGTAAGGGCTCTCGTCAGAGAGGCTTCCAAGGGAGTGTGGAAAGGCCCTGCAAGTATAGGTGTAGTTTGTGTTTATATCCGTTGTCTAACAAGAAGGTCCCCAGCTTTCATTAGAGTCTCAGTGGGGTTCATGACCCCCGAACGTTAAGAACTATCAGACGTTCTCTCCCTTGTAGGAAAACACTAGACTTCTCTTGAGGTTTGGCTTTATTGAAAGAGTGGACTTTCAGTTCAGTGTGGGTTACCTCAAGACATTTATGTCCCCAGACTTGAAATTCCAGCTTTAAGTGAGGCCGGGTGGTAATCCTGTGTAATGTAGATCGGTGTGAGGAGGAGCAGACAGCTAGAACATCGGTAATGAAGAGCGAGGTAGCTTGAATCTTCTCATTGGGCTGCAACCCGGCTAGGAGCGTGAGAAAGGGGAAGGAGAAAGGGCTGGCTCTGGTCCTGTGCCCCGTTAAAAGTGTCAGGACTCAGGAAGTGAGAAAAAAAAAAAATCAGTGTGGTTTTTGCTCATAAAACAGTTCCCTTCCAGATGGTCCTGAAGAGGGATCATTGTTTTGGTTCCCTCTCATGGCATGAGCTGTGTTGCGAGAGAGGAGGAGGGATCTGTCCATGGTTGGGGTGTTGAGCAGCAGGCTTGCCAGAGGTCAAGTTCTGGCCCCCGCTGGATGACCGCTGGATGACCGTTGGTGCATCCACAATCTCCTTGCGCCTCAGTTGTCGCATCTCTGGGGTTGAGTGGCTTGGACCAGTGTTCCCCTGTGGTTCTAAAAACCATGTTCAGGCCGAGCTTCGTCAGGTAGAGCCCTGGACACCATTACTTGTCTCCTTCGGGACTGCATCTCAAATTAGAACACGAAGCTGAACAAAATTTCTCTGATGGTGATCGACGCTACACATTGGGTCCGTTCTAGCTATTTCCGGAAGGGGCCCTTCTTCGGCTTGGCCTGCTTCGCCAACATGCCTGTGGAGAGCGAGCTGGAGCGTGGCGCCCGGATGAAGTCCGTGGGCATCCTGTCTCCGTCCTACACCCTGCTTTACCGGTACATGCACTTCCTGGAGAACCAGGTTCGGTACGTGGCTTGCGTGCGTGTGTGGGGAGGCCACAGGGACGTGCCACCTGCTGGGGGTGGGGGGGCGTGTGTGTGAGGAGCTCTTCGAGGGGAAGCCTGTGTGCCCACGCAGCAGATGGCCTTCCATGGACATCCATGGCCACATTTCATGCCTCAGAGGGGGGTCTTTCTGTCCTAAAGATTCTTCACTGTAGGGAAAGCCAGATGGGTTTGCCTTCAGCTTGTGTTTTGTTTAATGACATAATCTGTTGACAGTTACCTGATCTTTGTTTACCCTAAACCACAGGAAATACCTGCTTGCCCCGCATAGGCAGACAGACTCTATAAACTCTTCTTAAGCCTAATCCTTTATTATCTGGGGTTATTATTACCACTGTGGTAAACAAAGAAATTTTTAACAGAAGCAGTGAAACCATTCATGATTTCATACATTTTTTATTACTCTAATTTCATTTCAGATTTTTTTAAAAAATTTTATTTATTTATTTGACAGAGAGAGATCACAAGTAGGCAGAAAGGCAGGCAGAGAGAGTGGAAGGGAAGCAGGCTCCCTGCTGAGCAGAGATCCCGATGCGGGGCTCAATCCCAGGACCCTGGGATCATGACCTGAGTGGAAGGCAGAGGCTTAACCCACTGAGCCACCCAGGCGCCCCTCATTTCAGATTTTAACAGAGAAATCTATTCCTAATCTCTGAAGCATTATTAAAATTTTGGCACATTTGTCTCTTTTCTGGTATATATGTATGTATACTTAAAAAATTATATACTTGGCACCAGACTCTACATATGTTTTTATACCTGTTTGTTAAAATTTATCATCTTAATTTTCTTATATAATAGTCTTTCTTGGTCATCTTTGAAAGAACATGAAATTTGTTGTTTATGGGGAAAAGCCTATTTTTAAAAATATATATAAAAGTACAAATGATTTTTTTAAAAAAAATTCTAAATTTTAACACCAAGTTATCCATTATGAATATTCAGTGAATGCCAGTCTAAAAGAGAAATAGTTTTGCAAAAATAGGATTAATGCTTTACGAGGATTTAATTTCATCACATAGCGGGCTGGTTTGAAGTCCATTGAATTTAATCTTCCTTATAGAGTTCAGAGGAAAAGAATAGTGGAACTGAAGGAATTCTCAAACGTCCAGTGGATGTTTGGTTGTTTTCCTTTTTTGTTTTTTGCAATGATTTACATTATTTCTTGAAAGATTCCTTCAAAGTTAAGGAAAAAGATTATGAAAACCACGAAGATAGTGTGTCATTCCTATTTTTGTTGAGAAATAACATATATATTCTCAGCATAAGCATCACTGGTGGTTTTCAGTGTCTCGACTGTGGACGTCGTCGGCCATCTTGTCTACCGCCTCTCAGCTCCTCTGCCCTAGTTCACATCTCAATTCTTACATATGGTGAGACTTAGTCTATATTTAGTTCATCAGTCCTGCTTCCCACTGTTCTCAGTCTCGGTTTCATGTGTACCACCATGGCCATGGCTTGGCTGTGGCTTGCCCTGTTCCCCAGCTCCTGACTGGATTTGTTCTTGGCTGGTTGGGTTTTATCATCAAGTCCATCAGGTGCTTTATTCTGTCCCCCATGAGAGGATCATGGGTGCTGCCTTCCTTGAGGTCTTGAGCCCTTAATCACATGTGTCTGTCACCTTTCCTCTGGATGGGTAGAAGGTACGGGGATCGTTCCTCCTTCCTCTCAGGATGCTGTAAATATTGCTGTTCTGTCTTCTGATACTCGTTGTCTGGAAGTCTCTGATTTCTAGATCCATATAGATTCTTAACTTGTGAAGTGTCTGAACTTTCTTTCCAGGAATGGTTTGTCCCTTCTGATCTAGAGATATGCCTTTTATTTTTAATTTCAGGAACTTTCCACCTGTAAGAAAATATTCAAGTTTTCCATTGCATTTTTTTTCCTTCTTTTATGCACCGGTTAGGCATATGTTTTCTCTGCCTCAGCCTTTGTATTTATCATTTTGATGATTATTTTAATAACTCTGTAATGCTAGTTGTTCCATAAGTTTTCTTGATTGTTCCCTATGGGTTGAGCACTTAGCATGTTTCTAATTTTTTTTTTTAAATTGCTCCTCTACACTCTGGAGCTGTGGAGAACACCTTCATTTAGATCTCTTTTTCTGTTTTTTTGAAATACTTCCTCAGTTTTGTGTCTCAGAAGTAAGATTATGGAGTTAAAAAAAATTTTATTGGGATCCTGACACTTTTTAAACAACTATTATTCCTTTTGAAAAAACTAATTTCCCCAAGTAGACAATATTTTCTCATGGCTCAACTGTTAAAAATTAGAAAATGACATTATTATCAGTTAGGGTCCTAGCTAAATGGCAGTACCAGGGGCCTCAAAATACAGTGGTTCAAATAAGGTAGAAGACTCTTTCTGATGTGATAGTCTGTGGTAGGCAGGTGCTCAAGGTGGAAGCCTGCTGTTCCCTACAGTTGTTTAGGGACCCACACTTCTTTGCTCAGATTGTTCTATCGTATCCTAAGAGTAGTGTTTGTATTCTAAGACGTTTGTATTCAAAGCTGCTCACCACTACTGTTTGCATCTATCCCGAGGGAGGAGGGACAGCCCCTGGAAATTGCATCATCTTTCTCACTCACCATTGTCAACTTCTCCATCAAAAGACACACCTCACAGGAAAGGAGATTGGAAGAGGTAGTCTCTAGGTTGGTGACCTTGTGACCAGTTAAAAATCTGGTGATACTGTTGCAGACAGGAAAAAGGGACAGATGGACTTTGGGGCAAAATTAGCAGCCCCTGCCTCAGTTTGCCCTTTTTACTAGTCAAGTATCCATGGGCACTTCTTCCCACATGTAGAGGACATTCCCCACACCCCACGTGAGCCCTCACAGAGGCTCCTCCATTTAACACTTCTAGTCTAAAATCCAGGATTTCCATGTGGCATAAGGCCTATCATTAGATCAGCACATGGTTTCTCATACCCTGAAAACCTACGAAAGAGTAGACAAGCCCATTCACTCCCCACCTCCCAAATGTAATATAAAAAGTGGAATGTGGGGGGGTGCCTGGGTGGCACAGTTGGTTAAGCGTCCAACTTGGTTTCCGCTCCAGTCATGATCTCAGGGTCAAGAGATTGAGCCCCACATCTGACTCTCTGCTCAGCCGGAATCTGCTTAAGACTCTCTCTTCCTCGGCTCCTTTCCCCGGCTTGCACATACTCATGCACTCTCTCTCGCTCTCAAATAAAGAAATAAATCTTTGCAGGGGATAAAAAGGTAGACCGTACCGATTCCATTTGGAAAAAGGAAGGATGAGAACTCCAAGCCGCTCTTAGTCCCTAATGATAATGAAATTCTGCTGGGCAGGGCTTGCAAAGCCTTCTTGTCCTGGCAGAGCAGTGTGTTCCTTGCTGATACCCTGGTTCTGTTATTGACAGCCCCCTTGCCCATTTTCCTCCATGGCTCCTGGCTTTGCCTTCTAGGAGGTTCTTTGTCCATTTTCCACTGCAACTACTTCTGAAGCAGGCATGCTCTCCAACGTGATCTTCTTGAGGCTACATAGCTGGAGAACACATTTCCCACTGGTGTACGTCTGTGCGTGTAAGGTTTCTTTAAAGATTGTGAAGTCACGGGCTTTTATAGACCAGGCGTGTGATAATACAGATCCCTCAAAAACTAAATAGGCTTCTGGTCTGTTTGCTTCCAGTCCATTCCAGATAAAATACCCACTGCCAAAGATTTCTTCGGGGTCTTAGTTTTAAATCCCTGGACGACATACTCGTTCCTGGTGTCTGTGTCTGTGCTTGGCGTCTCCATCCTTCCTCATTTTAATGGCAGCTGCCTTGAGGCTGAACCCGGAATCTGATCTTTGCAGATGGACATGACTCCTGTGACTCTACTCCTAACTAGAGACTTTCATAGAAGCTTTGAGAGAAAAAAAAAATTTTTTTTTTAAAGATTCTATTTAGAGGGAGAAGCAGACTTCCTGCTAAGCAGAGAGCCCGTTGTGGGGCTCAGTCCCAGGACCCTGCGATCATGACCTGAGCAGAAGGCAGATGTTTAACTGACGGAGCTACCCAGGTGTCCCTTTGAGAGAAGTTCGTCTGCTTTTGGGGTACAAAAGCAGTTGACTTTTCCAGTCCTATGGGATCCCAAAATAATTGGAGTCCTGAGTTCCTGAGTTCTTCGGGACACACTGCCCTTAGGCGGTGTCTCCTTCCGTTTCCAGCTTGCGAAGCAGCCAGTCCTTACCTGTTGCATCTTCTTCATCAGGAGCAATCGGTGTTTTATTTCTACCACTTCCTCTGAAGTTACACGTTCTGGTGACACAGGGCCTGTCTTGTAAATTAACTGAAGTTCTAGCAAGTTTTTGCGACAGCAGAACAAGGGCTCCCAGCTTTCCGGCCTGCAACACCTCTTCTCACCACCTTCCCTTGCCGGCTGCTGAGCCAGAGCCCACAGTGTCTTTTCTGATACGGGGTGACTCATTTCCAGGTGCCATCTTCTGCTTTTGCTAAAGTACAGGAAAGCTGCTACAACAGAGAGACCCCATGTATGGGGACTCAAAGGAGACTGACGTACGGCGTTTCTAGCACAACAGTCTCGTAGGGGGACAAGCCATCCAGGGAGGTAGGTGGCTCTGTTCTGCTGGGTCATCCTGGGACCCAAGGCGTTCCGTCCTGTCTGCTCCTATCTCCTAGAGCATTGTCCTCGTCCGCGTGGTAGAAGTGGACACACTGTTATCAGGTCATGAACTTCTGGCGTGCAGGAAGAGGAAGAACCACAGGAATGCCCCGAGTTAAACACATCCCTTCTCCTTACACGCCATCGCCCAGTTCTTCATTCCTAGCCATGCTTGGTAGCAAGAAGTCTGGCAGTTGTAGTCCTTAATGAGGTGACTGTGACCTATTACACGGGGAAGAAGAGAGTGGCAGGCTCTACCACTGGCATAAAATGAAAAGTCTAGGGGCACCTGGGTGGCTCAGTCAGTTAAGCCTCCGTCTTCAGCTCAGGTCATGATCCCAGGGTCATGGGGTCGAGCCCCGAGATGGACTCCCTGCTCACTGGTTAGCCTGCTTCTCCTTCTCCCTCTGCCCTTCCCCCTCTCCCTGCTCATGCTGTCTTTTAAAAATAAATAAAATCTTAAAAAAAAAAAAAAGGAAAGCCTTCACCCAGCCTTCACCCAGTTCCCGTATTCATCCAGTAATCCCAGTAGTTAGTGTTAATTTCTCCTCTGTCTTTATAAAATGCAAACACAAATGGATATTCTGTATCCCCCCCCCCCTTTCATGGAAAGAGAATCAAGTTAACCATGTCATTTTATACCTTGCCATTCTCAATGATCATGCTCTCCTATCAGTACAGAGAGTACCATGTCTCACAGTTGTGTACGTGCCCTACAGAGAAGATCCACACTTTCTTTATCAAGTCTTTTTTATTGATGGACGTTTGGTCATTTCCAGTCTTTTGCTATTATGGATAATGAATACCTACGCACAAGTATCGTTTCACATATGAACAGCATATGTGTACCTTAAATTTCCAGAAATGAAATTGGCAGTTCAAAAGGAAGAGGCATATGTGGCCTTTTAGGTTTTGTTTTTTAATTTATTTATTTGACAGATCACAAGTAGGCAGAGAGGCAGGCAGAGAGAGAGAGGAGGAAGCAGGCTCCCCGCTGAGCAGAGAGCCTGATGTGGGGCTCGATCCCAAGATCCTGGGATCATGACCTGAGCTGAAGGCAGAGGCTTAACCCACTGAGCCACCCAGGTGCCCCTGTTTTATTTTTTAAATAAACATATAATGTATTTTTATCCCCAGGGGTACAGGTCTGTGAATTGCCAAGTTTACACATTTCACAGCACTCATCATAGCATATACCCTCCCCAATGTCCATATCCCACCACCCTCTCCCTACCTCCCTCCCCCCAGCAGGAACCCTCAGTCTGTTTTTTGAGATTGACTCTTTTATGGTTTGTCTCCCTCCCAATCCCATCTTCTTTCATTTATTCTTTTCCTACCCCCAACCCCCCCACATTGCATCTCCACTTCCTCATATCAGGGAGATCATATGATAGTTGTCTTTCTCCGGGAGAGGCATTTGAAATTGTAATAGATATTGTCAAATTGCTTTCCATAAAGATGGTGCCATTTTGCATATCCCCAGTAATGCAGGACAATGCTGTTTCCTCCCAACCTTGCCAACACAAAAACAACATATTGAGACTTTTGGCATGCTGATTGGGTAAAACAAGGTACATGAGTATAGTTTTAATCTGCATTTTCCTGTGAGTGAGATTGAGCACCTTTATATTTGTTTGAGTTACTTGTTTTTCCTCTTCTGTGAATCGTGTCTAAACTTTGGTCCAGTTTTCTCTTTTTTTCTTTTTTCTGGTTATTGGCTTTATTAATTTCTAGGAGTTCTTTGTATAGTAGGGAGATTTGTTCTTTGTGGAATAAACTGAAAATATTTTTCCACTTTGTCACTCATCTTTTTTTTTTAATTTTATTTGTTTTATTATTATTATTATTATTTATTTGACAGAGAGAGAGAGAGACAGTGAGAGAGGGAACACAAGCAGGGGGAGTGGGAGAGGGAGAAGTAGGCTTCCCACTGATCAGGGAGCCTAATGTGGGGCTCCATCCCAGGACCCTGGGATCATGACCTGAGTCACCCAGGTGCCCCAGATTTTTTTTTATTTGGGAGAGAGAGAGAGAGAGAGAGAGAGTGTGTGTGTGTGTGTGTGTGTGTGAGCGAGCGGGGGGGGGGGCAAAAGGAGAGGGAGAGAGATAATCCCAAGCAGACTCTGCTGAGCACGGAGCCCGATGTGGGGCTCAATCCCACCACCCAGAGATCATGACGGGAGTTGAAATCAAGAGTCTGATGCTCAACTGACTGAGCCACCCAGGTGCCCCGTCATTCATCTTTCCACATTACCTTTTGTCATGCAGATGTTTTTCTTCATTGCATCATTTATCTTTTCATGGCTCCTAGATTTCCAGTCACAGCTGGGAAGGTTTTCCAGCTTGGTGATTACAGAGGACTTGAGGTGACACGAGAGGAGGGTCTTGCATGAGGGTGTGAGGGGGGAGGGGGGAGTATTTGAGGTAAGCCCAGGCAGGGGCTGTATTGGACTACAGCAGTGACTTGTGTCTAAATTAACTAGACTTGATCTGAAAACACTGAGTCTGTGTTTTCTATCCATTCTTATTTTTCGCACCCCAAATTTATTTACTAGATTTCCTCCACAACTCCTGGCCTCAATATCTCTCTAGTTAGTCCTTCCTGTGACTAGTTCTTATTAATCAGAAGACATTGGAGAAGTCTTATAATTTTTAAAACATAGAAAAAGATGGAGGAATGTTACGGAATAAAAGGGACTTGGAACCCATTACCAGATCTCTGGACTGTGCTTAGATCATGATTCAAACAGCCAAGTGTAAAACCTTTTGGGGACAGTTGGTATCATTCAAATATGGGCTTGGTTTTAATTTATATTCGGGCTTCATCATTATTTTTGATAAGCGAGATATGGCATGGTGTTTATGTTCTTTTTTAAATAGACTTTATCAGTTAGAGATGTATACCAAAGTGTTTCTGGGTAAAATGTTAGGATAAGGGATTTGCTTTTAAAGTATTCTAAGAAGAATGGCAGTAGGGGGATAGGGTGCAGGTATAACCATGTTGATTAAATATTAACACTCTTGAAGCTAAGTGATGGGTAATGGGGCTTCAGATTCTTTTTTCTACTCTTTGTATAAGTTTAAAATTTTCTGTAATGAGAAGTGTAAAACACCAAAAATAAAATTACCATGTAATTATTGTAGAAGACTGAAAAAAAGAGAAAAGCTCAAGAAAATAAAAAGAACATGTTCCCACCAGCAAGTCATATCTGCCATTAACATTTATATCCTTCTAGTCTTTTTTCCCATATGTAAATATATACATATACAATACAAAAAATACAAGGTCATTCAACATCTATAATGCCTGAGCTGATATGGTAATCTTCCCATGAATATCATGCATCATAGTTCTCAGCATCATGGTGGTTCCAAGCATTTCGGTATATACATATAGCATAATTTATTTAACTATATCACTGCCATTGGGCTTTTAGGTTGTTTCTTTAAAAAAAAAAAAAAAGATTTTATTTATTTATTTATATATTTATTTTTTATTTTATTTATTTGAGAGGGAGAGAGAAGTAGCAGCAGAGATAGCGAGACAAAGCATGAGCAGAGAGGAGAGGGAGCAGCCTCCCCACGGAGCAGGGAGCCCAACATGGGGCTCAGTCCCGGAACCCTGGGATCATGATCTGAGCTGAAGGCAGCTGCTTCACCGACTGAGCCACCCAGGCGCCCCTTTTCAGTTATTTCTTATATTTTGCCCCTGGAAACATGAGCACCGCTGTAGGTAAATGATCGTTCATATCCAGACACAGTCGTTTGAGCCACACTCCTAGAGATGGAGTCACGGGGTCAGACAGTACACGCAGCGTACAATGTGATCCAAATTGCAAGCGCCCCTCCAGGAAGGTGGTACCCTTTTGTACCTATCCCAGCAGTCAAAGGGATGCCTGTCTTTCTGTACTTGTGAATCCAGAAGACAGACGGGCTCAGACCGGGAGCGAGTGCACGGAGCAACGCAGGGTAGCCGTCCCACAGAGGCATTTCTGGCTCTGACATTGGATGCATCATCGCTGGGGCGTGTAGGGGAAGGCAGGGTTAGCTGCAGTGGGCGTCCGCGTGGTCACAGGAGCTCATGTTCTGTCCGCGAAGGGGCTTGGGCTTAAGGAGAGCCCCGTGTCCCTGGCCCTGCAGGGAGCTCTCCATCTGGCCTGGACACTGGCCTGAGGCTTCAGATCAGTTAGCATATACCATGTGCCTCGTTCTCTAGTGTTTACGAGGTCCCATCTCTTGGACTGTCTGCATAGATGGCTTAGCCTATGTTTTGGTGTGGTACTTCCTTGTCTAAGCACCCATAGAGACAAGATCGCCCAGAAGGTCTCCTTTTGCACATCCCTGAAGCTCAACACACCTCCCAGCTCTCAACCTTGCTTCAGTACCTTTCGGGTTATCTTGGTGTGGCAGCTCGCTCATCAGTGTTGTCTGTTGCAAAATCTCCAGTGGGTTTATATTTCACGGCCTTGGTAGAACAGTTGTAACATTGACCTGGAACTGCCAGTTCTGTTTATGCCCATGCTCATATGCGGTCATCCATACCAGTGCCTTGTTCTGCTCCGCCCGTCAGAGATCTCTGAGACTGTCCCAGGACAGGCTCCGGAAACTAGCTTTCTGTCTAAGGTTCTCTAACGTAGTGAGCTTTTCTTTAGAAAGCCGGTTCAAGTATAGCATTGTTTTTATTTTTAAAGATTTTATTTATTTTTTTGACAGAGATCACGAGTAAGCAAAGAGGCAGGCAGAGAGAGAGGAGGGAAGCAGGCTCCCCGCTGAGCAGTAGAGCCCGATGCGGGACTCCATCCCAGGACCTGGGATCATGACCTGAGCTGAAGGCAGAGGCTTAACCCACTGAGCCACCCAGGCATCCCTAAGTATAGCATCTTAAGGTAATCAAACAGAAAAGACCATCAATCGGGCATCCAATCCACAACCTAGGAAATAAAGAGTGTCACTGAAATTCCCCTGGATACAGGTAAAGCCCCCCTTTAGTGCAGAAAACAGTGTATTGAAAATACAGTGAACTGATTCTCCCTGTTCCTTTAGGGAAATTACATCCTAGTGAAAACACCTTTGAACTTCATCATCTTTGCATTCTTTTGTGTTAAGCAAATTTTTGTCAGTTGCACACACATCCTTAAAGGGTATCTGGAATCTGCCATTGTCTCAGAATTACACAGAGCTGAGGCACCGTGGGTTTCCCAGGGAGCACACGAGTAAGAGTGAAAGAAAGGGTTATAAGCCCCCACCTCCCATCGGCAGGCATTGTTAGGTCACGGGATTGCCTTCTTGTGCAAAGCTTAGAACGGAATGTATAGGAACCCCCAAATTAGAGAGCCTCCCCCTCAACACACCCCAGAGGAACTTACCTGAGCGGTAAGTTTCTAAAATGTAGTTGATGTTGATTTTTTTTTTTTCTTTTTTAAACATGAATTTGTCCCAAGGCCTCCTGCAGGGGCTTGGCCTGCCTCTTCCCCCTTTACCCTCTTCCCTGTGTGTCGGGCCCTCACCGTGCGCCCGGCTACATGTTGTGGGATGGCTGGGGAGGAAGGAGCCGCGTGTTGTGAGCGACCAAAGTGGGGCATGAACTGTGTGAACTGTGGTGTGAGGTGTTCTTTCTGCTTCATTTTCCTCTTAAAGACTCTTGAGGTGATACTGGTATCTCTGTCCGAAGGTGAGTGGGGAAACAGCGGGTTTTGAACAGTGTGGTAACTTGCCTGAGATCTCACCGTATGGGGTGGTGGCATTGCCTTGGCGTCGGGAGCCGGGGGTTCCTCTGGAGAGGAGGCAGTTCCAGGGCAGCTGGCTCCCGGCTGGACTGTGAGAATCTTGACCCTGAGCAGTTTATGCCCAAGTTTGGGGTCGGCCGACAGCGATGGATTGAGGCACTTGCCTACTGTGGTCATGGTTGTTCCACAGCTAACCGTGATTGGCTATATTTTGACTCTTGATTGTTGCAATATGATGGAAGTTGTAGGGCACCAGGAAAAAAAGACTGAAAGGGTTGTAATGCCTTGTATTCCTCCCTGTGTTTGTTTCCTAAGGCTGTGCTAACCAAGTACCCCAAAGTGGGGGGTTTAAAGGAATCCTCTTGTGTTCTGGAGGCAGGAAGTCTGAAATCAGGACGTCGGTAGGGTTGGCTCCTTCTGTGGCCGTGAGGGAGAATCTGCTCCTTGTCTCTCTCCTGGCTTCTGATGGTCTGCTGGTGATCTCTGGTGGTCCTCACTCCTGACCTCTGCCTCTGTCTTCACGTGGTGGTCTCGTGTGTATCTCAGTGTGTCCAGATTGCCCCCTTTTGATAAGGTCATTGATCCTTTGGACTAGGATCCACTCCGGTGACTTCTCTTTAACTTGATTATCTCTGTAAAGACTCTGTCTCCAAAGACGGTGCTCTTTGGTACTGAGAGTTAGGGATCCAGCAGAACTTTTTTCTGGAGGAGAGTGGAGAGGGACAAATCACCCCTGAGCACCCCCATTCAACATGGTGCCACAGAATGCCCACAATGCTCCTCTGCTTGACCCTGAACACCCCCATTCAACATGGCACCACAGAACACCCACAATGCTCCTGTGCTTCCCTTGAAGGCAGGATTCTCCATGTCCAGGTGCCCCAGGGATTCAATGTGGCTTTCTTGGCTTGGGGGACAGTTGACAGGGCTCCCCACAGCCCAGTCTCTGCAGGCCCAAGCAGTTAGGGTGGGAAAATAAGAGATTTTGAGGTTTTTATTATTTAATTACTTGATGCTGAAAGTATGAGGCCTGGTGACATCCAGTAATGATTGTTTTCCCTTGAGACACTGAGGGGTCAGCTTCCTCTGAGTCTTCTATAACAAAGCAAACAAGCATGGTTTCTCGACAGCGAGCGACTTTAAGCTGGGGATTTAGGATCTTGCCAGCTGTCCCTGTCTCTGTGTTCTCCGGGAAGAGCCACACGGTCCGTGAGCACACCTTGCCCTAGAGGCGTGGACAGTAGTCACAGTGTGTTCCTTCTGTGACTTTCCCTCAAGGAGGAGAATGTGATCGAAGGCGTCAGGGAGAATCAGACCCCACATTCGAGCTTTCTGTAAGGATCTTCTGTAGCCAAAGTAGGCATCCGAGGCAACTTCAGAATGGGGGTCTTTTTGGTTTATCCCTTTGTCCTTAAGCGTTCTAGCCCATGGGACGAGGGGCGTGAGTGGCAAGCACCGGGGCCAGAGCTGTTCTCACTGTGCATGTGTTTGCAGACACCAGCTGGAGACGCCGGGCCATTACTCCCACCTGGCTGCGTTCTACGAGGACAAGAAAGGGGTGCTCCACGCCGGGCCGGGGAGAGGCGGCAGCCTGCCCCCTGTCTACTGGCTGCCTTCCATCCACCGATACATGTACCCCGAGATGAAGGTAGGGCTAGCCGTGCGCTCACACGGTCCTGGACTTGTGTCTGCTACCGTGGTTGTTGTTGTTGTTTAAATTCCTAAGGAATTTATGTCTGGGACCTATGCCCAAAGTTTGGTTTTGATGGGTTTCTGACCTAAGCATTTGGGTTCTTTTAAAACACAAGGCAACAGTATGCTTTCTAGACGTGGCTGTCACCACGTGGGAAAAGCCACGTGGGAGGCTAGGCCAGTCGTGGCAGAGTCATAGCGGGGGGAAGGGGGCTTTGATCCTGGTATTGGCTGAGATCATTTAAAACCAGACCCTTGAACTAAAAAGATGAAAGAAGAAGAACATGGTGAACAGATGTCCTGTTCTGTGGTTACCGTCTTCCTGATGCTGCCTTATCACATTTTGTTCCAAAGTCCTTTGCCGGGGTGCCGGAATGTGTTCCTTCACAGTTCACAGCCTGAGGTGTTGGGAGGCTGCAGAGATGAGTAGGAACGTGAAGCTCCTTCTCCCTCCCCTGCAGGTGGTCACAAGCTAAGTCAGGGGGAACAGAGCTCCCTGGTGGGGATTCTGTGCCGGGGTTTGAGGGGAAACTCTGGCATCTTCAAAGAGGAGTTGGTCCCTGAAGTACTTGGCTGGGTGAGAAGGAAGGAATGCTGATTCCAGACTGAGGGGGGGGCTCTTGGGAGTCGTGGTCTGTGGCTCTCTCAGAACGTGGGTGTTCTGCCAGTATTTGTCTATACCTGATGTGCCATCTTTTTAAAAAATATTTATTTATTTTTAAAGATTTTATTTATTTATTTGACAGAGATCACTAGTAGGCAGAGAGGCAGGCAGAGAGAGAGGGGGAAGCAGGCTCCCCACTGAGAGAACCCAATGCGGGGCTCGATCCCAGGACCCTGAGATCATGACCCAAGCCAAAGGCAGAGGCTTAACCCACTGAGCCATCCAGGCACCCCCCCCCTTTTTTTTTTAAGTAAAGGATTGTTTCATAAACCAAGTGAGGTCTGTGAAGGTTCAGTGACTTACAGCCTTACAGCTAGGAGATAGAGCCAGGATTTAAACATGGGGCTGGAGCCACAGCTAGTACACGCTCCCCACCAGCCCTGTGGAGAGGTGGGTGGAAGAAATCACAAGGCAGGTTTACAGGACAGAGATGCCACAGGTTCAGCTCCAGACTGCCACGGTAAAGTGCAGTAAAGTGAGTTCAATGCAGTGTTTGGTGACAGACTGCAGTGAAGTGCAGACAAAAGTTATGTTTATACCATGCTGTAGTTTCTTAAATGTGCAATAATGTGCACATTTATATTGCACAAAATGTGCAATAATGCTGTGTCTAAAAAGCAAAAGGACATACCTTAATGAAATAATAATTTAGTGCTAAAATGCTAATCATTATCTGTGCTCTCAGTGTATCATAATCACTGATCATAGATGACCATCATAAATAAATAATAATGAAAAAAATTTTTTTAAGATTTATTTCTTGGGGCGCCTGAGTGGCTCAGTGGATTGGGCCTTTGCTTTCGGCTCAGGTCATGGTCTTGGGTTCCTGGAGTTGAGTCCAGTGTCGAGCTCTTTGCTCAGCGGGGAGCCTGCTTCCCTCTCACTCTCTCTGACTGCTTGTGATCTCTGTCAAATAAATAAATAAAATCTTAAAAAAAACAAAGATTTATTTCTTTATTTCATTTAGAGAGCATGAGTAGGAGGGGGGAAGAGAGGGAATCTCAAGCAGACTCTGCTGAGCACGGAGCCTGACACGGGGCTTGATATCATGACCTGAGCTGAAGCCGTGAGTTGGTGCTTAACCGACTGAGCCGCCCAGGCGCCCCAATAATAATGAAAATTTTGAAAAATTGTAAGAGTTACTAAAATGTGACACAGAGATGCGATGTGGGCAGCGGCCATTGGGAAAATGATATCCAACAGACTTGCTCGGTGCAAGGTTGCCACAGACTTTCAATTTATAAAAAATGCAGCAACTGCGAAGCCCAATAAAGTGAAGGGCGGTAAAATGAGGTCTGCCTGGAGTTTGACTGGGATTGAATTTCCGTGTCAACTGACCAGGAGAGAAACGATTGGAAAAGTAGGTTGGAATCGAATTGTAGAGAACCTTAAATACTTGAGCAATGAATATGAACCCAGTAGGTACCAGTTAGGGTCTTGCCAGGAAAACATAAACTATGTTAGATATAGTCAAGAAACTTCATTTTTTAAAATATTTTGTTTATTTATTTGACAGAGCACAAGCAAGGAGAGTGGCAGGGAGAGGGAGAGGAAGAAGCAGGCTCCCCACAGAGCATGGAGCCTGATGTGGGACTCCATCCCAGGACCCTGGGATCAGGACCTGAGCCAAAGTCAGACACTTAACCCACTGAGCCACCCAGGTCCCCTCCAAGATACTTTAATACGGAGAATCCATAACCTAGGCACTGGAAGGCTGAAAGAACAAAAAGGGGACAAGGGAATCTAGATGTTTGTATTTATAGATAGCTCCTACCTTCTGTTAGCTACCCCGATGTTAATGGTTTGAATTAATACATATTTACTAGCTCACAGTTTCTGTGAGCCAGGAATTCAGGCATGTGTTGGCTGGGTCCTCTGCTTCGTGGTCTCCCATGAGACCGTAGTCAAGGTTTCAGCCAGGGGTAGGGTCTTGTCTGAAGGCTTGACTGGGGAAGTATCCACTTCCAAGCTTACGTGGTTGTTGGAGAATTGGTTTCCTTGAGGTCCAGTGGACTGCGGCCTTCGGTACGGCTGCCTCTGTGTGGTCCTTAGTCCATAGCAGGTGGGTCTCTCCAACACGGTAGCTTGGTTCATCAAAGTCAACGAGCGCAAAAGTCTCCTAGCAAGGGGGAAATCAAAATCCTTTGTAACCTAACTGGAAGTGACAGTCCTGCAAAGTCGCCGTCTTCTGTTGGTTAAAGCAAGTTGCTCAGGAGAGAGGCTTACATAAGGCTGTAAATAACAAGAGGTGGGGATCACCGAGGGCCCTCTTAGAGGCTGCCTGCTGTGTGCCCCCTCCCAAGGCTGGGATAGCAGAGGCCAGGATGACATTATCAAAACGACAGGGGCTTGAGGAAGGGCTCTACACAGCCTGTGCTCAGGTATCTTAGGCTGTCTGCACCTGCTGATGCTGGACCCTCGGGGGTGGGGGGAGCTGGGGGGGATGTGGCCCGGCTGCAGCTGCTGGGAGAAGCTGAAGGCCAGAATCAGAGATGTCCTCTGCTGCTGGCAGAATACTAGCAGGAGTGAGACACTGAAGAGAGCTCCTTCTCCCTTCCAGCCAGTCATTTCATCCCAGGGGAGGAATATAACAGGAAGACGGCTGCCACGGGAGTCCAAGGAATGTCGCTTAAAGAGTTCCCCGTACCACAGTGTTCCCTGAG
Source organism: Mustela nivalis (assembly GCF_964662115.1). Lineage (NCBI taxonomy): Eukaryota > Metazoa > Chordata > Mammalia > Carnivora > Mustelidae > Mustela > Mustela nivalis. Next base: position 11,933,903 of record NC_139031.1, read on the forward strand.
AGGCAGTAATTAAGAAATGTTCCTTAAGGGTCATTAGGTGATTCTGGGTCTGTATTGACTGAACCCTGACCTTGTCCTCGCCACTTCTAACTCTGACCCACTTTTTCCTTCTCACATTGCTGCTGGGCTATCTCAAACCCACAGGGAGGTGACCAGCATCTGACCTGCGTGTCCCAGGATTCCTCCTCCCCATAGGCCATGAAGGAGGGACAGCAGGGAGAGAAAGAAAAATCACCTTCTGCTTCTGCTCCATTGAGGGCAGCTCACGAGCACACATGTCAAACGCTACTTCCTGCAGGGGCAAGGGTCCTGGGGTAGGTCGCAGATGGAAATGTGAGTGACCTTTTTACAAAAAAAATTTGTAAGTACTTATTAAAAATACCTGTACCCTTCGCTTTGGCAGTCCGGCTCCTTAGGATTTTTCCTGTATTTATAAACCACCAGAATACAGTGATGTCCCTCTAAGCATGTTGAAGTCAGCAGTGGAGAGAGTGGTGGAAAGTGAGAATGCCCCATATGTGAGACAGCCTGCATAAATAATGAATTAGGGCATACATCGTTGATGTGGAGGGTCTACCAGGAAGTGTTTTTGGGTGAGAACAGCAAAGTGCAGAAAGCTGTGTGTGATACAATCACGTGCTTTTGTACAGTAATCACAGCTTCAGGTGTGGGCACATACTACACACATGCATCGGCGTGGGACAGGGCTTCGGTATGCACTAGGTTACTAATACATATATTACCCGGGGGTGAGATAAGATATGGCAGGACGGTGTGGATAAGTATAAAAAAGGAAAGGACCAGGAGAAAAATGACAGCACTTGAAACAGTGCCATATATATGACCCGTGGTCCTTCATGAAATACCGCATGTATGTACATATAAAGAAATGTCTCTAGAAGCTTTCTCTTGAAACATGATATTTTGTAGTCACAAGTTAAAAAACATAAATATGTAGTTCAGTGAATTTCTACAGTGTGAACACCCCTAGGAAGAAAGGTTTACAGTAAGCGTTTAAAGGTGGGGTCAGATCTGGGACGAAGGCAGAGACAAAAATCCCTGGCGAGGGAGGAAGGGAGGCTCGCGGCCTCTCTGATGGGTCCGGCAGTGCCTGGTAGACGTCCGCCGCGGGAGGTGGGGAAGTGGGAGAGAGCGTAGGGACTGCGCCCGAGGACCCGATGGAGTCCCTGGGCCGTGGGTACAGGGTGGAGCGGAGGCGAGGGACGGAGACAGAGCCCACAGGGTCACCGGCCGCAGCCAGGGCGCGAAGAGAGCCTGGAGTACAGGCCTTGGGAGGCCGGAGGGAAAAGGTGAAGGCGGGAGCTGCATGAGGCAGGAGACGAGTTTCCTATAAAAGCAACAGCAAAATGAGGCCCAGACCAGGGAAACAGATTTAGGTGAAAGCAGGAGAAACGTCCCTTGACGTAACCCCTTCCCTCATTGCCCGGGCCCGGCCCTGCACCTCAGCTATTAGAAGTTCCCAGGAAATACCATGTTGTCTCTTGTCTCCGGGCCTTTGCCCACACTAGCTCCTCTACCAAGAACACTGTTGGTCCAGCTCCTCCTCCATGTTCAAGCCGAGACCCGCCTGTCTCTCCGAGAATCGGGTCGGCGCCTCCTGGGAGCTCCTGCAGCCCCTGCCCCCTTCCATCGGCTCTCAGGCTCGGATCGGAGCGCGGGTGCTCCTGCTTCTGCCTGTAGTTCCTACACTACACGGAGGGCCAGGGCTGGGCCTTTCCAAGGTTCATTATCCGACTGAGCTTACTTCGCACAGTTAGTGCAAAGTTAGCGTGTGAGAAATATCTCTTGTCCGAGTGCATCTGTGTGTGCATCCGTGAATGGATGAGTGAGTGAGACCAGAATTAAGGACTGATCATTTATTCTGGGATCCTAGGGCCCAGGACATGTTCAGGCAAAACCCTGCTGGGCCTTCATGCAGAGGAGGAGCATGCTTGGGCTTGAGGATCACCAGAGGGGAGGCTGGGAGGGGCCTGGAGGGGCCTGGAGGGGCGTGCGCTCCTGTTCCTGTCCAGTTGCCTGCGTAGTTTTGTGAAAGATTGGGGTTGGAGCAGTCTGACCAGACCTGGTGGTTCGGGGCCTCTCCTGCTGGAGATCTGGGACAGGCGTAGCACAGGGGTGGGACAGGGACCCTCAGCAGAGGGCAGCCTTTCTGCCAGTGGGGGGCAAGTGAAAGGCGCAAGTGTGGGGATGATGCTGCCCCAGGAGAGGGTGGCTCCTGCGGTGGGTCCCCAGGGCTCCCAGCCAGCAAGCCTGGCTCCCGTCTCTGTGTGGGCGCAGCTCCTCAGACGTCCTCCCGCCAGCGCCCCCAGTGGGTGGTGGGCGCTATTGCTTCTGACACCAGCGTGGAGGTGACCTTCCAAAAGCCCTGCAGAGGGACAGAGCCCGAGGATTTCCTGTTTCATCAGCACCTCCGTGCTGAGCATTTCATGTGGTTTTTTTTCTCAGACGGTCCTGACAGCCATGGGAGGGACTGGATTCCACAGATCGGGAGAGGGAACAGGAAATGTTGGCTAACTTCCCCCGGGCCTCCCATCAGTAAATGGCAGAGCTGGGATTGGAATTCAGCTTTTCTGGGGTCAGAGCTCCTGGGGACTTCCTGGCCCAGGGCTCCTAGAAGCAGCCCTCAGCGGCGACAGGCTCCTTGCACTTGGCAGGAAGGAAGAGGCTGGACCCCATGTGCAGCGTTATTGAGCACGGAGGCCCTTGAGGTCCTCTACCTGTAACCTGCACACTCATTCCCTTCCCACAGTAGCACGCCTGTGCACACGGGGAGCTCATTACCTCACCCCTTCCAGGGCTCAGTAATGGTTTTAAGTTGAATGTTCTCTTTGAGACTGTACTGTCGATTCAGAAACTTTTCTTCCTGACTTTTCAAAAATCACGTTCATCTTTTTTCTTGTGCGCCCCCTCTCCTGAGGAAAGCACTTCATGATCCCGAAACTCAGACCTCATTTTATTGTATCAGGGGAGCCGTTGGAGGATCGAAATCTTGTCTGAAAGTGAGACTCTAAAGTGAATAATACCATTTTGTGTGGAAGTAGCCATCCCTCGGTGCCTCTGTTGGTTGGTCTCTGGTTTGTGGGGGGCGGGAGGTAGGTGTTTAGTGCACAGCTGTACTGAGTCATTTTTCTCATCTTGAATGGGCTTGCCTCTTCCTCTTTTTTTTTTTTTTTTTTTTCAGATCACGCACCCAGCTGGCTGCATGTCTCAGTTTATCAAGTTCTTTGGAGAACAGATCCTCATCCTTTGGAAATTCGCCTTACTTCGAAAACGCATTTTGATATTTTCTCCCCCTCCTGTGGGTGTCGTGTGCTACAGAGGTAACTAGAAGCCAGCGTTCGGTTTTCTAGAGCAGAAACCGCCTGAGTCTTCCCATTGTTGACCAAGTTCGGAAGAGTTTGGGGTGTCCCAGGGGGTCCCAGGTTTCCAGCGTGGGAATATCAGGGTTGGCCTTGTGTTCTAGAATGGGCTCTGGTGGCAGAGCAGAAGTTGGGTTGGGGGACTCATCCATAGTCCAGTGGCAGAGAATAGATGTGAGAGAAGGTGGACTCTGACACGTCGAGGAGGTAAACCTGGCAGACATTGGTGTGCGATATGGGTCGTACGGTTCTGATGTGTGTGAGGTAATGGAGGAAGTGGTCAGGATGACAAGGATGGTGGGGCCACCAGATGGGGGCCCAGGAGGAGGAGAGGGGGTGGGGTGGTAGTCTTTGCCTTGTACACGAGGAGGACACCAGGCACCGGTGTGGTCGGGTCAGGACCTCAGGGGAAAGTCAGGCTGGAGAAAGAGATTTGACAGTGGCACGCAGAGTGCCGGTGACCACAGGATGGATGGTGTCTCTCCGGGAGAGCCAGAGTGAAGGGAGGTGATGTAGGAACAGGAGGTGAAGCCACACACGGGGATGACAAAGGTGACTGAGCTGGGGCAGTCAGAAAAAGGGAGGGGACCAGGAGATGTGGGGGTTACCACAGCCAGGAGTTACCAGGAGGGGGAGGGTCAACAGGGCCAGATCCTAAGCAAGACCTCGTGAGGGAAGACTGGAAACCATCTGTTGGCTGTGTAAGGCCTCCTTGGTGTCCCTTGAGATCGCGTTCCCCTGTGGGACCGGAAAGGCTGGCACCCCTGCCCAAACCCCTCAGAATGCCAGTGCTCCACGGTGACCAGGGTTCTAGGACAGGCTGACTGCTCGGAGGGGGCGGCCGGCAGGCTGCGAGGGAGGAGGGACACACTCTCCCCTCTCCCCGTCCCCGTCCCACAGTGTACTGCTGCTGCTGTCTGGCCAACGTCTCCCTGCCTGGCATCGGGGGCACCATTCCCGAGTCCAAGCCTTTCTTCTATGTGAACGTAGCTGACATCGAGAGCCTGGAGGTAGAGGTGTCCTATGTGGCCTGTGAGTACGGGGCCCTCCCCGCGTCCTGCCCTCACGTCCTCGGTCCGAACCCCTCCGGCCCCCCGGGTCGGCCTCCTCCTCGCAGACGCGGGGCTCCCGGACCCCTGGTTTCCTCAGTGGGGCTGGGCGGGTGTGTTTCGGGGATGGCCTCCAGGTTCCCAGACCCCGAACTCGGATGTCGCAGGCACCACGGAGAAGATTTTCGAGGAGAAGCGGGAGCTGTACGACGTCTACGTGGACAACCAGAACGTGAAGACGCACCACGACCACCTGCAGCCCTTGCTGAAGATCAACAGCGCCGACCGCGAGAAGTACCGGCGGCTCAACGAGCAGAGGTGGGGGGCGGGGGGGGCAAAGGGAAGGGGGGGCGGGGGGGCAGAGGGGGGGCAGGGGTGGGGGGTGAGGGGCGGGGCCGGCCCGCGCCCTGCCAGAGGGGCCCCTGGGGTCTGTCCATGAAGCCGTGCTGCGTCGGGGTGGCATGTACCCGTGGGGTGACTTCTTTCCGGTGGGCCTCGGAACCCGGGGGACCCAGACAGCACCAGCCTGGAGTGAGCACCCAGGGAGCCTGGTGTTGCCAAGTGCTTATGCGTCCTCTCGCCTAATTCTCAGACTTTGGTTCTGCGACATGAGTGGCCTCTGCGGTATCAGTGGCGAGATCAGTAATATCGTCCCCATCATCCCTGTTCGGGGGGCGTTTAAGAAAGATGGTCGCTTGCCTGAGATCACACCGGGCTGCAACTGGCCCTGCACCCCAGGGGCTGGACTCCAAGCCCAGTCTCTTCCTTTCCCATCCATCTTCCACAGCTTTGGGGCTGGGGGCTGGGGCTGCCCTTCCTGGGGCGGGCGGCGGGGGGTGGCCCATGCAGGGGCCTGACCGAGGACCTGCCTGGTGTCGTGGGTCCTGCAGCAGCATCGGAGTGTGATGGTGGCCTCCCTCCCTCCCCTCAGGCAGATGCTGCTGTACTCCCAGGAGGTGGAGGAAGACTACAACCCTTGTGAGGAGGACCTCTTTGTGCTGTAAGTCAGCCCGGCGCGTGTGGGGTATCCACCACCGCTTTGGGCCTCGACCCTTTCGCTGTCACCCTCCGCAGCCCAGGCACGTCCTTTGTTGCTGCCCGGTGCGCTGGGAGCTGGGCTCCGTATGGAGTCCGCCGTGAGCCCTGAGATGCCATCGAGGGGACCCCCCCCCCCAGAGAAGTTAAGGAGAGAAGCAGGGAGGTTCAGAGAAAATGGGAGTCCCAGTGTGTCTTTCCCATGAGCATTCCCTGCGGATGTCCACTGCATAGACGCGTCTGTCCTTCAGGACGCAGGGCTCCTCCATCGCCTTGTTTGAATAAAGCCGTTCCTCGCATTAAGTATTATGGCAGAATCAGAAATTGTGCCTTTTGAACCCAATGAAAGCTCTTTCCCCTGAATGTGATGGTGGTCGGGACAGGACCCGTGTTCCGTACACCTCACGGCGTTCGTCTCCTGTCTGAGCAGCTGTGGGAAGCAGCGATCAGGGTGGAGGACAGAACAGCGCTTGCGACAGAAGCCATTCTCCCCGGTCCCTGTCGGTCTTCCTTCCCTGTGCGCTGGGGTGGGGGCAAGAAGGGGCCCTTGCAGCTAGAACGGTACCTGGCTTGGAGACCTTTTTTTTCTTTTAATTTTACTTACTTATATGAGAAAAAGAGCGCACAAGCAGGGGGAGCAGCAGGCAGAGGGAGAAGCAGGCTCCCCACCGAGCAGGGAGCGTACTATGGGGCTCCATCCCAGGACCCTGAGATCATGATCTGAGCCGAAGGCAGACATTCAACTGACTGAGCCACCCAGGAGCCCCATGGCTTGAAAACTTCTGATAAAGTGTCCTTCCCAGTCCTCCTGTGATGTTGACATGTCATAGTGTATGGAATTGAGCCAAGAGCCCACAGTGTTGTCAAGGTGTGACACGTTCTGCTACATCTGAAATTCCTGAGAGCTGAGAGTCACTTTGGGCCTGAGGAGCCTTTGCCGAGCCTGAGACCCCTGTGGAACAGAGCTAGAAAGTCAGGACAGTGAATGCCTTTTCTGCATATGACTTGTGCATTTATGTAGTACCACAAACCCATGACATTCAAATCGCGTTCTGTGTATAATCCCACCACCACCGGCAGCAGCAGGGAAAAAAAAAAAAAAAAGCGAATCAAAGGAAAACAAATACCGGGAGCCATGGCGGTATTGGCTTATCAATGTCCCCGTCAGTGTCCCTGGTGCCTTCTGTGTCCCCGTCACCCCTGTCTCCCAGCTTTGCTGGCTGTGAGACCTCCCTGGGCCTGCCCCGGCTCCTGAGTCCCGGCTCTGCCTGGCATGCTCTGTGGGATCTCAGGCCCCCAGTGGCTCAGGCTGGGGGCTGGACCGGTTCGGAGCCCTGCTCTGTTCCCACCACGGCTCACCCCTGCTGCTGGCTCCAGTGGCCTGTCCCCGAGGCTTTGAAGGTGAATTTTAGTTTCTCACGTTCTCTCTAGACCTCAGAGCTGCATCATCAGTGGGTTTGGGGTTTTGTTTTTTCTTTCTCCTCCCCTTATGACTAGGAGGCAGAGGAACACAGAGTATGGGAGCGCAGTACAGCATCTGTAGGAACCCTCCATAGGAAAGTTGGGTTTTGGCAGTCAGGCCATCACTGGTTCAAAGACTTTGCCAATCATACTGAGATTAGTGTCCGTGGTTTCTTTGCTAAACCTAGTGTCAACCCTGGAACTTTGATCCTATTTCCTTATTTTGAGGACTGTTTCTGAGTTTGAAACCATTTAAAAGCATCTTAAAGCCATGTAGTCCCAGTTCCTCAGGAGGGGATTATTGGGTGACTTGTTTTGTTTTGGCTTTTCTGCCCTTCCTTCCCTGTGTCTTCTCTGGCGAATGCAGGTTTTTCTTAGAGCAAAACAACCGGATATTTCAGACTTTGCTGGAGGTGTCTGCCAGTCAAGATAAAACTCTGACCGCTGAGCATGCCCGCGGCATGGGTCTAGACCCCCAGGGAGACCGGAGCTTTCTGATGGACCTGCTGGAGGCCTACGGCATCGACGTCATGTTGGTCATCGACAACCCCTGTTGCCCATAGGAAGAGTGAGCCAAGGCTGGTGAGCCTCCCTCCCGTGGGGATATCACAACGGGCCCCAGAAGACCTCATTTTTTATTAACTTGACACAAAGGATTATGGTTTCTACTTTCCAACAAATGTGATTTTTGCAGTCTCCTTTCTTCGCTTCCTCCCTAGTGGTAAGACGAGATCATCTCGGTTTTATGTCCTGCTTAGGTACGATGCCGGGATCCACCACCTTCTCCCAGAGCAGTCTCTCATCTCCTTGTTGAGTGACTTTGAGGGGATGTGCTGCAGGCCGTCTGTCACCAGCAGTGGGCCGAGCTCTGGAAACACTGGGGAGGACTATTCACAAAGTCTCTGTGGTTTTCATCCCTTGAGGTACTGGAGAATGAGAGCGCTGTCCCCGGACAGCTGTGGACGTGTATCTCCTGGAGGTGGAAGCTAGACCTCATGACCCTTCGCGGTTTTTCTCCATTCCGGGGGTCCAGTGTTAGGATCAAATCCCTTTCCCTGTTCACTGGGGCAAATCTGAATGTTGTCTGGTCATGTGAGTAGAGATCTCAAAGAGGAACAAAAGGATGTTTCTGTCACTAAGGAGAGCTTCTCTAAGGACAGAATGACAGGAAGAGGTTTCTTACCAGCCAGCTGGAGAGTAAAATTGTAGATGAAGCCTGAAGCTCTCCGCAGAGGAAATTGGCGGTGGTGGCGCTCCTCCTTTCCCCGAGTCCCCCTCTAGGGACATCCCTAGACTCCCCTCTAGGGATGGCCCTGGACCTTGCAAGCAAATTCATTATACAATGTAGTTTCTTTGAAGGGCTAAGCATCCTTTCGGGGTAATTAAGGTATTTTTAAAGGGTACTGTTTGTTACCAGGAAAGGCAGAGCAGTTGGGGTTCAAACAGGATAGAGAAGACGTTTCTCCATCTGAGAGTTCTCTGGACACATCATAGCAGAGCCTTTAGATCAAGACAGAGATTGACTGGATTCTGTAATCAAACAAGGATCTGAGCGGGTCACTCCGACGTTGGAGCAAGACTTTGTACCCGTTTGGAGCCCCTCCCAAATTTCTCTTCCACAGAGATGCCATTCCTTGAGCTAAGTAGTTGGGGCCAGAGACTACACATGTGTCAAGAGTGAATTTGATAGTGCCTTCACCTGGGGAAGTGGTTGGAGCCCCTGAGTGTCCGTGATGAGTTCACTGCATCCCCCTGACACGTTCTGGTCTGAAGTGACTCCCGTCAGTCCCTGCCTCTTCTCCCCAGCCGGGCATCCCAGGGATGCCAGCTTCAAGGAGACAGTGGTTGTTTGAAGCCAGCTCTCATGGGTAGAGTTTAGGTCTTTTTGGCTATAGGATTTTGACTTGGGCTTGTGGGTTGCTGGTGACAGTTTCTTCCCTTTCGCCCTTCTTGCCTGGCTGTGTCGTTGGCCTAGCCGTCCACGTGTCCACGTCCGTGACCAGCAACCACCCAGGCTAATACACATGGCAGAGAAAGAACTTTCGAATGGATGGATCACACGTCTCAAGACTAGCTTTTTAGGGCTCATTGCTTTATTCAGAGACATTTTCACTGTAGCTCCTTGATACGGGACTCAAGACTAAAGAAATTCACATGTACAAATGCAAATACGTACTGGGTAATCAAAGTAGCATCTTTTATGTAAATATATCAATAAGTTTGGGCGTTGAAGTGTGAACTGTGCCGCTAACACTCTTCTCTCCTCTGCAGTGTGGGTTTAGCCATCATTTCAGTAACGTCCATGTTTACAAAAGCAGCTTCGCCGCCTCTCTCCTTTAAGAGCAGCCTTCTCTTGTCTCTGGAAGGAGCGGACTTTCCGACCTGCGTCGAATAACAGTTACTTTTTGTGGTGTCTGAATGCTCAAGGTTTTCAAAGTTAGGGGGTGGTGTGTCAGAAGCAGGGCTAGGGGTGACAGGAAAGGTCGGGTTCTCTCAGTGGACGTGGGTCCTCTTTCTCGGGACCTGAGGGCTTTGTTGGAAGCCGTCTTTGAGCACGTCGGCGCCCATGCCCTCCTGCAGGCAGACACCTGTGTTTCTGTGGCTTTGTGACTTGATGCTCACGGGTGTTCATGTAAAGGTCATAAGGTGAAAATGAGGATCTGGTATTTTCCTTTGAATGCTGGGTGGGGCTCTGGGCTCCGTGCAGCTCCATACCCTTCCAGGTGGCCGTGGGGCCTCTGTGCGGTCCCCTCACACCCAGGCAGGGGGCAGGATGGATGGCGAGGGGAGTGCACGAGCAAGCCCGGGCCCAGCTGACCCCGAAACAGAACTCCCCCCCGCCCCCCGTATCCCTTCTGAGAGAGAACCCAAGGACTCGGTCCTTCCCTTGCAGCTTGCTTCCGGGCCGAAGTCCGGCGCCGCACCCCCGCCGGCTGGCAGAGCAGCATGCCCGGTGGTCACTGTTCCCATCCCCCGAGTGTCTCTTGCCTGGACTGTGGTAGGAGGTCACCCTTGGGCATTGTTCCTGACTCTGCTTCCTTCCCCCCCACCGCCTTCTCCCCACTTGTGCAGTTAGCAGCCCCACCCAGCGTCCTTTGCCACCCCTCTGCTAAGGGGGGAGCTGGGGGGTGAGGTGCCTGGCAGGACACCCCGTGGTGAAAGCAGGAGCTAGAAGCCACACGGACTTGCTTTTCTGCCGTTGTTGAACAGTTTCCTTAAAACCTTTCTGCTTTTGTTCGGAAGACATGGTCAGCAGTCTTCTTTCCTGCCTCGTAGGTCCGTAAACTCTGGAGGGGCAGGGATTCCTGAAACAGGGCTGGAAGCCGAGGGAGGAGGAGCTTGACTCATGGTCGCCTTCTACTCTGTCAGCTGTTGAACCCCATCCCCCCCCCAACCCTTACCCGCTTTGGCTTGGTCCTTCCGAGACCTTGAAGCCTGATCCGATGCCGTGCTGTGAGCCACGTGCTCACCTGGAAACACGGCAGACCTGGGACATCTGGGCTGCTGTCATTCCTGAGTCGAGTCTGACCAAAGCCAGGTGGCAAGATGCCTTATGGGGCCAGGAATCTGGGTTTAGGGTTTACTGATGTCTAGCAAAATGTGACAGAGGCCTATTAAAGTGGGTTTTTTTCCCCCAATTCTGCAGGCTTGGCAGATGGTAATATTCAGCCTTGGAGAACATGTCCAGTTGTGCTCTGGCTTAGGAGTCTCCTCAGGAGTCAGAAACGGCAGGATTTCTCTCTTACGAGAAACTAAAATGTGTGCCAATTAGTTTAGCATCAGCGATGGCTTTCATCGGCGGGAAGCACTGCTTGGGCCTGGTGTAGATCTGTCCAGGGCGCCACCTGGGGCCTCGTCCAGCCCTCGGTCAGGACAGCCGTGAACTAGAAGGCACCCGCCCCCCACAGCTGCCGCCCAGCATGGCAGCTCTTCCATTTGGCTCCTGGTGCTGAATTCATGGGTCGTGATCGAAACCACTGAGCCCAGAATTTGCATCTCAGACTTACCTTGTTTTGTTCCCCATGAACATCAAGATGGGAATTTTCAGAGTAGCACAGGGCACAGACCTGTGCAGACTCACTTGTCAGTGTAACTACCTGGAACTTTAGTGAGAAGATAAAGAGAAGCCCTAGCTGGGTTGGTTTTCATTCTGGTGGCTAGGAGGATGAACTTGCTCTTTGTCTTGATACCCTTCCGATACAATAAAAAGATGACATTATTCGGGGCCCTTAGGAACCTTCTGTAAAGGGCAGTGATGAATTAAATTCTTAGTGGTAGGACAGCAGCCCTCTGGGAAGAGGCAGGGACCTCAGGGACCTTTTTTTTTTTTCTCTTTTTCTTTTTTCTAAAACTGTATAGCCCAAGGAATGGATTAAGATACTTTCTCCAAGTCCCTGGACAGACCAGACTTGCAGAAGTAAGGGCGCAGTAAGGCACTGAGTGAATGATAAGGCAATGGTCAGCCAGACTGTGAACTTGGCTTCGCTAGGATATCCACTCTGAAACAGGCAAGAAAGTGAACATGGGGACCAACGTATCACGCAGGGGCTTTCACCTCCTTGTCTGGTTCCTTGCTAGCAGGCTCGGAATCCGTGAGGGCCAGCCCAAGGGTCTTCCTGCCGCACCTCTCGGCCCTACTTCCTGCCCTGCAGCAAGGCTCCCCGACCTGTCCCTTCTCATTTCAGGAAAACCGTTTTCTGATTCAGGTAGGGGAAGTGGAGGAGTCAAGGGCTCCTTACTCCTGAGTCGGGGATTTTGGGGATTCCATTGTAAGACTCATATACCTCTCTGTTCCCAGGAGCTGCTAGGGCCCCGTCTGTTGGGAGAAAGGCTAACTGTGAATTTAGTTCATGTTTTTCTTATAAGAAATGGGAGTTTATTTTTCTATCGATATTACTGTGTGATGAATGGAGCGTGCAGATGTTGAAATGGAAGATTTCCAAACTAGAAGCCTTGAAAAAATGCGAAGTTTTGTAATCTGGAAGCAACTGAGACCCCATAAACGTTTTAGTATTTGTTTTCGAGAGTAAGGAGACGGTGCTGTGAAGTCTGAACCGCACTCTCTAGGAGATGAATGTGACGGTCTGGGGGAGCAGGACACGGTCCCCGACCTTAGGGAAAATTCCTGTACAGTGTGTAAACGTGGTAATGCTGATTAGGGAGCCTCTTCCTAGAGTGGTGTGGTTTTATAACCTGGCACTTTAATTCTTTTCTGGAGCCGGAATACAGGGGCAGTTGGATGAAACTGCACATTTAGAAAGGAAGTGAAAATTTCCTAGTGCTTATAAATGAAGATGGGGAAATAAAGTCTTTTAGAGTTATTCTAGAAGCCCAGCATAACATGGGCTTTTAGCGGTAACATAACCTCAGTTCAGAAAATTTATTTACTTACCACGGGAGAAGGATAGGTGTGAATTACTTATGTTGGTTTTAGAATGCGGGTTTAGACTAATGATACATTTACTCTGCTTTTTTGAGGACAGGTAGGGAACACAGGGGTAGGTTAGGGTCTTAGAAATTAGCCAGGGATTATCCACAAAATGAAGAAACCACACAGTGGTCACTGAGTGAGCTGGTTGCAAATATACTTTGTTGCTGTTGGAGTAAAAACTTCCTTAGGCCAAATTGAGCGAAGATAAAAGTAGACAAAAATTCTGAAGGTGGCATCAGGAAGTTTGTCGAGGGTGCCCACAAAGACCGTCATTAGGAAGAGTATAGAGTCTGTGCTTTCGAACAGACTGGGCAGGAGACTTTAGAGGTATAGAGTAGAGGAAAGCAAAATTAACCTCCTATCTACCCGAGCTTATTGGCTAAAATTTTTTATTTGTTGTAGGTCTGGGATATAAACCTTTTCTGAACTTGTAGCCTTGGAAAAATGGTTTTCCTCTTTCTCCCCAGTTAGGATCAGCATAGCCTCCCTGTCGCCTTAAGTGTCAAACCCCTACTTGGATTAATACCCCAGCGTAAGACTTAGAGCAATAGGAGACACTGAATCTATTTTTCTTTAAATTCTTTACCTCATAGTATGAAATTAGAAAGACAGTTGATCATTTTACCCTGAATAGTAGTGCATAGAAGTATGTTGTTCTGTTTTGAATGGTAAGAATTTTAAGGGCCTGAAGCTAGGAGTAAATGTTTAACTGATTTTGTTCCGTGGTACCAGTGACATCTGCGTGTACCCTAGCTGTTGATATCTGAACCAGGCTGCGTGCAGAGAGGCTGATATAACTATATTTACAGAATACAGTTTTTACAATTAAAATTCAGATTTTAACATGAACGTGTCTGCTGCAGTCCTTCTCCGGCCTGAGAGAGGGGTTTGTGGTAGGCAGGAGGGGTGGCCCGCTGGAGGAGCAGGACCCGAACGCGGACGGCCCGGTGACGACAGTGCCCGCCGGAGAGTCTGGGGCCCTTTCCCCAAGAGGCCACGGTCCGCGTGAACCACCTCCAGGTAATGGGAACCAGAGCTGGGCCTGACCGCACATCCAGGAGGGAGCCCTGCACACACATAGTCACACGCTCAAGGTTTATTTCATTTGTAACCTTTTGGGGAGTTCTTTTAAGGCAATACAGGGTGAATTCCTAATGTCATTGGTGTTTGTGTTCAAAGCCGGGTTCCTCCTTTCCAAGGTCTGTGACCCCCCGATCTGACATCCCTACTTGCTATGGCTGGGGTGAGAACTGAGGGAAGCCCTAGCCTGTGTAAAGAAGGCACCGGCACATTCACTACGGCTGTGTGTACGGACCAGCCATGGGGCTCAGCCAGCGGCTTGTGTCCTCGAAGACATCTGCTGGGGTTTTAGTGGAAATCATCCTAGCTTCTGAGTTAAGCCTTAGCCAACGGTTTCTGCATACAGGAGGTGGTCAGGGCTCTCCTCCACGCCTGCCTTCAGGGCCGGGCTGCCAAGGCTTTCTCTGAGCTGTACTGCGCGTGTCCTTCCTGTGGACGCCATGGCCAGGACCAGGGCAAGAACAAGGCCGTAAACGAGAAGGAAGAATGTTCTCGCAAGAAATAGCCTGAAGCAAGAAAGCAAAATTCCCACCAGGGATCACGGATTTCAAAAGGAATAAGAATATTAATCTCTTAAATATCTTTCCCTGATCTTATGTCCCGTGGTTTCACTGGACGGATCGGAACCGCTAAATACACACACGTGCTGGCCGCCCGCTGATCAAGGAAGAAGCCAGCCAGCTTGGGCGCCGGTCCTTTACAATCTGTCGGAAAACCGAGATGGTTCGGGACTCACCTGGCTCCCGGAGAAAGTGTCCCCGCGCCCCTCTGTGGGCACCAGGGAGTGGGGGCTCCTTTTGCAGGTTGGGACCCACCTGTTTTGGGGGCGGCAAAGCACAGCTTTTAACACCTCTGAAGAACAGAGCTGAACAGGTGAGCCTTGTTTTTAGTGATCTTTCTTCATCTGCTCTTTGTAGCTGCTTTATAATCCTTTTAAGCATTGGTCTTCGTTCTTCAGGGGATTCCTGTGGTCCGAAAACTGATCTGTCTGGGGAATGAGCTTGTGGCCAAGGCCTGTGAGTTCTATTTCCCCTTCCCCCATTCAATCCATGCTCCCTTTTTAGAAAAAGAAAGGCTCATAGCTCATTCGTTCCGGGCACTGCCCTCTGGAGTATGGAAACCTCAGGGGCAACCAAATACAGGAAAATTCCTGATGGTGGTATTAAAAATGAATGATAAAGGGACTTACAAATCCTTAACAAATCAGGTACTTTCTAGTTCTCTTTCAACAAACCAAAGGAAGATATATCAAGCTATTAAGTTAAAAGGGCTGTACGGCATGAGAATTCTTTCTCTCGTCTAACTTAGGTGCTTCGATCTATAAAAAAATGAAACAAGGAATATAAATGATGTTGAGTCCTGTTTTAATCTTAGCTGTAAATAATGTTCTTGGCCTCATTAAGGTAAAGAGCATTCTAAAAGTGTTAGTTTTTAATTATCAAAAGTCTGCAGTATGGTTTTCATCAGTACAGTTAATCCTGTACCAAGTTAACGCTAAAAAATAATTTCCACTTATATTTTTGTTGGCAAGAAAATAGGATAAGTGATAAAATTTCAGGCCTGAAAATACATTACATTATGATAGCATTCTTTGCTAAACACAGAATGGAAATACCAAAGAACCTATTGGTTTATTTTTGTTAATGGAGAGTAAGTATCAAATTGCTCTACATTTAAATTGCACCAAATATGTTTAAAAGAGTGATATAACAGTTTTATTTTAAAATAATCAATATTTACATGACACCAGGAAACACATACTTTGGCAACTCTTAAGTTGATATCTAGAAGGGGGATACATGATCTTTCAAAATACTCTTGGGGGTGCGTAAGCATAATGGGGGGTATGCTTTACAACGGTGAACAGGTGAGGTTGGGGGACCTCTTGGAGTAGAAGCACCTGGGGAGGGTGCCTGCTTTTTACAAATGCAGATTCCTGGGCTCCACTCCCAGACTGAGTGACCAGGTTTGAAGTGAGCCCCAAGCCTGTCAGTTTTTAACCCACTGAGCCACCCAGGCGCCCCAAGCCTGTCAGTTTTTAACATGCATCCTAGGTGGTTCTCATGCAAACCCATAGTTAAGCACTACTTTAAAAAATAATACAAACTAAGTTTCTTAGTGAGGGCTGAAGACAAAAACTCCTCCCAGGTCATTGGATTGAAACAAGCTTAATTCGAATCTGAGCTCAGAAAGTAGCAGCACCCGTGGAGAAGCCTAGAAAAAGGACGGCAGTGGAGAGGGCAGGCACCCGCACCCCCTCAAGTCCCGGGCGAGACCAGGGAGGCCTGGACTGTGGCTGCACGCATGGGGACCAAGGAGGTCTAGCCCTTTCCCAGCCTGCGCAGGTGGGCCTCTCCGGACCCCCCTGGGGCAAACCACTGGAGGAGGGAGCAGGGGGGCGCAGCGAAGGCTGAGCATGCGCTAGCGGGAAGCTCGGAGTAGGGGGAAGCGCTGCGAGGGCAGGGTGCTTGCCATGGAGGTGCCCTGGGGTCCTGGGACAACACTGCGGGGACAGGGGAGGCTTCTGGTCCCATCGGAGGCCTAAAGTGCAGCGTGGGGGCGGCCGGCTCCCCACCTTGATAGCTCACGGGGCCGCACTGGGCAGCAACTGTTCCCTCTTCCTGGGATCGCAGAAGAACTGCAGCTTCCTGGGGAGCAGCTTCACCTCCACAGGCATCGCCTCGTACTCCTCACTGTCGATGCTGAAAGAGCCCCCTGTTCCCTGTGGAGAGGAGGAGACAGGGGTCGGCTTCTATCACCTCCCAGAGTATTTGGGAATTTGAGAAATAAGGCCATGAGTTAAAAATATTTACTAAAATACAGGGGTCCTGCCGTACCTTCAGGAATTCCTAAAATACAATGTTCTAGGACCTTCTCAGCCCTCAGCTTAGGAAAGCCGTGATGTCCGCTTGTTATTTTCATGGTTCTTCTTTAGAACTTACTAGGCTTTATCCCTCAAGTACAGCAACATTAATGTTACAGAGTCTGTAAAACCTTCCCTAATTCATGCATTTAGTTCCACAGTGGCGCTGTTGAAACGACAGTGCCGCCCACTGTGGGGAACAGCGTCTGTTTTACCTACAATCCTTTCTGAATACCGTGGGATGACGGGCCCCGAGTGTGCAGACGCCATCTGCGGGAACTTCCTCCTGAGCTAGGACTTCTAGGATGACTACACAATTTAGACTACATTCCTAACATTTTCCCCACTTATATAAGGTATTCCAAGCTCGGAATTTTCTAATACAGGAGACCTCAGTGCCATCCCAAAAACTGTTTCTAGGTCCTTTATTTAAAAAAAAAAGTGAAGGTAGGCTCTGCTGTGAGTATCTGCCAACTAGAGAACTGTGTGTGTCTTAAAGCACAGTAATCCCTGCATAATGGACGTGCAGGAAAATAAAGGCCAGGAGGCGTACAGATCTGCTTACAGAACCGTGCTGACCCATGCTGGAAGCCTTCAGGCGTCCCCAGCTCAGCCCCGGGCGTCCGGGGCTCCTCAAGGGCGTCCTCTCCTCTCGAGTATCCCCTAACGTCACCCCGAGCCTGGCCATGTGCTCAGCCCACACTAGGCAACCAGACAGGAGGGTCTGTTTCTCAAAAGGAAGACGGGCGGCCCTGCTCACCTCGGGAAGCAGCAGAGTGCACTGGCTGGCCTGGAGACACTCGGTGCCGGCCGCACGCAGCCCGGGGTCCCGCACCTTTCTGCTTCTGTCGGTACAGGAGAAAGCATGTTCAGACACCAGGCCGGCGACTGCACGCGACCCCAAGAGCGTAGCGAGCTCCTTTGCTGAGCTTAAACAGATGGACTCATGCCATGCTGAACCATGGGATTTTGTGAATAACTTTCCCACGATGCTTCTTGCTTAGCAGGGTGATAGGTATTCCCGAGTAAGGAGGTTAACCTGCTGTAGAGAACTGCGTGTGAAGTTAAGACTGAGTGATTCTGTACCTAATTCTTGGGTCATTAAAAATCCTGAATTTAGAAATTAGACTGAAATATTTTTTAGGGAAAGTACTAAACTTGTGAGTCTCTCATTACTTGAAGAGAAAACATTTTTTAAAGTAGACATTTCATATATATGATTCTCTATATTCATATTAACAGTCTGCTTAGCATACTACTATCTCTGCCTTATAGTAAACCTATCAGACCACACACACACACACACACACACACACACTCCCTCTCTCTCCTCATGCACACATATCCTTGGGAGCCAGTCGTGGTCAACGGGAAGAGGAAAAGCTAATCCAAGTAAATCAGTCCATTCTTTATCATTAAATGATAACATTAATTCTTTAGTATATGAAGCTTCAGAGTTTTCTAGAGTAACCTCATAATGTTCTAGTCCCATACCCAGAGGAAACAGTACTCAGTCTCACTTCCTGTAGAGACCAAAGGAAGCCGTGTTCCTGCTGCCGAAGACGAGGACAGCGGTGGTGCAGAACATCTGACTTCACCTGCATTGAGCAATAGAATCGGTTTTCTATTTTGGGATGCCGGTTTTATGGAGGAGATTTGAGTACAGCAGGCCCTGTGGGCCAGACTCTCAATTAAGACAGTGTGTGGCTTCTAGACACTCTCCGGGAGAAGGGAAAGGTTTCTCTCTCTTCCTTCTACTACACATACAGCGAGGAAATCAAAGGCTGCAGAATCAGCTCTTCAGCATCTGAAGAATTTGTACCAAAGGCAAGAACACGACAAAGCAAAGACATTCTGCCGCGAGTGCTGGTGCGGATAATGGAGTAGCCATGGAGACCGGGCTAGGGCGGCAGCAATGTCTGCTCCTTCGTGGGCACAAGAGGGAGCTCGGAGACAAAGCAGGACGCCGCCATCGCCCAGCAGATTCCCAAGGTGCCATGGCAACCTGCGGGCTCAGAGGCTGTGCTGAAGCAGCCGGGTGGGGGGTTAGAGCGCTCGCTCGTAACCAATAGGCCTCCGGCAGAGGTCGGGCTTCACAAAGCAGACAGGACTGGGGATATTTTTTTCAGTGGAAAAGGGGAAAAGCCGGGAGATTGTGCAAAGTGCTCCGTAGCTCTGCGGGCTTTCCATTACTGCCCTGGAAGGAGGACAAGGTTAGGTGAGGTGCTTCCCTGGGAGAAAGACTTTCCCACACGTCCTCTCATTTGAGACTCCGAAACAAGCCTGAGGTAGTTAGAGGTGATCACAGTATTCCGTTCCACAGAGGAAAGGAGCCAGAGAATTTACGGATCTTTCCCAGTCGTGAGGCCAGGATGTGGCGGGATCGAGGTTTGTAGCCAGCAACCCTGACCCTGAGCCAAGGTTTTGGACACTGGGCCGTGCTCCCAGGAGTCCTTCATCTCCATGGAAAGGCAGCTGCCCCCACACTCGGATTTTCCCAAAACTAACAGGGAAGGCCGAAGTTGGAGAGGTACGTCCTACATGTCGACCCAAACACTTGAAGGAAAGAGGCTACACAGTCCCCAAACCACAAGTCCTCCACGGGGTCTGTCTGCGACTTCATGGGGATCTGCATAGTAGGTGCTAGAATACGAACTACTCAGCGCACGTTTCCTACAAACCGCAGCCCACTTACCCTATGGTTATGAAGTCTCCTTTGCTGACCGTGTCAGGCTCAATGCAGATGTTCATGAAGTCTTCTTGGCTCTGCAAGGTCAAGGACACTGACATTAATACTCCCCATTTTGGCTAAGGCAGCCTGTTGTCCTCCTTCAGCCTCAGAGGTCAAAGCTATTTATTATATAGAGACCTTCACTTTTAGTAACTTAATCCTGAAAATGTATGTATGTATGTATGTATGTTTATATATATTATATATATATATATATTTTTTTTTTAACATTAAGACCCTTACTGAAGTACAATTTATATACCATAAAACTCATCACTACCCAGATAAGCTAAACAAAAACTTGGGTTTGTCAGAACTCAGAGTAGGAGGTTTGGGAAGTTCTGACACTAACCCTCACAGCTGCTGTGGTCTCTGGGGTCCCCTCCCCGTGGGTCACGTTCCAGCCCATCTACCCTAGCCGGCCTCCCTCTTCACTGTGCATCAGCCTCACACCACACCCGCGGGATCAGCTTCTTGCTATGCAGAGCCCAAGTAGATGTGGGTTTTTTGTTTTTTTAAAGATTTATTTATTTGAAAAAAGAGAGTGTGTGCAAGTGGGGGGAGGGGCAGAGGGAGAGAATCTTCAAGCCGACTCCCCACTGAGTGCAGAGCCGGACATAAGGCTAGATCGCGTGACCCAAGAGATCAAGACCTGAGCTGAAACCAAGAGTCGGCTGCTTCAAGGATTCACCCAGGTGCCCCCCAAGTGTGTGTTTTCAAACGTGCTATGTGCAGTTTTGATATGCAACCAGAGGCAAAGAGCAGCAGTCCCTTCCTGCCATGGTGATAGTTCAAAGACTTCTCATTACCACCCAGCAAAATGTCTGGAAGAACTGAGCTCCAAGGCAGTGGCTATAAAACCAGACCTGGTTCTTGGGCCACTCCCCCAGTTCTCTCCCAGCCAGTGGCTAGCAGTTCGAACTGGGCTCTCTCTAAATCAGAACCAATGCTTCTGTGCCTACTTCCAACACAGGTATTGTTTCTTTTTGGACAGGTTCAAAATCCGTTGCCCCAGGATAATCCATGAGCTGCTGGGAGCAGACAGCCTCTGCCTAAGATTAAAGAGCACCACCGAAGCACAGCTTTCTCTCTCGCCCGGGAATTACAGAACACCGAGGCGATGACTCGGCTCTCAGCTCACTTTTTATGCAACAATTTAGTGTTGACTACCATAAATTCTTCTAGGTGCTTGGGTTACTCCAATGAACTGAAAAACCAAGTATTTCTGCTTACCAAGAATTTGTCTTCTACTGGGGAGAGTGGAGGGAATAAACCAAAAAATAAAATCTAACCATAATAAAATAACGAGTTACAGGATATATTAGAAGCATGTTAGAAGCATAGAAACAGTAAATTATAGAGAGAAACAATTGGTAAATTATAAAGTATATTAGAACATGAGTATATTAGAAGTATATGAGCATTTATCAGAAAAATGACAGGAAAAAAAACACAGGAAACACCAGCTGGTGTGGGTGGTCAGAATGACATTTTTAAAGACAGTCTGGGTGAGCCTCCTGGAGAAACAGCTCTGAGCAGACGTGTAGGAGGTGAGAGAATGAGCAAGGTGGGACCCAGGACTGTGGTTCTCCAACGTGAGCAAGTATCACCTGGAGGGCCTGTTGAAACTCAGACCGTGGCCCCGTGCTCAGAGTTGATGGTTCAGTAGAGCTGGGGTGAGTGAGGCCCAAGAATATCCATTTCTAACACGTTCCCAAGGACTAAAACCACTGGCCTAGGGAAGGGCAATCCACACAGAGGGAACTGCCAGGGCAGGGCTGTGCGGAGGAAGCGCGCCTGACGCAGGAAAGAACTGCAAGGAAGCCGGGAGGCCGGCGCAGAGTGGGAGGAGGCGACGCTGGGAGTGGAAGTCAGAGCAGAGGGGAGGCCCGAGCCCGAGGGTCTGTAGCCCATTACAAGGCTGTGCGGCTCAGAGAAATGAGGAGCCGGGAGAAGATTCCAAGCAGAGAAAATACGATCTGGCTCCATTTCAACAGGACCTCTCTGGCTGCTGTAGTTCAAGAATAAGGCGGGGGGTGGGGGGTGCTGCATTCAAGAATCCACGCAGTCACGCAGCTAAAAGACATCGGTGGCTTGGAACAGTTAGCAGGGGCGTTGTGTTAAGCACGGGCAGTATTTAGAAGCCAAGATTAGATGTGAGGGGGGACAGGGCAGCTCCAAGAGGTTTGGCCTGAACAACTGCATGCACGGAATTACAGCCACCAGCTGAGGGGCAGAAGGGAAGGCCGGCCGCTCAGGGTGGGGCACGCAGAGCCTGGAAGGCGTATTAGCCACCTGAGAGGAGAAGGCGAGTAGACAATTGTACACAGAAGTCTAGTGACTAGTCCACGTGCAGAAATCAACGGTGGGAACTGACCGATTCACATGACATGACTATCTCAAAAGATGCTAGAAAGAAACTTGATAAAATTAAATACCCATTCATGATAAAACTCTTCATAGATTAGGAACAAAGGGAAACTTCCTTATTCTTATAAATGGTATCTATAAAAAAAATCCCACCAATCTCAAGAATATAGCAATGAAACCACACATATATATACATATATACATACATATATATATTACATACATACATACATATATATTACATATATATGTGGGTATATATATATATGGTTTTATTTGTCAGAGAGAGAGAGCACGTGAGCACAAGCAGGGGGAGCAGCAGGCAGTGGGAGAAGCCAGCTCCCTGCTGAGCAAGGAGCCCAGTGCAGGATCATGATCTGAGTCAAAGGCAGATGCTTAACCAACTGAGCCACCTAGGGGCCCCACAACGAAACCAGCAGGAGTCCGAAAACAATGCTGCTATCGTTACTCCTACTGAACACTGGACTGAGGTCCTGGCCAAGGCAGTAAGGTGAGAGAAAAGATTAGAAGGCAAAGTATTTGAAACGAAAAAGACAACTTGCACTATTTGCAGCTGATATGACTGAATCTATACAAAATCCAAAGGAATCCATAAATTAGTAAGAATTTAGTCATAAAGTTGTTGATTCAGTATCAGTATTTAAAAAGTCAATTACATGTCCATCTAAATCAAATATTTAAAAACAAAATTTTAAGGGATACCATCTATAATCCTATGAAAATTTAAAATAACCAGGATCATATCTAGCACATCCATAAAACCTCCCTGAAAGGCATTACCAGCCTAATGAAGAGCTATGTCACGTTCATACAACAGAAGAGTCAATATTAGAGACGTGTCATTTTTCCTACAATTGATCTACACATTCAGTGTAATCCTGTGATCAATATAACAGATTTTTTAAAAGATTTTATTTATTTGACAGAGATCACAAGTAGGCGGGGGAGATGGGGGGAGCAGGGTCCCCGTTGAGCAGAGAACCCGATGCGGGGCTCAATCCCAGGACCCTGAGATCATGACCTGAGCTGAAGGCAGACGCTTAACCCACTGAGCCACCCAGGCGCCCCATATAACAGATTTTTATATGGAACTTCATAAAATCAACCTTCTAAGGGATATATAAAGGCCAAAGAGCCAAGAATAGCCAACAGGACTCTTAAAGAAGAAAAGCAGAGGGGACTCATTGTAAGACGAAGATAATCAAAAGTGGCACAGTACTAATACAGACAAACGGAGCAACTGAAGAGAGAACCTCCAAACATGCCCAAGGGACACCAGCTCTCACTGTAGAATAGGGGCTTACTTCAGTAAATGGTGCTTGGACCAGTGGCTTTCTCTGGGCTAAGATTATAAAATTGGAGCCTCACCTCCATCGTTCACAAAGCACAATTATAGGTGCAAGTGTTTCTTTTTAAAGAAAAAGAGAATCATGTGATGCGTATCATACCAGTCTGGGTTTTAACAATATATGATGAGTATCTTCCCGTGTCACTGAAGAGAGAACGTCTTAAATAAATGTACCAGAATGGATCTCATCAGTCCCCCGGTTCATTTGTTTCGCATATTTTGCTATTATAAATACAGTGAACAGAGCTGTACAAGAGATCCTAATTTTCACACATTCCACACCCCTTAAAGCCTCTTTGACTCTGACTGTACTTTTATAAATGATAAACGAGTTTGGAGCTATCACACGGCAGCTTCATTGTCTTTGAATATTTTATTGCATTTGCTTTTAAAGAGGTGTGGAAACAGAAAACAAATGTGCTGCTCCTTGTGATAACAGCACAGAATCTTATGCTCCCATTATTGGCACCAAGATTAAAAGCACTCGGCACTCTACATGTGGCTAATCTGGGGCCACAATCACAGCCTGGACCCAACTCCATCCGTTCTTTGGTATTCCGTCATCAGAGAAAAGAGCCATATTAAACAGCAAGAACAAAATACTAGAAATACCTATTATCAGAGACAAGGTATAAAAGCAATGTATAATTAGAAATTTTATCTTTCTTTTTGAAATTCCTCTAGCATAGAATCTGTTTTTCAACCTTAATACCTCCATTTTCACCAGTCTTTGCTGAATTCCATTATGTAAGAAATAAGGGAATGGCTACACTATGTATGTGTGTGCATCTGATTATTCCTGTAGGACAAACTCCTAGAAACAGAAGCACACCCTTGGCCCTAGTAAGTCTTTTTTAGATGCTTTGGAGAGACCAGCAAGACACCAAGAAAGGGTGTCGTGATTTACAGATTCAGCAGGACCGCATGAATGCCCATTTCCCCATGCACACCAACACGGCACAACCCAGCATGCTTAATTTAGGACATTTTGCTGTTCTTTTAAATTTGCGTTTCTTTGATTTGAACACTTTCCCTGTTTCCTGACCTATTACACACATATAAAAGTTATGTCTCCCTGGTAATGTAGTTATAAGAATTACAGGAGTTGACATGATGTAAAATTTTCAGGGCAGTGCCTGGCAGAAAGGACGTATTCAGCAAATAGAAGCTATTTTTCCAAGTTTATATTCTTTGTGAATTTCTGTTTTTGCTCGTGCCTGTTACTTAAAGGAGTCCTTTGCCTACTTCTTAAGAGTTTGTTGGGGGGCTTGGCGGGCTCTGAGCCAGTATGTCTTTTTCCAGATACCAAAGGCTTTGCTAAGAATAAAGGCCCCCTTACCTTAAGGAAAGCTATTAACTCCTGCTCTAGCACATTCTTTTTCCCAATTTGTCATGAAAGTTTTTGTTTCTAGTTTCTTCAATTGTAAGTAGACAAATGCATTGATGTGATTTGCGCCTTAGACGCCATGCTTAGAAAGGCCTGGTCCTCCCCACGTTTATACTGATAATCACCTCCATTTCACTCTACGCTTCATGAATTTCCTAATTTAACTCTTCAGTCCAGCTGGGAGATGAGGGAAGCTGTGTTACCCACATGTTTTGCGAAGGACATGTGTTACTCTCCTAATTAGAAAGCGACCCACTCCTCCACAAAACATCAGAGCCAGACTCCCGGGCGCATGCGCACGCTCATCACCCCGTTCGAGTCCACCTGCTGCTTCCAGACGGACCAGGTCAAGTGTGCGCGACTACGTGGATCTGCATAAAACCCAACATCGTAACGCATCCACAGGTCAGGGTAGCTTTCCTATTAGCATTCTGGCGAATACGAACTACTCAGGTTTCTTCTAGAGCAGGGTCAGGAGACTCTGGACGGCCGCGGAGTCGGAGGCAACGGCCGACTCTGCCCTCAGGGCACAAAAGCAGCCCCAGACAGCCCGCAGGTGAGTGAATGTGGCTGTTCCAATAAGGCTTTGCTTATGGATACTGAAACCTGGATTTTGTATTCTTTCTGTGTATCACAAAATACTCTCTCGATTTTCTCACAGCCATTTAAAAACGTAATGTCAATTCTTAGTTTGTGTGCCACCAAACAAAAATAGGGGGCAGGCCAGTTTGGTCAACCTCTGCTGTATTTCAACATTTTTTTTAGCATCTGGTCAACAGGCGCACCATCCAGAACTTTCTGCACTGACGGCATTTTGTATCTGTGCTGGCAACTGTTTTCCAGTGTGGCAGCTGCCAGCCACATATGGCTAATGGGCACCTGAAGTGAGTGCTAGATTTTATCTGACTCAAAGAGCCACGGGTCTAGCAGCCACCGTACTGGACCATGCGTGTCAGCAGCGAGGACTCTATGTATATGAGTATGTGTATTTTTTTTCTCCTGGGGACCTAAATCCATATATTTAATATAGTCACAAAAGTAGTGATATTCACTCAAGTAAAAGTTCCACAATTTTTTATTCCTGAGACAAAAGGGAGCAGGCTAACTTTTTGTTTCTAACAGTCTTCTGCCCTCAAGTCTCAGAAAGCCTGGCGGCTACGAAGCAGGGCCCAGAATACTATCTCAGAGCCCACCAAGCTTAAAGCTCCCGCCTCACTCCACTGTTTCTTCCCATTGCTGTTATTCCTTAAAACCACACCATATGCTCTTTCCCCTGATCCTTTCTTCTCTCCCCAAAAAGGATAAAATAAAAATACCCAATTAGTGGAAGGGCAGGTGGCCTTTGCCACTTTTCCCAGATACCAAAGGCTTTGCTAATAAAAAAGGCCCACTCACCGTCAGGTCAAGGTGACTGTTCCGCGTCGTGATGGACAGTTCGATGGTGGACAGCTGCACTTCTTTCCAGACCTTGGGGCTCACCTCTCGGGAAAGGGCTGTGGGGGCATTAGATTTGGGTCAGTTTCTTCCACTAACATTTCCCCACTCCCCCACCAACAGCGAGCTGCCGGCGCTCAGCCTGGCCACCCAAGCCTGCCTGCGGACTCTGCCTCACTTTGATTTATCGCCTAGCTTCTCACACACAGGAGGAGGAGCCAGGCTCCCAGTTAAGTCTCTATACCCAAACATCCCTGCCAAAGCCAGCACGACGACATAAAGGTCAGTGCCAGAAAGAGGGAGCCGTGATCTGTCACCAGTGATGCAGGCTGTTCCCATGCATCGGACAGTGCTGGTTTGGGTCCTTGAAGGGCCTCTCCTGCATGAGGCAAGTGGCTCACACGGGTCTGGGGGCCCAAACCAACCAGGGCTCTGCATCCAGCACGCAGCTCACCGTCCTGCGGCTGCGCCCAGTAGGACGCGAGCCTGCGTAATATTCTCCTATACAAAGAGGGCCGAGGAGGGTTCTCTTCTGCTGCACTGGGAGGTCTCTCTGTAGGTCCCGTGTACGAGATGGATGCTTGATGTGTCTGAGGCCACTCCTTTTAATGTGAAGAGAGAAAAACTTGTCATGCGCACCGAAGTCCAAACTCAGGGAGGAGCCCTGCAAAGGTCAGTCACCCACCTACGCCTGCCTGCAAGCGAATTAATCATCTCATGGAACGGAATCAGCTCTACTCTGGAGCACGGACTCCTCAGTTTCTTTTCCTACTGAAGGCTGGTCTTGAAAACCAGGAACTGGGTGACGGCTGCCTTCACTGCTCTCACACAGAGCAGAGAAGTCCAACTAGACTACCACTATTTATACTTGTCCAAAAAAAAAAAAAAATCAGTACGAATGAAGAGAGAATCATCCCATAATAAATTTATCTTTGGTTTACAGATGGTGACACAAAAATGAAATGCATCAAATACCTTCTTCCCTTCCGGAATCCTATTCCACTCGGAGCCCAGAATGGCTCAGGCTAGCCTCATGATCGAGCCAAGGCTTCAAGGACCATCATTCTCAGACTCTAGATTGTCTGTCTTCTACTTCTTAATACCCCAATTCAGTCTCATCAGTGTCCACAGGAATAATTAAAATACTCCCTAGTCACTCAGCCCCTGATGTGCGCTCTAACCCCCTGGCTACCCATTTCTATGGCCACATCCTGGTTCTTCCTGTTACCCGGAACTATTTCATCCTGGAAACCTAAAAGCTTGATGCCCTCCTCTCTAACCACGTCCCATATTCTTCTGTTCTTCTGACTGATTCTTTTGTGTTCAGTATGTCTTTCAGGGTGACCCACCCCCCTATTCTCAGGTTTCCATGTGGTGAATGACAAAGGAGTAACAATTCTGGCTCCTCTCTCTTTCCCTCTGTCCCCCAAAGTGGCTGTTGTGGGGACTCACTGCTTCCTCGTGCAGTTGGCTTCCTATGGCAGTGTCTGCCCTAAAGGAGACGTTTTAAAGGGGTGAATTCAATTCAGAGTATCTGGAAATCTGTGACCGCATTATCTAAGCTATGTCCTTTAGTCCTGCTGACATTTAGAAAGCTGGTATTTTGATCTCCATCTGCCTGGTTCCTGCATTTTTTTTCATAACTTGGTTCAAACTCAGAAGAGTAAGAAAAGGGTGTTATATTTTGGCCCCTGTAGATCCAACCCCACACCAAATTTCCAATCCCACTGAGAATTCCAGTCCCTGACCACACCATTCTCCTTCAGTGCCTAATTAACAGCTGATTACCTTAAGTCACTCTTTTTCCCATCACTGTTGGTCCTCCTGTATCTTTGGTGTTGCATCATGTGCCCTGAAAAGCCCCTATTCTGGATCAATCCTGTCACTAGCTATCTGTATCGCACATTGTGGCCCCATGTTATTAGAGGGGCAACTAATACTCCGGGTCAATAGACCTGTGCCACGACAAATTCTTGGGTCTCGGGTCTTCAGTACCACTGGATAATCCTTCCAAAGCACCCTATTTTCATCTCTCTTCAAAATCCCCCACCACGACCACCCACCTCATTTTCAACAGATCACCTTGCTCCCCAGGCTTCAGTGAGACCATCAGGACGTCAGGGAGAACTGCCTAACACTCTATAAATTTGTTTGCACCTGGACCTCTGTTCTAGTTTTCTCCTTTCTCAAGGAAAAAGGCGCCCTTCCTCTGTCCAAGGCTGACCCAGCACTGTGGGCCCCATGCCCTCCCCACCGAGCCCGGGCTTGGCCGACTCAGTCTTGCTCTGCATCTCCATATCTCTCACCTCTTTCCTTTCTTCTTGGCTTTTGTGTCAGGGTAGAAAGACACAGCCCCCTCTCCAATCAATAAAAACAACACTCGGCTGGCCCCCTGTTTCTCACTAGCTTTTGCCTTTTCTATTTCCTTCCTTTCAAAGTGCTGTCTGTGTGGCTTAACCTACCTTTATTCCCTAACTTCCGTGGAGGGGGCTCAGCCCCTCTACTTGGGAGGTGAGCAAACCTTCAGAGGCTGCTGAATGCAGCGGGCACCTTCCTGCCCTTGATGAAGTTCTAGAACCTAGGTGAGGTTTGGTGGGCTAAGGTCTGGAGCCGATGACCAAGAAAGAATTCTTGAGACATCTTTGGTGCAAAATGGTGGTTTATTAAAGCACTGGGACAGGACCCGTGGGCAGGAAGAGCTGCTGCCCCGGGTTGTGAGGGATGGCAGGTTATGTACCGAGGCTGGGGGAAGGTGAGGGGAAGAGAGGTTTCAATGGAGTTTTCATATGCTAAAGAGGGCCTACAAGGTGCCAGGATGTTCCAGGCCTGCTGGAGGCCTTGCCCTTGCTGCTGGATCAGTGTTGTCTTTAGACCAGCCATTAACATTAAGATAGTTGGGAGACTTTTTGGTGGGGTGTCACAATCCTGCTATCAATCGTCTTTGTTAGCGAGATTTAGGACATTTGTAAGCCAAGGGAGCCTCCTGTCTAGCAGGATTGTGAGCTCTGCAAGTTAACTATTTGCTTATTGTTCATGGCAGTCAGGGCTGCCTGAGGGATGCTACACTTATGGAGGGGAAAGGGTGAAGAGGGGGTGCAAGGCGCCAGCTTTTGCTTTGTCCTCAGCCAGCCTCCTGCTCCCTCATCACCCTGATTTAGACTCTGTGCTGCCGCTTCCTGACGCTCTGGCTCCCTCTGGCTAGCAGGTCTCTCTCGGGGACTCTCACGGGGACCGCCCCTTCCCCTCAGGCTTCACGGGCAGCTCTGTGGCTCTTCAGGTGCTTCCATTCCTCCAGGCTATCCCTGGCCTGTCTGCACCATGTGCCCAACTGAAAATCGCATCTTTCTTCACACACGTGATCCTATTCTAATCTTGTCGGAGTTCATGAAAACTCCAGATTGCAAACTAGTTTGGACCTCATCACCTCTCCCCTGGCTTACTTGAACAATCTTCTATCTGGTGCTCTTGCCTTAAACACCCACAAGCAATCTCTTGTCTACACTGCTGACAAATAGCTTTTCTGAAATGCAGATCCACTCATGTCTCTCCCCTGCTTAAGACTCAGTAGTTCCCCAGCGCTGTCATGGTCAAAGTCAGCTGCCACCGCCCAACTGCCACCACCTCCCTTCCCACCCCTCGAACCCCGCTTCCTGCCTTTCTGTTGTCCCGACCACGACCACGTGACATCACGGCCACTTCACACATCCTGGCTCCTCCACCTGGAATGCCCTTTATGCAGTCCTGTGTAGATTCAAACTTGAGTAGAAGTGTTCCCTGCCCTGGGAAGGCTGCTGCCCCTGAGGCAGATACGACTGCCCACCCCACCCCCCCAACTGCTCCCACCTTGTCTTTCCACAGGCTCTCCCAGCACTTGCCACGCCCCCGCTTTACTGGAGCCTCACACTCCCCAAACATGGATCCTCCTTGAGGGCAGGAACCTGCCGAGTAGATAGCAGGGCTGTCCACATTAGATATTTAATAACCGTTTGCTGAAGAAAGGCGGGGAAGAGTTTACCTTCTCCCTGACAGGACAGCTTACGCGCACAGCCACTCTGCTCTCCCGAACGGCACCCCCACTCCACCACTGAAATTATCCCCTAAGCAAGAGTAACAACGCATTTTACTAAAACGGTGTGCCTTCAGTGTAGAAAGGCATTGTCCTCCAAGTTCATGCTCATAATCATGTAAACTGGCCACCCCCAGTACTTAGGGGTTTTGATTTTTACATTTCTTTAACACAACAAGAATTTATTTAGAAGGTAAAGGGAGCTATGTTTTCCAAATGTTTGCAATGGACATGCATCACTTTTACAATTAGAAAAACACTTGACGCTCTGAATATTAACATCAGAACCAATATTTTCACAACAAACTTGATCTGCCAATTTTCAGACTGAGTTGCCAACTTTTGAACATACTGCTTTGATTTGCATAAAAGCTGAACACAGGATGTCATCCACAGATAAGGATGACTTTGCTATTAGCATTTTCATTAATATACACCATTCAGCTTTTCTCTAGGACAACATTTGTCCGTGGACAGGAAATAGTAGCAGCGCCCAATGGAATGCTCTCTGACGCTAGAAATATTCCCTATTTGTACTGTCCAAGACAGGAACCACGACCCATATTTTTGCTAGCACAGTGTGGAACCTACTCTATTATACACGAGACTGTTCAATTACATACATTCGGATGCAAATCTCCAGTTCATTTCCAGATACTAATGCAGACACCCTTACAAATAATTGATGAGATATAGGCATTCTATTCCAGGTTTGTCTGGCAAGAGTGAGTGAATAAACAAAAGGAAGTGGAATATCAAAGAGAAACTAACTCCGGGTTTGGTAAGGGAAGGAA
The DNA here is from genome assembly GCF_964662115.1 of Mustela nivalis. Taxonomy (NCBI): domain Eukaryota; kingdom Metazoa; phylum Chordata; class Mammalia; order Carnivora; family Mustelidae; genus Mustela; species Mustela nivalis. The sequence goes on from NC_139031.1 coordinate 11,964,353, forward strand.
CGAGCTGGTAGATGAGGGCGACGGCTTATGCGACAGGAACGCCTCCTGCGCTCGCTTCTGAGTAAAGAGCCCCCATTTGGAACATGTCATATATATCTGTAGCAGGGAATTTTTAAAAATCCAAACTGACACATCACAGAGTAACAACAAAAGAACACAGGGCAACTTTCTACACTGGAAATTGCATTTACCTTAAGAGTGCTGAAGAAGTGAGCTGCTTTGGTTTTTAGAGGCCCGAGATACCAGTATCTGAGAACGATCAAGACAAAAACCTGGTTAGAACATTAAGAGAACTCTGAAAGGGCTAGACATCATTCAAGAAGAATAGCATGTTAAAAGTGCCCCTCCACTGCGGACACCCCGCACAGCCACCTCCAGTGTAAGGGGTGGACTATGAATACACCACTCCCAGCTCTGGAGGCCTGGGGATTGTGCTTTAGCAGAAACAAAGAAAACAGTTAAGTTTTTCATCTACATTTCAATGTCGTGTCAAGTAGTGCGTAATGAATTACACAGTGGAGAGACCCTTGCAATTTACAAGAAATACATAATCAGCATCTCCCTCTCTCAATTCACAGGTATCACTGTGATATATACTCTCAACCACAGAATACAGCAGAGTCGACGTTCAAAAGGGCAGTGGGTGGAGGATGATGAAGCCACAATGAGACGCAGATGCTGGGTGGTCTGGTGTGTGACTCACATGCTCAAGTGACTGGATCCTGTCTACCATGTTCTCTCACACACAGACGCACACGCACACACACGCGCACACCACTTAAAATCTGTAAATCAGCCTAACTTCACATTACTCGTGTTATGCAGCTTCCAAACGGGAAATGTTAAATCTGGGAGCGAAGAGTGTCTACCGCATACTGCTAAATACATAAAAGCTAGTGTAGAGAGAAAGATGCCTAATGGGAACTAGAAAAGTGACATAAAATAGGTTCCTCTCTTAAAATTCATCTCTGTCTCCTACCAGCTCATCTTAAGGGCTCCCTATTTGATTCCACTCAATATGCATTTATTTAGCATTTACTATGTATATGAAGGAAAAAGAAGTAAAAGCATAAAACTCCTGCCTTTGAAGGCTTATAATTTGAGACAATAAAGCCCAAAAAAGTAACAGAAAACAATAAATGGCTATGTGTGTGTGTGTGTGTGTCAGTGCCGACTGATCTATAAATATATGGAAATATAATATATGATATACAAACATATATATATAAATATATATATTTTCCATTATATATATATATATATATATATATATATATATATATATATATATATATATATAATGATTTATTGGTGAGGAGAGTCAAGGGACAAGAAACCACTACAGTCTGAAAATCATCGGGGCAACCAGACCTGCACAAGAGCAAAGATAACCAGCTCAGATTTAGATCCACGAAAGAGGGAAAGAAGTCATTCTAGGCAAGGGGAGTAGCAAAGGCACAGGAAACACTGAGAACAGCAGCCACAGCAAAGACTTAGAAGTAAAGATACGTAAATACGGAATTAGGGTTGATGACAGATCAAGTTGGGCCTTGAATGCCAGAATAAGGGGGTTAGATAGAATCCAATGAACAATGTGGAGCCATCCTAAGTATTATTCAGGATCATACTGTCATGTTCCTAATGAGGGCCTTGATCATCTGATTTTTTTCTAAGCTTACATAATAATTTATTTCATTTCCCAGCTAGCCAGAGAGAAAGGCAGTTTATTCCTAACTATCCATAGTTCCACTCATCTCTACCAATGACACTATGCCTGTACCTAATGTCCAGCTAGGAAATCATTTCTTGCATGCCCACTGTTTCTCCTACGGCACACAGAGGGACTCCGTGGAAGGTCCCAGTCGAGGTGTTAGATAATCACCACCAAAATTTTAAAATTCACTGTTCAAAAATCAATCAAAAGAGGGGCAAGCGTGTGAGATCCTCCTAAAGGGGTCGACCTATGCTCGTGCTCAGTTGTTAACACATTTCACGAAGCAATTTGTTCTCACCAGACATTTTCAGGGAAAATAAAGCAATTACTCTTGGCGAGTTGCTGGTATTCAAGATCACAGATAAAACATAAGGTGAGGGGCGCCTGGGTGGCTCAGTGGGTTAAGCCGCTGCCTTTGGCTCGGGTCATGATCTCAGGATCCTGGGATCGAGTCCCGCATCGGGCTCTCTGCTCAGCAGGGAGCTTGCTTCCTCCTCTCTCTCTGCCTGCCTCTCTGCCTACTTGTGATCTCTGTCTGTCAAATAAATAAATAAAATCTTTAAAAAAAATAATAATAAGGTGATTCGTTGGGTTGCCTGAGTGGCTCAGTTGGTTACGCACCTGCCTTTGGCTCAGGTCATGATCCCAGGGCGCTAGTGTCAAGCCCCGCTGTGGGATCCCAGTCTGCTGCTCCCTCTGCCCTCATCTCCTCTCCCCACTTCTGCACTCTCATTCGCTCTCATCTCTCTCCAATGAATAAAATCTTTAATAAAATAACACCATATGGTGATTTGTGGAATCAAGGTAATCACAGCCAACTTACAAATAAAAACAATGTGAACTGTTCAACAGCGCAGCCTGTAAAACAATACAGCACCTCCCCCTCTGGCATTCCACTCTCGAGAACCTCATTAGCAGGAATAACAAAGTGAGACAAGTAAGAGAAATTTCCATAGAGTGTGGCAGGAAAGCTTATGAGGGGAAAGAGGCGTCTTCTTGATAAAAGCTGTGAGACTGATCATAGTTCATTTAAACCATACTAAAATCATAAGCCGACGTTAGGAAATAAAAAAGGTAAAGAGAAAGCACTACCCACCAGGCACGGAGTCAGTGCCCCCTTGGGAAGCCTGCGCCTGCACCACCCTCCACTCGGAACAGAATACCCACAGCCGCTTTCCAAGCCAACATTTTCATGCAGCACAGTGAACTCTCCGAACAGAAGTCCACTCTCATGGAAGCCAGCCACAGCCTCGGACAGGCCCGTTTCTTCCAGCTCCCAACACAGCCCGGCGTTCCGCCTTTCTTTCCGACTGCAGCCTGTGGTCTCTCGATCCACTAGGCTTTCAACAAGAACACCTCTCAGGGCCAGTCCCCCAGGGCTGCAAAAGCTCCATGAGGCTGGGCGGCCCGCAGGGCCGGCCCCACAGGTTGCAGGATGCCAGGCAACTCCAGGCCAGCGTGAGCCTGCCCTGTGCTCGGACACCATGGCCAAAGACACGCACGCCATCGCGGCCGCTTCACTGCCGGCAAGTGTGGAGGAAACGGGAAGCTTCCCTAGCCTTTCTGTGTGTCAGATCTAAACCTCTGTCTCTCTTATTCATAAGTAATTCACCTCCAGGCCCATCCAACTTCATCCTAGATGACCACTGTATATTGAAACCGCAAAGACGGGAGCAGAAAAATAGTTTTTAAAAAATCATCCCACATCAGTACAGGAACGCTTTACTTGCTAACTTTGACGCCGGCGTCTCTGAAGGATCCCCATCGAAGGCCGGTCACTGCGAACACGGGCTGTTCCTTTTCACCCTGGAAGTGAAGTACATTCATCTTCAGTTAAGGATTCCAGTTACTTAGAATGCTCTACAGGTAAGTACCCAGCAAATGCTCAGGGCCTACTTTTCCTCAAACCAAATTCTAGAAAGGATGTTCAGAATCTCAGAAATTAACTGAGTAGTCACTAAAAGGACCTGAGTAAACAACACTGTAAAATGAAATTAATTTTTCTGTAGTAGACCTCATGAATCTGCTGGCCAGGAACATGTTACCGTACTTCAGACTTAAATTATGAAGTGGCTGACTACACTGGCCCTTTGACCAGTCAGTCACAGAGTCGGCCCGAATTTCTCCTCTCTCAGAGACACGTCCAAGGCAAAGCTAATTTAAGCCTGCATTCTCTTTAGAGGTCCAAGAGCTCTCAAGTCAGAGGAAAATCCTGGTACTCTAAAATGTTTCACCTGAATATCTAAAACTAGAGTCAGGTCTCTGTCATAACAAGTCAGAATAAAAAGTGATTCGGATTTAGTCCAATGCTTTATGGTAAAATATCGCATATTACAATCACTGAGTTACTAATAAATCTATGAGTTAAGAAATAGAAAACATGCACAGTCGAGCTACTGTCTTTAAGAGCTTGTACTTCTTGATGGACCTTCCTTAGAGTATAAATATATGTGTGCGTATATGTGTATATAGATCCAGATATATAAGACATAAAAGGTCCTTTTCCCATAGCTCAGAATTACCGCCAAAGCCCAAGACTCTGCCCACATTCTAAACGGAGCTGTCACATGTGAGAACACGACTCCCCAGAACTTGCTAAATGGGGGAAGAATCAGTTCGATTTCCACAACCAGCATCAGTGGAAGATTAAGAACTGGAGGACCCTTGACACTGTCAAATGCTGGTCTGGAGAAAGGACGTGAAGTCTTCCCCTCCATCCCACTCTGATGCCACGACACCGAAACGAAGTGAAGGATTTGCAGGAGAATCATGCACTAATAGGGGCAGCTTACAAGGATAGACACGGGCCTCTGGTCCTCGGTGTGTACCTGCCCAAGCAGCACATGTGCTTTTCTGTCCCTGCACCAGCTTAAGCAAGGAGGAGGGAACTCGGGCGAGAAACGGCGGCGCACAGAGGTACTGATGAGGCGCCTCGGCCCAGCACAGCAAGGACATGCTAGTGTCCCGGGGCCAAGGGGATGTTGTGGAACACAGCAGGGCCTGGAACCATCCAGATGGTAGAAAGCTCACCAGTTTTTTCATGGAATCATCACTAATGAATACATATCCCATATTAGGGACTAGCAATACAAAAAGTATCTGCCCTCAAAGAGCTCCCGGTGCGAGGGGGGTGTGCAGACACAAGGATGACGGCACGATGCAGCGGTTCACATGACGCAGACAGACGTCGAGGTTTATGAAAGTGCAGAGCAGGCGTGTCTGTGTGCGGCTCGGGGGAGAGGGCAAGGAGGCCGGTGGCCGGGGAAATACAACATTTATAAACGTTTATGTTTGTAATAATAATATAAACATTTAATTTATAAACAGTTTTTATCAAAAAAAATTAATACTACATTAAATTTTAAAGAATAAAGTGCCTAGATTGAGGGAGGTTGAGAAGCATGGAGAGACAGAAAAGAGAGAAGAAAGGGTGGCCCAGCGTCAGGGAGAGAAGCAGCACTGTGGGAGTTTGCAGTATCTACAGGAAATATGGGACTATTTCCCCCAAGTGTTCCCGAGGGACTAGGAAGTGTCACAGCTAGTAATGACAGTAATGACGGTAGAGGATTCCGTGACGAAAGGAGTTGAGAAAGACCAGACTCCTTGGTTTGAAACACGTTTACTGCAGTTCTTCTTAGGATCTTTAATATGTTAATGTACATTATAAACTTCCAAAAGGAGAAATACACAGTTTCCCTGAATTGTTAACTACACCCCTTCTCTGGGAGGCATTCTGCATAACTAATATTCCTCGGGAAAGGCTGAGCTAAAGCATGCACTGTCACACCACGTCCTGGTTTAGTACTCAAGCCTTCCCAACTGCTGCACTAAGAATATTTTCTCTTCCTCTGGGGGGGTGGGGGGTAGGAATATTCTGTTAAGATTAGCTGCAGAGCCTTGTAAGCTCAAGGTATCATTGATTTGAGGTGCTACTCCTAGCTAGGGGTGGGACTCTGGACAATAGGAAATGAGTGTAGAAAGATCTAGAGAAGCCCAGCTATCAGCCAGATGGGCACAGAGCCCCAGGGTTCAGGAGAGGCCTGGGGGTCAGTAATGGAGAGAATGGCCCCTGTTGGGGTGCACAAGAAAGATGAACAAGGGCAGGGAGACAGAGCAGAAGCCGACAGACAAAATACCACCGGATGTTAACCCGACGAAGGCCCGGGCGACAAGAGTATCAGATGGACAGGTCAGTGAACAAAAGCAGACACAGAAGACAGGCACACAGCCAGATTTTAACAGCAAAGAAGATATGTTGTCCCAAGTCATTGACCTCCTGGAAAGAGAAAATGGCCCAATGGTTTGCTAAAACAAAACAAAACAACACAAAACAGAACAAAAAACTAACTCAGAATTCTGGTTGGAAGAGAAGCTTAAGGGACAGTGAAAAGAAAGCCATTTTGGTCAACTAGGTAGGTAATTCTTAATTCCTGATCCAGGAATTTTAGGAATTCTAAATAAAGAGACAGAAACAAATAGAAAAAATTCAGAAGTCCTGAGATTTTGCTCAGTGAGGGTCTTAACAGAAGAAAGCCAGGAACGACAGAAGAAAGGGAGAAATTCTAACTTCGACCAGCAGCCCTATCCTCCTCTTTGGGTTCTGGGTTGACAGGTTCTAAGAATTCAACTGACGGAACAAAAAGAAAGAACTAGAAAGACTTCCATAAGTCTTTCCAGTAATTACTTTCAAGTCAAATACTAGGCTTTGTAGATGTCTACATGGGAAAATGCCTTCAGAAATCACAGGACCAGGTGCCACCAGTGATACCACCTGGGCAAAACAGTCACATCAAAAAGCAATGGACCATAAGACAGAAAAATCTAGATTCTACTTCTGTCTAGCATGATTTGTCATTTTTTTCACTCTGTCAAATGAAGATACTAACAGACATCTTGTCTTAAGCCGGAGGTCCAAGCGAGACACAAGCGCACAGTGAGCACTGCAAAAAGCTAAACACAAAGCATCACGATAACGTCCAAGGACTGGATCTTCAGAGACGCTCCAGTTATTTATGTTTAACTGGCTCTGAGTTTGTTTTTTAAAAGAAGAATCTGATATCAGGCCATAACTATAATGCTTCCCTCTATATTCTGAAAACAATTTCCAGGAAGAAGGAAGACCAAGAAGACAAAGTCAGCGTCGTGGTGCCTCAGAAGCCACAGTGGAGGCTGCTGTGCTATGCTTCCGAGGAACTACTTGTGAAGTTTTCTGCTTCCTGGGCTGTGTCATCAACATACAGAGCCTGTGGCCAATTTGATACAGGTTTCATTAATTCACAAAATCAGTACATTTGGAAGAAAAGAAAAAGAGGAGATAAGACTTTTAAATATAAGCACAAGCCACAATTTTCAATTAAATCCTAACTACCCTGGAGTGTATTACTTCTCACGCACTTATACGCAGCCGTCAGTCACCTAGTTATTAGGAGATACAGCCTGACTCACCTCTTCTGGTAAATAACATTTTAATAAACAATTTGGCATAGATGCCAATCTGTGCTGCCTTCCTAGACTAGAATTTCTTTCACACAGCCCTTCCATTTTGTGAGAATGACTTAGATTTACTATACGCTAAAGAACCCAATGCAATTTAAATCACTTTTATCATGACCAGTGACGTCAGGGTGGGGAGTCCAGACATCACTCCAATGAAGAACAAAAGAAAACAAAAGGAAAACAGGCTGTAAGCGCATAGGTTCACCAACTGCAAACATGCGTCTGGCCAATGCTATATAACTAACAGCAGTATTTCAGGACTGAAGTTCGGAATCGTGACACAGTGTGGAACCTTCTTTCAGAGATAGCAGGGAAACTTGAGTGAATATAAAATGTTCGGAGCCTCTGAAGGGCAACCTGAGTGTAGCTGGTATATTTTAGGACCGACTCTGAGTAAATGACAGGGCTCACTGTTCATAAATTTGTTTGGCATTAAGACTCAGACTTCTCAGGCATCTGCCCTTTTGTGGTGGGCGGGGCAGGGTGGGGAGCGATGGAGGGGTGGTTGATGAAGGAGGAATAGCTACTTAACTACTGCATAGTGAGGGTATCTTTGTTTCTAGGAATTAAATTCTTTTTAAAGAGAGGATTCCGATCAGGAATCCGGAATGGCTACTGGGTCTTCTTCCTTCCAAAATTTTTCTTTTAGAAAAATGTCAAACCAAGAAATTGTTTAACATATAATGAACACTGTTTATCTCTCTCAACTACGTTCACCAGCCACCAACATTTTCCCCTATTGGCTTTATCTGGGTGTGTACATTTTTTGTAGTTTTGTTAAATCATTTGCAAATAAATGGAAGACTTCATGGCCCTCACCCCTAAATATCTGAGCATGCATCTCCCAAGAACAAGGAAAGACATATGTATAATGCTATTGTCATTCTCAAGAAATCTAGCATTGACATATATCTAATATACATTCTGAACTAAATATCTGATTGTTCCAATAGTATCTTTTGTGGTCTTTACATTTTTCTAATCTAGGATTTTGTACTGGATTTAACTATATTGCTTTAGTTTCCCTAATCTTGAAAGACTCTATCCTCTCTTGGATTTCAGGACATTGAAATTTTTGAAGAGGCCAGACCAACAGTTGTTTTTAGAATGTCCTATAATTTGGATTTGATAGACTTTTCTTCTCAGCATTGTTTCAGTTAGATTCAGAGAAGTGGACATTTTAGGCAAGAAACTCCATAGGTGATGTTGTATCCTTCTCAAGAGATCACATGAGGAGGCAGATACTGTCCATCTGTCCCATTACTGGTGATGCTAGGTTTGATCACTTGGTTACATGCTGTATCCTGGGTCTCTCTACCTTACGTCTTCCCCTAAGTAATCATTTAGTAACCTGTGATGCTTTAAGACCATGTCGATATATGTTCCCCGATAACCTTCTAACCAATGGTTTTAGCATCCACTGATGATCTCTATCTGAATCATTTCATTAGTGATTGCAAAATAATAACTATAATTTCTTCTGCATTTACAAGCTGGAAATTCTCTAATATTAAACTGTAGGCCCACAGATTCTTCATTTTTATTTACTGCATATAAGCCATTAGCATTATTATTCTTTTGGATGTTCAAACTGTCCCACAGTTGGCCAGGTGGATACCATCGGCGAGCTCCTATGTATTTTCAGGTTATTTCCATTAGTTTTTGAGTAGCTCTTGGCTCTGTTCTCACCTTGTCTCTGAAAGCCCTCTCTTCACAGAGTCCTGGTTTCCTTTATTAGGGAGCAATATTTCAAGACCAAAATCTAAGTGCCAGGTGTGTCCATTACTGTGGGGTCTCATTGCTTCTAAGCCCTTTCAGTGGGCATAGGCAGCAAATATTTTTTTAAAACAATTCATGAGTTCATCTACAAATCAATAAAATGTTAGACAACCCAACAGAAATATGGGAAGTTCTGCTCCCATCCAGGATGTAGGACACTCCAAAGAACATTATCCCCTCCCAAAAATGAGAAAAAGCCAGATAATCTACAAAATCATAATTTTTCTTGACCCCACCAGAGAGGGAGCTGAGACTGCAGGACAGCCAAGTAACCTGAATTCCAAAGACAAGCCCCTCCAAAGGATGGATGGGACACGAGAGCAAGCGGTGGCCACCATGCCAACCGTCACCGTCCCAGTCACTGCTTCGTATTGCTGGCTCTTCTACCATCCCAAACCACCACAGAAGACAGTGAAATTATGCAGTCCAAAGGTAATCACTGGAGGAACTAAAAATAGTGACACTATACTGAGAGGAGATCTATAGGAATTCTTAATTATAACAAAGAGGTCAAGGTTAGAATCTACAACTGATAAATCAAAAAGCAATATCATAGACTTTACTAACAATCAACTATACACCTGATCATGGCTATGATGGTAACCCTTAGGTTTGGTGGGGGGGATGTTTAACAAAATTTTAAAAAGTAGCATCATAAGCATATTCTCTAGTGATAACAACTAGAATAAACAGGTAAATCCTTCTTCTCTGAGAGTAATGCTTGGGATAGGAAAGGATATTAATTCACTGTAACGCCATTTGAACTGCTACATCATATTTTCTTCAACATGTATGTGTGTATTACTTTGGTAATTTTATCAAACTCTGAAAAAAAAAAGACTCTACCTTGATCTGCAAGACATCGAGTGGAACAGTCTCTCCTTTCACAATGGCAAGGGTGGCATCTGTAATATGTCTAAAAAGACAAAGGGAAGAGATGATCATGTGTGGAAAAACAGCACCCCCCACCCCACCACACACAAACAGACAGACACACACACACACACACACACACACACACACACACACTCCTGCCCAGAGAACTAATAGGTCGGGAAAAAGACCTATTCCTTCAAAATATTCCCAGACAGCACAACAAATGATTATTAAAAAATTACTGATACAAATATAAGGGAAGGCTTTGGCAAAGAGAAGTTTATACAAGGCACCAATCATTTGTTTACTTCACAACTATTGAATCTCTACTCTGTGTCTAACTCTTATCACTGGAAAATATGATACTTAATATTAACAGCATCTTTCATTCATTCCAAGAAATTTAAGCACTTGAAAAAATACTATTTGACTCTAATAACCTAAAAGGTAACTAAGGGATAGGATTTGAACTATCTCAGCAAAATATAATCTGGAACCCAAGACCTATTCCTCTGACTTCCCAGGATTACAAGGATGTAATTTTAATGGCTGTACTTTCGTTCATAGACATAAGACTATTCCTACCTACATTCTGATCGTCAGTTAAAAAGTCTATAGGTAAGAAAACCTGGTACCATTGACAATCATACTGGGCATGTGAAAAAACTATGCTAAGCTTAAAAGCAGTTCTAGGGTTCATACTCTAATTAGATCCCAGGTTAGACACACATTAAGTTACAACAGTCAGCCAAAGAAATATTAAATCAACAAGTGGCCAGACAGTATTTGCTCTTGCAGCAGAAAGAATAAGTCAACCCACATCAAACACTTTCCCTGCCCAGCCTGTCCACCCCTCCGGTCACTTACGCACTGTCTCTTTGTTTGGCTGGCTAGTCTGTCTCATCCTTCAGATCTTCGCTGAAACGTCGCTGTTTACCCTAACGAGCCTATAGGCCCTTCCGTATAATTCTCTAGCACTATGGAGTCTGAGATCAAACAAACTGAGGGTTTGGAGGGGATGCAGGTGCGGGGTTGGGTAAACCTGCTGGTGGGTATCATGGAGGGCACACACTGCACGGAGCACTGGGTGTGGTGCATAAACAATGAAGCTTGGAAACTGAAAAATCAAAATTAAATTTAAAAAAAGAAATGGGTTGTCTTACTAAGTTGTTGCTGCATTCCCCTGGTATTAACATGTGTCCCTATTCCCTGCATTTCCTAAAAATCTCTATCTGATTCAGCTTGGTGTGTTTGGCAAAAATACTCCAAAGGTAGCAGTGTGTACTTCCATCAGAGGTGTGTACTTCTACCAGTAAGTAGATGCATCTCTTTGCTTTTTTGTGTGTGTGACAGTAGCAACCACTGATAACCAATAGCTATATTGGTTAACAGAGTTGCAAAATAGTGATCTTTCAATCCTATCATTCCTTCTAACTTATCATCTGGTCCATAAAGAGAAACTTTCCCTCATCAATGATTTAGGTACCATAAAATAGAGGTCATACGAGAAAATCAGGGTAAATGTTTGATTTCTTAATTTCACCAATTTTCAAAATAATAAGCTGATATCCCCGGAGCCTCTAAAAAGGACCAATGAGTTTTTCACCTTTATTCCAAAGTATCACTACGTATTCATAAGTATTTTTAAATATGTTTTATATGTTTCGGTGCATTATAGTTATTAGCCTTACTGATACTCAAATAGTCCCAAATGAATGAGTTTCAAGGGTGGAGTATGAGGGTCAGTAGATAATCAGAAGGAACAGTGAGAAAGAGCCGCCAAGGAAGGTCCCTATCAATGTCAGCCACACTGAGGAACAACTAACAGCTCCTCTCTAGCCCTTATTCACATAAGTAGAATTATCTATGTTTGAAAGAATAAGTTTAATATAAATACAATTTATGCATAGCAAATTCCATCCTTTTAGGCACACTGTTCTACAGTTTTGGACAAATGCTTTCACTCCTGTAACCATCACACCACCAAGACATAGAACATTTATGACATCTCGGAAAGTCCCTTCAAGGCCCCTTGTGGCCAACCCACGTGCCCCACCACCAGCTCCTGGCCAACTACCGTTTCCTGTTTTCCAGAATGTCACATAAATTGAAACAAAACATATGAAGGCTTTGCAGTTTAGCTTTTCAGAACTGCTAGCATGAGTATGAGATTCATTCATGCTGCCGAATGGTATTCCATTCTATGGACTTACCACAGCTTATCCACTCACCAGTTGATGGATGCTGGCACCATTCCCAGTTTTTGGCAGTTACAAAGGAAGTGACTATAAACATTCATGTATAGATTTTCATATGGACATAGGACTTCATTTCTTTTGGGTATATACCTAGCAGTGTGATTGCTGCTCATATGTTTAATTTTATTTTTTTTTAAAGATTTTATTTATTTATTTGACAGACAAGTAATCACAAGTAGGCAGAGAGAGAGGAGTAAGCCGGCTCCCCGCTGAGCAGAGAGCCCGATGTGGGGCTTGATCCCAGGACCCTGAGACCATGACCTGAGCTGAAGGCGGAAGCTTTAACCCACTGAGCCATCCAGGCGCCCTTCAAATGTTTAATTTTAAAAGAAACTGCCAAACTCCTTTCCATAGTGGCTGTACCACTTTGCATTTCCACCAGGAATATGAGAGATTTAATTGCTTTGTGTATTTGTCAGCAATTGACCTAAGGTTTCCATCTGGTTTGTTTAAGCCATTCTAACATACACAGCTAATAGTGGATTTGATTTGCACTTCCCCAATGACTAATGATGAACATTTTTTCATAGGCTTATATGCCATCTATGCCTTTGGTGAAGGGTCATTGAAATATTTTGCCCTTTTATTGGCTGTTTATTTTCTTATTATTGAGTTGAAGGAGTTATTTGTATACTCTGGATACTAGTCCTTTACCAGATATGTGCCTTACAAATATTTTTTTCCCAGTCTGCAGCTTGTCTTTTCATTTCCTTAACAATGGTTTTCAGGGGCACCTCGGTGGGTCAGTTGGTTAAGTGTCTGCCTTCGGCTCAGGTCATGATCCCAAGGTCCTGGGATTGAGCCCCCTGTCACTGGGAATCTCTGCTCAGCAGGGAGCCTGCTTCTCCTCTCCCTCTCCCCCTCCACTCTGCTTGTGTTGTCTCTCATGCACATGTTCTCTCAAATTTAAATCTTAAAACACACACACACACACACACACACACACTTTTTTCAAAGAACAAACATTTTAAATTTTGCTAAAGCCAAAATTATTCTTTGTTGTTTTTATGGTTTCTGCTTTTTGTATCCTAAGAAATCATTGCCTTGGGGCATCTGGGTGGCTCAGTCGGTTAAGTGTCTGCCTTCAGCTCAGGTCGTGATCCCAGGCTCCTGGAATGGAGCCCTGCATTAGGCTCCCTGCTCAGTGGGAAGCCTGCTTCTCCCTCCCACTCTGGTGCTCTGCTTGCTGTGTTTGCTCTCTCACTCTGTCAAGAAAATGAATAAAATCTTAAAAAAAAACAAAAACAAAAAAAAATGACAAAAAAATCACCTAACTCAAAGTCACAAAGATTTTCCTCTAAAGTTTCAGGTTTTACATCTAAGTCTATGACCAATTTCATGTTAATTTTTACACATATGGTTCATTTTCTTGCATGTGCTTAGCTAACTACTGCAGCACCAATTGTTGAAAAAACTGCCCTTTCTCCACTGAATTGCCCCGGCAACTATGTCAAAAAAAAAAAAAAAAAAGCAAGTGTCCAGATATGTGTGAGCTTAATTCTGGACATTTTCTTCTATTGATCTATTCATTTCTTCTTTTGTTAACACCACACTGTCTTGATTACTGTAGCTTTAGAAAATAAGTCTTGGAATCAGGGTAAGCCCTCGAACTTTGTTATTCTTTTTTGAACTTATTCTGGGTAGTCTAGTTCCTTAATTTTTCCATATAAATTTTAGAATCTACATGTCAGTATCTATAAAAAGTCTTCTGAAATTCTTATTGATATTGTGTTGAATTTAGAAATCAATTTGGAGATAACAGACATCTAAATATTGAGTCTTAAAACCCATGAACACAAATATCTCTCCATTTTACTGTTCTCTAGATTTCTCTCTTCAAAGTTCTGTAGTTTCAGCATATAAATCGTACACATATTTTGTTAGATTTATCCCTAAGTATTTCATGTTTTTGTAAAGCACTGTTTGTACTAGAGTGTCTTTATTGTTGTATTTTAGAAAATATAGTAATTACTAAGAAAGTAAAATATTTATTGTGTCTAGCACTTAAATACAACTATAAGAAAGGAGTCACTTAGGAAAGCCTGGGTGGCTGAGTCGGTTAAGCATCTGCCTTCGGCACAGATCATGGCCCCAGGTCCTAGGATAGAGCCCTGCATCAGGCTCCCTACTTTGCCAGGGAGCCTACTTTTCCCTCTCCCTCTGCCTACTGCTCCCCCTGCTTGTGTTGTCAAATAAATGGATAAAATCTTTAAAAAAGAAAATTAAAAAAATGAAAGGAGTCACTTAGAAATTACTGTACTCTCCATTCAAAAAAGTATAGTTTCTCGTTTAATATGGCTTCTCCTAATCTATTCTGCTCTGTACAGTTCTGGTTAATAATGTCAATTTGGTAGAAAAAGTCACCTTTCCATAGTAACTAACTGGAATATCTATAAAATGTCTTTTCCTTTAAAAGTGTTTTGCCTTAGGTGAAACAGCAAGAGAATAGAGTGTTCTCTTCGATCAGCTTATACCGTTTTAATTATAGAATTGGTCTCAGTAACTGTACAGCCACCCTATTTGTTATCTACTGTTTTCCATACTAAATTATCAATAAATAGGCATAAGGTCTTCAACGTATCCAGTAAGTTACCAAGCATAATTACCTGTTTACCTAACAAGTCCTTATTTTAACTTAACAATCTTCTGAAGTAAGTACTGTTTTGGGGCATTTGATAAAGGCAGGGAAAGAAACCAGGGCTCGGAGTGATTCAGTACAATTCTCAAGACGACAGAGAAAGCCTGTGGCACGAAATTCAGCGGCAGGTCTCGCTCCAAGGGTGTACTCTCTCACCTGGCAAGGCAGTTGCGGCCGTACCAAAGGGCAACCCCACAGCGAACAGGCCTCCCCCTCGGGCGTGACCAGGCTTAACATGAAAACATCTAAGTCAGGAATTGCAACCACTGGAATCAGCACTTCTGACAACGTTGGGTACAATTTAAGACAATTTAAGACAAATATACACGTCAACTCAAACACCTAGATTACATTCCGGGCTCCGTAGTAAGCAAAACCAAGGTTAAGAAACAGCCTATTTTACTTTCCAATATTTCTCTATCAACACATCCTTACCCCGTTTTTTCCCTCCAATATAGATGCTATCTGGGAAGTAAGCAGCAGTTTAGAAAATGAGATTCAATCTAGGAGAAAGCAAGAGGCATGATCCCAAGTTGAGATTAATCTGATAGGAAGACATTAATTCTGAAGGAAGCTATTAGAAAGGATCCAAGAGCTCTGCACTGACTCTGAGTGGTACTGAGTACCGTGAGGGCTTAGGAAGCACTTTTGAGAGACTGACCTTAAAAACAACAACAACAACAAAACGCTGCAACTGAAAAAGCCTTTTAATATTCATTTTTTTCCCAAAATTATACGGCAGCACACAGCTACAATACAACTACAGATTTATCATGCCCCAGCAGTAATTGAAAGTTCTAGCTAAAGCAGCACTGTAGCACCAACCAGCTATTTTTTAGAATTATTTACCCACAACATTCCAAATGCAAGATTCCTTTTTCTCCTGTAGTAATTATTGTACAACAAATCTTGATAGCAGTGCAAAAAGCAAAGCCTTGTACTTTCAAATGGCCTTAGGCATCTGCCATGTTGAGAGGTCTACAAAATTCTGAACCCAGGGCAGATTTACTTAATTACCTCAGAGCCCCGGGGCATGCTTATAAATTAAGTTTTATAAATCTTTAAATTTTAAATAGAAGCAGCAACAACATTAGCTTAACCCAGGGAAAATCAGCTCCCCAAAACAAAAGACCTTCCAGAAATTAAGACCTTGTGGGCAGCCACTCTGCGCCTACCTGGCTTTGGGATTAGGCAAGGCATTCTCTAAGGAACATGGTCTCCCTCTGGATCACTGACATATTGGGAACATTGGGGAAGCAGTTCAAATCATCTACATTGACATAAAGCCAAAGACTAACTCTCTAAGGTAACCAAGACCCAAACCAGATAGAATTTATCTCACAAAAGCAAAAATGTTTGAATAATTCATTATTTGTTATACCCATCACCCCTCAGAAATTCTAAACTAAGAATAAAAAGCCTGGCAAACCGAAATGCCACATGAGGCTTCAGGATGCCTGGTGAAGAGGGGAAAGCCCCAAAAGATGAAGGCTTGAAGCAGGAGCCGTTTTGACAAAGACTGATATGGGTAGGCCTATGGTTAGGCCTTGTGTCTGACATATGGACCAAGACTTTTATGATATATAGAGAGAGAATTGTTAAAAGATATAAAATGACTCCTAAAATTCTAACAGCAAAAGTAAATCCACAAAAACCAACCTAATCAATATCCCAAAGCAGGAAAAAAAAAAAAGCCCAACAGAAAATCACCTATTACCATTGTCATGATGTTAGAAGGTTATATAACCGAAAATGTTGTACGAAGATTTTAATTAATACCTCCAACAAGTATTTCTTTGTTGGCCTCCCCCAAGTGCGTCACAAAGCTTGCATGAACGATGAGACGACTGACAATGAGAGCCTGCGAACGATTATACTAGAACGATTATACTACTTACTTACCGCTGTCAAAGCCAGGACTCAAACTCAAGATTCCTATCTTCCTAAAAGACTACAGCTTTGTTTACATAACACTTTCTCGAGAAAGAAGAGAAAGAACGATAACAACAATCTGCGTGACTCCCGAAGACAGTCAGACTCCGCAATTTGATTTAGATGCCAGGGCTACAGTGCTTTCCCGGCTGCTTTATCCATACTGCCTTCCACTTTAGGCATTCCCTGAAGGATGGGACTATTAACTATTATTTCACTGTTCTAGCTACTTATGTTATCAAGATAATGAAGCCAAGGCTACCCGTTCTGTTTTCACAAGGGACTTGCTATTTGTCATCATATATTTTTAAAGAAAACAAATAATCAGTGCAAATCTGACTTCACTAGAGAATCTTCCAAAATAAAGGCACAAAGACAGTTTGGATTGGGGATGCTATCTTCAGAACTGACAGAACAACATCAGTATTCATCTCTACACCTGACCTGGGCACTTGGTATTAGAACACCAGGGTCCCAGAACCCTATAGGGAAACTCCCAATGAACTGAAAGGTTGTACTTTGATCTAGATCCTCCTCTTAATGATCTGTGGTTCCATGCTATCCAAACGAAAAATAAACAAAAATTTCATATCATCCACACATGAGCTGTCGGTTCCCAGGCTCACTCACTCACAAACGCTACTACCCCACATTGACAACCTACTGGACTCTGTTTCCGCTTTCAGCAAAGAGGGTAGGACTCAAACTACTGGTCTGTCCCAATGGGATAAATCCAATGGGAATTTTACTGAAGGAAGCCTAAGGGAAAAAAGAAGAGGAAAGTTTTTATGGTTACGGTCAGAGAATCAGACTGAACAGAGAGACACAGATGTGTCCGTCATGACAAAGTAACTGACCCTCAGTGTGCCACCTGGTCTCTCCGGTCCCTAGACCCCAGCAATCAGGTAATACTGAGGTCAGAATAAGGCAGGCCCAAAAAACAATAGGACTCTCTGAATTTGGAAGAAGTATTTGGGTACTCTTTAACAGCAACTGGTTGAAAGAAATTTAGTTACAAAAAGGAGGGTCTTAAAGCTTTTAGATAGGGGGCCCTGGGTGGCTCAGTCGTTAAGCATCTGCCTTCTGCTCAGGTCATGGTCCCAGGGTTCTGGGATCAAGCCCAGTATTCAGCTCCCTGCTCCATAGGAAGACAGATTCTCCGTCTCCCTCTCCCCCTGCTTGTGTTCCCTCTCTCGCTGTGTCTCTCTCTGTCAAACAAATAAATAAAATCTTAAAAAAAAAATTTTTTTAAAAATGATTTAGATAAACGTGCTATTGTGACAGAGACGTATTATGTTGTCACACTATTCAAAAAAGTTGAAGATAAATTCAACTAGAAATACCTAACATTTGTACAGTAACTAATGACAGTGCTTTATAAACTATCTGAAGTATAAAGAAGGCAAAGAGAACAAGCAAGTTCAAGTAGCAGCCCTTCCGCCCTCCCCCTCCCTTCCTCGGCCGAAGCCACGATCTTGCCAACGCTGTGATGCCTTTCTGGCCCCGTTATTATTCTTTGACGATGTATTTACACATCCATTAATAGTATGCAGTGCTGCTTTCTGAACTGCAAGACTCTACAGAAATGCGGTAATGTACTTTGGCAACCTGCCTTTTGTATTATTTTTTAGACTTAATCATTTTATAGATATTTATATAGATATATCTATCTATATATATATATATCTATAAATCTGTAAATATTTATAGATATTTATAGGTCTAATTCATTCATTCTTACTGCTACATGGCTTCCAGTACATAAATATACGATCATTTATTTATGAAGGAATTCTGTGAAGAGAACATTCCATGGGAAAAATTTATATGTCAAACAACAGCTTTTCTGGTAAAAGCTCTCGAGTGCTCTGGAAGCCTGAAACAGAGGAGTCCGCTACAGATTGACCAAAGTGTTCTAGGACAAATGCAGCTGTACTTTATTTGCTAAAACCCAAAGAAGCACAATTTGTGCCCACCTTAAAATATGAAATGACAAGAAAAGGTAAAAGGCTATAAAAAGCACGGAGACGTAAAAGCTAAAATGCAGTCACTCTTTCTTGAAAGCTCACCTCATCTGCTCTTCGAAGAACGCCAGTAATAACCTACAAACATTAAAAAAAATTATTATAAACAACGTGTAGTTCCCTTATCAAACAAAAATTGGATTCAATTTTCATGGATCACAATCTTGTGTCTGTTCTCTTCTTAGAAACTGTGTCAAAAGATGTACTGGCTCTTAAAACATACAGTGTTCTGCAGAGGGATCAGAGCAAAATTAGATTGGATTCTTGACCTAAGATCAATAGTCCAATAAAGGCTAAGATGAAATAATTACAAAACCTCCACATTATATTAGCAAGATTGTTCTGCGTTCTCTATACTGGATACAAATGTGAGATACACAGCGATCATTCAGAGCGGCCTGGGTCGCACTACACACACACAGGAACAAAAGTCACACTTTGCTACACACAGAGAAAAGTCTGTGCTCTATGAAGATTTCTCATCCAGGAATATGAAGACAAGGGGAACAACAGCCCTCTTTTAAAAGATATTTTTAATTTCAATTTGTAAATGATGGTTTTTTATTTTTAAAATATAATATCCATGCCTTGCATTAGTGGTGAAAAAATACCCGAAGAAGGAAATGCTTTCTCATCATCCCACATGCCGGATAACCACCAGGAATCAGTTGCTTATGTTTTGGCATATTTCCCTCCAATCCTTTTTTCATTCAGCACGTATTTGTATATGACTGAGATCATAACAAATACACAACTATACCAAATATATAATTTGGTCTATTTCTTAAAACATTTTGTGAAGTAAGGACGGACGCCAATCTTCTCCCTTCACCTCCTGCCTCCGTGAATTTCTGCATCAAATGGGGCCGCCATGAGGTCTACCTCGGTCTGTGTTGGCATGCTATCAGTATTCTTCACACTTCATTCAAAAGCCATATAAACAATTACGGGATCATTAGCACAGCCTTTCTAAAAGCAGCTTACTAAGGCTCACATAATTACTAAGTCAAACATAGGACACTATTCTGTCTGCTGTTAGCTCCGGATCCCTAGACACGGAGGAAACCATTAGATGGAGGCAGAAGGCCATCAGAAATGAGGCCCAGCTGTGAGCGACGGCCCACAGGAGGGGAGGACGGAGCAGTGGGAGGGGCAAGCGCACAGGGCTTTCCAGGGGTTTCCAATTAGCAGCCCTCGAAAGAGCACAACTAAGGCAATGCACTTACTGTCCTCATTGGACCAGAATAAGCATTAAGGACGTGAAATTTTAAAACAAAGGCAGATACACACATCTGAACTTGTAGATCCCTGCCTCTAACCATACTATTAAGAGAGAACATTTCACGCAATGGAAATGATGTGAGAATAGAAGCATTTTTTCAAAAGAAGGATCTAAGTTTATTTTATAAGAACCATCCCTTGTGATTAAAACTGATTCCCTAACTCCCTAACATACAGGGCTATTCCATCAGTCCCCAAAATATAAAAAGCTTATCATACCCATCACCATTTCTTTTCCTTATTTATTCAATTGTATCCAACTTAAATTTGATACAACAAAAACCCTCCTATATGTTGGGTATAAGGTTTATACAAAACAAGAGAATAAAAGTGCATGACAGAAATGTAACACTACACCTGTTTCAGAGAATAAGAATCCTAAAAAAATAAATTACAAAGAATTTCCTTAAATTATAAGCACTTTATGCCAGTGCTCTAAGATCTAATTTCCATTTTCCTCACCTTCAAAATGATTTCGAATAGAAAAACAGCCATACCTCCTGCAATGTCCCATCTCCTCCCGCAACAATGATCACATCTGTGTTTTCCATCAGTTCCAGGAGTTTCTTGGCTTGGCCCTCATAATCGGTCTGAAATACAAAAGAAGTCTTTAGTAAATTTGCCAGCCTAGGGCCATAAAATCAAAGATTAAAAAATATGGGACATTTTCTTTAGAGTCTGACACAGTCTTTCCTCAAATTCTACATAATTGATAGACACAAAAACTCAGTAGCTATCAAAGCAATCATGTACACAGTTCTGTACTGTTTAGAACTGGAAAGGACCTGAGAAACCATCTTTAACCTTTCTTTAAAAATAAAACCCAAACCCAGTGATCTGTGTCCACTTATACAGCTAACTAGTCAAAGGACTCATTTCCAGGCCAGTGCAGATTCTATTACACCATTTACCCGGCACCTTTCAGCTGAAAGCAGGAAGTCAAGTGTATATGCAAAGAGAGAGACACAGATGTAATGAAACGAGCACAGATTTGGGAGCCCAAGAGACCCAGACTAAACCCCAACTCTGCTACTTTTCAGTTGAGTGGCCTTAAACTCTCAGGACCTTAACTGCCTCACCACTGAAATTATGTGTGTTGGGGTTGGGGTAGTAACAGCTTCCCAATAGTACTGTTGTAAAGCAGTGTATGAAACAACTAGCAAGGAAACCGTTCAGGACCGGTACTGTACTTCAACGGAAGGTTGGGTTTTGCTATGATTATACAATAAAATACAGGTGTGACTCAGAGTAGTGACAAAATAGTACCTAAACCTCACTATTTTTATTAAGAGTATTTCCTCTCAGATACATATACAACCTTCAGTGACTCTAAGCTGCTGCCCCTATAACCAAACAGTAGATTCTAGAATGCGTAATGCAGCTAACACTAACATAACATCCTCTCCTACTGACACTGTACAAGACACACTAATAGACAAAAACTGAAGATCTGAATTACAGATGGGCTAAAGCACCTGAGCACAGTTAACGCAGAGTAAAAAGGAAGTCCCTAAACATACACCATGAATTTTACAAGGAATTATCTCACTTTTATTCTAAAAGTGAAAAGGCTGGCTTTATAGTTACACATTTGCAAATAGCAAATTTTTTTAAGAATATATGTCAATCAGATTAAAAGGATGGTTTGTGAGTACCCGAAATAAGCGATGGGTTTGGTACGGGTTTGCTAAGAAAGAGGCATTTCAGACTATCCTCAACTTCTTTGACATTACTAGGTCAGGAGATACAGGAAACCAGATGGATATTCTATCTGCTCTTCAGCAAGGCACCTGGTAAACTATTTGATGACACCCATGGGGACAAAATGGAGAAACGTGGAAATAATGTGCTAGAATACAAGTAGATTAGTTACCAACTGAAGGTCTGTGCTGCAAGTGAGAAGCTCAGGGCGGTGACATCAAATTGCAAGTAGATTCCACAGTGGAACCCAACTCCAGGCTTGAACCCACAACTCTGAGAGCAAGAGCTGAGCTGAAATCAAGTATCGGATGCTTAATGGACTGAGCCACCCAGGGACCCCAAGCCTTTCTCTATACAGGGCTATATCAACAACAGAGGTGAAACGTGTATATGTAAATGACACTATTTTTAAAAACGGACACTGGCCTCCTGACTATTCCTCAAACGTGCCAAGTACACTCCCCCTTCAGAGTCCTAAACGTGCAGCATCCTCAGCCCAGATCCTTTCCGCCACATCTGCAGGACTTACTCATTTGCCTCAGGTCTCTGCTGAACAGCCATCTCCTCAAACCCGTCTCTCCTGACCTTCTGAACTAAAGTAACTCCCATTACTCCTGGTCCCCTTACTCGGCTGGACCTTTCTTCACGGCCCTCATTGCCATCTGACAAACCAGGTTTCTGTATCTGTTTCTTTTATCTGCATCTCTCCCTTTCCCACTTTGAAGAGAAGCTCTTTGGGGACAGATATGAAGTTTATTTTCTTCAGACTATATCCCCAATAACCTAGAACAGGACTTAGCTCACAGCAGGCAGTCAATAAATACTAGCAAAAAAAATTTAATAAATATAATTACACAAATGAAAGAACCAAAATTCAAAAATACTTTGACAGATTTAATAGGCCATAATTTAAAAGATTATAGGGATAACCTATTTGAGGCTCTGGTGGTAAGAAGAAAATTGCAGGTCATCTGGGTGCTCAGTGGGTTAAGCCTCTGCCTTTGGCTCAGGTCATGATCTCAAGGTCCTTGGATCAAGCCCCGCATCGCGTTCTCTGCTAGGCAGGGAGTCTGCTTCCTCCTCTCTCTCTCTGCCTGCCTCTCTGCCTATCTGTGATCCCTCCCTCTCTGTCAAATAAATAAATAAATAAATCAAAAAAAAAAAAAAAAAAAAAAAAGAAGAAGAAAATTCCAAATGCAGCAACAAAGGAAGGATTAAAAAAATAGTAGCCTTATGATATTGAATAAAGAAAAGTGAATAAAGACAATAGGTAGCATAACATGACATTATAAAACTGTTACTTCTGCTGGATATGATAATGATCCTGAAGTTACATAGAAAAGTAGCCTTTTCTTTTTTTAAAGTGCACACTGAAGCATTGAGGGGTAAAATGACATGATGTCTGTAATTTACTTCGGAGAACCCAGCCATCAAGTGAAGATGCCTGCTGGGGACCCGCATGAGCCAGACACCAGCAGCCTCGACCTACAGACGTGTGAGGCAGGCCAGCCCTCCTCAGCTGTGCCACCGAGGAGCCCAGGTGTGACCAGCACCAGGGCAGCTCTCAACAGACTGCAGACCAACAGAATCTGAGGCAGAGAAGGAGCTGTGAAGGCAGTTATGTAGCTGTAGATAACTCATATAGAAATCAATACAGCCAATAATGACAATAAATATTAATGGATTCAGGGACCCAATAAAAAGACCAAAAAAAGACTGGATCTTTTAAATACACTGTTCTCATGCCTCACCAATAATGCATCTAAAATATAAAGATATTAAAAAGGCTGAGAGTAAAGGGATAAAAATATTACACCAAGCAAAACTCAGCCAAAGTAAGCTAGTAGAGTCATTAAGAACACTAGGTAGGATAGACTGTGGCCGAGGTAATATTGGTGCTAAAGAGAACCAGTCTAGAACAGGGTCAAAACTCGAGAAGAATAAAGCCATGTAAAACTTGAGAGCATCTACTAACATCATCTCAAAATATAAAAGGCAAAAATGAACTACAGAGAGAAACAGAAAAATCCCCAATAACAGTGGGAGATTTCTAAAAACTCCCTCTCAATATAGTTAAAGCAGATGAAAAGATCACTAAGGACACAGAAGACTAGAACCACACAATGGACAGACCTGACTTACTGGACATGTGCAGAACATGGTACCCAATAATGAAAACAAAACACATGCTAGGCCATTAAAACAAGACTCAAGAAAGTTTCACAAGCAGGAATCGTAGAGACTACATTTGTTGACCATAATGCAATTAAATAAGAAATCATTAACAAAGATAACTGGAAAAACTTTGTATCAGGAAATTTAAAAACGGGTCTAAATAAATCATAGGTCAAACAAAAATCATGATGGGACTTAGAAAATATTTTTAAATGAATGATAATGAAAATATTATACATCAACACTTAGAAGATGTAGCTGAAGCAGTAGAGGGAAATTTATAGCTTTCAATAAATAGGGAAAGGGTGAAAAATAAAAAAGCATCCCAGTTAAGAGGTCAGAACAGAACAGCAGAAAAAAATCCAAATTAAGTAGAATGAAGGAAACAGAAAAAACAGACTAGAAATTCATGAAACAAACATAAATGAGAAAATGAACAAGCCAAAAAATGATTCTTGGCAAGGATTAATTGACATACCTCTCTATAAAGGTACATGGAGGTATATATCTCTCTATAGAGGCTATAGAGAGAAAAGGAGAGGGCACAAATAAACAATATGAAGAATTAAAATGAGATACTACAAATGTAACAGAAACTTACAAGTTAAAAAGAGGAAATTATGAACTTGATACCAATTAATTTGAAACCTAGATGGAAGCATCAAATTCCTTGAAAATGTTACCTTATGAAAATTAATTCAAGAACAGAACCTGACTACTTCTAGAACCATTAAGGACATTTAATATACAAAATAGTTTCCCCTCAAAGACAGCTCCAGGTTCAGATGGTTCAATCTGAGTTCACGTGAACGAACATTCAAGGAAGATCTCTTATGTAACCATCTTGGGATCGCTCACATGTGGAGTCTGTAACGTGTACTACAAGCACTCACTTCAGTGTTAGTTCTCTTCCCCTTTCTCCCATCCCTGGACACAGACAACAGGAAGACCACATCACAGACCAGTTGGACAAAGGAGTTCAAGGCTTCATGGTAACTGGACTAAATTACCTTTTCATCTCTGATTTCATGAAAGAGTAATATTAAAAATAAACCACAGACTTAGAAACATGACGAGAGTGATTTTCACCAAATGCACACACCCATCACTTAAAAGTCAACAAAGTGGAGTCTGGAGTGTTTTCTATCTAGCCCATTTCCTTCTAACTTATTTTTGTCCCCTTTTTCTCTTAGCTAAATATCGCAAATTCTAGAGCTTTACCATTGAAAATTCCTCCCCAGAGAGAAAATGTTTACTTGTCTGTGGAGCTACCAAAAAATTAAATTAACTACTCAAAGTGGAAATTTTTTTTTATTTTCAGGAAAAGAATTCCTACAGCCATAACTACTTTCATCTTCCAAGAGACAATAATTCCGCACTCCAGCTTTCAGATGAAAGGAATCAAGTTCATGCCTCCATCTAATCTTCTTCTGAAAATGAAAAGCTGACAATGCTTTGAAAAAAAAATAAAAAACAAAAAACAAAACCGCTTTTATTAACTATCAGAACAAAGACACAACGTTGATTTCTCTGTTCCCAGCTTCTTACGTTATAAGTGATTTCTGCTATAAAGTCAAGAGAAGAGAGTAAGTTATAAGGAGTGGTAGCTCAGATAAAATCAACACTGTGGAGTATTCTTACCTTAACAACAGTCACATCCATGCCAGATAAGTGTAAAATCGGGGCAGCATTTTTTTCAAATAGAGTCCTTGCTTTGCTGTAGACAAAGGAAAAAACACAAAAATTTTGACACCAGCTCTCAAGAGGAAGAAGAGAAAGCCTAACCACCTTGACTAGAGTTGAACAAGAAACAGCCTGAGAAACACGGGTTTCCTTCACTCCTGCAAGCACAGGAAGGCGAACAACAGGTCATTGGGTTCTACGGGAAGAAATGGAGACGCTACCGCTCTGGGGCCTCCAGGAGTTTACCTTCTAATACAATTGGCTCTCACCCATCTGGGATGCTTGCAGTTCAGTCTAGTTCCTCTAGAGAAGAACGTGACAGTACATATGGCCCCACTCAGGACACAATGCTTGAGTCATTCAGCAAGTATTTATTGAGCACCTACTACGTGCTAGCCACAGGGGTGGGAGCTAGGGATACAACAAAACAAAGCAGACAGAAATACCTGCAACTAAAGTAGCATGTAATAAGTCCTCAGAGAACTTATTTATATTCCAGTGGTAGAGGGAGGAAGGTGTATTTAACATTTTTCATGTGGCCCAAGGGAATATATTGAATCCCACAGAATACGGATTAATTCTAACTAAGTGGATACAACCTTTGAGGGAGAAACACATTTTTAACGATTTCATATATTAGAGGTATCTCCATTTCTTGAGTTTCAAAGCTGTCATGAAAGCCCTGGAGAAGGAGCAAAATTCTTTTCCACGAAGGCAGAATTTTTGCTACAAAAGGCAGGGTTTCAAAGTGTCTAATGCAATGTTAGGAAAATCGGCAGCTTGTCTGAAGCTCACAGGCAAAGTTGCATCCTTCTCTCTGTGGCCCCATCACTCTGTATACATCTTTGTTAGGAATTTCCAATCAATGATTTGCAGAACAGTCTTTTTTTTTTTTTAATAAAATTTTTTTTAAGATTATTTATTTATTTATTTGACAGAGAAAGATCACAAGTAGGCAGCGAGGCAGAGAGAGAGAGGAGGAAGCAGGCTCCCCCGCAGAGAGCCCGATGCGGGACTCGATCCCAGGACCCCGAGATCATGACCTGAGCCGAAGGCAGCGGCTTTACCCACTGAGCCACCCAGGCGCCCTGGACAGTCTTTGGGATGAGACTGGAAGCCTTGCAAAAACAGACACCAAATCTTATAATCCTTGAGTCCCCCAGCCTCTAGAATTATGTCCGCACACTGAGAGAAGATACTTAATAAGTGTCTGATGAATTAATACACTAAAGCATGAATAAATGAACTTGCCCCAGTGCAGACATGTAAATTCTGCAGGAAAGGAAAGGACAGGATTGTGAAGTCTTGTGAGAAGAGAAACAGTTAAAGAGCACTTTGAAGAGACAGAGAGAGGGAGAGAGAGAGAGAGTGTGTGTGTGTGTTAGAAGCACTGTACACATTGTTCTGACAGTGACTCTTGTCCAAATCAGGTCAGGAGTCAGAAACAGGGCAAACAGGGCCCAGGCATCAGGGGATGCAAAAGTAGCAAGTAGTCCCCAATGGCACAGTCTCAAAGTTGAACATACCAATCAGTGGACCTGTTTTTCACCCAAATATTTTCAACTATCACATCAGAAAACAAAACAAAACAAAACAAAAAAGTAGAACATTTGAAACCACAGCGAACATGTAACTTTCACATCCACATTTAGTCAGTCCTCTTTCAAAGATTTTTAAAACCAGTGATGCAAGTTTAGCAGAAAGACATACGAAGGTAGCTAATGAGGAGCATGTATAGTCACGCACAAACCAAATTCAACATTCTTTAAAAAGAAACAACCACCAAAGGGCAGACAGAAACACACACAACATTTCTTCTTGGGAATTAAAATAGAAATGGAGAAACTACTGGACAAATTTTCACACAGACCGTTCAAAAAAAGTACCTCAAACCAAGGGCCTACCTGAGCATGTTGTAAGGAAATTACACAAATATCCCCTGCCCTTTCTCCTGACCTGAATTCTTACTAGAATGAACAGAAAAGGCTAAATGAAAATTCCCCCTTTCCAGCTCACCACAGGTGGGGCTTAACCCAACAAGAACGAGCTGAGCTAATGATAGTACAAACGTTTCTCCTTCCAGGCTTGTTTCCATTACTGGATTGATAAGAAAAGATCAGTTGGAGGTAGATCCGTTCTGAGAAACAAAACTCTGGACAAGGCTCAATCGGCTATATTAATCATTTACAACACATCCGTAAGCTCCTCCAAGTTAAAGAAATAAGGATTTGAACATTTGGGCTTTTACTCACATCTTTATGTGATCCAATGCTATGGAAAACCTCTAAAATTCTACTGTTCCAAATAAAAGACTGAAAAGCAAGTGTTACCAATAAGAAATGCATTATTTATTATATAATTAAAGGTGAGATAGCACCAGAGCTAAATAAAAGCTTTATATATGTACCGCAATTTCGCAATTTCTAGGTTCACGTACACACAGAAAAATAATTACTTCTTAATGTATTATTTATTAATGCTAAACACACAGTTATCTTATTTCTTAAGGCGCCTATGTAGTTTTAAACCAGTACTACATAATGAAATAGTTACATGATGAATTATATATTATGTTTCAGAGTAGAGCCGAGATGACAAAAATAGTGCAATTAAATAGTGAAAGCTTTAGGGAAAAAAAAAGATGCCGGAGAGCTTCAGAGTGGCTCATACCCGGAAGCATGGAGGGATTCACCTTGCTAAAGGGGACAGTAACTTTAAAGACCTTCCCCGGCCTCACCTTTAAAGATAAAAATGTACTTTTAAACAGTAATCCACCTTTAAAAATGTCAACACATTTACATGTAAAAATATAAACAGAACTTAAAACTGCTCTAAAAAATTGTTTAGTGTTATTATCCTTTGTAAGTAGGAACTTAAAGTAACAGAGCACAGCTTAAACAAACGGCCATACATTTTTCTTTTTCAGAATTAGCTGGTTCCTAACTAACTAGGTCTCTAAAGGAATAGGACCTGGAACAGTAACATTAAAGTAGGCAGAGGGAGACACACAAGCACTTTCGGGAAGGGTGGGGAAGCAAAGTAGAGAATGTTCTGATCCTAGCTGACATGTCAGTAATAATCACAGTAGCTTATACTCCTTTCCTCCAGTGCTCACCATGAAATGGAAATGTAAACACATCGTAGGCATTATCTCATTTAATCGCAGAGGCACCTATTCCATACGGTAATTTTTTAAGGTAGGAGCCATCACTTTTCCCATTTTACAGATGAGGACACTGAGGATTTAAGTTAAGTAGTTCCTATAATATCACAGAGCAGAAGAATATCTAAGGCCAGTCCTTCAAACCCTGGAGCCCACAGTTCTCTGGTAGCTGCTGCCACAGGCCACCATTGTTTAGTTATCTTGGATATTTTGATTGTGTTGGTTTGGAACCTGTTCATTTGTTCGTATTGCTTACTAAACAAGAATGATCAATAGGCATTAAGATTGATGTTTACGGGTGGGAAGAGGTGGCTCTAACAAAGCCAGTCAATTAGGCAGAATCACAGAGCCAGTTCAGACAATCTGTAGGTAAATATCTTAAACTGCAGAATTTAAAGTAAGGTGTGGTGTGCTTGGGTGGCTCAAGTCAGTTAAGCTTCCAACTCTTGATTTCAGCTCAGGTCACTGTGAGATCGATCCTGGGTGTGGTGCCTGCTTAGGATTTTCTCTCTTTCCCTCCCTCTCCCCCTCCCTGCTCATTCTCTCACTCTATCAAAAAAAAAAAAAAAAAGACATGATTTCTCCTTATTATCTGTAAAGCCACATTCACTCTCTCAAATTATTGGAGAAACTTCTTTCAGAATCCCTGCGTCTTACACAAGACCACCAGTTATAAGCTGGTCCCAACTAGTCTTTCTGTTGTGTTGCTCTTAATATCTTGATGTCATTTGACAAAGGTCTTATAGAATCCAATGTAGTACATATTTTTTTTTTAAAGATTTGATTTGACTGAGAGAAAAAGAGAACGAGAGCACAAGCAGGAGGAGCGACAGAGGTAGAGAGAAAGGCAGGCTCCCGCTGAGCAGGGAGCCCAACATGGGGCTCGATCCCAGGACCCTGAGATCATGACCTGAGCTCAAAGTAGACACGAAACAGGCTGAGCCACCCAGGCACCCAAGAATCCAACCTAATACACGGTTATTAATTTTCCAATCCTCAAAAAAGACAAAAAGAAAGGTTCTGGTTGCTAGGGATAATAAAAGATATCACTCTCCTCCCCACCTCAGACAACCTTTTCATTCTATTTTTAAAAAATACTTTTTAAGTTTTAAATGATTTCTTCTAAAAGCCTTCAAGGTCTTTTTTATTCACCTTTCCAACTGAAGGAGAACTGCAACAAACACTGAAACACATTTTTGTTTGCCTGTGGTACTTTAAAATTTATAGACTTTATTTTTTAGGGCAGTTTTAAGTTCAAAGCCAAAATGAACGAAATACACAGAATTTCCATGGGCCCTTAGCCCAGTTACACACACACACAGCCTCCCCCACTTTCAAATCCTGCACCAGGGTGGGACCTCTGTTATAATAAATGAACAGGAATACATGATTATCAACCCAAGTCCCAACTGTTCTTCACACCTGAATTCCCACAATTTCCTCACACAACTCTTCCAGGCCAGCTAGACAAGACCGCAGACTGGCCTGCAACACAGCAAAGGACAGAACTAGTTACTCTGGTATTCATATTCACACACACACACACACACACACACACACACACACACACACACACACCAAGAGCTATTTTCTTAGGAAGATTGAATGTTCTTCCTTTGCTGATCTCCAAGACCTAGCTCAAGGTTGACTCCTTTTGGAAAGAATGTTTCTCACTTCACAAGCCCACAATGTTTTGGCCATCATGGAACATCCTGGAACAGAGAAGGCCCAATCATTTACACCACAACAGCTGGAGCTGTCCCCAAGCAGGTAAGACTTACCTGAGAGTATTAATTCTGGGATTTTTTTTTTTTTTAATTTATTTAGAGGGGAGCAACAGGACTCAATCCCAGGACCCTGAGATCACAATCTGAGCCGAAACCAAGAGCTGGCTGCCCAACTGCCTGAGCCACCTAGGCACCCCTAATTCTGGGATTTTTATTAAACTTCAATTAGACAAGTCTGCCAAGCATCAATCAGCTTTACAGTTCTAGCTCACTAACCACTATTTCTCCATCACAAATTAATCTCATTGCTAGACGAGTACGGAACCTACTTCTTCCGACTCCACACAGTCCAACTAGCTTCCTAATATTCTGTGACGTTTCCCCCCTCAGGACAACTGAGCATGTGACAAATCACACACTGAACTACCCTCGGCAAGCTGCAGGATTGAGAAAAACCGTCGCCTTCTTCACTTGTGCGTTGGGAGGAATGAGTTGATTGCCAAAGACCTAAAAAGGAAAAAAGCAAAGTTTTAAGAAATATTCTTTTGTTCAGTTAGCAATTATATATATTCATTCATTCC
Organism: Mustela nivalis; assembly: GCF_964662115.1. Lineage (NCBI taxonomy): Eukaryota > Metazoa > Chordata > Mammalia > Carnivora > Mustelidae > Mustela > Mustela nivalis. The sequence goes on from NC_139031.1 coordinate 11,995,381, forward strand.
AAAGGAATTTACTTCCAGGAGACATGGCACCTACTCTGGGGGAAAAAAATGTTCTTTCATGATTCATACTGATAATAATATCATGAACCACTACCAAATCTACCATTATTTAATGACGATCAGCTAAATTTTGTAATAAAAAACACTCTTGCTCTATCTACTAGAGGTAAGTAACTTTTCTTTACTAAGATGTGGCTAAGTTTATTATAAACAGATAACCAGGAAGCCACAGTACATTAGAAGGGACGTTTAACCCACCTGCCCATAGCGTTCAGAGTATAATCTTTTTCTCCTTCAATTCATTCCTAAGGCTTATTCATAAAGAACTGTGATACCAATTAATCTTCCTATTTTTCATACATGTAAAAAATAATCCTAATAGTCTATTTGTCACCTCCTCTTTGCAATGTGTATAACTTGTTAACTAAACAGCAGCAGCTAGGCGCCGAAGGAAGGCACTTGCGATTAGCACCGGGTGTTGCATGTAAGTGAGGAATCACAACACTCTACTCCTGAAACCAATTTTTCCATATACGTTAACTAACAAGACTTTAAATAAAAACTTGAAATAAATAATAACAGTAATAGTAATAATAATAATAATCCATAGCATCAACTGGCAAGGAAAAGAAATATTTACTTGGCACCCAGTATTTGCTGCTGTTCTACACATTATTCAGAGCGCTCAGAAACTTAGAAGGTACTAAGTGCTCTCCTTTTAATAGTTGAGAAACCAAGATTCAAAAAGATTAAGTGGAAGTCACACAGTTTATAAGTTACAAGCCTAGAACTTATACCTAACTCCCAAACCCCAACTTCTACTCTGTCGGCTCTGAAGAGCAGATAAAGGAGGCAGAGTTCAGAGGCACAGAGAACCAGCTGTGCAGACTCAAAACAGGAACTAAGGGAACTATTGCTTTTCCCCCTGGAGAAGACCACCAACAAAAATAAGGAGGAAAACACCAGAGTCAGAATGTCGAGTCTTTGACAGTGGGGAGGAGGTCTGGGCCAAGGAGGCAGAATTCAGGTATGGAAGCGCAAAGAATGAGTTAACCAAGAGAATGAGTTAATCAAGACTTTTATGAAGTGACTCTTCTAGTAAGTGACTACCACCCCTCCTGACAGTCCGCCAGGGAGCCGTTCTCTCCATGATCTATTTCTTCCTTTAGAAAAGAAATACACTTTTTCTGAAAGCTTCAGAAAGAAATACTGTTTCATTAGTACAAAGTTTCTGGTACATTATAATTTCTACCCTGTCTTCACTTTTACTGAGTTCGACCTTAATATTTTGCTGCCAAATCTCCAAACATTGTAACGTGTTCTTTTGCTACCCATAGTTTTTCTGGAATGTGGGCAAAAGTTTTCCAGTCAGCCAGTTTCTCTGGCCTACCAGACTCCAGATCTACAGTTCCAGATTATTCTGTGTCTTGGTTTCTCACCTACTGGCAACTCCAGGTGCAGGTTTACGGCGCATTAAGGAGCTTCTGTAAGACTACAGGGAGTTGAGATTATGTGAGATTTAAAAAATCATTCTTTCAGGAATTTAGATTGTAAAGGGCAGCCATCAACAGGAAAAGTAACTGGAGTCGGCTCCGAGGATGAATCTGCTTCTGTTTGCCAGACGGAAGGAGCCCCATGGGGGCTGGGACAGAAAGAACTCCGGCATGGGAAGGGGAAATATGGAGAGTGAGCAGTAACCAGAGGAAGAGTCTCTGAGAAAGGACGAGAAGGCACTCAGTGCAGAGGGGAAAGCATTCTCCTTCAACAAGAAAGCAAGGACCCTGTGACCACTCTTCCTCTGGGGGACCAAGAAAAGGCTCTCCTCCCAAGCTTTCCCATTTGCTAACGGAAAATCAGCTCAGGGTGGGGATCGTTCATTTTCAAAACAGCAGAGCCACAGGAGATAGAACGGAAAAGTAATCAAACTCCTAAAACACAGACTTAGAGCAGTTAGATCACCACCAAAAAGAGCAATGTATTAATAGTATCTATTGTCACCCGTGAAAACATTTCCGTAACAAACATGAGGTCTGCCACCCACCTCCTTCCACTAAATACATCATACCTTTGTCATTTTTTACTTCAAGTTTCTTTTTTGGTATTTCTGATATCATAAGCTTAAATGACATACAACAAAGAGGCAACTCAGTCATGGAAACTCACCTGCAAGGCACAACCTACAAACTTGGAGGGGAGGACACAACAAAAATGTGGTCTTGAACTCGAAAAGATCTATAATGCAACTATAATACTGCCGGATACATGATTATTTCAGAGCAGTATCACGGGCCTGGGAGAACAATGCTCACATGGTCTGAATCAGCTGTGCTGAACAGGCTTTAAAAATATGAATCAATGCCTTGAAAGAACATTTGACTTTAAGGGGTAACGCGTGTTCTGAACAGAAATCCTCAGGGGTTACTTGGATCAGGGAAGATTCAGGGCTCAGCCCGATCTTTAAGGACTACCACAGACATGAACAAACTCCCAGGGCTCCAACCAGCCCAAGTATGTGTTCTTAGGACTAATCCAGAAGTAAACAATCTAAAAGGGTGGGCGTTGGAACTGCTCTACACCAGATGGTTAACTTCCTCCCGCTCTGTTCAGAGCTGGCTCTCGGCCTGACTCATCCCCCCTACGGTAGGGAAAAAATCCACACTGCACCGAGGCAAGGCACCGCGCTTGTCCCCCGGGGTTAGCCCGAGTTTGCTGCGCAACAGAGATAAAGCAGGTTTTGAATTTAGCACACTCCGTGGTATTACCTGAGCTTCTTGACAGGCGGCTCTCCTTAGCAGGTTGTCGCTATCAAAGCAAACAAAAGAACGAACATTAGCTTTAATAAGCAGGTTACAATCCAAACAAACAAAACTGCTTTTTTTTTCTTTAAATATGCCCAACTCTTCCCTATAAAACACCCAAGTGAAAGACTCTTCAAAACCTGTGACACATAACGAACACATGTGAAAAAAACTTTCTCTGAAAGAAATCCTATTGTTGAGTGTTTCCACAGGATGGGGGGGCACAAGACCCCCTCCCTCCACGATGTCTACATCCACATCCCCTGAACCTGAAAATATGTTATCTTAGGTGGCAAAGGGGATTTTACAGATGCGATTAAGCCTAGGATCTGGAGATAGGAAGACAGTCCTGGATTATGCAGGGGTGTCTAATCTCATCACAAGGGTCCTTAAAAGCACAGAAAATTTTCTAGGCTGGGATCAGCAGCAAATGTGACAATGGAAGAAGGGTCAGAAAGGTGCAAGCTTGCTGTTGCTCAACACAGGAGGAGGCCACAGTCAAGGAATGAGGGTACCCTCTAGAAGCTGGAAAAGCAAGGAAATGGCTTCTCCCCTAGAGCCTCCAGAAGGAATGCAGTCCTGTTGACACCTTGACTTTGGCCCTGTAAGACCTGTGTCGGACTTGTGACCCACAGAACTGTAAGATAATAGATGTGAGTTGTGTGAACTACCCAGTTTGTAGTAATTTGTTTGCACAGCAATACAAGATGAAGGCGCATATCCTGCATTTTCCTTATCTGGTGGAAATTGTTCAGGTGATTTGCCAGAAATAAGTTTGATGCTTAGTCACTTTTGCTACTATGTTATCTCTTATTTTTTCTGTCACTGTCAGACACTCAATTGCAGCCCAAATGGGAAATTTTGGCATGAGGTGAAACTCTGGCTTGCAAAAATGAAAACATTCTATCAGAAAAATGTTCATCTATGTAACATAAAGGTTCCTAAAATGTGTTTATGCCATTTATACTGTAAGAACACTGTAAATGGCCGATTGCCCAGCAGGCTCCAGAATCTTCTTGAAGAGTCATCTCTAATGTATGTTGCTGGCATTGCTAAGATAGTAACTTCAACCTGGTTAATGACAGTTAAAAACAGCCAATAAACAATGTATATGAAAGAATTAAAAAGAGAAAAGGGTTCTTTCACTTAAATTCTTTCTTTAAAAAAAAAAAAAAGTCTTCCTAGACCTTCCTTCTAACATTGAAGCCCTCAAATTTTGCATTTATACAGTTATCCAAAACTAATTTTGATAGTTAAGTCTGAACTGAAAGAGAATAAACAACCTTTCGCCTTTTGCCACAGCTGCTGTCCAAGGCTACGCAATAATTTTTCTTCCAGAGCCAAACTGAAGAACAAACCCTAGACATCAACAGCAGTCAGCTTTAACTAGAAAGCACCATGTGAGGGGAAGAAGCAATGATGCCTGTCTGTGGGTATTTAGAATACAAAAGAATAAAAAAACACTTAATTCAAAGGAATATGTACACCCCTACGTTTACAGCATCATTTTCTACCAGAGCCAAATTATGGAAGCAGTCCAAGTGCCCATCAACTAATGAATGCACAAAGATGTGGTGTGTTACTCAGCCATAAAAAAGAATGAAATCTTGCCATTTGCAAGGACATGGATGGATCCAGAGAGTAAAATGCTAAATGAGATAAGTCAGTCAAAGACAAACACCGTCAGACTTCATTCATATGTGGAATTTAAGAAACAAAACAACCAAAGGAAAAGAAGAGAAAGAGAACTCAAGAAACAGTTTTAATATAGAGAACAAACTTATGGTTATCAGAGGGGAGGTGGGCTCGGGGGGTAAAATCGGTGATAGGGATGAAGGAGAGCACTTGCTGTGACGAGCAGGGCGTGATGTACGGAAGTGCTGAATCACTATGTGGCACCGCTGAAACTAATATAACACTGTTAACTACACTGGCATTCAAATTTAATTTAAAAAATACTGCCCATCTGAAACCTAAGAACAATGTTCAATTAAAATGATAAAGCCATACCTCAAAAGTGCATTCTGTCCCGTAACAAACATCTTACGGGGACTAATCCCTTGTGTCTAGTCCACAAGCACCTTAACTGCCAGGTTCAGTCCCACTTCCTTGACTGATACCACCCCGTGACTCCCGAGCAGCAGAAGGGAGGTGCACAGGCTTCTCTCCCTCCCCCCACTCAAGGTTCATGAATATTCACGTTTCGCTCTTCTTCTCAAATGCTCTCCAGCAACTCCTCTCGGTGAATCATCCCAACAGCAACAATTACATAGATCTTACACATATACAAGATGAAGTCATCTCAATGTACAGAGTAGTCAAATATTTAAAAATAATGAACATGTCAACAACCCGTTAGAGTTGACCCTGACACCTCCCATTCATGACGTCTATACAATGCTGAGGTAAAATACTAAATCCTTAGTAACCAGTAGATCACCAAATAAACCTGGGTTCCTTGCAGTAACCTGAGCAATGTCACTGGATCCCCCTGGTCTAGGCTAATCCTCAGTCCGGCTTCCACACTGGCCCTGGGGGTACCACTACCACCACACAGAACCACACAGAACTGTGCTCTTCCAAACACTTGTTTCTTCCTATAGATAGAATAACCTGTACCTCCAGTCTCTTCTGTGATGAACACATCCTACAGGCTGTTCTGTACAAGGCCCCTCACGGCTACAATGGCTGCACACCTGCCCGTACATCCCTGCCTGATTCCCCCAGCTGGCTCCTCGCCTCCCACTAGGGCCAGGCCTCTGAAGGTGCCAGACTCCTTGGGGTTCTTCATAAGACACCCTCTTCCTTACTGCACTCCAGCCACACGGACTCCTGTGGACCTAGATGAAAAGAGAATGGCCCCAAATACAAGAATACAGCACCGTGGTTCACTGTTTCCTAAATTCTTTTTTGCTAGAAGTAAAATTTTGAATGTTAACTTGTGATTAAGTATATGATTAAAGACCTCAGTTCTCTCGAGCTTGCTAATACTTCTTGATTTACCGGAGTGCTATTCAAAATCAAAAGATTTCTTTATAATTAATTCCCTGGATTTTAATGTGCCAGATGGAATATGCTGTCAATGCCACCTGTGAGAAAGCCAGACTATGTGCCAATTTAAATACTACAAAAGAAAATCTCATTATAATCATACTTAATTTTTTTAAATATCAAAAATGGCATTAACCATCTTGATTTTGCTCTCTGAACCAAGCTGTTTCTAAAAAATCAAACATACCCACAAAAAGATTTCTCCCATTGATCTATTCCGATCGCCTATAGCCAGCTCTGAAAACTATTTCAAAAAAAGAAATTCCAAAAATGTTCCAGGAAAGGCATTTTTACTGGAAAAAAAGAGAAAATAACTTGAAATTCACGGAGCAACTCCCATGTGCCAGCTACCACAGCCACCGTTTTCACAAACCTTTAACCTTTGTAACAGGCTTGCCAGACAGGCATTATATTCTCATTTTATGTATGATGTCGTTAAGGCTCAGAGAACTAATGGACTTTCCCAAGATCACCATGTGACTAAACAGCAGACTGGAATTCAAACCCAAAATAAATGCTTTAATGCTTTTTCTTAACTTCAGACAATACTGGATGCATAATACTCATCAGTATATAGACTCGATAGCACATTCATGAATCACACATTACTTCTAATCTCATCTGATTTTTAAAATTTACATTCATAGTGTTTTTTCATAAGTTCAGGTGTGATAAAGCTCCCCAAAAGAGCAGGTGAAACTAACTCACCCAGATCCTGTCCTGACCTGAAGCAGCTTCCGAGCACGTGGCAAAGGACAGCTCCTGGCAAGTATCAGTGATAAAGGAAGAGACGTGTTTCTTGATAAAGGACGTGCCAGGCACTGTGCTAGGTGCGGATGTCCTGGTGCATAAACCCAGCACTCCCCATCCTCACGAAGTTCACAGGATAGAAGGGAAGAGAGGCAGTTCAACAGTCATAACATGACATGACTCTTATGTGCTCTGCAACAGGGGCCCGTTCAGGAATATCTAACCTAGGCTTGAGGGAATTAGAAAAGGCTTTTTACAGGAAGTGACACTGCAGTCTAGATCTGGGGAGAAATAAAAAGTAGCAGGGCAAAACCAGGAAGGGGAACGCAGGCGAAGGCAAGAGCCTCTCAAAGCCTCAGAGTACGAGCCTGGCCGATTTCAGAAACAGAAAGTGGTTCTGGACAGCTGGAGGCAGCCCGCCGTGGGAGGAGCCGCAGAAGAGGAGGGCAGGCAGCACCCGGGCCCCAGCAGCCTTTTAAGCTATTTCAGGAATTAGGATTTGACCTTTAGGGCCATAAGAAGCCATGAGAGGGTTTCAGGAAGATAAGTGAGGTGACCAGATTTACATGTGAGAAGGATCATTCTGGTTGCAGCGTGAAGTCCATATCAAGGCAAGTCTGGATCTAGGGAGCAGGGTGGGTTCTCCAGGAACACTGGTCAGCGATGAGCCCATGATGAGCCCTGGAACCAGAACGGAGCAGAGCACAGGGGGAGCTGATATTTAGGAAGCAAACTTAACGACTGGTCCGTGGGGACTGAGGGGGTCGAAGGCAGCGTCCATATATTTTTACTGAGCCTTTGGCCGAAGGTGGTACCACTCAGAGATGGACGGCAGCAGTAGGTACTGGTTTGGGAGGCCGGAAGCTAGAGTTCATTCTGGATCTGCAGATCTGGGATAGCGGCCAGTGCAGGTGGAGGGGTCCAGGGGACAGCTAGAAACACATCTGAGATTGCAGACATTGATCTCGATTAAAGACACACGTGGTAATAGTGGGCTGAGAGTGGAGCAGATCGTCTACACAAGGAAGCGAGAAGCCGCAGGAAGAGAGGCCCTGAGCCCTGTGACAGAGGACAGAGAACGCCAGATGAATCTCAACTACAGTGACACTGAGCCTCACTTGAAAACCGAAGGAAGAATGTGCAGAGGGGTCCCTGGCTGGCTCAGTCAGTGCAGCACTCGACACTTGATCCTGGGGCTGTGAATTCGAGCCTCGCGCTGATGCAGAGGTTACTTTAAAAAAATATGTTTTTAAAAATATAAAGGAAAAGAAAAACGTGATGGACAACTGAGGCAAGAGGTTAAGAACCACTTCCTTATCCCCATCAGGCCCTTGATGCTGCCTCCACTCTCAGCAAGCTGTGCGTTTTCCTCCTCCTAGCGCACACAATGAGCTTTACCCCTGCAGGGATTTGATCGTTCTAACTTCTCTCCCTTTTAAAAACTAGACGGCCAAGCACAACACCACCCACCCCTTGGCCCCACCACAGACAGAACTGCTTGTCTTCTTTTCCATCAATACAATTGCCTTGAATTCATGGACAGTTCACCGTTTTCTCTTCCACAGCACACAGCACAGACTCTTGCAGATAAACAGCACTTAATAAATAACTGTTTAATAAGTAAGTGGCAAATGTTTGAACAGGAAAGCCTGACTCACAGGACTCACAGGCAGGCTTTGTCCTGTAGGGGAAAACTGAAGGTGATTCTTCATGGGAGTACTTGGCATTCTCAAGCCAACAGATTGCCTGGGTAGTTGCTCACTGTGATCCCCACCAAAGGACAAGAGGAGAAATTGCTGTGGTGCAGCAGAGGATGAAGATGTAGAACAGTCATGGACACCTGACAGATCAAGACGCATGGCTGTGCGAGTGTGCACGCGTGTGTGCGCGTGTTCAGGGGACAGGGTAATGGAACTAGAACCATCTAAAAGCTCAATGAGGAACTCCTTTTGGTATACCAGGAAGCCCCACAAGAACTGTCCAGTAGCTGAGTCTGGTATCAGAGAAATTCTAGACTGCTAATGGGGCAAGAATCTGAAAGTGAACCTAAGACCCTTTTACCAAAAAAAAAAAGAAAAGAAAACAAACAAACAAACAAACAAAAAACCCAAACTACTGTATATAAATTCCAAGCCTATGCACTTTCTACTACATCATGCTGCCTCCCAAGAGAATTGAAGTTTAACACAATTTAAAACAGTTACATCAAAAAAGGTCCCTGAAGATCTGCTTAGTACTAAAATGCAGGTTCTTTGATAGACAAACCAGAAGCTTCTGGATTGGAAAATTTAAAAAATTTGCTGATGTCACTCTGCCTGAGGCTTCGGAAGAACATGAACGTGCCTGCTACCACAGGAAATGCGATGCGCACAATTTATTCTGAGCCATAAAGGTTTTATTTATTACTTTAGGACTGCAAAATAAGATAAGTTGTTATTTCAATAACAACTTGACATGGAAAGAAAAAATATCATATTGATCCATCCTATTTCCCAAAAAAGATATTTCCTTCTACAGTCTAGAGGCAAACTGGACAGCAATTTCTACCACTGGCTTTTCCCTTGGTGCACGCAAACCCAGTTTCTGCTTTCCACAAAGCAGGTTTCAAGCTTAGATGTTTATAACAACTACTTCAACTTCTCTGAGCTTCCTAGAATAATTAATCATGATATTGCCAGTGGCACTGCCCAAGGATTGTCTGTGTAAGAACCCGGATGGAGTGGAAACGGAAGCAGAGACAGAAAATCACCTTAGAGAAGAGATTCTCTTGTGTGCAGAGTGGGGGACCTTTGTCAAGTAAACATCGCCCCCTCCCACCCCACAGCCCAGCTCCCCACCCAAACACATGAAGGCTGCCGCTGTGCGAAGCACCACACGTGGGACGATACTGCTCATCTCTGCCCGAGACAAAGATCTGTCACCAAGCAAGGAGACATGCAGCCTGCTGAAGAACATGCTGGATATTCTGGGCCTGAAGAATGCTCAGTCGAGACAAGTAAATTGTTAGAGTGCCAGGTCACAAACTCCAGGAGAACCATAAAGACATTGATGACTTTGAAGAGGATTTTAGGGCCTTCTGGTCTGGTCTTTCCACTCAACCAGAGGATGACGTTCCTTCTTGTTCTCCAGGCCTCCACATGATGTACTACCTGCTACTTCAGAAATTTGTATCTTCTTACCTCTCCCAACCACAATGAGATAAAGAAGTTCCATAATGGTCAGGAAAGTATCAAAGGTCAAGAAGAAATCCTACTGATAACCATATATTAAGTGGTGACTGTCTTCATTTCAATGCCCCTTAGAGCACATACAGGGAGAAAATAAGGAGTCAGACGAGCAATCACTGGCATTAAAATCTGTCATCCCTGTTGCTGCTGGGGAAGTCTAGCAAAGGAAAAACAAAGTTCAGTCTACCGTCAAATGTAAAAGACAAATGTATGGCACCACTTCAGCCTGGGCTAGTGAAAAGTACACCACACTTACGTCAGGAATCTTGAGGTCAGTGTACCCCTGGATGGATTTCTTTACTTGGTGGTATATTCAACAATATACAAGGATCAACTTTTTTTTCTTTTTTTAACATTTTCCGTAACAACATAAAGCAAGCCAAGAGCATTCTCCAAAGAACTGTATTTACTAAAACAGGGAAAGAAGGAGCGAGGGAGGGCATCAGTCCCTCGAGTCCGCAGCGAACGAGAACGGATGATTCACTGAAATTAAAAATCTAGAGAAAATAGCTACTCTTGTAAATTATACACAAGGTACTCTCCTCTACTTAGGCAGATACAGGGAAGACAGAAAACAGATTGCACAGAGGCTACGTCAGCTGTTCGAGAAGAAAACACAAGGGGGAGTCCCTTCTTTCCCTCCAGGCCTACCGGGTGTTTTCTATAAACCACGGGTATAAAGGGGTATTTACTCTGGGCTCTAGGATACAGGGCAGACCTTTTGACCTAGCAAATCATAAACTAGCCAGCTCCTACGGTCAGTGTTTCTGCTGTCCCACGACACGCACTACCTGAGATGTTAGTGGACAGTTCTCTCAGCACAGCCTGGAGAAGCTAATACCACTCACAGAAACAGCCCTGAAAAGTATGTGAAATCAACAAAATTTAGATACGCCTCCTGCCCTTCCAGCTCAGTCCTCCCTACCCCACCCTCCACCATCAACATATGGGAAAGAATACAGGTTCTTTAAAAAAAAAAAAAAAAAAATCCGTTTTCTAAATAAAATGACAAAAGAGCTAAAAGGAAAGGGAATATAATTAAACTTCATTGCACCTTAAAAAAAAAAGTTCCCCATTCCCTATCAAATCTGAGCTGACAGGCATGTTATTTAATTGCCCATAAATGAGCTTCTTTAAATAGCACCTATTAATACCCCAAACTTTAGCATCAGCTTGTGCAGAGAGAGAAGAGAGGGAGAACCGTGAAATGGCTGAAAAGCAATACGAACTGTTTCCTTAAAACCACAACAGAATGTGAAATGAGGAAAAGCTGTGAGGGGAAAAGCCCTCCCTACCTTCCCCCGATGCTGAACTAGCCCTGCCTAGACCACCAACTGCAAAGTCAGAGGCTAATCCGAACTGATGTCAAGGTAAAACATCTGCTTTGTCAGAACCCCCAAGATACCTAAAGATGAAGCTCGAGACATTACTGAAACCATAATCTGTACCAAAAGAAATAATACGGGTCCAGTCAAGTGTGGCTCATGCATAATTTATTCCTGGAATCTAACACATTTCCCCCTGGATATGCTGTCAGGGTCTCAAACCCGACATAGCTAACAGGGAATAGAATAATACCTCCTCAAACCAATTCTCCCAGGCGACTTGCCTCTTTCTGTATCACCAATTATCCTAGTCTTGAAACCAAAAAATGACTTCTCTTCCTCTCCTTCAACCAACCAGCCAGTCCACTATCTGATGCTGGTAAGAGCAAGCACTTACGGTGGGAAGCCAGGAGCCAGGCACGGGACCAGGCACTAGGACATGCATCAGCTCACTTCATCCTCACACCTCACCTGCTAAGCAGACCTCATTACCCCAGACCCCACTACCCCAGAATGAGACCAAAATGCAGAGCTTAAGGACTTTAAGGGGCTTGATAGAGGTCGCATAGCTACTAAGTAGTGAAATGCAAACATGTCTACCTGCCTACAGAACTCATGCCCACGTATCACTCACACGGTCAAGCCTCACTGCTTCCATTTAGTTTTCCATTCCCAATGCCACCACTCTGGTCTGGCCTCTCTCAGCTTGTATGTACACTATCAAAGTGCGCACACACACACCTGCAGCCTTCCCACGCCCTCCGCTCCAGGGTCTCTTGCCTAAGGGGGCTGCACTACGCTTCCTGAGCCCAACTTTGCTCATGACCCGCTCCTCTCCTTAAACGTCGTCACCGAGTCACCACTGCTCACCAAATGCAACAAACTGCCTACACAAAGACTTCCGGAATCCGGCTTTTCCTCCCATTCTACTGGGGAAAAAAAAAAAAAAAACCTAGAGACTGGAGTCTCTGGTGAAGTCAAACTCTTTGCCAATCTCCAAAAATACACCGTGCAGTGCATTTCCATCTTCTGCCTCTGTATCAGCTAGCACACGGTCGCACTCGCTGAAGGCCCAACTCCAAACACATCCTAGTTAGGATGCTTTCTCCCACAAGGATGCAAAGCGAAAAGAGAAAAGAAGGGCTACTTCTGATGGGAGTGCATTCTTTGTGGCTGGCCCTTTTCTAAGAAAAATCAGCACAACAACCTGAGGAGATGGTTTCCGATCATCTCCAGTTTACAGAGAACTGAAGCTCAGCCATGGTGCATTGCAGGCAGGTGTAAAGTCAACATTCTAACCCATATGGTCGCTCCTCCTCTTAACCACGTGGCTCTAGTAACTCTCAGAAGTGACTGTCTCGACTTTGTAATGGGTGGGCCAAGCCGATCGCCTCTAAATGCACCGATCGACCTTAATATCCCCCCAAACAGAACAACTCAATGCTGCGCACTTTCTGACTTGATACCATAAGAAATCCACAACACACGGAGCACCTGGGTGGTGCAGTTGGTTAAGTATCTGTGGATTTTGGCGCAAGTCATGCTCTCAGGGTCATAAGATTGAGTCCCGCATTGGCCTCTGCACTGGGCACAGAGTCTCTTGAGATTCAATCTCTCCTTCGCCCCTCCCCCAGCCCACTTGCAAGCTCTCTCTCTAAACAAAATATATATTTTTTTAAATCTATAACACATGTATGAGGCATTCTCGTACCAAACAATTAAACCTGAATCCAATTATGCCTCTGGAGCAGGGCTCCTCCAACTTCAGTATACACACAAATCTCCTGTGGACCTGGTTAAGTGTCCATTCGGACTTAGCAGGTGTGGGGTAGGGCCCGAGATGCTGCATTTCTGATCCATTCCCAGGAGTAACTGTGTTGCGGGGCCACAGTGCACACTTCAGATAGCAAAGCTCTAGCATCTGGATCTGATCACCAGTTTCCAAGACACAGGAACAGATTAAACAACTCAGGACCAGGCTACAGTGAGGAGAAGGATGCATCTGCCTCAGGTGCCAAAATTTAGGCCAAAAAAACCACAATGGGGACAAATATTTTAATACAATAATTTTAAAAATCAAATGAATGCAAAGACCCACAATGAACAAAACATCACAGTTTTAACTGAAGAGAGAACCAGGAGCACTGATTTTTCTTCTCGCCTCAGGCTACAGGACTCTGCACAGCACTGACCGGTGTAACTATCCACCAAATCTTGAGTATGAGAAATTCTCCAGGGCAAATGCTATAAATACTATGGAAGAAGGAGGGGGTTAGAGTTTGTGAGGCTTAAGAGAGAGGCACTAAATGCATGTGTGAAAATTTGTTTTGATACTGATATGAACAAAACCATAAAACAAAGAATCTAGGGATAATAGGTAAAAATATAAACGGGCTGTATGTTAGAAGACATGAAAGACTTAATTTTGTTAGGTTCATCATAATGGCAAGATTTTTTTAAGTCCTTACTTATTAAAGATAAGGAACTGAAGTATAAATGATATAAGCTAGAATTTCTGGCATCTATGTAAAATATTCCAGAAAAAAAAAAAAGCAGAGAAATGAAATGAGATTAGTAAAATGCTGATATTTACTGAAGCTGGGTGATGACACATGGGTATTATCCTCGTCTAATTTTTATATGATTAAAATTTCCATAATAAAAAAAAACTTGACAGTAATCCTTTTTTTTCTTAGTCACCCCTAACGTTCACTTTGTACCCTCACACAGGACATAGCCCAGAGTGCCTCACACATCTGTAATAAAAGTAACTGCTTTTTTTTAATCTGTGCCAGGAGCTGTGAATATATGTCCTAAGTGTCCCAGTGTAGTGCTGCCAGATACTATATGCACAAATAAAGTGGAGTTTAACAAGCTGTGCCCAAAGTCACACATCCAGCAAGTGACAAAGAGAAAGCTCGGACCCAGACCCGCCTGGCTCAGAAGCCCAGATTTGAAGCACTACCTTCTAATACCTGCCTTATGCCCTATGGGGCCTACAGCAGAAGACAACCTCAGCTTATGATTCTTCATTGTTCTCATGCTCCCTTAGACACAGAAGCCATTGCGAGCATTTAACATGAGGACCACCTGGCTTGGAATCACTGCTCTAATACTTACTAGCTGTGTGACCTTAGGGAAATGACTTAATCTTGCTGTCCCTCAGTTTCTTCATCTGTACAGGGCTATTAATCTCACACCGGTATGAGATTAATAATCATCTCAAAGCTGCTCGGAAGATAAAATGAGTTAATAAACATAAAATGCTTAGAATTGTGTCTGGTACGTGACAAGCACTGATTAAGTGTTAATGATTATTATCATTACTAAGTTCTCAATAAAACTGAATGACACTGAAAACACACAACCACCCCCCGCCACAGGCCAACTTACAACCACTTATTTTTACTTCTAAGGAATTTTTGGCCACAGACCTTGAAAGGTGGGCTCCCACCCAACTTATGAAAGTCAATGTATAATAACCAAGATGAGTGTTTCTATTTTCAGTGGCAGGGGGGAAACTCCAATATTAATAAAAACCTAGGGACACATGACCCAAGATCATCACTATAGTATCGTATTTGCTTTGCAAGTTTCACATTGAGGGATTCATAGTGGTTATGGGATTTTAAAATCTCCAAGGATCGGGAATTCTGGCCAGGAAGCTAGATGCCCCACAGAAAACTACAGGAGGAAGCCGGGGGTTACAGGCCAAGGTTGGGGACAGACCCAGCGCCAGAGCATGGAGCCAAAGGACTCAGCTGAATGCCAGGAGCCAGAAGGAGCAAGAGAAGGGATACTGTTAACTGAGGCAAGAGTCTTTGTTGAGATGCTGTGCCAAGGCTCATGCACCAAAATCACTAGGAGAGAAACCAGAGCCGGAAAAGCAAAGACAAGATCTCCAGTGAAAGGAACAATCTGAGCTTAAATTAGATGCAGAACGGCGCAGACCAAGCTAGCTGGAACTGCTTCGCCCTGCCTCTCTTGTGGTTACGTTCTGTCTTCGAACTGCACCTTCCAAGCTGTCTTGTTACACATGTCAGGTGAAATAAGTAAGGCTGAGATGCTGTTGGACCATCTGGCAAATCTTTGCTTCCCTTCCTCACTAGCGGTCTCTCTAGCTGCCCAGTTACCAGAAGTAATTCATTTTAACTCTCAAAGTACTGGACATACAGTGCATCAAATTTACTCACAATTACTAGCATTTATTGAGCCCTTAGGTCTATCAGGACGATGCTAAGAACTTTACCATTACCCACCTGGTCCTTCCATAACCAGTGCGGCGCTGTCATCAGCCCTCTCTACAGGGCGGGGCAGCGCGGAGGCTCAGGGAGCGGCGGTCACGCCGCCAGGACGCATCCGTTCTGTCTGACTCCAGAGACAACTTTAGACTCCACTGCCTCCTGCCTCCTTTCTCCTGCGCTTTCTATGAGCAGATTCCTCGCCACTAAAAGGGTGAGAAACAAGGGAGGACGACCGCAGGTAACTGTTGGCATGGTGACCTGAAAGACCGGAACGGGATCTCCCCCAGGGAGCCCAGAAAGCTCGAGAAGAGCAGTTGAAGAGGAACGAGCAATACTTAGATTCTCTTTACTTCAGCAAACAGGGTCATTTCCTCCTCTTCAATTGCCCTTATGGAGTCCTGAGAGCAGTCCCTGCTGCTCCTGCCGAGGCCTGCAACCAGCTGCAGGGGAAGGAGGCAAAGGGAAAAGCATCACAGGGTTTGTTTTTTTTTTTTCCTTGAATGTGAAGGGAAGGGAGGGAAAAAAAGGAAAGGAATTCCCAAGGGAGAAGAAAACTTACAGTAACCGTGGAAAAGAGCCTGCAAATAAATAATACCTGGGTCAAAAGACAAATTCAAGGCAGCAGCCAAAAATGGGGCAGATAAAAATAAATATGTGCAACCTTTTCCAATTCTGTTGCAGAAAAAAACTCTTCCTTAGAAAAACCACGACCCTTATTAAAATCTTAAAATAAACATGAAAATACAGGGAATTGTTATTATTCTCATGTGAATCCTACATCAGGAGATACTATTTTCCTTCCAAAGGGAAGAAAATAGTCAAATGCACATAATAAAACAATTTGTTTTTTAAAATGTATAAGATATTATATTCACCCATCTTAGAAATAAAAAACAAGTAATTTAAAATTCTCTAAGATGTTAGCAATTATTATATGCTTATCATGTAGATACTGCTGAGCAATATAAAGGAATGAACTATGGATAAATCCAACAGCACAGATGAATCTCAAAGCCACTGTGCAGAGAGGAAGAAGCCTTTCAAAAAAGAAGGCATATGGGGCTCCTGGGTGGCTCAGTTGGTTAAGTGTCTTCATTTGACTCAGGTCATGATCTCAGGGTTCTGAGACCGCTCGCATGAAAATAACCAACCCAGACCCAGGTAAAGAGCAATTATTCAACACATTGTTGAGTAGTTGTTGCTTTTCTTTCCTCTTCATCAAATAATGCCACCCCTAGGACACATTTTTTGAGTTACCGGCCAGGTGAAGAAGAGTAGAAGTGTTTGGGAGGTGGGAAGAACACATGCAAAGAGGAAGAGAAGGATAACAGAGCAGGCCTTCTTTTAGAGACTTCTGGAACACAGGACAAGCTGATAGGCAATGGAGGTGGGACAGGAAGGGACCAGGAAAAGACTAGAGAGGAAGACCAGGGCCAAATCACAAAGGGCCTCTATGCCAGACTGAAGAATTGGGTCTTTGTCCTCTAGACCCTGGAGAGTCATTTACAGGTCATCTGCAGAAGGAGGCTATGATCTGAGTTCTCTTTTGGAAAGAATATTTTGATGGCTGGTCACATGATATAACCCCAGGACCACTATTTGCAGACAATGTCAAGAGAAGCAAGATAAGGACCTTTATGATACCCTTATGATACTGTACTTGAAAATAGCAGTGTGGGGCGCCTGGGTGGCTCAGTGGGTTAAGCCGCTGCCTTCAGCTCAGCTCATGATCTCAGGGTCCTGGGATCGAGTCCCGCATCAGGCTCTCTGCTCAGCCTGCTTCCTCCTCTCTCTCTGCCTGTCTCTCTGCCTACTTGTGATCTCTCTCTGTCAAATAAATAAATAAAATCTTTAAAAAAAAAAAAAGAAAGAAAGAAAATAGCAGTATGGTTATGATCACCTCAGCCAGGTGTGGAATGAGCATATCAGAACCTAGGAGAGTCCAACATCAAAGGGATAATAAGCAGATTGAGAAATCACCTCCAACTAGCTAAAAAACATAGAGTCAAGAAGAATCAATGTGACAGAAATTGATTGAAAAGTATCCACTGAACTTGACAACCAAGAAGCTATTAATGACCTTGACAACAGTAGGTTCAATCAAATGATGAAACAGAAATCAAATTTTACTAAGCTTATTCTTCTGTAAAGGTAGAGACTGCAGAGGTGGCGTATGCTTTCAAGAATGGCAAAAATGGAAGAAGAGACACAAGGCAGTGAATAAATGGAAATACAAAGTTGAGAGAGGACAAGTTCAAGCCACAAGGAGTTTGACAAGTAGGAGGGAAAAGCAGGAAGGGTGAGACTAAACATAAAGGGAGGGACAGGCTAACCACTGGGAGAACAGGATGTAGATCCGCACTGGAGGGGCTGGCCTCGGGCAGGAGGATGGTGACCTTGCCCAATGAGACAGAAAGGAAGATTATAAATGTGTGTGCAGGGCATGGGGAAGAAAGAATGTCTGAGACCTGGAGGAAAGGCAGCTGGCTGGGGAAGAAGGGTTGAGGAGAGTGTTCCAGGAGGGCTCCATGCGTAAAGACCCTCCAAGGAACCCTGAAATAGAACTTCACGGAAAGAGACTTCTTCCAGAGTGTGACCTGATAATTCTACACACTAAAGTGTAGATGTGGCGAGGCTGGAGACGTATACACTTGGGGCCAAGTCATGTAAACTTGAGTCTAAAAGCAGCAGTCCTCACTTCTTATTTATTTATTTATTTTGTTAAGCAGTCCTCGCTTCTTGAAAGATCACTCTGGCAGGGTGGGGAAATTAGATAAGAAACAGGCAAGAGTACCTGTGAGGAGAGAACAGTTAGGATACATTTAATACGAATCCAGGCCAGGGATGACATTTTGGTGGTGGTGACAGTACAGCAGGCAAAAAGAAAATTGAACACATTCGGAGATGTAGAAGAGGCAAAACGCACTTAGAACGCATGGTCTGAATGTGGGAACGGAGGAGCAAGGACCGTCACGGGGTGACGTTCAGGTTCTAGTTTGGGAAGCCAGAAAACGGTGAGTGGTACTGATCACTGAGAAGGCTGGGGGTGGCAAGAACGTCCTGATTTTCAAGTCGCTGAGCTTAAGGCGCTGAGCTTAAGGCACTGGTGAAGCGGGCAAGTAGGTAAGTAAACAGCTGAATACAGATGTAGGTCTGGAGCTCTGAAGAGGTCAAAATGGTAATGAACCTGGGATTTGCCGACTGCAGCTGGAAACTGCAGGCACTGTGAGGAGAGATCACAGAGGGAGAGGACGTAGTGTGAGAAGATGGCCTGGGGCAGAGTCCTCGAGAACCAATTCCCTCAGGCCAGAGTGGAAGGGAAGGGCACGCCAAGAGAGCCAGAGAGCGACAAACACCCACACATCAAGGAGGAAGAACAGGAGCCGATGAAAAAAAGTACTTCAAGGACAGTCAACTGGGTCTGGAGCTCGGCTATTAAAAAGGATGGGGACTAAAACTGGTGAGAATAATTCTAACCAAGACTGGGTAGGAGGGAGAAGGAGTAGGAGGCTGGGAAACGGACAAAACCAACTGGAATGGCTTAACTGTGCAGGAGAAGGAGCGAGAGCCCGAGAAGGCTGGGAGGGCGCGTGAAACGTGCAGCTGAGAAGTGGGTGATGCGCTGGATCGAGAAATTAGGATCGGAAAAAGTGAAGAAAGTAGAGAGAGTGACAGATTAGGAAGGAACCGAAGGAGGGCCCAAGGGACAGGAAGTCTTGGTGACACTGAGAAAGGGAACTAAGGTTAGGAAACGAATAATGGCAGACTGGGGGAACGGGACACAGAAGCTCCAGATTTCAGGAGCGGAACAGGGGCAAGTGACAATAAGGTCCTCAGCCCCCAAGGGTAGAGGAAGTATCTGAACAGAGCCAAAGGCCACATATGGAAAACCTATACTCAACAGTGAAAAACAAAGCTTCTTCTTAAAGATCAGGAACAAGGCAAAGATCTCACCACTTCTGGTCAACGTGGTTTTGGAAGTCCTAGCCAGAGCAATTAGGCAAGACAAAGAAATCAAAGCATCTAAATTGGAAAAGAATAGAAATTATCTGTTTGCAGATGACTTCTAAAGATTCCACACAACAAACCACTGGAACAAATTTAGGAAAGTTGCAGGATACAAAAATCAGCACAAAAAAATCCATTATTTTTATACACTCACAATGAACAAGCCAATAAAGGAAATTGGGAAAATAGTCCCATTTACAATAGCACCAAAATATAAAATATTTTGGAATAAACTTAACCCAGGAAGGTGAAGGACTTGTACACTACAAACTATAAATCTGCTGAAAAAATGTAGAGACACCAATAAATGCATGCTTGTGAACTGGAAGACTTAATATCACAAAAATGTCCATATGACCCCAAATGAGCCACGGATTTAACACAATCCCTATCGAAATCTGTGGCATGTTTTGCAGAAATAGAAAAAAAAAATTCATATGGAACACAAGGGACCCCAATTAGCCAAAATAATCTTGAAAAGGAACCAAGTTGGAGGCCTCATACTTCCTAATATCCAAAACATATTACAAAGCTTAAAAGCTGGTGGTGTTGGCACGAACATACAGACCAAAAGAACAGAGAACAAGTGAGTAAATAAACAAATACTTTACGTTTATGATCAACTGATGTTAGACAAGGACACCAAAACAACGGAATGGGGAAAGGGCCAAAATGGATTAAAGACCTAAATATAAGACCTAAAACTATAAAACCCCCAGAAGAAAACACAGGGGGAAAGCTTCGTAACATTGGATTTGGCAGTGATTTCTTAGGACACCAAAAATAAAGGCAACAAAAATAGAAATTGACAAATAGGATTACATCAAACTTAAAAGCTTCTGGGCATCAAAGGACACCATCAATAGAGTGAAAAGGCAACCTATGGAACAGGAGAAAAATATCTGCAAATCATGTATCTCATAATGGGCTAAAGAAGCTCTACAGTTTAACAACAACAACAACAAAAAACCAGGGAAAGTGATTTTTAAAGACAGGCAAAGGACTGAACAGACATTTCTCCAAAGATAAACAAATGGTGTCTGAACATTTGAAAAGATGCACAAGTATTACTAATCATTAGGGAAATGCAAATCAAAATCAGAAGATGATGTACTGTGCCCAATAAGATGGCCACTATCAAAACAAAAACAAAATAACAAGTGTTGGGAAGGATGTGGAGAAACTGGAAGCCTCCTGCAGTTGGTGGGATTGTAAAATGGTGCAGCCACTATGGAAAAGCATAGGGCTTCCTCAAAAAATGAGAACCACCCTATGACCCAGCAATCTCACTTCAGACTATTATACCCAAAAGAACTGACAACAAGATCTGGGAGACATAACTGCACACCTAAATTCACTGTAGCAGCATTACTCACAACAGCCAAGAGATGGAAGCAACCCAAACGTTCATTAACAATGAATGGATAGAGAAAATGTGATTATATCCATGCATAGAACAAAATAGGATCCAGCCTTTAAAAAGAAGGAAATCCTGCCATGGGCTGCAATGTTAATGAACCTTAAGAACATCATAAGTAAAATAAGCCTGTCACCGAAAACAAACACTGTATGATGCCACTTATCCGAGGTACCCGCGATAGTAAAACTGAAAGAAACAGAAGGTGGAATGGTGCTTGCCAGGGGCTGGGGGTGGGGAGAGGAAATGCAGAGTTGTGTTTAATAGGTAGAGAGTTTCAGTTTTGTAAGATGAAAAAATTCTAGAGCTCTGTTGCACAATAATGTGCGTCTACTTAACACTACTGACTGCACACTTAAAAACGGCCAAGGTGACAAATCATGTGCTTTCTACTACAATTTTAAAACAAAAAGACCACATAGTACTACAAAATACAAGAGAAAAGTTTGAGAAAAGGAAAAGCAACAGAGCAATAGGGCTTGCATCCTGAACACACCCTTGATTGTCAAGGGTGGAGACAGAGCAAAATGAGACCTTTTGAGCAAAATGAGACTCCAAAGGCATTTTGGCTCTAGCAGTTTCAGAGCTAAGTAATTACTAGGGTATCTACAAGACATCCCGGACAGGATACATGGATACTGCCTCAATTCTTCACCTAGCAGCAGAAACGGCAGCGTTCCTCAGGAATCATTTCCTGCTCGCACGAGCTGTGGCACGGCCTGGGGGCTTCTGCAAAGGGCATCCTAGTGCCCATGTGGCAGGACGTGTAAGGACTCAAGGATGGTTAGAAAAGGGAGAAAAGGCACACATTATGTTTCATTTTCCATTTGTCGAAACATTTCCTCCACCTATTTTTTTTTTTTAATGTATTACAAATTTTAAGCTTCTCAAGTCTGTTCTTTACATGCTAGCTAATGGAATTCAAGCACTGAGCCTTGAGAATACTTAGGGGGGAGGGGGGATCTGTTCCCTTTAATCTACAGCTGCCAAAAAACTCGATACCATGGTGCATCCTAAGATTATCTCTGACCTATGCAAAGGTGAACTAAGACAGTTTACAGAAGTATCAGTATGAATCTCCTTTCCACTGTGGAGACTTCTTTACAAAAGCTGTTTTCTGTTTAACAAAGCAGTCATTTAAGACACCTAGATGGATTACAGAGTGCTGTTAAATACTTGAGATGTCACCTTTAATCCCCAAAAGATGAAAATTTAATTGGCTCTCATAATTATTTATATAATTTTACACAAAAACTTTCTTTAAATCTTATTACCATGTTAAACCAGAAGGGAGATCTGGCACATTCTTCTCCCTTCATACCTAGAGGCTAATAAAACCCATGGCTGTTGAATTCCTTATTCAAACAAAAGATGTGAAAGTCTTTGTCTCATTTCTATTAACCCAGGCTAATGGGATAAATGTTGGAAAAGCCACAGGGGCTGGAGCAAGCGGATTCAGTCAGGGTCTAACAGCACCCGTGGTAACAGATCAAGAGACAGTAGTAAGAAACTGAAAGAATAAAATCACAAGGAGACACAGGGGGTCAATCCCTGTGTACTAAGAGTCTGGGAGGGAACTTCTCAATTTCCTCAGCTTCCGATCTCACTACTATATATCTACTGTCGTCCAGTGTTAAAGACACCGCACCGCTATAGTTACAGTTTTCCTGAACTGGTTATAAGAAGCCCGTGTCTTTATGGCTTTAACACTTAATTTTCTTTTACACCACAATGTGCTACAGAGACAAGATTTTGACCGTAGGCCCTTTTGGGTGGTTTTGTCGTTGGAGGTGAAGGTGGGGTGGGGCTGTCACTTACCAGTGCTTTCCATATAGCCAATGGCCTCCCCATGTCAGCAGGCAGACCCCAGCTGTTGTTTTCTTCCAGTGATTTCTAAGTGTTTTAAAGAACACGGTCATCTTCTCCTAAGGATTTGCTAGATTAACAGAGGCAGAAAAAGAAAAAGTAAGTACCCCAGCTCACTGTGTAAAGGCCCCCTACCTGCCTTCCATGCACCTGTCCTATCTTTCTTCCCTCATTCCTACTCCTCCTTACCCCTTCTCCGGTCTCTTCCCATCTGCTCCCTTCCAGGCTCATCAACTCCATCTTCTCACTGCCCACCTGTCTTTCTTCTTTCTTTCCTCACTTGTTTCCACCTAAACGCACTGCTTCCCTCTCTGCTCACCCGAACCTCACGTATTCAAAGCAAGCAGAGACGTACAGAGAAGCGAATTCCAGGCTTCCCGCTTTTCCTTTCTCCCTGCAGTCACTCTACCACTGTTAAAGAGTATTTGTCGATTACATATAAAGGACTCTGAAGGGCTCATTCAAAATAAAGGAAAACACTAGCCCCTCAAAAGGAAAATAAGCAGAGAACATGCACAGAAAATTCACAGGGCAAGTGCAAATGGCTGTGTGAAAACGCTCACCTTCTAGTTAACTGAAAACATGCAAATGACAAAGGATTAGTACCAGTCACCTCTAAAACTAAGAAATGGTTACATGGTCATATTCACTGATGACAAAATAAACTCACTCACGTACTCCTGTTAAGCAAGTAAATTCACACAACTTTACTAAAAAACCAAGCAACAATATAGATCCTTACTCTGTTTTGCTTTTTCACAGCACTTATCATTTGATGATGCTTATTTGCTAATTTGTTTATGAGCTCATCGCACTGAAATGTCAACTCTGTAAGAATAAGGACTCTGTTCTGGTCACTGCTGTATCCCCAGTGCTTAAAATAAGATACAGCACACAATAGTCATTCAACAGCTAACTGGGTGAATGTCACAGGGTTCAGGACATACTACCCCAATATGTGGCACCTGAGCATATTGAATATTTTAAGCTAAGGGAGTCTGAGAAAATGACAGATGCGGGAAGGTCATTGTGACCTCCTCACCTGACCTTCTTCCCTGAAACCAGTCATAAAACCCTCATCTGTGAAATACACTCCCTGAACCCGGAAGAAAGGAGCACCATCTCTGAAGACAAAGGATGCCAAGAAGAATCCTAACAAACAGGCCTTCCTAAGTGTCCCGTTTACTTTGATTTCCTCATACTCAACCGAACATATTCCTTCACAACTGTCCACCCTTCATCAAACCTAACTTTCTATCCACCAACCATCAGCCTACTCCTTGGCTATAAACCTCACTTGCCCGCTTGTAGGAGGTGAGAGGAGAAACCAAACCAGGGCTGTACTTGGGCAACTAACTCAATAAAAGTTTTCAGTCATTAGATCTGTAGTACAAGTTTGTGTAGAAAGGTGGCGTGTGCTGTTGAGAGAGTGAGTTTGAGATGCCCAGAGGATATCCAAGTGGGTATTCAAATGATCAGCGGAAGTCTGGATCTAGCAGTCTGAAGCTGGGAGAAACGGGGTAGAAGATACAGATTTGGGACTCGTCAAAGTTTGAGTGCAGATAAAAATCACCCAAGGCAAGGGTAGAAAGAGGGGAAAACACCAATGCTGTTAGAGAGCAATCTGAGAGTTGATAAAAGTCTGTTTTCATCCATGATTTTCCACCCGTGATCCAGTGGAACTCCCTTTTGGCCACAAAACAGTGATTCGTGCATAAAAACATGGAAACATGCAGGCAGTCTAGTGTAGTGAAATGAGCAGTGGTGCAAGGGTCCTGAGGCCTGAATTCCAGAGTCACTTTATGACACGGCGAGCCTGGGTAAGTCACTTAGCCTCTACCGGCTGGTCTTTCCCTGTTAGTCAAATGAGAACACAGCACCTGCTCTGATTAACTCAGCAGGCTGTACAAATCACCTCTGATGGGGCTGCGAATGCACAGGACTCATTAGTAAAAATGAGGATACTACACCTGTCTGATTAAGTCATTTGGCTAAAAAGATCACACCTGAAAGAACGGTGAATGCCCTTTGTAAATTTTTCTGGATTTAAGTTGTCGTGGCAATTGCGCCATATATAAGCCAAGAATGCATATTCCTTCTAAAGCGCCCAAGAGAATTCGTCTTCCTTAATCTGAGTTAAAGTCTAAATTTCATATGTTCAAAATGAACATCTCTCCTCTGTAAAGCAGGTTGGCCAGGGGGTGGGTTGTTCCCGTTGTTTGGTTTGGTTTGTTTGTTTGTTTGTTTGTTTGTAACAACGCCCAAACTCTAATTGTACTGGGCCCTCCCTGCCGGGACGGAGGGGATTTTCTCCCTAGACGGCGAACCCCTCCCGGGTGGGCGCGGTCTAGGCTTCTCTAGGAAACACAACCTCGAAAAGCACCGGGAATGAATGAAGCCGTCAGACGATCAGAAACGATTCTCCCCGTTTTGCAAATGAGGAAGCCGAAGCCCAAAAGGCAAGAAGAGTGAGTAAGGGTCACACGGGGCAGCGACAGCTCTGGTCCCAGAACCCAGACCCGCTGACCCGGGGAGTGACACCCCGGACCCCGCCATCCCTCGGGGGGGGCCCGGCTCCCACCCTCTCCCCGCCGGCTCCCGCGGCCCGCACGCCCGGCCGCCGCGCCCCGGGCAGGCTCCCGCAGCTCCGTCCCGCACCCCGGAGCCCTCGGCCCGGCCCGGCCCGGCGCCCGCGACCCGCTCTCCGCTCCCCGCCGCCGCCCCCCGCCACTCACCCGGGCGGCTCCCGCTCAACGCCCTGCCTTCCTGTGCGCTCCCTCAAGCTTCCCCCGCGCTGTGACGGGAAACCGCGCCCGCCGCGCCGGGGTTCCGCTGCGCTTCCCGACGCGCGGGGACGGCGCTGCGTGCGGGGGTCGCCGCCCGGGGGCCGCGGGCGCTCTTCCTCCGCGCGGGGATTCGTCGGTGCGGCCCTTCACCCGGCCGGGGGTCGCTCCGCAGCGTTTACCGGGAACCACCACGGCGGACACTGCTTTAGGACCGGCTCTAAAGCGGACCGTGGATGAACAGGGCACGTTTCGATCCTAAGGGCGAGACCAACGCACCACGAACGGCGCGATCTGAAGGGAGTGGGTGGGCGAGGCCTACGCTACGTCGGGCGGCGCGGGTTAGCCTTTCCGAGCGGGGCCGCTGATGGGGAGGAGAGGGAGCGGGGCCTGCAAAGACCTGGGGGAGGGAACAGCCGGGGCGAAAGCTCTAAAGCCGGAGGCAGTTTGGCAGGGGGTGGGGGCCCGGGCGGGCGAAGCCAAGGAGTGCGCCGGGCGGGGACGCGGGGCAGGTGGGCCGGGGTCGCGGTCGTGGTCGCAGGGAGTCCGCCCGTTGTACGGAAGGAGAGGGGCAGGAGTGGGGGCATTAAGCCGGGGCAGTGATGGGGTCTGGTTTACTTTACATTTCTCCATGGCCACGTGCAGTGAGTAAATCCCGGAGGCGAGAGCTACCGAGAGGCCGGGGCCCGCGCTGACCACCAGGCAGCAGCTCGAATTCCTCCCCCTCCCGCCAGCGCCTGGCCCCTTCTCCCCAATTAGTGTTGGGACTAAACCGATCCATGCACGTCTCTTTCTCACCTTCTTCCCTCCGTCAGCCAGCTTTGCCGGGTGTGGAGTGCGGCCCTGGGGAGGCGCTCATGGACCGCACCCCGCACGGTTCCAGCCTCCGGAGAGCTTGAATTCTTAGTTCCCCGTTTGCTACAGAGAGACACGAGTCCTTTCTGTCTTCCACTCCACGTACGCGTTAGGAACCATGAGAACATGCAGCGAGGTTTTGGCGAAATAATTCATACTCTGCCAGCTTCTCCTCCTCACGGGGCCACACTAGATTGTGGGAACTTGCTATGCCCTCTCTCCCGAGGCTCTGTCAGTAAATGAGGGAAGTGAGAAGATCATCGTGAAGCACATCTTGTAGCTATAAAATGTGATGTTGAAGGTATGGGCGATAGTTATTTTCGCTTCTCTTCTCCCAACCTCTTAGAACATTTGCTTTAAAATGAGTTGCTGAACGGCGTCCCCTGTAAGGCTAGAAAAATCCGGGACTAAGGCGGGAGGGTCCAATGGGCAGACTGAGCTTTAGGGCTTCAACAAAACAGTGGTTTCCAAAAATGGGAAAAGTTCTGCTTGGAGGCACATACCATGATCCAATCAGATTTTCCAATCAGAAAATCTAGAAAGAAGTTTTTTTCCTAAAACTTGGGAGAGGAAAACTTGATTTTGAGTTGGAACCATATGCTGTTGGAAAGATCGGGCATCACGAGGCAGATGCCCAGAAAGCCTGTGAAGAAGGGTGGCGGGTGTCTGCCACCTGGGAGAAAACCCCTGGAGAGAAGAAGCCCCTCCAACGAGGCCAAACACAGACATGCATAGCATCCCAGGCCTCACTCAGGAACATCCCTAACTGAAAAGCGCTCCCAGGGCCACACGGGAATATTTGTTAGTTTACGTTCTTTCTTTAATATGAAGCCTTCAATTCACTGTGGCCAGTACAGGGGTGAATGGGGATGGTGATGTCAGCCTGTTGTGTTCCCAGCAGAGAAATCTGGAAACGACTCCCAGGTTTCTGCATGGATTTTGAAACTAGAAAAGATGAGACATCTCTATGGAGTAAAAACCTCAGAACTACCCATGCAAAAGAAGAGGGGAGCAGTGGTGAGGGGCATGGTAGGTCTCTGAAAAAGAATTTCTGTTCTCTCCTATACTGCATGTTTGTATAGATAGAAACAGGGGGAGCCTATGACTCAGATATGTCACCAGCAAATGGGAAATATCTGCATCAAAATAGGACTAAGTCATAAATTAGTCATAAATTCATCTTCCAGGAGTTAACTGTACCCATTACACATATTTACTGACATTTTAATGCATTGTTGTAGTATCCCATTTAATTTTGAAGTTATATAACTCATGCTACTAATATTTTCCCTGTAGTAAGGCTACTATTGGCCCCTCAGTGAAGCTAACAATTGTCCCCTCAAATCATTTCCGGAGCGACGTTGTCCCCTCATTCCCATCCTATAAGGGATTATAGTGAAAGCCACATCTTAAGCATGTGGTTTGTAAATCTGTAAGGACAGGACACAAATGATGCTGAAACATGGAAATTTCTCAAATGCTCTTCTCAGACATCATTACCAGCACTGAGTGTTGGACATGGAGATGTAACACCTGTTGTCCCAGCTGCTGGGGGTGGTTTGGGCAGAGCCTTCAGCTGTCGGCCCCTCCAGGGACAGCTTCCAATGTGGTGAACCATTTTCACCAATGTCACTGCCTTCTGGAGGTGGCCCACATCCAGTGACTGATCTAGGGGAGAATTCAAAAGCTTGGCCACTTGGCCCAAAGCCAAACATCTCTGAGAGCCCCACAGCTCCTCACGGGGTTAGCTAAGGTTGTCTCAGACACAACCCAGCTCAGCTTCTCCCTCTGCCCAAGCGTGTGTCCTTCAACAAAAGAGTTGATGCTGAACACTGAACACTGTAGTAGAGAGAATAATGACCCCCCCCAAGATGTCCTTAACCCCTGGAATCTACTAATACTTTGCAGGGGTAATTAAGTTAAGGTTCTTGAGATGGGAAAATTATCCTGGAGTATTCGGGTGGGTCCAATGTAATCACAAGGTCCTTTTAAGAAGGAGACCTAAAATCAGAGTGGTGGGCAGTAAATGTGAAAATGGTAAATAATTGATAGGTTTTTGGATAATATTTCAGAAATCTGGGTGAAGGGTATACTGCCAAGGAGTGGCATCAGTTTAAGATATGCATAGTAATTCCTCCTCCAGTGCCAGTGATTGGATTAAAAATTGAACATGTAGCTCCATTTAGACCGAAGGGTCTTAAGGACGAGTCTGCTGAGAGATCTCAGGAAAGGTTTCATTCTCCTTAAAAGGGAGGAATTCAAGGAAGAGATGCTGATGAGCCTTACAAACGTTATGGTCATTATGCTCAGTGAAATATGCCAGTCACAAAAGACCACATAGTATATGATTCTAATTCCACGAAACATCCAGAATTTGCAAATACATAGAGCTGGAGAGTGGAGTAGAGGCTACCCAGGGCTGGGCTTGGGGATGGTTGGGGAGAAATGGAAAATGATTGCTAATGGATCTGAGATTTCTTTTTGGGATGCAATGTGCGATGGTTGGCTGTGGTGACGGCTGCAGGACTCTAGGAGTACAGTAAGGGGACAATCACATGGTACGGGATGACTTTCTTCCTCAGACAAGATCATATGGGTGCATAATACCTAAAATTGCTGAGGTGGAGAAGCTGAAGGGACTCCCATCTTAGAAAGGCTCTGTCTAGCGGCACCTGAGTAGTTCCATTGGTTAAGCATCCAACGCTTTACTTCGGCTCAGGTCACGATCTCAAGAGTTGTGGGATTGAACCCAGCATGGGGCTCCATGCTAGGCGTGGAGCCCGCTTGAGATTGTCTCACTCCCTCTCCCTCTCTACAAAAACAAAAGAAGTGCACCTGGGTGGCTCAGTCATTAAGTGTCTGCCTTCCACTCAGGTCATGTTCCCAGGGTCCTGGGATGGAGCCCCACATCGGGCTCCCTGCTCAGCAGGAAGCCTGCTTCTCCCTCCCCTACTCCCCCTGCTTGTGTTCCTTCTGTGTCAAATAAATAAATAAATATCTAAAAAAAGAAAAGAAAGTCTCCATCTCTGCTGTTTTTCTGCTAAGAAAACTCGTGTTCTATATTTGCTTCTGAGCAAGCCAAAGAAGTGGTGTTCCCACTTCAAGGAGGAAACAAGAAAGTTAACCGTTCTCTAGTTCTGCTCTAGGCCCCAAACACCTGATAACACCTAAGAAGAGCCAGTTCCTGCCTACGTTCCAGGACATTAGCCTCAGACAAACCTCACTGATGCTGGCATCAGTACCCCTACCATTGGTAATTTATAACACCTGTCATCCACCTGTCCCCTGCCTTTGATCAGACCCTACCCTGGATTCCTACGGGAATGTGTACCCTAGACCCCTTTGCAGTATAAACCTCTAATCCCAAGCGATGACAAGACTCATTCTCCTTTGCTTTCTGAGTCTCCCAGTCACTCTGTCTATCCTTTACCTGTCACTCACACTCTTCAGTAAACTCAATTTTCACTTTCTCCAGCTTGCGTTTGAATTCTACCCTGCGTGAGGCCAAGGACCATCTTGACTAGTCCTGCAGGACCCTCCTTGGGGTGCTCAGACCCAGCCTGACCATGTCACTGCCACAACCCGTGCTCAGCCATGACGGGAACCAGTTTGGGCCAATGCCAACTCACAGAGGATGGAAGGCAGAGAAAGAACCTGGGTCCCCAGTGACGTCATTGAGCCACATGGTTGTACTGTTTCTAGAGCTTGCTCAAACTCTGGACACCCTATTACAGGAAATAATTCCTTTATTATTATTATATTCCTTTATATAATAGATAATATTATTATTATATTCCTTTATATATTATTATATCCTTCATATAATATATATTCCTTTATATAATATATAAAATTTATTATATTCCTTTATATATTACTATATTCTTTTGTATAATATATATTATTACATTCCTTTATATAATATATAATATTATCCTTTATATAATATATAACAATATTATTATTATATTCCTTTAACTATGCATAAGTCAGTTAAGAGTCAGGGTTTTCTGTTTCTTGATGCCAAGAGCATTGAACTGATGAACTGTAAGCCTAAGGCTATGGGTGGGTAGAAGACATAGTAGGGACAGTATTTTTTAAAAGATGTTAGGTTTTTATGAGGCATATAGGTGAAAGTAAATGGCAGATACATATCAATGGTATGCCTTACCTTTTACTGTTCCTAATATCACTCTCCAGCCATTCCCCTGGACCCGTGCCGTGTTTGTTGTTGATAGATTCACTAACATGAAAAGAGTTCAAGATTCAGAAAAACTGATATAATGCTCGTCCCTACATATAATAGCCTTATATGTAGCATCTCAGAAGAAATCTGCCTGCGGGAATAGGTACTCCCCAGGCAGAACTTCTATCATAGAAAATTATGTATGGATTCTTTTAACATTCATTTCTGGTTTGTTTACTTATTTTATGCCTACAGACTCCTCTTCAGACTACTCTGTTTCCCTTAGGAAAAAGTACAAAATGGTGTTCTTGTGGTATTTATGCTTAAAATCTCTTCCTTGTTGTGACCTTTAGTATCCACTGCAGTTACTACAACCAGATTGGAGACATGTAAATGAGGCCTTTTGAGAAACCAGCAGGTTCCTAGGAGAGAGAATATCTTCCCAATGTAACACAGGGTTTTATACGACCCTCTGTAATGCTCATTCTTGCCCATATGGGCCCAGCTTTTTTCTGAATGTGACTTCTCTTATTAACGTGTCTCCTTGTCATTCTTTGCCAACTACTCCTCCTGGCGACATCTGGCACTTTCTAGCTGCCTGTTTCATTTGATATAGGAGTGAAAAGTGACAAAGGTCTCCAATTCTGTTTTGCAAATCCCAGTCTCCCAAAGTAACTCAGTGCTAAGCATTCCAGAACAAGAAGGGGGTAATTCCATCTCTAGTGAATTTTGAGTCAATTTTTTAAGACCTTATTTTTTAGAGCAATTATAAGTTCAAATTGGGAGGAAGGTAGAATAATTTTCTATCTATGCCTCTGCCCTTACCCTTGCTCAGCTTCCTACAATATCAACACTTCTCACGAGACTGATACATTTGTTACAACTGACGAACCTATGTTGACCCACCCTAATCTCCCAAAGTCACAGTTTCCTCTACAGTTCACTCTTGCTGCTGTACATCTTATGAGTTCAAAGAAAGTATAGTGGCATATTTCCATCATTATAATATTGTACAGAATCATTCCACTGCCCTAAAAATCCTCTGTGCTCTGCCCCTTTAGCTCTCCCCACTCCCACCCTGGCAACCACTGATTGTTCCCTATTCCTAGTTTTACCTTTTCCAAAATGTCATCTAATTGGAGTCATACATTATGTAGCCTTTTCAGATATGTTTCTTTCACTTTATAATATGCATTTAACATTCTTCCATGTCTTTTCTTGGCTTGATAGCTCATTTCCTTTAGCATCAAATAATACTCTGTTGTCTGGTTGTACTACAGTTTATTAATCTGTTCACTTAATAAAGGACTTCTTGTTTGCTTCCAAGTTTGGGCAATTACGAATAAATCTACTATAAACAGATGTGCAGGTTTTTGTGTGGACATAAGTCTTCAACCTCTCTGAGTCAATACAAGAAGCATGATTGCTGGCTCACATGGCAAGAATAGGTTTAGTTTTGTAAGAAACCACCCAACTGTCTTCCAAAGTGGATGTACTAGTTTGCATTCCTACTGGCAATCTATGAGAGTTCCTGTCCCTCCACATTTGGTGGTGCCCTCTCCAGAGGGGGGCCATTTTAATAGATGTGTGCTGGCATCTCGTTGTTTTAATTTACATTTCCCTAATGACATGTGACATGGAGCATCTTTCATGTTTGTTTGCCCTCTGCATATTTTTTTGGTGAGGTGTCTGTAAAGGTTTTTGGCCTATTTTTAAAATCAGGTTGTATTCTTATTGTTAAGTTTTAAGAGTTCATTGATTACTTTGAAACTGTCCAATACCAGATGTGCCTTTTGCAAATGCCTTCTCTCAGTTTGTGGCTTGCCTTCTAATTCTCTTGATATTGCCTCTTGCACAAAATAATTTTTTCATTTTAATAAGGGCCAGCTTATTAACTTTTTTCTTTCAGGGACCATGTGCAGTGTTGTATCTGAAAAGGCATCACCACACCCACGTCATCAAGGTGTTCTCCTGTGAAACCTTCTAGGAGTTTTATAGTTTTGTATCTTATATTTAGGTCTATGATCCATTCTGAAGTAACCTCTATGAAGAGTATAAAGTCTGTGTCTAGATTCTTTTTTTTTCTTTTGTCCAGCCCCATTTTTTGAAAAGACAACTGCTCTTCACTGTACTGCTGTTTCCCCCTTTCAAAGCTCAGTCCATTATAGTTATGTGGCTCTATTTCTGAGCTATTTTGTTCCATTGATCTATTTTTTCCCCAATACCACAGTGTCTTGATTACAGTAGTTACATAGTACGTCTTGAGGTCGGGTAGCATCTATCCTCTAACTCTGTTCTTTTCCCTCAATATTGCATTGGCTATTTGGGGGTTGTTTGCCTCTCTACCTAAACTTTAGAATCAGTTTGTGAAACTGATTTGCTGGAATTTTGATTGGGATTGTAATGAATCTATGGATAAAACTGGGAGGAGCCAACGTCTTGACAATATTGAGTCTTTCTATCCATGAACATGGAACATCCCTCCATTTATTTAATTCTTCTTTTATTTCATTCATCAGAGAGGCAAAATATAAAAGAGGGTTAACAGGCATGCAAGAGAGCATGAGAAGGTCCCATAACCATCTAGTGGTATCTCCAGAAGGAGAGAATAGAGAATAGGAAGAAGCAGTATTCAAAAATACTGGCCGATGGAGCAGACACACTATAGAACACTAAAGGGAAAATCCTAAAAACACCCAAAGGAAGAGGAAAGCAAAGAAAATTAAATGAAAATGTATAAACAGGGTGGAGGTTTCATCCTTGTTCTGACACTAGTCTTTAACTGGTAGCCATGATTATAACCTGTCCCTCTGCTACCCATTCCACATTTCCTCACCTTAGGCCAGGCTTCTGCTGGTTAAAATTTGAGGAGGGGAATCAAATATTCATTCCTGGGGAACTGAATTCAAGGTCCTGCCTGGATAGAGATGCAGTCGTACCTCATTAACCTTTGCCCTTAGACGTGGCAACATAAAGAAGTGGTCAAGGATCTCCTGGGTTTCATGCATATAACTTCCTACTCTCATTGTTTAGCAACAACTTTGCTTGCCCTTGAAAATTGGGCGGAAGTCCCTCACCAGGAGAGACAGTCTTTTACTTAAGGCCCCCAATACTCTTTTCCATCTCTAGTTTATGCAGGCTTGGCTACAAGCTGAGTCACTGGGACTCAGCCAGCTCAACGAGGAATGCAAGATCTGGCATCAGGTGTAGACCATGCTAGCTGAGCTCCAGATCCTAGTTGTTTCCCCAGTAAAGATGCTCCCTTTGTCACATGTAGACCAGATGTTCCTGTTCCTCTCTCAATTTCCCTAAAATATGGAGAGTAGGAGGGACAGGATTTCGCTGCTGGAGGACTTCCCATAGTATGCCCAGTTGTGCCTAACCCAAGCACATTTCAATACAGAATAATGAGAGTTTGTGGGATCATATCACACACACACTCTTTTCCTTTTCCTTCTCCTTCTCCTCCCTTCTTTTGCTGCTGAAGTTTTTCTCCAAGACCTTCTTTTACACCTTCGATTGTATTTGTATTGGCATGAGGCAGGGTGTGTTTGCCCATGTGTGCACATTGCTATCTAGTCTGGGTTCTATAAAACAGATTGAGAGTTAATGTGTTGTTACCTTTCAAGACATGACTCCCATGGAGAAGGACAAGGAAGAACGGGGATCCGAGGCAGCAAAAGCTGGCCACCTTTAAGTGTGACCGATAGCTTTATCCAATGGGACTGTCCTCCAAAATCCACATCAACTAAGTCTCAGAACCATCCTGTGAAGGAGAAGTAGGGGAAGGATCTATCCACCTGCTCTTGCCTTCCACGATCAAGCTGTTAGCTTCCTGCAGGGTGTGGGAATGTGTAGGAATGGGTGCAGAGCAGGCTCTCACAGCAATATCAACAAGAAAGCCAGGGATACCTCAACCTCTCAAGAGCCTGAGGCCCACATTCAAGATAGGCACATTCTGGCTGCGCCTCTCCAAAGTCGGTCTGAGCACATGCAAAGCTGGTTGCACAGTGGCAGCTGGAACAGAGACAGGTGGGGTCATTAGGCATGAAATGATGGATAAGATATGTTGGATACACTGGCTTAATGCATGACCCTGATCTTTCCCTGTTTACCCAGTGACCTCATTAGATATAGCACCCAGTTGGTAGTCAAAGCTTCAAATCCAGTGAAAATATTATCCTCTTGGTACCAGCATTTCTATTTTGGATATTTTTTATACAATGGGGACACGAAGTAAACATTTTGGAAGGAGGTCACTGGGTATCTGTGAGTTGAGCTACTCTCCATTCTACTACTTGATTGCCTGACTCATGTCTTCTGGCTAAAGGAAGAATTGCTTCATATATTGTGCTGATTCAAAGAATATTCTCAATCTTATGGGCAGCACTCCTTATTGAAAATGCTTACTTAACCAGCTGGGGGCACTAGTGAATTTCAATAGACCATTCCATGATTCCATAAGACCAACTGCTTCTGGGTGTTGGGGACATGATAAGTCCAGTGATTCTCATGTACTAGAATCCATTATCTAACCTGGATTCCTTGGTTAGAAGCAATGTTGTGCAAGGCACCATGACCATTTTTAAGACCTCTGATATGTTCCCAGGCAGTGGTTCTGGCAAGGCATGACAGGCAGGGGAAAATAAAAGCAAATCTGTGGATCCTTCACGGGGTCTTGTGCTGAGCTCCATTCAACACCCCCAATCTGCGGGGCAGACTTAGCAGATACTAGACCTGCTAGGACTTAAGGGCTGAAGGATGTAGTCAATGGTGCTAGAGCAGCCAAGGAGGTTCTCATGCTCTGAACTCACTCAAACCTGATCGCTTTTCATTCACCTGTGAGGTGGGCCACTGGAGCACACACAAATCTCATAGTTATTGCCTCAAAAATATGTGCCTCCTTGTGGTGGAGGGCCCAGTGCCCACCCCCTTCATTCACTGCAATAGCACTAAAGGAGTGTACCAGCCAATATGGTCTTTGGGGTAGAGCTGCAGGGGAAATCTCTTATCCTCAGTGGTGGCACAGCATAATTCTAGGTGTCCATAGATCACGATATTTTTAAAATCCTTTTTAATTAATGTATGATATTGCAACATTTGGATACATCACTGCTTAGCATCCCTTCATTGTTAAAAGATGGGGCTTTCCAGTTATAACTAAAAAACAAATGAAAGATCTTTGAAGTCATTTATGATTGCATACCTAGGGTTAATTTTTACACTTGCAATCAGAAAAAATATATTGAAGGTTCCAGATACATATTCCCAAACTGTTTCATTAAAACATTTTTTTACTGGGGTGCCTGGGCAGCTCAGTTGGTTAAGTGTCTGACACTTGAATGTGACTCTGGTCATGATCTCAGGGTTGTGAGATCAAGCCCTGTATCAGGCTCCACACTCAGTGGGGAGTTTGCTTGATTCTCTCTCTCCTTCTTCCTCTCCCCTCCCACACTCACATTCTCTCTCTAAAATAAATAAATAAATGAAATCTTAAATAAAATAAAAACATAACCAATTTATATTCTCATTATTTGTTTGGGATGGCAACTTCACCACCATTAAGGTTTTCCCCCAATTTCTACTTATTTAATTGTTGGAGAAATAGCATTTCTTTTTTTTTCAATTTACATTTCATTGATTATGTGTAAAAAGTGCTTTTTATGCCATCAGGCCACTTTTATTTTCTCTTCCATAAAATATTTGCTTGTCTTTTACTTATATTTTTATATTTTCCCAACATGCCTTCCATGTTTATTTTTATTTTTTAAAATTCTCTAACTTCATCTAAATAGTCAAAATATCACATTTTAGAAAGATATTATAGTAACTGGATTCTAGTGAAATGTTAATTTTTCTCACCAACTTGATACATGCTCTTTATAGCTTTAGGACGGTAATCCTTTTATTTGTTGCAAATACTTTCCTGGTATATTTGCCTTTGTACTTGGTTAATGATATCTTTGATGTGAAAAACGAAACAAAATGTTGAATTTCATGTGGATGAATCTTAATCATAGAGAACCCTCTAATGATTAGAAATTCACATACATACTCATTTTCTATGGTTTCATTTTATTATAAAATGAAAAAATTCACCCATAACTATGTTTCTGTATCAAGATGCACCAAAATCTTTCCAACTCTAAGGTCCCCACTGCAGCCCCTCATCACCTTGCTCCCACTCATTCTCCTGCCCCAAGCCTAATGGTTACTCCAGCAAAGAGTCCTCCCTGCGTCACTCTCCTAAATCAGCTTCCTCCTGCTATACTCACCCAAAGCTCCCATGTCCTTTATGAAATTCATAATAATCTGCAATTATATATTTAGTTGTATCGTTATTTATTGCCTGATCCCTCTTCCCACCATAGTGATCTAATTTTATAAGGGCAGTGACGGTATTTCTTTTCCACATCCATATATGTATATATAGTATCTGGCACAAAATATTAAGGATTGAATGAATCATGAACTTTCTTCATTCTCTGCCCTCCTACATACTAAATTTCACACATATTTACTCAAATATTACCACACACCATCTCTCTCCACCATACGCTCTGGGAGAGAATGTTCCTCCCTCCCACCCAAGGCTCATGCACCCACCCATACTTTGCACAGCTCCCTTTCTTCCTCATCAGTAATGCCTCATCAGTAATCTTCTCTCTGCACTCATTTCTCCCTCCCATCTCCACTGTCCTTCCCTTTTAGCATTTACAGCTTCTCAAAACCCAACCACTTCAACATAGAAATATACCCAAAGCCTACCCTTTCTGATCTCACAAGTTTCTGCTACAGATAATTTACATATGACAAAATGCACCCCTTTTAAGTGTACAGATTGGTGACTTCTGATGACTGTACATATTCCTGTGATGGCCATGATGGAGATATAGAATGTTTCCATCACTGCCCCAGTATTGTCTCATCCTTCCTAGCCAACTTCCTCATGCCCCCAATCTGCCCCAGCAGCAAAAAGCCATGACTCTGCTTTCTGTCAACATAAATTGCATCTCTCTTTTAGAGTTTCATATAAATGGAATTACCCAGGAGTCCCCTTTTGTCCCTGATCTCTTTCTCTCAACATGGTGTCTTTAAGATTCATCCATATTATTGGGTATTGGAAAAGTTTTTTCCCTTCCTGCCAGTGGTAGCCTACTCTCAGGATCTACTATAGTTTGTTTATCCACTCATCCATCGACAAATGTTTTAGATCATTTTAAAGTTTGGACTATTATGAATAAAGCTGCATCTAACATTTGTATACAGTCTTTGTGTAGATTATTGTTTATGTTTTCATTTCTTAAGGGTACATGCATTGAAATGGAATGGTTGAGTTGTAGGATAAGTATAGATTTTACTTTTTAAGAAAGTACCAAAATATTTTCCAAAGTGGTTGTACTATGTCACATTCCCACCAAGAGTGTATAAGAGGTCCTGGGGCTCCATATTCTCACTAGCACTTGGTATATCAGCTT
Source organism: Mustela nivalis (assembly GCF_964662115.1). Classification (NCBI taxonomy): domain Eukaryota; kingdom Metazoa; phylum Chordata; class Mammalia; order Carnivora; family Mustelidae; genus Mustela; species Mustela nivalis. Next base: position 12,033,369 of record NC_139031.1, read on the forward strand.
TTAAATTGTAGACATCCTAACGAATCAAATTGTCTATCATATATCTTCTCCAGTGAAGCATCTATTTAAATATTTTGCTCATTTTGAAAAATTAAGTGAAAAAGTTAGGTGAATTTTAAGAGTTTTTTTATATATTTTAGATATAACTCCTTTTTCAGGTATGTTTTGAAAATATTTTCTCCCAGTCTATGTTTTACCTTTTCATTTTTGTAACAGTGTCTTTTAAAATTATATAATTATAATTAATTTATATTATATGTATATAATATATATTATTATAATATTATAAATAAATAATTATATATATGTAAAAATAATTCAACATATTATTTGTTTCAGGGGTACAGGTCTGTGATTCATCAGTCTTACACAATTCACAGCACTCACCATAGCACATACCCTCCCCAGTGTCCATCACCCAACCTCCTCATCTCTCCCTCCCGCCCCACTCCTCTCCAGCGACCTTCAGTTTGTTTCCTGAGATTAAGAGTCTCTTATGGTTTGTCTCCCTCTCTGGTTTCATCTTGTTTTATTTTTCCCTCCTTTCCCCTATGATCCTCCATCTTGTTTCTCAAATTCCTGATATCAGGGAGATCATATGATAAGTGTCTTTCTCTGATTAACTTATTTCACTCAGCATAATGCCTTCTAGTTCCATCCACATCACTGAAAATGGCAAGATTTAATTCCTTTTGATGGCTGCATAGTATTCCGTTGCACACATATATGTATGTATATATATGTGCAATGGAATACTATGCAGCCATCAAAAGGAATTAAATTTTGCATATATATACACATACATTTATATATGTATATGTATATACATATATGTACATACATGTATATATAATACATACACATATTTATATACATGTATATGTTTATATATGTGTGTATATATACATATAAATATGTATATATGTGTATACATATATTTATATGAATATATGTATACACATATAAATATGTGTATGTATTATATGTATATACATATATATATACACATTTATATACCACATCTTCTGTATCCATTCATCTGTTGATGGACATCCAGACTCTTTCCATAGTTTGGCTATTGTGGACATGGCTGCTATAAACATTTGGGTGCATGTGCTCCTTCAGATCACTACATTTGTATCTTTAGGGTAAATACCCAGCAGTGTAATTGCTGGGTCATAGAGTAGCTCTATTTCAACTTTTTGAGGAACCCCCATGCTGTTTTCCAGAGTGGCTGCACCAGCTTGCATTCCCACCAACAGTGTAGGAGGGTTCCCTTTTCTCTGCATTCTCGCCAACACCTGTCATTTCCTGGCTGGATAATTTTAGCCATTCTGACTACTGTGAGGTGGTATCTTACTCTGGTTTTGATTTGTATTTCCCCAATGCTGAGTGATGCTGAGGACTTTTTCATGTGTCTGTTGGCCATTTGGAGGTCGTCTTTGCAGGAATACCTGTTCATGTCTTCTGCCATTTCTTGATTGGATTATTTGTTCTTTGGGTGTTGAGTTTGATAAATTCTTTATAGATTTTGGATACTCGCCCTTTATTTGATATGTCATTTGCAAATATCTTCTCATTCTGTCGGTTGTCTGTTGGTTTTGTTGACGTAACAGTGCCTTTTTGAAGAGCAAAAGATTTAGATTTTGGTGAAGTACAAATTTTGATTTTTTTCTTTATGGATCATTTTTATGTGGCCTATTTAAGAAATTTATTAAGATCTTTAACCCAAGATCATTAAGATTTTCTCCTATTTTCCTTTTAGAAGTTTTGTAGTTTCCACTTTTATATTTAGGTCTATGATCTACTTTAGGTTAATTTTTGTGAGTGTTTTGTTTTAAGAGGCGAGGTTTCTTTTTTCCATGTGATTAACCAGGTGTTTCAACATTATTTTTCAAGATACTATCTTTATTCCCATTGAAATACATTTGCAAATCATTTGACCATAGATACATAGATCTATTTATGGATTCCTTATTCTGTTCTGTTGGTCTATGTGTCTATCCTTATGCTAGTGCTATCTTGATTAATAAGGCTTTGTAGGAGGGCGCCTGGGTGGCTCAGTGGGTTAAGCCTCTGCCTTCAGCTCAGGTCATGCTCTCAGGGTCTTGGGATTGAGCCCCACATTGGGCTCTCTGCTCAGCAGGGAGCCTGCTTCACTTCCTCTCTCTCTCTGCCTGCCTCTCTGTCTACTTGTGATCATCTCTGTCAAACAAATAAATAAAATCTTTAAAAAAAAACAAGGCTTTGTAGGAAGTCTTGAAGTCAAGTAGTGTAAATCTTACAATTTTGTTCTTCTCTTCTAAAATACTTTGGCTATTCTAGGTTCTTTGAATTTCTATATGGTGTTTAAAGTCAGCTTGTCAATTTCTAAATAAAAGAGGCTACTGTGATTTTGATGAGGAGGAGACAATCTTTGTACAATATTGAATATTTTAATCCATGAGCACAGTATCTCTCTGCATTTATTTAGGTGTCTTTAATTTATCTCAGTAATGTTTCTTAAGCTTTAAGTATAAACATCATGCACATATTTTGTTCATTATATCCTTATATTTTTCATGTTTTTAGTATTACTGTAAATGGTACAATTAAAGTCTCAGTATCTAATGGTATGTTTCTAAAATGTGGAAATACAATTTAGATCCTGCAACTTTACTAAACTCCTTTGTAATTATGGGGTTTTGTTTTTTGGTAGAAGTCTAAGGATTTTCTATGTATATAATCATGTCAGCTATGATTAATGGCAGTGTTACTTCCTTTTTATCTGAATATATTTTTATTTCTTTTTATTTCCTTATTTTACTACTCAATTAATAAGGTAATATGAAATAGAATTGGTAAGCATGGGGATTTTTGTATAGTTTTTGATATAAGGAGAAAAGCATTCAGAATTTCACCATCAAGAATGATCATAGGGTTATCTGGATGGCTTAGTCCATAGAGCATGTGACTCTTGATCTTGGGGCCATTAGGTTTGAGCCCCATGTTGCAGGTAGACCTTATTTAAAAAAAAAAAAAAAGAATGATCATATCTACAAGTTGATCATAAATGTTCTTCACCATTCAAGGGCATTCCCTAGTTCTATGAGTTTTCGTCATGAATAGTTGTTGTATTCCCCCCCCATTTTTTTTTTTTTTTTTTTTTTTTTTTTTTTTTTGCCTCTACTTATCTGTGCCTCCTGTCATAGATTTACGATTGGGATGAGAGTCCCAGTCTGGGCAACACTGGATCCACCGGCAAGCACTTAATGACATGGGAAAATAGGCAAGTTTGGGATTAGCGAGACAGATGATCTTTGATATTCTTTTCCCCAGATCTCTCCAAAGCTAATTGAAATTTTCCAGTTAGAGATTTATTTATTCCAATTTCAAATACTCCTGAAGCACTAAGGACTGATGAGATAATCCAAGTGAATTTGATCAGATTTTCCCCCCAACATTAAACTGACAAAATGCTGAGGAAATGAGAATGCGTGTCAGAGGTCACACAAGGAGATGAACAGGTTAAGAGAGGCCACTAGAGGTACAAGAAAAGGGGGGATAGATATCACAGATGCCGCAGAAAGGAACTGAAATGATACCGTAGCATAGATACATTATATACTTTCATGGAGAACTGTGGAGATCATCACCACGCCACGGAACTCCTGCTTTCCTACATTAATCCTTTCTTGCACAAAGAAGGTCACAAACAAGAATTTTAAAATAAAAATTATGCTTTAAACTGTTTTTGGCAAATAAACCCAGACCCTACCTCGAAAGACTGAATCCGCATTTGGTTGACAGCTACCTCCCAAGTCCACATGTCCCCAGGGAGACCCTCCAGCCAGCACTGCTCACGATGTGTTCATAGAGGACTATTTCAGAAGGAAGTAAATAGTTACACACATGTACCAAACAACAATAATAGCAAAACAACGATGCCACGAGCTTGGGAATCACTAGGCCAACCATGTGTCTATATTAGAATTCAATAGAACCTCTGACATACAAATGAGCATCTAAATGTCTACGGTTGATGTAGGAGATAGTGTTTTAGGTGTTATTTAAGGTGGGAATAGAACTTACCGTCTTGGTCTCAGTTCTGCTGGAGTCAAGCGGTGTGGTAGAAACACTACTAGACTTCAAGGCAAAAAACCCAGGTTCAATGTCCGGCTCCTCTGTCTAGTTGTTATGTCATTGTGGGTGCTTATTTAAAATGTCTGAGTCTCTGTTTCTTTGTCAATATGAAGATAATACTCTAACTTACTTATAGGGCTAGTCATGAAGATAAAATGGATTATTGAATGTGCTATCACCAACTCAATATCTAATGCCAAATACATGGGTGTTCTTCCAATGCCAAACCACAAGCTCATAAAGAATATGCAGATTTAAAAATCCATTGTGAATTGCATTAATTAGATTTTAAATGTTACATACAATGATGAACCTAAAATGTTACAGCCGATAAAAGGGATATGGGTTGACATTATATATAAGATATTTAATGTATATAACAGATGTAATAATGCCTTCCACATTATAAGAAATGTCAAGAATTCTAGCTCTTGGGTGAGGGACAGAGTAACCCAAACCTTTAGGAGAACAGTTTATGAGTATAAAATAGAATAAAGACTGACCTGTTTGTAGGAGAATATCAAAGCATTTGTAGCAAAACAGGAATATATCAAAAGAAAGAGGGCACTCTGAAGCAGCATAGCAAAAGAAAAAGGACACTCCATCCAATCAGGATTCTTGCCTCATTTATTGGATCAATGACCTTTGGCATTTAACGAAGCCTTTCTAAAACTTTAATTGTGAAATGACAATGACATGTCTCCTGTCTGGAGCCGAGGGCTGGATTCGATTCTCTTTTCCACCTCCCAGTTCTGCATTTCCTTTGCACAGCTTTAACCTTTGATCTTGGCCTCATTGTCCCCAAACGCTCGGTCTCCAAAACTGCAAAATGATAAGTATAAATACAAAATCCTACTACTAATTGTGTATGTAATTGCAGAGATTAAGTTATGTGACTTAAAATTCTCTGACATTAATTCTAAAGCTCTCCATTTATTCCTTATTCCTACATAGTCTCTTATCTTGAACCTTAAGAGGAAGGTTTTAATCCTACCAACTTGAAAGCAGGGCACGAAGCCCTGTTGGGTGCTTTGGCAGTGCAGTAAGCCTAAGGGAGCACCACTGGGTGGCGCTAAAGATCCGGTTGTAGAAGGAGACTAGGGATAAACCCGCACAAGCGTGAATTTCCTCTGGGTATATTGGCTGGCACCAGGCTATTTCCTTTATTGCCAGGGATCTTGGGGATGTCTTGGCTGGAATCTAATGCAAACAGTCCCTCTGCAGTGCTCAGCCTTGGTACAGGGGGGTCTTGGGCTTGGCAAGAGTATCTCCAGGGGTTTATTACAATATTATTAATAACCAGATCTTTCTGCCTCCTCCCAGAACCTTCCTTCAGTTCCCAGATCTGGAGCCTATCCTGTTTCTTCAGCCACTCATTCATTCAAGCATTTATTGCATGCTCTTACATACCAGGCATACAGCCAGGAAGGATGTGGTTTGAGAGATCCAGGACATCAGCATTTTTTTTTTTTTAAGTCTGCCATCAGCACCAACCCAGGTATTGGGCATCAGGGGTACCGCTCAGGTCCTGCACTGAGGGAATGACATTGTTGGCAACTGAACTGTGGCTGAACTTCCAGGAGGGAGCGGAGGTGGAAATATTACAGTTTTTGTATTTACAGCTGGTTCATAACACCTCCCTCCTCTAGCACACGCTATTGGCATGAAGGCTATGTAGCTTTTCTGCCCGCCTACCTCCATATCAAGATGACCTTAGCACCTTCTTTTTCTCATTATTTAGTTTAGTTTAAACCTATTACAAGGTAGTCTGACTGCTTTTCTAAGTAAAAAGTCTGGGGAAGTGAACATACTCTGTATGATAGATGAATGATAGAAATAGGTCATTATACATTTGTCCAAACCCATTGGATATACACCAAAAGTGAACCCTTGTGTAAACTATGGATGTTGGGTGATTATAATGTATCAATATAAGTTTATCAATGGTAACAAATGCACTATTCCAGTGAGTGGCATTGATAAGGGGGAGGCTCTGTGTGCATAGGAGCGGGAAATGTATTGGAAATATCTCAGTTTTGTTGCAAACCTAATAAAACTGCTTTAAAATATACAAGGCTTTAAAAAAAAGTCTCTTGGAAATTTATTCATAAGGGAATAGTATTCAACAATAAAAAGAAGAGTTATCAATGAAAAAACATGGAGGAATTTTATATGCATATTACTAAGGGAAACAAACCAATCTGGAAAGGCTACATAATATATGATTCCAACCCTATGACATCTGGAAAAGACAAAGCTATGGAGACAGTAAACAGATCAGTGGTCGTCGGGGGTTGGAGGAGAGAGAGGAAGAGACGCATAGGTAGAGCAGAGGGGATTTTCGGGGCAGCAGAAATATTCTGTCTGATATTCTAACCATAGATACATGCCTAACACATTTGTCAAAACCCATATAACTCTACAACCAAAGAATAAACCCTAACATAAACGATAGACTTTAGTTACTAGTAATACATCAGTATTGACATATCAATTGTAACTAATTGATTGAAGATGTTAGCCGTGGGGAAAACTGCAGAGAGACTCAGCCTATCTGAGAACTCCTCGTACTTCCTCTGAAATTTTGCTGTCAGCCTAAAAACTGCTCGCCAAAACCCAGACTGTTAATCTTTTTAAGTTTCTTTGGAAAGAACTCATATTTACATAGTGCTCTGCAGTTTTCAGATCAATCCACTTGATTCTCACAAGAGCACTGTAAGAAGTAAAAGACTGGTATTGTCTCAAGTTTATAGATGTGAGCATGAAGGTCAAGGAAATCAGGTGAGTTCTCAAGTTCATGCAGCAATTTAATATCAGGGTGAGGATTTGAACCCATGTCTCCTTGTTCCAGATCCAGAGTGCTTTTCCCTATATCCCAAGTACTTGCAAGCAAAGAATTGGCATCAAGCCTCTGCACTCCCCTGTGATTATTTCTTCTTTCTCCCAAGATTTTGGAGTTCAATTCAACAGAGATATAACGATATCACAGTTCAAGATCTCAGTCTATGGCTATTTGACACGATGTAATACAAGGATTTCATGTGTAAAACAGCATCTTTAACTTTTTTCCTACCAATTCTTTCCTTCAGTGTCTTTTGAAATCTTTGCTTCCTCTCAACTTTTAAGATAATCCATCAGAACAAGGATGAAAGCAGAGAAGAGCTAGAAGAAGGTGGGGCCATTTTTATAGAATATAACACTGAGGACATGAGATTGCTCTCCTTAAAGAGCCACAGCAGTTTGGGATGGAGGCATCAAGGTCCCAGAGCACATCAACATCAATGGTTAGAACGCACAAAGCAAGTTTTTTTTTTCAACAGCGACACCTTGTGGCTATAAGAATTAATAGCAGTAAAAAAACAAGAGACCCACATTTGCTCTCTTGGATATAGAGATGGTACTGACTCCTCTAGAGACCATGTAAACCTCCACGTGGTGGAGGAGGGAAGTGAAAATTCCCAAGAGAGGCATCTGCTTTCAGCTAAGTAATCCTCTAGACACCGAAATACTTTAGAAAAACAATACATTAGAAAATTACATTAGAAAAACAATACATTAAAAAAACAAAAGAGGAAAGACCATGTGGGGACAGAGGGAGAAGATGGTCATCTACAAACCAAGGAGAGAGGCCTCAGAAGAAACCAAAGCTGCCAGCACATTAATTTCTGACTCCCAGCCTCCAGAAATGTGGGAAGATCATTTCTGGTGTGGAAGCCCTCTAGTCTGTGATATTTTTTATGGCAGTTGTGACAATCTCACACAGGCATATCGTGGGCACTCAGGAAAGTGAAGAGAGAAATGAATTATGCAATTAAAAATTCACAATCATGGTATGTACCAGGAAGGGCAAATAAAGGTTGCCGAGAACACACAGTAACATGACCGGACCTAGTCTGGGACAACTTGGAGGGCTGGCCTGAAGAAGTGATATTTAGGTTGAAGCCTGAAGGACTGGTAGCCACTGGCCAGGCAGAAGGGGTTAGGTAGTGGTAGAAAGCTTTCCACACTCAGAAGGAACAGCATGTGCAAAGGCCCTGAGGTGGTAAGGGGCATTGTGTGGTTTGGGATTTGAAAGGTGGCACACAGAGTAGAAAAGGGTGGGTAGTTCTAGAAGAGGCAGGTGAGGCGGGCCAGAACCTGACCAGTATGGCATTTCAGGCCATGTCGAGAGGTCTGAAAAAAGGGTAATCCATTTTAAGTGCAGGAATGGAAGGAACATCTTTGTGTGACAATAAGATTTCTCCAGCTGCTGTGCAGAAGTTGTAAGGTGGGGTGGGGTGGGGTGAGGCAAAGATGGATGTGGGGAGACCAGGGGTCCACAGGAGGCAAATTAAGACACTGTGGCTTGAACCAGGGGGACGAAAGCAGAGGTGAATGGGCAATTCCAAAAGATACTTGAGAAGAGGGACACAAAAGAAAACGACCAGATCCACATCTTCAAAAACCTTACTCTTACTAAGCATGGAAAAGCATGGGGAATGTAGGAGTGGTAGAAGGTAAGAACAGGAATAAATAGGAAGAGGAAGAAGAACCCAGTCTAATAAAACCCTGAAAGTGGGTTTTAAAAGGGAATTCTGCGAGATCATCTCAGACTTGGTTGGAAGATGGAACTCAGGACCGCCCTGCTAACACCGCTGGTTTGATTATCTTACAAAATCCCCTTGTAAAGTGGAAGCAGCAACACATATTGGTTCACCACTGGAAATAATCATATTTTGCATTAATAGATTTGGCTCTTAGCTTATCTTCATGCACTTTCAGATCTGTGTTTTTTCTTTTTTTTTCTATTTGACAGATTGCACTCTTGGTTGCCTTTTAATTATTGAATTGCTGTTCTTTATCTGCAGCCTCTGACTAGTAACCTTATTATAACAATTGCCCAAGACTCAGAACTGAACAGTGTACAATAAAAATCCACAATAATGAAAATGCTTAAATTAAATAAAAATCTCCTAACAAGTAGCAGAGCACGCCGGAATGCACTGTATGAGTCACCGACTGTATGAATGATTTATTTTGGAAGTTATATCAGCTAAAGAAAAGCATATTTTGATCTTAACAATCAATACCCAGCCCTAATACACTCATCACAGAGCCTGTGAGTGAAATAACTTCATGCAGAGATTATTATCCTATAAATAACATCCTAATAGTCTGTTGGTATTTATGACCACCGTTTTAAAAAATATTTGCTAGGGACTTTCATACTCGCTGCCTATTTCTTTCCACTGTCCAATACCCATACATGTTTGTAACTCTGTGTGTGTGTGTGTGTGTGTGTGCGTGTGTACGTGTGTGTGCGTGTACATGTGTGTGCATGTGTATGGGGGGTTGCAAGTTCACTAAAACCGCCATACTGTGACACACAGGCTAGAAGCTGCTTCTTTTTCTTATTTTTTAAGAAAGGTTTTATTTATTTGAGAGAGAGAGAGAGACAGCATGAGCAGGGGGAGAGGCAGAGGGACATGCAGACTCCCCGAGGAGTGCAGCGGCTGATACAGGGCTCAAATCCCAGGACCCTGAGATCATGACCTGAGCCAAAATCAAGAGTCCAATGCTTGACTATGCTTACTTTTTGTAAAAGAATAAAAAAGAAAAAAGTCTCATAGTACATTAAAGAAAATCTCAACTGTGTGACTTAAGAACGCAGAATGGTCTTATGAACAGAACAAGAGGGTTATGTTCTAAATTTCCTTTCTCGTTTCCCACGACAGCAAAAAGGAGTCAAGTGGCTGGAGAGTGGATCAGGCACTTTACCTGCAGGAATGTGAAAAGGAAGATGTTTGCTCTTTTCAGTCACTGTGTTTCCAGGATAATTGGTTACTCAGCCATAGGTCCTCAATACAGGAACCATGCCGAAGGGCTCCCTGTGTGCAGAGATGTGGGGGAGGGGCCCGACTCGCACAGTTCATGAACCCTCATGAAAGCCAGGGTCGTGCTGATTGGAAAGCTCGCTGAAGGCAGTTCCCAGTCCCAGGTGGCTGAGGATACGTTTAGTGGACAATCCACATTTGTTGGTCAAAGAGCAGCAATCACTGAGTCACGAAAGAAGAAAACAGTCACTGTGTGTCACACCAGCTCCATCTAGACATCCCATCACCAACACTGGTGGCAGAGATAAAGCTTCCATGGGCTAAGATGCCTACAGCATCCAGATAATGCTTGCCAGTGTATGTAAGTTTCCTGGGAGACTTCAAACGAGTTCTTCTTTTCCTACAATTATGGCAACCAGTGTTTCCCTATTCAGCCCCGTGATGGTTCCCGAAGCCCTCCTTGGAGCAGTGGTCTTGAATGCCTCCCAAGCGAGGGGCACGAGTGAGTTCTGGGAATTCACACCTCCCATGGCCTGCTCCAACCCTGGTCCACTCAGTCAAGTAACTGAGATCCGCCACTGGCTGCCATGACCCCTCAGCCGCAGCCCACCGCGGAGGGGTGTGCAGCCTCCTGCGGGCCATCCTAATGGGCAGCTACAAGGAGAAACAAAATTAAAACTTAGAGGCATCTGTGTGACTCAGTCGTTAAGCGGCTGCCTTTGGCTCGGATCATGATCCCAGGGGCCTGGGATCGAGCCCCGTGGTGGACTCTCTGCTCAGTGGGGAGTCTGCTTCTCCCTCTCCCCTGTCCCTCTCCCCACCGCGCATGCTCTCTCTCTCTCTCTCTCTCTCTCTCTCTCTCTCAAATAAAGAAATAAAATCTTTTTAAAAAATTAAAACTTAATCAGTGTGTATTTCACAAATTACCTTGCTGTAAATCGTCTTTTTAAATGTATCGCCCACCTTCTTTGGAGTAAAGCTCCGTTGCTCAGCTCTCCTCTGCGCCCGCTTCCCTTACAGGATGGTGTGTGGGAAGGTAGACAGGATTCAGGGCCTGTGGTAGCAGAGATGGGCGGGGGGGTTGGGGGACCTAGAACCTTCACTGAATCATTTCACTCGGAAACTATTGATCAGTCAACACTATGTGCCCGGCAGTGCTCCCGGGGCTGGGTATACAGCAACGAACAAAATAAAGTCCTTGCCCAGAAGCCTCTTTCAGCCCCATCCCCAGGCTTCTGTCTGCGCCACCCACCGCCCCGTCCCAGCATTCTCCACGTCCTGCCTTGGTCAGGTGAGAACTCTGCTCTCCCTGAGCTGGTCCCTTCCTCTGGGTGCCGTCTCGGCCGATGCCTAGCATCGGTGGGACTTCAGGTGGGAACTGGCAGCCTCCTCTAAGATGGGTCAGAAGCCCAGGGGGACCACAGCCCCCTCACTTCAACATTCTCAGCTTCCCCCATAACTACTTGTTTCTTGATGTTTCTCTCCCCTGTCCTCCACCTACACACTCACACACACACACACACACACATGCACACGCACGTACACTCCCACATACGCATCAGGGTCCTGACCCTAGGCAGGGGCGACAAGAACCTATATGATCTTGGGTCCTAGCTCACTCTCCCCTTGCCCTGCATACCCTCCTTTCTAGCACCCTCTGGGAAAGATCTTCTCTCTGACACGGACCTCCTTTTTCTAGAATCCATTCATCTACTAAATGAGCATCGCTCTCCACACGCCAGAAGAGGAGTTTGGGAATTTAGAAATTCCTGTTCTCTTTCCACGATGGCCAGCTTTCCAGGCCCAGCTCTTAAGAGAGATTTGATGCCCAAAGTTACTTACCCCTCAGTTGAACCTTCTCCCACGCTGGAGCAGTAAACTCCCTCAGATGTGGGGTTAGGGGTGTGGCTGAAAGAAATGAGACTTAAAGGAGAAAGAAAAACCAGTCATTCTTAATATTTTCAAAATAGGATTCTGTTCTCAACCACCTACAACTCAGATAACGATTTTTAAACACTTTTAACGTGCAAACCCCTTTCCCCCCCATCTGAATTTGGAATCAGGTTCAGTGGGAGGACCCAGGAGTTTAGCTGGACGGCCAGCAGGGGGCGTCGTTCCTGAGCCCAGGGAAGATTTAGCACATTGATTTTTTTCCCCCTTTATTTTCTGGAGGCTCTGTGGTTTGTGATTGAGTGGGGAGGTTGGGGAGGACAGCCAAGGCTTTTAAAGGTGCCAATACTTGAGCAAGAAATAAGGAATAGTGGCTGTTAAAAGAGCCTAGATTCTCCGCTCTCCCCTCCAGTGTCTCATTTTTCTTTTCCTCTTTCTACTTTCTTAGATGACCCTGCCTGTCAGCGAGGTGATTCACAGCTTTGGTGAAGCAGGGAGAGGCAGGGACGAGGGGGAGGGCTCAGAGGGGGCATCGGGAGGCTTAGGTCTTGCACTGGGCTGCTGATCCCACCTGAGCATGCCGCTGCCCAGCTCCTGGCTGCCAACCCGCCTTCATGGGCCCTATCATTCCTGTGTCCATCGAATCTTCATAGAGGCCCTACCGTGTGCCAGGCACCTGGCATGAAATTGTGACAAAGCGGATATGGGTCTGCCCTCAGAGAGCTCGGGCTCGAAGAAGAAGGCAATAGAAGGAAATGGCAAGAAATAAGTATGATGTGACTACAGGACATGGAAAGTGCCACAGAGGGAAACGGATGTATGCCATGAAGGAGAGTCCCCTGGTAGGGAGTCAGGGAAGGTGACGTTTCAGTGGGGGCCTCAAGGGGGACCTAACGTGGAGGCGAGACCCACATCTCATCCACAGGCACAGGGTGCCAAGGAAGATGAGGAAGACAGCTCAGGTGGACCCCTCAGGCCCGAGAGAACGGGTTTGGGAGCACCTTGCACACTTTTTTGTCAGGCTTTACTCATTAGCTTCCATCTGTTCAAGTCTGCTCGTTCTTGAGAAAAAGTTTGAACTTTCTAAATTAAAAAAAAAATTGTGAACAGTGCTTGCTATAATTAGGATCTAAAACACATCTCATAAGAGAAGTCGGAACGCAGAGATCCTTGTGAAATTAACTCCCTTCTTCATTTTCATTGGGGGAAAGACTCAAAGTCTTTTACAGAACATAGAAAATAGGAAATTGTGGATGCCCTAAGATCTTTCTCATACAGTGATACGTTTCTCATCTTGTAGACTTCAAGCTTTTATGAACAAAAGGGTCATTAAAGTCACACAGCATGTCTGGACTGGGGTCACAAACATTCTTTATTTTCTTCCTATTCTCTATCTCAATGCCCATTTGCTCAGCGACTATTCACTGAACCACCTACTTTGTGCCACACACCACTCTGGACTCTGCCAGGAACAGAACGGAACAGAACAGACCAAGTCCCTCTTATGAAGCTTATCTTTCGCCTGGGTGAGACCGTAAACCACCACACAGTGGGTTTGTTGGCCTTAGATGATACACGAAGAAGAGAAATAAAGCAGAGAAGGGGACAGAGAGCGACTCGTGGGGGTCGGGTTTCCTGCGTAACACAGAGATGAAGATGTTATGTGGGCAAAAACCCGAAGGACAGGAGGGAAGAGTATTTCAGGCAGAGGGAACAGAAGATGCAAAGACTCTGAGGCAGTGCAGTGTTTGATGTGTTCTAGAAACAGGACAGTAGTGTTGCCGGGCTAGACCCAGAGGTACCTTAGCTTGTGAATTTCCTAAGACAGAAGTCTGGATGCAAGTGGAGGTGATCTTACAAAGCGCTAAGAGAGAATGTGGAAGTGAAAGAGGAAAGGAACGTAATTGAGTAAGTGGGACATTAATGAGTGGGTTACCACTGTGGGTGGTAACCCACAGTTCTGATGCTCAGCCTGCTAGGGAGCTCGGAGACCATCAGGAATATGCCTCAGAACTGCTCCAGGGAGCAGTCAGGAAGCTGGGTGTGTATCCAATTCCCCTCTCACTGATGATGGCTTTTGGAACCTGCTCCTGAGGCCACAGAATGCCTCCAGGCAGAAGCAAGCAGGCCACTAGAGCCTAGGGCAGTGTCCACAGTAACCTGTGGGAGCCCTGGGGATTTGGGTGCGGCATTGGCAGTTTCTGCTGGAGGGAAGCGCAGAGGTGAGATCAGAGAAGAGGCGGGGACCCCAACAATGCCAGCTTGGTAGACCACCCTAAGAACTTTTGATTTTCTTTTCAGCAAGCTGGCAAGCATTTGGAGGGTTCAAGCAGTATGATCTGATTTCCATTTTTAAATAAAAGCAGTCTGAATCTTGTAGGAAGAACAGACAGGAGGAGAGCAAGGAGGAATGCAAGAAGACCAGTTGGAAGGCCTTTGCAATAACGTATGGAAGTAAGACATGATGGCAGCCCGATATAGGATGGTAGCAGCCTGATGGTAAGAGGTAACTCATTTCTCCATGCATTTTTATTTTTTATTTTTAGAGGGGGGAGTGTCAGTGGCAGAAGGAGAGAGAGAATCTTAAACAGGCTCCAAGCCCATCACAAAGCCCCATGTGCGGCTTGATCTCACAATCTTGAGAATGACCTATGCCAAAATCGAGATTCGGACGCTTAACTGACTGAGCCACCCAGGTGCCCCTCCGTGTATTTGGAAGGTAGAGCACAGAGAATAGCTAATGGATTAAATGTGGAGCATGAGAGAAAGAGAAGAGCTAGTAAAGACTATGGTTTCCTGTGGTCGGGGCGCCTGGGTGGCTCAGTGGGTTAAGCTTCTGCCTTCGGCTCAGGCCATGATCCCAGGGTTCTGGGATCGAGCCCCGCATCGGGCTCCCTGCTCGGCGGGGAGCCTGCTTCTCCCTGTTCCACTCTCCCTGCTTGAGTTCCCTCTCTCGCTGTGTCTCTCTCTGTCAAATAAATAAAATCTTAAAAAAAATAAATAAAGACTATGGTTCCTGGTCTGAGAAATGGAGAAACCAGAACAGACACTGACTGAGATGGGAGTGGGCTTCGGGAAGAACTTTGGACTTGCCATATTTGGAATGTCTCCAAGTGGAGATGTGGATTAGGCAGTGGGACATGTGGGTCTGGTTACGTAACTCATGACTCCATGACTCTGTGACCCACGGTGTTGACCAATCTCCTGCCCAGCCCAGAGTCTTCTCTATCTTCGCATGAAACTGTATGATGTCCTTAAATCTGGAAACTTCCACCCTCTCCTTGAACTTCTGAGCTGGTACCATTTTTTTTTTCTTGTTCCTCATTCTTCTCTCCCTTCTCCTAAATCAAAAGATGAACAGGTGACTAGGAAGTAGCCTATGCTACATGATCATCTGAATGCCTTCATCGACCTTACTTTCATCAGTTCTTTCCAGTGTCTCCCGAGCTCAGGCAGAAGTGCACCGCAGCTTAAATACCGCTCAGGGCTCTGGTCCACTTCTGGCTAACCCAGAAAGCCTCTCCCGTACAGGTCTCCATATCAATACCTTGTATGGGAAGAGAGTGTTCAGAACAGTGGAAGCAAGTTAATTTTCCCTAGATACACTGATGCTATCATATAAAATAAACAATCTTTAAAGCTCAGTGTCTTCATTTAGTAAGTTTACTTGTCCATATCACGGTCCATGGGGGTCAGACATCTCTCCTGGTAGTTCTCTTGCATATGGTGACTCAAAGATCCAAGAGCCTTCCATTGTGTGTCTCCTGTTGCAGAACCTTTCACTTCCAGCACCTGGGGCATTTATGGCCGGGTCTGGAAGGGGCACATGTATCATTTCTGCCCACATTCCGTTGACTGAAACTCAATCAGGCGGTTCCACCTATGGGCAAGCTAGGCTGAGCGGATGTATCCTTCCTAAACCCAGGGAGAAGTTGCAGGATTGACAAACACCCAACGCATCCCTGACACCAAAGGCTTATCCCTGCCAGTAAACTCATACATTGTCCTTATTCTCTTGTGAGCAGTATAATGTGAGTCTACTTTGCAGTGAGTAGTGAACCAAAAAGACAAGTTTCTGAATCTGCAAAGTGGGGGACGAAACCATGCTGAGCCCCAAGGGCAGTCAACCCGGAGAAGATTCCTCCAACCACATCTCCGGATCTGCCCACCTGAGGCATCAGTGGAATTGACTAATTTCCAGCATCTCACCCGAATTCCCCAGCTCAGCTATAGGTTTCGCTGCTGTCACAGGCGGCCCCTGACTAGGGAGGCAGCTGAGGTGGAATTCAAGAAAGAACAGGAAAGTAAAGAGAAGGAAAGGGTAGCAGAGAAGAGAAAAACCCGTGAATGAGAGGAAAGAAGAGGAGCTCAAGGTGAAAGTCACACCGGAGAGAAAGGGGTGGAGGAGCCCAACGCCGAGCAAGGCCACAAAAGGGGGGGGGAGGGAGACGGCTGCGCAGAGAGGGGGCGGGTGCCTTTAAGAGCCGAGGTCGGGGTGGGGGGGCGGCAGCCTGGGAAAGGAGCGGAGCTGTTACTACGCCGGCTCGCGAAGCTCATTGGGCGCCCGGAGCCGGAGCGCCCCGATTGGGGGAGCAGGACCCCCCCAGCGCCGTCTCCCCGCCCCCACCCCCCGCAGAGCTGGGAGAGCCGAGGAGGGAAGCGGGCAGGGGAACAGGATGGGGCGAGGGAAGGAGGGGAAATCGGAGACTCCCACAGGAGGGCTGGGCCGACTGCCCGTGCAGGAAGGAGTGAGCAAGCCCCTTTGTGCTTGGCACGCGAGGCTTTGACCCCCTGAAGCCGCTCCAAGCTCCCGCTTTTCAGCCTCGGTTTGGAATCAACACACTCGCCCACGGAGAGACGACGGGAGCGAGGCGCTCCTCCTTCCCGCGAGCTGCTCCGCTCCTCGCCCCGCAGGCTGGGCGTCCCGAGCACACCAGGGCTTACCTGGTCGCACCTGCTGCTGGTCTCGGCCCCGCAGGCTGCCCCCCACCTCACCCCCGGACTCTGTCCCGCTGAGCCAGAAAACCCCGGTGCTGGGAGCGGGAGGCCGCGGGGTGCAGGGGGGGGGCGCAGGAGCTGTCACTCGCCGCTCGGGAGCGGGCTGCCTGGGAGCAGCAGTGGCCCAAGAACCGGCCACGAAAGCTCAGCCCCGCTTTCTGGTTTTCTCTCCGGCATGCCAGGCAGCATTTTGCAGCTTGCTGGCTATCAGCAGACGGAGCATGTGCAGCACGCCCGGCCGCTTAGGCACGCGCTGGGGCGGGGAATCAAGTCCAGGCACTGGTGAGGCCTGGTCCTGCAGAGGGTCACTCCGTTCAGGGCAACTGCCCCTCCCCCCATCCTAGGCCTCCGACCCCAAGGGCGAGCTCACTCTTCCACTCCATCAGGTCGCCTCGGTTTTGTTTTGTCTCTCTTCGGTTCATTGGCTCTTTGCGTTTCTTCTCCCTTGTTGGTCTTCCGTCGGGGCCCGCAGCTGAGACTTCTCTGGAAGTTACCGCGTCTGCAGGGCGTTTAGGACTAGGACACCCCCAAGGCCATCCCAGTTGAAGGCCTTTTTCTTCAGGAACCTTGCGGAACTTTCTTCGACTACCATCAAGCCTCCTCACCGCCAAACTCCACCCGAGCTTGTCAGTTAAAATGCGCAATATACCTTTCAGCTGTTTAAAAAAAAACGGAAAGGAGCAGCGGACATACACAGAGTAGTTTTAAAGTAATGAGTTGGATGGGACCAGCCACACAGAGGAAACACACCATCCTGTTAGCTGCATCTGAATAGCGGTGGTTATGTTGTGCGCAGGTCCCACAAATACCTCCATGGGTCAAGGCCCTTTCCAGGAACCCGGAGTTACCACCCCATTTTGGGTCCCTTTGGCCAGGTTCCAGATTGGAGGGTGAGGAAGGGGCAATGAGTGGTGGCCATCGCCCCTGCTTGACTCGTGCCTGCCTCTCCAAGGCTTCCAACCCGCGCCCTGAAGTTCTCTGAGCTGTGCAGGTCTACCCGGCACCTTCTGGGCTCTCTTTGAGTTCGTGCTGTCTGTCCTCCTGTCCTTGCTCCCAGGGTTTCCTGGCTCTCCCTTCATAGGAATTCAGCTTATTTTAGTGATTCTCTAGCCTGCTTCCTGGAATAACTACACTAGAAAGTGCCTTTAGCTTGCCACAGCTCCAGCCCTTGGCCCTGGCAATACTGGCCAACTTGGTTACCCTTGTTACCTTGACGGGGACTTCTCAGGAGGCTCCTGATGATGGCAAGACCCAGCGGGGTTCTGCCTTATAAATAAATGTTCTTAAGAATTTAAGTCTTTCTGCTTTCCAGGAGACACTGCCTCATTTCTGAGCTCAATCTCAGACGGCACTCGGGATAGAGCCACTGTGGAAGAAGGTTTTGGAGTGTTAGGTCCCATGACTGGGATGTCTTTGCATCATAAAGTGCCTCCTAGACTCTCAGAGCTGGATTGGACCTTCGAGATCATCTAGTCCTGTAGTTTCCAAAAGTGATGGGGAGGACTGACAGAACTGCATCACACCAGTGATAGGAAACAATGTACCCAAGCATCTGTCATGTACCGGACAGGTCGCTTACGAGAATGGCTCCAAGCCAGGCTGATCACCAGAACCACAGGGGAGCTGGACCCGAACGTTTCTGCTGGGCTCCTGGGCCTTTCTAAAGGGTTCATTTAATTTCTTGAAATCCTTTGTCCATTTGTTCCTGTGAGATTTCCCATCCCCTCTACCACTGCAGCGGTTTGCTCTTCCCTATTTCTTGGCTTTTCCACCCACCAGTTTGAGTCCCACACAAATACCGGAGAATAGCATGGACATTGTCATCACTTTACGTTTACCGCATGTCTTCCTATCCATTCTCATTCATACCGTCTCCTTTAGAAAACATCTGGATCATTTTTCAGCTACCCGGGGCCCACTCAGCACCCACGGACACGTCTCTGCTTATACACACGTAACAGGATGTTTAATCCTGCCCTTCCTGAGGTCTGCTTGTTTGCACTGACTCCCCAAAGGTAGAGAGCAGTATGATGCATGTCCTGCCCCCACACCCTAGTAGCTATTAGACCACAGGCAGGACACCTTATGAGATTAAACCAGCGCCGCCAGTGCTAGTCCACCCTCCGTCCTATGAAAGAGAAGGCCTTGGAGAACCAAGGAGGACACTGTTGCCTAGCAGAGAATTGCGATGCTTTGCCCTCCTCTCAAGATGCTTTGCTAGGGGTTGCCTGGCAGCCTGGCCTCTTTCTGGGGGCATATTGGGAACTAGTACATGATACACCCCTGAAAAATGTAAAGGCAATGGTTTGATTGGCAGGAGAGAGAGAGGGAGAGAGGGAGGGAAAGAGAGGGGACTTGCCTGGAAACAACGAACACTTGCACAAATAATAGGGCAGTGATGATTCCTGGTGGAATATATGTGCGACATGCTAGCAGGAGATGGCCTGGAGCCATCTTCCAAGGGGCCTGGCCAGGGAGCGCTCCCTGGAAGGACTGACAGACCCCGCAGAAGGGCGGACCCCTGACGTTGAAAGCCTGCGTGCTGGAGGCTTAAACGGCCATTGGAAGGGCATTGGAAGGTTCTAGTGGGGAATCTCAGAGAAAACAGGGTAGAAAACCTCAGAGTGAGGAGTCAGCTCTGAAATTCTACCATGGCCAGAGACCGCCACCGTGATGGCCACAGAACCAGTACCTTCTCCCTCATCCCTTCCCCCACCCTCACCAGGGCCAGAAACAACAGCCGCTGGCTAGTGGGGCAGAGCCTGTGGAGGAAAGAGAGAAGCAGCCACCCTGTCCCAGTCCGGTCCGGGAGGCAGAGGGCAGAGGAGCTGGAAGAGGGGCAGAGCTCGAAGGTGAGTCCCTTATTACACGGGACTGGACATAATAACTATGAAAAGAAATCAGTTCTTGTGATTGCAAGCACCCCGCAAATCTTAAGACCGGCCCAGGATTTTCCCCAAGGCAAAAAGTAGGCCACAGAGCAAAGAGACGCAGGAGAAAGGAGGCCCTCTCATCCGATATAATGAGCACACGTATCGGCCTGCACACAATGATGACGGCTGAGCGATAAGGATGTATCCAAACATGAATCGACCCGCAGTAAAAATAATTGGGAAGGACGTGCACTTTGTATTTTGATTTGGTCATTCCTGCTGTGAATGTTTCTTAGGACTTGAGGCTGCACTCACACACCCAGCAGCCGTGAATCCTTTCTCTTCTGAGTACACATTTTCTGTTCGGTACTCTGCCATCCGGTGAAGCAGGGGGGGCGGACAGGTGACTTGGTCATGGGTTTAGAATCCAAGCTGCTAGACTTTCTATAGAGCATTGAATAGCATGGTTTTTTTCTGCTCAATTATACTTTTTGTATGAAAACAGGAATCTTGAATAAAACCAGAGCGGCATAAGCTAGTGTTAGCAGAACATAAATTATTGTTTCAAATGGTGAGTTCTCTATTTCTATAAAGAAGTGGGAAGGGGTGCCTGGGTGGCTCAGTGGGTTAAAGCCTCTGCCCTTGGCTCAGGTTATGATCTCAGGGTCCTGGGATCGAGCCCGAATTGGGCTCTCTGCTCAGCAGGGAGCCTGCTTCCTCCTCCTCCTCTCTCTCTCTCTCTGCCTCCCTTTCTGCCTACTTGGGTTCTCTGTCTGTCAAATACATAAATAAAATATTTTTTAAAAAGAAGTGGGAATATTTAGAGGTATTTTCTTTCTATTCCAGAGGCTCACATAATGGTCTTAGGACCTTGCTAATATGCAAGTTTCCAGGCCATGTCCTCGGAGACTGTGGTTTAGGAGGCAAGACCAGACTCTGATGTCTACCTCAACTTAAGACTTATTTTGTATTTTATTTTTTTAAGATTTTATTTATTTATTTGATAGACAGAGATCACAAGTAGGCAGAGAGGCAGGCGGAGAGAGGGGGAAGCAGGGTCCCCGCTGAGCAGAGCACCCGACGCAGGGCTCAATCCCAGGACCCTGGGACCATGACCTGAGCCGAAGGCAGAGGCTTTAACCCACTGAGCCACCCAGGTGCCCCGATTTTGTATTTTAATTCTTAGTGATCACGTTGCCACTCACTCAGTCTGTCCCTTGGTTTCCCATGAAATGCAATAGTTTACTCTGAGTCTTTCAAAGCTAAAACATTTTGGAGGGGCTGAGATTTTAGCAACTTAGCCAGATAGCAAACCTCTTAATGCTTCTCTCATGGAAAACTAGTAAGTTGGTCCAAATTACCTGCCTTCTAGCTTACTAGAAGAATATGTATTTGCCCTTTGTGTGACCCCTTTCCTTCGGGTGACTGGAACAAATAGAATGTATGACCAGCGCACCTGTAGATCCAGCACCCCACCCCCCACCCCGTCAGGACCACGGTTCTAATCAATACCAAACAGCGCTGAAGTTGACTCACTAAACACTTTCCAAAGCACAGATCACACACTCGGGATTACATACCAGCCTGCTTCAGAGACATCTGCTTTAAAAGCTTGGGGTTTAAAAATCTAAGCCGGCCCAGTGCACTTAATTGGAGTTTAACAAGATTTTAAAACAGATACAGTAATTTCTTCACATGCCTGGAGATAATCAGATAGAAACAGGTGTGACTAGAATAGTAAAATTCGGGAGGCAGGGAATCCATCTAGTCAAGGATTTAATCGGAAGCTTCAGCCAATGACCTCTCAGGTCCTTTTCCTTGAAGAATCTGCCGTTGGTTTTTCTCTATTAGATTTCTTCTCTGCGTTGGCCCGATCCTTCCAGCCTGTTGAGAACAGAGTCTCAGTTTAGTCTTGGATCAGATTAACTGCCCTCCCCCCCCCCCCCCCGCCCCCAACTAGGATTCACCCTCCAGTCTGATTCACATACCTGTGAGAGGTTTTAAGCCCGTGAGAAAAGCCAATAACCTCGCTCTGGTGCCATCAGCCTCGTTGCACAGGCAACGTGTGTGCGCCCCAGCCTGCATGTGGAACCCCAATCTACACCTACAAGTGCTCCACAAAGGAAGGCAGGAAGACAGTCAGTGCACACCCTAAATATGGGCGAGTTAGGGTCAGCATGGGAGGTGGGCAGTAGGAAAGTGATAGGGCGGGATTGAAAGGGGTCTGTGAAGGTCCAGAGGACACTCATCACAGCCATGAACAAGAACCACATGAAGGTCAGTCCCGGAGCGAGCACTGCGCATGCGTTGTCTCATCCACTTCCCGGAGCGAGCACTGCGCATGCGTTGTCTCATCCACTCCCCGCAACCCTTTATAGGAAAGAACCAGCAGCTGCCAGCACGGGCTCTGGGGCTAATCGCTGGGGTCTGAGTCCTGACACCATTACTTACCTGTCGTGGCCATGGGAGAGCTTTCTGCTTGAAGAACCTCATTTGGAAATGATGATAGGAAAAGCACTGCTCATGGGCTTGTGGAATTTCATAGGGGACCCCAGCTGCTGTAACAGATAACCCTTCAAATCTTAATGGCTTAACATCTAAAGGTTTGCCTCAGACGTGTAACAGTCCAAGTAGGTATTGGATGGGCGACCTTCCACGTGGACAGGTAAGGGCTTGTGTTCCTTCTGTTTTGTGATTCTGCTAACTGCAAGTCCAGAGAGGTGACTTGAGGGTGGCTATGCGGGAGAAGCGATGCTATGTCCCACAGTTCCCAGAACCTAGTCACGTGGCTCCTCCAACTGCAAAGCAGGCTGGGAAATGGGGTCTGTGTGTCCAGGAAGAAACAGAAATGGATTTGGTGTCTCCCGGGGTTGTGAGGATTAGATGTAAATCCCTGGCACCTAGTTAATGCTCAGTAAGTGGTGGGCGTTGATTACCCCTTCTGTTGCACTAGCCCTGCCTCTATTCCTCCAGTATCTTTCTGCTGTCTATGTCCCAATAGCTTCCCCCTTTCACTTGTGAGTTCCCTCCGATTTAGCCCAACATTTGTGATGCTGGGGGTTCTTCTCCCTGAAAATCTTGGCAACCTTTGGGCATTAAGGCTGGCTCTGTTCTGTGCACCCCAATCCCAGCATCTTCGCTGGAACCCGGGGTCCCTGTACTGCCAGGGGGATGCGCTGGAGAGGCCAGCTGGGTCTGGACCGCCTCCTGCAGCCCCCTGCAGGCTTGCATGGTAGAGCTGCTCCTACATTCCCAGGATGCTCCTCCTGAAGGCTCAGGAGACCACTGCAAAAACTTTGGCATGAAAACCCATGCATGCTTCAAAGTTTGTCTCTGTGCAATCACATAATTACTAATTAAGCAAGCAACTTCATCTCCCCACCTGCTACCCTCAAAAAGCCCACAGACATGGTCTGAATGAAATGTTTGGGGATGAGGGGGGTGGGGTACAGAGCCTTCAGATAGAGAAGTGTAGATATTTATCTTCTACCTTGATAAAATATTTGTAGTTCTCATGGCACAGAATAAGTGTGACTGTGACTCTTGTTTTGCAGTTTACGTAGCAAAGAGCAGAATCTCTGAAAAAATCTTTCAAGCTCTTGTTGACATGGCACTGTGGTTAGGGTCAAACAGATCTGCCTTTGCATTCCAGCCTCCCCGTCTTTCTAGCCTCGCGACTGTGGGCAAGTTCATTGCTCTAAGCCTTATCGTCTCCATCTGATAAATGACAGCAATAGGACTTAATGTCACAGAGTGGTTTGCCCAGCACCTGGCAATAGTAAATTTGGTAAGTGGCAGTTATTTTTGTTATAATAATGATCACACCAAACCCCCATATTTCTTACTCTGTACCATTGAGGCGTATATGCTCCTCCCCACCAAAACCACGTGTACCCTCCTGGGAGTTTCAAAAAGTATTATTTGAAAGTTATGTGTGGCATCATAGCTCCACATTTTTCCTTCCTGGAGGCACACATCTATCCACATTATCTTCTTTGCATATAATAAGATGGAAGCACCCCCAAGAGCGAATGTTATTACCTAAGCAGTCTGCCTCTGTAGAAGCCAAGGGCTTCAGGGGGTGTGCATTTGTGGGAGAAGGGGGTGCTGATGGTGGAGAGGCTCCCAGGGAAAGACTGGTTGGAGCTGAAGAAGAGAACCTCAAAGGCTATCCAGTCTTACTCGATCTACTTACTAATCTTCATGATGGTTCTCTAGTTTGGTGAGAAGGGGTACCCCTCTTAGCCTTAAAGAGCCCTCTGAGGAGCTGACAACAGTCGTGGGCTCATGTCCTAGAAAAAATGCATTTACAGCCACATGCACAAAGGTTTTCAATGAATCTTGGTGGGTTCAGTCACCCCATGGCTCATTTATGGACCTCAGGTTAAGACACGGTCCTCAAACAGCCCATTTGTATGTGCCTGAAAATGGCAGCCTGAGGCTAGGGAGGGGATGGTACCATCAGACTCCAAGGCCTCATGGATGGGCGTGACATAGGAGGCAGGGAGGTCAGTTAGACCCAGCCAAGAGATGAGGCGTCTGAGAGCAGGTGGAGAGGATGGAAAGGAGGGAACCACTCAGGTCGAGTAAAAGAGGATTCCTCCGCTCACCCTGCAGCTGGGTGTTCGGGGGTGAGGGAGGTCCTAAGAGCGACTCCCAGTTTTCCTGCTTAGATGACAAGCTGGTGCCATTCTTTGGGGGTAGTACATATGGGATGGAAAGGATGATGATGGTTTTAGTGTAGAAAATGCTGAAAGTGGTCAGCCTGTGAGTTATCTAGTGAGGCTATCCCACAGTAGTTAAATCTGCATTAACAGCTCAGGAGAGAGCTACAGAGAACGACACTAGAGTCAACTTTATATCAAATCAATGGGACCAGATGAGAAACAGCAAATGTGTTGGGTGAGCAATGAGGGCCAAGTTCAGGGTCCTGAGAAACACCAGCGGGGAAGCCAGATTTTCCCAGACCTGGGGCATTGGTCTCACCTGGACTACTGTTTTTCTTAGGCTTTTTCTCAGTTCACCTCGACTTTGATTCATTTTTATGAGACTGTTTGAAAGACAATGTATTATCAACATAATCAATGAGGAAATAGTATCCCTTCCTATCCATAGATAGTTCTCCTAAAAAATAACCACAAAGGGAAATAAAGAAAACCCTGTTTCTACATTCCACGTGGTGACGACTGCCCAGAGAGGGCTCCGAGACTGCTCTCCTGTTTTACTTTAGGAAGGGAAGATCAGCAAGCATTACAAAAATGTCAAAAGCCACACTAACTGCAAGCGGAGACTTTTCTTCGTTCCAATCAGAAGAAGTGAAAGAGAATTAAGAGAGAATTTCTCTTCTCACTGTGCAACTCCCATCTTTTCCTGCATCAAGGCAGGGCTGAAAAGCAGAGAAGATTTTACACGGTATACCCAACCCTGGTTGTGCTCTTACAGCACCTAAAATTACCCCTTCTGTCATCAGTGGTTTGAATCCTTCGCTTTGGGAATGCCAGGAGGAAGGAAGTCATGGCATCTGGGGGTTGGGAGGCCCAGGAAGGGCAGCAGTGTCAGAGGCTGAAGAAGGGCCAAAGTCAGGACCAAAAAGCTCCCCCTGAACTTGGCAGCCACGGACCACCATGTTTTTGGTGGATTTCATGGCGCAGTGAGGTGCGGAAGGCAGAATGCGGTGGCTGGAGAGTGAGTGGGAGGAAGCACTTGGCTGCGAAGGCAAGGAGACAGATGAGGTGTCATTTGAGGTTCAGGGAGATATTGTTTTGCCTCCTTTTATAAAACAGCAAAGACAGATGAACACACTTTTAGGTTCTGGGGAAGGAGATGGATATGAATCTCTTCGTATCAGAGAGGGGGGATGATGGATGGAGCCAGGTCCTAGATTGAGGGGAGAAGTGAAGTGTTCGTTCAGATCAAGGGCACAGGGAGAGGGACGAACCCAAAAGAGGAGGAGGGTCATCTTTTCTTAGTTTGAAGGTAACAGGTGTGGGCACGTGCATGCCCAGGTAACATCTTGGAAAGTGAGGAAGTTCCTGTCTGGAGGCAGGTTTTCCGGTCAAGTAGGGGCTGATATTGTTTCTGGGGTCTAGAGAAAAACCGAGCAGGGGCTTAAACTACAGGTCCTCTACTTGAAAGAGTGTATGATGGTAGAGAGCCAGAATGGATAAGATGTGTGTGTCTCTATCCTATTGAGAGAGAAATAGAACCAGCAAATGAGCAAGAGAGAGACAGGGAGGGAGAGATAATAAAGAGTTCACTCACATGACTGTGGAGGTTAGTAAGCCCAAAACCCACAGGGTAGGCCTACAGGCTGGCCATCCAGGGAATGCTGATGTTGCAGCTCAACTCCAACACAGTCTAAGGCAGAATTCTGTGTTCCATCTGAGATCCTCACTCTGTTTTCTATCTAGGCCTTCAACTGATTGGATGAGGCCCACCCACATTATAGAGGGTAATTGGCTTTACTCAAAGTCCACTGCTTTAAATGTTCATCCCACCTAAAAAAACACCTTCACAGCAACATCCAGACTGGATGTTTGACCAAATATCTAGGTACTGTGGCCCACCAAGCTGACCCATAAAATTAACCGTTGTAAGGAGGGTTAATGATCTCGTTTGTATCAATAGCAAATACATGGGATGATGTAGATAAAGAGACGTCTATAGGATGTGGAGAGAATCTTCTGGGTTCCAGAAGGTTCCAACTGGAATTAAGTGCTCTTTGGACCACAGGGATTCTCATGGAGCCAGAGCTAATGAAGACAAGAGGGAAGAGGTGGGGTGGGGGTGGGGGGATCCCCCCGCCATGGGAGCCCACCCTACCTTCAAGGAGAGTTATCATCTCAGCATAGAAAGACAGAGCCAATGAAAAAGAAGCTTCTGGATGCAAATTCTGACTGTGAAGCCCTAGTTTATAACTTCTGGGGACCCTCCAGCTGAGCAAAGAGCAGGGCACAGTGCTTTCAAGGTAACAAACTGTAGAATTTATCTTTCCATTCTTTCTCCTTCCTTTATTTTCAACAGGGTCAAAGGCATATGCACTTACCTCACCGAGGTCAGTATGATTATTTATTTTCGAGCCCGCCTTCTCTCACTGTCATGGAATTTCCAGTCCAGCTCATTTTCCCTTTACTCACAAGCCTGAGGCCCTTTCACATCCATCCTGTCCTTGGCAAGCGTCCTTGGAGAGTGGCCTGGGACACACCTATTCGGGAGCCACCTGCTCTGGGTGGAGGGTGGATCTATTCTGGTCATAGGCTTTGTGATCTGGACAAAGGAATTGAGTGTGGGCCTGTCAGATTGTCACGCAATACTAAATTTGGCTGGCCAGCTGAATTCTACCAGAAAATCATGCAAAATACGGTTGAGCAATTGGGAATAAAAAAATTGGCCTGCAGGAAAAGACAATTGGATGAAATTCAGGAGGACTCCATGGCCATGGAATTCTAAGACTGCAACTAGTTGTGTGACCTGGTCGCACATGGACCAGTCCACAGATAGAAGAGGGAGCTGTGCCATGCTGAAGAGTTTTGGACCCAAACAATCACTGAGAAGTCATTCTCCTGTTTTATAAGCATCAGAAAAAGAAAAAAAAAAAAGCAAGTTTCTTCTAACTTCAAAAGGTTATGGTTCTCAAAGTTCACTTCCTCTGAGTTTTCATGATCCTCTTCCTGGTCCTTCTCACCAGAATTCCTCGCACCTACCCCTCTGATGCTCACCACTCGATAGCATTTCCTTCCTCTGCCTCATGCTGTTTACCTCTGATGCCCGTCTAGACTATCAGCACCTTGACAGTAGGACCGTGCTGTGTGTCTATGAGCATTTTCAAGGACTCTTGCCGTGCCTGACACATACTTAATGATCAATACATTTTGGTTAAATAGTGATAAAAAGAAATCCCATTTTTTTCATGGATTATGGTTATTCTCACCCTAGACACTCTCCTCTGTGCACAGCCTAGTTCAGCGACTCCCTTGAAATTGTGAAGGTCAGCAATTACACGTAGTTCACCAGATCTTTGACCAACATAATATATTGGGCGAAAAAAATACTTTGTGCCTGGACAGTTTACTTCTGGTAAGAGAAACTGAAGACTGTACTGGCTTCATTTTAAAGCTACATCCCATTATGCTTGTGGTCAACTGAAATACTAGATGTTTTCTTTTCTTCTTAAGTTTATTTAAGTAATTTCTACACCCAGCATGGGGCTTGAATTCATGACCCTGAGATCAAGAGTCGCATGCTCCTCTGACCGAGCCAGCCCCATACCCTGAAATACTAAGATGTTTTCGGATGGGCCTCTGCCAAGCTGCATCTTCCCCATTATGCCTGTGTACAACTGATCTTGAACCTGAAACATAGGACTTCATATCTTTTGTTTCAGCTCAAGGTTAAATCCAATCAAAGTCACTTGGCATCTGATGCTGTCAGTGATTACATTAGCCATCCTTCCCAGCTCCAGGTCACTGCCAAATTTGACGTGCATATCTGTTCTGTTCTTCTCCTACTTTTTGACAACGATGTTGGAAGCGTTGAGACTGAGAGAGAAGCTCTAATAGTAACCACCCACTTCCATGTTGACCCAGAACTATTCATAAAACTTATGGTAATCAGCCATAAGCTGAAAATGCAGTCCAAAATACTTATTCCTTATTTCTCCATCTTATCCACAAAGCTTTTATAGATGACATTTTAAAAAATTTTCTATAGTACACACACACTTCCATCTACAGTAGCCCCCAAAATTTGCCAGCCAAATAATTCATTAAAATATTTAAAAACACAGCTTGTGTGGTACAACTTTCCAGCAGGCACTTGTCAGCCCTGGGGCCCCTGTGGCCTTCTAGACCTCATGGTCCCCTGCCTCTTTAAAGAAATCTTGGCTTGTTGCCTGGCATTGACATTGAGCTGATTTTCCATGGTTGGAATCCCATCTGATGGCTTATCCAATTTTATTGATCTCTCTCATGATTCCTCAAAAATTACCCACCATGACTGTGAGATCATAGGACCACTTCTCGACACACCCCAGGATAAAGTGATTAAGACATCAAACAAGCTTTGTGGAAGGTGTTTTTCAGAAGCACCAGGGAGCCATTGTGGACTCTTTTAAGTGACAAAGGTCTGCAGTCAAAGAGGTCAATTATTGTTTCTTCTGATTCTTGCTGAACTCTTTAGGATGAGCCAATGGAACAGGACTTTGTCACTCTGAACATCTTCCATTTTTAAACACAGCCACTTGGTGAGAAGCTTCTCGACCATCTCAGAATGGCTCTTCTCTGGATTCTAAATCTTTTCCCAAGTTGATATAAAGTATTATGCAAGCTGGGATTCTTCTGATCTTTGGATACTGAAGATATGAAGGCCCTGCACGATACCTATAGTACCAAGAGACCAAGCCAATTGTCACAAGATGCCATGAACTGAGAAGACCTTCCATCAGCCATGGTAGGATTCGAGATGAAGGCCACAGGGCAACTTCACTTTTCCCTGATACTACCCCAAGTCACTCTCATGAATAGAAAGTGCTAGAACCAAGAGATAATGAAGACGTCCCAATGGAAGAAGTTTTCTTCTCACTCTTATTACCTTTTTCCAGAACGTAAGCTTTGGAAGTAGGTGGAATACCTCCACACTTTTGTTTCCATAATGTGTCCTACATAACGAGATCAATAGAACATTCTAAGGTCTAGAGCATGAAGCCAGGCTTTATCTTTTCCATCTAACTCTGGACCTCCAAAAAGCCATATGTTTCCAAAAAGGGACCAAGTAACAAGCTCATTCGGTGGTAAAGTACTGAAGTTTGAGTCTTTAAGAGGTAGCTTAGAGATGAAAGAGTCAAAGTGTGCCCTTTTAGAGGTAGGGAAACAAGTTCAAAGAGGTTCAATGACTTGTCCAAAGTCACATGGTTACCAAAAAGTGGATCTGGCCTCTGACCCCAGGGCTCTGTCACGTGGGTCCCCTTCCCTGGAACGTGTGCTGCCAGTTTGTACATGGTGGTTTTTTTCTCCACCACCCTGCACTTACTTAACACTCTTCCCAATTTGAGGATGTTTTTTCTTTCTAGACAATAATGAGAGAGAACAGTTTGAGTAGTTCTGGCTCCTGCTAATCTCATGCCCTATTGTCTAAGGGTGGAATCTGAAAGATGGTAAATTTAGAGACAGAGAAGCCAGCGATGGACAGGTGGGGTTGGGGAGGACAGATTAGGCACAGGTGCAATGCAGAAAGACTAGAGAGGTCTCGGTTGACCACAGAGGAAGGGATGCAGCAAGGGAGGGCTATTGCTGAAGGGCCAAAATGATCCCGGGCTGTATTTATAGAAGGATGACATGCGAAGCCCGGGAAGCAATCATCAGGCAACGATCTCCATTAGTCAGCTCTCCGTTGAGAACGATGCCCCCTTCGTTACACTTTGAAATGCAAGAGCCCACAGCAGGGAACAAAGTGACAGAAAATCATTACTTAGAGTCAAAGTTAAGGCATCTGGATAGCTGAAGGCAAGCTTTTCACTGCTTCCACACCCACTGTCTGATTGCTTGAGCTTCTAGGAGGAAAGAGGGGGCAAACAGAGCGGGAATTCCAGCTAGAAATTTCCCTTTACCTTCTTGTTCTCTCAGCTCGGAACTTTAGAAGCCCCATCTCTGTCCTCTCCTTCCAGTCAAGCTTAAGATCCCCTGCTTGCAGATCTCTTTCTGCAAAGACTTGAAAGCCCAGAATAATCAATTCTTTTTTTTTTTAATTTTTTTTTTTTTGCATAATCAATTCTTCTTGATTAAGGATGGCTTCTCTACCTGTGCTGGGCTCTTGCTGAGTAGGCTGCCACCTCCACGTGCTGGTTACAGGGGCTTCAAGAGGGAAGCAGCTGAGCAGACTGGCTCATGGCTGGACCCCCACCCTGACCACAGCAGCTTGGTGGGCTCCTCCTGACTCCTGAACCTGTTTTCAGCCTGTAGGTGAAAGATTTTCTCCCTCGGTCTTCAGCAGATCCCTGAGGGAGTCCGAACCACTCCTCCCTTACCTCCCTACTTGAACAGCTTACCTAACAACGTTGAGTATGGTAGTAGAGAGAGTTCAACTTCAGAGTCTCCATGCTGACTTCCAGAAGTTAAAAACATAGGATTCTCCTGATTTTAGACAAATCTGATGCAATAATTTTGTATTTTGGAGAAAGGCAGTGATGACTTTACCACAATTCTTCTCTGGCATGTCTTCTTTAACCTTCTACAGAGGTCTTAAGCCTCATTTAATCTCTTCTGGAAAAAAAAAAAAAAAAGAAGGAAAGAAAAGCAGAAAGACATACAAAGGAGAAAGAACCTCAGGTCTCACATACCAGGTTCTTGCAGAGCAAGGAATGGAGGTGGAAGAGTCCTACTGCAGCCTTTTTCCATCTTGCCTCAAAAGAAATCCCTGGAAAAAAATATAGTAAGAGGACACTGCATCCCACCTGCAGCGGGAGAACTCAGGAAGCCAAGTCTCCAGTGGCTGACAGTGGCCAAATTGTCCTTGCTTCTCCAGAGGAGTGTAAGCTCTGCTTGCTCTTTCTGGTCCTGGAATTTAGGGCCTCCTTTACCAAGCACACTGGGACACACAAGACCAACAAAGTAGGGAACCTAGCAGAAAGCAGCCAATTTCTCAAGCACGTGCCTCCAGAATTTCAGAAGGCCACCTGTGTCAACCTAAAGAGCCCATCAAAAGTTGGAGGAACACACTTTGTGATTAGACAGACCCAGATCTGAATATCTTCTCTGTCCATTCTCCTCCCTCAGCCCAGGTTGAGCCTTAACTGTATCCGAGAATAATCCCCTACACCTTCCAGAAACAACCGGTCTCCTATAGGACCAGACCACATGCCTAGTGCTTTCCCATCACATGCTGTCTTGTACATCTCCCTGTCTCATGCACTGAGATGGACCTTGATTGTTCTAATGGCTGTGTGGGATTCTACCATACGGTCATATTCACCCTTCCCATTCCCCAAGAATGAATGTGAACTTGTTTATGGTGTCTGCGATAGCAAACAATGCTGCAGTGTATATCCTTGTGTAAGTGTCTGCACGTGAATATAGGTGTAGGAAAATCACAAAAAATTGTTGAAAATGCCTTCAAAATTTTGATTCTGTTAAATTGTCCTCTAAAGAGCCTCTACCAGCTTACCATCCCACTAACTTACCATCCCGCCAATGGCGCCCAAGAAGGCTTCCTTCGGAGAAGGCTCTATGAAGGAAGGCCAACAGGCGTGGGGGAAAGGAACTAAAAACGTCTTTTGTTATTCTTTGGCTCTTCAACAAAGCCTTGTTGGTGCTATTTTGGGGGTCCTTGGTGCTGACTCCACAGACCAAGAGAGCACAGTTGTGCTTTTCTCAGAGGGGACATCTGTCAGAAGCTGTGTTTATTTTTGGCAACTCAGTGACATGCTCCCTGCATTTCCAGGGGATTCTTGGCTTCCCTCAACAATGACCCATTTGTGGCTGAATATTTAGCTGCTCTCTCAATCCTGATGTCTGTTCTGCCAACTATTTTGAGATTTGATGGGTTGGTTCCCAGCAGAAACTGGATACAAACCCCCCAATTAGAATCTTATCTGGGAAGGGAGTACCTGGGCAAAACACGCTTTTAATTTTTATTACTTAATTGAAAATTTTTGTTATGGGAAATTGCAGACATCTGTAAAAGTA
Organism: Mustela nivalis; assembly: GCF_964662115.1. Lineage (NCBI taxonomy): Eukaryota > Metazoa > Chordata > Mammalia > Carnivora > Mustelidae > Mustela > Mustela nivalis. Next base: position 12,065,742 of record NC_139031.1, read on the forward strand.
ACAACAACCGTGTGATGAACCCCTATATACCCAGCACCTAGCTTCAATGATCAACTCATGACCCATCTTGTTTATCTGTACACCTGCCAATTCCCCACCTCCTGTATTATTTTGAAGGAAATTCCAGACTTCTTATCATTTCAGCCGCAAGTATTTCAGGGTCTACCTACAAAGTATAAAGTCTTTTTAAGAATACATCCTCATATTACCATTAACACACCGAAAATAGGTAGCAGCGATTTTTTCATACATACAAATGATCAATCATTGTTCAAATTTTTTCAGATTGTCTCCTAAAAGGATTTACATGTGATTTTTAAATGTTAGAAGAGCGGAATCTAGGGCCAGGCGAACTGAGTTCAAGTCTCAGGTTTATGCCTCTCTTCCTGGTGACTTACATTAATTTCTGAGTCACTTTTGCCTCTGTTTAAGAAACAGAAATTTGGGGGTTGGGAAAAAAACCCCATGAATCTAAATATTGTCAGACAAGGCTAATAAAGAAAGGAAAAGAGCAGGGGGGGGGGGAACCACTGCAATAACTGAACCTAGTTCAATTCTATAGAACGGTGACCAGATCAATAAATGTCTACTAAATTCAATAAAAGTTACAAAATCTGTCTCTCCTTATCCCTGTGAAAGAGAGACGTTAGGGTCAGGGGATCCTCATCTTCTCTTGGCAGATAAATGCTTCTCAAAATGAAGTAGCTATAGTTCATAGTAGATATATGATAAGCTGCTTTCATTTTAAAGCACAAAATCTTAGTGTAGTATTTGTTTAAAACCCACAGCTACTCCTTTAGCATGTCCTCATGTTCCAGGAGACTGGAAATAAGGTAGGGGGAAAGGAAGAGAAAAGAAAGATTTGTCTAATGATTCTGGAAGTCAGGCAATGGCACTGGTTGCTCTGTTAGGACGAGAGAATGTATGCATATATAAATTATAAAGCACCATAAAATTGTTATTAGAAAAATGAGGATCCCCAGGTGGTCCTAAATCATGCCGAGCATTTTCCCCATTGCATTTCTATTAGCAGCGATCAGATTTCTCTTTGCAAGAAGAAAACGTATTCCTTATAAAATCTAGGAAGACAGGAGAAGGAAGGGGGAAATAGTCAAATAAAGACATATTGGCAGGAAATGGAAAATACTGCCAAAAACTCTTGAAAGTTTTTTTGTTTTTTGTTTTTTGTTTTTTTTAAATACCACTGCAAATACCTTCCCCTTGCTCTGTGTGTAGGTGGGAGCAGGGGAGGTGATGAGCTCGCTGTGTAAAGGGAGGGAGGTAAGATGAACAAAAGAAGAATCTTCGTTTCCCATGGTCGTTTGGTGAACACAGAATGGAGAACACCTCCCCGGAAAAGGTGGGGTTACAGCTGCCAGGAAAGGTGTGCATCTCTGCCTTTGAGACAAATGGGATCTTTAGCAGAAAGGCAGCTAGGGAAGGATGAGGGGCAGACAGCTTTTCTCTCTTTCGAAGACAACGGTGCTTCGGATTTGAAGAGACCGGGTGTCTGCTGTTTGAACGTCTGCAGGTCAGCATCCCTGACCTTTATCAGACTACAAGTGCTCACAAGTGTAGATGTAATACCTTCCCACCTCCTGCACCCCCCCCCCAAACATACAGCAGACTGTAACAAGCTGCCCTTCTGTTTGAAGAGCAAAGGTGACAGTCTGCCGCTTCACGACAGGTCTGGGAGGGAGGGGATGGCACAGAGGGAGCTGGGCTAGGGGTCTTCACAGATCTGACCTGCAGAACCCAGCTGGCTCCTGTGGGGAGGCGCAGAACTCCATCCTCCCGGCCGGGACTGGTCAGAGCCGTGAGATGAAGATTCACAATTACCTTGGCAACCAGATAGCAGGCAAAACTGTTACTTGGCAATTTCCCTAGACTCCCCGTCCCTTCCCCCACACCCACCATCTCCCACAGCAGCACATACAACACTTTCCCCCTTTAACGCGTCTCTGAGATCACAAGACAGTGTGTGAAGAAATGAGGGGAAAGGGGGGAACAGATCCAAGACACGGGGAAAGAGAGAGCCTTTCCTAAGCCCACATGGGAGGTCTTTGAATGTCGCGCTTTGACCTCCTCCCACTGGTGACAGCAGACAGACAATTGGGGGGCAGAGAGTGAAGGGAAAGAGGGGGTGTTTAGCAGCCAAGCTGGGACAGCAGGCGGTTCATTTGCTCGTTGTTTCCAGAAACCATGAGAATGGAACAAAAGCAGAGGGGATGAACAGAATGTACTGGCTCCCATGTCCCTTTCTGTCCCTCCCTCCCTCCCTTCTTTCCCGAGACCCTATTATGGAAACCTGCCTTCAGGGGCTGTGCCCACCTGGTTCCCACCCGCTGGCCTGCTGTCCTTTTGCTCACCCACCGTCCATACGCCTGCTGCCCGTCAGGCTCCGTGCTGGGCTCTGCAGCTGCACGGCTTGGACAGACCAGCCTCTGCTCCCCCCGCAGCGGTGGGGAGGCCGGAAACCAAGTGGGGAGATGCACAAAGTAAGTGGACGCCAGAACATGAGTGCGGGGGTGCCAACAAGGATGGGCACGAAGCGAGGGCCTGAGCCCAATTCTACCAGGAAAGGACTTATTGTTTGTTTACTTGCCTTTATTTTTTCCAATTCTCCATTTTGGAATGTTTTGAGGCAGGAGAGTTGAATTCTTCCCTCCACTTCGCCGGGCGCCCCCTAGTGTCCTCCACAGCATTCCTGGAGGACCACTGAGGACGGGCAGCGCGCACTTCACTCACCATTTGATGGGCTTGGACACAGGCAAACACCTGTGAGACGATTACAAGCGGTAACACATCCAGCTCCTTCCAGAGTTTCCGTGTGTGTGTGTGTGTGTGTGTGTGTGTGTGTGTGTGTGTGTGTTAAGAACACTTAACACGAGAGCTACTCTCTTAACACACAGATTCTGAAGGGTACAATCCTATACTGTTAACTTATCGAGCCACTTCATCAGACAGCAGGCTAGGAGAATTTATCCATCTTGCAGAACTGCAACTTCATGCCCGCTGGAAAGCACGGCCCCATTTCCTCCCCTGCCCCAGCCCCTGCCGCCACCATCGTATTCTCTGCTCCCCTGAGTCTGATCCTTCAGGAATCCCACATCAGTGGGATCGCGCAGCCCCTGTCCAGTGCCTGGCTTATTTCACTCAGCGTGACGTCCTCTGGATTCATCCATGTCGTGGCGAATCCTTCGAAAGGATTTCCTTCTTTTAAAGACTGACTAATATTCCTTTGATATGTAAGCCCACATTCACCCACGGATGGACACTTGGGTTGTTTCCACATCTTGGCTATTGTGAACAGTGCTGCGGTGAATATGGGGGTGTAGATGCAACAAATTAGTGGTCGCAAAGAAGCAGTACTGCGAAGGACTCTCTTTCGATTAGGTGCTCAGGAGAGAAGGCCTTTCTGTTATTTAGGCTAAGATCTGAAGCCTTGGTATTACATCACTGGGTCACCGTACATGTTGTCCAGGTTGTACACTGCACAAATCTGGAGGATGCTATTTGCATTTTAGTCATTTTGTACAAAAATATGCAGAAACTCTGAATGCACATCCAACCCTCTACGCCCTAGTTGTTCTTCTCAACTGCTTTTCCCCATCTCCTAGCTATGTATTCAGGCTTACTTCTGGTCTGATCTACTTGTGGGACTCAGTGGTGTGTATGCATGCAGAGAGAGAGAGAGAAAGCAGGGGAGGGAGAGGAGGAGAGAGAAAGCGGGGGTGGGAGAGGAGGAGAGAGCGAGAGGTATTGAAGGAGGAAGGGAAGAGAAATGAGGGACATAACAGGCCAAGAGAGAATATTCTGTATATAATCCTTCCAAAGGCTATCAGCAGGAAAAGCAACACTTTAAGTTCTGGTAGTTCTAATAAGACAATCCGTTAAATTATGGAGGAGAAGCCAACTAGCAGCGTAGCGATTGGCAGAACAACTGTGCTAATTATCAAGGGATAAAAAGGAGCAAAATTAAAAGTAGAGCTTCCCTGTCCTGCACTTGAAGGAAATGTGAAGGTCTGAAAACTGAGATGGTTTTCAGATCGAGTCTGGGACTGGTGCTTGGAGTCTGGCCTCATTTCAAGCCTAAGCATTTTGATGTTGCAGGAAGAAGATATGATGAAACATTGAAGGTCACAGCTTTAGTGCGAGGAAGAGTGTGCTTTTGATCCTTATAAGATGGTATAATGTTTGTGCTGCATAACCAGTATGCTTACTAGGGTTTAAAAAATAACAGCTAGAAGGAAAATACGTCAAAATGTTATTGGCAATTACCTTCTTTGGGTGGTGGAATGCAGTGCCCCTCCTCCCACTTCTGGTCTCCTCCTCCTTGTGTGCATCTTACTTTCTCCAATGGAAAAAAAAATTTTTTTTAAGGTAAGAATCCTTTGGTTCCTCTAATTGAAGTTTTAGTGTGGCTACGATGGCATATCAAATTTTTTCCTCTAACATGGCAAAAAGCCATTGTGCCTATTGGTTTCAGAATACTCCTCGGTATCAGAGGAATTGCGTTATTCTAGAAGAAAATGCATATGCCAGGATATGCAATATTCAACAAGATGAATCCACACTCGGCCTTCAAAATAGCTAAGGATAGATTTTATTTTTGCTTAGTCCTAATTTTAGTGTAGATGGAGCTCAATCCTTCAGCATTTAAAAGTTATATTAAAAGGCAGACCTCTGGGGGCCAGAAACCAAATTCTTAAGCTTGGATAGCTAGAGTACTTCCTGAAGGCCATTTTGGTTTTATGACCATTTGGTTCAGAATTAATGAGAACTGCTTTGCATAGACATGATTTCATATTCCAAAGCAGTACCTTCTGGGGATTCTTCCATTCACCTTGTAGATACAGATTATCAAAGTTGTTTTTTTTTTTTGTTTGTTTGTTTTGTTCCCAACACATTCGTGTTCTAGTCTATGAACCTCAGAGATAATTATCTTTTCAGGCCTACAATTTTAGAACATTTATCAGGTTATTAAAACCACCAATTATGGTGGTAAACACCTAAGGAATTTGGAGACTGTTGGAAAGATTAAGAAAACCAACTTCAGAGATTCCTTTGGAGGGAAGGGGTACACAGAACAGAAAAAGCTTTGTGTCCTCATTGAATGCTGATACTCTGACATCTCTTGAAACGTTTCTTTTTTCTTCTCAGAGAAGATCCTCCTTGTGAATGAGATCCTGAGAAGGTCACTGATGACTGCATATAAAATCTGAGACTGGTCGTGATGTCCCCAAGTGTTTTAAACTACTAAGCTGCCCTGTGATCTCTGAGTTCATGGCACTGGAATCACACCACCTGCGGGGAAGAGGCCTGTGGCCTGGGACAGATGGTGAGAACCTTTGCTGGCCCAGGATCCTCAGGAGCAGATACGCTAACCCCATTCAAAAATATCTTTGAAGGCCTGTCCATCTCGGTGGTTTATTCTCAGGACTGCAGGGAACGAAAGGAATCTCCAGTTTACTTGGTTGGTCCAACACCTAAGAAGTTGGGCAGTGGGGAGACGAAGTATGAGGAGTGGCTTGTCAATATCACAGCCTGCGGAAGATCCTATCATGAGAATCGTCAATATGGAGAGTTATCTGGGGAAACATCGGGGAAGGGCAATGGACGTGCCGGAGATGCGGTCAGCTGTCCATGAGGCAGGCCTTCCCATCCCCTTACACACCCACTGTCCCCCTGCACGGGAACATGCTGCGGAAATCTCCTGCCACCGCCACTCTTTCCCATAGCTCGGTCCTCACAGGCAGCCCCACGGCCACACCTTCTTCTCAGGTCTCATTAGCCAGTGGGACTTCACCTAAGCCATTTAAAATCTGAAATGATGTAATAATAAATCCATAGGTAGTACCTACTAATATGTCAAGCACTGTTTTAAAACACATGGCTAATGTTAAGCCATTTTTACCTCACAACAACCGTACAAGGTAGGTATCACTACTATCCTCATTTGTTGAGGGAAAGATGGAGGCACGCAGTGGCTAAGGGTCTTGCCAGAGGTTATACCATCAGTAGGTGGTTCCAAACTTGAACACCAGTAGTCCGGCTCCTGTAAATTACACTATCATGAAGTAAGTGTTTGCTGTCTAGCTCACAAAGAACACAAAAGAAGGGACATCAGGGGGATGGGCTTCTAATCCCCATTCGATAGGCTTCTAATCCTCTTTCTTCAGATCTACTTGGTCTCACGGTCCGGCTTTCTTGGTAAGAGGGAAGAGCATAAGCCTCCCCCTCGGGCTACCCCAAGCCTGCGTTCCCACAGTGGCTGAAAACCTTGTGGGCTCACGCACACCTGCTCTGCCCCAGCTGCTATGGCGTTAGTGTTGCCTGACACCTGCCCGCTGGGAGAACAAAACCGAATTACGTGGCCTTGCTCCCTGGGTGCTTACCCTAAAAACCAGGATTAAAGCCAGCAGCAAGGATCTTTCTTGGGGCATTAGTTTAAAACAATAACTGTTCCAATGTGGCTTGAAACGTCAGACTGGGACAAATATTTTTCATTGTCTCTTGGACTCCTCCTGCGGTCTCTAGCCTAGATAAAAGATACTAACAGAAGTGTTGAAAACAACCCTCACATCATGTAGCTAGGTAAGCGAACGTTCCAGAGCCAGGCATCCAAATCGCCTGGAGAGCATGTTAAAATGCAGAGTCTGATTCAGTGGGTCTGGGGTTAAATGGCAGATTCTGCATTTCTAGCAAGATCCCAGGTGATGCTGATGGGAGTGGCAAGGTTCTAGAGCATTCCTCCCACTCCTAGGAAGGGAAGTCCTCCGCAAAGGGAAAGAGTATTTTTGATCCCAGATTTCGCTCCTCTCCTGAGTTAAAAATATTTCAAGGGATAATTTTATTGCACAAAACTGTCTTCCTGTGTAGGGGGTCATACTGAATAAATGGTGGTTGAATGTATTTGCACTGAAGCCACCAGTGTTTTCCCTGTGGGCCTGTAACACTGCACAAATCTCAGTTCAGAAAGCCTTCCTTAGGGGGTAGGATGTGGAGCCTGAACAGCGGGGGGGGGGGGCAGGGCAGCTGACAGTTAACGGCTCTAGGCCAGGCATCTCCTACAGTTCTCTCTTTCACTTTCTGAAGCGGTCTGGGAGGTAGGCACTGGAGTGCCCACCAGCCTCGTCTATACCAACACACCAGCTGAGGCCATGTGACACACCTTAAATGTAGAGAGATTTGAATCCAGATCCGCTCAGAGACTCAAGCACCTGTGCTCCCTCCCCTAACCACCCCACCCCCATCCCAGCACCCAGTGAAGGGGGCAAGGAGCTGTTTGAGGAGCTGGGATGGGCAAGAGACCATGGACAAAGAGCTTCAGCAGGTGACCTGCGAAGGGCAGGGTCAGGCTTGTCTGTAGAGGGTGAAGGGGATGAAGAAGAAACCTAGAACACCCGGAGAGGAGCTCTACTAACACGGAGAGGAACCGTGTCTTGGGGGATTTAGCTTATCACAGACCTTAGTGTGTGTACACTGAAGGGTTGACGCTGCGGGTCTGGGTGGCCCAAACCCTGGGCATTCCAAAGAAGGTGGGGCCTTTGACTAGCTTCTGGGAGATCACCTCCAGGCCCACCAACATCCTGCTTGGTAAGTGTGCCTTGGCTTACCTGGTTTACTTTGGGCCATGCTAGATAATTTATGCTGATATGTGATATACAGTGAAGGCCTTGTCCCCAGGGGGTCCGTCTGACCTTCAGGAGGGGCTGGAAGCTGAGCAGCTAAGGTTAGCTGTATGAGCGCTCAACGCCGACACAGCTGACCTCCCCCAAGACCCTGGACATGAGGCTTGGGTGAGCTTCCCTGGCCAGCGATATTCCTTTCGTCACACAGCAGTGCTGGGAGAATGAAGTGGCATCTGTATAAATCCACTGGGAGGAGACTACTGGAAGCTTGCGTCCAGTCTCTCTTGAGCTCGGCCCTATGCACCTTTTCCCTTTGCTGATTTTAATCGGTGTCCTTTCAGTGCTGTAGACCGTCACCCTGAGTGTAGCAGGTTTTCTGAGTTCGGTGAACCCTTCCAGCAAATCACTCAATCTGACGGTGGACTTGAGGAACCTGCTGACACTTAGAGAAGAACTTGACACCAGTGTTGAGAGCCAACTTGGGTGCGTGGTTGGGGAAGACTTACAGTTTGGTCCAGATCTGTATTTACTGAGCACTTACTACTCACCAGGCGATGAGGATGAGTTAAGTCAGAATTCCTGCTCTTCAAGAAAACCCAGGTCCTGAGGAGATTCCAAGGAAAACACCAATTTCATCCGGAAGTGCCAAGGGCCATGACAGAGACATAGCATGGTGCCATGGGGTTCCGGCGGGGAGGGACCCAGCAGGATGGACATTCAGGAAAGGATGGCTTTCTGGAGGACAGCATCCCTCCATGGACCACCCTGAAGATTTGGTGGACTTGGTCGCAGTTCCCGGAGCTGCCTTTCTCCAATTACACAGCAGCTCTCCCTGGGGGGGCTTTAGAGCCTGGAGGCAACAGGTGCTGGGGTGGGAGGGAGTAGGTGAGTTTCCCATAAACCCAAGGGACCGCAGAATTCATCAGATACAGAAATCAAAGCTGTGCTTCATTGGAAAAAGGAGAACCAGACAGTTCGTGTGTCTATGGCTTGCCCTGGGCTGTCTCCAGGACATCCGGAAACTGTGCCTCACAAAGCCACTGGCATCTCCACTGACCCCTCAGGTCACCGATGGGAGCATCATCCCAATCCCCAGCCCCTGGGCTGGAACAGTAGCTAGTAAAGTCTCCACTTTACAACGGCTGAAAGACATGGGTCATTTCTTAACATGAGTGGGGTTTCCATTCTCTCTCTCTTTCAAGGACCACGTCTACCGAGGAAGCGAGGGGTTCCTTAGGATTCCAGCCTCCCATTTCCTCAAGTTTTTCTCTACTTGTAATGTTCCCGCAGCCCCATTCTGTAAGGCACTTACCTTTTTAAAAAAATTTTTTTTCAGTGTTCCAAGATTCATCGATTATGCACCACACCCAGTGCTCCATGCAATCCCTGCTCTCCACAATACCCACCACCCGGCTCCCCCAGCCCCACCCCCTCCCAGACCCTCAGATGGTTTCTCAGAGTCCACAGTCTCTCATGGTTCGTCTCCCCCTCCCCAACTCTTTTCTCCTCTCCAGCTCCCAGTGTCCTCCGTGTTATTCCTTAAGGGCACTCACCTTTGACCTGTCCTTACTTTTAAAACATCTTACTGCTTATTTCCATGATCTCTAAGATGATGGTGATGATTTTTGTTCTTTTTCTCCTTTTCAAATTCCACTGCCGATATTCGTGTTCCTTTTTCAGATCAAATCTACGCAGGTCTTCGTGTACAATGTCCAGCACTAGGCACAGCTTTCGACAGAGGCCGTCAGCCATGGTGCTAATGACCATCAGGAGATCGGACACATGACCCCCCCACCCCCACACCAGCCACTCTTCAGATGCTACCATGAAGACGCAGCAATGTACCTCTCATTTACGGATCCTTCATCTCCCTCAGGGATCCCACCTCTGATGGACACTTCCCCCTTTTGTCTGCCCAGCATCCTATGCCTCTTCCTGTGTCTGGAGAATTGTCTGATCTTGGTGGGAGGCGGAGCTTATGACCGGAGAGAGAAATAAGACGCTCTCGGCCTGTTTTCCAGAACCCCTCAGATGGCGTGCTCGCCTGGGATTCTGATCTGAAGGAGGGACCCGGGATTCATGGTGGAGAAGGCGGCGGCAGAGGCAGCCCCACAGGGTCTCCGGGAGTCCAACAGCAGCATCAGTGGGGGTCCAAGTTAGCCTGGGGTGTGATTCTGGCTCTCTAGCTGCTTCCTTCTGCTGGTGCTATGGGCTTCCAGCTACCTGTGCTTTTCAGTAAATGACTTTTCCCCTTCCACCAGATGGAGTCAGTTTCTTTTGCTTAAAACTAGCGATGTCGACCGACACGTAATGCCCTTTAACATGCACGTGCCTCCCACTGTCTTCTTCCTGAGCTACTACCCTGGCAGGAGCCAGCACATGGGCACATAGGCAGATGGGAGCTGTGATTCTAAGTGAGGGACAGGACTGAGAGAGAGAAATTTCTCTCCTCGATGATAGCTGGGAAAGAGGCTTAGTGGTTAGAGTGGAACCAGTAATTCCAGCATCTTACAGAGTTTTTTCCAAAAAGTTAGTAAAGCCAACAATAGGAGAAAAAGACCAAGAGTTTCTTTCTCTTCTGAACTGCTCTCCATTACCCGCTATCACCCAACTCTGAAAGCACGTACCTTTGGCTTACACATGCATGAAATGTTTACGGTCTATTTCCTCTAGGATTCATCTTCAATCTGTTATCTATATAAGAGCTGTTCTTTTTTTTTTTTTTTCTACACAAAACCTGAGGGGAAAATATGGCTCTTTACCAAACACGGCAGCCTCACCCCCTCCCCCCAAGCAGACACAATTACTTAAAACACACAACATGATCTTCTTTATTTAATTGTTTAATCAGTTTACATTCCACAACTGACAGATTATTTATTTTTATTTTTTCCATGAACAAGTCATTTAATTATTACCAGACACTTTTTTTTTCTTCAACCGATGGAAAGACAATATTTCTGCCAATTTGAAAAAGAAAATTGCAAGATGCGGTCGGTGTCAGTTAAGTCCCCAAGTGCTGTCTGCTTCCTCAGTCCTTGGAAAACCACAGGAACCTGGCAATTTCCCTTTTCATCCCCCCCTCCCACTTCCCTGTTAAATTCACCTCTCTGAATAGCACAAATAGTTTCAAGATCTGGTTTGGATCACCTTTCCTGTAATTAATTAATTATGAGAAGGAACAGACAGTACAATAGATCTGATAAGATGTAGCATTCTTGTTAAGATTAAACAACACATTTATTCACATCGTATCAGAACGAGTTAACATAATATTTAATCTTATTTTAGCACCAATAACCACAGGAATTGCTACCTCCCAGGGCAGAGGCGGTGTTGGAATCCTGCAATACACACCACTCCTTGTCTAACCAATCAGAAAGCTCTATGCAAATTAAAGGTAAATTCATATAAATTTATATTAACCAAGCAATAATCTGATGGACCATAAACACTCCAGGTGTTCAAGAGTTTTGTCAGCTATGGTCCCTGTCTAATGACCACATGTATAAAACATACTCACCGAATCGGCTCATATTCTTTTGCTTGGCCACATAGGGCTCAGAATGTTCTATTTTAAGTGAGTTATATCTTGTCATACCGGCTCTTTGAAATGTTTTGAGAATGCCCAGGGGTTGCTTGCTTGCATTTTATTCTGTTCTCTGTGCTAAGATCTTGCAACCTGTCTTCTTCCCCATCCATCCCCATCCCCAAAGAAAAGAGGTTTCTTCACATCTAAGGAAGGTCTCTAGTCAGCGAGGACAGATAGGCAATGGTGGGCTGAGTCCCAGTGCAAGGGACAGAATCCATTACCACGACCTCCCAGAAAACCCAGACTCGCCTGTGGTCACTGCTCTCTCCAGCACATCTCCTTTTAGCACTTGACTCTAAGATACAAATGTAAGGAAATCAAGGGATTGAAAAAAAACGCCTCCCAATATTGGTGAGATGTTATTAGCAGGTGACTGGGACTAGATGACAAAATGCAATCATTATTCTTGACATGAACAAGGGGGCCTGGCTGGCCTCCCTCTCCACTGTCAGATACAGGACTTGGGCATAAGGGATAAATTGATACTCCCATAGCTGAAGAAATTGACCTGCTCTGGCCTCTCGAACTTCAATAAGTCACCTGCACCACGCCCAGGGGCAGTGCTGTCACCCTGTGGGACAGACGTGACATGTATTTGACAATCATGGTCCTCTCCTCCAATTAAGCAGGTGAGGAGCAATTTCAGGGGCCAGGATAGCACCCAGCTGCCCCCTCTGTGCTTTCTACTCTCAGCTAAGACCAACCTCTGGCCACTGTCAGCTGGGAGATATGAGTGATGCATGGAGGAGGGGGTCCGGGGGATGGGGTCCGACTCAGCCTCTTAAACAAAGAGTCTAAATCCTTGTTGTCCAATATGGTAGCCAGCTGTCACGTGTGGTTGTTGAGCACTGGAGATGTGGCTGGTCCAAACTGCAATGTTTTCTAAGAATAAAACTCATATTGGAGACGTCATGAAAAGGCCATGGATGCGAAATATTTCGGTGATTTTTAAAATATTGATTCCATGTTAAAATAGTATTTTTGATATGTTGGGTTGAAACAGGTGCCAAAATTAATTTCACCTGTTTTATCTAGACCTTTAAAAGGGGGGCTACTAGGATATTAAAAATTGCATATATGGTTCACATTCTCTCTCCGTTGGACAGCACTGGTCTAAATTGTCTTCCTGAAACTAGTCCCAGAGTGAGTGGTGATCACTGTGGACTGTCAGAAAGGAGGGAGGTTTGGATGGAAGGCGCCGTGGATGGGAGGGTTAGGTAAAGCTTGGTGCGAACCCCTCGCCCCACCCCCCTAGGGTCTCTCATCTTCTCAGTCGTAGGGGAGACAGCTCCTTGTGCTCTGGGATCACCCATTCGCTTACTTCAGGGTACCCTGCCTTTCGGGGATCTGTCTCCACTGCTGGGCTGAGGATGCTCTGGTGTCTCTGCCATTTCTCCTTCCAAGAGTTTTCTCGATCTTACCTCACAGGCAACTCACACCCGCTGCCCACTGCCCTTACCCCACCACCCACCGGTGCTTGCTTCATTCTGATCTGGAGGCGTCTCCTAGCCAGCCCCCCTGTCTCTGACCCCCGCAAGCCATGTCTGTAGAGAGAGTCATAGATGAAAAAGTAATGCACAGGCACTGTCTCCCTTGAGACTCTTCTCCTACCCCAGCTGGCAAAATTGTCAGTAAGGACAGTAAAATGAGAATGGCAAAGAGGGTGGGAAAAGGCATCTGAGAACAAAAAAGTAGATCAAAGGCTTTGGACTGGAGCACAAACTGGCTGATAGCTTGAGGTTACTTTCTGAGGCATGAGAGGGGCAAGAGGACCAGGGGGGTACAACTCTCCAAATGGGTCTTCAGGTGGGAAGTGCACCCCTGCGTGGGCTGAAGCCTCTAAGAATAGCAGCATAATGGCCAAGGAGATGTGGTGTCCCCAGGAGCCCCGGGAGCCCCCTGCTCCCTGTTTGGCTGAGAGGATGCAGAGAGACAGCGAGGTAACGAGACTCGCCTGAGGCTCCGAGTGAGCCAGTGACAAAGCTCTGAACAGGAACCCAGGATCAGGTCTTTGTGTTGACCTTCACGATGACCTTTACCCTTCAGACTTTGATGACTTGCTTTTACTTTCTGGAAAATATATTTTTACTTTAAAGGCAAAAAGCTTTAGAACAGAGGCAGACACTAGTGACTGTCAGAGAAACAATCAGAAAAAAATAAAATAAAACAAAAAAACGTAACACACACACACAACAAACTCCTGTGCCAATAGCTTCCCTCCCTTCAAATCCCACCCGGAGTCAGGATTTTAGGGCAGTCTGCGTGAGTCCTCCAAAAACTGAGGGCTACATCAATACATTTGTTGAGCCTCAATTCCCTCCCCCTTATTTTCATTTTTCACTTTTATTTGTACATTTTTACACATAGTCTTGGATCTACAACAGTCACACCATGGGTGGAAGTGGGAAAGGAGTCTGAATAATGAGAGCTCCTTACGGGAAAGGCACCATTACATCCACAACGACACAGACACACTGACACATTCAGGCTCAACAGGGTCTCCAGGTGACCAAGGAAGGGAAAGGTTTGGCCAGAGGGAATCATGGGAGATGGGAGAGAGGGACACAGAGAGCTCCCCAAGGAGCAACGCCCCATCCTTGGAAATGAAGAATGGGATTGTGATTGCTGAAGTCAGCATCTGTCAAAGTGAGGCCAGGTCTGAGCTACTGCTGTGCACCCCACATGCTTACAGTCCATTTTCAACAGTCAACAACACCTCCTATAGTTGGGTAGTCCCCCCATTCCTGGTCGGGCTCTATCCCTACAGTGAGTGAGGACTTGGACTTCCCTCAGCGAAGTTCTCATGGACACATTGAAACGGGATCCTCGGCAAAGCAGAAAGCATGCAGACCCTTTTAGAAATATGTTCTTGTCTAGAACCTATGGTTCAGTTTTCCCCCAACAGGATTACTCCCAGAACATCTCCTAGTGAATGCACCACCCGAAGGACTTCCTATGAGAGAACCCAGATGCTTTTGATGAAGCCACCTGCTTCACCAACTGACAAGAGATAGAAGATACCAGTTCTTTGAAACGTGCTCCCATCTTAAACTTAAAAGACCATTAAAATGTTTCCGAGCCTGATCTGCTCCCCCTGGGAGGGCACATAGAGCTACAGATCGGTGTTTGCGGGAAAGAAAAAAAAAAAAAAAAGGCATTGACCCTTGTTTAATAGTTAACTGTTTTAGATCATATATGCTATTTGCTTCATAGGGTTTACTCATGCCATGACCTCTGGGAATAATCAAGAAGGATTAAGAGTGCCCTTTGCAAAACTGGCTTTGGACCAAAGGACGGAAGCCTGAGATGGGTAAATTAAGGAGCCAACCTCTGTGAGGGACCCGCATGATAGAACAGAATCCCACGTGCTGAAGCTGGATAGGGACAGTCCTGTTTGGCGGCCAAGGTGACTGCTCACTCTCACTTGTCCTTTCAGCGGTGAGGCCCAGACACCCCACGGAAGGTTCCACATGGCCAGGGCCTCTGCTGCTGCAGGATCCTTTGAGTGGTGGAGAATTCATGTGACACATCATGTTTGCAAATCACTTTGCAATTTCTTTGTCACCCTTAACATACCATGAGGTAAAGTGTTATCACTATCCTCATTTTGTGGATGAGGAAGTTCAAGTATGGAGAAGACCCAGCACCCAGAGTCACCAATCATTTTAGTGCAGAGCTGACGTGGACTTTACAGTAGCTGTGCTATAGAGCATAGCTTAGTGAGTTACTCTGGCTTCTGTGCTCTTACACCTATAATTAGATTGAGATAACACTCAAAAAAAAAAAAAAGAGAAAATGAAAAAAAAAAAAATCCCAAGGAATCTCTTCATTCTATTCTGCCCGTCCCTTTGCTCTGGCACTGGACTTTTTTTTCAAAAAGTCTCTTTGTGGTCTTTGGGGACTCAGAGCCCTGTGCTCCTTCTGCTATGAACACAGGGTCATGGTCAAGTCCATGCAGACCAGTGTGGTTCTGCAGTCTGGGACTCCACTCCTAGCCCCGACTTCCAGCCCAAGACAACCACTGACTGTGGAAGTTGCTGGGGCTGTTGACCATCAGGATGCCCCTGAGTGATGGAATTACGATCCTTTAGTCTTTTTTTAATTTTGTACTTAATTTTTCTAATTTTCTAGAGTTTTCTATTATTCAGAAAAAGTAATCCGAAAGCCAATAATAATGTCATCTAGGGACTAACAATAATGTTTAAGAAATATTTTGCACCATGGAGGCATCAATGGGAAGAGTGCAGATACAGCCCACCAAGCTGACTGCTTTGAGAGACACCAGAAGCTTTTGTGTCTATCAACTCCCGTGGGCTTGTTTAAAAGCCTGTCCCCTTACTCCATCGGATACCACCTAGAAGATAGCAGAGCAGGCAACCCGGTTGGGATGCACCAGTGATTTCTAAATCTGGGGAAATCACCTGTCCCTATGACTCATCATAGCTCCCTTCAAAGGGCTTGATTTGTCCGCTGGGATGGTTGACCCCTGAGCAGGAGGAACATTTTCAGGAAAGGCAGCTTCCATTTAGCCGCGAGAATCAACCAAGCGACCCGCACAAACCACAGCAAAGATGAACAGAGTGTATGTCTTCCCACTCTTTCCCCTCAGACACTTGAAAATCAGTTAATTAACGCTCCCAGAATAAGCCAGAGTCAATACCTCCAGGTACCTGATTTCAGTCTGACTGAGGTGGGCAGTTTTAGGGATCTAATCTCATCCCCCATTCAATCAGAGCAACTATGCTGGTTCACTGTAGACCTCTTCTCTTGACTGTGGATGACTGCTACGAGGTAGGGCCCGTACTCAAGAGTTCCAGGATAATGTGTCTTCCCTCATCAAAAGAGAGGCAAGCACTGTGAGGTGGAACCACTTGCCCCCAACAAGAGAAGATGCCAGAATGGGCTCAGGGTGCTGCGTATGGACAGGTGATCAAGGAAGGCTCTGTCCTGATTTGGTGGAGATGCTGAGTCTTCCTGACTCTGTGATCCCTGATGCTGAAAAGATGTAGTTATTCAAAGGCTGAGGCTTTCAGGAGGATTGAAGCTGGAAGAGGCACATTTAAATTTTTTATTTGTAATATTTCCATGCCAGGAAGCTACTGACCTCCTTTTGGAGCCTACAGCCACAACAGATGAGGAAGGGGGGCTGCCTCATCCTCTCCAGAGGATGAGCCCCTCTGGAGACAAATGCCTGAACTCTTTTCACTGAGCAGCTATTTTAAGTTAATGCAGAAGGAAAGTGGAAATGAGTGGAGGGAGAGGAAGAGGAAATGTGGAGGAAACAAAGCTCCCACAACGGGGAGAAAGAAATAGGACCTCCTTCCAAGTGGACATTCCACTTTCCTAAATCCCCAGTCTCCTAGGGTAAGGAAGGCAATGAAAGCTGAAATGAGCCCCATGCTTACGGCGGACTCGCATGGAGCTCAAAATACATCCAAGATCAGGGACCTTGCATGCACACCTGTAAAGAATTTGAACTTGACCCAAGGTCAGGGCTGGGGCTTTAATGAGGCTGTTAACCCTAAATCCTATCCAAGGGTTGGGTTCTACTTTGAGGCGAAGTTGGCAGAGGCCTCCTCTTCCTTCTCCCTCCCCACTCCCTTCCTTCTTCCTCAGCCAGGCCACTGCTTCAGGTGGGGGGCGGGGAAGGTCTTAACCTGGATCCCTGTGTTGGAGGGATCGAGTTCAGCCGGGCAAGGACTTGCCCTCTGTACGGGGCTTCCATCCTGACCACTGGCTCAGGCCTCTCACTGGCCCCAAGCAGAATCAGACCTCAGAGGGGATCTGTTCCTGTCCGGCCTCACTATCAAAGCCGTAGCTCAAGGCTCCTGCTCTCCTGATGGTGACATAAGCCAAGTGGTTGACTTCTTTCTTAGGCATCTCTTAATATTTCAGGAAGGTTGTGAAGGGGCGCAATAAGCAGTATTAAGGGTCGATCATAAAGATGAGGGCTGGAAAGAGTGGCTGATCCATTTATGGCAAGCATGGGATTAAAAAAAGAAGGTATAAATAGTCACAGGGCAGTGAGGCAGTATCTTCAAACAGGGCTACTTAAGAAAAGTTTGAATGATAGCAAGTTGCTCCTTTTAGAAATTCTTTCCCCGTTTTCCTGCTGGGAAACAGCTGGAGTTTGGGTCTGGTCGCAGACAAGCCCTCTGTCCCCAAACAGATGCTGGTGGACACCTGTCTCTCCCTGCTGGGCAGAGCCCACTCAAGACACATGGAAGGAAGATACGAGGCCTCTCAGTGTGGGATGCTTCTCACTGGTTCTCAAGCCCTTGTATGCCTCCAAGGGGGAATTCTAACCTTTCAAGAAAAAAGTGTTTTAAAATTTCATATACAATAGAAAAACTGGCTTTTCCTGAAAATGGTTTCTCTTCTCATAGAATAAATCCCTTATTTTAAAAATCCTTAGAAGCCCAATCGGAAGGTAATAGCATTTTCTGCTCCATAGCCCACCCTCCTCTCTCGGCACACCCATACACGGGGCACGCACACAGGAGACCTTCTACAGAAGCTGACCAGCGCCGCCCGGAAGGAAGCCTTGAGTAGTAAACCCACACCTACGTCCAGGTTATATTGGTACAAACACACAGAAAATGCACCGGAGAGCTGCACATATATAGAGACCCACACTCAGGCCACTCATGCACATGGGATGTCCTATCTGGATGTGAATTACACACACATACATACACGCACACACGCACGCACACACAGCAGATGAGGAGACAGGTAGGACTCCTAGCCTGGTGGATAGAAGGGGGAGAGGTGGTTAGCAGGTGAGGAAAGGTGGGACTGATAGGAAGATAGATCAGAAGACAGGTGGATGAAACAGGTGCTTGCACGGGAAGGAGAGGAAGGCTGTTGAGCTGTTGTTGGCAAAGTGCCCGAAGCACACTTAGTTCTGAAGCAACTGATTTCTCAGCTACATGGCTGACCCGTGACTGTGCAGCTCGGGGATTCACTCTTGGCCTCCTCAGGGCTGCACAGCCCCCGCGGGGTCTCCGAGGGGACTGTCAGGGGCTCCTGCCCACTCTTCCCAGCGGACGCTCGTCCCTACAGCTTCCATGACTCTGGCTGGCTTTGTGGTTCGCCAACACCTGCAGGGCCGGTTTGCTCAAATGAGCCTGAGACACTGGGTGGGACTTCTGCCACCCCTGTCTTGGGGGCTAGCCACTAAGACGGCTATTTGGGGATGTATGGCCTTGAATATCAAGAGGAAAAGGAAGAAGATGGGAAGAGTCGAGAGTTCTCCATTAATTTACACAATATCATACAAACTCGAGCCCATGGGACATGGAGATGCTCTCTCTGCACGTGACCCATTTCCTTTCATCTGTACAGAGGTCGCCCCTAGGAGAGGGGTAGATGTCCAGTGACAAAGGACAGCTTCCACGATGGGGAGTGAAGGTCTGGTTTGGTTTGGTATACATACTTGTATACGACAGCCACAGAGGAAACGTTCCTTCTCCCACCTGCACCGTGCTCCCTCTCTTCTCTCATGGCTTTTGTGCCCAGCTTTGTCTTGAACTTCCAGATTTAGAGGACTAAATCCTGCGGCATCCCAGAACTCTGACGTGAAGGACCACAGGGCCCTCTGAGACCCAGTGGGTTGGTTCTTGGTTCTGCCCTCGGGGAATTTCAGCTGCACACAACAAATAATAGAAAAATGCAACACAAACGCTAAAACCCCACACTCAGAGAACGTCCACCACACGCACACACTCCAGGGATCTGAAACTACAGAACGGGCCCCCGTGTGGGCTCGCCCCTTTGTTATTTAATTCCCTGGGTCTCGGGCCTCCGCCCCAGGCCACGAAACCACCACAAAGGATGGAGACAACAGTCATGATGCAGTATTTCCATTTTAAAAGGTGCAAAGGAGAAAAGGAAACCACCAGAAGTCATCACACACACATACACACACACACACACACACGCACGCACGCACGCACACGCACGCACACGCACACATCACAGCGTTACTCCAAGGCTCCAGTCTGCCCGTGCAGGACGGAAGGTGGGGTCGGGGGGGCAGGGGCAGGGCGGCCTCTTGTTTGACTGGTGTAAGGCAGCTGGGGGTAAGACTGGGTTTTCTGAGCATCCACGGAAGTGTCCTTTTATTGACGAGGACCTTGCCTCTCAGCATGTTGCTCTCGCCCCCTTCCCACCTCTAGAACTTGGTCCGAAAGTTTGGCAGCAAAGAGAAAATGTCCTTCTCGGTCTGTTTTCTCTTGCACTTCTTGTGTGTCGCTGGTGGGCCAGGAAGGGAATCCGAACAGGAAGATCCGGAGAAGTGGTCCTGCACATGGCCTCGAAGATCTGGTTACCTTCTATGAACTACGGGCTTTCTTTCTCTGCGATGCGGTCGGTGCTGGGGTGGTGCCTCCCTGCTGGCCCGATGGACGGCATCTCCTTCTCTACATCCGGGCTGCTTCGGACCCCTGGCGACATGTCCCTTCTCAGCCCACCACCCCATCCTCGTGGGGCACGGGGATTGGGACGCTACCACAGGGGGGTGATGTTCATTCTGTCTTCAAGAAACCATGGAGCCAAGAGTCAAGAAGGGATGGAAGAGCCACGTGATGGGAATGCTTTCCCCATCCCGGTGATGAGGTGACACAAAGTCCGGCGAGATGTGGGTGCCTGATGGCATCCTCTTGAGTTAGTTTTGTTTTATATATGTATATTATATATATATTTATATATATATATATATAGGTATGGGTTTTTTTTTTTTTTAGCACACTGTCCCGTTCTCGGGTCTGGATTTAGGGCAGTTGGTCCTCGGGACAGGTTGGACAGAAGGGGCCAAGGTACAGAAGAACCCCGAGATGAGTGTGAGGCCCAGGCCCCCCCACGCACAGAACATGGACCATCCGTAGCCGTGGCTGATGTCATCGGGGAGTCCATACAGGTAGCGAGGGTAGCGTGACAGCTCGAAGTTGATTCCGGCCACACAGGTGCACAGTGAAATGATGCAGAAGGTTCCTGGAGGACGAGCGAGGGAACACAGGTTGGGGTAAGGGAGAGGAAGAGCGGGGAGGAGGGGAGGGAGAGAGGGAGAGAGAAAAAGACAGAGAGAAGTGAGGTTGACAGCATTTTCAATTCTCTTGAGTAGAAAGATGAGAAGACCCAGGTACGAGCCACCTGCAAACGAGATTGATATCTGGCAATATTCAGAGAGAGGAGAATAGCGTGAAGAGATCACGGCTTCCTTGCTCTCCAATACGTTTGGCTTTTAAAAAATGGAGACATTTCTTCCCATCCAAAGCTGCTCTATCCTCCTGATTAAATCCAGTGATTTGTTCTGGGGGTGAAGGTTGACCTCCAGAACTTTTGATCTTCCCAAGTTGCCCCTAGCTGCAAAAGCTCGCTCTCTACTACTTGAATGGTGTGCTCTGCAAGTAGAGGGGACAGGACAGAAAAGATGGGGTTGATTAATTGAGAGTAAAAGAGATGAGGTCCGTGTGGACCTAATTACCAACGGGACATGGCCCAGCTTGTTGACAGCATACGTCTTGTTGTGTTATGTTAATGGGATTAATTGGGGATCTTCCTGCCTTAACTTCCTGACGGTTGTCCGGTTGTCCTGTGACTTTGGAACCTTGTAAAATTTCTGTTTGTTAGCTCTTGTCAATATTCCCCCTCGATGGGGGAAAACTGGAGCTCTCCGGAAAGCTGGCCCTTTGAGCCAGTCATTTAAGCTCCCTGTTTGGAAGTTGTGTGTGACTAAGAGGGAAGAGTTGGGCCACGTGCTGTTAGTTTCCACATAACGCTGCTGTTTTCTGTTATGATAGAGGACCGAGCCATTTCCATACTTCCACACTTACCAATTCAAACTTGAAAATGTATATTAATAATTAGAAATAAAATAGGCAGGGGTGGCTGGGTGGCTCCGTTGGTGCAGCGGCCGGCTCTTGATTTTGGCTCAGGTCGTGGTCTTGGGGTTTTAGGATCGAGCCCCATGTTGGGTTCCACACTCAGCATGGAGTCTGCTTGGGATTCTCTCTCTCCTGCTGCCTCTGCCCCTCCCCCTGCTCATGCTCACTGCCCCTCTTTTAAATAAATCTTAAAAAAAAAAGAGAGAGAGACACACACACACACACACACACACACACACAGATCTATGCAGGCACATAGTGGATCCCCGAGAAATGGACTGACAGGCATGTGTTACCACTGTTCTCTGGCTGTACCCTCTGACAACCCGTCTCCCAGTGGATTTTGCTGAGAGTCCCAGAGAGCGGAGATGATGGGCGACAAAGGTGGGTGAGGACCCCGCCTGACGGAGTTTGCTCAGGTGAGGAACTCAACTCTCAGACCCATAAGCTGGTAACTGACTGGGGGCGTTTGGGGTACAGAACGCCCCCAACCCGCTGCCGCCACCACAGCTCTCTGGGCCTCTCTGGGGGGAGCTAACACAGATGCTGGGAGCCTCTGTGGAAACCGTCTCTCAGCTGAAGGACAGTGGCCTCCTCTCCTTCGCCCAGAGTACAGTGTGAGGTCCTCCACTCCCGGACAGCAGCAGGCTGCAGCCTCTGCGGCCAGTTCAGGATCCGTCAGGTTATTCTCCATGAGCACTTACTGAGACCTATGTGAGGGTCCAAGGAACAATGCATAGTCACCTCTTCTTAGTAACTCCCCCCATGGCTTGGGCTTTGGGCCTAATTCCAATCAGATTCCAAGACTAACCGCTGCCAGAATCTAGCAGTTAAGGGAAAAGAGCTCTGCCCAAGACTTCTCCAACCTTCCCTCCTGGAGCAAGGCTCTGCTTTGAGCTCCAGACCTGGCTATGAGAAGTGACAGGTGTAATCCAGGCCAGGGAGGCAGGCATAGTCCCCATATGGCCGTCCCGGCCGAAGTGACGTCAGGTCAGGTGTGGGGAGGAGAGGGGGGACATCCCTGTGACACAGAACAGTGGCTCCACGACACCAAACAGTTCATCAGCCAGCATTTATGGGACTTCTGGGTTTACACTAGATGCTAGGAAGATAAAAAGGAGAGTAAGATATGTTCCCCACTCTTAAAATCTTGAAATAAATCTAAAATTAAAATATTTTTCTAAGAATGTATTTTTTTATCTTATTTATTCGTAAGAGACACACAGAGAGAGGCAGAGATAGAGGGAGAAGCAGGCTCCCCAAGGAGCAGGGAGCCCGATGTGGGGCTCAATCCTAGGACCCCAGGATCATGACCTGAGCCAAAGGCAGATGCTTAACCATCTGAGCCACCCAGGTGCCCTGAGATAAAAAGTTTTTTTTTGTTTGTTTGTTTTTTTTTAAAAAGCTTACCATCTTGTTAGGGCTATGAGACATACATACCTAAATGAAGAGTTGAGGGTAAAGTGAAAGGAGCACCAGACTGGGGACGGAGCTGGGGGCGGGGAGGGCCGTCCCACAACCAGCAGTCACAGGGAGAGGAGGAAGGCTAGCCCATAGTCGATGCTAAGTGTCAACCCTCTGACGAGACAATCAGGCTGGGCCGGGGCAGGTTTCCCAAGGGAAAGACGGTTCTGCAGGGGTCCTCCCCGGGTCTGGGGAGCAGCCCTCCTTCAGCCTCCGTGCCCAGCCCCAATCCCAGGCCTCTGTGCAGAGATGAGAAGGCATACCCATGCACCAACGTCCCTGTGCTTCTAGGTTCCCAGATGTTCACTGTCCCAGCCTAGTTCAGCGTCCCAAGTGAGCCGCTGTAACAAGTCCCTGCTAACCTGCCTTCTGTTCTTGCCCCCATAGAGTAGCCTGTGATATTTAAAAGATTTAATCAGATCAGAATTCTCGCCCCTGCTTACAACCCTCCCATCAACTCAGTACAAGACCCACACTCCTTACCCGAGTGGACGCTGCCTCCTTATCTGGCCTCATTCTCTCCTTGACTCCTCAAAGGTCACCCTCCCAGAGAGCCTCCCCAGCCTCCTTCTAATATGTGCCTCCCCAGTGGCTTTCCAGTGGTTGTCTTAGGGGCTGTCCCTGGTGGAGGGAGAAGAGGCTCCAGCCCTCTCTTTCTCTCTTTGGCCAGAAGAGCCCTGCTTTGATCTGTGTCCATGTGAAATTTCATTTGAAGAAAGGGGCCCAGTGATTTCAACAGTTTTGAAAAGCACTGGGCTTGTCCGTTTGCAAGGGGACCTCAAGGTACGCCATTACAGGGCCTAAGCTTTGGATGGCAAAGTCTGACGGCTGCTCCCCTGGTTCCAAGTCTGTGCCTTTGGCAGAAAACGCTCATCACTCTCAGCTCTCAGTGCCGCTGGTCCTGGAAGGGGCTTCACACTTCGGCTCAGCCCTGGCCTCCAGGCAGCCAGCGCCACCAGCCAGCTGGGTGGGAAAATCTAACGGCCCCTCTCCGCGCCAGGACCCTCCGTCGCAGGGCCTCGGAGCCCAGCAAGTCCAGCCGAGAAGAGACGGCACCACCCCATGGAGCCGCAGCAGACAGCCTGTGCGGTGGGATCCTCCGGCTCCAAAAGAACGGTGGCCTCGAGGCCCCTCTAGTGTCCCTGTTTGTGAGCCGCACCCGGCGGGGGAAGGATGGCCCACGGGTGGAGGGAACTAAGCAAACATAATGCTTCCTTCTGGGTGTTCAGACACGCCACCTGCCTCCTTTGATGGCGCTCCCACCGGAAGCTCTTCGGGACTCACGACCATGCGGTCACCCTGCAGCCCACAGCCGCGCCCTGGTCACACCGATCTGTGCCCCTGGCTGGAAGAGGCCAGGGCCTACGGGGCCCCCGGGCTGCTGCCTGCCCCATCGCCCGGCCCTTCCGCCGCAGGCACAGCTGAGGCTCGAGCGGGGCTGGGCGGGGAGACGGTTGCCACGCCGGCCTGCCGGCTCCCGTGCCCACAGCAGGCACAGCTTCCCGGTCCGCCTCCTCCTCTTCGCTGCCATCTCTAATTAGCGCTTCCCAGGTTGCCAAATCCTGGGTTCCAGTGTCCCATCCCCCGACCAACCCTCCCGACTTCCAGTTTCTCTGCTGTTCGACGACCTCCCCCTGCTTGCTCTCTCCTCCCCCGGCTTCCGGCTTCCGAGCTGCCCCTTGATCCCGGCTCTGCCGCCTCTCTGTCCCGCTGCATCTCCTGCACCGGCTTCTCACTCTCCTTTCCTCTTTGCAGACTTGTTCCCAAGCTCTCGTCCCATGTAGCACACCCTGGGTGACCTCACCCTCTTCTCTGGCTGGAGACGCCCCCACTACGTCATTACGTCACCAGACTATGTGACATGACGTGACGTGATGTGATCTCCCATGCTATGTAATTACGTGTCCCCAACCCTCCAGCAACACAGAATGGTCAGGGTATATCCCTGGCTAAACACAGGTTTCCAGCACTTTCCCCACCAACCCCAATTCCCTGAGGCTCCTGATTTCTTTATTCTTTCAACATCTTGCCTCCCTGGTAAGGGGACCATCCATCCCCGTTTGCCTGGCAGTTGGCGGTGGGGGTGGGAGCGTGGCCCTGGAACGTGGGATTTTCATCCTGAATCTGGAAAGTCCTGGGCTGCGGGGGACAGATCAGTGACCCCTGCGGGTTCCTTCACGTCTTTCCCTCCACTCTGGCCCCCACTGGTGGTACTGCCCCAGGGACTGACAGATCCCTGCTTGTAAATTAAATTAACCATCGTGCCCTCACCCGGTGAGGAGGGCCACACGGATGCCCGGAATGTGTGGCTCATGTGGAGACCTGCCAGGCTGGGGTTGCATAGCTCTGGGGGCAGCTAACCCTTCTGCCAGCCTGAGATGTCACCAAGATGCACGTAATCTGTTAGCAGCCCAGTAATGGCCCCACCCTGTCCCACCTTGGAGTTCAATAATTTTAGAGGCAGGATCCAGAGTTCTGGTGTTAACCCCCTGCTCGGCCCACTCCTGAGCATGGACGGCAGGTGTGTGAGGTGTGAGCAGAGCCTCCTGCGTGGCTGCTGCTGGATGAGAACACACGGGGTTGGGGGGGGCGGGGGCAGGCCCGGGAGGGGCACGTGTCTCCACCCCCTTCAGGGATTGTCAGAGAAGCCATGTGGATGGACCCTGAGTAGAAACAGCATCAACACTGAGGCCTCAGATCTGGCAGCAGAGATGCCCTTCCTAATTCAAGAAGCCGCCAGCCAGGAAACCAAGGCCCTCGAGAAGGTTCTCGCAGGAACTCAGGGCAGTTAGATATTGTGTACACAGGCATCTTCCCAAACACCCATCCCTTATGTGACCAAGTGGTGCCCGAAACGTCACTGGAGTATCATTTCTGCATGTTTCTAGGGCAGGAAATCCATCTGCATGACAATTTTCTGCTCCCAGGAATGAGACAGGACGTCTGTGTATCCCTAGACCAGGCACGTCCATTCCCTTGTTGCTTCATGGCCAAAGGGCCTCCGTTTGGCCCCGGGTCTACCAGCCTGCTGCAGAGCAGAGGCGGCAGCCGTGCCCCTGTGGGCGTGTGTGTCAGGGGTCGTCAGGGGTCGGGACATCTGAGCAGCAGCCCGAGTCCTCCCTCAGCCACTCCCCCGAGAGCCCTCTCCGATCTTTAAAACCATAAAGAAGCAGATCGGCAAACAGAAAGAGGATCCCTCCTCCTCCAGCTCCGGGGTCTGCGTCCCAGGAAGCCGATGTCTACC
This sequence comes from Mustela nivalis, assembly GCF_964662115.1. Lineage (NCBI taxonomy): Eukaryota > Metazoa > Chordata > Mammalia > Carnivora > Mustelidae > Mustela > Mustela nivalis. The sequence continues at coordinate 12,091,563 of NC_139031.1, forward strand.
AAGCCCTTCCTTTGCGGAGATCAGATGCCTCGGCAGCATTTAGCTCTCAAGAGCACTTTATAGCTTTGCTCAGACCTGCACGGAATACAAATTACTGTTGAATTATACACCATTGCATCAGCAGCGGCCGACAGGCGGGCTGCACGGGCTTTCAAATCCAAGGTGCCTTAGGGGTTTGCTGGGCTGAGGCAGGGAGCGGTGACAGGCTCCGGAGAACACCCTGCAAGGCATGGCGCCCTGAGTCCGGACAAAATCATCCATCATTTTGCGAACTCTGCAAACGCTCTAGGCACAGACCCTGCAGGAGTGCTGCCCCCCCAGCCCCACCCCCGGGGAAGCAGCATGTGTGTTCCCGAGGTTGCGTCTACGTGCCACAGGGCTGCTCTATGTCTGCGCATGCTTTTGCCCCCGAATGCAACATCCCCAGCTCAGGCGCTGAAAGGGACTGGCCTATGCGTACAGCCTGGCATCGGTTCTCTAGACAACACTTCCAGATTCCCGACCTAGAACCTGGAGCCTCATGCCTTTGTTTTCACATAGCTACAGGGTGTTGGGCAAATCCGTAAGCACTGATGTCAGGGACGGAACTGGGTCCTCAAACTTCCTATAGTGCAGCCCTAACCTCTGTGCCTCAGAGTGTGACCGTGTATGACACAGGGCTGTTGCGGAGCTAACAGAGTGAAAACGAGGCTGTTGGGGGGGGGATCCCTAATCCAAACTGACCGGTGTCCTTCCAAGAAGAGGAGATGAGGACATACAATGAGACACCAGACAGCTGAGCGCAGAGGCAAGGCCAAGGGAAGAGGCAACAAGAGGGTGGCCCATCTGCAAGCCGAGAAATAGGCCTCAGAGGAGACAACCCCAATGACACCTTGATCTTGGACTTCCAGCCTCCGGAACCACGGGATAATAAATTTCTCTTGTTTGAGCCACCCAGTCTATGATTTTTTTGTTGTGGTAGCCCTAGCAATCTAATGCAACAGGTGAATACATAATAAATGGCTTACTCCCATAACATTCCAATCCTCGATAGAATAAGACCATCTTTGTTTCCAGACCTCACAGCCACCCTGTGGCTACACCAGGTATCTAAACATAGCCATGCAGTGAAAAGAAGGGCCATATGCACACCAATGTTCATAGCAACAACAGCCACAATCGCCAAACTGTGGAAGGAGCCGAGATGCCCTTCAACAGACAAATGGATGTGGTCCATACATACAACAGAATATTACTCAGCCGTCAGAAAGGAGGAATACCCAACTTTTGTATCAACATGGAAGGGACTGGAGGAGATTGTGCTGAGTGAAATAAGTCAATCAGAGAAAGTCAATGATCATATGGTTTCACTTACTTGGGGAGCACAAGGAGTAACATGGAGGACAGTAGGAGAAGGAAAGGGAAAGTGAAGGGGGGGAATTGGAGGGGGTGACGGACCACGAGACTGTGGACTCTGAGAAACAAACTGAGGGTTTTAGAGGGGAAAGGGGTTGGGGGGATGGGTGAGCCTGGGGTTGGGTATGAAGGAAGGCACGTACTGCATGGAGCACTGGGTGTTATATGTAAACAATGAATCTTGGAATACAACATCAAAAACTATTGTATGGTGACTAACATGACACAATAAAAACTTAAAAATAAAACTAAAATGATTATGTTCCAAAAAATAATAATAAAAAAAAACATATCCATAGAAAGCAATAGCTACTGGGCACCTTCTGGGTTTTTCTCCAGCTAGTCTTCCTCACCAATGTATCATGCTTACTTCCTTTCACTCAATACCCATCAATCCATTTACTCTTTGGGTATAGATTTAGATTTGATCCCAACATCCATGGCTCTGCGGCGTTTCCACCAAAGACAGAGCCTTCACAAACTTGTGCAAACATCTCAAGGGCTGAGCCAATGGAAGAGGGCACTGGTGGGTGTTCAAGTGCCTTTTGTGATGGGAACTTAATAAGGTCAAAAGAAACTTCGCCTGGTGTCCTTGACTGGAATTGGACGCAGAGTCCATGTAGCTAGACTCGATGGTCTAAGCCAGGTCTCATCTCTCAAGAAGCCTTCCCTGAGTATGCCCAGCTCAAGATCATTCATATTTTTTCTGGATCCATAAAGCTTTTATAGTTCAAAATAGGTGACCTGACAGTTACAGGGATGCTTCCTGTTCTGTTTTAGTTCATGTTCAGCTAGACTGTCACTTTCTCTAGAAAGTCACTAGAAGAAATGGACGTCTAGGCTATCGGGCTTTCAGGTGAAACTACGGGCTTTGAAACTTAGAGGAAATGAAGTTGACACCATGCCTGGTCCTCCCATCCATCTCCTCCTCCTAAACCGTTCTGTGATCGCTGAGGGGTTTGTGCACCTGCCCGTGTGTGCGTGTACGCCCACGCAGGTGCACACCTACCCATGTTTCCTTGGGCACCTTGGGTTTTAGGAAGCATTTTTATATTCACAGAAATTCTGCATTGGAATAATACCTCTCTGCAGGATTATTCTGAAAAGCGATAATACATGTGAAAAGGCTTACAGAAGTTAAAATTGCTTTCTATATGTAAGGTATAATATTAGAAATGGAAGGCTTTAAGTGAGGGTGAGGAAAAATTGTTCTGGAGGACAAGAAAGGAATGAAGTTGCACTTTTCCTCTCCATCACCCACTCCACCTGCCCCCTCCCCGGTTCCGCCCCAAGGTCAATGCCATACCAGGAAGCAATTGCTCTCCACAGAAACCAGAGGAAGGGCTCACTCAGGACTCTCAATTCTGTGGACTTTGTGGAACCAGAACCATGGAATTTGGAAGAGCTCAGAGTACATCCTGAGACAGACCCCCCCCACACCCACCCTGCAGCCCCAGTAACGGAACTTATCCTCAGGCTCAGAGAGATTAGAGCAACCAGCAGGGGTTACACGACAGCATTGTCAGAGAAGCTTGTAAGCCTGTGGCTCAACCAGGGTGGGCAAAAGGAAGCAGCCTCAACAGCGGTGTGGGGAATTGCCATGAAACAGGAGCTGGAGACCTTTCCGAGGTGCCACTGAGCTTGTGCCCTGGTTCCTTTGGCATACGGAGGCGGCACTTAGCATTCTCCCACACTCATTCATTCAACCCCTACTATACAGTAGACTGTGAGAGCTACCTTTTTAAATCATTTTTAGTCTACCCAGTTTCCTTTTTTTGTTAAAACACTACCACCATTCTTTCTCATGGGGAAGCCATTCTGAGATCCCAAGGGTTCATTCAGACTCAAAACCAAATGTCAGGAGTTTTAACTTCTGTACCTCTTGAAGATGTGATCGCATACATGTGTGTATACGTGCAGCACGGAACGTACATGATATAATCCACATAGTAATCTCCAGTTAAATCATTTTCTAGAGGTCCCAAAGCATCCACAACAGAGAAAATATCTGACTTTGCCATAAAACCTAGACTATTTGATTGTAGAAGCATCTGAGAACTATTCATTATACTTCTTCCACTGCCCCCATTAAAAAAATCCCCCAGAAAAAGCCACCCCTGGCCCACACCACTTTTGCCCACCTGCCCTGGGATATTCCATGCTTCTTGGCACAAAAAGTTGGGAAAATCGGAGATGAGTGGTTTTTGGTGAGCTACAAGCTTTCCATATGGCGGGCATCTATGTACACGTGAGAGTCCCAGAAGACAATGAACCAAGAGTACAGCAGCACATCTTTCTCAACGTGAATCTTTGGAGCTTCCTATCCATCTGGGTCTTGGTTCAGAGCTGAGAGTTGGTGGGATCCAACTGGCTTCCTAACTAAACTGAGAGTGGCATCTACAGCTGTGCAGAAAGGAACATTCTCAAGCTGTGAACAGTGAGCTTCCAAGAGTAAAGCCACTTAGCGCATGCCATCTTCCTGCCTCTGCTTCTCTTTTCTCTCCTCTTTCTAGGCCAACCCTTTCTGGTGGATGACAATGGTCCCCAGAGCAAATGTGGAGAATCTATAGGGTGGAGGGCAATCTTGTCCTGGGTTTCTTGCTCAGGACAAGGCTTGGAAGTAATTCTAAACCTCCCGCCGATCATCTCTGATACTACAGCTTTGTGGTTGCCCTGGTCATTGACGTTCCTAAGGAGTTTACAAGCCACATCCCTCCCGTCCCCCGACCTGCCCCCAGGACCAGCAGGAAGCTGAGCACAGGTAGACCTATCCTTACATATGAATTCCTGCCTTGGTGGTCTAAAGCTCTCCTGGCCCAGAGGGACACTAAGGCAGCTCTATCCACTTCCGGGTAGGAGAACTCCAGCCAACGGAGATGTTCAGAGTGGAAAGAGAACTCCAGCAAGAATCAGAAAATCTGAGTTCTGGTCCCATCCCTGCCCATGACATGGGAAGAGCACCTCCTCTCTTTGGCCGTGATCCCTCAACCATACGATACACAGAGGGAAGGACCAGATCTCTACGGTCCTTCCAGTTAAGTGATGCCCTGACTCTGGGTTCTTTCTGAACTGCTCTAGGTCGGGTTGCCAGTCATTTTGTCAAACATGAGCCACCTGGAGAGAAGACACTGCTTCTCACCTCCCAACATGCACAGAGGGGCTGCTGGATGAGACCATTAGATGTCATTAGCTGACATCAGTGTGCAGATGAGGCTCTGCTCTAAATTGCCTTGATTTTAAATGTGGAAGGAAGGGGGCCCAGCTGTTTAAGTGTCTGGAAGAAATTGGCTCCTGAAAGAAATCTCTCAGGCTTCTACCCTATCTGATCTGAGCCAATGCCATGTTAATTAGGAGAGGAAGAGGCTTGGGGTGGTAGCCAGAAGATCAGGCGAGCCTGCCACCTGGTTTGGTTTATGTCTCCATATGCCTGGCACATTTGTTAGCTTGGGCTGGCCTTTCTCTGAGATGATGTCACCTCACCGCTGGGTCACAGAACACATATAGTTTTATACGGATCAAACACTGATATGTAGTATTTACGACATGGCAGGCAATGTTGCAAGTGCTTTACTTAGCTCATTTAATCCTCCAAGCAAGTTTATGAGGTTTGGCTAAGGAAAATGAGGCACAGAGAGGTTAAGGAGACTATCCAAGGTCACACAGGTAGCAAGTACCGGAGCCAGGATTCATATTCACGCCTTTGCTGCTCGTTGTGTTGGCTCTCATTTCTCATGCATGCATATTGCCTCTGGGGCTGGACTGTAAGCATTATAAGCAGAGAAGCCTTCTTCTTCCCCAGCAGGGCCCTGTACGCAGTGGTGCTTCAATAAGACCTATCAACTAGATGGTGACATTGGGAGAAGGGTCACTACATTTGGTAGTGACCAAAAGTGCCCCAAGGAGGTTCTGAGAACCACTCAGACTCATGGCTCAGGTAATAAAACTCTTACTGCTGAATTCTTCAGAGAACTTGGAAGTCTTTCCATAACATGTACACAGGGTCACTCCTTATTTGTGCCATGGAGAAGGGTGAGTTCCTGTGGAGGAATAAGATTCTCCCAGCAGATGTAGGGTGGAGAGGTCGGGAAAGGAAATGAATCAAGATCACAGCATTAACTTCCTTCTAGGAAGACTTTGTCGCTTCCCAGTGGGCCAGAAGCTGAACCCAGTGGGCAGAGTAAGCTGGTGGTCAGAAGAGGATCCCCAGGACCTCAGTGTAGACTCCAGCCCATGGAAGGGGTCCTGTCCTCCTACCAGCTCCTCCTGGCTCATCAATGGGTCTCAACCTGGGCACCTCTTTTCACCCCTCTTTTCTCTTGGAGATTTGGGGGATGGTAATTACTCATCTTGGTTTTCTGAACTCATACTCTAGTGAGAAAAGAATCACAGGAAGGAGGCTGATGGGGCAAAAACACGCCAACTCTATTACTGATAAGGCTAGCACAGCAATTGTGGCTTGACCCTTGGCCACATTCAGGGGTACCTATACTTTCCCCCCACTGACATTTTAGGATGAATTGCCAGAGGGAGGGAACATTCAGGTTTGCAAAGCAGGTACACTCACCCTCAAATGTTGACTCACACTGGTGGGCCCAGAAAAGAAAGACAAACAGGCCTCCTGACACCAGCCTAACCCTGGCGCCTCGACCTGGGAAGGCTGCCTGTGTGGAGTAGCAAACAGCAGAGGACCCAGATGGTGTGAAGCCTCATGAGCTCAGCCTCTTGGCCAACCTCACCAGAGAAGTCAGTCCCTTCTTCTCCATTGGGAAATGAAGTCTTCAAAGGTGGCGTGTCCTCCTGAAGAAAGAGGTTTCCAACTTTACAGGCCTTGATGGGAATGCTGAGCTCAAAAGAGAACTGTCCAACGTACCCTTGGCCATACTAACTCAGCTACTGTTAGAAACTGGACCCAGAGGCTTCTGGAAATGTGATGACAATTGAACTTGTCTCACAATGTTACAAGCTAAGCCACAGCGGGTATTTTCATTAACTATATTGTATCCTGGAAGTGTGGTGCAATCTTTAAGAAGTTCCTAGGTTTTGTTAGGGAGAGCAGTGTGAAGGACACAGTTACTCCCATTCCTCCCACCCCAGGATCAAAATTAGGGGGTAAAATAGCATACTAGGTTTACATTTTACCTCCACATAAAGCTGCTTAAGCATTTTTTCTTAGATAAAAAGGATTCTTTTTTGCTTCATTTATGACAGAGTTTAGTTACACAGAAAAATATAAAAATGGAAATTATTAATGGCATGTGAAATCCTAAACGAGAACGAGTAAAGAAAGTCTTGGCATATTGCTTCTAGATAGTGGCCAACTCTTGATCTCAGTGCAGGTTCAGCTGATTGATGGTATAAAAGCCCATTGAGGGCAACAGTAAGGTCAAGTTGACTTGATTCTTCTTTAGCCTCAATCTCTAGCCTACCCTGAGGCTGCTCCACAGTCCCTGGCTCAGAAAGGTCCTCTTTCTCTGGGCACCCACAGCCCTGTCATGGCACCCATCGCTATGCCTCCACCACTGCCCGGGTGGCCCTTAAGGACAGGGACATGTTTATCTGTGTACCTTGGGCACTAGCACCATGCCTAGCATGCAGTAGGCACTCAATCAATGTGTAGTGAGTTGCACTTAAGTCTGTAAAGCAGATAACTAAGAAGTAGTATAGAGCAGTCTTCAAATATTTGAAAGACTATTGGAGGAAGAGGGTCCTGACTTTAATTTATGTTACTTTGGCAGAAAGGGCCCAAGTCCAGTAAGTTGAAGTTACCAGAAACCATAATAAGGTTTAAAATAAAGAGGGGCAAACTGACCACTGGAGGAGCTGGCAAGGAAGAGGTCCCTCTGCTACCATGAAGGCCTTGACTCAGAGGGGACATGGGAAATTATCTCAGTTTCTGCTCCAGGAGATATTCACAAGGAGGTAAGTGCCATCAAGATGGTACAAAGCAATGGTCTGCGTTCAGAGGCAGAGTCTGGTTTTAGTTAAGCTGGTTCAAAAGGTTTCTAGAAGATGCTGAGGCTTGAGGAAGCAGAGGCTTTCACCAGGCCAAGCAGGGTGGCCCAGAGGCAGGCAATGGCAGGTGGTGTGTGTGTGTGGGGGGGCAACACGACATGTGGCTGGAAGTGAGTCCAGGGTGAGATTGTGACCCACATTAAACTCCGGCTGGTGAGGCTGACCTTTACTCAATAAGCCACATGGAACCCCAGAATATTTTCATCAGAGAAACGACATGGCAGGAGGTGTATTTTAGAAAGACAGAATGGTGTAAATGTTGAATTAAGTGGAAAGTCAGGAGAGGAACATCTATGTGATATGGATCCTTTGCTAGATGCTTTTCCTGCGAATCCTTTCATTCTATCCACACAAAAACCAGATGAGGTAGGCAGCACTCCCTCAGTTCTAGGAGAAAACGGAGGCTCCGAGTTTGGAGACACAGATGTCCACCCGGGGCTAAATGACTGGTCAACACTAGTGTCATACTCAGCGCCCCAGCGGTGCTCAGGGAATGGACACAAGTGAGAGAGCCACGGAGAGTACGGCAACGGAGATATTGGCAGACACTGACAGCTGGCTAAGCTACGGGTGACACTGGAGAAGTGAACAATGACTCAGAGGTGACTGGCAGACTCCTGTGCTGAGGAAGGCAAGAAAAGCAGCTCATTTCATGGGGAGAAGGGAAAGGACAGAAGATGACATTTGTCCAGCCCCCACAGTCAGCCAGTGCTTAGCATGGATGCCATAAACATAAAGCAGACCCATACCATCTACCAAGAAAGCACGAGTCTACCTCATGGCATGTTTGTGGTTCCAGAGAACAGTTAAAAACATGAGGCTAGAGCTCAGAAAAGGCCATTCCAAAGCAGTTCCAGACTCATCCACGCAGAGGTCACTGTCACTATGAGAGTAGATACTGGTGACAAGGAGACATGTTTGCAGGGAGAAAGGAAAAAAGAGCATCGAAAGCCACATTTGCAGATAAAGCAAAGAGCAAAGGAAACAGAAAAGACACAGAAGAAAGGCAAAATCATGAGCATGCTGTCATGGAAGACAAGAGATGAGAGTCTGAGAAACAGGTAAATCCATGCGAGGTCAGGAAGCGTTGGCTCGAGGCCAGGCGACAGGCGGAACAGCCAGGAGGAAGTAGGTCCGCAAGAAAGGAGCTTCTGAGACATGGTGGGAACAGACACCAGACTTCAAGACATGGGGGCTGGTGGCAGGGCTATAGAAGTAATAAGATTATTCTTTTTGTTCCCTGAACCCCCAGCAGTCTTCCTGTCTAGGGCCCACAAAAAGGAAAGGCTTTCAGCCAAAGACGCTCATTTTCCTATCTCCCTGGAGACACTCCCTTCAACTGAAGCAGCCTTATCTTTTCTGCCACCCCAGGAACAACAAACAGTCTTCATCCACCATGATGAGAGGTCTGGGTGGGGTCCTCTTTCACCAGATCAGGTCGTGATTGGCTCAAGGTTCATAAATACGTTGACAACTTTATTTTTATTGGGGAAAGAGCACTGCGTGATTAGCAGAGAGCTGGGCTTTGGAGTCAAATAGATTGGTGTTGGAATCCTGGGTCTGGGAACCACGTGACCGTGAACTCTGGCAGCAAGTGCTAGGAACCACAGAGAAGGCAAGAGCCAATGACAAACTGAGCAGAGGAACAAACACACAGGAAAGCCTCATGACATGCCAGACAGTGTTCCGCACGGTCCGCTTCTCAGTGATGGCTTAGCACAATCCTAGAAGGCAGCTCGTGTCTAACCTTCACCACGTCTGGACCTACTGCTATTGCTGACACTCTGGTAGCAGAAGTGACTCCCTTCTTGGCCTCTCTACCCCTCTGTCTCCTGCCCCTTACCCCGTGGGGGTGAGGAGGACTAGTCTAGTCTGGGCGTAAATGTAGACTGTGGCGCGTGTACGTAACTGCTTGTGTTGGGGCTCCCTGGGCCTGCCTAGCTCGTGTTCTACAAATGAGGGCTGAGTGGAGGATGAAAGCATTGATGTTTGAACAACACCCTCCATGGATACAGCACAAAAGGTCCCAACTGTGAGCCTCCCCTCCCACTCCCCTCTCCCACGGGAGCGGGCCTCCTATGGGGGGTTTGAAGGTCCACAGGGTGCCCCCCGGTGACACCACCTCCCCCACCCCCCCACCCCCGCTTTGGAGGTCTCTGAACTGTCATTCAAGTCACAAGTGATCCCCTTTCTGTCCTCTTTCCTGCTGAAAATTCAGACCCAGAATTCTTTTGTTTCCATTCGTTTGCATATTCAAGGTGTCAGTCCTTAAAAGGAAAACTGCTCTTTTACCACACTAATGGGTCTAGGGGTCTGATTCTTCTGGAAGACAGTGAGCAACTCCAAGGCACTGGGTTTTATCTTCGACTGAGTGGGCACTGGTTGTTTATTTAATGACTAATGTACACTGAGTTGGATCTAATGGTATCCTGAAGTGGGGATGGGCGGGCCTCTTTCACAGACACATCTTAGATATCCCTGGTCTTCTGATGGCTTCTATAGATAGAGAGTTTTTTCCAAATCAAGACTCGTGGTATGAGACATGATCTGATAATAGGAAAGTATATTTGAAATCAGGAGATCTTTAGAACGTGAAGGAGATAGAATAGCTTCACAGGCACTCGTTTTCCAACTATTTCATACTGGGGGATAAAAATGCATACCATTACTCACCTGTCCCCAAAGCCCAAGGTCTGTTAGGTTGAAAAGGTATGTCCCCCAGAGCAGAATTCCTTTACCTCTCTGGGCCAATCTTTATAAGCCTTCTCCAGAATAATGCTTGAGGGCCTTCCCGGAATCACTTTCTCACTGGTACCCACTCAGGCCTTCAAGGCTGTCACCAACCCCTCATTCAGCTCTCCCTATACCAAGCTCCTGCCCACCCCCAGCATCACGGCAGTGAGGCACAGGTGTGCTGCCCTGGGCTTGGAGGTGTCCTGCCTATACGGTGTGGGGGTGGCCTGGCTCTGCCCCCCACCTCAACAACCCAGGCCAGTTCAAGCCAGCTTTCGGGTGCCCAGAGGGAGCAAGGGCCCTAACTATTGTGTTCACATCATGCATCTCAGTCACCTAAGTAGTGAGGGCGACAAGATGCTTTGTGGGGGGAGAGCTCCCCGCCTCCCTTCCTCGGGTTTGGCTATTTCTGAGGCCACTTCTCACCTGTCCTTAGGCCTCCAGGGCGGGAGAGAGGAAATTCCTCCTCATTTATAGCTACTTCTCCATTTTGTTTCCCCAGGAGCCGCTTTTATGCCCACTAGTAGAGGTCTCTCCGTTTATTTCAGGAATGAGCATTTTTCTTTGATTTATGACTCATTTCAAGAGCCAGAGGCTTGCCTGACAAGTTCCCTTTCTCTGAAGCTTGTACACCTCTATAAGAACATCCTAGAAGAACCATAGGGATGGAAGCTTTTGAAGCTGCTTTAGAAATTACCTCAGTTTCCATGGCAATCAAGCACTGTGGAGACACTACCGCATTCTGGGTCTGTTTCCACTGAAAAGGCTGTTGGAGAAATCTGTTCTTTCTCAACAGCCCTTCCCCACACCGCCCAGTAATGGAGATGGTCTTTCAGGTGCTCTGCCCTCTCTCTCCTCTCCTGCCTGCCCTTCCCCCATCCCACCCTTGCCAATCATCCACTGTCTGTAGGCAAGGACCCCAATTCGGTACAGCAATGTTATTTCTACCCCAGGAAAGACAGGGTCCTGGCCTCACTCTGGACTCTATTCCCTGGAAAATTCAGACACGTCTGTGTTGGCGGAGGCAGGCAAGCCAGGAAGGCACCAGGCTGTGGAGGTCCACTTATCCCGAGACTCCCGGTCACCCACCCCACACTCAGCCTAGACACTGACCCAAAACCATGCCTTAGCGTCTGGAGTAACCGAACTTTGCTATTCCCTTGTCTCCTTACACTTCTAGGTCCGCCCTGCCTGTGTTAACTGGTTTTGATTGTTCATTACAGAACTTCACAAAAGATCCATCAGCTTCCACTGAAAACATCGGAAGTGTGTGCTCGAAGATTTTCCCAAATCCTGCTGTTTCCTTCAATCCTAGACCTCATCAGTATTCTCAACCAACCTCAATCAAACACCTGCACTGAAATAAAGGCCTTAAAGCAAACTTCTAATTCCCCGTCGACCCTGATCTGACCGTCCTGCTCTGGGACCCTGCCAGCTTTGCAAGGTGCTGTGTTCTCCCCGACTACAGTAAGCAACAAACTCAGCTTTGTCTTATTCGCAGGTCACGTGGGCAATGTTGGGAGAGTCAGCTTTTGATCTAAGGAAAGGGGAATGCGTGTCTATATGATTACTTGGTCATCAGGGACAAGGAGTGATGTTAAGCACAGCAGACTAGGCCCAAGTTAGGGCAAAGAGGAACAGGGAGCAGAAAGAGGGAAGACCTGATTTCTCAGGACCCTCTGGAGCCCCCACAGTGAGAGGCTGCTGCAGCCTGGGATCAAGGCGTGTGCATCTGGGACGGTGATGGAGGCAGAGCTGGCTTCACGGGCACGTGTGCCTGCTTTCACGAGCTGCTGTCACCATCTTGAATGTCTTAATGTTTAAAGGAGGGGTCCCAGGTTCTCATCTTGCATTGGGCCCCACAAATGATGTAACTGGTCCTGGCTGAGGGAAGGGGTGCTCCCGGGTGTGCTGCTATGCACCATTCTCAGGGGCACATGACAGTCCCCCTACTGACCTGGCCACGCTGGGGCACAGGGACCAGGCCCCCACTCACAGAAACTGCCATGGGAAGCGGAAGAAGCTCCAGCTTCCGGCACCCCAGAAGGAAGCCAGATCACTGATGAGTGAATGCCACATACTATCGAGTGATCACCCAGGCAAGAACCCCAGGTTCTTTCTGTCTGTGAAATAGACAGAAGGCAGGCCAGAGCGAGATGATGCCACCTCCATCAGCCAAACCCTCATCATGGTCTCCAAGGTCTTGTGGCTGCTCTGTTTTGTGAAATATCTCCAACTTAATCTGTTCCTGTCCTCTTGCTCAGCTTCCTCTGACCCAATGGGCTCAATCCTGTCCCAGGTCCCTTGCGTCCGTTATTCCTTTTGCAAGGACTGATCCTGCCAGGTCTTCCCAGGAAGACTTCCACTCAATGCAAGCCTTCAGTGGAAGGCTCTATCCAGCTGTGACCACCCGAGAGGCCTTCTGCCCAAGCACTGCCCCACATGGATGGCGGTGCCCCATCACTTTCTATAGCCCTTCTAGCTTTCTTCTCCACAGCTCCGTCAACTGGCAGCGTATCAGGTGTTTACAGTACTCAATTATTTGTCGCTTATCTGTCGCGCCAACAAGAGTGTAAGCTTTGTGAGCACTCTGTCCTCTTCCCCACTCTTGCCCAAGTGCTTCAACAGTGTCTGGTGCTTGATAAACAATGGTGAGTTATTGAATGAACGGATAAGGAGTGTGGTGATTGGCCAGAGAGACCTTATCTGCTCAAGCAATTTTATCTTTCTCATCCCATGGCAGGGTCTTTGCGTGCTGTTGCTAGCGATGGTTTGGGGCTGCTGAGAGCAGAGTGTCCCTGAAGATGGTTGTTTTCACAAAGAAGTAGCTGAAATAATACCTAAACCTTTCTGGAGAACAATGCTAAGCATTGTCTAAGCCCTTCACATGAGTCAACTCTATAATTCTCACAACCATATTTCTGGAAGGTACTATTACTAGTCCTCTTCGTAGATGAGAAAATTGAAGGAGTGTATACAAGGTAGTTAAGTAACTTTCTTGAGTCACATGGCTCCTTTGGTCCTGGACTAGCTCTTAGCTGTAAAACCGTAATTCCCCATTTTAGTTGGAGGATTCTAGCTCCTGAACACGGACGCCAAGCTCCAGTGAGACGGCAAGGAATGGAGGGTGACTCGTGGCCCATCCACCCTCCTTCACACCTCCTTCTAGGGTCTGCTTTCTGTCTTAGCATTTCCCTCTGGACATTTAGTGACAGAGCAGGCCCCCATGCCCGTTCTTGGGAACATGCAGCACTGTGGCTTTGCTGAGTGTTGGGTAGGCACTTTACAGGCACTGGGAGACAGCCCTCATTGACAAGATTTGGGAGTCCTGGACCAAGGCTGCTTATTCTTCTCCTCTAAAGTGCAAATCTGTAATGGAGGCAGGTCCTGAAGGGTGGCAAGGGCTCAACTCCTTCGATGAGCTCCAACTCTTCAGGTGAAAATGAAGCCTTCCCACAGTCTGGGTTGCTGACGTGACTGACCCGGGCCCTCGTCCCACATTAGGGAAGGGTGCATGTTGTTTCTCAGTCCTACTAGCAATGTGTTGCCTCTCCCAAATGTCTTTGTTTTGAATGTAATTTTCCAATGCTAATAAATATTCAAACAAGCACCTTCTGAGAGGCGAGACAGGAATGTCCCAGGGTATGAAGTTCTTTCTGAATCTCTGTTCGGGGTTTTGCAAGAAAGGTTGTTAGACAAAAAGCCAAGAGGAGAGTTGTGATGTTCTAGTGAAATCTCCCACGAACCTGTAAGAGCAGTTCAGCAGGGTAAATAGATGGGTTTTACGTCCTCGTTTGGTCATGGTAGGTTATAGAAACTTCTCTGCCTGCTAGAAGAGACTTACTTACATAAATATATCGGCAACAGCTACCATTTACTGAGGGTTTTATAAGCTTTGCACTGTGGTAAGTCACTGAGTTACTGATTTATCCTCTTCTCCAACTCAGAATATCTCACTTACGTGGGCTCCCTCTTCTTACCCATGAGTCACGAAGTAATGACCACAGTCATGAAGTGGAAGTCAGGACAGATAGAAATGCAGTCCTAGCCATGCTTCTAAGTAGTGCTGGAGGTAGGGGTGACCGTGGGGTGAGGCTGAAGGCAACCCTAGATCTTATTCCACTTGGTGGGCATCCCTAAAATCACTCACTGCCCAACGGAAAGAGTCCCCCAGACCAAACGCCTATTGCCTCAGACATTCCATTTTGGGCTTATACATTCTCAGAATGGCTGGGCCTTTGTCAGGGTTTCTATGCATCAGAAGAAGGGTATCTGGGGGTTTGGAGCACAGCTGAGCTACTCTCCAGTGAGCCTGGTGTCGGGGGCAACATCTGGCATGGCATCACTGCTCTGCAAATCACGGCCATCACTCAAGTCTGATAGCTCGAGCTCCTTCAGGTCTTTCTCTTTGCTCCCCCTTCCTGACTGGGAAGGGAGAAAAGGCCACACTGGTCACAGGTGGGAGGAAAAAGGACTTTTAATGATTTCTTTTTCCCATTACCACCTGTGCCCTCAATTCCAGCCATGATCTCCTTCGTCTGCCTCTTTGTGCTTTGAGAAGGGAGGAGGGGAAAGGGAATGGAGCGAAATTCTGGGCCTGGCAACAGGCCGGGAGCACAGACCGGAGGCATGCCGGTGTGGGAAGATGTGCCTGTGGCCCGGAGAGCTGAACACCCAGGCAGCGGGAGGAGCTGCTATCACAGGCCAGCTCTGTCCCCAGGGCTGCCACTCACGAGCTGCAGGGCCTGGGACAACTGATATAACCACTCTGATCTGGAGACACAGGGACACCAAACTGGATGGGCTCTAAGGTCCCTTCCATTTCTAACACTCTTGAACTCCTGTTAAAGATGGAGGTCTTCAGGAATTCATGTGTGATGCATACCCTTATTCCAAAGGCAATTTGAGACATTTTCTACCAGAATTACACAGACCCTAGGACTGTTCAAATAAAGAGAGAACGAGGATAAGGAATCCCATGGAAGGGGAGAAGATCAGGCCAGGGACAGAAGATAAGGTAGGGTACTTTCTTGATACCTGTGTCATCAAGACAAAACAAAATACCTTCTATGGCACGTAGTTCACATTTGCAATGCATGCATTCAACAGGTGTTTGAGGGTTCAGACATTGTTCCTGACTAGGGGGACACCTTTGGAGCTCATGGAGCTTACATCTAAGTGGGGGGTAGAGAGGCAGTGAACAAATACAGAATATTAACGACACTGAGACACCTAGTGCCCGTATTTTGGTGTCTATACACCCTTCTCCAATGAAAACCAGGGCTCTTTGGAGAAATGGCAGGAAATACACAAGAGGAGCCTGGCGCCCATTGTGATGTCAGAAAGCAGCAAGAGCTCAAACACAAAACAAAACAAAAAAACATACCAAACCAAAGATAACAACAGCAACCAGAACCCAAAGCCCACGTGGATAAGAATAGGTCAGAGGGGCACAGGGCCACCTGACAGAGAACCCCATGGTCAGAGCTGGGACTGGAGTAAAAAAACAAATCTAGTTTTGGATTATAAACCAAAATAAAAAATAAATAGCCATGAATCCACAGTGACATAAATAAATGATCGGATAAATTAATAAACAGGGGAAAGAGACAAATCTCCCTTGCAGAAGAATTCCAAATAACTTATGCACATCCTCCATCCTGAAGGACAAAGTCCCCGTTCCTCAGGCGTGCGCTATGCCTGGTGACATCCCTCCACAGGGGACAGTATGGAACCGGGAAAATGGGGTAACTCTGCAGGAGAGAAGACCCACACACCGTTTCAGCCGGGTGATCAGGGACAGCCTCCTCCACCGGTGGACAGGACGTACCCCAACACAGTGTGACGAAATGACACTTTACCTGAGCGATTTTCCTCCCCAACCCCACTACCCAGCCTAATCATGAGAAAAGAAATCGGGCAAGGTCCAGGAGAGCGGCATTCTGCAGTATGGACGAGCAGTGCTCCTCAAAGCCGAGGAGGTCCTTAAAAACAAGGACAGTCTGAGAAGTGGCCATAGCCGCGCGGAGCCTCAGGGGACAGGACAACTAGATGTACGTGTGATCCTGGACAGGAGCGTGGAACAGAGAGAACACTGGATGTCAGGTATCAACTAAGAGAAGCGGAATAAACTATGCCCATGTGTTAAGAATCTATCAATATTGATTCATTAATTGTCACAGACTCTGTGAACGGAAGATGTTGAGGATGGAAACCCGTGGGCAGGGGCAGAGGGTAACATGGGAACTCTCTGTACTATCTGCTCCATTTTTCTGTAAATCTAAAATTATAAATCTAAAAAATAGATTAAAAAAAAAAAAAGAAGCAGATCTGAAGGTCAGAGACGAGAGAAGTCGAGGGCTCTCTCCTGCTGACCCCAAACATGCAAGCTTCTGTGAGTGCAGCAAGTAGGAAACGGAACACCACCGACCACATCGTGACCCCAGAAGAGGACCCCGGGCTCGGAGGGGACCCCAGCCCCCGCTGACAGAGCGACTGCCGTTTTGTGAGACCTTGAGCAGAGACCCCAGTTGGGCTGTGCCTGGAATTCTGATCCATGGAAACTGTGAGATAATAAATACTAGTTTTGATGAAGTTGCTTAAAAAAATAAAATAAAATAAACTAAACCAAAACACAACACACATTTCAGAAAGCGGTGAGTGGCTGTACCAGGTTGAATTAATTAAGATGTAGAGAGTGATGGGGGGGGGCTTCATGGATTTGGGTGGTCCAGGAAGCCCTCTCGGGGTGACTTCTAAGTGGGAGTGAGTCTGAGGAGGGAGCCCGCGAGGAGGCCTGTGGGGGGAGAGCCCTATGGACAAAGGCACAGCCAGCTCCAGGGCCTTGCCAGGAAGGTTTGCGCACTCTAGGCAGGAAGGGCGGCCGGGTGGTTGGAGGGATGCCAGGGTCAGCACAGCAGAGCAAGAGGGTGGGGGTGGGGGCGGGTAGCAAAAGCCGGGTTACACAGCGCTGCCACTAAGGACAGAGGGTTTCGGTACCCCTAGGACCCACATGCTGAGATTCTAACCCCCAAGGTGATGGTATTAGGAAGAGGGGCCCTTGGGAGGTGATTAAGTCACAAGGATGGTGCCCTCGTGACTGGGATCAGCGGTTAGGGTTAGGGTTAGGGCCTCATAAAAGCATCAGAGAGCAGCCCCCACCAGACGCTGCACAAGCCCATGTACTGAGTTCGGACTTCCTGGCCTCCGGAATGGGGAGAAATACATTTTTGCTGCGTATTTTGGTACGATCTCTGGCATTTTGTCATAGCAGCCCAAGCTGGCTAAGACGGCTTCTAAAAAAAGGGTAAAGAATTTGGGTTTTACCTGTGCTCTGACTAGAAGCCTCTGGAGGGCTGGTAGTAGAGGAGCGACCTATCTGACTTAGGGTTGTTAAAAAAAATACGTTAACTGTGAAGGACGGATGGCTGGGTGCGGGAGTGGAGTCAGTCGGGGTGTCTAGACGGGGGGCTCTGGGTCAGCTGCGACCCGGGTGGTGGCAGAGGTCATGGGTGTCCCCCAGGAGCGTGGGCAGTAGGGAGTGGCGGGGGTCGGCCATTCACACTCAGCTTGAGGATCTGCATCCGTGCGGGGGCGCAGAGGTTCCCCAGCGAGAGAACTACAAGTAACCACAGCAGTCCTGTGCTCTCCCCCCGTGGCACCCCCCCCCCCCCGCCACTGTCCTGCGCTGTCTCTCCCCCATGCCATCGGTCCCTGCCCTGCGGAGTACCGCGATGACTCATCCAATCCAATGCTAATCTCTGGCACTTGCCTGCATCCAGCTGGTGCCGCGCCAGTCTGGGCTAGCTTGGCTCCTGGAGGCCCTGCCAGAGGGGAAACGGGCTCCCCACCACCACCCCCAGCATCCTGGCCCGGCAAAGCCGCCCCCGCATAATTAGTGGCCTGGTCTGTGCGGCAGGCTAATCAAACAATTTGTTGTTAGTCACGTCACAAAGGTACAGCGTACCCTGTTCAGCCTGGGCACTGGTGAAATCTGGACCGGAGTGGTGCACGGCACGGGCCATCCTCCCTCACGGTGGAACGGAGAAGAGGCCGCTCAGAGGATTCTGCTGGTTTGTGTTTGGTTTTGGGTTTTGGCCCTGGTGAAATTCAACCAGTGGCAAATGAAATTCCATCCTTGGACTCGACTCCAAATTTACCATTTTCATGCTTATATACCCTTCCATCTGCTCGCCATGCCCTTGCCTGGCCAGCCCCGGGCCCCTGCCACAGTGGGTCCCCCCAGCTGTTCTGGAAGCTTAGGGCTAATCCTTTGGGCCCCAGTCTGTGCCCGGGTGCAGATGCCTGGAATGCCAATCTGGGCAAAAGCTTGGGCTCTGAAGCCTTTTTGTCCCATTTTGCCATAAATACCTCTAGTATAAATGATGCTTTGCCTTAGGCATGAGGTGGCTGTTGCTGGTGGCGGACATGCTGAGCACGGGAACAGGCCAACCCTAGAAGGTTAACTTCTAGAGGTCAAGGACTGGTCAGGTTCTGGGAGGGTTCGGTGCTGACACGTGGGGTTCTAGAGATCAAAGCATCCCTTCAGGGTTGGCCCCTGGGCCTCTCAGTAGCTCCCTCTGCTGAGCAGGGGGGTGGGGGAGGACAGCTTCTGAGTCGGCTCTCTCTGCCGCTAACTGAGCCAAATTCACAGGGTCAGCAGAGGGCACCTGGTCTGGGCACTGCTCCCATGGCTGTATCTGGCCTCATTGGAAAGGATATGAACTTGAGGAGGAAGAAAGTGTTCTCCTACCCTTTGGGGGTTCAGCTTCCCCAAAAGACCCCTGTTCGAGAGATCCGCCCTTTGTGGCTTTGTCCTTGTTCCTCTCCTGCTAGAGCCTGGCCTGGCGGTGCCATGATGGGTGTGGACACCTCTGGTCTCCCTAGCCTCTTTCGGGAGGACAGAACTCTACTTATGGACAGAGGTACCAAAGCTTCACGGTGGATGGAATGGGTTAACTCCAACCAGGACAGTGCCCCAGGCAGCAAGAAACAGCTCTTAGAACGGCAACTTCTCCAAAGCGCTTCTTGATGCTAACATTTTATCATGAACTTTGATTTTGCCATTAAGAAAAAAAATACAGTGCATGTCCTAGAAAGCAGATTTCGCTGAGCCCCTCAGGAACCACGGCTCAGGGACTTCTGCATAGTAATCACCGAAGCCCTCTTACGGCGCTTGCCTATCTCTTGCTGCGCGGGGTGGGGCTTGGAGAAACAGTCTCCGAGGTGGTCGCGGAGGGAAGAAAGCAAGCAAATCGCGAAAGGCCTTGGCCAACTGGTTCACCCCTAGGAGCCCAACATTTTACACTGGAGAGAATGTTACGGTTCTGCTGTTCCATGGGCTCTCGGCTCCTTCTTGCTCCTGACCATCACCCCCAGAAGTCCTGCTGGGATCGCTGTGGGGCGAGGGCCCAGCACGCATCAGTATTTCTAAGAGCTCTTCCAGGGACGGGGCTGTGTGTGGTGACTGAGAAGCATGAAGGAGGGGATAGGGGAGCCAGGCACCCACTCACACAGCCTGGAGGGTAGGGGCCTCCGATTGCGAATCAATCAAAGCTTTCAGGCCCTCAGCCCCAGAGCCCCCTGCCCTCGCCTCCGTCGGAGAGAGTCCCACCCACCGTCCCAGGTGAGCAGGATGGCCCCCGACCCCCCCCTCCCCCCCCGGCCTCAGCTGTGGGCCCAGCCACTGTCGCTCTGTTCTGGCCCGCATACGGCCTGCCCGATGGTGTGCGATCCTGCCAGAGAGGATCAAAGGGCTGATCACAGTCTTCCTCAGTCTCTCTGGAAGGGGACTTGAGCCACCCAGAAGGAAGCTATCGGGGTTGAAAGGTCCCGGACACCTAACACCTGGGCAGGCTGTGAGCCTCGCTCGGGGCCCGGAGAGAGGGGCGCGCGTGCGGGGAGCGGCAAACACCTCGAGAGGGCAGGGATGAAAGCATGTCAGCAGCCGGAGCTCGAGGATTCCGGCTCTGCCCAAGGCCTGTTTGCTCAGCTTTTCTCCGATTCCTGGGAGACCTTTCTAGAGCCTCAGAAAAGCCCGTTGACGGGAGCCTGTCTCTGTATCGCCAGAAATATCTTAGAGGGAATGCTCTGGACAAACAGGGCCATTCCACTCGTATCTTTTTACCTTTCAGGGTCTGAGGGAGACTTTGACTGGAAGGTGGAAACAGAAAGGTCTCCACGGCTGCCTTAAATGGAGTGCAGGGGTCAGGGCCCAGCCCAAGCCTGGCTTCGCTGAAGACATGGGGCATGGACAAAGGACAGGCAGGTCTTGTGGGCCCGTGTCGGAGGGACACCAGAAAGAGGGATGTAGGGGCCACCAGAGAGCCCCCCTCGCTCCCTCATGACCGCAGGCGTGGGACATGTGACTCTCTGGGGCGGAGGGCTCAGTCAGCCTGGGAAGCCTCATCTCGTCTCGGGCCCATTACGGCTGTGCGTCAGGGTAGGAGGGCAAACCGGCCGGCCCCAAGACGAATTCTCCCAGCCACCGGCTCCCTGGCCCTCAGACGTCTCTTTGTACACCCAGAGGGACAGAGGCCACCGTTCCTCAGACTGGCCCACCCCTCTGCCTCCCATCCCTGCCCAGACACTTCACAAAGGGGACCCGAGCTGGCCATAAGCACATGGCGCCTGGAGTCTAATGGACATTGTTTCCAGGTGGAAGACTCGCTTTCCTTTCTTCCCATAAATACGACAGATTCCCGGTGTCTAAGCCCAGCTCCCCACGGTGCATCAACCCATTTCTCCTTGTGGAGCAGACCCGACGGTGAGCTGCAGCTCCGGCCGAGACCACAGGGAAGAGAGGCACACACGGAGCGTGGACCAACCTGACTTCCCGTGGACTGGAACCCGTTCCTGCCCAGCCATACAGTTCTCTGTACCTATAATCCTTTCTAGGGACCCTGGAGCAGTTCATGGCCGTGACACTGGCAGAGAGTAAGGGAGACAGACATGAGAGAAGGTCCAGCCCTGCCCACCACCCTTAGACTGCCTTACTTTGAAACGGCAGCAGCATTGAGGACCCATAAATCAAGGTGAGGATAAGTTTTTGAAAAGAAAACTGCCCAGCTTCCCACCCCAAAGTCCAAAACGTGCATAAAATGCCAGAGCATTTTCTGAGTTTGTGCTCTTGCTGGGTCTGATCCTCTGTCTGTGCCACGGACACACCATCTTTCCTACACCAGGCAGCCAGACTCCCGAGAGTGAAGGACCAGATCTTATTGGCCTCTGCAACCCCAGAAGCTGGCACAGTGACAGAGAGCTACGAGGAACTCAAAAACATGTCTGATGAATGAACGAGTGTCCTCTAGCCGTTCTCCCAGAATCCCCGTAGCCAGGACCTTTGCCCCCCAAGACCCCCCCACCCCGAGCCCACAGCCTTACCTCCCATGAGGAAGAGAAGCCCTGCCACATACTGCATAAGGCCCCGGTCCCAGCAGCAGCCCAGCACGCCGATGATCCAGCCGAAGAGGATGATGGCCACTGCCATGCCCATGAAGCCAGCTGTCATCCTGCGCAGATCTGTGGGGAAGCAGGGGGCACAGCGGTTAGCTCCAGAATCTAGACCTCGGGGTCACGGTGCATCCTGGCCCTGGGCAGAAGTGGGAAGTGGGAAGGCAACCTGCGCTACTCAGACAGGTTTGCATCACCCAGCTCCCTCTGTAGAGGAGAGAGCCCCCGGTTGTAGCTATCCTTGGGTGCGGAAAGCAGGCCAGGACAGCTGGGTTCGCAAGCACAGGGAGAGATCGTCGTCATCACTGCTGGCATTTCTCATACACCTCCTTGGTGCCAGGTGTAGCACTGTCCTTCCTGAGCATCTGGCTCAGCCGTTGGAGGGGGACAGGTACTATCTTTATCCCTATTTGAAAATGGATTGAACTGTTGACAGGTGTACAGGTGGTGAGTGGCAGAACAGGGTATCGAGCCCAGATCTGTATGGCTTCTGGTTGTCCCTGTGTCATCACCCACCTCTCCTGTGGAGGAGGGCGGGGTCTTGGGGGGCTGGCTGCACCTGCCGGGAGCTCCTTCCTTTCCCTCCAGGGTTGACTGGGGTCCCCAGGAGGTCCAATGAGGAGGAAGCTGCTGCTAGTGTCTTGTTCCTTCTCCTCGGAGCCAGCTCCCAGGGGCTCAGATTTCCCTGTATGTGGGTCTGCAGGGTGGGGAGCCACATGACCTGCTCTCACACGGAGCCCCTGGGAAGGCCTCTTCTGCTCCCAGGACACAGGTTAGTTCAGCTTTCTGGGTCTGGCCTTTTCCTGTTCCACACCTCACTGACTCTGCCGTACAAAGCCAGTGTGGCTCAGGGCAGGAGAAGAGCTGTCTGGAGAGGCAGTATTTTCAGCAGAAGGGAGAAGGCAGAGCTGCTCACACATCTCAGCCTCTCTCCCTCAGCACCTCGCCCTTGACTCTCTCCACTGCCCTCCGTGCGTGCCCCCACCTGCCTCCCATGCCCTCCCTGCATCCAGCCTTCTAACCTTCTTCAGAGTAGCACCCTCGCTGCTTGTCCTTGACTCCCTCACCCTGCCCCAGCGCCCACCGGCCTGCAGCTCCCTGTCCATCTCTCCGGTCCGTGCGGAGCCCAGCCGCCAGCCCCGGTCCCAGCCCCAGCCCCAGTCCCGCCAATGGGGCCAAAGAGGAGCAAACCCCCTGCCCAGCCTCTGCACCCAGGGGGTTGCCAGCGCAGCCTGAAGGACCCCAGGGGCACTCCCCTCTCTCAAAGGAAGGGAGGGAGAGTGAGGGTGTAGGGGAGGGCGCCCCAAAGCAAACTACATCCACCCCCCAGGGAGACCCAGGTCAGTCGCCTCGCATCCCCCCAAGTGCCCGGTTTCCGCACACCATGAGGGTGTCCGATCCCCTCTTTCCTCTCCCACTCCAGTCACCCCCACTGGAAGCCATGGCAGATCCTGGCACAGTCCGACTAGAGAACACTCAGCCTTCTCCCCTGACCTGCCACAGAAGATGAGATGCTGGGAGCTGCCCCCTCACCCCGCTGCCGCCAGAGTCGCCGGCTGGGGTACAGGGAGGAGGGACAAAGCAGAACAGCCTGGACGGGAAGCGGGACGGGACCCTGGGGCAGAGGCAGAAATCCATCCACCGATTTCTGCCCCGGATTGCATCCACGGAATCCATCCAGCTTTCTGCTCTAGCTGGGCTCCTCGGTCCTCCCCTCCCCAGCCTGGAACGCCCGCCCCGGCCAGGTAGAAGCAACGCCCACTGTAGTCGCTGCCGGCAACTGCCAGAGCTACCGAATGATCATGCCACGCGACACAGAAGGCGACGACCTCCGATGTGTTGGAGGAAGCCTGGGGCAGGCGCCGCTCCAGCCCAGCGCCCGGACAGGTGCCGCACGTCCCGGGCCGGCCCCTGGCTTCCCTGCTCAGGCACCCACGGCCAGCTTGAAAGGAGGAGGCCTGGCCGTCTTGCCAGGTGCACAGGCCCTTATCCTGGGAGCTGACTGCTGTGGTCGCGCCGGCCCCCGTCGCCCCTCCCGGCTCCTTCTGCTGCCACCTGCTCAGCCCTGCTTCCTTCGCGGCCACCCACAGTCCTTCGAGGGAGCCAGGTCCGAGCTGCCTCCTTGGTGGAGAAGAAACCCCACCTTGACACGAGAGTCCATTTGGGCTGATCCCTGGAAACGCTTCGTCCACTCTCCACTGCAGTCCAGGGCAAGGAGACGGTGGGAGTGGGGAAGGAGAGGTCCGGGTATGTTTGGAGTCAAGTCGGTTCAGATCCCCCTTAAACAGATCAGGACATTTTGTCCTAGACCTCTGTGGTGCATGAGGGGCTTCTCATGTCTCGGCCGCTTTGGTAATACTGGAGACAGACAACACTGCTGAAGCCGCAAAGCACCCCTCCCTGCACTGCCCCCCAATGTGTCCCCCCACCCCGACCCTGCCGCCACACCTGGCCTTGCTCATGGGAAGCCTTCCTGGTCCTCAGGCTCTGCCCATCCACGGGACCAAAGGTACTGCCTGGGGGATTAAGTAGACAATGTGTCCCATGAGGCATGTCCCCTTGGGCCTGGAAGGGACAAACAGGGCTGGACAGGAAAAGGAAATGCCATCGGAGGAAGCGGAAAGGCCGTCATGGTTGCAAGAAGGAAGCCAAGTCTGGGACTTCGAGGAAAAGGCAGAGAGGTAGGGACATGAAGAAAGTAGTTTCTCTTGCAAAAGTTCCGAGACAGAAAACTGTCACCCGTGTCCCAGGTCTGAGAGAGGCTGTGGCTGCTCGAGCACAGATTAGGGGAGCTCTGCCAGCGAAAGCTGAGGGCCGGGCTAAGTTGTTGATCTGGAAAGCAGGATGAAGACCAGAGGTCAGGCCCAAATATTTTCACCGACCAGGAGGCCTTTTGCCGTCACCCTGTGAGTACGAATTTGCAGGGTGATACACGCACGCTTGGTATTTTGTCCTCAGACTTCGGTAGCAATTCGAGGCAGCTGCATCAACAGCTTGCAAGGGACACAGGACAAGAAATAGTCCTATTTTCTGGACAAGGAAAGCAAGATCCAAAGAAGTTAAATAACTTATCGACAAACCAGTGACATAAAGGGAGAGTGAGTTGTGTGGGAAAATAAAATTAATAACGCAGTTAAAGACCCACTGGGTTGTCATGGAGATTGAACGAATGTATCAAGCATTTCTTTCTCCCAAATACACTGAGGACAATTGTTCTGAGATTTTTTTTCCCCCCCAAGGACAGGCATCCACAAGGATGGGCAAACAGGACAGGGAACAACCCAGGACCGGAAGTGGCAAAGCTGGTGGACAGTGCGCTTGGCTAAAGCCAGACTCGACGTGGCGGCGGGCGAGCTGCAAACCAACTACCCCGGGGCCCGGAGGCTCGAGAACCCGCAGCTGCAGGTTCCTCTGGATCAGGCCGTTAGTCACCCAGAGGGGAGGAGCATCCGGGATGTGGTGGCAGCTGTCTGGATGGAACTAGATCCCCTCATCCATTCCACAATGCTGGGGGACTCCCCAGGGGGGTAGGAGGGGGCCCTAGCACTGGCATTGACAAGCTCATCGAGGTTCGTTCCCTGTAGGTGATTAAGTGACTGTTCACATACAGAATGTTGAAGGCTTGTCCTTGGGACCCTAGTCCCCGAGGGGAAGCTGGCTGCCTGGCCTCTGACATCCTGCCTGGGGACCAGGAGAAGTCTTTCCAGCGATGACCAGCACAAGAGGAAAGACCTAGGCACCCAGCACTGGGGAGCCCCACAGGCAGCCCCTCCCACCATTCTGCAGTAGAGCGTCCCATAGACAACCCCCCCCCAGCGCTTCCCGGCAGCTCTGCCCCCTGACAACACAGTGCCTTCAACCCGGGCCAAAGAACTCGAGGAAACAAGCCTCCGAGAGAAGAGGCAATAATTCAAAGTTATTATTAATATTCCCAGAGAGGCAAGACACGAAATGTATTTTGTCTCCATGAAATAAGAACAGGAGTCTATTGGAAACATCTGGAGAACAAAACTAACCCCTTAAAATAGCAGAGTCAAAGTCACTGAAATTGATATTATAAAATCGATTCTAATTTATGTATTACCAGCGCTATCATGTTCCTAAGGAAAGATATAAGGACTTCCAAAACACACACGGTGTAACGGGATAAAAATAATGAGAAACGAAGGGAACAGAAAAGAAAGGGAAGAAGCAGCGGGATCTCACGTGCTCGTGGGAGATCCTTGCAAAGGAAACGATGCTGGCTGTACCTGAGCTGAAACGCAATACGCGTGGTTTCCATGGTCTTAAAATCTTTGTTGCCTCCCGTTTGCGTGAATCCTGCGTGTCACTCTGCCTGTGGAACGTGCCAGGTGCCAACGACAGCCCCCATTCCTGCCCATCCGCGCTGCCCTGCGTGCCTACTCCCTGTCCTCGGGAGTAAGAGACCGCCTGGTTCCCTCGGTGACTGCTCACGGCGCCCACGGCAGGGCTCTGCACCCAGGAACGTACGTAGCTTCTACCTCATTCCCCATTTCTTCCTGCCTTTGTAGAGAAGAAAGAAAACCCAACTCATGTATCGGAAACCTTGTTAGAATACCACGCAGGGTCGACCTAAGAAAAATCCCCTTAGAAAGAGCCCGGGATAGAGCTGAGATTGAGAAAAATCTTCTCATGAACCCTTTTGGGTTGGAGCCCGTCATCTGCATTCCAAGACCCAGAGGCTTAACATTCTAAGTTTTGAAACGAGAAAGGTACATTCTCAACTTTTTAGAAAAAGCCTTTAGTTCATTCAGCACCGTGGAAATGGTGCGCAAAGGGGGCTGGGTAATGAGGGAGGCGAAAGAGGAAAGGCAAGGGGAACCATTAAATAGAACCAGAAAAAGCAGCTCTCCCTCACAGAAAATTTTGATTTTGAAGTTTACGGTCCTATTAACATTAAAATTGAAAGGTATTGCTTGCAACTCTACACGGGAAACCAGGGTATCTGCATTTAAATAAATACCACTTAGAGAAGGAAAATATATATGGGCTCTGAATATCTTTCTATTTGCTCTTTAAAGACCTTACACAGAAAAATGATGATGATTGTCATCTTTTCTCTCATCAAAAAAAAAAAAAAGAGAGAGAGAGAGAAAACCAAAAACCCAAGCCCCACAAAAACCAGTGAGGGTAACTAGGTGTTAGACCATCCTTAGATGGTTCCCAGTGGAAACGGGGTGGGGGAGGGGGGCCTCACTGTATTAATAGCCCCAGAGTCAAGAGTGACTAGCAAGGGCACAGTTCGTGCTGGCCACACGGGGCACTGTCTGGGTTAGTCTCATTTGCCGCAAGCTCTCACTCTGTGAGATAGAAGCATATCACCCAGGCTCCAAGGGTGGAAGATCGTAGGCTGCCCCAGGAGTTGGACATTTGTTCACGAGTCCATCAGTCCCTTGGGGTTCAAGGTCGCAGGAACTGGAAGGGAGAACAAAATGGCGAGGCCAGAACTCAAGTGCTTTTGCCCCCCAAGGGATCAGTCTGGGAAGTAAGAAATAGAGACAGAGTTGCCATGAACATGCCAGCCGTGGGATTAACTCGGGACAAACGGATTCAAATGAGAAGGAATATTCCAGGACCAAATTACTGCACAGCAACCACATCTGAAGCAAACGGGGCTCTGGTTCTGGGTAACCATATAGAGATTTGACTGTTGGGGGTGGAAGCCCAGATTTTTGGACCCGTGCTGCCTGGTTCAAAGTATGGCCCTGCCGTGGACTGGCTCTGTGACCTCGAGCAAGTTAGCCCATCTCTCTGGATCTCGGTCTCTGCACTTGTGGGCAGAGGGTTAGGACAGTACTGGCTTCGAAGGTTATTAAGAGGATTAAGTCGGTTAATACGTCTAAACTGCTTACAACAGTCCTTAGGACAAAACGAGGGCTACAGAAGTAGGAGTGGAAATGGAAGGCACTTAGAGTCACTCTCTTCTTCCCGTCTTCCCGACTCACGCATCTACTGTCTGTAGCATAAAAAGGGCTGAGTAACAAGTCAGGGGTAGCCCCTAATTAAAGATCGGGTACCCAGAGGAAGAGCCTTCTGGAGTCCGTCCTTGTGCCTCCAGGTGCCTCGAGAAGCTGATGCAAAGGCTCGATCTTTCTATTCATTAAGACTGAGACATTCCCCCCGGAGTGTTGCTGCTTCCTCTCCTCTGAGGACGAGCCGCTGGAGGCTGCCGCCGCTCACAGCGGAGGTGCTGGTGACCCCAGAGGCTGTCAGAGCCCCGCGCGCTCGCACTGAGCTCTGCGCGGACGAGAAGGGAGAGGAAGGAGCAGACTCGCTGCGAGGGCCGCCGCGGTCGCGATTGGTCCTTAAACTGAAACGGGGAAGTAGCTAATGGGAGACGTTGCCTATAGCTTTCTTGTAGAGCACAAGTCGGTTCAGCATAATGTAGTCGTATTTAAAAAGTCGTTTTTATGTGAAAACAAAAGAGCTCTTAGGGCTGTCTGACTTGCTTTGTTCCCTGGAAGTTCCTTCAGAACTGTCCTCTGCCTACCCCCCCCCCCCCCCGCCGTGCCTCCATCTCTCTTCAAGCCCCCCAAGGGTCTGGTCCTGGTGAACAGAGACCCCCCTGCCCTTTCCTCGAGGCCACTGAACTCTCTGCCCACCTGCTCTGCCTGACAAGCTTCTCATCGCCCTAAAAGGTATCCCTACAGAGTCAGCCTGTGGGAGGCTTCCAGGCATGTGAGCAGACGCTGGTGTCCAGTACTCGGTCTCCTGTAGCCCTTCTCACCTCTCTGCATGTAACCCCTCATGTCTCCTTCCCTCCAGGAGATGCAAGCGTGTTCAGGGCTGCAGTCGGGTCTGGGGTTTTTGTCTTTGCCATCCCCGGCACATGGCCTGGCCGAAGCAGGTGCTCAGTAAATGTTTGCTCAGGAGCTCACCATCCCCCCCTCGCCGCAGTGACTAAAACTGTGTGCAGCACAGCATAAAGCAGGACGAGGGGGGTGCAGCTGCCGGACTCGACACCCTGCATGGACACAAATGTCACAACGACTTGAAACCCATTTCTCTCGCCTCTCATCTGATTGTATTTTTATAAGCCAGGGGTACCTATCATGTAACAATCCAATATAGTGCTTTACTGTATACAAACAACACATCGCTGGAGGTCCAGGTTCCAGATCACATAGAGCCATGTGGCGTGGGGCTCCTTACCTCAAAGTTTAATGACACAAGAAACCCCACAGAGTATGGACCCAATAGACCTTTCTGCCCCGCCCCTCCCTTCAGGTCAGGAAGAGATGGGGGGAGGGGAAGGTGGTTGCAGTGGAACCAAGAAGTGGTTTCTAGGTCAGAAGACAGACCTGAGCTTCCCCCTCCTCATCCCTACCTCTGGCTTCGAGAGCTGCCATCAAGAGGGATATTAGTGATGCTGCCACAAAGAGGTCACTCCCATTGTCAAAACGACAGAAGACAGATTGCAAAATGCGTACTCGCCTGATGCACTAGGTCAGCAGCTAAACCAAGTGCCTGGAGAGGAGGAAGAAGGGAGGAAAAGCCCAGCGGTGAGAAGCACTGACTCACCAGACCTCCTTCTCCCTGTAGCCCCATCGCTACACAACAGCAGGAACCATAGACAGGAAGGACGAAAAGGAAACTCAACTTAGCAACCAGACACACCTGGGGACACCCCACCCCCAGCTCAGCACCTCACCCTCTGTTCCCCGGGGGCCTTCCTACTGGGAGTGAGGAGCTAGACCAGTGCAACCCGCTATTCCATCTTGAGACGCTCCCCGTGATCTCCCTGGATCATGTGTCACGGACAGCTGCTCTGAGCGCACCGTGCAGAAATCATCGTGGCTTGGCAAGCATGTGTCCCCAGAAAGTCCCCACCAAGCAATGAGAAGATACAAGCTTTAACACACGCAGGCACCTTACAGGGTGCTATCTTTCCAGAAAAATGTGGCAGGTCTGGAGAATGGGCTGATGGCAAAGACTCTGAAAAGCCGAGGGAAGGGAAGATAAACAGGCACGAACCTTTATTGTGTATTGACTACAGGCCATCATAGTGTTGGATAATTTACACAGACTTGTCCAGGAAGCCTCTGAATGGCTCTGTAAAGCAGACATTACTGTTCTCATTTTGTAGACTTAGAAAGTGAGACAAATGGAATTTCAGCCAGTGACCCAGAGACCAAGGTCACCAGCCGGGAAGAGGCAGGTCTGGGAAAGGGCCTCGGTCTGCCCGTGCCCTTTCCAGGCCTCAGACCATTCCAGATTCGGTGCCACTTCAGACCCCAGAAGACAACTTAACATTCTGGAGAACGTAATGGAACATGATTTGGTTCTTACGATTCTTCTGAAAAACGTCAATGACAAGGGACAGTCATAACATGGGCGCACTTACTCCTGATGACCCCCACGGTGCAGGCGAGTGTGCATCGAGCATGCAGACGGTACAAGGAAGAACACACCAGATGTTAACAGGGAGCGTCCCCGGAGGTCTGCAACCTCTCCGGGAGCTTCCTGGGTGGAATCTGCAAGGATGGGGAATGATCAGAGGCCTCTGAGGGCCGGGGTCCAGCTCCTGGGTCAACCACCGGCCACGTCCCCTTGATGACCCCCCCCCACACACACACTTCCTGGGGTGTGATATTTTGGATTTTGCTTGTTCTTTTCTATGATGGGAATGCGTGCTTTAACAATCACATTTCCAGTTCTTGAGAAGATTTGAGCCTTACTGTTTTTAACGTTCAAAGCCTAATGTAAACGTGACAGGAGCCGGGGATGCCCAGCCGGGCCACAGACTTCCTGATGAGGATGGCCTTTTCAAAGACACACCACCACCCCGGAATAGCTTCTTGTCTCTTTTTAACAGTGACCGCTGGAGACCTGCTGTGCTCCTTGCTGGCTAACAGTGTGTACCGTGGAAGCATCAGCCGTTGGGCCTCAGAGCCTCCCCCGCCCCTCCAGCCCCCCTCAGGCCCGCACGAGCAGACGGTCAGGGACGGCCTCCAAACCGCCACTGGCCACAGCGGGGCGGCCCCAGGACCTCCGCAACCCGCACAGATGGCCACAGCAATCTCCTGAGCCCCAAACGCCCCTTCCACCGTGGAGATCCCCATGAACCAAGCACAGCAGTATCTGTTGGAACGGAACCGGGGTGCAAAGGACAGACAGAACACTGAAAGTTACATGAGAAGACCTGCGTCTGAGTCCTGGTTCTCCCTGTGCCGGCTGAATGCACCGTATAGGTCCCAGCTGAGCTCTTGGTTCTGAGGCCTCACGGCTGCGAACGACAGAGGACCAGCCCCCTCCCTCCACCGTCTAAAGCTGGCCCGTTGGTACAGTTGCCACCGGCCCCACGTATACCTGCGATCGCTACTGAGTGCTTGCACTGAGACACGTGTAAGTAGAAAATACTCAGCTGTCAAAGACTCAGTAGGGAATACTGCAGTAATAATTTTTTTTATTGATTACATGTTGATGAATGGCTTAGATAAAATGTTATTAAAACTAATTTTATCTGCTTCTTTTTATGTATTTAATCTGAAGCCTAAAAGAGGCTTCAGATGAGATGTGCGGTTTGCAGTTCATGTCTATGGGACAGCCCTGTTGTAAGAGGGGCTGCAGGACCTGGCGCTGAATGTGCTAGAAGGAGCCCCGAGCTCGTGTGGCAAACTGTAGTGCGCTGGGCATCTATGATTTACATATAATCTCCCACTGCCACGGGAGCTTCCCACTCCTCCACCAGTGCCACTCTGAGCCTCGAGAGCCCCACTCAGAGAGCTGCCCATAGGTATCCTAGAGTGTAGTGCATGGTACCTCCATGCGGCCTGAGAAAATGAGGCAAGAAGGTGATTAAGGACTACGTATGGCCCCAGAGCAATGACAAAGCCATGCATCTGGAGGCTGGCAGGGGAGGGCTCCCAGTGGGGGCTCCTGGGCTTCTGGCATGGGCTTCCTTTTTTTTTTTTTTTTTTTGAAGATTTTTAAAAATTTATTTATTTGACAGACAGAGATAAAAGTAGGCAGAGAGGCAGGCAGAGAGAGAGAAAGGGAAGCAGGCTCCCTGCCAAGCAGAGAGCCCGATGTAGGGCTCAATCCCAGGACCCTGGGATCATGACCTAAGCAGAAGGCAGAGGCTTTAACCCACTGAGCCACCCAGGCCCCCTCAGCATGGGCCTCTTGAATGTCAATGAAAAGTAAGGCTCCCTGGGAAAGCCTCCTCTAATGTTGCCTGCAGGGCTGTGGTGACTGCAACAGTTAGGGTCTCCATGGTGGGACGGCAGCCACTATGGGGGCCAAGGAGGCAGTGGGGACCAGGTCAGGGGAGACGACAGGGGATGGCAGTCCCCATGAAGCTCCTCCCAAGGAATCACAAAGGCCCCATACAGAAGACGGAGCCGGCACCCGAGCCTTACCATGTGTAAGCCACCGACTCAGAGAGCAGTCACGCCAGGCCCTAGACCCTGTGGGTGGCTTAGGTGTCCTCCCCTGCCCTCCCCAACCCTAGAAGAACCAGAACTAGCAGGGCTCAGGGACAGCAGGTGGGACAATGAGAATAAAAGTCTGAACAGATCTCCCCTGTCACAGGAGGTTTCCAAGAGTGGGGCCAACCCAAGCTAGGAAAGGGGAAGGATTTAAACTAGACACAGGGCTGAAAGTCTGCTGTCACATCTGACTCTAATTTTGATTTCTGCAAATGTAAGTTTACTCAAAACCTGAGAGTTACTCCCCTTCCCCCAAAATCTGTGCAGTCTTTCATAAAGGTCATCTTGGAACGGGGATGGGAGATCAGACACAATGACCTTAAAAGGTTATAGTGAGAAATAGATAGACTTGTAGGCTGCAGCCTTTTCATTAAGGTGGTTGTAGATGACCCTTATCCACAACGTATCTGCGCCAAGAACAATGATAATAAAGTGAGCATTTTTTTCCCTATGCCAGGCACGTCCTGAGCACTTTCCTCACATGACGACATTTAATCTTCCCAACAAATTGAGGAGTTTATCATTCCCTTTTTACTGATGAGATAATAAGGAACTTGCCCCAAGTCAGGCAGCTTAGAAGTGGGAGACTCCACAACCCAGGCTCTTAATCGCCGTGGCCTCCAGGCCCCTAGAGTCGCTGATCCAACAAGATGCGTGATGGCCCTTTGTAAACTGTAACATGTTACCGCGAACACCGGCCATCATTTATGGTCACCACCGGCCTATACGGCAGAGGAACAGACACAACGGACCCCGCAGGCATTCCTGGTGTCATCTAATGGGTATGTGGGGGGGCGTGTAGCAGTCATTACAAACGACATGGGGAATACGAGTCTGATAACTACCCACCCACCCCCCTGCCACGACCACCCTGAAATATCTTTAAATTTGCAATGCTGGGAAGGTTTGCTTTCTAATTTATAAGTGTGGTAAAGGGGTCTGAGGGATGTATGCTTATGTCTGTCCACGTATAAGCAAAGATGTTTCCCACAGCCTCTGCGCACAGGATGGCAGGAGCGGGCAGGGGGGCAGAGAAAAGGGTGTTTGGGAGAAGCAAGAACCACATAGTAGTGGCAAGCGCTGGGCTGGGAGCGGAGCTGGCCTTTGATCCTGTCCGGTCTCAGCTACGTCCCATTATTTCTCTGTTTGCCTGTCTGCTTTCTGAAATGGGGGTGGTAATACTTCCCTGTCTGGAGCTCTGGGGTAGGGATGACTCTACTGCAGTGGCTGAGCTTCTCAGCCTCACCTCTGCAATATGTCAACCCACCCCTATCTTTTTTTTTTTTTTTTGAGATTTTATTTATTATTTAACACACAGAGAGAAAACACAAGCAGGGGGAGTGGCAGGCAGAGGGAGAGGGAGAAGCAGGTTTTCCACTGAGCAGGGAGCCCGATGCGGGGGTCACAACCTGAGCTGAAAGCAGATGCTTAACCGACTGAGCCACCCAGGCGCCCCAAGCCTGCCCCTCTCATAAGAGATAGCACACAACTCAAAAACAAAGAGCATTATTAAAACAAAAATAATATATAATAATACATACACAATACAGCATGAAGTCATTTTTGCGGAGTGAATAATCTTAAAGCAAATCAATGCTCTGGGTTGGGGACCTCCCGCAGGTTGGGAGGTTCCCATGCATGAGATAGCAGCGCCCACCCCCGCCCCCCACTGTGGTTCTCGTCCCTTAAGTGGATGCTTGGTCATGGCCAGTGACGAGCGAGTGGGCTTGGCAGACCTCTCCTTTCCCCTCGTGCCTTCCTCTGTGGCTCCCCTGACTCGTTTTTGGAGGCTGAGACCCAGGCTGCTTTGGCAGATGGTTCAAGCTCATTCAAATAAAGATCTTGCCAAGAAAAGGAATTCTGTAGGAAAAAACTAAAGTGAGAGCCCACCCTCCACGTAAGAACAATTCCATCCACAGAAAGCCTCTCTTTGGGGGCATCCCATATGCATTCATTTATTCATCAATGCATTTCCATCAAGCAGCTGCTGTGAGTAACAACAAAACTGAATTCGGTCACCAAAACGGAGTCCCTGGCTTCGTGACATCATTCTGGGGAGAAAGACAAACTTTATATGTAGACGCGAACATATTTATGTCAGGTCACAAGCCAAACTACACACCCATACACAAACACATATGTCGAAATGACAAAGCTAAATGCTACGAAGGAAAAGTAAGTAAGGGAGGCAAGACGCAGCAGGAGAACATACACAGGGCGTGCGTTCAACACACAGAGATGAGGAACATCTCTCAAGAATGTGACATTTGAGCGGACCCCAAGGAAGTGAAGGAACGGACAAGCGGGTATCTGGAGGAAAAGCAATCCAGGAAGAGGGAACAGTGGGAGCAAAATTGGCAAGGAGGAATCTGTTTGAGGAACAAGAAGACCTCATATTCTGTATAAGCCTCTGTAATATTCTCTTCACAACTGGAACCCCATGGTGACTCAGAGCCACCATGATAAGTCTTGGTGATCACTTGAAAACAAAGAAGTACTTTCTTTCTTTCTTTTTTTTTTTCTTTAAAGATTTTATTTATTTATCTGACAGAGATCACAAGTAGGCAGAGAGGCAGGCAGAGAGAGAAGAGGAAGCAGGCTCCCCGCTGAGCAGAGAGCCCAATGTGGGGCTCCATCCCAGGACCCTGGGATCATGACCTGAGCCAAAGTCAGAGGCTTTAACCCACTGAGCCACCCAGGTGCCCAAAGAAGTACTTTCTATACCAGCTAAGTTCTTTTAGAACTTAGGGGGGGAAAGGCAGTAGAATTGATAATTCCCAGGCTTCTGACTTGGATGATGGGAAATGGTGATGTCACTGACCAAGATGCAGAACGGAAGAAAAGGTGGGGCGCCTGGATGGCTCATCTAGTTAGGTGTCTGACTCTTGGTTTTGGCTCAGGTCATGATGCCAGCGTCCTGATCTCAGGGCCGTAAGATTGAGCCCTGTGTCAGGCTCCACATTCACTGGGGAGTCTGCTTGAGATTCTCTCCTTCTCAACTTCTGCCCCTCCCCTGCTCGCATGTGCTCTCTCTCTCTATCAAATAAATAAATCTTAAAAAGAAAAATAAATAAATCTTAAAAAGAAAAAGGAGGAGGAGGAGAAGTAGTAGTAGTAGTAGTAAAGGCAGAGAGTATTGCTTCTGCTCTTGGATTTATTTCTATTTTCTTTTTTATTTTTGGAGGGGGTAAGAGAGGAAGGATGGGAAATGATGTGAAGTTCAGTTTGTTAAAAGCTTAACAGACACATCACTGGAAATGTCCGTTACGGCTCCGGACATATGGGTCTTGTGCCTGGGAAGAAGATTCCTATTTGAGATACTGGTATGAGAATCATGTGAAGCCGAAGGCTGAATGCCTGCTCTCCCAGGATAGGTGTATAAAAATGAGAAGAAGGCTAAGGATAGAATCTGAACACCAGCACTGAAGGGATGAGAAGAGGGAGGAGGAGGAGAAGAATGGATGGCCCGAATGGGTCAGGCAAAATCCAGCACGAAGGATACCATGGGAGTGAAAAAAGGGGAGAGTTTCAATCATCCTCAGGCTGCCGAGATCAAATAAGACATCACATCATGAGACATTCCGCAAAGATTTGCTGAGCACCCACTGCGTGGCAGGCATTGTGCTTGCCACAGGGAACACAGTAGATCATAAAATGGGCACGGTCTGTCCAGCGTGGAGCTTTACTAGATTTGTAACTAGATCCCTCCTGATCTTGGCAAACGCTCTTTAATGGAAGTCAGTCTCATTGGGTTAGTAGGAATGAATGGGAAATAAGGAATAAAAATCACTTACTGTGCTTTCAAGTAGGCTGACTGTAGAGAAGAGGAGGGAGATGGAGTGACGGGGAGGAACATAAAGTGAGGACTTTTCTTTTGTTGAAATATGCAAGATTGAGTCTATTTCTATGCAGAGGAGGAAGACTGAGCAGACAGAATAAGCCTGAAGAGACTGGAGACAACATCTTTGTACATGCTCTGCATTTTATCCAAATCCAAAAGTCAGACCCCCACACACTTGGAAGGTCCCCGATCCTACTGGACACATGTGGGCAGCAGAGCCCGGTCATGCAAAGCACTGGCATATGGGGTTCAGAGTGTCTGGACTTGAACTCCAGAGAGGTCACTTACTGGCTGTGCGAGCTCACCATCCCTGTGCCTCAGTGTCCTTTTCCATGGGATAAGGACAGTAGCTACTTCCAAGATTGCCATGAGGATCCTATTTTTTTATTGCTTAGAGGCTGACGCAAAGTAAGTGCCATGTAAATGCCCAGAAAGTAAGGCCTGGAAACAGACACGCCATACACACTTACACCCACATATGCACATGCAGGGGAAGGAGGTGAGAAACAAGGTGAAGCCTGGTAGAGGGGAGGAGGGTTCCAAAGAGGATGAGTATCAGTGAGACACCCCTTCCCTTTCCAGAGTCACTCAGGGCTCAGTGCAGCCCCTGTCCTCTTGAGCACTTCTACCCAGAACCACCCAGTCCATAGGAAGGGCCCGTCGTGTAGCACACCTGTGGGCTGGATCTCTCCCTTACTGGACCCTCGTGCTTTCATTGACTCAATCATCTGGCCCTCACCTGTGGAGGTCCATCACCTGGGGCGGTCCATCTTTTACCCAGGTCTTGTTTTATAAATATGGGTAGGACATTAGCCCTTCCCTCGAGAAGGCCACTGACCCATAAACCTTTGTATTCCCTCCTACCATCTGCCCTATCTTGTAGAGTCATTCAACCACTTGGAAAGGCGAGACATTCCTTCCTTTTGTCTCTTCCAACATCTAATACATAAGAGGATTCTAAAGCTCCACAGAAAGAAGGAATGAGTCTATTCCATCTGGTAAATGCACAGAGGAGGAGGAGCACAGTGTCTCTCCTGGACGGTGAGTTAGCAGGAGAAAAGGACCTGATCTTCATTCGTCTCTCGTGATGTGCCAGGCACCGCTGACATGGCACCACTCACTCAGAGCCAGTCGAAGGGAAAGTCTTTTCTATTGGTTTTGTTGAAAAGTGATGCCTAATGGCTTCACGCTTATGTTTTCAGATGTTTTCCATTTTGTGTGGTTTGCTTTCTAGGCTTGAAGCGTCTCATGTGACTGGAAACGTTTTTTATAGCTTCATGTGTAGTCAGTCACTTTTGAATTTTGCCAGTGTTTGGCTGTTGGGTCTTTTGTTAAGTAAACGCTTGTTATGTACTTTGTGTCTGGTTCTACAAGAGACAAGCATGCCCACCCCGTTGGCCCCAGGGGTGCCTCTCCCTCCCTTCAGCCTCAGCGTTGTCTTTGTTCTGGAGCAGGCTATGGAAGCCTCTTCCAGGAAGGTGTCACTAATGAGGCTAGGATCATTGGCAGGTACCTGAAAATTCAGAACAAAATGGGAAACACTGGGTAAAAACTTTGTTTTGGTTCTCCCAGAGGAACTGGTGTGCTTGATTTGCTGCTGAGTTAGAAAAAGCGTACGTGGATTACGGATTTTTTTTTTTTTTTTGTAAACATGATGGATAAAATATTTAAGGCAAGAGGCTTATCTACTGACACCCAGTCTTTCCCACATCTCAAATGATGTCTGCAGGAAAAGTAGCCAAGTTGTTTATCCAAGGTTAGCTCATCAGGTCTTTGTGCTTCCGGTGTCCTCATCCCCAGCAGCAGAACAAATCTCAAGTTAAAGATTCTTTTCTGCCTTCTGGGAATACTGTCGTAATGACTGGAGAGGGGGAAAGAGTCAGGTCTTCTGGGCTGGTAGGAGTTAGACTCCAGGGATGGGGGCACATTCCTGGACACTGGGCTGGACCACATTTGCTTGAGTAAAAGAGATTCGACTGGCAGAGGCGTCTAGGTGATCTTCAGCAGGTTAGAAGCAAGGAACTCATTCTGCTTGCTCAGAAGAACCTGAGATCACAGGCCAGGAAGACTCAGGTTTTGGAAATGGAAGGAAGTGAGAGGCTGGCTCCTTCTGGTTCTGGAACCTGATGGATTACCAAAGAATTTAAAGTTTTCCTTTTTGTTGAAAGACGAGTGTTTAGATTTATCTGAATTTATAATATTACATTTGACTTTGGCTTCACTCAAACGTATTTGTCACCTACACAAATCAGAGCAAAATTCCTACTCATCTGACATCTAATAACTCTAGGTCAGCTGCACAGACCTCTCTCCGGCGCTCATGTGTCTCACGACTTCCTGGACACGTCAACAAGGGTGGTCCGCTCTTGCCTTGAATTCAGAACCTCTAAAGCCCACTTCTTCTTCTTCACTGTCACAGCGCTCCTCCCCTATCCACATCAACAGCATCGCCATCCACATGACCCAAACTTAAGTGCCATTTCGAACCCTCCTCCTCCCTTGCTCTCTTCGTTTCTGACCAGTTGCCAAGTGCACCAGACCTTGCCTCCATGATAACTAATGCACGCATCCCCTCTGCTCTCGACCTCAGCCTCCTAACCTCATCCCTCACGTAGTCAAAAGAGCCTGAGCTTCGGTATTAGGGCCAGCCCCTGGCTCTGTAACTTTCTGCCCACCTGGCCTGTGGCAAGCCTCCATTCCCCGTCTCTAAGCAGAGGTGCCAGGATGGACATAAAATGTCAGGGACAGTGCCAGGCCCTTAGTGGGGCCCAATCAGCACCAGTCATCTTCCTGCTTCTTGAAACTCACCTCCTCCTGCCCCGGGTCCTTCCTTCTAGGGCTTCTCCTCTCCAATCTGCCAGATTAATTCTTCTAAAGCAAAACTCTCTCACTCTCATGCTCCAAGCCCTGAATGCCTCCCACTGGCTGTCAGAGGCAAGTCCACATGGAAAGCCGCGGTTCAGGCCTTCGGATCCAACCCTCCTTGGATCGCCTGCGCGATCTCCTTCCTCACTTCCCTGTCTTGTGTGCTCTGTGCCGGGGCCACCCGAGGGGCCTACCCTTCTCCGAGGATGCTCTCTGCTTTCCTAGTCTCTGCTCACCCTGCGGAGAAGGTGCCCTCCCCACCTGTGTGTCCAGGTCCCACGCCCCCCACCCCCGCCATCTACTCTGCTCTCGAACCTTCAGAAAGTCCTGCCAATCCTCAACCGGAAGATAGGCTCGCCTTTTTATGACACATAAATGATCGAGTTAACTTGATTTGTGGCAAAAAACCAAAATAAATAATAACAGATACATATAATTCACCCAACTTTTAGCACTCTTCAGGCATCATGTAATGGCCGTGGTTAAACAAACATGTATGTTAGGATGTTATTACTAAGTACATAAATATAAATTTACAGTAGCTGAGAGGATTTCTGGGCATGTGGGGGTAGACAGATAAAGCAAAAAGTGAGTGCCTCCTACTTTCCTACATTGAAGGCTCCATATTTCTACACAGTAAATTAATTCGAGGAATAAAATCCATTTGCAAATATTCCCTAGTGAAGTATTCATTTCCAAGGGTTCTAAGTTGACCCAACATGTCCCTCCACGTGCATTGCAGACATTCAAAACCCCTCTGTGAAAGCCGCAGACAACCTAAACTGTTCCAATAATTGGAAAAATAGTTAAATAAATTCTTGCATACTCACATGAGGGGCTAATATGGAGTCATAAAAATGATGCTTTTGAAGAAATTAAATGATGTTGGAAAAAGTAAGATATGAAATTGTACATTCTGTCTGCTCCCAGCTATGTAATAATAATGATTATGAACACTAATAAGAATAATAATAGGCAAGAAAAAAGGGACCAAGAAAAGATGCTTCCCATCCTCTTGCGGGGATCAGAGAGCACCCAGCCCTGGTTCCTGTAAGGCCAGCTTCCACAGCCCCCGTAGACTCACTCCGCTGCAGAGCACATCCGCATGTGGCCCAGTGTGGCCTGCTGTGTCCTCCGCCCCGGACGGTGAGGGCACAAACAACGGGACTCAACCGCTGTCAGTCAAAAGAGAGAAGGAGGTGGGGGAGGGAGGAAGGGAGGAACAAGGGAAGGAAAAGGTTAATGGGAGGAGAGGATTATGGGTAATTTTTATCCTCTTCATCCTTTTCTGTGGTTTCCAAATTCTCAACAATAAGGATGTGTTGCTTTTATAATCAAAGAGGAGCATATTCACGTCGTGGTTTGAAAACAAACACACAGCAACACACCATCGTCCTTGAGCTTGGATGAGGCTTACTGGCTAGAGGAAGTTCGAACAGCTCATTTAAGCCTTCCCCAGCCAGAGGCTGGAGACAGCATGGAGGCATCTGGTTTCCCCAGGCCGATCACGGGAAGGCTGCCTCCCCATCAGCCTCTGAATCCAATACTGTGAGCAGCCGCATGCGAAGTACCCTCAGGGACTTTACTTCTGGGCAAGTGACCCAGAATGCCAGGCAAACTGAACCAAAGTCTTATAGAAGAACACAGCATTGTCTTTCCCTCCTGTAACATCCCTGCCCACAAATGCCAACGCACACTGGGAGAAGTCTTAATTTTATTTAGTGCTTCATATTCTTAAGACTATTATGCCGTTTGAGCACCAGGCAATCTCCCCGTAGGCCTCTCTCAAGAATCGGAACAGACACAGGAATCTCTGAGAGCATCAGGGTGACTCAAAACACTGACAAATTTACGGATACACTGCGACGGCGGCCCGTGCTGTGACATGAAGTCAGTTCTCTGCCGACAAGTAGAAACAAGCCATGCCCATGGACCCTGACGAGTGGATCCGCTGAGAATCCAGAGTGTGGGACAGAGGGCAGGGGCAGCAGAAAATGGCTTTGGATCTGACACTGTGCTTGGCACACAGAGAGCGCTCATGAGGGGCACCTGGGTGGCTCAGTGGGTTGAGCCTCTGCCTTCAGCTCAGGTCATGATCTCAGGGTCCTGGGATCGAGACCTGCATCGGGCTCTCTGCTCCACAGGGAGCCTGCTTCCCCCGCTCTGCCTGCCTCTCTGCCTACTTGTGATCTCTGTCAAATAAATAAATAAAATCTTTTTTTAAAAAAAAAAAGTGCTTGAGAAACATTCTCCATTGACTGACAGTTTTTGGAACGTGAAAGATCAGAACGACATGGCGGTGAAGGCTGTCATCTGTGCTCCTTCTAGACGTTACGAAGCCCAGCACCCTCCCTGAGAGCTAAAGAGGAGCCAGGAGTTCACGAATCACGGTGGTGCATTTCAGTTAAAACAAAATGTTCTGATTTTTGAGAACCAGCAGAGTCTAGCATCAGGCGGCCTGGGTTTGAGCAGCGGCTCTTGCTGGCCGTGTGAC
Source organism: Mustela nivalis (assembly GCF_964662115.1). Taxonomy (NCBI): domain Eukaryota; kingdom Metazoa; phylum Chordata; class Mammalia; order Carnivora; family Mustelidae; genus Mustela; species Mustela nivalis. The sequence goes on from NC_139031.1 coordinate 12,132,805, forward strand.
TGTGGTCCCCTCAGCATCCCCATCAATAAGACAGAGCTCGTAGCAGTGCCACTCAGGAGGTGGGGTAGGAGGGGCCACGAGGGACCACATCAGGGTCCCCAACGGGGGCAGCTATGAGGGGAACTGAGCCCTGGACGAGCCGGACTCCGGGTCCCATCGAGCTCCACGTCACCGGCGGAGCGCTGTCCTTCCATCGGCTCCCCTGAGTCTGTCCGAATACTCGTTAGCAAACAGCTTCGATAAAATAAAACCCCCAATTTCCCAGACCCTGAATACATAAGTGAAAGCGTTCTTTTTTTGGGTCAGTAAACACCGTGAATTTTGTTGTCAACAAAGCCCCGTTGCTGCAGTCCTCTTGGGACCAGGATTCCCAAGCAGGCACACGAGAGACCGTCTCGCCCTTGCCGGGGCTCAACCCCGCGGCCCGCTGACGGCGGGCCGCTAGACGACGTGTAGGGAGTCAGTCTCACACCGAGCATCCAAACTGATCAGATGTTGGTTTTTTGTTTTTGTTTTTGCTATTGTTTTTTATTGGGTCTTTTAAAAGACTTTATTCACTTATCTGACATGGAGAGAGCGAGAAAGCACTCAAGCTCAGCCTGAAATCCGAGAGCGGTTGAGTTCCGTTTCCGTGGCCTTCAGACCTGCGAGCCCGGGGACCCGGGGAGCTGCGGATGCGGCCGCGGCGGCCCTCCGTACCTCACGCCCTGCACACTTTATTCCTTTGCATTTTTTTACAGCAGAGACTGTCACTAGAGACACTCCACCTAGCAACCTGAAGGAGACTCACCAATAAAACCCACAAGAGACAGGAGATGCCAGATTCCTTCCTTTCAGCAGCTTGTCGAGCTGTTTGTAAGAAAAATGTCGAGCATTTAAAATTAAATTCAATTAGGGAGTCTGCACTGATTGTTTTATTCAGCGCTGAGCACGGCGCCTCCCACGGAGGCTCCGTCAATGCACTGAATGAATGGCTGGGTTGCCTGAGTTCTACTTTCACGTTGGCTACCCCAACCAGGATCATTTTATGAACAACCCAAGCCATCCATAATACATTTTTATATCCCAAAGCCAAGAGAAGGACTCTGAATCAATAAATGGGGCTTCCAGAAAAAAGGAATGTATATATTTTTTGTTTTTCCCAAAATGTTCATGTTGTGCTTTAAAAATGTCTGCACGGTGTGCCCCCCGACCAAACTGTGTTTATTCCATTTACCCTAGGAGCCATTTTTAAGTCTCAAGTTTGATGGTATTCAGCATTTTCACATGGTCGTATAAGCACGCCACCATCTCTAGAATGTTCCCCTCTTCCCCAGCTGAGACTCTGCACCCCTCCAACACTAACCCCCAACTCTTCCCTCACTCCAGGCGCTGGCAACCACCTTCTGCTTTCTGCCTCTGTGAATGTGCTTATCTAGATATGTCAAGTGGAATCACACGGTATCTGTCCTTTTGTGTCTGGCTTATTTTACTTAGCGTGACATTTCCAAGATTCGTCTATGTTGTAGCATGCATCAGGATCCTATGCCTTTTAAAAAATGGGAAAGTATGCATAAAAACTTTACCATCTCAACAATTTTTTTTTTTTTTTTTGAGAGAGAGTGTACGAGAAAGAGAGAGCGAGCGAGAGCATCAGAGGAGGCAGAGGGAGAAGCAGACTCCCCACTGAGCAGGGAGCCGGATGCGGACGGCATCCTAGGACCGATCCCAGGACCCTGGGATCATGCCTTGAGCTGAAGACAGATCCTTAACCCACCGAGTCACCCAGGCGCCCCCACCAGCACGACCATTATTAAGAGGACAGTTCAGCGGCCACGGTATTGGCTCACTGCTAATACGGCCGTTGTGACAACCCCAGCAGCTTGCAAGGGGCAGACCTCTCCCTTCACCACCTTGTCTCAGAGCCAGCATCTCAGCTGAGGTCGAGCAGTCCAGATTAAGGACCCGGCCCTACTCACCTCCTGAGCTATTTCGAGGCCTCCGGTGACTGGTCCCCGGCGACAGTGTGTGGTGGGTTAGCACAACCCACAGCCACACCTGACTTTAAAAAAAAAAAGAAGAGAGAGCGAGAGACAGCAGGCCCAGAGACACAGTCTCAAGGGAAGTAGCTAGAGGAATGAAAAGACAGCTGGAGGCCTGACTCCTGAGTGCGTCCATTCGGGGGCTTCGGTCTGCTAGAGCAGCGCCCCTGTCTGTCGGCTGCAGCACGAGGCTTGTGACGCAGACCCAGGCTCAGGGCCCAAGCCCACAGAGGCACGCCAAGTCAAAGCAAAGCACTCGAAACGGAAACCCATCACCCTTGATACCCTGCGGGGCACTGAAGAGGTTTTCTTAAAAGGAGGGGATGGGGCGGTCGGGTGAAGAAAGGAGGAGTAGACCATGGATGCCCAAGTCAGGAGCGTTTGGAGGAGGGAGGAGTGTGGCCCACGTCCTCTGGCTGCTGAGTCCAGGATAGAGCAAGGACAGAGGGGGTTCCGAAAAGGCACACGTGTCCCCAGGGCTCAGAAGAGGCGAGGGGCCACAATTCGAACCCCAAGTGAGAAAGGCTGACTCTGAAAGGACTCGAGAGTTTGAATCCCACATTGTGTTAATTAACAGAACTGTGATTTGCCAATGAACGCCCAGCAGGGGCGATCATCTGCCTGATAGAGAGGCCCTGCTTTCTAGATGGAATCTCGAGTGCATGAGCCATGAAATTACTTCTAAAGAGAGAGAGTGGGGGGAAAAAAAATGACAGAGACAGCCAAAGAGGACAAGCACTTACGTCTGTGTACTAGGGAGGCGTGTTCTCTTTCTTGAAGAAAACAGGCTAATTACAGAGACCAGAGGTGAAACGGAAACACCCAACCTTATCATCTCTCCTGGGAAAGCAGAGACCGCCAGCTAAAATACAGTAATGCAAACACCAAACCCATGGAGGACACTCACAGTGTTCCCAGATGTGTTTTACCCACACTCTCCCACAGTCTAAAGCCAAAGGCGCGAGGGTCCCACAGAACACGGAGCCGAGACAAGTCTGTCTCCCTCTTCCTGCTGGACACGTGCTTCTGGGCATGTCCATCACAGGCTCTTTCATTGCCTGTGGCCCTGATATGAGGCAGCCAGATCCAGTTTGAGAGCCTCTGCCTCTTTCTCCAACACACAGCCGGCTCAGCTTAAAATTCTTCGGTGGCTCCCGTACCCTTTGGAATGAAATCCCAGCACTTCCATGTGCCATGCTCTGCCTTCTGTCATCGGACTCCTGGGGCGCTCGTCAGCCCCTCACCCCATCTTCTGCCTGGGAACGCACCTCTCAGCACCCCCATACCCATCAAAAGCTCTTCTGCCTCCTCCTCTCCTACCCCTGGGCCTTTTTACCTGCTGTTCCTTGGGCACAGAACTGCCTCCCCCTTCTACTTGCATGTCACACACAAGAGCCCAGCCACAGCCACATCCTCTGCAAAGCCTCCTGTGCCCAGCCACATCGAGCTGGCTTCTCCTTCTTTGCTTCCTGCCCCTCCCAAACCTACCTCGACTATAGGGCTTCCCCTGCTGCACTGCAATGGCACCTTTCCTCCGTGTCTTCTCCCCTCCCTGATGAGACTCATTCATCTACCCATTCACTCAAGCATGTCAGCTCGGGTCAGAGCAGGAGCCACAACCAGCTCTGGTCATTGCTGTGTCTCCTGCCTCCCTTCCAGCAGCTCTCCAAATGTCGTCCCTGGCAGCAGACACAACCGACCAGGGAACCTAAGAGAAATGCACATTCTTGGGTCCCACCCCAGGCCTGGAAATGCCAGGGACGGTGCTCAGCAGTCTGTGCTCTAACAAGCTATCCAGTTTGGGAACCACTGCTCCCATCTGATGCTGGGGCACTGTATTCTATGAACACGGAATGAATGAACGCACGGCTGTCCCTAGGAACCAGCTACCCGAGAGCCCCGGGTTTGTTCATCCTCCCCCTGGGAGGAGATCGGACAGTCTTCCCTAGCTCCTTGGTCCCGCCCGGAGAGTCTGGCCTCACTGTATTTCCAGCCTGCTCTGGCCCTGGTGACTTCGGCTAGCTAGGTAACTGTGGAACACACGGATCAGTAGCCCTTTGGGTCACGTGGCCTTTTGGAAGCATAACAACTCTCAGAGTCAGAAACCTCAAGATGAGACCCAGGCCTGGCTCTTATTGGCAACACACGTGTGCTCTCTGACCCTCTGATGCTCTTCCAAAAAGGTAGCCTGTCTCAGCACAGGGCTGGCATGAGCACCAAGCCAGAGAATCTAGGGGAATGTGCTTCCTCAGCTTTAAAACGTCCTATAAATATTCATTCATATGGACAAAATGAGATCTGCTGGGCTACGTGAATACCACCGTTTTAGCTCTAACGTTCTACGATTCTGTGAAATCAAGCTAAACTCCATCGCAACAAAGACTAAAAAAAGATGGGCTCCTCGCAGACAGTGGTGGGCCGTGCTGTGGGCCGGGGCATCAGACTGGGTGCTAACTAGCTCTGATGCTTCTGAGTGTGCGACAGGGAAAAGTGACTTCCTCTCCCGTCATACCTCTGGTTCCTCACCCGTCCAGTGCGTCGTTACTACCACTCACCTCCCAGGGTCGTTTAAACCGATGTAAGACATTCAAAGTGTGTTGTAAGCCTTCAGTGAAGGTTGAGGACCCTCGCTACCAGTGCCTGCCTGCTGCTGTTAATGGTATTTTCATTCCTCAGGGGAACACAAAATAAGACATCGCCTCGTAGTAAGCAATCTACAGAGACTCCTACAGTCTAATTATGTGACACCCGATTGTAGAGTTTGTTCTAGACTATGGAGTACTATTCATCCGCTCTTTGCTTGTTTTGGTCTTATTTTTTTGGTTCAAACATCAAGCACGCAGCCTTTAAGCACTTCGAGGATCAATCATCCCTGCTCAGAAGTTCACCCAGGGGGCGCTAACGAGCACAGAAATGCCCAACGGCTCAGAGCAGAGGTGGGCAAACTTTCTCTGGAAAGGACCAGGCAGTATATATTTTAGGCTTTGCAGGCCGTAGTCTTTGCTGCTAATGTCCAAGATACACTAGACCATGTGTAAACTAATAGGGTATGTCTGGGTTTGGCCCATGGGTCACAGTTTGCAAGTTAGGGCTCAGAGAACTGAGGCATGGGAGGTGACAGAATCGTGGTCCCTCGGGTTCCCGACCCCATTCAACACACTTCGTTTTCCTTGCGAATTCATTATAGAGAAGATGGCTATCAACTCTATTTTATCTCTAGTTCCTATACCCAAGGGGTGTAAATTCTAGAAATGTACAAGTTGTCCCCAAATCCCACTTCAGCTTCAGAATTTGAGTCCTGTAGGGGTCGTTGTAAGATTTTTATCTTAAAATGACATTTGAAGAAAGGTCCAGTATTATTAAACAAAACTATATTTGTGTCTGCCCACATGAGCGCCTCCTCTCTCATTCTAACCAGAATACAATGTGTTGTGTTAAAATTTTAGCATACGCTACGTATGTTTTCACTCCTCTGTTTCTCCAGGAGTTAATCAAAGTTAGGGAGATACGGAAACACGGTCCTTTTGACTCAGTATATTTCCGCAGTAATTGTGTAAGAATATCAGTGCAAGGATCAAGAATCTTAGTAAGCTTAGACACAGATCTCCAAGTGGTGTGGGGTTCAATTGGTGTGTGCTTAGTTCTGTTAGGAATCCTTAGGGCTCACAAGTAAAGGGTGGAGCGCTCGTGTTTCTGTCCAAATCTGACGCAGTCTGGGACCGAGGATCAGGGGCTTGGTCAAGTATAAGATCAAGACAGAAGGCACGGAACAGGGTCTTAGATGGAGGGAGGGAGGAACCGTCCGACAGCTTCGGGCAGGAGCTCCAATGGAGCACGAGATGGAGAAGACGCCAGAAGGCAGAGAGATGGAAACCAGAGCCAGGGACCTTGCTGAGAAAGGACGGAACAGAAATACCCCTTACAAACTGCCGGGGAACTAGACAAATCAGACTTCAGAGGGTACTGCTCCGGGCTTCTGACACTCTGGTACCATACCATGTAACATACAATGTGCCGTGAACAGATGCGAGCTGGAAAATGACAGGGTGGAGAGAGGTGGGTGGCCATTTTAATCTGCCATTTGAACCTGAACAGCCCAGTTTTAGGAAAACAGATAAAAAACAATAAATAATGCAGCACACCTCCTCTGTACCCGGTGGCAATGGGCTTCCATTTTAATGAGGACTGAATGCAACACAGACAACTGACGCCCTGACACATCCATTAAAATGGAAATCCATCCGTAGAGCCTGTCACAGCTGCCACCACACCAGGAAGCCCAATCCCCTCTCCAAAGAGTCCCGGAGGCTTCTGTGCAGTGACAGAGGGAGCCCATAGGTGAGGGCCTCCTCCTTTAAGCTAGACCCCAGGCTCAGAGGAGGGCAGAGCCCGAAAGGTTTTGGTTGGCTGCCCTTACCTCTGGGCAGAGACAGGACCCACCGCAGTGAAGGAGCCCTGTTTCTCCAGATTCTGAGTTTTCCCATGTGGATGGGGGAGAATGGGGAGATATTAATATAATTAGTCTTCACATTGGCATTAAAGAACTTTTGGAGAAATTATTCATGTGCTTTTCAGCTTGCAAGATAGATAGGGAGTGTTTTTCTCATTCTACAGTTGGGGAGAAGTGTTCCATGGTCAGGGTCAGGTAAGGTCAAGGTCAGGTATGTAGACAGATTGTGACCTGGTCTCTGGATCAGGGCAGCAGGGCCTCTGGAATGGTGGGGTTCCTCTTCTGAACCAGGATCATGTGGTCAGTGGCACTGCCCAGGTCTGGCCTGGACACAGGTGTCTGGCTGACCCTGGGTACGAGGCAAGGGGCCCAAAGACCCGGTTGCTGTAATGGCACCAGCCTGTCAGAGGAACCGCCATTCCTGGGTCCAAATTCCCTCGGTGGGGTTAGGACTTGAAGTCTCCAGATCCAGCTGTCCTCAAGTGTCCCCGTGGCACCAGGGAGGATCACAGAGCCAAGTTCATTTTCGTTAGAAGGAATTGTAGAAAGCGGCTATCTGGAGTAGGACACACAGGAAGCCTGGGCTGGCACGGGAGGCAGGGCTGGAAAGCCTAGAGCAGAAGCACCACGTCCCCCTCCGCTGCCAGGGAGGCTGCAAGGGGGAACTTTGCTCCTTGGCCTTGCCCTTGGGGTGTTGGATGCTGGTCAGAGGGGTGTTCAGAGGACTGGACACAGCACTGGGCCATCACAGAAGGCTTGGGTTTCAGACCCAGTCGTGTTGCTGAGCAGTCTTGAAAAAGACAGGAGCCCCAACTTCTTTATATGTAAAATGGATACAGCGGGTTGAATTATGTCCCCCAGTAAGATGTGTCCAAGTCCTAACCCCTGGTATCTGGGAATCTGACCTTAATGTGAAGTAGGGTTTGTGGATGTAATTAAGGGTCTCCAGGGATCGCCCTGGGTTTAGAATGGGGCCTATGTGTTCTGAGAACAGCTGGTGGCCTCGGAAGAGAAGGGACAGGAAGACTGAAACACAGAGACACAGGAAAGGTCATGCGAGGACCTAGCAGAGACCGAGGGATGCAGGCCCAGCCCAAGAAGTCTCCGAAGCCACCAGAAGCTACAAGAAGCATGGGCGGAGTCTCCCCCGAGCCCTGAAGGGGAGCAGAGCTTTGCCAACACCTTGACTTTGGACTTTTGGCCTCCAGTGGTATGAGACAATAAATCCCCGTGGTTTAAGTCCCCTAGTCTGTGGTCAGCTGTTAAGGGGGCCTCAGGAAATCAAGGCAGTGAAGAGAACAGCTTTTTACCTCCTAGGACAGCCATGAGCTTCAATGACATATGGCCAAGGACAAACTAGGGAGGGAGTGGCATTTTCTGGGAGAACTTTTTGGTCCTCCTTCCAGAGAAACATCTGTAGTAACTACTCGTGACCTCCTCCTCCCTCGGGGCTTAGGGGGCTGTCAAGGTGGGGGATGTTCTAGAACAGCTAATGGTGTGGGAAGGCTCTCTCTGCTCTAGGCATGGAACTCCGTCTTTGGTGTGGATGATCTCACTCAGGCTTTCACAACCACATGAGATCAGTCCCAGTATCGTTCCCATTTTACAAATGAGAAAACAGACACACAGCAAGTGAGCAGCTGGCCCGGGAGCACAGTTAGCAGTGGAGGCAGGGTTCCAACCATTCCAACCACAACAGTCTGAGCTCTTTCCCATCACAGGGCAGTGTAAGAACCAGGCCCCTCCCTGGAGGGCTGCGCCCCTCAAACACGGCAGGTGGGAATTCTGACATCTGACTAAATCCACGCTGTGCCCATCACTGGGAAAGACCCTTGACATGTTCACAGATTAAGTCACAAAACAGCCCTACTGTGTCCACTAGCAGGTATGAACACAGACACTCAGTGACGGATAAAGTCAATTTCTGGGATCACACGGCATCAAAGTGGCAGAAGGGGGGCAGGGTCCAGCCAGGTCCCTAGGACAGCAGATTCATGCTGTTCCCTTCGTAACACTCAGCTGGCTCCTCCAGAACAGGGTCCCGCCAGCCCCCTGAGCCAAGCCGACTCCCCACGCTTGCTCCTGGCTCACTTTGCACGAATGCCCTTTCTTCACAAAGGGCAGGAGAAACCCCACACACCTCACGGACCACATCTCAGAGAAAAGATCCCTTTGCAGCAGGTTTTCCAATGACCATGGTATGGCTCCTGGGGGCAGCAGGCCATGGCCTCTGGGCCAGGTAATGGGGGGACGAGGCACGTCTCCCCTGGTGATGGGGCAGGTCTGCTGCGGGCTTATGGGGTAAGAGATCAGAGTCACCTCCTTTTGGGAACTATCTGCAGAGCTCTGCCGTTCTCACCAATGAGTGTGTGGGCACCTGGGGTGAGGCTCTGCTCCCCGTGGTCTCTCTTCCTCTCCTGGGACCAGCAGGCCAGCCCAGACATGCCCCCTCCTCCATTTTTACTGTGGTAAATTAGACATAAAACTTACCGTCTTAACCATTTTTGAGTGCAGAATTCTGTGGCATCAAGTGAACCCACACTGCTGGGCCACCGTCACCGCCTTCCGTCTCCAGAACTCTTTCATCTTCCCGAACACAGATTCTGTCCCCATTAAGCTCTAACTCCCCATTCACCCTTCCTGAGTCCCTGACGACCACTGCTCTACTTTCTGTCTCCTTGAACTGAGTATTCGAGGTACCTCACATATGTGGGATCCTGCCACACTTGTCCTTTTGTGTCTGGCTCAATCACTTAGCATGCTATCTTCAAGGTTCATCTGCATTGTAGCAGGTCCAGAATTTTGCTTCTATATGCTTGTGATTAGCTTTAAAGCTGACTAGAGCCCAGCTGAACCACAGCTCTCATGTTACAAGACCACGAACCCCTGGGCTGTTCCACCCAGGTCTGTGCTGCCCGTCCAGCCTCCATGAGCTGCATGGAGGGCCCCTGAGTACTTGAATGTCACTAGTCCAAGCGGGGATGTGCGTAAAGCACCAAGTGTGTACACTCTCCTATTTTGATCACATACCGCGATGAATATTTTGGACGCCCTGAAAGGTAATATATTAAAATTCATTTCACTATTTGCTTTTAGGCTTTCTTTAACGTGGCAACAAGAAAATGAAAAGTTACCGATGTTCCTCACTCTGTATTACTCTTGGACCTGGCTGCCTGAGGCCATGCCCCGCCCACACCATGCACAGGTGTGAGAATTTCTGACACACTTTCAAAGAGGCACAAGCCGAGGGCAAGTGCAAGGCACGCTGGCCTTGTAGGGCACCTGCCTCCACACGATGACATAAGACGGCACCAACAGAGCTCTGCCAAGGGTATGGGTTCCTCTTTGCAGGGTTAGATAAGAAACAAAGGAAATCAAGGATTCCTATTTCCCATTCTATGCCTCCTCCTCCCTTTAACCCCGAGCCCTCCTCAGATCGGTGGCGGCTGTCAACTCGCAAGCCTTAGAGCGCTGGGGCCACCTCAGGCCTCCCCTTGTCATTGCTAAGTGCCTATAATAACAGGTTGGTTGGAACTCGGATAATTACAAGCCCAAACTAGCCAAGGTGGTGACATCTGTCTCAAGTCTGTCCATCCAGCTCACTCCATGTCTGTCCACCTGCCTCCAGGCAATGGCTCATGGATGCACTTTCCTCCCATTTTTTTCATCTCTCCCGTCCTCCCCTGGCTGGGCTATGCCTTCGTCCGGGAGCACCGAGGCGCTGGATCCCAGGCCACCAGCAGTGAACCCCGCGGTCACACGCAGCACGCGGCGTTGGTCTCCGGAGCGAGGTGGCACCCGACCTGACAGCTGAAATGTGAGTGGTAATGACAGGCACGGGGAAGGAGGGGGAAACGAATTGCTGAAAAGCCAACTCCCAGCTCCGCAGAACATGCAAAGAAGGGAGCCTACACCCACACGGGCAGACAGGCAGACACCCACGTGCCAGACGGGGGGAAACCAGGTTAGCAGAACCCAGAGGTGTTCCAAACCCCCTCGTGAAGCCTCCTTGCCCTTCCAGGCCGGAGTGGATTTTCCTGTCCCCAGAATTGAACAGTGTCCACGGCTGGTGCCTACTCCTCTCTTCAGCCCTTCCTGTAGAGCCTGCTCGGGCGGTGAGGTCCCGGGGTGCAGGAACAAGCCTTGCACTCACGCCTCCTGCTGCCAGCCGGGGCTCATATGTGGAAGACGCTGGGTGTGTGTTCATTAAGGCCCAACAAAAACAGCAAACCCGAGCATCTTCCTAAGGCGGCCTTAGGGGAAAAACTGTCCAAGATTTGGAGATGGAACAGGTGTGGGGCCTTCTACTGTAGCATCGAGAGGCAGGTGTCCAGCTGCCCAGAGGCACGCTGGGGCTCGGCCTGCTACGGATGAGGACGCTTACAGCTCGGTCGGGGTAGATGTTAACGTTTAGAAAACTGATAGCAAAAAACCCCACTTCTACCCAGTGGTGACCCAAGTGAGTACTGGCTGGGAGATGCAGATGCTTTCTGGCCTGGAGAAAGGATAGGCCCAGGGCTCCTGTTATTGCCTTGTGGACCATGCGCCAGCTTTGCGTCTAACCTCACAATCTTCCTTTTTTTTAAAAAAGATTTTATTTATTTATTTGACAGAGAGAGAGAGAGACAGGATGCGCCCAAGCAGGGGGAGCAGGAGGCAGAGGGAGAAGGAGACTCCCCATTGAGCAAGGAGCCCAGTGTGGGACTCGATCCCAGGGTCCCTGGATCATGACCTCAGCCAAAGGCAGATGCCTAACTGACTGAGCCACCCAGGCACCCCCATATCAGCTGTTCTTTAATTAACTGTCCACGACCGTGTGCCATCTTACTGGTTTCCTCATTAACAGATGCATACAATTTTGAAACATGCTCATTCTATTCTGTAAGAGAGTCATGTCTTTAACTTCTGGGAAATGATTCTCCAGCACTGGTTAGAATCGGGAGTGGTGTGCTCCCAGCATATAGCTACCCTGGGCAATCCATGAGTCATCTGAGACCTGGGGTGTTAATATTCACTGGTTCGCACTCTGGTTTCCCCTAATACTGCTCCTAGGTGGTCTTTCAGGAGGAAGAGATCTTTGGGCCTTTGGAGAAAGTTTTAGAGAGGAAAAGAAAAATAAAACATCAGGACAGGGACGCCTGGGTGGCTCAGTTGGTTGAGCAGCTGCCTTCGGCTCAGGTCATGATCCCGGCGTCCTGGGATCGAGTCCCACATCGGGCTCCTTGCTCAGCTGGGAGCCTGCTTCTCCCTCTGCCTGCCATTCTGTCTGCCTGTGCTCGCTCTCTCCCCCGCCTCTCTGATAAATAAATAAAATCTTTAAAAAAAAAAAAAAACATCAGGACAACTGCCACCATGTAAGGACAAAGAAGACAGGCCAGAGGCAATGACGAGCTATACCACGTCCTTCCACACCTCCCACTTCTGTGCTGTCCCACCACTGACTCGAATACCTTTGAATACCTTCGAATACTCGAATACTCGAATACCTATTCAACTACTCATACCTCAAGGCCCAGCTCAAGGGCTCCTTCCCCCTGAAGTCTCCCTGACCACCCGCGTTGAGGCCCGAGGAAGAGATGCTGTGGCCTCCTTTGTGACGGTGTTGTGTAGGCCCTCCCTTTACAAGAGAACTTAAACATCTCTTCTCAGAAACACTACCTCCAGTGGAAAGCTGCCAGCTGCCTTCAGCAGGAGTATGGCTAGAATATCCTATTCTGGGCATGTGTGGGTACATTCCTAGCTTGGAACAAAGAAGAGAAAGGAGGTTCTAGGAAAGATGAAACAGTCTTGGAAAAAGAAGGGCATCACTGATCCAAGCTAAGGCCACGTGTGCATCTCAGGGCCCTAGCTGAAGCAGTGGGATAAGGCATGAAAATGCAGGTATGTTTTAGAGAAGGAGCCTGAGGCAAGACCTCCAAGGAGATGTAGAAACTTCTCTGTACTTCTGAAACTCAGTCTTAATTTGGACAGATCTTTGTTCTCATCCTCTGGGAACAGATGCAAAGCAAAAAAAAAAAAAAAAAAAAGTGGGGGGGAGACAGTGAACTCTACTAAGCTTGGTCCAACACTTCAGAACTCCCTGCATTATTGGGGGGGTCTACCAGGGGAGAATCCCCGCCAGTGGCACATATAATGTCACGTTATAGTTAGCTGTGTCCACGCCTGTAGCTTTCCCTTGACAATGGACTCCTGGGGACCAGATACCGGCGTCTAATCATCTTTGTGATCTCAGAAGGCAACACAGACTTTGACAGATAGGAGACAATTTTCAAAGTCCCTGAATATGTATTTTGCTGCCCACTAAGCTCTCCTTTCAAATAGAGAATACCTGTGCATTTATTTTCGGACAGAGCACAGCAATGAAAAATCCCCAAACCCGAAGTAAATACGCAACTTTAAAAAGGAAAGTGAAACAGAAAAGCTCTAGGACCAGCAAAAGGAAGAAAAGGATTCACAATGGTGGTGAACTTCTCTTAATCATGAGCAGAAGAGAAATCATCTGATTATCCCCTGAATGGGGCTCAATGTGCAGGCAAAGAAACTTAACAGAATGACATCTGTAAACCATCTTCCAAGAAATGACAAAGACACAGACCCAGAAAACAGGTGTGAAACTAATCTCGCGGCCAGAGGCCCAGAGGTGTCTGGCAAACTGGGTTAAGACAAGTTACCTTCCTAGGACATTTGCGCTTATAGGGACCATTTCATTACCATAAACTGGGAAGAGGAGCCAGAAGGCCTGAGTTCCTGCCATGATTCTATCTTGACCACGTATCAGCTCATATACTGAAATGGGATTCTACCACATACCTTTCTTTCCCACTACATCCCCTAAACGCTTATCTTGGCAGGTGAATGAACGTGGCGTGGTCCACACCAGGGGCAGACTCAAGGCCAGGGGGATAGTAAGGTGGCTGATGCCCAAAACCAGGAATCATGAGAAAAACCCTTAAACTGGCCGGTGTTTGGAGATGAAGGCAAGCGCTGAGCGGGGGTGCAAGCTCGGCACCGGAAGATAAATAAGTAAAAAAAAAAAAAAAAAAAAAAAAATCATAGGAAAGTCAAGACAGGGAAAGAAATCTGTTGGAGTGTGTGCTGACGTGAAACCTTTCCAAAATTAAAAAAAAAAAGAAATGCAAAGAATGGAAGCAGTTGTTGAATCTGTGCTGAAAACACGGATTCCAGCTCGATGCCTTGTTTAAAAGAACTGTGTTTGTTTGTTTATTTAGGCATCTCTACACCTAACGCGGGGCTCAAACTCACAACCCTGAGATCGAGAGTTGCACACTTGCCCTTAACAGAGCCAGTCAGGCGTCCCCAGCTTGAAGCTTTCTAATTTGCGATGACAAATGGGGAGATGGTGTGCCTTCCTACGGATGGAAATAAAATGCCCTTTTAGGCCTCTCTGCTCTATGCCCTTTCCCTGGAAATGAAAGAGGCTTCTCCGTGACACACAGCAGAGTCACGGTCCTGCCTCAGACGCCGCCGAGCTCAGCGACCCCGGAGAAGTCAGGTCCCCTCTCTGGGTCTCAGATCCCTCACGTGTCCACTGAGGGGGCTGGACCTGGGTTACTGCCTCACCTGCCAGCTCTGGGCGCTCACACCAGAGGCCACAGGAACGTGGTTTGCGGAAGTTTCCGCATACCTCCCGCAGCTTCCAGAACGCCTGGGATCCTCCATCAAGCCGTTCTAGCAAATCGTATTTTCCGCTCCCGGCCTCACAGTCTAATTTGCCTCCCACGTGCTCTCGCAGATGGCCCGGCAGAAAGACCACCTGGGTGTCTGAGGCTCCAAGCCTTGGGGACAGACCCTGCGGTGGGCGAGAGTGGGGAGACGTGGAGGAGGAAACAGGAGCGGCGGCTGCTCTGCTCGCCAGCGGCCACCCCTCCTTGGTGCGGCCGGGTCCGGGGCATAGGCTCTCGGTCACAGCTGCTCCCCAAGCACGGAAGCAAAACCAAGATGCCTTCATCCTCAATGTATCTGGATGGCAAAGATCATTCAGAAGCATCAAGTGGACCCCTCCATTTCAAAATGGGGATCCAGAACTTAAATGTATCCTTCCGGTGAGACTCCAAGAGTTGCTAGAAAGTTCTAGGGTGCAGAGCCAAGCAAAGGTCTCAAAACATCCTGCAGTCTGTCCTTGATACTGCCCTCAGCCCCCTTCAGAGGCTCCATCCTGAGTCCCCAGTGTGTTAGAAAGGCCACCTGTGGGGGCGCCTGGGCGGCTGCCTGCGGCTCAAGTCAGGATCCCAGGGTCCTGGGATGGAGCCCCCCATCGGGCTCCCTGCTCAGTGGGGAGCCTGCTTCTCCCTCTCCTTCTGCCTACCACTCTCCCTGCTTGTGCTCTGTCAAAAAAAAAATTCAAATCTTAAAAACATAAATAAATAATAGAAGTCTACCTGTGTGGCCCTGCTCCCTCCGCCCTGTCTTAGTGGCCTCCTACCTACCCCCTCCCCTCCCCCTCCACCAGTCTCCGGGCCCTGCAGACGACTTCCACTCAGCTCCTAGTAGAGCTGCAATCGGGCTTCTCCCATTTCTCCTGGGCCCTGAGGCCGGTGTTACAGCTCCAGCTCTATTCTGCCCACAAGCTGGCACAAGGCTCCGCAGACAGGACATCCCCACTTCCGCCCCGACTGGGAAGATGCACTCCCATCTTGCACATTAGAAACTGGAATAGAACTTCTCACAGAACATTTAAAAAATTAAACAAACAAAAACCCCCTCTACTATACCTTGGCTAATTGAATTTAAATTAAAAAAAAAAAAACAGAAACAATAAAAAAATAAAAATGTTAAAAAAAGAAACTTCTCACAAAGGACTCGTAATGGTGATGTAACTCTCTCTATTATTTAAATAGAGAGGTCATCAGTTTTCAAGTGAAAAAACTCAGGTGCAGCGACCAAATGGCTTGCCCACGGTCACACGGGCAGCTAGGGACAGAGATGAAACCCAGGGCAGGGCTCCCAACTCCCAGCTCAGCTACACGTGGGATAACTGGACACTGACCCACTGGCTAGGAAACCTGCCTACTGTTTTTGGCATGTATCTGTCAGAAACTGTGTTCTTAGATCCAAATTGCCCTATTACAGGAAAAATTTGGAACACGGCTCATTCTACACTAGAGGCCACCAGATCTGTCTAAGGTGTGTCAGAGGCCTTGCTGGAAGGACAGATTCTCTGTCCCCTTCCTTTAGGGCAGCTACACACACAAGAAGGCCAGAGACAATCTGGGATGACAAGCAGGCGACACTTCCCTGGCGTCGTGATGTACCCCGCCTCCCCCCTCCCTGCTGCCCTGTTCCTCACACGATGGGGGGGCGGGGGTGTGTGTGCTGTGGGGTGGGGGGCAGGGGAGCACACCAGGACCCAACACAGGCCCCCAAAACTCTCTCGGTTCCATCTCACAGGGCACGGCCAGACGCGCGGCTGGGAGGGTCTCTGTGTCTCCATTGTGATTAGGCGGGTGAAGATAATTCTATTACCAGTAATAGCATGTTGTAAACATTCCGTCCCCACTTGTTAATTAGCACCAACCCCCCTTTCCTCCCGAATATGAAGCAACGCTGTATAATCATGGCATTTTGCGGGTGATACTGTTTATTACATGCGGTATTTCAGTGCTTTGCGTGGGAGAAAGAATTAATTATAGCTCTCTGGTTCCAACCCGTTTTCAACCCCACCTCCGTCCTTTTCTCCCTTCCCCTCCTATAGAAAGCCACAGATGTATAAATAAGCAGAGTAAATACGCAGTGCTCGTTCCCCCTGGCAGAGGAGGGGGGCGGCCAGAGCACCGGGGACCAGGCCCTGTCGCGGAAGTCACGGGTCTGCCTCGGGACCCGCACGGCCCGGCAGGGAGATCTTGGGGAAACCTCGGCCTCTGGGCCCCAACCTCCCTGTCCTCGAACAGGAATAACAAACCAGCCCCGTTCAGGCTCGAAGCTTGCCTGGAGGAGGAAAACGATGAAACTCGGCCGGCTGCGCGGGGCCCTCCAGATGGGCAGTTGAATTCTTCCTAACTGCTCCCGGCATCTGCAGAATCCCTCCTGGAGATTCTTCTGGAGGTATCCATAGCCAGGCTTCTTAGGAAACCTGACTAAGGAACCAGAATCAGAATGACCGAAGACAAATACTAAGTTGGCGGCGGGGGCTGGTGGGAGTGAGGGGACTCCTTTGGGTGCATATAAGCAGTAGGGGGCTGACTGTGTAGACAAAGAGGAGGTTCAAGCTAATGGAAAGTCAGGGACATCCCCGGTGGGTACAGAATTTGTGGGGAACCCTTACTTAAAAATTGGGTTTCATTTTTAATGAAATTCAGAGCAGAATGGCAAAGGAGGATTGGGGTGATATACGGCTAAGGAGAAAAAAATATATATAAATATATATATTACATAAGATAGATAAAAAATATATGTACAAAAGAACTATTTATGTAATTCGCTTCATCTGAATCTGAAAATATGTAAACGAACCAGGCATAAAGGAAAAATGGAAAATAACAGAATTTGCTCAAAATCCTGTAGATCTACATGAACACTGGAAAATAGTGTCTGGGCCCTGGGCCGTATCCTTGGGATGGAGGTGCCCAAGGCATTATTATTCTACAGAGGGGCCATAATTTGGCTTTTGTTATCAGGCATTGTAGAAGGTGAGGTATTTTATAATTTATAATCCCCCAAACAACTCTCACAGTGAGATATCATTACTGATCAGGAAACAGAAGCTAGAAAAAAGTAGGTATTTTGCCCAAGGCCTCACAGCCCATAGGTGGTAGAGCTAGGATTCAAACTCACATCCAACTCCTGAGTCGCCACACTGGGCTGCCGCTCCTGGTAGACCAGAGGGTCCCTACTTTCTAGTAGGCCCAGACCAGATCTGATGTGGGAAGCCAAGTCTGAACAAAATTCTCTCGGGCCCAAAGTCAAAGTGCTTGCCATCACCCTCCGTTTCCCCACAGAAAAACTCAGCCTAAGTTAATCATGCAAATTTGGAAGAAAAGTACCAAGACCAGCAAGAGTTGGGCTACAGGCTGACCCTCATGAAACTGTTGCTTTCTTTCTAGTCTCTGTGGTTGTTAGAGGTAAAACCCTTGACTAACCTGTGCAGACTCAATCTTCAAGCAAAACCCCAGAAATGCAACTGCAAATCGAGGAAGAGTCCAAGGCACGAAGCTCACTGATAACTTATTGAAAACAAAAAAAAGGGGGGGGGGGTTTCCTTCAGTGTGTCCAGACTTTAGGAGGTACAATAACACAACTTAAAGAAACAGAGGATAAACTCCAAAAAGGAAGCTACCCCTTTGTCTAAAGAAAAAAGGAAAAAAAATCCAGGCTAATAAATTCTTCCTAAATTAAAGTGAAAAGCTTTGTCTTTGTACTAACTCTGCCAAATCGAGTGCTGCGAACCCAAAAGTCCCTCGTCCAGTCAGCCTCCTCCAACCCAAACATGGCTCCCATAGGAGAAAAGCGTGTGTGTGGCCTGTTATAAAACCAGGGGGAAGAAGATAAAGGTCTTCTTGAGGGCAGGAGGGCATCCTTGCATATTTCTGACATTTCTGGCTCAGGGACCTTACTCATTGGACCACCAGTTACCAGTAGGACCATCACGTCACGAGGCAAGTGTTTGCCCGTAAAGGGGAGGCAGGGCTAGAACTGAGTTCTGACCTCATCAGGCTGAGGGGATGAATGCGTGTCCTCTCCTGACCCCTTAGTCACATCCCGCAAATCCTTCAAGACCCTTCATCTTCCATCTTCACATGAAAGTCCTCTGGCTCCTTCATTCCTCCTGGATCAGAACATCTACTACATGTTACACTCTGGGCTAAAAAGCACTGATTCTGGAATTTTCACCCCTCTATTAGTTCTCTTTCTCTCTCCTGGTTTCAATTGCTTTACACTTCCCCCGAATCCCCATTAGCGCTGTGTCGAGTTGTCACTCAATAAATATCCTGCTGTTTCAGTAAAAGATTAAGGAATTCCTGGGTGTCAAGGTTACCTCAAGACAGAGAGGAGGAAAAGAGGATGAAGATGGAGTTGCCCTGAGGGAGAGGAACCCCTGTGAAGCACCCCGAAGGGCATCCTTCCCCGGTGACAAGCTCTCTTTCTCCAAGAGTAGAGGAAAAGTCTTGCAGGAGAAAAGGTGTTATTATATGCATTGTGAATTCCCAGCATCGAAATGTACCACAAGCGCAGAGGATCCAACTGCTGAGGATGGTGAGTTATTCACCTTAAATAACAGGACGCGGAAATGGTGTGCACACAACTTCTGGGAGCTTGGTAATGACTCACGGGAAGTCTTTTTCTCAGACATCCTGCAGGTTTGGCAAGAGCACATGCCCGATGCAAACCCCACCGGAAGTTAGATCTGGTCTGCCTCAGAGTCGGGAACGCACTCCTCAGTCTTGTTCTTTTTTTTTTTTAAAGAATTTTTTTTCCAATATTTTATTTACTTATTTGACAGAGAGAGAGAGAGATCACAAGTAGGCAGAGAGGCAGGCAGAGAGAGAAGGAAGCAGGCTCCCTGCTGAGCAGAGAGCCCCATGCGGGGATCGAACCCAGGACTCTGGGATCATGACCTGAGCGGAAGGCAGAGGCTTTAACCCACTGAGCCACCCAGGCACACCTCAGTCTTGTTCTTAAATCCACTCCCAAGAGGGCCCCCCAAAATGCTGCTGTCCACAACACCAGATTTCAGTGTGGATCTTCTCTCCCCCGACTCAGGCTCACAACTCCCAGGTCTCCTCCTCAGCTGCTGGATAGAGTCGAAAGCCTGCTGTGTATGGTCCTTGGTTACTCAAGCCCAGTTTGGAAAAAGAAATCCAACCACAAAAGCCATTAGAGGACAACTGTGGGCATCAGACTATAAACCAGGCATAGGTGGTGTTGAGAAAGGACTGTCCATTTTGTTGGATGTGGTCCTTACCATGTAGGTCTGGGGGTACACTGACTTACTCAGGGTCCTCAAGCCCTCCATGTATACTGAACCGGTTCACTAATGACCAAAACATTTTTGTTAGATAGACAGTGAAGAAGAAAGAGGAAGTAAATGCCATAAAATATTAGCATTTATTAAATCGGTTTTGTGGAACTCCATATGGCTCTGTTGCCCTCAAGTACAGAAGTGAAAATGTTCTTCGAGGAAATACATAGCATAAGTTTATGTGTGATCAGAGACTGAGATCTAAGGACAGAACTAGGAAATGATGATCCTTGCCTCTCAATCCCAAACCATACGTTTGGGCCTCCCAGGCCAGGCAGCTTGAGACTTTTGTTTAGAAACTGAGACATGGGTATCTGGGTATTCACTGCCCACTCCCACTTTTTTTTTTTTTTTAACTTATGTGCATGTTTAAAATCCATACCTCAAAAAATCACTTTATCTTCCCACTCTGGAAGTAGATACGTATTACTGCCATATTACAGAGATGGTCTTAGAGATGGCACAGATACTGGTAAAAATGAGTTACTACTCACTATCTAACCATCTACCATATGTTTTCCCATTAAATGGGTCCAATACACCATTACAAGCAGGACATTTATTGAGTGACAACTCTACACTGTGCTAATGGCGATTCAGAATTATGTCAATCCCTAAAAAAAATTATCATATGATCTAGCAATTCTACTTCTGTCTGTATACCAGAAAGAGGTGAGAGTGGGAAGTCAAGCAGGTGTCTGTACGCCCGTGTTCCTAGCAGCTCGGTTCACAACAGCCCAAAGGCAGAAGCAACCCGAATGTCCAGAGAAAGATGCGCGTTTGAACGGAAGTGGTATTTCCACACAATGGAACATTATCTGGCCTTAAAAAAGGGAAGGAAATCCTGTCCCGCGCTTCAGCATCGGTGAACCTTGAGGACACGATGCTCTGTGAAATAAGGCAGCCACAGAACAGCGAATACGAGGACACCACTCCTGTGGGACATCTTGAATAACCAATTCACACGAGAGCAGGATGGGGGTTACCAGCCACCAGGGAGGGGGAATGGGGAGCTGGTGTCCACTGGGTGCAGAGTTTCAGGTGGGGAATATGAAAGAACTCTGGACAGATGGTGCACTTAATATTCGTTTATTAAATGCTACAAAAACTCTACACTTGGAATGATTAACATGGGGGACACTGGGTGGCCCAGCTGGTTAAGCGTCCAAACCTTGGTTTTGGCTCAGGCCAGGATCTCAGGATGGTGACACTGAACCTCGTGTTCTGGGCTCTGCACTCAGCAGGGCGTCTGCTTGAGATTCTCTCCGCCTCCCTCTCCCTCTGTTCCTCCCCTGCTGTATGCTGCCCTCCACTCACATGCTGGCGAGTGCTCGCTAAAATAAATAAAATCATGAAAAAAAAAAGGCTGAAATGGTAAATTTCAAATTATGCATGTAATTCTCCACAATAACAAGGTTTCATAGTACAGAGCTGAAAGAAAGAAACTAGGTACATGCATAAGAAGCTTCCTCGGCCCGATCTTCAAGGCCAGCTGGCTCTGCCGAGTGCTCCCACCCAGTGCTGGGCCCTGTGCACACCCCACAGCACCCAGCCTCCTTGGGCCTTTCTTCTTGCTTGTCCTGCCATTTGAACTCTGTCCCCCTTGTCCATCTGTCAAATCTCCCCCTTCTGAGAGTCAAGCTCAGATGCCATCTTTAAAAAAAACAAAAAACAAAAAAACCTCCTGACTGGAGCGATCCTTTTCTTCTCTGATTCCTGCTGCATTATTATTTATTTCTCTGCAAATTCTCATTTGCTCTTAAAAACAAAATCAATGCTTAGATACTGGCCAAGGCTGAGCATACTGCGTCTATAGCTCATTTGAAAGTCCCTGCAGATGTGCAGGGGCATAAATTTTCTTGCAAGGAAACATGCCCATTAGAAAGGTTATGGTTAGCATGGGATTGAGAGCGAAAGGTCATCGCTGGGCAATTATGATCCCTACCTCAATCCCAAGCTTTGTCTAACATTTCTAACCAAATGTCATCTCAGGGTAGATCAGGCAGTCTCAGAATTTCTGCTTCTGAAAACCTAAAGGCAAGGTAAGTCAGGGATAGAAGGTAGCAAGCATCCTTAAAGCCTTGCCGGCCTGTCCGACCTGGCCATGAGGCTGGTCCCTCTGGAGACAGAGAGATGTGGGCAGAGAGTTCTGATTTCCCTAACAAGTAAAGATTACTTGATTCTGAGCGGGAGCTGATCCCTCCAAAACCACGGTAAGGCATTTTTGTGAACAGCATATAGTATGCGAAAACACAAGCAAGAAGAAATGGTCACTGGACGCCAAAGCTCGTTCATGGCAGCAAAGTGCGGGCTAGACTTGGAGCCCACAGTGCACGTGAGAAACAGTAACATTGGAACCACTTCCTGACTCCAAAGGAGGAGGGCTGCCCCCAAAACACGGGGGAGAAAGGAGAGGGAGAGCTTCAGAGAGAAGTGACGATTCACCCTCTAACTCAATCTTGGCTTGTCCTGCTCTCATTCTCTCCTTTAAGCCTAAATGATTTTCTTTTCTTTTCTTGAAGGGAATTCGAACTTGAAAGGAAATGGATTTTAGTGCTTGAAGTATTTCTAGGTGAGAAGCTTAAATGTCTCTTAGTAGTAATTGCTTGGGTCTAGAACAAGGTGTTCGCCAGCCACACGCTGGGTCCCTGAAGGCTACCTCTGTCAGATACTGCTTCGTTCCCAAAGCAGCTATATTTTTTAAAGGAAAAAGAGAATCTCTCGTTACTTTCCAGAGATTCCAGGCAAGCAGATCAGAAGCCATTCCTGCTGAAAGAGAGGTCTCTGGAAACATTCTTTCTCCCTCATTTTTTGAATGAGTCCTTGTTCAGACCCAGAAGTTTCTTGTCCAACTGTAGACTCCACACAGATGTCTCCATTCAGGTTTATTTAGACATCTCTCAACAATTAACAGTGTCTTTCACACTGTCCAAAGGAAGTTCCGGAAATAAAAGGGATTGTCACTCTATTGATATCTTTGACGGCATGGTGCTGCCTAGCGATGGCCGGTGTAGTTAGTATACTAACAGGTGTCACTCCTGGACAATCAGAGGTCTTAAGGATCTAGGCACATCGGGAGCTCCTACACGCACCACACGTCCCAGCTCTAAATGATGAAGACACAAGAACTGTCACATAAACTCTCTTTTACTATATATACGAAGTTGTGTACAGATATACCCTTTTTTCCATTAGGCTGTACAAATGGAAGTCCAGGCCAGAATATGACCCAGTTTCAAAATCAATTTACTAGAGAGACCACTCCATGGGTCCAGAAGGGGCCATTAGGAGGGCAAAATGACATGCTTGTTAATGGCAAGCTGGTAACAGAGAAATAGATACGCTTTCCCTTTTACGTCGTATGTTATGTGGGTAATTGACAGAAGAGCTACACATTTTGTACTATGAATTTTCTATTTATACCTCCTGGAACGAATAAGAATAGTGGTATCAGGAAAGAGTGATGAACTTGCTGGTGTGTTCCTGCTGACTACAGTCCAGAGCTAGGATTTTGTTCCTGCCAACATAAAGAAACCCAGGAAGGCCCACTTCCCAGACCCAGTTAATCAGGTTGTGAAGACATTACCCCAGACTCAGCTGGGCTTCAGAACCTAGAAAGATCTATTGACTCTTCACTGCTGCCAGGAGCAAGGTTACCACAGCTCAGCGTTGGGACCATCACAGGACACGAATGTGGGTACATTTGCAAAAATGGTGCTTTTAAAATTCCTGCAACTTGGGGCGGGGGGGAGTTGGGGGGAGACAAGAAAAGATTTAACATCTATAAAATAAATGTCCAATAATTAGCATACAAGTTAGTATTGGTAGATGCATTGGCTGCTATTCTACTTACCACCTCAAATTTAAAAATTTTTTAAGTGTTTTGAGCTATAGTTGACAATTTACCATCGTATATATTCAACATGTATGATCTGATAGACTTATACATTGTGAAATACCACAGACTAATTCATACATCCATCACCTCACATAATCTTGTTTGCTGGTTTGTGCTGAGAACAGTTAAGATCTACCCTTCCAGCAAATTTCAAGTATACGATACAATACTGTTAACTACAGTCATATCACTATACATCGGGTCTCCACAACTTACTTATTTTACATAACTGAAAATTGGTATCACTTGACGAATATTTCCCCACACCACCCTCCCCGCAGCCCCTGGTAACCACCCTTCTACTTTCTGTTTGTAGGAATTTGACATTTTTAGACTCCACAAATAAGTGAGATCAGGCAGTGCTTGTCTTTCTGCCTCTGGCTTATTTCAGTCAACGTAATGTTCCCCAGGTCCTCCACATTGTCACAAAGGGCAGGATTTTCTTTTATGTGTAACACATACACACAGGAATATCATCCAGCTTTAAAATGGAAGAAAATATATATGTTATACATAATCCATGTAAATACACACACAGACATATACATGTATACACATCTGTGTCCTTGAACCACTCATCTTCTGACCAACATCTGGGTTGTTCCCATATCCTGGCCATGGTGAAAAGTGTTGAAATGAACAGGGGAGTGGCAGACCTCTCTTTGAAATACTGATTGCATTTCCTTTGGCTACATACCCAGAAGTGGGATTGCTGGAGCACAGAGCAGTCCTGTCTTTAATTTGCTGAGGAAACTCCATGCTGCTGTCCATAAAGGCTGTACCAACGAAGACATCTGCAATTCTTGCAGAGTTTCCAGGAAACAGAGATATTTGATTTTACCCAGGCTCGGTTTGTGCAGATCTTTGGAAATGAGTGAAAGCCTTGCTGACTGCTACCTAAATCAGCCCCATGCTGTATAAAATTTCCAACGTTGTAAAAATTTCAGAACCTCAACAGAGCTGGGCGTGGGGCTGCTCACCGGGGGCCTTGGCTGGTGGGAAGAGTTCCTGTCAACCTGGGGTAGTTATTACTCTAGTCCTTTCAAATGAACTTCTTAACCTCTTCTAGGATTAGGTTTCTGGGTATCACAGGAGGGTCTTTCTGACTGGCAGGAAGAGGCTTAGGCAGGGAGCATAAGAGCTCAGGAGGAAGAAACGATGATGAATCATCTTCCTTGCGGCTCTGAAGAAATTAGCACGAATCAATTAAAATGACAGGACTATTTTCCACCTGGAGAAAAGCAGCTCCACACTTAGTGGGTTCAGTTACACCCACTGCAAACTGGGCGGTCACATGAGTGACACACTTTTGCAAGCAGAAAAGCACGCTAATCATTTACGGCAGACACACATCTCCCGTTGGAGCCTGTTTGGGGGACATGATGGAGGCAAGTCAAGGTGCATTGGGAGCACCTTACGATGAGCCTGGGGTGGGACAAGGTCTGGAGGAACCAGAGACACATCTGAGCTGCTCCCTGCTGCTCCCTGGGAACCCTTAGGTCACCTGACAGACATGCAAGCTGAAACAGTAATTTCCCAGTAAGGACTGCAGGAGCGCAGGCAGAGAGATCTTACGTAAGCCATGGAGATGTACTCAAATGCCGAAATGGACACAATCTGACAACATTGAAACCACACACCCCAAAGAGTCAGCTGCGGGAAGGCTACAAGGGGGTATTGCCTGGCAACTTCGGCAAGTAAGTACAGGTGAGTGGAAGGGGTGTTTAGAGGGCAGGTGAGCTGAGGGTGAAGAAGGGGCGACCAGCGGGGTGACCGTGCGGGAGGGGAGACGACAGCGTGAGTTTCAGGTTGTGCGACAGGAGAACAGAGCAGGCGTGGGTGGATGCGAGGCCCAGAAATGGAACAGCTGTGGGTGAGCCATGTGGTGACAGGAGACAAGTGTCAGGCCACGGGGAACGGTGGCAGGAGGCGGTGGGCGGGCAGAGGGAGTCCACGCCACTGGGTGGCAGAAATGGGGGAATGCGTGGACACCTCACGCTTCTCTTTTATTAAAAAGGGGTCTGCTTCAAAGGAGCGTCTCCTCCCTAAAAACTCCTCAAGGTCCTGGTCAACAGTGGAATAAGGGAAGATGGCCAGGAGGAGGGACACATCTGTCCCCAAATCCATTTTAGGCCGGGACAAATGCTGTCCTGTAATTTACTTCTGACCTATTTAGATTAACCAGAAAGAAAGTCAGCAGCCCTAGGAACTCAGAAGCAGGAGGAGAAATTTCTGACTAGAAATTAAAAGGACCGGTTATAAGGAGCTAAAGGGATTCCGCACTATCTTCTTCTGAGGGCTCCTCCTCTGCAGAGGATGCACTAGGTACTTGCAACATGGAGACCATGAAAATACAGGACGCCACATGTGAGGTGTTTAGCCTACTGTCTGACATGCTGTAAATGCTCAATGAACAAAATAAATATTATGTAGGGTTCTGTGCACTCTAATATTCTGAGGTTCTATGAAATCCTGTCAAAACTAGTTTTATCTTCCTCCAGAGTAGGAGGACTGTGAATGCCCCGAAATTGCAGGCAGAGTGGAGACTGTAGGAGAGCCTCGCCTGCCTAGCTCACGAGGTTCTCCCTATTTCTGGGAATGGCCTCATGCTACACAAAATGGATCTTAATGAACATGCCACCCTTCTGGTGTGGCTCACTGGACTCAAGCTAGGACAATGAACTTCTTTCGCTTGCAGATTTCTGAAGTTTGGAGGCTGATGTGAACATGGGGGCTTCTTGGAGTTGAGTCAGAAAGAAGAGCCCCCCCCCCCCAAACTTCAGCTGCTGAACCCCTGCGGCTGCTCTGGTTCCTGCCCTGCTCTCGTCTACATTGCTTACCTCTTACTCTATTCTGTGAGCTATCCCAGCATCCTTCTTTTTTTGTTTACATTGGCTGGAGTTGATTTCCACTGCTTACCAACCAATGATGCGCACATGTACGTACATCCATGATCGCATTACTTAGAAAGAAGATCCATAGTTTTCATAAGAGTTACAGGGTCCTCTTGACTTTACCCTGCATGACTAAAACCCAAGATACAAGACCCTCATGAAGGCAGGGAATGGCTCAACAGAGAGCAGAAGTAGCATGCCATGTGACTCACTGAAAAGCAAAGTTCCCAAGAGTGAATTTTAATGCTTTTGACTTCTCCCATACTTCAGAGTCCAGGGAACAGTGCTGAAATTTCTGCCAAGTCCCCAAACAACCCTCTGCACTAGAATGCCACCAATAAGTAGATATGATTTTTAAGTCACAAGTCTTCCCAGGAGAAGAAAGAGCTGAAGGAGGAAACAGAAAAGACTAATTATATCCGCAACAATTCAAAGCCGAGAAGATGGAAGCAAAACTTCAAAAAACCCTAAGTCTTCTAGAGGCCGTCTGCCCATGGGACCCCTGGCTTTCCGGGTTCTGTGATTGCAATGAATGCATGCAGAAAAGTAGAGGACTACAGTGCCAAGTTCAAAGACCCAAGGAAAATCCTATCATTGTTATGTAATGAGTTTAAAAAGAGGCCCCAGAAGATAGAGTCTGGTGATCTCCTTGTAGCTCAACAAAGCCTAGGTGAGGCCTAATTATGTATATAGAACTCAAGGGATCTGGCTCAAGTTTAAGGGCTGGTCTTGCAACATGTTTTTCTATTTCAGTAATGGACACATTGCATGAGCTCAAGATGTAGCATAATTAAGGACCCCAAAACATCAGGTACAGAGGCATGAGATTTATTCAGAAAATGTGAAAAGCTGGGAAAGGATTCTCTTCTTGGTGGGAAAACAAAACAAAACAAAACGAGGGGACCTTTTCAAAAATTCATGTAAGTTTAAGTTAGGATGGTCACTTGCAGTCAAGAATGCATTGGGTTTAATTTTGAATTCAGGGATTCATAACAAACTTAGAAGGAAGGTTTATCTGGGAACAAAGGAGTGTGGAAAGGGTGATAAAAGAATACCAGTGTTCTCTGTCAGGGTAAGAAGACTAATTATGTACAATGGTGTCCCACACCAGAAACACTATCAAAATAGTAGATGATCGTGAGATCTGCAGTAGAACTTGACCTACAGAAAGTGGTAAGAACACATTTCAAAACATATAAATATACAACAACATATTAAACCTATATAAACCTATATAACCCTATTAAAATGGGCAAAGGACCTAAAAGACATATTTCCAAAGAAGACACATGGCCAACAGATATATGAAAAGGTGCTTGACATCACCAATCATCAGGGAAATGCAAATCAAAACCACCAGGAGATATCACTTTATCCATGTTAGAATGGCTATTATCAAAAAGACAAGAGAGAATTGCTGGTGAGGATGTGAAGGTAAGGGAACCCTCATGCAGTGGTGGTGGGAATGCAAACTGTAGGGCCACTATAGAAGGCAATATGGTGGATCCTCAAGAACTTAAAAACAGATCCACCACATGATGGATCAATTCCTCTTCTGGGTATAGATCCAGAAGAGACGAAACCATTATCTCAAAGAGATACCTGTACTCCCAGGCTCACTACAAAATTATTCACAACAGCCAAGACATGGAAACAACTGAAGTGTTCACCAATGGATGAATGGATAAAGAAAACGTAGTGCATGGAACATCATTCAGTTTTAGAGAAGAAAATCCTTTCATGTCTGATGACATGGATGAAACTGGAGGATGAAATAAGTGAAATAAGCCAGACAAAGAAAGACAAATACTGCATGGTATTTCTTCTATGTGGAATCTAAATAAATAAGTAAAGTTGAACTCATAGAAATGGAGTAGAAAACTGGTTTGCCAGCGGCTGGGGCTGGGGAAATAGGGAGAGGTCAGTAAAAAGGTACAAACTTCCAGTTATAAGATGAATAAAGTCTGAGGATCTAACAGAACATGATGACTACAGTTAACAATACTATAGTGTACAACTTAAATCTGCTAAGAGACTAGAACTTAAATATTCTCTCTCTCTCTCACACACACACACACACACAGGGAATTACGGGAGGTGATGGATGTGTTGATTAATTCAATGAGAGCAATCCCTTCACAATGTGTATAAAAAGCATCATGTTGTATATTTTAAATGTCTTACAGTCTTATTAATCAATGATATCTCAGTATGGCTGGGGTGATGACGAAAAAATATAGGAAGCTGAGTAACTCTGGCAGCGAATAGTCTCCTCCACGTGTTAAAAACAAAAGCACTTCTAAGAGCAATGGTTCAACACCAGGTGACCTCAAACCAAGGAGAGACATCAGTGGCAGCTAAGGAATTAAGGTCGTGCATGGGCAGCGCTTGGGGCAGAGAGATGGGTTTGTTCTCCAGGTTCCCAAAGGAAGTGGGGTGGGAGGACATGGCAGGGAAAGATACCAGGAAGGAGGTAAGAGAGCTTCTATGCATTCACATTGGCAGGTGTTACTATGATTTCTGCAACTGCTCAAGAGACTCTAGGGACACAGAAGAACTCACTACTTTGCTGAGGCACAACTTCGAATTGGGGGTGTCACGGGGCTTGTTTGTAGGACTGAATCACTGAGCCAGGGAGAAAAGTGAGTCTACTACCCGGCCTACCCAACTCAATGCATTAGTGCTGTTTTCTCTGCTGTCACACATGCATTAACACTCATAAAGTGATTATTCTTTTAAATTGCCTTTCTTGTGGAAAAAAAAATAGTCCATTAAAGGAAGCCAACTGCTAATGCTGATAATAGATGAGAAGAGGCCTCAGAAAGCAGTATTTTGTATATAATAAAAAGCAGAATGCTGAATTTGGCAGATCAGACACATGAAATAAACAAGTTTGCTTACCGGGACTAAGGAAATTAGAAAATATAATTTAAATGTTCCAGCCAGGGCAAAGGCTATAATTTACAGGGGGAATTTTTAATGATGTGCTAATATTCACAAATTGGTAGGTTCTCATACATCTTGGGGCCCAGCCCTTCAGAATCTCACTAGATTGTCAGCTTTAGGAGGCAGACTTTGGTACTTCACAGAATCCTGATTCTGAAAGCAGTGTCTGACATAAAGGAGGTTGGGAGAAAGACAGCAGCCAAGAAATGTAGAGCTTAGTGGTTTATAATGAGGAATTTGGATATTGATCTAAGTGCAACAGGAAGAATTTGGACATATTTACACAGGGGAACAATAGGATATGATTTGTTTTAAACAATCACTCTGGCTGCTACATAGAGAACACATGATAACATAGGAAGAGCATTGGTAGAAGAAGGTAGACCAGATATCCCTACCAGAGAAGGCTCCTGGAATAGACCAAGCAAGGGACCACTGTGGCCTAGATTTGGGGGCTGTCAGATGGTTCAAGAGACCAAAGCCAACAGATGTACTCATGGACTGGGTGTGGCACTGAGGAAAGAGAAATCAAGCATCATTTGAGCAACACGGTGCCATTAACTGAGATAGGCAAGGCAGAGGAAGGAACTGGTTTGAAGGGGGAGAATCCAGGTCTGCTGGGGCACGCAGTTTGAGATTAGTATTAGACACTGTGTGGAGATGTCAACTAGACATCAATTGGAAGTAGAAGGTGTCTGATCCTGAAACTCTGAGAGGTAAATAAGACTGGAGATTTATCCTACTCTGAATCAAAAATGGAAAATGGTCTAGCCACAAGGGTGTAAACACATTCAATTCCCCTCAGCTCCAAAAAAACATATTACCCTCATGGGCAAAAAAGAGAAATATGAATTGTCATTGTCCTGAGGCAGGAAAGTCCTTCCTACACTTGTCAAACTATTCTAATAACCCAAAACCTCAAAGAAGGGGTTAAGGTTTGTTTGTTTGTTTTTTTAACATTAGCTACTGAGGCCTCCATTTTCTTGATTCATTTATATATACTTGAGATTCATTATGTCGCCAATAAGACAAGGTTGGGGGATATCTGGAAAGAAGGGAAATTGAAGCAGGCTTTTTAAATAACTTATAGACAGAAGTATTTGGCACTCAGGCAAGTCAAGGAAAAAATATGAAAAATGAAAGTTGCTTCTTCTAAGGAAGGAAAAATTCCCACACAACACTTAGCTCTCTAACAAATCAAGTGTGGCACAAGAAAATCAAATGGAAATGATTTCCCCTACTACTACTACGACGACGACTACTACTAGGACTACTACTACTAAGAATGAGCCGACATACTTACTCAGAATGGGAGGCTGACATTGTCCGGTGCTGGCTTAAAGATGTAGAACAATTTAAGAAATCTGAGAAAGGCCATCAGAGAAAAACCAGGAGAAGCCACTGCTAATTAAATACAAAACCCAGACTGGGTGGGTGAAGGGAACATAGCTGAATTACACCTCACAATCCTCGTCATGTTGTTGCTGGCTCCGCTTGCCCCAAATGCTGGGATCTGGAGCACTTCCATTCCCCTCACCCCACTGGCTGTAACATCGCTGGAGAGCAAAGTAAGTGTACAAAAGAAATATGCTGTGTCCACAGGTCAGACGTGGACTGTGCTACACACAGGTGGGGGACAGTGACAGGTCTGTCACTCAGGGCTCTGTAGCTACATAGTAGCCTCCCTAATACCCATTATAGGTCTGTTGGCTTCGAGATACAGATCGAAGTCCGAAATTTCCTGACAGAGAGGTAGGAGTTTCTTTCCTGAGATGATACTCTGCCTCTAAAATGTCATGCTGGTAATATGCTGAGACTACTTCACCCACAATGTATGGTCAGCTGAAAAAATCTAACACCCCAAGGAGGATTACAATGTATGGGAATAATCACCTTAAAGATCGGGATGATAGATTTTCTATTAATATTTGTTTGTAGAAAGGCACAGAAGCTCCCCCAAACACACACATACATAGAACAACAAAAACCACAGAGCTGGATCCTTACTGTTAGCAGGGAAGGGAACATGTAATTTTTTAAAATTTAATCAAAATACTAGGACTGTACAGAGCCCCAAATTATCTTAGTAATACATAACATTCTATTCAAGGGAGACACTTGGTAAAAGGTATATCCTGGTCATAAAGGCAAAAATACTAATAATCTAAGAAAATTTTATACAAAACCCATCAGTTTAGATATTAGATATTTTCTAAAGTTGCAGGAAGTTTCCTACAATTGAATATCAGTAAGATGCTCCTTTTCAGTTGCTTTATAAAGGTCTACACACACACACACACAGAATATGACTGAAAGATTCAGTTATTCCAAGTGCTTTGCTATCAATCTAAAACATTCGGATATTTTGTATATTCAGATTTTTGTGTATAGTCAAGAAATAGCAACATCATTGACCTCTTTGCTGCCCCTCCCCCATTAAACATTGTAGAACTACAATCCGTCCTAATTTACTGAGGTGATTAACAGAAATGCATGAAGACTTTAATCAAGTAGCCCCCCCCAAACATACACCCAGGCCTGAAAATTTTGTCACAGAAATATGCATTTTTAATATTCAACTAGACTTGTTTTCAAGTTCACATTTATGGGGTAGAGTGCTCAGTAACTTCGTAGTCTACATCTAGAGTAGGAAGAATAGATGGGCAGAAAAAGAGATCCAATGTGAAGTTCTATACATTTACACTCATTTCCAAATTCCCCAAATGTAAAAGAATTTTCTGGAAGAATCATAACACACCTGAACAATCTCCCAATTTGATAAAAATCTCCCAAGAAATTTCTCAGTGTTAGTCTGAGCTGGAAACTTTTCTTTCTCGTGGAACGACACCTGTGATCGGGAACCCACGTGGACCACCTTGAAAGCAGCAGGGACACAAACAGGAGAGGCCCTCGCCTGGGACGCGTGGGGTCAGTCCCACTCTGCAGCCACAGGGGATGGGATGTCCACCAGGGAGGAGAGCTCGGCTGGCTGGTATCTATTTTCTGCCACCCATTCTCCAGCAGCAATTAAGGATCCAAAGAAATCAAAAGTACCTCCTGTGAGGAAAGACCACTTCTCTAACAAAACAAGCTAGGAGATGGGCATGAAGAAGGGCATGTAACATGACGTGACATGACGTGATGTGGTACATGAGCCCCATGAAGTGCTGAACACGACATCTGAAACTTATGAGGTACTATATGTCGGCTAACTGAATTTAAATTAAAACAAAACCAGAAGTTTTGCAAGTTAAGCACAGGAAGGAGGATGTCCGGGTTCGTCCCAGCACCCTTCGTCACTCTCTGGACCCGGGGAGCCGTGACCCTGAGTGTCAGCTTTCCCTTACCGTCTTCTCACTTGGTTACTAGTTCTACCAAAGCCACCACCCTACTGTGTGCTCTTACCTGCCGATGCTCTTTCAAAAGTGGAAAAAATAAGGGTTCTTCAGCTCAGCTCAAATTAACTAGTGCTCTGGGTATTTTGGGGTGAGGGCAGTACAGAGCTGCATTTTGTAAAAATTAAATAAAAATTAAAAACCATATGGGCTGGACTCAGTGACTCACTCCAGAGAATACAGTATGGAAAAGGAAAAATAGTATGGAAAGGGAAAAGTCAAAAACAGTAACGAGAAAAATAGTAGAGACCTTTCAGATCCTACCTTAACCAGGTGACCAAAATTAAATTAACCAAGGATAATCTGTGTTGCCTTCATGTACCCTGTCCTACAATGCAGCGAGAAGGGCACTTGACCTCTGTGGATTTCTTCCCTCGAGCCCAAGACCCCTTTCTAATGATGAGAAACACAGCAGACAAATCCAGAATGAGCGACAGCCTACAAAATACCTGAGCCATATTCTTCAGAACTGTCAAGGTCATGAAAATAAGGAAAGACTAAGAATCGGGCTCAGACTCGAGTGACCACACAGACCTGATGATTAAATGCAATGTGGCATCACGCAGCAGGAAAGGGACATCAGGAGAAGAAGTGGAAAAAAATCTGAATGAAGTCTGGGGCTTCGTTAATAGTAATGCACCAATGTTAATATCTTAGTTTTGACAAATGAACTATGATAATGTAAGGAGTTCACATTAGGGGAAATGAGCGTAGGTTATACGAGAACTCTCTGTACTAACTTTGCAGCTTTTCTCTAGATCTAAAACAAAAAGGCTGTTTAAAAAGACATCTGAACTCCAAAGACTCAACATATCTTAATACAAAATGAAATCTTAATTCCTTCTTGGTAATGTTTTCTAAATGGTGATTTCCTAAAATAACAGAAACAGCCCCCATGCACTATAGAAAATTATAGAATATATACAAGTAAGAACTAAAAACCTAAATGTCACATTTCAACCAGCTAGAAATCAACTGCTACTACCTTAGCACGTAGTCTCTTTCTGGCTCTCCCTAGCATATTTATACACATGTATATTTATCAATATGAGATCTTATGGTACAGAAACCATCTGGTAGCTTTTTTAGTCAATGATTTCTTTGCCTCTATTTCAGTAAATTTCATATCATCTAATACATTCACCACAGTCAACTTTTCCCCCAAATGCCATTACAGCTTCTTTGTTCAAATCAGTATCTAGTCCAGGATGATGGCAGCTGATTATAAGGTCATTTAAATATTTTTAAATCTAGGAATTTCACCTTTTGACCCTGATTTGGGAAGACTCCAGACCAGTGGTCCTGCAGAATGTCTTAGCCTCTAGATTTAGGTGATTATTTCCTTCTGGTGACGCTTAACTTGTTCTTCTAGCCTTCATATTTCATAGAAACTGAAAGAGCTCTCTAAAGTCCCAATGGATTAATGTTAAACTTATTTTTTTCCCCTAGAAAATACTGTAAGTTACGTTGTGGAGTTGTGCTCAATGACATCCAAATACACATAGCATCCGGTTGTTGCCATTAGTGATGTTATGATGGCATACCAGATTAGAGGAGGATAATCTTTTTCCTATTGAACAAGTATGCTTTCCTCTTGAGACCAGAAAGTAATCTGGTAGTCAGTGTGATTCTGACAGTATAGCCAAATACCCATTTCCCTAATACCATTTCCCTAATAGCTACATATGCAGTGATTTTCATTCTAATTAGTGATACTTGCTTGAATCAATACGTTTATTGGGATTCGTGAAATGAGTTAAAAAATTATTTATATAATTATTAGTTGGCTTTCTTCTGTAAAGTAGAACATTCCCTAATCACGTGGGTCTATGTAATTACCCTTAAATACAGTTCCTACAGAAAAGACAGGAGGGATGCTGACTGAAGCTTCTAGAAAATTCTACTAAGCATTAAGGAAGAATGAAATGGAGATAAATGCTGAAAGTATTGTAACTGTAACAGAGAAACTTGCTTTGGTTTACAAAGACTAAATATGTGCCCAGAAGACTGGCACAGCTTCAGGGTCCCCATGTGGGTGGTCCCATCTAAATACCTCCACGCTGATGGCCTAGAGAAATGTCCCCTTCAGGCGCTCACCAAGGCTTGCTCTATTTTTCTTTTATGTCTAAGAGTCTGGCCTCTTCCCCAAGAATGATCTCTTCCTTTAACTGAGACCTCCCCACCTCCTACTCATCATGATGGCCTATTAAATTCTTACAGACCCACCAGTACGGCCATTTCTAAACATACGACCACCACCATGACCTCCTAAATACGCTGCAAGACCCACAACCTCTGGAAAACCAAGAATTACACCGACTAACAGGGGGTTCATTTCTCTGTGGCTTCCTTAACAGAAAATGGTGGAAGTACTCCTAGAGTCAAATTATTTCCCCTGGAACACAATTATTACCTGCTGTAATAAGAAATAGGGTAGAATACAGTTTGCTTGTAACACAGACAGTAGTCCTGTCTGCTAAAATCAGCATCATAAAAGGTTTCTACTGTATTTTTAACTCCCATGTCTTTTTCATTTAAAAATAAGGATCTAACTTTGACAACCTCTGTGCAGGTGCAGTCAAGATGGATGTAATGGAAGGGTTTGCTTTTTGCAATTCACATGGCACATCACAATGACCCTGAAAGGACAGGGCCACTATTTTCAGACTGCAAGCAGTCTCAAATATGGGCCACATCAAAAACTCTCCATTGTGTCAGAGTCTATCAAGGTTATATAATCACAGGCATAATTTTCTCATGTTAATTATTCAAGTCTCAGGGAGATGGACCGATACTTACAAGGTACAAAGGAGCAAATGAAAGCAAACAGTAATACTCATCATCCAATATAGAAATTGAGGCGGCGATGGGTCCATCAAATATGCAAACCCTGGAAGGGAAAGCATCTGCCTGTATCCAAGCATACGTTAAATCATGAACAAGCAGCATACGGAAATAGGAAGACAAACTCAAATCCCAGATACGGGCTATGGGGACAGGCACATAAGGACAAAGTGTATCCTGCCGAGAATGCGCAGGTGGGACAGGCTCCGGGATTCTGTAAATGCAGTCGGAACGCTGCCTCATTACATTCGTCATCCGTGGAGTCTTAGGAGGGCAAGCTCCCTCGTCATGATCTGGTCTCTCAGATTAAATTTTCACAAATGTTGTTTAAATGCCAGAGATGAATACACAGGCACACAGAGAGAATGGCCTGCGAAAGTAAACACCACATAAAATCAAATGACAAGTTGCCCGTCTGGGAAAGGAAGTCCCAGGAGTGTTGAAGTGAGCACCACGTGAGGCGACACAGGGGAGTTCTCTGGAAATGGCCAGGACACAAGCAGGAGAGACTCTCCCACCAGGTGCCCGAGAGGGGTCCCGAGCAGGTCCCGTGGAGCCGTGCTCACCCTGTGCCCCCTCGGTCCACTCCCTCCCAGGAATGACCACTTCTCCTCATCTACCTCCACGCTCCGATGGAGACAGCAAGGAAGAGTTGCAAGTAGGTTTCGTGCAGAAGCGAGTCTGGGAGTGCGGTCTACACTGCAGAACCGCACCTGTAAGCCTGTAAGAGATGATGATTTTAAAAAGTGGGCAGCCAAACTAGGTGCCTGGCATGCTGGAGCGCCAGGGGATCCCAGGAGATGCCAGAGGCCAGCTGGTGGGGTCCTGCATGGAAGAGACAGCATGAGGCAGGGAGGGTCCTCTAAACATCATGGCCACATCCTTCCTCATCGGCAAGGTCCATTCCACAAAGATGGGTTTGCTACTCAACTGTTCACCCACGGGGGGAACCCAGTGGTGCAACCAGGGGACCCCTTCTCCCAAATTTCAGGTTCACGTTTTGGCTGCCAAGCAGAGGATACAAACTCAGTCCCCAACCTCTGGAATCAGATGGGAAGGCAGCAAGCAGACCTCCCAACTGCCCTTCAAGCCTAAGCCGTCACCTCCCACAGCTGTCGGGAGGCTCACAGCCGAGCCCTCTCCTGGAGTTGCGCTCGTCCCAGATTGTGCCCTGGTCCTGGGGCAGCCTGCAGCCGGTGACCAGTCAATGCCGGGGGCGAAGAGGGGAGAGATGGCATCATCCCCTTGTCTCAAGTGAGACTTCTCTGAAGGGCCACTAGAACACTCGGCGGGCAGTGTAGCCAGATTAGTGTGTGTTTGAGAGACAGGGAAGGAGAGGAACTGGACGACCCTTCTGGAAAGCTTTGCTGCAAAGAGGAGAAAAGATGTGGAGAGCTGGCTGGTGAGGAAACACGGGTTCAAGAGGAGGCTTTTTTAAGGTGAAAAAAGTAACAGACATGTGTGTGCTGCTGAGGTCAGCCCAATGGGGAAAAAAGGAGGGGACGAGAGATTGGTGGAGAAGTGGCGGAGCAATGTTGGGAGTCGCGGAGAGGAGAGGAGTCTGGTGGGACAGAGGGATGGGTTTTCCGTGGAGGATGGGGCAAGCAGGTTGCAGGTTGCAGGGGTGGGCAGATGGGCTGAGGAGGCCTTAGCCAGGGCACGATGGCTATCTCTAGCCCCACTGGCAAGTCTGCTCTAATACGGGGATGTATGCTGGGGGGTCATGACCTTGAGACCTGAAGTTTTCCGGTCTCGTGTATCTTGGTCTCACAGAAGAGAGATGAAGACGCCCAGTTTGTTTGAGCCTGACACCGTAATGCCCCGTCCTATCTCGTCCTACTTATTCTATGATCATATGGCAACTCCTGTTGACTTCAGTTCTGCCTTGGTCATGGATCTGCCCACGTGGGAAAAAACAAGAGGCGGTCATAGGCTACTGGGTACACCTACCCACGTCACCGTTCATCTGTCCACGTGAGTTCACAGTCCAGCTTTTGGGTTACCTGCACTGGTCCTCTGAACTTGGTCATTGTGCATCCTGTCAGGGAAGACGGATCCATTCTCAAAATGCCAGAGCCATCATGCTTCTGAGCCGCAGGACTGTGAGCAGTGTCTAGTGGCCAAGTAACAGATGCCACAGCCCGACTCCAGACAGACGTGTGTCTTCTACATACGTTGCATACAAAGAGGAAGGCTCTTCTTCCCCAATACTTGGGAGCAATTAACCAACCTCGATGGGGTTGGCCTGGCAAAAACAAGTCCTACTAAATATTAGCAAATGTCACAGAGCCGGAGTCGAAAATGTCTTGTCCCTCTTGTCCAAATCTCACTCACCCTCCAAGACCCAGCATAGGTTCTCTTCCTCTCCAGCAAATCTTCCTCAACTATTTCAGGCTAAAAGAGTTTCTCCTCCTGCTGGGCACAGATGGAACCCCGTGCCTGTTCCTACACTGGGACGCCTTATCAGGCATTGCTTCCATACAACCATCTGTTGCCACCATCAGTCTCCTCACCTGGATTAAGAGCTCCTGAGGACAGGAGTCATGCGCTAGGCATTTAGCTCCTGTTCCTCAAAGCTCAGCAATGTTTCAGGGTTGGTCACCTGGGAGCATGAGCCCAGTTCAGTCAAGTCCCACTTAACCAGTGTCAATCCCTTCTCTTGGGCCCCATGGCCACCACTCTTGTTATCCTAAGGTTGGATATCTTAAGATTTTTCCTTTGAGTGAATCCCTCCACAGGTTTCCTTTTCTTTCTTCTGCCACTCCTGCTACACTTGCTCTATCTCTGAGCTGCAGTGATATGTCTGGGGACTCCCCTCACAGTCCCTTCTGGCTCCAAGACCCTCCTACCTGGGGCAGAGCCTCCTGCGCTCACCTCGGCCGGGAAGTGGAAACCCTCACAGTACCCATTGTCATCTGGGACAACGGTGGAGTTTGCCTTGTCCTGGGAGAGGCAGGGATCAAATAAACAGAGGCCTGTCTCTTATTTTTGCTTTCCTATTGTTTTGTTCTTCTCCGAGCTGTAGGATCTCACGAACCTCTTCAACCAGTAGAATATTTTTCCACTTGCGGGGCGTATTTCCATTCTATGGTTTATTTAAAAGCCGTGTTGAAAAAGCCGTTGTGGATAAGAGGTAGGAAGTAATCCTGGCTCCAGGGACAGATGGAATGACCCACTGGGATTCTGCCATGTCTGTTCTCAAGAGAGAAAGTGGCAGAAATTATCTGAGGTGAATTTCTGTAAACCTGGGCTCACAGCCAGTCTGCAGAGAACAAGCTCCATTAGTACTGGGGTCGGGGA
Organism: Mustela nivalis; assembly: GCF_964662115.1. Classification (NCBI taxonomy): domain Eukaryota; kingdom Metazoa; phylum Chordata; class Mammalia; order Carnivora; family Mustelidae; genus Mustela; species Mustela nivalis. The sequence continues at coordinate 12,171,529 of NC_139031.1, forward strand.
GGGGGGGGGTGGGTGCTGCTTCCCTGCTCAGCATTCTTGCTCAGGGAGAAAGCCAAACACCCACCTTTGCATTTTCCGTTTGGCTCTGACACACAAACAAGGAAGTAAACAGGAAGTCAGCCATTTTAAACAGCTGGAGAAGCCCAGAAACTCCACAAGGAATCACTGCTTTGAAACCAAGTCAGTGCCAGAAACACCAGCAGATTTCACCTCCTCTGTGATATTTAGTGATATTTATTCCCCTTTACACACACACACACACACACACACACACACACACACACAGAGGTTAAATAAATAAATAAACATTTAAAAAGGACATAATGGCTAGACGGTGTCACTTTAAGACATCACATCAACAAACAAATCCTGAGTATCTGTACCATGTGGGGAATGAGTAAAGCCACAGGGGAAGAAAACAGCGGAGGGAGCACACCCGAGGAGGGAACACACCCGAGAAGGCGAGCTAAGGCTGAAGGGATGCTTACTGTTCCTACAGCCCGAAGGCCTGTTCAACGGCTATGTGAGAGGCACGGCAGCAAGTAGGGTCCCCAGGCCTCACCAACGGGAGGGATCCCCGGCCTTGCAGCTTCATTTTCCCACCACGAAGGAAATGGGGCCTTTGCTGTCATGTCACGTACTCACCAATGATATCCAACATGAGGGGTTTTCTTTGCTCAGACTGAGCTGTAGGGGGAACAAAGCAGGAACAGCACGGTCCCCTCAGGAGAGAGCCAGGTCAAGGAGGAGACAGCCATGAAGAGGGAGTCTGGGGATGTTTCCAGCTCTGTTAGAAATCTTGGAGTAAAAATCCTCTCTCTACAATCTGGCAACATGCCTCAAGAGCCTCACCTACGTACACACCCATTGCACCTCTAGGATCGCTACGGAGATAACCAGACACACACCACTGGGTCTATGAAGTCGTGGTCGGTGCACAGAACAGTAAGAGAAACTCAAACAAGAGACACACTGCGGAAGGGACACATTCTGATACACAAGTTCAGAATGGTATTTAGTCTGTTAAGTATCATATCCTCCAAGCACCTTCAACAGTGTAAATTTCTGCAATACAAAGTAACAATGAAAAGCCAGATCACAAGTTTATAAGCATCCTCTGTTCAAGAACACATTCAGTGAGATACATCCTTAAGAGAAGTATACATTTTAATGCATTTTATGTACGTTCTATCTCAAAAAAGTTTAAAATGTGTACAGAGAGTATGATACACACCCAGAAGAGTAGCTAGTAGTATTTCAGACCATTTCACCTTTTTATATTTTTCAACATTTCCCTACCTCTCCAGGCTGAACACAGCCTCTTGCCTCTCTCTCACCTGGCCGTGGGCCATTCACGCCCTCGCCTCCTGCTGGTCTTTAGATCTGCAGATGCTCAGAGGTCTACCTGCCCTAAGGACCTTTGCATCAGTGGGCTCCTCTGTCTGCAAGCCCACCCCCTCTGCCCTCTCCCCACAATTCCCTGCCTCATTCCCACCCCTTCCCTCAGCTAACCCCTGTTCATCCTTCAGGTATTAGCTCAAGGTCATTGCCTCACAAGAAAGCTTTCTCTCCCTTCCCTCCACCTCCCACCAGACGGGGTCAGGTTAGACTCCTGGTTAGTGCTCACACAACCCGTCAATACATATTGTTTCTGGAATCATCTATGCATTGACCAATAAGATCTGATTTTAAGAGAAGTTTTTCCCCAACATGATGCCTGGTCCCTAACAAAAGCTCAAAAACATATTTGTTGGATGAATGAATTAAGAACACTTCCATCTTGTTATCAAATAATTGGTTTGTAAAAGAAGTTCAACCCTTGGGGTGCCTGGGTGGCTTGGTGGGTTGAGCCGCTGCCTTCGGCTCAGGTCATAATCTCAGGGTCATGGGATCAAGCCCCACATCGGGCTCTCTGCTCAGTGGGGAGCCTGCTTCCTCCTCTCTCTCTGCCCGCCTCTCTGCCTACTTGTGATCTCTCTATCAAATAAATAAGTAAATAAATCTTAAAAAAGAAGAAGAAGAAGTTCAGGCCTTCCATACAGGGCAGAGTGACTGCTTCTTCTGCTTCCCGTCCAGGAATTCGTCTTGGGGTGCTGCCATCACAGCAGGGCTAGGAGCCTTTGCTCTGCCCTCCGCCATCCCGAGAGCCCCTCTGACGGACGCACAGCAGCACAGAGCAGCCAACCAGAAGGGGCATAAATAAGCAGCAGACTATGAAGGAGCAGCCCCACCTGCAAATGCTTTTGGATTCAATTCGGCATCAGCCACCCCCTTTTGGGAGCAAGGAGATTGAACAGTTTTAAGGTCCATAAAAGATTATAAACTGTCACAGGAGAGTGGCAGAGTGTATTACGGGCTGGACAATCTATGAGGTCTCAAGAATGAGAATAAAGCAGAGGTGAGCCAAGGAGCTCAGCCAATCTGATAAAGAAAGTGAATGGGAGAAGGGGAGGGAACCTCTGTTCTGGAAGGGGAGCAGAAGCAGAGTAGGAAAAGGAAAGGGAAAATTAGAGAAATGAGGGAGAAAACATGGAGAGGGAAGGGAATTAAAGAGAACTGGTGAAAAACCAAACAAAATGGTGGCAAATAAATGGAAATAGATCGGGGGTGGGGGAGGGAGGAACAGTGGGGCTCGAAGACCGGGGGGATTGAGATGCCAAGATATCTGTGCCCTCTTCTCTTCTTCAAAATAAGGGAACTCTGGGTTCATACGAATGTGCAGTTTATTAAATCCTACAGATTAGGTAACATGCAATCGCGTCAGAGTCAGCATGGATTTCAAAAGCAAAATACCTTAAGGCACATTTGCCGTGATCCTTGTGTGGAGTCTGTTTTCCAGTGGGAAGGGAGGAAACGATATAATCATTTTCCTCTTGGGCCGGAACTCACGGGCGCACCTTGGCTTCGCGCAGGAAGGAGAGGGAGTGGTCAGGAGAAGAGCGGGAAGACTGTCAAAGGATTCCATCAGGGGCTCGCTGGCCTCCAGGGATCCAGCAAGCAGGTCATTAATAATATATATTACCCGCTTTCATCTTTATGGTAGCTCCAGAGGCATGCACGTGACCGACACTCATCAGCCCTGACCTCATCACATCCCTTCCAGGGTGATAACAAAATACTGCGCAGTTACAAAGTGCTCTGCTCTACAGACAGGTTTCCCCCCACATTATTGCCCTGGGTCTTCCAAACAGCTCTGGGAGGTGGATGAGGCAGCATCTCCCTTTGACGAAATACAGAAGTACCATTCCGAGGGCTAAAGGCTTTACCCAAGGTCACTGCTGTAGGTGGAACTGTGTTTTCCAGGAAGACAGGCTCAAGTCTTAATCCCTGTTCCCTGAGAATGTGACCTTATTTGGAATTGGAAATAGGGTCTTCGCAGACATAATTAAGGTGTAACTTAATTGGAGGCTACCCTGGGGGAGGGTGGACCCTTCGTCCACCAGGACTGGTATCTTTATGGGAAGAGACGATTCACAGAGACGCACATAGGGAGGAGCATTTCATCTGAACACACAGGCACACAGAGAGAAGACAACCACGCGGTGACAGCACCAGAGGTCACAGTGATGCAGCTGTAAGCCCAGGAATGCCAAGGATTGCCAGTGCCCCCTGAAGTCAGGAAAAAGAACGCAGCCCTGCCAACACCTTGACCTTGGACCTCTAGTGTCCCCAAGTGTGAGAGCATCAAGCTCCTGTCTCAGGCACGGGTCTGGGGGGGCCTCATATAGCAGGTCAGGAAACCACCACAGTCACTGAGGTGTCGCTATGGGGGTAGCTGTCATTCTTGTCCCCAACACCATGCTGCTCACGATTCCCTAATGCCCTGCGAGGGATGCTTCTCGCCCCGCCCACCAGCCACCCCGGCCAGGCCACTCCGCTGCTTCACTCGGCTCACATCACGGAGGCCCCCCATCACTCAACACTAGCGTCTCCCTAGCGCCAAAAGCTCTCCCCACGTCTCTGGATTCTCTTCAACACATTCCACTTCCGTAGGTAGCGATCTCCACTGTCAGTGAAGGAAAAAAGCTGACATTACGTCCATAAAACCTCAGTGTGAAACAGAAACCGAATGGTGGCATCTCTTTAGCACGCCATGCCCACAACTGCCTATAGGATCTTCTCTGAGCCCGAACATTCCTGTAGGGCCAGGGATCGTCATTAATTCCATTTTGTAGACCGCGCAGATGAGGTTCTGAGGGGTTAAGGACATGTGCCCCGACTTCTGCAGCCATTGGGGAGCCCCACAAAAAGCTCTGACTCCCCTTACATCAGGTCAGAGCCGGAACCAAGGCCTTCGGGCTTCCTGGCCTCCTTTTACAGACAAAAAACTGTCCTCGGCCTTTGCCAAGGTCATATTCCCTGTCCCAGTCATCACTGTAGGCAGAAAGTATATAAATCCATTTCTTCCAGAAGATGTAAAGCTCTAACTAGATCCCAAATAATTTACACACATTCATGGATGCTAAAGACATAAACAGACTTCCAGAGGGAGACAGCTGCCTCGCATCCCCTCCAGGCCCGGGGCTTATCTTTATTTGGGACAGCGCTTTATCTCAAATGACCAACAAAGAGAGTTCTAACTTCTGCAGAACCCTTTCCCACCCGGGCACACAAAGAGGAGTCAGCAGGGGATCATTCTTGGCACCAGCCGAAGGAGCTCCTGCGGGGAAAACAGCCTGTAGAGGGGAAATAGTCCTGGCTTGAGTCAGAGGACTGGGTGCACAGCCTAGTCCCCCACTTACTAGAATCACCTTGGCCAATCACTTTGCTGATCTTCAGTGTCCCAACCCTGAAAGTTCAACCACTCCTGTCAACTCCAAGGGGTTAATGGCCAGGGGGGGGAAGCGGGGTGCCTCTAAGGCCACTTAGTGGCCTCACTTAGTGGACCAAGTTACGAATCCCAGAATAACTCGCCGGTCAAAAGATAGATGAACAGACCCAGGGAAGACAGTCTTGTACAAAGCATTTTGCTCTAAGTAATCAGACTCTTGACCTCTAGATTCTAAAGGAATTCCTAGCTGTTTACTAGCCCTGCAAATGCAAATCCCGAAGGTGTCACACCAGCCCCATTCATGAGCGACAGTATTCTGACTCATATTAAGATGCGTTCACTCTTTTTTCCAAACGTTAATGAGATACTCTGTCTTAAGCACCGGAGACTTCTGTGATGATTTCTCTCCCCTACATTTCCTGCCCTGCCAGTTCTCCAGACCCACTGGCATGGGAACCCTTGGCCTGCCCTGTTCCAAGCAGACAGACTCACTTTCACCTTCTCCGCCCTTGCTCTGTGTGCTCAAAAAAGTCCCCCTTTGCCACAGATGTGACTTCACCGGGGTTTCTGCCGATGGCTGGACACATCGCTGCCTGCCCCCCACCCCCACCCCAAGCAGCTGCTGACGGCTGCAGGAGGCAAGGCTACAGCATGGGCCACTTCCTTCCCTTTCCTGTCACTTTCCGACTGCCTGCTGCATTCCTGCCTGGCAAAGTTGGGGAAGCCAGAGGCCAGGCTGGTGGCCAGTCTTTCGGCCTCAAGGTCCAACACTTGGAAGCACCAGATGCCCAACTGAGTGTTCCCTGATCTCCAGAGCCAACCGCCCGTGTCCAAGGGTCCTGACGCTGAGACTTGACATTTCAATCAGAAAATTATTTCAACCTCCCTGTATCACGAGCGCTTTTCTTTCAGTGGACAAATTAATAGGCTGGGAAATTAACAGGTGTTTTTAAAAATTATACACATGTGAGGCTTTCACACTTAGAAGAGAACTAAAGAGGAAACCATAAGTTGTAGGTGCCAAGGGGAGAGTATTTTACTCTGAAGCAGGAGAGACGATTGGGCGGGCAAGCAACTTGTCCGTACACTTCAAAGCCAAAAAAGGTCTGCTTTGGCACAACTACAGTGTCCTATGATTATTACCTGGCACCAGAATTGTGGTCTTTTCCCCAGCAAATGGCCCTGGTGAGAATGCTCCTCGGCCCTGGACAGTGCAGGTCCTGTACAGACCCCCAGGAGGAACCCCACCGTGTCAGACGAAGATGGCACATCATGTCTTAATTTGCAGGACCCACAGAAAAGCGTTAATTGTGATCACTGGCTAATGGGTTCCCTCTTGTGACATGGTGTACTAATTAGCAATGGCGTTTGTCAGACTAGCTGTCTTGCAGCAGAGGGGTCTAGAAAACGGAATTAATTAATTAATTCCGCCATGCACTGAAGACGCTTTGCCTTGTAAGAAACAATCAACCTCCTCCCCTCCCCTCCTCCAGGAAGGGTGAGTTTGGAAGTGGCACAAAGGCAAATTTCCATTTGTGGTCTGCGCCGCAGGTACAGCTGGTTGGCAAATTCTGAGACCTACAGGTGCTGGGAGGCAGCTAATTTTAATGATGAAGTGGGCCGGGTATAAGAAACACACAGCCTACTCTATCTATTCTTTTGTTTTCCCGCTCTTGAGAGAGACAGTCTCTATTCTGGGGACAAAAAGCACTGCAAGAAGGATGGTAAATTAACACCCAGCCCCAGTGTCATGGAACAACAAGGCAGGGACGACTGGTGAACCAGAAAACCCGCAATGGGGCAACGGGTATGCGGCTCCGACCAGAGAGGCATGCAGAAACACACACCTGCTGTCGCCACCATGCCTGGCTTTCTGAGGCCAGAAACGTGGATTTGTATGTAAAATCTCCTCATCTTTCAACGTGGACGACCAATTTTTTTTAAGCACCGTAAAGCACAGAGGCCAAACAATGCACATCTCACCAGGGCAGAACCCGTGGGACAGTCTTGCAAGCTCCGCTGAAGCTATTTGTTCTTGTTCTCTTCTCCCCAAAATGTGCCAGAGTTACAGAAAAACTGGGGCACCTGGGTGGCTCCATCGGTTAAATGTCAGACTCCTGATTTGGGCTCAAGTCATGATCTCAGGTTCCTGAGCCTCGCATCAGGCTCTGCACTCAGCAGGGAGCCTGCTTGAGATTCTCTCCCTCTCCCTGCTTCTTGACCTGCCTCTTTCTCTCTCTCGATCTCTTCCAAATCTTACCAAAAAAAAAAAAAAAAAAAAAAAAGAAAGAAAGAAAAAGAAAAAAAGAAAGCAAAGAAAAATGGAAGATTTTTCTGTTTCGAAAGTAAAACTGTTTTGTGGGGAATGTACTGAGAAGCCAGTATATTCTCAAAGTTATTTAAACACTCCAGTGTGGTCATTTGTCTACTCTCTGCTCCCCTGAGCGAGGGCAGAGACAAACAACCCCGTGGTGCCTCATTCTGCCACATCCCTGGAGAGCAGTGAGGAGCAGAGAGGTCACTGTGTCCCATGGCCTGTGAGGTGGTGTCTCAGATCCAGGCCAGTGTTCACGACACCCACCCAGTATCGCCTCCTTGAAATAGCTTCTTCCTAGGATACACGACCAAAGAAAATGTCCATAGCAAGCATCACACTTTTCCTGGTTTAATGCCTCCTTAACTCTTTCTTGTCTCTCCTCCCAGAGAAGTTCCCATTCATGTATTATTTCCCTTCTGTGAGGCTTTTTGGCCAAACTGCCCATAATCATTAATGTTTCCCTTGCTGGCTGCCCTTGAAGCTCCAAAGCATCACCAAATCATCTTTTATTTTAACCCACCAACAAGGATTACATGCTATTTAGCTCCCCAAAATGTCCCCTGAAAGGCTGGATTCTTACTCACAACGACAACTAAAAAGCAGAACCTAACCTAAATCCCAGATGGAAAAAGTGGTTAAAGTACTGTTGAAGCCCAAATCAGTTAAGTGTGTGACTGGCTGCAAGCATCAGAAAATCCGAGGTGTGAGAAATTGTTTAATTCTCCTACCTAAGAGTAAGCCTGGGCATGGGTTGTTACAGAGTCAGTGCAGGAGCTCAAGAAACGTTAGGATGCTGGGTCAGCATTTTGTGTTCCTCTCGACCATTCCATCTCATGGGCATAGCAGCCAGAGCTACCGTAGACGTCATCCGTATGGACCAGCATTTCAAGCAGGTAGGAAGGGGCTGAGGAAGAGAGGTTCTCTTCTCGTCGGATCTCGCCTTTCATTTGGAACCAAAATCCTTCCCAGAGGTTCCCAGAAGACTTTTCCTTTCCTCTGATCGGATCCTATCCTTTCCATGGGCACTCCCAGATGCATGGAAACCTGGGAACAGCAGTACCTGATGGAGCAGAATGGGAAGACCCTGACTGGCTCACATCAATCCTGACTCCTCCCCCAAGGCTGTCAGAGGACCTCTATCTCGTGGGCACAGAATCTGGGATCTGTTGGCAGGGAAGGGATGGTCCTATGGCTAGTATACAGGCAAGTATGCCACAAAGCGAAATTTACAAAATAAGTCTCAGCTAATGGTCAGAATGAAATGGCACCTACCCAAGAGCTCTGAAGGAATTCAAGAATCAAACTGCCAAAAATATGTCACCAACTCATACATAAACGGCCACCAATTCTAAAGACTCATTTACTGAGAATTCAATCCCTTATTCCTAAGAAGAACTCCAAGGTAGATCTGGAGAAATGGCTGGTGGAGCCTAGAACAAAGAGGACCTGAACCCCTGTGAGCCAAAATGCTCCAGAAACCCTTAAAAGACTAGGTTACCATCACAACTGTTTACAATCCTTACAGTTAGAGGGAGCCAGCGATTGAGTGAATGCTAAGGGTCAGTTAGAAGCAATGGGAATACAGGTTGGGACAGAGTGAAGATGAAAACTGGGAGGAGAGCCTGGCAGTTACTCTAAGAAAATGGTAAAGACAACTTCTACAGTGGACTCTGACAGTCCACATCAAGTATGTTCATTCTGGAAGACTCGAGTACAGGGAGAGAACCCAGTTAGTGGGATCTCCCCTGGGGTGGAACTGGTGAGTACATCTCACTTAGACTAGACGGACTCTGGAGAGGCAGGCAGGAAGCAAACCATCAATAAAGTACTATGTGATCATGATTTCTTTTTTTTTTTTTTAAGATACTAGTACAAGATTTCTGGATCTTATATCAAAGAGTACCCCACACAGCCTTTCTTGGAGCCATTCCATTCAATGCCAAACATAGCTACTACTTTATAAAAGACAGTCGGTCATTCTGAAGTAACCATGGTAACTAAGAGCTGTTATGATAACATGTTACGGTAACTATGATGCCTCTGGTAACAGGTTATAGTAAGTGAACTGTGTTCATTGTGTTCCCCGAGCTCTGTGTTCAGAGGCGAGTGTGTGTATGTGTGAGAAACTGAACACCTACCTGGGAATGACTTTTAGTATCTTAACAAAGCTCTTAATATCACAATTCCACATCCACGGATGATCTATCTAAACCCTATCTTCTACTCATTTTTAATAGTTGGTTATAAACCGAAAACAGTCCCTATTAATGGGAAAACAACACGATTCAAACAAGAGGAAATTCCTGTCTGCCTCCTTGGTCAAATTCTTTGCAAAAAGAAGGATAAATCTAAATAAAGGGGAATGGAATTCCTTAGTCATTAATTAAAGTTTCCCCATCTGGTGCTTTTTTAATTTACTGAATGAGTTGTTATGGGATTGCAGAGATAGGGCGGGGCTGGGGGCTCATATATGAAGAGCTATGGAAGGAACAAAGAGTATTTCTAAAGTGTCTCTGAGCTGAGAAGCATAATATGAAGACCCTGGTTTCTCAAAGATAAGCACCAAGCCAGGCTGTTTGGCATCTTCAGAAATAAAGTTGAGGAAAAAGGACATGAGACTGTCTCACAGATAACACCAACTATGGTTTGGGGAGAGGAGAGTCAAACTGGTGGAAAAAGATACCAGGGGGTAGGGGGAAAATACAGGAAAATCTTACAAGCCTGTGCAATTAAGAAAAAAATATATCTTTTTTTTTTAAAGATTTTATTTATTTATTTGACAGAGAGAGATCACAAGCAGGCAGAGAGGCAGGCAGAGAGAGAGAGAGAGAGAGAGAGAGAGAGAGGAGGAAGCAGGCTCCCTGCTGAGCAGAGAGTCCGATGCGGGGCTTGATCCCAGGACCCTGAGATCATGACCTGAGGCAAAGGCAGCAGCTTAACCCACTGAGCCACCCAGGCCCTCCAAGAAAAAAATATATCTTGATGAAGGTAAGTAACAAAGTAATGCATTACGAAATAAATAATCCAAACTCCCCCTATAGAATGATGCGGCCTCCAGAGGATACTGGCCCAGTATGCTATGAAGAACCAGTATCAATAAATAGAAATTTGAAATGGGGCGGAAAGGCTTAGTTTCCTTTTGTATAAAACTATAACACTTCCGTTTCTTAACTGCTATGTTCAATTTTGTCCTTAAGAAGTATTTAATAGAACCGGAGTTCCAGATAAGAGTAGCTAAAATAGTTTGTAGGGTATATGAGCTGCTGTATGAAGGCAGAATTCCAAAAAGCTTGAAAATCCTTCATCTTTAAAACAGGGATTCTTCACTTGTTCTTATGCCGTGGATGCCTTCGCAGTCTACAGAGCCCATGAATGTCTTCTGAGGATAACCTTTTTAAACATAAAAAATAGAATACACCGTAGTACTTAGGAAACCAATTATGATGCTATCTAGCTTTCAAAATATTTAAAAAAAAAAAACAAATTGGTCATAAAGTAATACATGAGCTTCTTTATTAACACGGCAAGTAACAAGGTCTGATGACAGTTCTAATAACTACCGTAATTTCTAAGTAGCGATGAACATAAATGATATTCTCCTACCCACATCAATTACAACATGGTATGAATAGGTCTGGTGTCTTTTGGTGGTATTTATAATGGAAGAAAATAGATGCTTGTGAGAATAAAGGTGAAATTTTTTCCATCCGAGTTCATGAATGGCCTAGATTTCTCCCTCAGGCCCCTTGGGGATCTGGAAACCCAAAGCCAAGTACCCCCGCCTTGACAGTGAGGGCTGAGAAAGAATCTGACCAGTGTTGATCACGTCATGAACAATGCAGATGAAACAAACTTGTTTCCCACATCCACAAAGGTAGGTTGGCAGGAAGGCATAAGAAACAGGTGCAAATTCAGGGAGGAAAAAAAGGCCATTTGGGGGTGCCTGGGTGGCTCAGTTGGTTATGCCTCCAACTCTTGATCTCAGTTTGGGTCTTGATCTTGGGGTCATGAATTCACCAGGCTCTGTGTTGGGCTCCACACTGGGTGTGGAGCCAACTTAAAAAAAAGAGGGGGCAGTTTTCACAGCAAGCCTTGGACACTGGATGCTGTATGGAAGTGAAGAATCACTAAATTCTACTCCTGAAATGCACATTGTTGTTGTTAACTAACTTGAATTTTAATATACACTTGAAACAAACAAAAAACATACGATAAGACTTTAGAAAGATGTGAAACTCATTATTTCAGTACTGACTGGAAATATGAAAAGATTCAAAAAGGGTTTAGACAAATTTGTCCATTTTTGCCATAAAACGCTCAAGGAGGGGGAAGGCTGGGGGCACTTAACACCAGAGATTGACATTAGGGAAGATGACGGAACCCTCATTTGAGGCCGTCCTCTGTAGCAGAAGATAAACTTGGGGACTGTTGGGTCTGAATCAATATCACAGCATTTCTCACCTTCGTCAGGAATCCACTTTTGTTCTGAGTCCATTTTTTTCTCTGCTCACAATTCAAACGAATTATAATACAATCCACAACACCCTTGTATTTCCATGCAGACCTCAGCGGCAGGAACCAAGCACAAAAAGCTTGGGCTCCAGCTACTGATCTAAGGTGTATTTTACAAACCACAAAATACCATGTCTGCAATGGAGTGGACAGAGAGTGATTTTAAGGTCCAGAGAAGGTGAAAGGAGCCACGGGCTCTGGGGCAATGCTGCCAAGGGTAGCAAAGTTCTAAGGAGTCAAATTCTTGGGCAGAAACTCTGAGAGTAAGATCAACGCCCCAAAGGTCACCTGAATGCAACCAGGACCCCTAGGTGAGATCCTCCCAATAGCCTCTGTGCTAACAGAACCGTAAACGGCGTGGAGTGCCCATCCCGGCTCACCGGGCTGCACCCTACCCTTCCCACCGCACACATCCCCACTCTACCCCACTCCGGAATCACAAAGTCCTGAAAGGCTTATTCTGTTTCCCCTCCTGCTTTAAGAGAATCAGTGATTGTTATCTGTTCTGGATCTCTCGATTTGTGTCGGCTGCATAGCTGACTGCATAGCTGACGACGGAATTGGCAGGGATCCCCGGGGGGCTCCAGGGCCTCTCTGAGGCTCATGGCGGGAGAAAAGCCCGTCTGGTCGTGACTGTTGTTGTCCTGATTTTTCATCATCTAACTCCCTTTATTTCTTGAGTTAGTCACCAACTCTGAACAGCAGCCAACGCCCCGACAGTAGTAGCAAGAACATTTGATTCCCTTCAGTCAAAGCCGGAAGCACCATCAGTGTTCACCGGGCTCTGCCTCCGGCCCCATCCCTTCCGGGCAGCAGAGGGTCTGCCTGGGGAAGCTGTTCGCCCAGGCCGGCTGCCTTGCATGAATTTTTGTCATTAACATAAATAAGTTTGTTTCTTCTAAGCAAAACAAAAAATAAATAAAAATTGAAGGGTAAAAAGACTCATCTTAAATAGACAGCAGCTTTCATCTCTTAAACCTTTAAGGACATTTGAGATCGGGTCCCAGGAAGGGTGGAAAAGAAGGGAGACCTGGAGCCCTGACGAGACGAGAGACGAGGGCGGAACCCAGAGAAACACCCGAGGATGTGACCGTGTAAAGGGTACTGGCTCGGAAATAAGTCCAGCAGCGAGCTGTGGAACTAAAGGGGGTGTGCAGGTGAGAACCACCGGGACCACCATAGCAAAACTGGGTGGGGAGGGCGGGGCAGAGAGCTGGGCTGCCGCAGTAAGCCCCCCGAGGCTTCAAAGGATTTGATGGGGGATGTTAGTAAGAGCGGGGAGTGGCTGAATAGGTAGGCAGGGGGCATCAAAGAACACAAGAACCTCCACCAAATGAAAATAACCTCTCTCTCAAGCAGGTGCACGTGCACCTACACGACACACGTGCGCACATGCGTGTGTTCTCTAACTCCTAAACTTCTCATTTCCCCGGACTAACCTGGACCAATAGGCTCCCTCGTTATTTTGTCAGAACGAGGGTCGTACCGACAGGAGGCTCTAGGGTTGTGGCGGGAAGTGGAAGAGGACGTCCTGGGTGTAACTACTACCACGGCACCAAAACCATTTCCACTCGACGGAGCACCTTCTCCCTGGGCTCATACAGTCCTGGATGATGCACAGTCCTGGATGTTCTCTGAGGACAGCTCTGCTACAGCAAGCAAGCAAACAACTACAGGATCTAGAAGGTTCTAGAGTAAGCAAGCTCAATACACAACATATATTCATCCCCAAAGCATATATATGGCTACTGCCTACCGGAGTCCTTATAAGTCACAGACCCTAAACTGTGGAGTGAGGCAGTGGGGGAACTAAAACCACAGACCCCTTGACACCCTTCTCTAAGGATTAGTGCTGGTCTTCAGTTTTGCTTTGTCAATAATTAGACACCCACATTTCACTCCTTCTGATCCTCCTAACCCTGTAAGTTAGAAAGGGTGGGTTTATGATTATTTAGCTCATAAGGAAACCAAGGCTTCAAAGAAGGAATGAGATTTCCTCAAGGCCAGCTGGCTCTTAAGGGACAAAGCAACATCTGGGATGAAGTCTCATGGTCGACATACAACACCTTGCTGTCTGTCCGTCCATGTAACGAAAACAAACTCCAGCTTTTCAATTTCTTTCTGGTTTGATATCATTCATTCACCAGTATTTAGTAAGCGCTCCTTTCTGCAGAAAGTTGAAAAGCAGCTGCCTTGGAGGAAATCTTAGAAAACAAACAACAACAAGAAGAGACAATAATGGCACAGCGTGACTGTAACAGGAGAGGAGACAGGGCTCTCACGCTTGGGGTGGAAATAAAAGTCTCCAGTCACTAGCAACGGCAGCGACAGCATCCGTTCTGAGTTTCAGATGCAAGTCCTAAATAATGCAGGTGTCTGCTTGAGAATAACCTGCCCTCAAAGAAAGCGCAAACCTTCAGGCAGACAAGCGGGAGGAGGAGCGCTCTTGTCAAAGGGAACAACACAGGTAAGGCAAAGGATTTGAGAAAGGCTGGTGCATTCAAGAAGCCATCGGGGGGGTCAGTTTTGCTCAAGAAGAGAACTGAGATGGGCCTGCAGAGACGGTAGGTGCTGGGAAGCCTGCTCAGAAAGGGTCTCATATGGCAGGGAAAGATGGTGAGCTGTGAGCCTCCCGGCTGCGGGATCCCTGGTAGCGTCTTCACAGGGGAGGGAAGTGACCAAACGGACATGCAGAGGACACTGGGGCCCCAGTGTGGACCTAGCCCTCAGCTTGGCAGAGGAGGAGGAGTGGAGGCAGGTGGTCCAGCAAGAAGACTGTGCAACAGTCTTGGCAACAGATGGAGGGAACGGAACCGAGGCAGAAGGGACGCCCCAGGAGGCACTTAAAAGTGAAATCCACAGGACTTTGGGTAAGACTGCGGGGAAGAAGGCGAGCAAGCCACCTGAGACGAGGCTAAATACTCTGAAAACCGCCTCACATGCCTTAACACAGAGTTTGTGTCTTCTTCTTCGGCTCTCTCCTTTCTCATTCTAAGCCCGGCCCACTGGGGGCGCTCGGCCAACTTCAGGGAGCTGGTGGTGTTCTCTAATTCTTCTCGGCCTCCGTGGTGGCTCTCTGCTCCGAGGGGGGCAGCGGTGCCCAGGGATAGTCTCCCCCCCCCTGCTGGAACCAGAGGAAATTCTTAGGAGGGATGGGCAAGACCGCTACAGTCTTCATGTGACCTGGGGCTGTTTGCTGCTAAGCACCACTATTTTGAGCCTTGAGATTCAAGCCCTTTGAAACCTTCAAGGAAGTACGTGTGAATTTTATGTGCGCATCAGAAAAATAAAACCTACATAAAAGGTATATACGGATATTTCATGTACTCTCTGTCTAAAAGATCTCATAATTTAAAAAAAAAATTAACCAGGTCAAAAATATATTACAGTTTCATACTATCTTTATTTCTTTAATTCTCTTTATTTCTTTCTCTCCTTTACACAGTTTCCAGGGAATCCTATGTTACTGTTGCCTTTTCTGTTCACAACTCTGTTAGGAGATACAAGGTCTGTAAATATGTATTTAATGTCCCTCTTTTATGGCACTTCATTTATTCACTCATTCAGCAAATCTTATTAAGCATCTTCTATGTAGTGGCTGTTGTTCTGGGCACTAAGAACACAGCAGTGAAGGAAACACTGCCTGTCTGTTCAGGGCTTACATTCTAGGACAGGAAAATCAAATATACATGAATATATAAAAATGCCAGGAGTGATACAGACCATAAAATAAAACAAAGCATGGCCAGAGAACGAAAGACATTGAGGAGGCTCTTTTAGATGAGATGGCCAGAGAAGACCTCCCAAATAACGAGCTGCGCAGGAGCCTGAACGCAGAGACAGGGGGAAGCAGGGCATTGTCGTGTAACCACCGGTTCCTAGTTTTGGGTTTGTTTGTTTGTTTCCAACTGCGGTATATTGAAGGCAGGGACCATGTTTTATTCATCTCTGTATCTTCAAGCCTAGTACAGTGCCAGGTACCCATTAGATCTTACTGGATGGATGGTTGGGGCAGAGATGGATGGATGTGTGGGTGAGTGTGTAGGTGGATGGCTGGGTAGATGAACTCTTCCTAGGGCTCAGAGAATCCTGGGAACTTAGTAAATGTTGACTTGGGCCACCAGCAAGGCTTCATACCACATCCTGCCCCACCACCAACACACCCATTTTCTTAGCCCACCATTATCTGTCCTTCATTCCATAGCAAAGCACGCCTTCTGACTATCAGGTAACTGACCTCCCTCTTTAGTTTATTGCTTGTCTGTCTTGCATCGCCAGCATGTAAGCACCATGAGGGCAGAATCTTTGTCTGTTTTTGCTGTCATACCCCACGCACCTCAGACAGTGCCTGGAACATGGTAAGAGCTCAAAAAATATGTGCTGAATGCGTGAATGTGACCCTGTCCAACTCAAGGGCTTTGGAGCCCAATCCAATATGCCATCTGTGTCCCTTTCCTATCTAGCTCCTCCTGTGAGGTGTCTGCTTTTAAGATGACCCATCAGTTGTTTGTCCTACCTGGAGATGTAGGCTTACCACAAAGAAATTGAAACAGGCCCCATGAGTAATACACATTTAAAAATATGTAAAAGGGGCCCCTGGGTGACTCAGTCAGTTAAACATCGGACCCTTGATTTTGGCTCAGGTCACGATCTCAGGGTCATGAGATCTAGCCTCACGTCGGGCTCTGTGCTGAGTGTAGAGCCTGCTTCAGATTCTCTCTCCCTCTGCTCCTCTCCTCCCCACTTGTGCTCATGCTCTTTCTCTCTCAAAAAAAAAAAAAAATGTAACTTTTTTTGGCACTCTACAGATCCAAGCAAGGTGGATACAGAGAAAGTACGCATCGGAAATAGAATACTTAAAAATACAGACTGCTTCGGGTTTATAAACAAATGCTAAATTAGTATCTATGAACCAATAACAACATCAGTTGAGTATGAAATAAAGAAGAGGAGCCTGGAAAAACTACAAAACATATTCACACTTTTATCTGCGGGCCCGTTCCTTCTGTGGCGCGTCAGTCATGGGGGATGGGCCACGGCTCATCAGTCCACGGCGTCTGCCCCGGCTTCCTTGTCATGACCTCCACCTGTCACTCTCGACAGGATTCTGACAGGTTCTTGGTGTCAATTCTGCTGACTCGTGCCCTGATGGCTTTGTAACCTAGTTAAGGGCTCGTTATCTTAACAAGGTTGACATTACTCTTTTTCAGACAAAATCAGCCTCCTGCCCAGGGTAAGACACATTATCTGAAATTGCTCCTTTTCTTCCCCGGTCCATTTCCAACTCTCATCTTCTGATTTCTTTGTAACCTAGTTAAGGTTTCATTAGCTTAACTAGGCTGAAGATATTCTTGTCAGTTAAAATTTGCTTTCAGCCCGAAATTATCCACACTCTCTCTCTGAAATGGCTGCATTTTTCTCACCGTCTAAATTAGATTAATTTCGGGCTGCTCCTCTCTAAATTACAATTTGCCAAGATGGCCCAGAGATGGTCTCTTTCTTCCAGAAACCTGTCTTTCTTCTAATACTTGACTCCCCCAGTCAGAAGGCCATTCCTTCACAACCTCCTCACGGCCCTGCCTATCACCCAGAAGCCCGCTCTCCAAAGAACCACACACACATGCCTCCATGATGTACGTGTTAAAATGCAATATACGGTATATTACCCAACTTCTTCAGAGCTGATCTTAGAGCACCTTCGTACAATCTGGGCTTCCTTAGAGAAGCCGCTTCAACTCACTGATTTTGTGGCTTTATTTTTTACAATAAAACACCTGCAAAATCTAGAAACAAACAAAAAATTTGCCATGGCAAAAGCCAAAAAAAGACCCAGCTAATAAAAAATCTCATGAGAAAGCAAGAGAATAAAAAAAAAAAAACTCATGAGGATGCAATGGACTATGGAGTTTGCTGCTAACTGGGGCGAGATCTGTTTAAATCCTTTTTTCTTCCCCATCTAGTATGAATATTGTTTTTAAAAGTTCTGTGGTAATTAGATGCAGCCCTTTGGAAATTAAATTTTGAAAGGTTTTATGACTGAGGCTGTTTGTGAAATCCTCCTTCCTAGGTAACTGCTTTGACAAAGCAAGATTGTCAGGGTGGTTGGTCTCAGAGTGCGTTCACCGTACACACATCCTGCTGTTGGCAGGGGTGGTGGTGTAGTGGGAGGGGGGTCAGGAAAGGGTGCGGGTGGGGGAAAGAGAGAGAAGGGGAGGGCAGGAGACACACAGACAAGGCCCCTGACCTGGTGCCAAGACTCCATGCAGACAGCGGTGGGGTAGGAAGAGAGCAAGCCGGGTGAGGGCCAGGAACCTGAGGGCCCCAGAGGCACCCCGTCACCATGGCTCTCGGACAGAAGCCTCTTGCCGCCTGGTGAAGGAAGCCAGTCCTTACCGGTAAATATTTTTGGCTCCTCAACAAAAACCAACTGTATCATCTGATATTCAGCTAACAAACGATGGTCTCTTCCCTCGATGAAGGGAAATCAGGCTCTGTGGGGTTTCCTGAGAGACTGCACGCTGCTCTCCAGGGCAGCCCGGCCTGAAGGGCCTTTTTTCCGAGGGAAGAGTTTTCATCTCACGCCCTGCCTTTAGAAGGTACACACAGTGTAGGACTCTCCTCACTACGATACATTTCACCAGCAACTTGGGGAGGGCCCAGTCTAGAAGATTCCGTACACAGCAGGAGACATGGCTCTTTTCTGGGTAATTTACTTTGTAATAGAAATGTACGTCCTAATAGAAAAATAATGTAATTCTGTGTGTGCATGCACGCACGTACGTACATATGCAGAGATGCCCACAGTCTCTAGCTGGGCCGGAAGGAGGAGAGAGAAGAAACAGATAATGATGCGTTATTCCTCCCTGGAAGCTGTGCACAAAGCTGGCCACGCGTCAATCCCAGAGGTGGATACTGTCCTAAGAGGGATTGATCTTTTAGGTGACGCTTTAAGTAGAATTTTAATTTACAGATCTGAAACAGAAGATTTGAAATACAATGTATAGATGTAAAATGAGGAAAGAGGAAGAAGGGAGATATGACCAGGGCTGAAGGAAAACACCCAAGAACCATTGAAAAGGCAGCAAATTGCACACCAGTCTGTATTTTCTCGTGCATCACTGGTTTTCTATGGCATGATGTGCTGTTTACCATGCCATCTATTTTGATAAAGAATTATTTGGGGGGCCCCTGGGTGGCTCAATCAGTTAAGCATCCGATCCCTAGTTTCAGCTCAGGTCATGATCTCAGGGTCATGAGATGAACCCTGCATCAGGCTCTGTACTGAGCGTGGAGCCTGCTTAAGGTGCTCTCTCTCCCTCTGCCCCTCCCCATCCCCTGCCTGTGGATGCTCTCTCTCTCAAAAAAGTTACCTTTGACTAACATAAATAAAAGTTCAGAGATAAGATCTGGACCACATGCCAGGAAACAAGGCTGTTTCTTTTCTTCTCTTTGTTTTAAAGGATTTTACTTGTTTGACAGAGAGGTACACAGAGAGAGAAAGAGAGAGCAAGTAAACACAAGCAGGGGGATGGGCAGAAGCAAGCTCGCCACCGAGCAGGGAGCCTGATGCCTGCGGGGCTCAATCCCAGGACCCTGGGATCATGACCTGAGCTAAAGGCAGACACTTAAAGACTGAGTCACCCAGGTGCCGCACAAAGGCCGTTTCTCACAGGATGCCAAGTTACAGGTTTCTCTTATAAAGTTTAAAAATCCCCATCTTGGGGCGCCTGGGTGGCTCAGTGGTTTAAAGCCTCTGCCTTCGGCTCAGGTCATGATCCCGGGGTCCTGGGATCAAGCCCTGCATCAGGCTCTCTGCTCAGCAGGGAGCCTGCTTCCTCCTCTCTCTCTGCTTGCCTCTCTTCCTACTTGTGTTCTCTGTCTGTAAAATAAATAAATAAAATCTTTAAAAAATAAAAATAAAAATCCCCACCTAATGTTAAAAGGGGTGGTTAATACCGAACAACCAGTAAGGATGTTTCATGTAACCATTTATAATTTGATTTAGTAATTATTGAAACCAATCTCTTTGATGTGTTTCTTCCTCTTTTCTCTTTTCTCTCTTTTTTTTTTTTTCTAAAATAAATATTCATTTCCTGGCCGTGTCAGAGCTCCTTTTGCTTTTTCTATGAAATGCTATTTATACACCAAACCATAACCTCAAGAGAATAATGACAAAATCACCTAATACTTGAATACAAAAAGGATAACATGACCCGACTGCACACACCACAGCTTATCCTGAGAAAACCCCATCATTCACTGTAATGTAAGAGCATCACCTTTTACTGCAGCTTGGCCAGAAAAAAGACCAAGCCCTACAATAGCAAAGACAGAACACAAAATTAAGTTGGAAGGTGACATCCTATTTTTCCAGAATCTCTCCTTTACTACCTTTACTGCCAATCCCAAACCACTGACATTTGGTTTAAACGCTTTATCAACTCCCTCTCTAAATGTATTTGTAAATGTGGGAGACTTTGATGAGTAACCTGTTATTAATTCAGGTACTATTAGATAGAAATAGATTTGTGCCAGGGCTCCTGGGTGGCTTAGTCAGTTAAGCATCTGCCTTTGGCTCAGGTCATGATCCCAGGGTCCTGGGATGGAGCCCCATTAGTTGACCGCCTCCCCCCCCAGAGTCCCTACTCAGCAGGGAGCCTGCTTCTCTCTTTCACTTTGCCCCATCCCTGCTTGTGGGCCAGCTCTCTCTGTCTCAAATAAATAAATCTTAAAAAGAAAATAGATTTGTGCCAATTTGGCCAGGGTTAGGTTGAAATGTAGCTATCTTCTACATATAAATGGGAAAGGGGTAGGGAGTGGGGGTGCGGGCATGGGGTCCTAAGCAAAGTATGAGTATAAATGAAAGTGCATTTGTAACCTTTATTTTAGGACATAATTCCCTTCCAAGCTCTCCTCCATAACACATTTGTATGCAATGTGTTAATTACAACTAGCTTTAATCTCTTCATAAAAGTCAAGCCTATTTTCTTACTACATTTTGTCAGCCATTAGTTCAAGTTCATTCATCAACTAATGGGTTGTGGTCAGAGATGTGGTAGGGCCCTTGTCCATCTCTGTAGCTTTACAGTCAAGGCCACTGAGTCCTGGAGAGTTCGCTGGCTTGCCCCAGGCCTCATGGCCAGTTAGCAGAGCTCATGAGTGAAAGCCCAGTCTTCTGACTCCCAAAGTTCTGGGAGTTTTCAAACTGGTGGTTTTCAAACTGACCGGTGGATCTCTAGGGAGTCCAAGAGAGGGGTGCGTTGGCCCTTTTAGGTCCATCTTTGTTGGGTTTATACTTTGGCCTTCCTTCTATTATTTGACTAAAAAAAAAAAAAATCCATGGCTTAAAATCATGTCTAAAAAATTTCAAAGTGAGGGGCGCCTGGGTGGCTCAGTCGGGTAAGCGTCTGACCCTGATTTTGGCGCAGATCATGGCATCAAGCCTCACATCAGGCTCCGTGCTGAGTGGGGAGTCTGCTTCTCTCCCTCTCCACCCCTCCCCCTGCCCTACTCCCGCTCCTCACTCTCTTGCATGTGCACGCTCTCTAGAAAAAAACAAATCTTTAAAAAATTTTTTCCAAGTAAAAAAATTTCTCACATGGAAACATACTAGAACTTGCCATTCAATATAAGTTGGATCCCTCTGAAGTTGAGGGGGTGAAAAGCCATAGGACCAGGGGTTCAGAGCTCCTGGCCCGAAGGCAGAGACCCTGGAGGCCAGCACCTCCAGTTCGGTGCCCACAGACAAGTTACTTGGCCACAGAACTGCTCAGTGTCCTGATCGATGGACTAGAACGTCCACAACTTTAAAGCACCAAAGTCTGAGATAATGCATTATCTGCTGCTGCCGCTGCCGCTGCTGCCAGTGCGGTCGTTATGAGGCCGTGTCAGGTGTGCATTTTTTTTTTAAGATTTTATTTATGTTTTTGACAGAGAAAGATCACAGGTAGGCAGAGAGGCAGGCAGAGAGAGAGAGGGAGAAGCAGGCTCCCCACTGAGCAGAGAGCCCAAAGCGGGACTCGATCCCAGGACCCTGAGATCATGACCTGAGCCGAAGGCAGCGGCTTAACCCACTGAGCCACCCAGGTGCCCCTCAGGTGTGCATTAACACCACAGAATGGACTCCTACATCAGCATGTGGTGAGGAGCCCGTATACTCTGTATTTTCAATCCTACAATTCAAAACCGCCTTGTCCTCTGTGGTATGAATTAGTAGTTATTTTGTTCCCAAAGGAGGTTTGGGAATCACAGGCTAAGATCCTTGATGCAGACAGGAGTCCGGGGACATGGGCAGCCAGCCCCACAGTGGCCTCGGAAGAGCAAGCTGAAGCAGAAGCTTCAGGAAGTTTCCTATCCCAGCCATAGCCTCTAGCAACCTGACTCTGAGCTGGGCAGCTGTGGGAGGGTCAGCGGCCTGGGCACCAATCTGGCTTTAGATTCTCAGGCTACAGAGGAGCCTAACAACAGGCCAGTGCCAGATTTGGGGAGTGCCAGCCAGGCCTCTCCAGAGGGCCATCTGGCTTGGGAAATTCATAGTCAGAATCCAAGGACTCGTCAGAAGGCACCGAGGTGGCTCCGTTCCTGTCCAATCCCGCAAAGCACGTCATTATTGTCCGTGGCCTTGTGAGACGCAGCACAAGGTGTGGGCACGACAGGAGCAAACAGACTCCCTTAGGGGCCTGACCAGGTCCAGCCACGTGGCGGAGGTGTGCGGAAGGATTCTCACAGGGTGACCCTGGCATCGGCTGGGAACTCGTTAGAGAGGCACGTGCTCAGGCCGTGTCCAGACTGGCTGAAGCAGAAACCCGGGAGCGGGCCCAGCGATCCCTGCTGTATCAAGCCTTCCAGGCAATTCTCCGGCAACTAAGGCTTGAAACCCAGTGGCATATGTGTTGAAGAGGAGAGGCCAGACAGCAGCCGTGACAAAACAAACGGTGACAGGAAGCTGGCGTTCCATCAGGACAGACAGCGTGGCTAACAAAACCCTGTGGCACCAAGCTCCTCCCACAGTGGGCAGACGAGTCAATCGAGCTGAGAGAAACTGCAGACTGACACAACACGGAGGTCGGTCAGTTCCACACCTCACTGACTAGAGGAGCTCACCTGGAAAAAACCAGGAATGACTGAGTCATCGTACGTGAGAAGAGTTTTGTCTAGAGTGGATTCCGAGCCTGCTCTTCTCTCCATCCAAAAGAACATCCTCGTCAACCTCCTCAAAAGAGATGGCCTTATCCACACAGGGGCTCAGTCGTGAGATGAGTGCCATCCTGGGATCTCGACCTCCATGGAAGTCTCGGGCTGAAAGGTGGAGTTTTATCTTAAGGATAAAATGTGTGGAATGAACAGATTTCTCAGGCCTACCCCACAAGACTCCTCACTCAGAAGGTCTGAAAAGAGGCTCCGTGAAGAGAACTGTTTTGAGTATCTGTTTTTCATAAAGGATGCCACCAATCCTGGTGTAGGCAGTCCTCGGAGGACACACTGGCTTCATGATCCACTCATCCAGCAGCAGGACAGTTGGAACCAAATGACCCAAAGATCCACCATTCCTCTTTTATTCGACACTTGTCTGTTTTCCACATTGTATTTTTTATGTAATTCGTACATTTTTTACTAGAAGACACTGGAAAAGTCAAGTCTCATTTCTGAAGTGGCAAAAAGTCCTGGAACCCCAAAGTGCAGGAAACTTCTAGATCAAGGGCACATGGCACAGGCAGAAAGGCAGTGGAAGATTTCTGGGACTTCTCAGGACAGGAGCCTGGTCATCATATGTTTGTTTTTTTTTCTTTGAAGATTTTATTTATTTATTTATTTGACAGAGAGAGAGAGAGAGATCACAAGTAGGCAGAGATGTAGGCAGAGAGAGAGGAGGAAGCAGGCTCCCCCCTTAGTGAAAAGCCCAATGCGGGGCTCGATCCCAGGACCCCGGGATCATGACCCAAGCTGAAGGCAGAGGCTTTAACCTACTGAGCCACCCAGGTGCCTCTGTATTTTTTTTTTCTCCATGCATAAAAGGAGAGCAAGCGACACATCTGAAACTCAGCCCTCTTTCCCCTAAGTCGTGTGACTGAGATGATTAATCACAAGTCCCTCGACAGGAGCATTTGCAGGGACCTTGGTGGCCACCCTGCCCACCTCACCCTGAGCGTGAAGCCACTCCTTGACCTCTGGAGATACAAACAGCCCAAGCCGAAGGTCCACTGGTTAGAAAGCTCTTCCCCAGAGTAAGCTGAAAGAGTCACATGTCCTTCCTTACAGAGAAATGAGAGATTTCCCCACTACCTTCAGACGTGTGGGTAGGTTCTTTCTCTTTACACGAAAGCAATAGTGAGGAGCAATTACAGAGAGAAACCTTAATTGGATTATGCAGCTCAAGTGACAAGACAGAAGGAAAATCTTGCCTGTTTTCCTTCATATTTCCCTCCCCGAACCTCTGGCTTCTCTTTGCAACGGCACTGAATAAGTTACTATAGCGAAATGGGAAGAGAGGAAGAAAGAAAACCCCCTCCTGTTTTGTTTTTTTTAATCCTTCCATGTCATCTTACTCCTTCATTTTTGTGGCCTTTTGTCTCTGCCAGTTTCCATAGCAACAACCACCAGCAAGTGGTTTGCATCCCTCTCTCTAGCTTGTGCACAGAGAACTCCAAACAGGGTCAAACCCAGCTCTGGATGGAGGAAGACAGTAGAGGATTCATTTCCTTCTCCTTGATGTTGACGTGTGTGTGTTTGAAGGTGTGTGTAGGTTTCTGTGCATTGATCTCACTCGGTAGTTTTGGCTGCAAGTGATTTTTTAGAGCTTGTCTTTGTTTCAGATTTGGAGGAAAGGATTGGTGACTTTCATATTAGCCAGATATTTGAGAACATACAGATACATAATTTGTATAATATGAAAAAATAAGGAGAATCAAATAATCTTGCCGGGAAAAAAAAAAATAGCATATGGTGTTCCGTACACACCTAGGAAGGAAACTATTCTCCACAAGTGCACCAGGCTCATAGAATTATTTATAAGACCCATCAACGACCCACCAATCTATTAGGCACAGTTTCACATCAAGTGAGGATACTTGATTTTACTTGATAACTTGAGTGCTTTTCCGTTGCAATGTTCCCTGTTTTATGTTCTCGTTGTTTAAAGTGAATGAAAACCGGATGGCCAACAGGTGGTGGTCTGGCCACAATCCGGGTCCTCTGAGAAGTACACATCATCTTTCAGTGACTTTTAACTAAGACTGAAAAAAAG
This sequence comes from Mustela nivalis, assembly GCF_964662115.1. NCBI lineage: Eukaryota > Metazoa > Chordata > Mammalia > Carnivora > Mustelidae > Mustela > Mustela nivalis. Next base: position 12,196,372 of record NC_139031.1, read on the forward strand.
CATCATTTTACACCTTTCAAAAACGCAAATTCTTATTTGTTATCAGTACAGCTATACACACCAAATTACAACATCAGGAATTGTAGAGGAAAGTTCTAGAGCAAACTTTTAAGAAATATTTCAGAAGAAATTCATACCTGTACTAGTTTTTATTACTGCTGTAATAAATCACTATAGATTTTGTGGCTTAAAACACAAATTTATGATCATATAGTTGTATAGGTCAGAAGTCCAAAATGGATCTCACTGGGCTGAAATTAAAGTATCCAGAGAGCTGTGCTCCTTCTGGAAGTTCTAGGAGAAAATGTGTTTCCTTGCCTTTTCCAGCTCTAGAAGCTGCCTGTGTTTCTTGGCCCTCAGCCTCTTCCTCCCACTTCAAAACCAACAGGGCAGCATCTTCAAAACTCCCTCTGACTCTAAGCCTCCTGTTTCCCCTATATAAGCACCCTCGTATTTGTAAAAAGCCCACTCAGATAATCAGCTTTAACCTACCAACTCAAGAGCCTTACCTTGATCTCATCTGCAAGGTCATGTTTGCCACGGAAGGTAATCTACTACAAGTTCCAGACAGGAAGCGACAGACATCTTGGGGGCTGTTATTCTGTCCACCATGGTACTGCTTTAATCAAATGTTAATTTGATCCTGGTCTTATTCCAAGACTCAGACAAAATGGCCCTTCCCAACTGGCCCTAAATCCAATCATGCAGTCGAATGCCCAGCTCTCGGACCACAAGCCAGGTTTACAGCGAATGTTCTACAGTTTCTACGACTCAGTCCACCCACTCAGGGTGATCTGGCTGTACCAGGTTCCGCCTGCTCCTGTCCCTGTGCCTCCTCCCCCCTTCAGGCAGTGCTCTCCATCACTGGCCCCCACGCTTACAGCCTCGAGCACTAGTTTCTGCCCCACAGGGTGAGATGTGGGGAGATGGGGAGAGAATTTGCTTTCATGTTCAAATTTCCTTTCATGAAGCACATGAATGCCCTTGCCTTTCTATCCGATTTTATATTTGTACTTCAACTTACGAACTTATTTTTAAAGCCTCATCTGCTAATTTTAACCCTTCTGCTAGATCTCCCGTTGAAGAATAGTCTTGGTTTCTGACCTCCCAACCTGGCCTGACTTCTGAAATCCGTACCTCTTCTAGCCGCTAGTTTCCTGAACCTTTACTATCTGCACCCCACCCCACATACACACACACACCCCACCCCCTGCCCAATGCACAGCCCAGGGCACACCACTGCCTCGAGACACTCTGGCGGCTACAGCACATTGTCCATTTCCCTTTGGGGCTACGGAGTCCAGAGACTGCGGCTTCCCCACTCTAGCTATGCGAGGTTGCCCACTGCTGAAATGACTCCTCCCAGGCCTCCCCACTCCCCAGTGGGAAGAGAACTGAAGAAAAGGAAGGAGGCCCCACTAGGGTTGCTATAGATTTCCTTAACCTGAGTATGAAGAAACTGGCCCACTCGGAGATTTACAATGCAGGTCTAGGTTAAAGCCACAATCGTCCCTCCCCACCACTACACTCACACAAACACACCCATCTTCTCTCCCTGGCACCTGCCACGGAAGTCCCTATATTTTTCTGAATTACATTTTGATAGCTCCAACTTCCTACAATTGAGATAAGGAGCCCACTCATAATTATCCGTGATGGACGAGGACCACACCCAAAGGCACCATGCTTCCAAAGACCCATTTTTGAAAATATGAAATCCAAGGACCTGTTTCTAAAATATAAAAGAATGTGACTTTTTATGCAGTGCTGTCACCACTGGCCGGCCGGGACTGGATCCTATAGCTGTGAGAGGGGCAGCGCCTGGAGTTGGAGGCTGCCAGCCTCCGTACACGTCGTAGACCATGGCCACGTGGCTAGAAGCTTGTAGAGTTTGGTCATTCCTCTCCCTGCATCTCCACACCGTATCAAATGTCACAAACTCACTCACAAACCTAAGCAGTCCAGACCTCACAGACAATGTGACACTGGCTCCTGGAATCACTGAAAAAAGACATTTCCTCTTCTTTTGTTCTAAACAACATAAGAAAACAGACATTAACCCTGCCTTCTTTCAACTGCTGTCCAAAGTCAAACAGAGGACAGGCACTCTAGGGTTCCAGGTGTTTTCATTATTAACTGTCTTAATGAGATGTTTCTGGCCACAATAAGAGTGCCCTCCAACTTGAACACCAAAAATTACTTTTATATGCTTCTTTGATTTCCAGGGGAGAAAAGAAAGTTGGGAGTAAAAGGAACGGTTGAGAAACAGCTCAATTACATAATTGGCTAATTTATAGCATTTCTCCACTGATTGTAATCAGTCTTAAACAAAATAAGGTTATTAAGTGAAGGTTTTCACTGCATCGTGACCGAAACTTGACTTTCGTTCCCCTTCATTACTCTAACTCACTTCCATCACAGAATTTCAAAAATAACCTTGGTTTAAAAAGGACCAAGCCATCTTGTGGTATCTGCTAGATGTTTCTTGAATATATTCTACTTCCGTTGTTTTCAATGGACTTAAAGTCTTTAATAAGGCCACTATGGCCTCCTCCTTGTCAAAATGACAAAGAACACACTGACCTATATAGAAACATATATCCACAGACACACAGAGAGGTACATAAGCACACACATAAATAATCTGAAAGATGTAGCCAAAACATAGACAGAAGAGAGGCTCCATTGCTTATTAACTCTATGACCTTGGGCAAATTACCGAATATCTCTAAGACAGATTTGTCATCTACCATGAAGGTAATAATACTGAAAATGAAGCTAATGATAATTGAATATACCATAGAGTTTTTGTGAGAATTAGATGAGTAAACACATGAAAGGCCCTTATAATAGTGCCTGGCAAATAAGTCCAGTAAGAGTCTGTGGCTGACTTTTAGTGGTAGTGGGGATGGTGAGGCAGTGGGACAGACAGTGCTGGTAGGAACAATGGTAATGAGAGTTTTAGAACATGAAGTTCACTGAACAAGAGCATGAGCAGGAAAACCATACGTCTATGCAATTTACATTACTTTTAAATATACCGTGTTTCATGGATATTGCTCTCATAATAAAATTGAAATTCACTGGGGTGCCTGGGTGGCTCAGTGGATTAAAGCCTCTGCCTTCGGCTCGGGTCATGATCTCGGGGTCCTGGGATCGAGCCCTGCATCAGGCTCTCTGCTCGGCGGGGAGTCTGCTTCCCTTCCTCTCTCTCTGCCTGCCTCTCTGCCTGTTTGTGGTCTCTGTCAAATAAATAAATAAAGTCTTTAAAAAAAATTGAAATTCACTGAGCCAATCCTTATATTAGGAACTTTACAACATTGGCTCTAAAACTCACAACAACCCTAACAGGTAGGTATTACTAATCTCATTCTTCAGGGAAGACAATAGAGACTCCCAACAGTTAATTAAGTAACCAAAGCCATAGACTGGACGATGGTGGACCCGGCATTCTGTCATTCAACAAACATTCTCCTCCAGGCCAGTCTCTCTCCAAAGCTAACGCTTCCCACTGCTTGGTCCCCTCCAGCAAAGCCAGCAGGCCAGGATCCAGACTCCCAGTTTTTAACAGATGAGGAAAAGGAGGCAACCAGGAGGTAGAGGTTTAGGAGTAAAGTACAAGGTGTGTGTGGGTGGTAGTGAGTGCAGGTGATGGCCATGGAGGCGGGGATGGTGAGGATGATGGCAGAGATGAGAAGGATGATGGCGGGCTTGGTGAGGATGATGGCAGGGTTGATAAAGATGATGGTGGGCATGGTGAGAATGACAGTAGGGATGTTGAAGATGATGGCGGGGATGTTGGGGATGATGGCGAGGATACTGAGGATGATGGCGGGCATGGTGAAGATGATGGCAGGCATGGTGAGGATGATGGCGGGGGTGTTGGGGATGACGGCGGGGATGATGGCAGGGATGGTGAGGATGATGGTGGACACGGTGAGGATGATGGCGGGGGTGTTGGGGATGATGGCGAGGATACTGAGGATGATGGCGGGCATGGTGAAGATGATGGCAGGCATGGTGAGGATGATGGCGGGGGTGTTGGGGATGATGGCGGGGAAGGGGAGGATGATGGCGGACATGGTGAAGATGATGGCGGGCATGGTGAGGATGATGGCAGGGATGGTGAGGATGATGGCAGGGGTGTTGGGGACGATGGCGGGGAAGGGGAGGATGATGGCGGACATGGTGAGGATGATGGCGGACATGGTGAGGATGATGTGGGGTGTTGGGGATGACGGCGGGGATGGAGAGGATGATGGCGGACATGGTGAGGATGATGGCAGGGTTGATAAAGATGATGGTGGGCATGGTGAGAATGACAGTAGAGATGTTGAGGATGATGGTGGGGATGTTGGGGATGATGGCGAGGATACTGAGGATGATGGCGGGCATGGTGAAGATGATGGCAGGTATGGTGAGGATGATGGCAGACATGGTGAGGATGATGGCGGACATGGTGAGGATGATGGCGGACATGGTGAGGATGATGTGGGGTGTTGGGGATGACGGCGGGGATGGAGAGGATGATGGCGGACATGGTGAGGATGATGGCAGGGTTGATAAAGATGATGGTGGGCATGGTGAGAATGACAGTAGGGATGTTGAGGATGACGGCGAGGATATTGAGGATGATGGCAGGCATGGTGAGGATGACAGTAGGGATGTTGAAGATGATGGCAGGGATGTTGAGGATGAAGGCAGGGATGTTGGGGATGATGGCAGGGATGTTGGGGAGGACAGTGAGGATGTTGAGGATGATGACAGGCATGGTGAGGATGACGGCAGGGACAGTGAGGATGATGGCGGGGATGGTGAGGACGACAGCAGAGAGGATGGGAGTGAAAGTGGTAATGGGGTGTGTGGGCAGAGAACAGTGGAAGTGGATGGCTAGACAGTGAGGATGGGGTCAGAGAAAATGGCACAGCACAGACCCCACCGAGGAACTAGATTCCTCCAGGTGGCACAGTAACAGCCACTCTCCAAGTCTGCCTGTGGCAAGTGATGATTACTCTTTTTCAGCTGAAAAGACCGTCAAACATTTTAAATTACAATTGTCAGTAGTGAGATGGTGTTTCATCATGTGAAATGATCTAAAGCTGCAAAGCATAAAGGCTTCTTTAAACAGCAAAGTAATGGCTCCCTACAGAGAACTTAACTTCGAGCACAGAGCGGGGCTTGCTCCTCCCAGAGATGCCGGGAGGAAAACGAGCACGTGTCCCCTGACTCCAGAAGAAAGCACGCGGCCTCGGAACCACCAAGACACACGCGTGCATGTGCACCTCCTGTCAGCCCTCTCTCTAACAGGGTCCTCAGACAGCGCCCCCGAAATGCGGCCACTGTGCGTGCTGGCTCTTACCCCACCCGGATGCAGCTAAGTTCCCCTGCCGTCCTGCTCATGGAGAAGAGGCAAGGAAATGAGAAGTTTAACGGGGAAAAAAAATAGCAATCCCAAACTGCACACCATGTTACGATGGTGTTCATGGGCTTCTCTCACCCGAAAGAAGTTACTAAAGAGCAGCAAAACTGTTTGTGAGTTCTTTCTCCTGTTCTTCCAGAACCACTGAAGGTGCAAATGAGTCACAAATCTGCAAGATGCCAGGCAGCAAGGAGACAGTGAAGGGAGTCCAAGAATCCGCCTCAGACTGTGCCAGGCCCCTGCCAGTATGCCAAGCCACTGGGGAGAGGAGTGTGGGGGGACCGCAAGGCCCGAGGCCGTGAGCTCCCAGCACAGGGCGTCAGATGGGAGGAGGCAGGGGAGAGGAGGGCGGTCAGTGGCAGTCATCAGAGATGTCCCCTGCAGACCTGCCTCCGACATCTCATCTTTGGCCACCTGCCCCTTTGTTTCACTTGCTCCTTCTGCCCTAAAGCCCAGCTGCTAGGAGCTTCCAAATGACAGGAGGCACTTGGACTCCAGACCCCGAAGCAGTCTCTGTTGCATTCATCAAGCGTGTGGGCTCAACAGGATTTTCCAAAAGCCCCAAGCCTGAGACAGGCCTTTCCACACCCTTCTCTGGACTCTAGCCCTGGGAACCTTCTCTGGAAGGCTCAATCAGGACCAAGATAGAAGGCATCATTCAGTCATTCGGTGAACATTTACTGAGCACCTACTCTGTGCTAGAAAGCATTCTAAGGACTGAGAATAGTGCTGTGAGGAAGAGAGAGACCCAGCAACAGGAAACCTTAGCTAGCAGGGTTCTAGGAGAGCCTGGCATCTGGGGAGGCCTCCTCAGCTGTCACGCTTGGCCCCTCCATGCAGGGCGGGAGGGGGCGGGTGCCTGTCCACCTGAACAGAACCAACACCATGAGCGAAAGCATCCTGGTCACACCTGCCCCCACACCTCCCACATGTGTTCTCAAGACCCAACACCATTTCCAGCATCCTCAGGGCCTGGTGCTGAGGCAGGAGAGATGATGAAGGGCAGTTAGGGACTCTGGCGGGTGGGGTTTAGCGGGGGCAAGCAAGAACCCCGGGCCCTCTCAGGAGCTCCTGGAGAACAGGCCGGAGCTGAGCATCCAGGTAGCACCGTTCCCTCTGCCCACCTCCCAGCAAGGCTGCCCGGCCCCTCCAGCCGGATCAGACGCACGGTCTCCCGACATCAATTTCTCTCCCCACTCCGCGCCAGCTCCCCCGGGCAGCCACGCTGATATAGCTCGGATCAGAATCACCAAGGCTGCACTAACCAAGGAGTTCGTGTCATTGTCTGCTATTGATTCAGCTGCCCCGGGAGAATCTGCAGGCTCCTTGTGGGAGGTAAAGATAAAGGAGAAACAAAAGAGCCTCCAGACTGTTTGTGTTTGCACCCCTCCTAGGACCCGCCCTGGATTGAGAATAATTTTCCAAATCTTTACCAGCTGCCTGGCAGCTTGCCACAGATCAATAAGTCTTCTTCAGAGTTCCAACTTGCAAAAATATTTACTGTACATAATTTAATAGAACCCTCTCCTGGATAAGGAGCTGACACTTTTAATTACCTGGAACAAGTGCTCTCCTTCTATAGGACGTGGCACACACGTGGCTCAGAATGCCAACGAAATGCATCTCTCGGGGCTTCTCACGACTGATTCAGGGAGAGGAGGGTGCACTCGATGGTGACCTCTGTGGGGGCCTGTTGGCGGGAAGGGCAGCCACAGACGGAACTCACGATTTTTCTTCCCAGGAGAAATTTCAAAACGCTGCTCCCTCTCTTCCTCTGCTTTCTTCTCCACTCCCTTCAATAGACATCCACCTGCTCAGATACAGACAAAGCTTTTCCCCATTTCCTGGGGATTAGCTCGTGCATCTTCTTCAGGATGCCACCAGGGGCAGCAGGCTCTCACACCCCGGTCTTGTTCAGCTCCTGGGGACACGTGACTGAAAATGTACGATCTAGAACCGACACAGCAATGGCCACAACCACGTCAATAGCCAGCACGTGGGAAACACCTTCTACGAGCCTCTTAACATACTTCATTTCCAAGCTGGATAATAAGCCTGTGGGAGGCATTGTTTCACCAACTTTTCAGGCGAGGAAAGAGAGGCTCAGAGACATTATGTAACTTATCCAAGGTCACCAACCACTGAACTGCTATGCAGGACTCAAAGATATATGGGTCTGATTACAATCTTGTGTTGCATGTCCAGCCTGTTTTGAGGAAGCGACACCCAATTCCCAGGAAAATTCCAGAAATCTGGACTAGTTTCTGTCCCAGGGTTGTATAGAGGTAAATTGAACAAAAATGGACAGTTCTGGAGACGGGTAAGGAAGCCTTACCTATTGTAGCCTCCTCCCTCTGGGCTTGACCCCTCCCCTCCAGAACTCCTCTCTCCTGGGACCCCAGGAGAATGTCCACCCTCCACCCTGCACAGCGGACGAGGCCTGGGCCCAGCATCAGTCTGTCTCTGGCCTGACGTGGTCAGGAGCCCCAGCAGCAATGTGGGCATTTCTCTCAAATGCTAATTAACTTCCTTTGGCATCTTAGACAAAAGCAATCCTCTGGCAATCATATTCTGCATAGCACCTAGAAATTTGTGGGTGTACAATAAATATTCAGTTCCTAACAACAATTCCCACACTTGCTAATGATCGTGTGGGTACATTTGGTTTCATCGGCTAAATCCTGCCAACTAGTATGCAACTGAGCCATAAGAAAGTTCATGTCCAAGGAGGTTTTCAACACCACATAATTTTAGAGTTGAGTATTCGACTGAGACGCCACTGAGACCTAGAGAAAGTACATGATAATTCTGGGCCACCCTTGGGAGTGCTGACCCTCCAGGAACAGTGGAGGGGCAGAGTCGAGAAAATACGATAGCAAAGAAACTTGGAAATTTCATTGAAATGGTGGATTCAAAACAAAATGGGTGGAATGGTTCTTCAGCCTGTGCTCCTTGGGGCTCCTCAAGGAGACCCCTGCAATCATATCCACTACACCCACATCAGCCAGCCAGGGGGCCAGGGGGAGAACAGCACAGCACCAGGATACACCAGTTCTCAAAATGATGAATGCACGGGGTTATTTAGTATGCAATTTAATTTGTTACACTCACTACAGGTGCAGGAGCTCTAGAGAAACCAGACACAGCTTGCATATTTCAGGGGAGATGGGCAATAGGTACCTTTCTCTGGGGAAGGACAGAATTGCAGGCAGGAAACAAATGGATATGCATTTCATGCCTCCATTTCTCTGGGCAAACTCATCCATCACACCCCCCCATCCCAGGCACATACCCTTGTCTTCTATCATTTGAAAGGAATGTCCACAAGAGATGCTTGAAAACCTTCATGGGCACTCATGTGATATTCATGTGTATCTCTTAATTGAGGATACCTCCCTGAGAGGAGTTGAAAGAGCTTTAGAAAGGGGAAGAGAACTTGTGCACAGAGGAGGAGGAGAATAAAAGCACAGGGCAGGAAGGGTAACAGCTCCCGAGGTCATGGGGTCCACATGATCCCTAGTTTGAAGGATCAGAACGCAACAGCAGAATTGTGTGTGCATGCGTGTATCAGCGTACATGTGGACCATAGGATGGTCATAGCTGCTGGGTGGGGCTTGTGGGCCTACAGGGGACTTTCTTTTTGTTCATGGTTATTCTAATTTTTTACAATATAAGGTAGTATTGGGGCACTGAAAAGAATGTGAGTTTAAAAATGTATGGAATGTGAACAGGGATAATGGACTCCTGGATTCTGTATTTGAGAACAAAAATGGGCATAAAGGCTTGGGAGAGAGTTTTGAATCTTGGGCAGCAAGCAAACGAAGTCTGGTCAGACTGACTTGGAATGACACATGTGACGGTTGGGGCTATGCCAATGGAGAGTCATAGCCAGGAGGTCAACCCCTTCCTTGAGATAGGCGGGTCTGTATTCTGAGAACATGGGAAGAAGTCCATTCAGAGGATACAACCTCTGGGAAATGCTCCAGAGAGAGCAATAAGAGGCCCCCCCATAAGACAGCAAATGGGTCAGACCAGTGAAGAACAGGCACAGAGAGAATGCCAAATAGGGAAAACACCAAGAAAATTGCAAGGTCTGCCACTGGTTGGTGAGGCCATGGCCCAGCTGATCTGAAGCACTCATCCTTTTTCAAGACTAAGCAAACAGACACTCAAGGTCCTCTTTCCCCACAGCATCACCCATTCAAACTGTTTTCATCAACGTCACTAGTGATTTCCTTGACCTTCTGTGTCCAAGTCACCCTCCCCATGTCTCTCCCTCTCCCTCTATAGTAAAAACTCTTTAAGACATATCTGTAGTCATCATATTGAATTTCTCACTTCCTGTTCTCTCTTGATACCTGTCCAAACAGATTTTTGTTCCCTCCACTTCTCCAAAACTGTTCTTATCAAGCTCATCACTGCCCTCCATGCTACTAAATCCACTGGAAACACATCAATCCTCTTTCTACCTGACTCACCAACAGTAGGGGACATTCACCCTTTCCTCCCCTTGGGTAATTCCCATGGCGTCCAAGCACCACACTGTCCATTTCCTACTAAGTCACTGGATGCAGCTTCTCCATCTACTTTGCTGCTTCTTCCTCATCCACTTGAGCTCTTACCATGAGAGTGCCCCAGCAGCCTGTCCCAATTCTTCTCTCTCCTACTTCCATTTTACTTCCTTGGTGACATCACCTAGCCTACAGCTTTAAACATCATCTGCATGCCAGAGGCTCCCAAATTTATGTCTCCAGTCCCTACTTCACAATGAACTCAAGATCTGCAATCCATGTGTTTATGTATTATCTCCAGTTGGACATATTAACACATCCAACACTTCCATAAATCTAACTCCTTCTGCCTGTTCCATCTCAGCTGATGGCAGTTCAACCTCTCAGTTGCTCAGGCCGAAAAGTCTTGGAGCCATTCTCGATTTTTCTTTCTCACACCTCACATCTAGTCTATCAAGAATCCTGTTGGCTCAGCCTTCAAAATCAGGACAGAGTGTGACTGCCTCTTACAACTCCCATTGCTACCTTCCTGGTCAAAGCTGATCATCTCTTACCTAGATTATTGCAATGGCTGGTCCCTCTGCCACCGTCTTCTTCCTGCCTTTGGGATATATTCAACCCAGGAGTGAGTGTGATCTTGCTAATACATAATCAGGTCATATCATTCTTCTTAAAATCTTCCAGTGGCTTCTAACTGCAGTGTTTCCCTCAAATCCATCAGTTTCTTCTTATCTACAATTCACACTTGTCTTTACTACCGTCTCTGTTAATACCATCCGTGTCCCCATCCCCCCATATCAATCTCCACTCAGTAGCCATGATCTTCCTAAACAGGAAATCTAATCACAGTACTCTCCAACTAAAAGCCCTTCCGTGAAATTCTATAAACCCCATAAAGGATAATATGTAAACTCCTCGGGCTTTGTGTGGTCTTCTTGGCACGCTCCATCTATCCCACCACTTTGCTGTGCTGTGTTGGTCCGAGTGGATCTCCTAGCTGCAGGTCTTGATGAGCATGTTCAGTAATCAATGGTACAGCGACCACGGATTCTGTGTACTCCAGAACAGTAGCCTGTCATTAGAATAGTCTTTGAAGAATTGCCCTCTTTGTGTGCATTTGATCTCCTTAACCAGATTGTTTTTAGTTCCCTGCGAGCTAGTACTGCAACTCTTATTTTATCTTCTGCTCCTTTATCAGCTCCCTGATGCTAGCAGGTGACTTGATACTTGCTTAATTAATGGGGAAGAACAGACAGTATGACTTGGGTAAAGGGATGCTAGGCAGGTATTTCTGGGCCATGGGTTGATTTTTTTCCCCTTAACACATCTTCGATGGCTATTATAAAATGTTCTGTAGAATGGTCGATGTGCTAGCAGTTTGGTACAACACGTTTTTCAATTCCTTTGAACAAAAACACCAAGAACAAATGACTTTACCTGAATACGTTGCAATGACAGAAAAGCTTTTCCCCTGGGACAAGAAAAAAAGGCAGCTCTGCTGACCCGATAAGTACAGGACAAAAGCATGATGATTTGATACAGTCATTCAACAGGCTGAACGCTGGCTTGTAGAATCTGCTAGCCAGTCACGGGAGGGAACTGGCATTGAGGACAGCATGGTGCCTTATGCGGTGCCTTATGCTAGCCACAGCCCCAACTTCCCTCTTCTTGCTCTATATGGGTAGCAACCAAGATTCTGCCCACACACTGCCACAAATCTGAACCCTCAATGGGGGAATGAGGCAATGTGTGAGGGGTGCTATTACTTCACTCATTCTAACACAATGGACTTTAACCAAACTCCAGGCACTCCCTTGCTAGAGACTGCAGGTCGGACTGGTTGGAGGACAGTAGTAGGAAGTGCACCCACCTCAGGGAGTTTCGAAATATCCAGTGTCAATGTCTCAAGGGTCCAGCCCTCCTGTTCTAAGATGCAGGGGTTGACTCTAATGGCATAAAGGCAATAAATCTAAAGACATCACAGACTGGGATGGGGGATATATTAATATATAAAGAGGACTAATTAGGGAGGAGATATAGCATGTCAAAATGATCTGAGATTGGGCGCCTGGGTGGCTCAGTGGGTTAAGCCACTGCCTTCGGCTCAGGTCATGATCTCACGGTCCTGGGATCGAGTCCCGCATCGGGCTCTCTGCTCAGCGGGGAGCCTGCTTCCTCCTCTCTCTCTCTGCCTGCCTCTCTGCCTACTTGTAATCTCTGTCTGTCAAATAAATAAATAAAATCTTAAAAAAAAAAATGATCTGAGATTCATGACACCTGCATCTAACCGCTAATTTCCTGAGTCACCTTGAGCCAAGTATACAAACTCTCCAGTCTCTGAAGACCTCTGCAGGTCGATGAGCTTAGGGCTCATTATTTAGGCTGGAATGTTTAACCTGGTGATGGCAAATCACAGTGGCCAGGCTCCTTGGCCCATGGCAGAGAAGAGTCACACCAACAGCTTCAATCTCTTCTCCAGAATAGAAGAAAATCTTTACCCCAGGTGTTGCAGCAGGATACAGGGAAGGATGAAAACAGAGCAGTCTATAAGCCAAGATGTGAGGGCTCTCAGGAGGCAGAAACAGCTCTCCTTTTTTTTCCTGGTTTAGACCCCAAGACTTTGGGAGACCAGTGATGCTTTCCGTGGCCTGGGTGCGTCATCTCCTAGGCCAGAGCTCGTCCGCCATGTATGCTTGGCACTCCCTCTCCCTCGGCCCCTAGCCTCCCCTGGGAGAAGGGGGAGAATCCCATTTGTTTCTTTTCCCTCAGGAGAGGCTGGATGTCATGTTCCCTTCTGGGACTCCTCCTATCAAAAAAGGTATTTAAGAGAAGATACCACCCGTGTGAAGTTTGGACAGAATCCCAAGCCAACATATCCCTCCACCTCTACAGTAGCAGTGCCTATGCCTCCTAGTCATCCTTGAGGGAGTCGGCCTCCCATGGGACAAGCTGGCAAAACACTCAAGGCCTGTGGCCTGGGAGCCATGAGGCCACCAGGCAAGGATGGTTTGATGGGGTTTCTCTCTAAAGAGTTCTTAACATGTACTTAGCAATTAGGCTGAATTACATGCACTCTACTTTCTGAGGCTACGCTGCTTGTTCAGAAGTTGTTTTCAACCAGAACTTTCATAGAAGATGCCCCGAAAAACACAACTTTGCTTTTTAATGAGCTACCAACATTCTGTCCCAGTTACGTCTATAATTGAAGATCTGTAAGCTTCATATAAAACCCCATGATGTATACTACAGGTGAGCTTGTCCCAACCTTACAGACCATGTCTTATATAGCCTGTGCCTGTCCTGTTTTCTCTAGTCCTCATTTCAACCGCAAATGCATTGAAGACAGCAAGCAATCAACCCCAAGATCTCTTGTGTTGATAAAATATAATTTCAGATCATTCCCTGAAAGGCACTAAGATTCTTAAAATGCCCTCCCACTAGGCTGCATTACTAATTAGATATCAGAATGGGAGGAGCAGTTGGAGGTACAGGGTATTAGATCATCACCAATATCGCAACTTCGAATAAAATAAGCATAGCTTTCTTCAGAAGACAAAATACCAAAGCATGTTGCCTAAAACGGTGATTTCATCCTGAAGCTACATTAATGTGTCACAGCAAACAACAAATTCTAACTCAGCCCTGGGCTATACAGACTAACCGGAAGAGGCCAAGTTCAGAGACCAACGTTCACAGACCTCGTGGCTGCACTGAGCACATAATGGGTCTGGAAATGAGGGCTCCATGAGTTGCGACTGGAACAGTCAGCTTCCCTGGGAACATGTGTCTTCTGTGGACAGCTAGGCTAGCTGCTGGCATTGCCAGCCTTGCTCCTGGCGCCCGCTGTTCCTGGGAATCATCAGAAATCAGCAGGAAACTGGGATCCCATCCTTTAAGATCATGAGTATACACGATGGACGGAGGATGCCTAAAGCCCCAACCACCATGTCCACCTGCCCACCTCCAGCACATGGCAGGGAAGGACAAGGTATCAAAATCACAAAGCCAGTGAAAGTTTTCTCTCTTCTCCTCTTCTTGCTTTTTGCACCTTCTCTGTCATCCTCACCTGCCTTCCCTGCTCCATCCCTAAAGCGGTGCCTTCATTTAGGATCTTGCAAGTCTCCAGGAGCTTCATCTGAAACTTGAAGGCTAGGGGTTGGGTCACACACCTTGTCCTTCCCCAATCCCCCCAGAAGGAGTTGAACATGTACATCATACATACGTCAAAACCCACAGAATGTACACCACCAAGAGGAAACTCCCCTCTGAAGCACAGACTCCAGGTGATGACGACGTGTCAACATTGGACCAGCGTAGCACCTGGTACAGAACATCTGGAGGGTGCCGGGGCGGAGTGCAGGAAGCATGTAGGAACTCTCTACATGCTTTCTGTTTAATTTTGCCATGAACCTAAAACTGCTCTTAATAAGTTTATTTTTTTAAGTAGTTAAAAATGGGGTGGGAGTAAATTTGAGCTTTTTCCTTTCTCTTTGATTAACACTTTCCACTGGCAAATCTGTCTTTCCTATGATGGGATATTTCTGGGTGGAAAACTTCATGAACTCTATGCTTCATAAAAAGAGGCCACCTCCTACCCAATGTAGGAATAGTTAGAACATTAAAAAAAAAAAAAAAGTGTTTCAGTCAAGATAGTGTGGAGAGGACTCCGCAAACAACAGCAGAGAAAATATCCAGGAAACTAATTTCACTGTTTGGTGTAGAATTGCATTGTTCAATTAAGCAGTCACTAGGTATAGGTGGGTATTTAAATTCAAATGTAAAATCCATTAAAATGTCAGATCCTCAGTCACACAAGCCACATTCCAAGGGCTTGGTAGACACACGTGGCTAGTGAGTGACTGTGGTACAGGACATCACAGATACTGAGCATTCCGGTCACTGCAAAAAGTGCTAGTGGACGATACTGGTCTAGAGGAGGGATGGACAAACATTTTCCATGAAAGAACAGTTTCAGGCTCTGTGGACCAAATGGTGTCTGTCACTGCCCTCGTAGGGAGAAAACAGCCACAGACGATATGCAAATGAATGGGCATAGCCCTGCTCCAACAAAATTTCTTTTACAAAAATGGGATTTGGTCTGCAAGCCAAGTCTGTCAAGCCCAGGTCTGGAGGACCCATTCCTGGGGACATCTGATGCCCAGGTCCTAAGTTACTGCCAGGCATCGACTCGGGCACACCCAAGCAATAGCAGTGGCCAGACTAAATTCTATGTTCGACACAACCTGGACCTTTATTTATCAGGACACCTCTCTATATAATCATGACTGATAAAATGCAAGTCCATTTAAAATCATTACTGCTTTCAAAGGAGCATTTGCCATTGCCTATGATTGTTAAGAAATGAACCATGAATATTATCTCTTTGATTGGCTTTCTCTAATCAAGTAATGCATGTTTGGTTTAGAAAAATGAGGGAGCAAGATTTAAAAAAGAAGAAAGGCAAGGGAATTATCTGAGTTTCCCCACAGGAGATTTTTTTAACCATCGTTAATATACAAATACATGATTCCTTCGTTCACAACTACATTTCTTGTACCTAGGCTCAGTGCTGAATGAGAGGTGCGGAGTAAATATTTGTTGAATGACAAAAGTGACTAAGTATCACAAGACAGACGTGTTCACAGATGGCCTTCAGGACTTCTGTAAACCTTCCTGTAAACGTCCTGTAAACGTGAGGATTTCTGGAGTGATCTATAGCTTTTGTTGAATTGTCAGGGATATTCTATGACCTTAAAAGGAGGAGAAACTCCCAATCGTCCTTAGGACTGAACCTATAGGCCTTCATGCTTCGGTCCATCGATGATTACACCCCTAGAGAAGCAGACTTTTCCCAGGGCTGTCTTCTGCAACTAACCAAAGTCATTTATCTGAATTTAAACCATTGCAGGTGGAAAAGCTGCTTGTTTTAAACATAATTCACTCAAGAGAAATGGAAGAAGAGGATTCTGGTGTCTTCTAAGTCTGAGGACACAGATCTGGCATATGGAAAAAGACCCCTAAAGAGTTCAGGCTTGTCTCACCTGTGAACCCGGCCAGTCCAGCAGGCTCAAGCATGGTCATAATGAGATCAGACTGTAAGCCCACTCCCTGCAATGTCGGGCTAAGACCAAGGTGCCCCCCATCAGCATGCGAATAGCTCAGATAGCAAATTGCAGTTCTTCTAGCTTCGGGGGACCCTCCCGGGGAGGGCCTCCCTGGGTACGGTTCCCAGGATGGTAGACAGAGGGACAGCCCAGGGTTAGCTACCATCAACAATGAAGAGTTAGCCCAGCAACACAGGAATGGTTTTCTTCCTCAAGGTGCTTTTACAATCTGGGGAAAGATGACTTGATATTTACAGTCACCCATTTAGAATTCTCTCGGGCATTTTACCTGAATCTGCTCTACAAAAAAGCAAATTTCTGTTTCTTTCTTGAATCTTCATAATTCAGCACAGTCAAAACAGGGCCATTAACTGCTAAGAGGAAAGGGCTTTCTCATGCCCAGTGAAACCTTTAGAAAAGCAGGCTCCTTAGAAACATTTCTATTTCTAGATCATGCCTTTTCCCTGGCCTCCCTCTCTTATCACCAAGAGCACGGGTAGGAGGCAGGAATTTTTTGCTTCTGAGAAAATGATCATCTGCCCCTCCCACTTGTTCTCCACCTGGAGTCCTAAACTAATTATGACATCCTAATCATTTCCAAGAGCAACCACTATGCTGTCACAAAGACAGGATAACGACTTCAAACCAAGATACAGAGAAGAGCTAATCACGGTTCAGAAACAAAAGGTCCTGTTTTTATGCAAATAGAAATAGTTACAAAGAGTCTGCGGAGATAATGACCAAAAATGTAATCTATGATAAACAGATTTAAGGCTAAATCGACATGAGTGCCTCCAAATTCACACACACACAAAGTGGCAAATGATCCTTTAAAGGGATATTATACCCTGATTCAAAACTATGATGAGAAAATCCCCTGAAGTCTAACAGTTGCATTTCTCAAAATTGGGAGCCAGCCTATGCCTCCCATGAGAACCAGCTAGGAAAGAACCTGTTCAAAGGTGTGCGGCATCTCCCATGGCATGAAGTATAGCTCCCAGCTCCTGACCCCTTCCCATCCAATACCCTCACTCAGTTGGTAGAGCATCCAACTCTTAATCTTGAGAGTTGTCAGTTCAAGTCCCACACTGGGTGTAGAGATTACTTAAAAACAAAATCTTTTTAAAAATTTTAAAAATACATAACTCATATCCTATCACCGCTCTGAGTAAGAACTTTCTAGTAGTTTCCCCTCTAGGATCCAAGAATGCCAAATGATCTGCCTCCTCATAACTCTCTTACATCACCTCCCAAAAAGACCTCTAAGTCACTCTACTCCTATTCAAGGGAGTTTCTTGAATATGTCTGCAGCTTGATGCCTCAGGACCTTTGCACTTGTTAGTCCTTCTGCCTGGAACACTCTTGCCCTGATATTCCCATGGCTGCCTCTCTCATGTGTCTGTCCAAATTCGCCTCTCCAAGAGGCCTTTCCTGACAACTCTTCTCAAAGTCTCACCTTCTCTTCCCATCCCAATAGTTCATATCCCTTCTCACACTTGTCTTCCCACTTAGCATGCTTATCACTACCCAGTGCTTTTATCCTTCACTCATCTTGTTCATCATCTATGCCACAACAGAATACAAGTTCCATTAAAGCAGGGATTTTGTCTCTTTTGTTGAAAGAATCACTGCGAGAGTGTCTCGCAGCACATGATGCGCAACAAGGACTTACCGGCTACAGAAACACTAGTTCGTGTTCAGTAGGCATTTCCACTGCTAATTAATAGTTAAAAACAAAATGTGATGGTTTAAACGAGAAATGGCCTCACTGCCTGTGAACCTGAAGTCGGCTAAATGACACAGCCACAGAAAGATAACACCAGGCAGCCCTAGGACATAACCACATAGAACTGAGTCACTCAGGTGGAAGGAGCAACACAAGCTAGTATGTCAAATAAGAAGGCGGCAGAACAGTCGGTCTAATACATTCCAGCAGAAGCTACTACACACGAATATCCCAGGTGGATGCCTCACATGCATTTGTTATAAAACCCCAATAGTGTGAGCATGTCTTTGTGTGGAGAGATCGGTGGTAGAAAAGAGGATAGGAGAGAGAGGAAAATCAATCCATCTTGGTAGAAGAATTTATGGAGATTTTTGCTTTCTTTATTCTTTCTGCATTGGTTGTCTATAATAAGCAGCCTTTCAACAATTTTTTTAAGAGTTTTCTTTTTTTTTTAAGATTATATTTATTTATTTGACAGAAAGAGACACCGTGAGAGAGGGAACACAAGCAGGGGGAGTGGGAGAGGGAGAAGCAGGAAGCCCGATGTGGGGCTTGATCCCAGGACCTTGGGATCATGACCTGAGCCGAATGCAGACGATGAACGATTAACAACTGAGCCACCCAGATGCCCCTAAGAGTTTTCTCTTTTAACATTTACCTAGCGTTTGCTAACTGCTGAGAGCCTGACGAGGCCTAACGTCCCCTAAAAAGCAGCATTTAAGCCATTTCAGAAGCCATCTGACAGCTTGCTCTTCAGAATTCCAAAGGTACATTTATCCTCTTTCCTTATGACAAAAGCACCCACAAGGAGATGGTAAATATAAGTAAGTCTAGCTCACTAATTAATATTTTGTGAGCCTAAATCTCCAAGCGCAAGGCATCCTTTCTCAGCCACGAGGCCTCCCCCCACCCTCCATCACCCTGACCCGGCCTTCAAGTTCAAGAGCAGGCCTTGCTCTGGGCAGACCGGGGTGCCTGGGTCTGCTGCCCACCCCAAGCATGTCCTGGGACCTGGGCCTCTGCTCTTGCCACCACCGTGCCTTGAATGGCCCTGTCCTTCTAGGGCTTGCTAGAACCCCCTTCCTCCAGGAAGCTTTCGGACCCAGACTCCCTCAAAGGTGCTCTCAGGGCATTTCTAGTGGACATCGAGGCTCTCAACCCTCACGCTGTTGTTGGTCCTCATTGTTCTGAAGAATGGTCTGTGTGTCCTGTGCTCCCGCGACCCGGCAGGGAGGGAGGAGACAGAGGAGGAGTGTGACCCAGGACCTCGGATCATTTCAGATTCCCAGCCGGTCTGTAAGCTTCTCATTTGATTCTGGCCTCCTCGTTTCTCAGCACAAAGCAGAGAGCATTTTGTACGAATTAGGAACTTCACCAGCGGCTGCCGGCAGTCACGAGGATGAGCCCGAGCTGCCTCCGGCCAGCAGGAACCGGCTCCCACACCCTGGAGGAAAGTCTGAGCCCGTGCCCTGAATGTCGCCACTACGGGCTGCACAGGAGACTCACCTGGGGAGTCAATCAGCAATTCCAGAACAAGGCCTGGAAATTAGTTCCTCTTAAAAGCTCTCCGGGGGATTCCGGGGGCAGCCAGGGCTGAGAGCCACTGCTCTGGCCTCAAAGGTCACTTTGGCACCTGGCAAGCGTGAGAGCTCCCTTCAGGCCTGGTGGTATCGGCAGAACAAAATCCCGACCAGGGAGAGTCCACAAGGGTGGAATTGTGGAGGGGGAACAAAGGGGGGTGGGCTGCAGGCCAGAAATAGTGACCACTGCCTCCTGTCTGAGCTCTCCCCCCTTGTCCAAGGCTTCCTTGAGAAGGCTAGCCTGAGTCCCCTGGGCCTCCACCCAAATGTCTCCTGCCTCGGGGAGCAGTGAGGCTTCCCTGTTGACACAGGTGGTATCTCAACCCAGAAGGGCAGAGATGCCCATGTCTATGGGGGCAAAGTGTTTCGAGACAGGCCACTGGCATCCTCCACTTCCAGGATGGGAAGCCATTAGACCATGGCAGTCGGCATAATGACGGCCAGCTGAACCTCCTTGGTGGCCTGGAGATAGACACTCAGGGCTGGGCCATTTGGCATGGATGTCCCAGATGCGGAGTCTCATGCTGTCCATGGCACAGGCTTGTGATGTGTTCTTAGAGGCCAGAGGTTCTTTTCGCTATAGAAAAGTAATTCTTGGGGCGCCTGGGTTGCTCAGTGGGATAAGCCTCTGACTTCGGCTCAGGTCATGATCTCAGGGTCCTGAGATCAAGCCCCACATCAGACTCTCTGCTCGGTGGGGAGCCTGCTTCCCCCTCTCCCTCTCTGCATGCCTTTCTGCCTACTTGTGAGCTCTCTCTCTCCCCCTGACAAATAAATTAATAAATAAATCTTAAAAAGAAAGAAAGAAAGAAAGAAAGAAAGAAAGAAAAGTCATTCTCTGAAGGACTTCATTTTTTCAAGAAGTATGTGCATGGGACAAAATTTCACCCATGACCATGATGAGACTTCTCCCCAACCATGGGCTCTGAGGTAATCCAGGTGAGCTAGGATGGGAAGCAAATTGGAAAAGCGTCTCAATCTCTGGGAGCCTTCCTCCATGGGAGAAGCCAGTCCTCTGGCTGATTCACAGACTGAGTGTCCAAGTTTAGAGATGGAGAGCAAGACTCGGACACATGTCTCAGGTTGGAATTCCTTGCTACCTACTAGCTGTGTGACACTCAACAGTTACTTAACCTCTCTCTGCTTCATTTCCTTTTCTGTAAAATGGGGATAATAGAAATATTTCTGTAACAGATGTGTCTGGGGGTTAAATATACAGTCACAGTCAAAAAATTTAACAAATGGTATGGCAGCAATGTGAATGAACGGATGCAAACGTGGCTGAAATTCATGGACTGTGGGTCTGGCTCGGGGTCAAGAACGGCCTGAGACTCCAGGGGTATGAGCTCCAGGAGCTGGAAGTCAGAGGAATCACGGTAGAACAGGCCAGCCGCTGAGGACTGCAGAAATATCCAGCCCTGGGAACTCTCAAGAGGCACGGAGTCATGTGGCCCCCTCTCGAGAGCCCACTCCACTCACAGGTGTCACCCCAATGTTTCCAGCTCAAATAAATGCATGCGTGATAGAGACCCCTTACTCAATGTGAGAGCCAACATGTATTGAATGCATACTATGGGCTGAGCCCCCCAGTACATGTAACCCCTTGGCCAACCTTCTCAGGTGCCCACTGTACAGGTGTGAAGAAACTGAGGCACTGGGATGCACAGTACAGTGGTTTTACTCTAAAATTCATTGTTTTTAACCTTTACAGTAAGAGAACAAACACACTGATACCATCGGAAAGACATCCCAGTCTTCAGAAATCGGCCTCTGTATTAGATCTTCTCGCCATCAAAAAAATGCCTAGTTTCCCCGCTTTTCTGGACATAAGCACTAAGGAAACGAGCTCAAACTAATTTAGATCCCAAAAGGCTAATCAAATGGCACAAGTATCACAGTTGTCAAGCCCATTCGACTTTTGGGGGCTAGTCTTCAGCCTCTTGGCCCCAGCGTGGTGCTACCCGTGGTTAGAAACTTAAGAGGCAAGGCTGTCAGCTGTCCATGAGATTCTCTCTTCCTAAAGAAAACCTAAATGGAATCACTGCTTTTTGGGACAGCTGCTCAAAAGTCAATTTCTTTCTAGTGCGACTCTCCCTACATCTTGTTTTAAATACAATGGTCCACCAGGATCACCAAATCTCTTGATTCAACGCTATTCCTAAGCCTTTTCCTTTGTGCTTTACTTTTCTGGAAATCAGCAAGAACCACATTTTGCAGTATTTGACAATTCTCTCCAACCATCACAGTCACTTTTTTTTTTTCAATTGCTTAAAACTTGGTAAAAATTGTTCATTTCTTTTTGGCAGAAGTAGCTCAGATTCAAGCTTGGATCCAAGGTAAGCATTTCTGGCACATATGGTTAAAAAAAGATCTCTTTAACTGAATTAAGACAGCACAGAAAATACACATTCATTTAGCCCATTTCCAAAAGTTGATTTCTAGCAGTTTAACAATATTTGACAGTATTATTCTTAGCACATGTGGCAGAACCGTTGTGTTGCTCTCTATAAGGTAACAGCGTAAGATCAAGATGAGCTGTGAATCAAATAGCTTTAAAATAAAGTAGCTAAGTTCCAGATGTCTCGTGTGGGCTTCTGAAGGGTGGACTCGGGTTTAAATGGAAAATAACTGGGCAGCATGGGACAGGTTTCGAGCGAGGGGACGCAGTTTGGTCCCCCATACGTTTCTATTCCCCACTGAGGGACAAGTGATGTTTGCCCCACCCTGAGTGCAAGTATTAAAAATCAGGTAAAGCATTTCTTCAAAGAAATGAAAACTAAAGAAAATTTTGCACGGTTTTCTGAATCCACACACTTGGTTTTCCTTTCCCACCTCAATAAATTAACTCAAGCCAACATCGCTATATGGATCCCCAAGCTCTCTTGGGTTGAAACACCCAATTATTGGTTTTCCAGCCCCAGGCCCACCCTCAAAATGCGTTCTAAGAAAAGTCGGCCGGCCACCACATTTTATGTTTCTAGATTCAACATTCAGTACACTAGTGTGTTGTGCACATAGAGAACGCCATATTGCTGGCTGAATGAGTTGTTACTCGATGGGTCGACGGACAGATGGACAGACATCCCACACCACCCCAGGCTGTAATTATCCTGTGGTCACCGCCAAAATGCCTGAAGAGAGGCTTATTCAGTAAAAGCTGTTTTAACTAAATTGAAAATAAAGCTGTAATTTCCTCCCAAATATCTTCTTTCTTAAAGCTGGAATCTAATTAAATAATTAAAAAAATATATATTGGGCAGTTGATAAACGCTTCTGGCACTTTGCACCTGTGGAGGTTAGCAAAGCCACATTCTGTGCTTCTGACAATGTTGTTCAACCGTCACAGATACTGGGTTTTTTGGTTTTGTTTTTTTGTTCCCGTTGCTCCATATAGAGCGAGTGAAATCTAATACTTCATCACTAATCCTTAACCACGGGCAGACACAGGTGAACTTTAGTCTTATCCCTAGACTCTGGTAAAATGTGCTTTTCTAACTCACTCTGAATCATATCTTGGAATGAAATAACTCCCGGGACTGGGTTTATGGCTCTGGAGTTTCTAATCTGCTTCGTGCCAAAAGCCTGATTAGAACACATCTTCTTAAATCACACGGAGACTCTCGATCTTGGCATCCGATTGTTCCCGGGCAGACATCCTGGGAGCTTCGTCTCCAGGACTAAAGGTCATCTTGGCATTAAAACTCCTCCCCGGGTCTCGGAGGTACCAGTTTTCCTCCAGTCCCTGCGCTCCCGCCACCTGCTTCAGTTGCTCACACTAATTAAAGACACAGCCTTGGTCTGCCCTTCTTGCTTCCTCATCAGCTAGAGAAGGTCTGCCGTTCTCCGCGACACACCTGCAGCCAAGCAGGCAAAGCAGGAAAGGTGGGATTAGAACCACGTGGGGCTTTTCTCTGCTCCAGCATGAAATCCTGTCGTCTCTTTTTTCCCCACGTAGACGGCAACCTCCCACTCCCCTCCTTAAGAGGAAAGAAAAATTCTCCTCCCTATAGGCATCGCCAGTAATGGCTGCGCCACCAGATGCTGCTTTTAAATACGATGGCACGTCTCCCAGCGGCCATGGAGTGAACGGAAACTTCCACCACCTGCCTTGGCCACAGGCTGTCTTAACAAGGGCTCCTTCTGAACCCACGTCCTCGCGTTGGTGGTATAGTGGTGAGCATAGCTGAACCCACGTCCTCATAGAGCTTTTCAGAGGTTTCTGAGATGAACAGGAATATCCAGCACCAAAGGCAGTACGAAGGGACACCGGCCAGTGCGTGGCCATAGCATCCTGCTCCTGTTATGGGGGTGTCTGTACGTGAGTGGGGCCATTCATTCTGAAAAGACAGTCACCCAGACCTGGAGAAGAAGTTAGAGAATGCCACTCCCACAAGTGCCATGAATTTGATAACATCCTCCAGTTTTATAAACGCACTGACTTCAGAAATGACCTTTAAGACACAAAGGACACGGTCATCTGCGGAGAGTTAGAAACAGAGTTGATGATGAAGAGTTTGTTACTCCTTCCTCAGTACTGTCCAGGAACTCAAGAGAAGGAAAGGCACCAATCTTCAGCACACAACATTGAGCACTCCGTAGACGCTCAATAAATCCTTGCCAATGGCAGAGGCGGACACACAGGCATGCCGGGAAAATGCGTGTGGGTTTCTAACTGCGGACACACAGATACACACACGCAACACAGTTCAGAGGCAACTCCCCAGGCCTTCCCGGAGTTCGAGACTCCCACACAAAACCATCACTCTGATTCTGCCACGATCAACTAATTCTCTGATTGAGAAATAGGTTGCCCGGATGCCTTTACACCTTCCAGGTATCACCCTCGAAGGTGGATATAAATACAACAATCTCCAAAAGGTTTTAGTTATTGTAAAGGTATATGCAGAGATGCTGACTTTACAACGCGTGTGTTTAAGTCTGGTTAACATGTTTCCCCTTTGGAGAATGTGGTGACTGTCCAATTAAGTTTCTGGATTTGCTAAGCTGAAAAGCAGGCCCAGCCTTGCCAGCCAGCCGACCTCACCTTTCTTTAATAATGTTTAATGTAAAAGCCATCAGCCCCGGGCTTTTGCTGGAACTATGTTCGGCGGCTGCTGTGTGCGGCCCTGCTCTTTCCCTCCCTCTCTGGGACCACAAGCAGGACGCCACCCTGAGCGTCACTCACCAAGCCTTCTGGGGTGGGGGAGGAGGGAATGGGACGGGGACATGTCTTTAAAAACCACGACTGCGTTAGTACGTCTCAGCTGTCAATCACACATAATCAAGCTCACCAACAACAGCACACTTTTTTTTTTTTTTGATTAGCGAAATTTTATTTTTACATATTGATGGAAAGATGGGAGGGCTGAACAGGTTAATAAATAATTTTGTGGAGGAAAAAATAGTTACTTTAAAAATAGATTTCCTTGATTAAAGTAAATAAATCACATTTTTGCCCTCAGGTGACAAGTAACCTCCGTTGGCTGAGCTCTGTACCAGGCAATAGGGTGGCCTAATGAGAAAAATACATAGCTCCATGCCTTCAGGAAGCTTATAATTGGGTGAGGGCGATAAAACATGCAGATGAAATAGATATTTTTAATCCAAAAATCAAAATTAAATACGAGCGAAGAATGTAAAAGATCCCCCAAACTAGTGTGAGATTAAGTATAAGATAAGTGTTGATATCAGGGCTCAGATACTTACAGGAAGTCTCATGAGAAAAGCCATTCATAAATCTAGGCCTTAAAGAAGGGGTAAGGTTTGCCAACGGGAAGAGGGGAGTGAGGCGGCATTCTAGATGAGAAGCGGGGCAGGACTGTGCACGGCATGTTCTGGGCACAGAACATGTGCCCAGGCAGTGACATTGGCCAGGACTGGGAGTTCCATAACAGCAGTCTAGTAATATGGGCTTTAGGCTATTTATGATGGTGCAGTGGAGGCACAGAGGAGGTAGTAGGGGGCGGCAGGGTTTTCAATAGATGACTCTGGGGAAGGTGTTCAGAGCCCATGGAAGTGAGGCAGACCGGTGGCAACATCAACTCCCAGGCAACAGCGAAGCTTCAGGCAGAAACGGACTGGGGCCCTGGTGCCAAGGAACATGGAAGGCATGGGTTGGAAGGACATTCAGGAAAAAGGAAGAAGAAAAAAAAAAACAGAAACACAAACCTCTTAGGCTTTAGCCACTGATTGGATACAGGCCCCCCAAACAGAAACAGATGTTGAGAATAAGCCTCAGCTTTCACAGTGGAAGAACATGAGGGAAGATTCCAGAGCGGATAGAGAATGGTTTGGGGTAAGAACGTGATACTTGGGTAGTAACGGCCGGGAAGCATCTGCTCCATGTTCTGCTGAAACGTAATGAGACTGAGCCACAGACTGGGAATATCTGCACAGCACAGACGGCCATGAGGGCGACTATGTTCTTGGAGCAAGGCTGGTAAGCACTGAAGAACAGAGTAAGTGTATGCAGGAAACGCAGAGGTGTATGGGAGCCACTGATGGGGACAGAGGAGGGACAGGCAGGAGGCAGAAGGGAAAGCAGGACCGGTGGGGACATGGTGCTCAGAGGAGCACCATCAAGCACCTCTGAGCAGGAAGAATGAATGAGCTTTCCTGAAGGAAGGACAGAGGACCTGCGCCACCAGCCCCCAGGAGCATATGATTACAGTAGACTGGTGAGAACAGGCACTAGGTCACAAGGGGCCACGGAGAGACCGGCAATGGAACTGAGTATGCGGTAGAAGGAGGTAGAACGTGGTTACTCATGTGACCACTAACATAGCAGTGAACGCAAGACAGGGCACAGACATCCGAGGCCCCACATCCCTGCCCTGTCCCCAGATGAACACCTTCCTTCTTCCTGTGAGTACAGACATCCTGAGGACAAAGAGCACGCCCCCTCCATTTCTCTCTGGAGCCAGCCCAGGTGGCTCTTGCAGGGGAAACCATCCCATGGTAGAATGATTTGCAAGAGCGCTGAAATCTGCTGTCCCGAGCACTGAAGCCATATGGCTGCGCCCTCTTCCCCGCAATGCTCCCTGCAGCTCGCGGGGGGGTTAAACATTTCCAAGAAGGGCCAACGGAAGGAATCTCCTGGGTTTCCAGCCAGAGAAGCTCGGGCTTTTGCAACTGAATGACAGTGATGTCAGGGGGTGGTGATCCTGGGCTGAGGCCAACCTGCACTGCACCGGGGGCACCACGGGTGCCAAAGTTTGTGCTCTGTTTGTTGGCAACTCGGTACTCTCAGATCTCACTGGCATCCTTTGGTGGAAGCTCTATTTGGTTCCCGTCTGCTCCCTATGAGGAACTGGATTTCAATCAGTGGTTTTTGCACTTAGTGCTCTCCTGGTCTCATCGGGGGGCATCTAAGCAAAGCGTGCCTCTACAGCCTTCTGAAGACGAACCTCCCTCCAAGGACCCACATCAGTGGTACAGAAAGTGCAAACGCAGACTTTTAAAAAACAAAGCATGAAAATAGGTCCAGAATGTGCACAATTGTCCATTGGAAGCCACAGTTCCATTCTGCCTGCAGACTGTCAACGTGCAGCGGGAACTTGGAAGCAACAACATCATCTACTACGAGGGCAGCTGACGGGACGCATGGAGATAGAAAGTGCTCGCGGGCACATGGGTGGCTCAGTGGGTTAAGCCGCTGCCTTCGGCTCAGGTCATGATCTCAGGGTCCTGGGATCGAGTCCCGCATCGGGCTCTCTGCTCAGCGGGGAGCCTGCTTCCCTCTCTCTCTTTCTGCCTGCCTCTCTGACTACTTGTGATTTCTCTCTGTCAAATAAATAAATAAAATCTTAAAAAAAAAAAAAAAAGAAAAGAAAGTGCTCGCAAAGGTCACAAGGGATTTAGAGCCCAAACCTCCTTTGGGGCACAGAACTTTCTTTAGTAGTTGTGTGTAAGTCAATGCAGGGGTGGGGGGTGGGGAGCTTATAATGAAGTTGAGAGCAATAGTATCCAAGGCAGAATTCAACTCTACCAAGTCAAAGGATGCAGATTACAGGGAAGGGCAGGAGGCACGTGTGCAAAAAAGTGCCTGACTTCTAGGCTGAGCCCCGGGGCATGAGTGACAACATCACCCAAGAGCCTGGAGATCCGGGAAAAGGGAATTTCTCTTTTGGGTGCACTTAGTGCTTGCGAGGAAGGGCATAATAAGGACAGGGAAAGAAATCACCGCAGTCTTCTCTTATACCCCTCAGTCAAGTACTAGAGCAAGATAGGATGCTGCCTCACTTCTTACTTTTTTAAATGACTCCTATACTTCCGAATGGATACAAGGCATGGCTTTACTCTGTCTTCTCCCTCAAAGACTTAGCGAGCCCAGATTTGGTATCTATCGCAGCAAGCTTTAAAATGCTTAGCTGAAGAGAAATGGGCCCTTTTCTGACCAACCTGTTGTGCTGTTGGTTAATTAAAAATAAAATAAAGAGCTAATTTTGTTCAACTGGCATATTTCAGCAGTTTCTCTTTAAAAGGCTCCCACCTGCTTTAGGAGGAGCTACATTTGCCACCCGAACGGACCACCGGGAGAGGATTTAAATTCTGCTGCTTAGTTGTTGCCCTACATGATCTGCAGGTGCGTCTTCTTATGGATGCAAATCACAGGAGCAAATTTAGAAACGGTTTTGGAATATGTGACCTTTGGAAATTTGAATTTTCAAGCTGAAGAATGGGAAGGTTATTTATAAAATGCTTATATTGGAGGAATGCTTCGAAACTCTTCGCTCCCCAGTGACCCCTGAGGACCTTTAAAATATCTGGGGCTTCATTTCCCAAATCAAAGAACAGAATGTTTTTCCCGGGAAACTGCTCTCATACCCATTCTCAGCCACAAGAACACCTTCATGTCTACTCTAAGTTCCTCACAGAGATCAGTGTCCATTTTTCCCAACCCTATCCTTTCTGAAAACAGAGCTCCTACGTACCTTGTTAAGAAACCCACTCACTCTGACTGGTGTGAGGTGATATCTCATTGTGGTTTTGATTTGTATTTCCCTGATGTCGAGTGATATGGAGCACTTTTTCATGTGTCTGTTGGCCATCTGGATGTCTTCTTTGCAGAAATGTCTGTTCATGTCCTCTGCCCATTTCTTGATTGGATTATTTGTTCTTTGGGTGTTGAGTTTGCTGAGTTCTTTATAGATTCTGGACACTAGTCCTTTATCTGATATGTCGTTTGCAAATATCTTCTCCCATTCTGTCAGTTGTCTTTTGATTTTGTTAACTGTTTCCTTTGCTGTGCAAAAGCTTTTGATCTTGATGAAATCCCAATAGTTCATTTTTGCCCTTGCTTCCCTTGCCTTTGGTGTTGTTCCTAGGAAGATGCTGCAGCTGAGGTCGAAGAGGTTGCTGCCTGTGTTCTCCTCAAGGATTTTGATGGATTCCTTTCGCACATTGAGGTCCTTCATCCATTTTGAGTCTATTTTCGTGTGTGGTGTAAGGAAGTGGTCCAATTTCATTTTTCTGCATGTGGCTGTCCAATTTTCCCAGCACCAGCAATGTCCACAATAGCCAAACTATGGAAAGAACCTAGATGTCCATCAACAGATGAATGGATCAAGAAGATGTGGTATATATACACAATGGAATACTATTCAGCCATCAAAAGAAATGAAATCTTGCCATTTGCGACAACATGGATGGAACTAGAGCGTATCGTGCTTAGTGAAATAAGTCAAGCAGAAAAAGACAACTATCATATGATCTCCCTGATATGAGGAAGTGGTGATGCAACATGGGGGCTTAAGTGGGTAGAAGAAGAATCAATGAAACAAGATGGAATTGGGAGGGAGACAAACCATAAGTGACTCTCTTAATCTCACAAAACAAACTGAGGGTTGCCGGGGGGAGGGGGGTTGGGAGAAGGGGGTGGGATTATGGACATTGGGGAGGGTATGTGCTTTGGTGAGTGCTGTGAAGTGTGTAAACCTGGTGATTCACAGACCTGTACCCCTGGGGATAAAAATATATGTTTATAAAAAATAAAAAATTTAAAAAATAAGAAAAAAAAAAAAAAAAAAAGATAGGGAATCCTGGAAGAACAAGTATGGTTTGGGTCCGGGAGGAGGAGAGATACGTGTTCAGTTTGGGCCATGCTGAACCTGAGACAAGACACCAAATGTTAGGTAAATAGATTCACCTCTTTTTGGAGGAGAGCCCAGGTCTAGAAGTTTTGGGGAGGAGTCATTAGCATGTGGATGCTAATTCAAGGTGTGGGGATGAACAAGGTCACCTGGGGAGAGTGTTTGGGGCAGAGGAGTACACAGGGTGTGGGGCTCAGCCTCCAGGCAGAGACAGGAGAGCAGAGAGGCT
This sequence comes from Mustela nivalis, assembly GCF_964662115.1. Lineage (NCBI taxonomy): Eukaryota > Metazoa > Chordata > Mammalia > Carnivora > Mustelidae > Mustela > Mustela nivalis. Next base: position 12,226,032 of record NC_139031.1, read on the forward strand.
CCCAGCTGAGAGGGACAGAAAGGAAGTGAGGACAGGATGGTATCATGGAACCTGAGAGGACTCGTACTTTGAGTGGAAATTCAGGCGATGTCAAAAGCTACAGCAAAGGTAAGCAAGATAAGAAAAGCGATTTGACAACTGAGAAGTCCTGGGTGACCCTGGCTAGAGCAAGGACAGTTTTGTAGCCTACTAGTCCCTAATCCAAAGCCACCCCAACCCCACCATCGAGCACGGGTGTGTCCTCTGGGGGTGTCTTCCTCAGTCTCCATTTGTCTTCCAGCTGTGCGGATCCACATGTCCGCTGGGGACTCACGCACCACCTGACCCTGAACGTGCAGTTATCACGGCCTCTCTTCCCCCTCACCCAGCCCCCCAGGTCCATGAGATCTTCTTTCTCTGCTCACTTCACTCAGGGTCTTTGCCCGTTCGCTCACGATGCCGCCCCATGACTGCACAACCTGGCCCCCACTCTCCCTTGGCGTCTTTTCAGAACTATCCCATCTCTGACAAGTGACACATGAAAATACACTACCAATGGACGTTAAAGCTCAGTGAACAAAAACAAACCAGAAAAATGTTTAAAAAATATATAGACATTTGAAAAAATGTTCATCATCACTAGCCATCAGGGAGATTCAAATAAAAACCACATTGAGATATCACCTTACACCAGTTAGAATGGCCAAAATTAGCAAGACAGGAAACAACATGTGTTGGAGAGGATGTGGAGAAAGGGGAACCCTCTTCCACTGTTGGTGGGAATGCAAGCTGGTGCAGCCTCTTTGGAGAACAGTGTGGAGATTCCTTAAGAAATTAAAAATAGAGCTTCCCTATGACCCTGCAATTGCACTACTGAGTACTTACCCCAAAGATACAGATGTAGTGAAAAGAAGGGCCATCTGTACCCCAATGTTTATAGCAGCAATGGCCACGGTCGCCAAACTGTGGAAAGAACCAAGATGCCCTTCAACAGATGAATGGATAAGGAAGATGTGGTCCATATACACTATGGAGTATTATGCCTCCATCAGAAAGGACGAATACCCAACTTTTGTAGCAACATGGACGGGACCGGAAGAGATTATGCTGAGTGAAATAAGTCAAGCAGAGAGAGTCAATTATCATATGGTTTCACTTATTTGTGGAGCATAACAAAAAGCATGGAGGACATGGGGAGTTAGAGAGAAGGGTGTTGGGGTAAATTGGAAGGGGAGGTGAATCATGAGAGACTATGGACTCTGAAAAACAATCTGAGGGGTTTGAAGTGGCGGGGGGGTGGGAGGTTGGGGTACCAGGTGGTGGGTATTAGAGAGGGCACGGATTGCATGGAGCACTGGGTATGGTGAAAAAATAATGATACTGTTATGCTGAAAATAAATAAATGAAATATATATATATATATATATATATATATATATATATATATAACTTTCCAAGCATAAAACAAGGTGAAAAATCACAAAGTGACTGATCTGACCATATGATCTAAAATAGCAAATTAAAAAAATATATAATAAATAAATAAATAAATAAATAAAAGCAAAAAAAAGTAAAATAGGAAATAAAAGCAAATCCATTATAAAATAAAAATTCATGGGACAAAGTGAGAAATTTGTAGCAAATAGTGCAATGCTAATATCATGAATTTATGCTTTTAGAACTCTAATTAATCAATTAGAAAACCAGTAACAGCCCAACTGGGCAAGGAACAACTGCCAATACACAAAGCATTCAGACAAAAATAGATGATAAAATATGGGGAGAAAACTTTCTAATAATCAAATAATTTAAACATCAAATTTTTTGCTTACTGACTTGGACAGCTCCTTTAGGATAATACTCAGTTATGCTAAGAGTTTAGAGAAATAGGTACCTACATATACTTCCTGTGGGGAGAAACCCACTAATCCCCTTCTCTGAGTCAATCCCAAGGAAATTATGCAGATAAGATCTATGCGCAAACATATTAAGTGTAGCATTATTCACAGCAGTGAAAACTTGAAGGTAACTTAATATACTATAGAGGACTGATAAATCCTCAACTTTTTAATTATATATTCAATATTTTCACCCAGAATGAAAATGGAAAAGATAAATATCTTTAATCTGTAACAGACATTTATAAATCAACAATAAATCTACAAAAAGTGACCAAACATAGACAGGCGATTCACGGGAAAATAATCAGTAAGCTTTTTTTTTTTTTTAAGTTTATCATATAGTAATGAAAGAAGAGAAAATGAATATCCCTAGTTCATCACATTAGAAAATATTTAAATATATGTAATAGAACCATGAGTATATTAAGAATGTCTATATATGAGTAAATGTAAGAAAAACCAAGAAGAACATTCACTAAAATACTAACAAGAGTCACTTCTGGGCCCTGAGATTATCCGTGATTTTTTATTTTCTTCTTCCTGCTTTTTTGTACTTTCCTAATTTCTACAATGGATATATACATCACCTTTTAATGAAGGAGGGGTTTCAAATTCCGTTTTCAACAATAACTTGGTGAGAATGAAAAAGATGCATGCTAGGACATTCAAGAGCAAAAAGAAGAGATGAAACAATATGTAAACAATTTGATCTACTTATTACATACACACGACGCACAGGAAAACTAATGGAAGGGGGTACACCGTGCCAAGCTTTGAATAAATATGTCCTGGTCATGGGAATATGGGTGGTTTTTTGTTTCTCTAATTTTTTTTTCTGTTTTCCAAGTCATTTTATAAAACAAAGGTACTGTTAGAATCATCAATAATAAAACGCATGAACTAAAGTGCTTTTACTCTTCCTTCTGGCAAAGTAAGTCCTCTCTTATTTCAACCTGAAGCCCTGGGTATCTTTCCTCTAGAACACTAACTTGATCCATTTTCTCAGTCCTCCCCCACAGCACTAGAGAATCAGGATGTCTTTACACCATGTTTGTTTTACTTTCAAGCCCCGGGAATGGTCTTTGATGTGACTTTGTGGGCCAGTCATGTGTCAGAGGTGGCCGATTACAATAGAGGTGGGGCATTCAGAAGACAAGGTCCTCACCCCCTCCCTGCCCCGGGCTCATGGCCCCGCCTTGGGCCGGTCACACAATGTCTTTGGGACTCAGTTCTGTCTTCTTTAAAATCATGAGGTTGGGCTGGAATGCATGGGTTTCACGCTTGTTCTTTGGAGAGCCGCTGCAGGGTGATGGGGAGACTGGGTGGGGGTGGGGAGCAGAGACCCTGAGCCCCACTGGCACTAGAGCTGCTCCCAAAAAGGGCTCTGCTGGTTGAAAAATATGTTTAAAAACTACATTTCTAACTTTCGCCCTGCCTCTCCCAGCCCCACCTGCTACAAACGGGAGTTGTTGCATCTCACAGACTGGACTACAGTTGTGACGGAGAAGTCAGGAGGATTTCCTTCAGCTGGAGTTCCGCTTTTTAATAGAGGAGTAAAGAGAAGGGGTTTCAGAATCAGAGTCTGAGTCTGAGTCTTGTTTCTGCCCTCTCTCAATAGTTGATATGTGAATCAGGGCAAGTTTTATCCTTCTACCTTCCCCCACCCAGTTCCTTCTTCTCTGAACAAGAATACATACTGGATCTCTGTTACAGAATGTTCTGAGTACTCAATAAGATAACACAAATGAAGCATGTTCTATATAAAGCACCTGGTCTATAAGTTAAGTTATTCACAGTGAAGGCAGTCATGACCTCCACACTAACACTCACCCACTCAACAAATACTCACTGGTCACCCACTATACGCGCATCTCCTGTTCTCATCAACCGGCCTGAATTTCAATACCTTCAATACCCTGGGAGGCTTACATCCAACACGTGGACTGAACAAGTAATGCAGACAGAGCTCTTAGCCCAGGGCCTGGAACGTAGGATATAAGCTTCCCCACCACTAACATGTACTGAAAATGGGGTGCTCTCCTGGGTAATGAAGCTTGATAATTACGGATAGCACAAGAAAGACATACATCATGTATCACATCAGGGCCCCTACTCTAGAAACAGAATGTCTCTCCTGCTTTTCATAGCATGAACCTGTACCTCCAGATGTTAACACAGCCACAAAGACACACCCATCCTCTCTTTCTGCAAAGCCAAGGGCATCCCATCATGAAGGTCCCTCGCATTCACTTCTTGTAAAGAGCACAGATAATTTACTGAGCACTAACAAGCAAGTGAAGGAGGACTCTGCGTCCTGCTCCCATTTGGTATCTTCATTCTTCCTCATTGGTGTGAGCTTCTCTGGCCCTTTAGCTAGAAGGGACGAGGCTACGTGAAGGCCATCGACCACAGTCAAGGAATATGGATGTGAGTTCAGCTCAATAGCTCCAGTATATCCAACACCTACTGTGTATCTGGTGCTTGCTGGATGCCGCATAGGGTACAGATCTGGAGGTCACAGTCCAGGTGCATCCACAAGATTCTTCAGAGAAACCAAAGAAGATAAAGCCTATGTGTCTATAATGCCATGCAGAAAGCGAGGAATATGATAGGAGGAAACCAAAAATAGAAAGAGTCCATCTCACGGGAGCGCATCAGGGAAATCAGCAAGGGGACAGAGCACCTGTGATAATGTCAGGAAATGATTCGATTTAGAACCGGAGAGGAACTGAGGGAGAAGAATTTTGCCCAGCATCATAGTAGGCGAGAAGGTGCCTCAGAAGAAAAGCACAGGGCAGGATCCACAAAAGCCAGTGCGGCGTGCTCTAGAATAACAGTATCTACTCACAGGCCAGGGGTGGGGGAGACACAAGAATGTAAGGGGTTAACAAGTATCAAGCCCTTAGAACAGGGCTGAGCCCCAGAAGATGACCTTTGACCGTGAACTGCTACCTTTGTTGCTGTTGTTTTATTGCTATTACCACTGCTAGTAGTAATAGTCCAGCTGGTCCTTTCAGTGTAGGTGTTGAGAAGTACCAGGACATGGTGACTGGAAAAGCGACTGAGGATCCTAGTCTGGAAACCCCAAACGCCACAGGCCACGAGCTATTTTTGACAGAGCTGACGGGACCTGAGGACCACTTTGGGGACATTCTGGCAAAAGAACAGGGTGTGGTAGAGTCGAAAGAAATACAAGGTTAGGAACACTGGATAAGGAGGCATTCTTATCCTGTTGAAAAAGTTCAAAAGAATCTGGAGCAGGGTGGTGCATGCAGTGTGGACAGTGCTTGACTCTCAGAGAGGGCAGGGAGGTGGGAAACCAGTCTGAAGACCAGAAGAGGGAATGGAGCTGCCGATTCAGACTGAGAACCACGCAGCTGGTGGCTGCGGTGGCAGAGGCCAAGTAGCAGAGGAAAGCCCTGGAGAAGCGTGGGTGCAAGAGAAGACGGGTCGGAACGGGGCCCTGCTTTGGGAATACACATGGGGTGGGGTGTGGTGACAGCAGGGATGGGGCGAGGCATGCAGTGCACAGGGCCCATGGTGCAAATTCATCCCCATGTTCTCCAAGAACACCGAACTCATGCAGAAAAACAGAGGCTTCCACCTGGTGGCAACTCTGCCCACCCATCCCCGATCATCCTCTCCTTCCTTCCCCCTCTACCCAATGCTCTAATCACTTGTACAGAGACAGTTGTTAAGACCTGGAGACGTGGGCAGATCAGGAGGAGGAGCATGTGGCACTTCCTAAAAGACTCAACCAACTGGGGGCACCTGGGTGGTTCATTCCGGGACTGCCTTTGGCTCGGGTTGTGATCTTGGGGTCCTGGGATCAAGCCCTGCATCAGGCTCCTTGCTCAATGGGGAGCCTGCTTCTCCCTCTGCCTGCTGCTCTGCCTACTTGTGCTCTCTGTCAAATAATTAATCTTAAAAAAGAAAACAAACAAACACAAAAAAACCTCAACCAACTAATAAACACATCATGGAGCCCACCAGTATTCTGAAGGAAAGACAGTTACCTTAAGCACTAGGCACCTGTGGTCAACACCAGCTCCCAGACAGCCATGGCACGGCTGTAAGAACAGGAAAATCTGAATCCAAGAACTTGAGAGGAATGCAGTTTCTGCTACTTCCTGGCCATTCAACTGGAGACAAATCACCAGAGCTCTCTGACCCTATCATCTATAAAATGGAGACCACCATACCCATACTTTCAGGGTTCTTGTAAGGACTCAGTGGAATAATAATACAGTGTGTGTGCTTAGCAGAGTGTGCAGCACATAATAAATAATAGCTTTTATCTGTTATTTATATTAAAAGACATACTGTGAATAAATATTCTTTGTTCCTCTTCTCCCACCTGCTTTGGGAAGAACACTGAACTTTCTTACCCCTGGACTTTGAATGTCTTCGTCCCATCAGCTGATGGAGACACATGGAGGCAAGAAGTAAGAATCATGGATTCAGAAGCTCCCTTTCCACCAAAGAGTGGTTGCACACCTTGCGTCCTGGG